>NC_134583.1:130233496-131614330 GCF_037038515.1 Microtus pennsylvanicus
TAAAGCTGTATATATTAATATCTGCCTGCATTTTTTTATGCCGATACAATTTGGCACCCAACGTGGGGCTCGATCCCACGACCCTGATATTAAGAGTCTCATGCTCTACCGACTGAGGTAGCACTAGATGGACTTAGCAGGCTATACTCCATCCCCCTTGAGGTAGCTTATGGCTACCAGAATAAAAAAAAATTATTCCATGGTGCTGCCATTTCTTAACCCACAATTCAATCAATATTTCACACATATGTTCATGCAAGCAACACTAATTAAATCCAAACTGTTTGGAAGAAGGTGTTTAGCAGCTGAGAGAGGGCATAAGAAACATCCCATTTAGAGCTGTGGAGTGTTCCAAAGTCTTTAACTCTCTATAAATTTCCCAGTTGTGGATTTCTGTGGTTATTGCCATTTAGTGAAAGGAGAAGCTTTCTGATGAGAGTTGAGCAATGCAGTTATCAGCAGTCTGTCATTAAAAGTCATTTTACTGCTATGTTTATTTTGCAGGATAATAGTAGTAGATTTTGCCCTAGTGTTCATGACCTATATAGTTTCAAGTTCTTGGCCACCTAACTGTTTCAGGTATGGGTGAAAGTTATAGAGTGAGCCTTAATTCAATCCTTCTCCCCTCAAGAGTTGGGGATCTGTGTGGAAAAGGAAAAAAAAAGACTGTAACAGCTGGAGATAGTAGGTAACTACAAGAAAATCTTGTCTGCTAGATACAACTGGGGTGAAAAACATGTGGACTCACAGAGCCTGTGTCTGTACACACAATAACTACCCATGTACACACAAAACCATACAAAATCCAAGCATGTGAGGGGATGGATAAAATGTCTCATCCCTAACGAGGAAGCTATTTTCTACTGATGCCTTCTTAGAAATGGAGAATCAATCTTATTCTTTGATGTGTCATTTAGAACATAATCATCACGCCAGTGTAGGCCTCATGCCTAGAAATTGGCTAACACAAAACAATGTTTTGTGTATGTCTTAATTTGGTTTGGTATATTTTTCCTTATTGATTTATTTTGTTTGCTTGATTGTTTTGCTTTTCCTTTTTGTTGTGCTTTGTTTGGGGAGGTGGGGAGAGCGTGAGTTTGGTGGGTATGTAGGTGGGAAGATCTGGTAGGGTTTGAAAGAGGGGAAAAAGTGGATCCAAGTATATAATATGAAAAGTGTGATAATAAAAGTGAAAAATAAAAGACATTTAATTAGTGTGGCATGAAAAATAAGTAATAGTTCGATCTAAGAAAAGCAAACTATTTCCAACAGTTAATAAAGACATATTACATATTAAAACTCATGCAGATGCATTAGAGACAGCTCATTTCTATACCCTGTGGACACAAGACTTGTGTCCTAGTTTTATCTCTTTTTATGGTAAAAATTTAACCAAAATCTGTGGGAAGAATTCAAGCAGGGAAGAAACCTGGAGGCAGAAACAGAAGCAGAGGTCATGGAGGAATGCTGCTTACTGCATCTTCAGGCTAAAGTTGAGTTACCTTTCTTATACCTCCTAGGACCACCTCCCAGTAGGCAGACTCTAACATGCCAGCCATCAATCAGTCTCTTATAAGGAAGAGGAGGGGCTCTCTCACTCTCTTGTGTGGTGACCAAAGATTGGATAACTGTATCCATTGACCCCCTGACAGAATGGAAGACCATGGTGGTTCTCTACCTTTTTATTCATGAGTGTTCCCAAATAAATCTTTGTTATTCTTTTATTCAGGATCTTGTAGATTCACATAGTGTTGCCTACAGGTCAATATTTTGGAAGTAATTTTACGTTTGAGGTTCCTTCTTTCCAGATGACTCTATCTTGTTTCAAGCTGACAGGACACTAAGCAGTACAAACTGACAGCACCGTCAAATACGTCTCTTGAAGGCATTTTCAAAACTACATGAGTTGGAAATTAATATATTAATATATTAATTAATTAATATTATAATTTAATTAATTAATATATTAATTAATATATATTACTTAAAATACAGTAGTGTTTTGCTTTCCAAACTTCTTGATGGCTAGATAATTTAAAATCAATACGTTTTGAAGTTTTGCCCCAGAAATAGTTCTCTCTCTCTTATTGCTACCACATAGGAAAAATTGTATTCATTCCTTGCATAAAACAAAAAAAATAGCTGTAGTGTTCATATTCAATTAATTCTTTCAATAATAGGTATAAAACAATGTTATTGCATTATGCTTGTAGCCCATTATATTATTATGGCTGAAGTTCCAGGTGTTTTTTTGTTTTTTGTTTTTTTTTTGTTGTTGTTTTTGCTAAATGTCAGCTCTACATAACACTGAAAGTGTTTCCTCAGTTATAGAGAGACAACTTCAGGGGAATGGAAACAAAGATGCAGATAATGAAGGAAAGACATCACTTTTCTTATTTTAAAGAGAAAAAGGAACCTTTTCCGATTGACTAAATCAGAATAAAGACATGGAATGTAAAACTCTTAAGTTATTTCAGTATTATTTCTAATTCAAAGTCAAAACTGATGGTACTGTATTACAAAACGCAATAGCGGAAGAAACAAGTAGTCAGGAATAAGTCAATGAGGACAGTGAGGACAGCTGGTAAGTCACAACCTTTCTGTGTTGATTTTTTTATTTGGAAAAATATGATTTAATACCATTCTAACCTTAAAGAATCAATAAACTGATGGGTATCTTATATCTTGATAAGTCATGAATTATAATTTGAAGTTTGGGGCACTGTAGATTATTCCTGAAATTATCTTAAAATTATGAATATAATGGGCTTTAGTTCTAGATAATAAAAGTATCCCCAGAGTAGTTCAGTACTAAGAAAGAATATTAGCCAATTTACTTTTATGTTCTTAAGATGGGTAAACATCCTTCTCATTTCTTTAGAATATCTGGTTTTTATGTGAATAACTTATTGTTTGTTTGCTTAATACAATAGAAAACCTCATGGCCTTTTACTGGACTAAAAGCAGTCTCATGTGTCAAGGGCATCTCAGAAAGCCTGGTGTTCTTTTAAAAAATGGAAGCAAATACTCACCAAACAGTTCTTAGTTACATCCTCTAGCGTCCTTTAGCATGGGCCACTTCCACAATGGGATAAATGTCCAGTCTTAAAGTACTTCCTCTCTGTCTACAGGAAGCTGAATGGCTCAGTTAGTATGACAGTGGCTTCACAGGTAAGAAATTATGAAGATGCTTACGGTGATTATTCTGCATGATAAACAAACCAATTTTCTTTCTACGTCTGGCCTTGGCATACCCCATAAGGCTGGGCCTTAGTCTTTCTTTAGAAGTCCAGGTATGTAAGAAGGGAATGGGTGGAAAGGGGAGAGGGAGAGAGACACAGTGGAGCCTAGATAACTATTAAGAACAAAATGAAGGCCTAGGCAGGTGACAGATGAACATTGCCAATTTCAGCAGCATAAATACATAATCAGCTACTAGGTTATTGGCTGCATAACCTCCAAATTGCCAGTTTGCTACTTTTTTAATAAGGAGGCTGGAGATGGAAACAAAAATGTCATGGGTCAGCCTTCCCACATCAAAGTTGGTACTGGTTCTCCCCAGTTCAAATGAAATTGATTAGAAGGCATTTCCAATTAAAGATTTAATGATGTTGTTTGAAAATATTAGTATTAACATTATTATTGGCATGACGCCAAACAAAAAAGTCACATTAATGAAGCCATTGGACCATTCTCTTTTGTAGTTTGAAGAAAGATGTATATGTATGTATGACTGTGTACATTGTATATGTGCATGCGTGTACGCATCTGTGTGTACATGTGTGTGTGAACCATTAACTATTAAAATAATACTGCAATACTATCATTATGAATAGGATTCTTATGTGGAGGCCAAGATAGATTTGTCTATTACTGGTCCCTTTCTGTACCCTGGTACCTGTCAAATGCCTCAGAAGTCATGGAGAAGCTCAGGTGAGAAACTGTGTGTGTGCATGTCAGTAAAAATGCTCACATGTGTGTGTACACTATTAGAAGCATCCTATTTAGTTCTTTGCTTGAATCCTTGGAATATCTCTTGATGTAAGAATGCAGGTGAAGTCAGGTGCATCAGTCACTCAATATACAATTGCTCTCAGGAGCTACCAGCATCTAGCATGAGAATTACTAAGCCTATAAATTCAAGGCTATTAAAGAGGAACTTTCTAAAAAGTCATTATCATATAGTGTGTTTCCTAACCTTCCTACAGTTCCTGGAAGGGGTCACTCTCAGACTTTTATGAGAAGAGCTAAAAGAGGCCTCAGACTACACATAGGCCACTGACATAATCAGCAGGAGCAGTGTTTGCACATGCATTGTTCCCTAGAAACCACATTTCAAGATGAAAACAAAGCAAAGAAGCCCACAGTGCAAGAAATGAACAAAGGAATGCTGGGGGTGGAAATAATGGACAAAGTGCCTCAGAAAGAGACAGAAATATGACCACTGAGCACAATAGACATCTTGAATCAGAAAACAATGCAAGTGGATGCCACTTACCACTTCACAGTTCTAGATTTTCTCCATCTCATATCTATCCAGAAGATTTTGGATGGCAGCAACAGGGTCCTCACCATAGTCCTTCTCTGATACAAGTAAATGACTATAATTATGCTTCCTCCTCTATCCCCATGGAGGGACCCGTGTTCCATGTAATATATCCTCTCTCACAAGGTCCACATTCTGGAGCAATCAATTTGCTAGACACCAAAATGCTGTGAAGTTGGTTACAGCACTCTCCACATATTGAGGGTAACCACAAGATTCATTTTGCAAACCATGACTGCTGAGCATGAACGGAATCTGAGAATATTTCTAGAGAAACAGATTGAAAGCAAGACTCATCACAAATAAAGTGTGAATCTAAAAGGCCAAGATCCTTTAGTGGTCTGATCAAGACAAGAGGTCCAGTTATCCTCATCAGGTGTATTTATAGTTGATTCTATTACTTCCTGACTCTGTTGACATTTTTGTCAATACTGAGTGCAATTATTTAAAGTCACATATGTAATCATACAGCTGCAAATCAAAACAGTCCCACAACACTATATAAGAAATGACCAAAGCTAGACCAAAATGTAAGAAATGCAGTTAGGGTCCTGTTAGCAAGAAAAAAGCAATGCGTGCAAATTTAGGAGTTGCTTATTTTGACTCCAGGTCATTAATCACAGGCAGTTATTTCTTTGTAGTTATTAATCCTGATGTGACAAACCTGGAGCAAGTGAAACAGCGGAGCTGAACTAGGTATCTCTCCTATGAGCAAAGACTTCCAATGGCCGACAGGGTTTGTGAGATACTCTACAATGCTGTGTTCTTCTTGTGACTCTGAATGAAACTGGACTAGAATCTTGAGAAACACAAGACTCTTCTAACATGAGAGTAGAGAAATATTTCCATGCATGAAGCTGGATCTCATATCTAAGGAGATGTTTGGGAAACATGGAAGGTTGGGAAATACGGTTTCTTTTCATGTTTCTAGATGATATATCCAAGTATTCCATTCTTCCTTCCTTACCTTATCTCTAGAGTACAGGATTTGGGACAGGTGAAGGCAATCTATTGGTTGGCACTGTTTTTACATTTTATTATAGAGCTACTGTTACAAGACAGCTAATGACTATGAGAATGGACTCCGGAATCGGGAAGAACTTTAAATATGATTTATCAATTATTTAATATATCTGGCCTTCATCATGAATGCATATGTTGAATACTAAATTGAACAGTCTGTAAGATGGACCCCATATGTAGACCTTATATAAATTTAATTTTGAAAAAGTTTGATATCATAACAACAGTGAAACTTAAGGTGTGGCTATAAGGATACTGTTGGTGGAGACAACGAGAAGCAAACTGGGCATCTTCCTACCATGTGGGAATAAGGGGAGATGAAAACGTTTGTGGAACGGTAGCTTCAAGAAACTCTCCAGGACTTGCTATACCTCCAGGAGATATGCACTCTGCATGAGCAAATGCTGTACTTGCAAACCTACTCACAAACACAGAGATACATGTGCACACAAACTCTTCCACACAAACTATCCCCAGGTTTAAGTATAGAAAAGCATGTAATCATGGAGGTCTACTGATTTTCATCATTTCACTTCACTCATTATTATTTGTGCACTAACTTATTTGTCTAAAAAAATCACAGTACTTTCCATTTAAATTTGGTAGATGCACAAGTTACTCAAAGGCCAGCAATAGTTCTATAGACGTCAAGAGATTAAAGGATATGACAAAAGCCTGGAGAAAAGATATAACAACCAGTGATGATCTGGGGCTTTTTATCATCAATGTAAGCAATGACAATTTCATTTAAACTTAAATAGGATGATTTCTAAATATTTTAAGAAATTTATCCATCAATGACATATTAACAACAATGTACACTAAAGTAAACATCTTTCTGCATATTCAATTCATATGTAAATGTACCTCTAAAAACACTTTCTAGACGTGTGATTCAAAGCCTTTAAACAATTTGCACATCTTTCACGCAGATGGATGCTGATGAATTGCATTAGGAGAGCATTTAGCTGACTTTCTCACCCAAAGTATATGACAGAGCCCAAACCCCAAGATAGCTAACATAATATCATAGGTGATTTGGAGGATTGTCAAAATTTAAGGTAGAAAACAGTAAAAATAGAGTTCTTGTTTTGCCAGTGTTAAGATCAATATTCAAAAATACAACATAAAATTGCATATCAAAAATTATCCTGTAAACTCTGAATCACTCATAACACAAAATATGCAGATTGAATTTTGTGCGTGTTTATTATATAAGACTTTCAGATTCATAATATGCTGCAGAAAGAAAACAGCCACTGAACAAGATGAAAAGACAAATAAAAAAGCTTATGCTATAACTCAGTCATTTGGCTTTCAAAAAGATTTTCCAAATCTTAGTACTTTTTCTGTGAACAGAGAATAGGTCTCCACACTCTAGTGATTCTGACCAGCTGAAAAATGGCCTGCTGTCTACTCCCACACTGCCGGCCATGGCACAGTGGATGCTGTTGTAAATGACAAGCCTCCATTGGCTACAGCTGTTTTGTAACCTGTATCTTACAACACTCATTATGCATCGGGTTAAATTCACCTGAATGTTCTCAGTGATGCAGAATGCCTTTTTCATTTTGGAACAGCATCAGATTATAATAAGCTTCCACTGTATTAACTGTGCCAGCCAGAGAAGCACAAAACAAGCTCCCTCCCGAAGGAGGGATGTGTCTGCGGGAGGGCCGGGGTTGACCTGCAGTGCCATGGGCGGCTGCAGATGTTCATTAAGCAGCGTTCTGAAGAGGTAGCAATTAGCAGAGATGATTTCAGAGAGACACAGACGCTGGAAGTGAGGCATCCACTTATGCTGCCACCTGGACTATGGCTTGCTGGCTGCATATAGGGATCCGTCCCAGCCTTCCTATTTTAGAGATGAGTTCACCCAAGACTAGGATTTAAGAGATGGTCAATGCAACAATAACATAAAATACATGAATCCTGGTTAAGACCTGTGTCAGGCACAGCCTGCAAGCCTGAAAAGAACTAAGGAAAACATTTTCTATTGAAGAGGTTGGCACAATACAAAGAGAACCTGCACAGGTTCAAACCAGACAAAATCCCAGCATTCAACTGAGGAGGTGGATACAAAGTTCCTCTCCTAATTAAGAAGCTATTTACATTTGATACCTGCTGGGAAACAGCAAAATTAGTTTTGTTTTTCCGTAGAACTGTCACAAAGCATATTCATCATACTCCAGAGGTTCCTCATGCCTAGGAGTAGTTCAGCAACACAAAACAGAGTTAATGGTGGTTTGTGAACTTGTTTTTCTGTTTTATTTTTTTTTTAAAAGAAAGGAGAACATGAAGGTGGGGAGGGATAAAAGTGGTGAAGTGGGAAGGATCTGGAAGGAGTTGGGGGAATTGTAGAACATTATCAAAATATACTGAATGAAAACAATTGTAAACAAAATAAAAGAAAAAGAAATAAATTGCACTGGTAGTCTCAACTTAAAATAACAATAACAACAACAAAATATAATTGAGACTTTGTTTTGATTTTGGCTCTGAACTAGTCTATTAAGATTAAAGCAAGCAAAAGTTTATGTTAAACTCTGGTACCTGATTATACACACACACACACACACACACACACGCACACACGCAGGACCCAAATAAAATGTGAAAACTTAAGACTCAAATTAAATAAATAGATCAAACTAAATATCAGTCCACATTTTACTTAGAATTTGTTTAATTCCTTGCAATTACTAATTTTATGTAAATATATTATTAATTACAAAACAATAATCATTTGTCACATGGAATGTTCTAATTTTTAATAGCGTGAGTACAATTATCCCTTGCTGAGGCATTTGATGAGCTGTAATTAGATGCCTCCCAAGATATTTGAACTTGAAAGATTATCAGGTTAAGTTTTCTACTAAATTGATCAAGACCAAAGTAGAAAAAGAAACAAACCCCTCTCTGCTTGGATAATAAATGATTGTTTATCTGAAACGTTATTACAATTTCACTGAATCATGAAACAGCTAATATAATTAATCATGGAAACACACCATACATGCTGAGGCTCTTCTCAGAGACAAAACTTTGAACTCAGCAATATCCCAAAGCCTAATGAAGGGATATTTATATGTGACTTTAATCTTTATTGTTTCTGAGTGTCTTTATATTCTTCTTTAAAGTCAGTTTTCTTATGGTCTACAATAAGTAAGTTTATATGCTGCTAGAGTAGAGAAAAAAACAAAACACGTCGCAAGATCTTTGCTCTAAAAAGAGGAACTGTAGGGGCTCAGTGTCTAGTTCCATTGTGGATATTTCAATTTCAGAAAGTGTCATGCCAGACTAAGATGGAAAAGAACATGCATTTCCAGTCTACCTCAACATCCCAGAGGGGAGGAGAATGCAGTGTGCCTTCCTAGTTCGAATCTGAATGTTTTTCCCCTGGAAAATCGTAGATCAACACTGGTAGAGAGTTTCCCAGAGCAGTTGTTTAAATAAGAAACATCAAACCACAAATCCATCATTTAAAAGGAGATTAATGTAAAGGCACAACAAAACTAGCAAGTCAGGAATCCAGAGGTAAATCCTTAATCATGTGCAAATTTAAACACTGGCACAATATACAAAGATTTCCATTTTTGGCTTCACTGCTCAGAATGAACTCCTTCACCAGAAATCATAACAGAACACATCACTGATTGGCTGACCTTTATACGTTCTTATGCTCAGTCATGAAGATTCTGATTATACTGCTGCCCAGCATGTAGGGTACTTAATATCCATAACACTGAAGTTGATGTTTTCATAATAATGCTCTTAATTATTGTTGATGATAGAAATCATCTCTTTTTTTTTATTCTCTTCCCTTAACAGTCAGTAGAGATTACAACTGACACTAGAAAATGTAGAAAGTTCCATGAAACTGAAAGCAGTGAAGTCCTCATCAGTCATGGAAATCTAGCCAACTCACTCAACTTACAAGACACTTGAGTCTTTTCATCAGAAAACGAAGAATAATAAAAGCACCACTTTCCTTTCAAATGAAGGTTGTTGCTCATGAAGAACACAATGTGTTTCAACTGCTTGGTCCTACTCCAAAATACACTCTAGTTTTCACCTATTCGTTGAGAATAGTTATAATATAAACTATTATTTTGTTTGTTTATTTGTTATTTATTTACTTTACTTTCTTGAGATAGGGACTCTTTATTATATCTCAGTATGTCCTAGAATTTACTATGTAGATCATGTAACTGTGAACTCACAGCAATTCTTCTGTCTCTGACTCCCCAGTGATAGAATTATAGGAGTTTGATCTAATACATCCAGCTTGAAATTTTTATCAAAGACATTTTTTCTGTGCCTGTTATTTACTATACTCCATAATAGATACTAGATAATAGTTAAGTATTGGCAGCACATACTCATGTTGTGCATGTTTATAAAGTCTAAGGAGAGGAAAAGAGAAAAACAAAAAAACCCAGACCTTAGTTGAAACATTCAGGCCAGATCTGCCCAACTTGTTGAGACTTCTTTAGGATATTATCCTCTGTAGAAAATATTCTAGAACTGTGCAATTTAATTTTTTATTTTATTGATGTTTATTGAGCTCTACATTTTTCTCTGTTCCCCTCCCTGTCTCTCCCCTTCCCCCTTCAATCCCACCCCAAAATCCCCATCTCCCAATTTACTCAGGAGATCTTGTCTTTTTCTACTTTTTACTTCCCATGTAGATTATATCTATGTAAGTCTCTCATAGTATCTGCATTGTTGTCTAAGTTCTCTGGGATTGTCATTTGTAGGCTGGCTTTCTTTGCATCATGTGTAAAAGCCACCTGTGAGTGAGTACATGTGATAACTGTCTTTCTGTGTCTGGGTTACCTCATTCAAAATGATGTTTTCCTGCAAAATTCAAGCTGTCATTTTTTTCTGTTGTGTAGTACTCCATTGTGTAAATGCAACACATTTTTCTTATTTAATTTAATTTTAAAAAATGGTCCTAGTGCAGTTGGGTATGATTCTGGCTTAGTAATGTGGAGCTTGTAAAATTTCTCCTAGGACCTTGCCACTGTTAGAACAAGCAGTCAGTACTGAAACCACATACATATGATATCACATCATGTGATAGATTGTATTTGCAAACACACATACACATTAAAGAAAAGAAAATGCCATGGGCCACGAGTTTAAGAGAGAGCAAGGGGCAGAGTACATGACTGGAGGGGAGAAAAAAAGGGGGGAATTACATAAATATATTTCAATTTCAGATACTAAAAATTTAAAAATAATAAAATATCAACTAATGTTTTACATGTTTGATATTTTGCATTAGGCTTCATTCATAGATATCCTAGGCCACAAACTGCTTGAGTTGTAGGTTTGACATGTGTAGGAAGAGGCTGTTTGTTCATTTCCCAGCCACCCAGACCCAAAATAATTACACAGAAACTATATTAATCACAACACTGCTTGGCCAATAGCTTAGGCTTCTTATTAAGTAACTCTGTAAGAGTTCTATTAATATGTGCATTGCCATAGGCTGTGGCCTACCAGAGTCTGTCTCTTTTGGCAGCTAGATGGCATTTCTCTGACTCTGCCTTCTTTCTCCCAGCATTCAGTTTCATTTTCCTCACCCACCTCTATACTGCCTTGCCACAGGCCAAATCAGTTTCTTTATTAACTAATGATAATACAACATAGACACAGAATACAGAGGGCAATCCCACATCAGAAAT
This sequence comes from Microtus pennsylvanicus, assembly GCF_037038515.1. Taxonomy (NCBI): domain Eukaryota; kingdom Metazoa; phylum Chordata; class Mammalia; order Rodentia; family Cricetidae; genus Microtus; species Microtus pennsylvanicus. The sequence goes on from NC_134583.1 coordinate 130,244,759, forward strand.
GTCTGTGCCTGCAGTTTTCATGCTTTAATGAGAATTCACCTTCTCTTCTCTCATGAAGGTTTATGAAAAAGGCCCCATTCCAAATATTCTGTCTCTCTTTGGATAATGTTTCCTACATAATGATAAGGAACCAGCCATTTCCCACGAGAAAAAAAATCATGACTCATTGAGGTGCTAATATATTCTTATTTACTCACATGCTCAAGGGAAATCAGCAAAATCATCTGACAGTCTTAGAAAAAGAGCATCAAGTGTAGGCTCCTTCAGTTGCATTTGTTTCTTCTAGGCACAAAACTTTAAGCTTGTTTAATTCAGGTCCTGAGGATATTTTGAATGGTACTGTCACAGATCTTAATTGCTTGTTCATCCTCCTTGAATACAATCTGGTAGGAGTTACACTTGAACTCATAACCCATACATTGAAAGTGTGGCTGAGAGAATATATTTCTAAACACCAAAGCAATTAATTTGGAGAGGACTTGAATCATCTTTCATCACCCTGACTTGGATATGTTATGCCAGTGACAAGGGACCATGCAGAGAAGTGTAGTACGTTAGAGAACGAGGTTAATTTTCTCCTTGCTCAAAGTATTCATTATCTTTGCTTGAGTGTCTATGTAGAGTACAGATGAATAGATCCCAATACAGGAATTCAAAATGTCTGAAGCCAGGCACATCTATGGTGGTGTAATCATAGACAAAAATGCAAACCAAGTATGGTATTTCCATTATTGTGTTTCTGGGCCCTGAGATGCTGCCTCTTTTGTTAGAGTCCAGTGATTAAATCTCTGTGCAGGCTGTGGCATTCCACGGGCGTGATTCCCTATCAGAGGGTCTCCTGGAGACAGCTTGAACTATGTCTTCTGATGTCCAACCTCACACAGAGTACTGCATCATCTTTTCTATTATTTCAGTTCCAATCTGGGCAACCCTCATCAATTTAACCTTCTCTGAAGATGAAGTTAACATCACTCAGGAGTCCATTAAACTAGTCAGTTCTGAAAATATGCAACTAGAAAGCATAACTGGATAAGAAGTAGGTGAAGCTTCACTACAAGTTCACTAAGAAAGAATGGATTAAAAACAAGGAAAAAATCAGACTGGAACTGCGTTTGGGCTCAATTGAGCTTCCTATAATATGGGGGTAAATTGTTCTAATTTTTATATGAAGAATACAAAAATGCTTCTCCGTGAATATGAAGTTCAACATGAATGACACATGATTACACTGTTAAAATGCAAACACCTCTTCAAATGACTTAATTTTATCTTTATTTCCCTCTTTGTATAACGGGGAAAGTAACTATACTTACCTACCTCCTATGACCATTGTGATTGTAATTTCAAAATTTTATACATGTCTCCTAATAAGCAACTGTTCTGAATGGATGTGTTTAAGAGAGGAAGAAGAAAAACATTAGATAATCAATAAGTTTAGAAACAACTGACTAGTTATTTCTAGTCTAGATATTGTCATCAATGTAATAATAACATGATATGTCTTAGGAAAAAGCTTAGTATTGCTAGCTAGGGGGAAAATACCAATCAAACCTTAGAATAACACAAAAAGAGATACCTTTATTATAATACCAATGAGAATTGTCAATGTAAGAATTTTTAAGACTGTGTTGTTTTACTAAGAAAAACACCTTAAAAGAAAAATGTAGTCTTAGGACTACCTAAGCCAAATGTGTAAAAATCAGATTTATTAAAGCTTTCTAACTTACAAACCTTCTATATTTAATACTCAAATTAACATAGATTGTTTTAATTTATGTATTTTTAACCAGCCTACTTAATTTTAAAATCTGAAAGTGTCTGTATTTGATGACATAATCAGAAAAATTAATTTAATAGGTATCTGCTTATAGTCAAGAAAGAGACGGAGGGGAGGGGAGAGAAAGAAAGAGAGATTCTGTAATGTAAGAGGCAAAAATGTGATGTTTAAGACATAAGTAAATGGGGAAAAAGCTATATTTCAAAATTTCCATGGAAAATCATTCAAATTCTTTACTACATAATTAGCAATATTTATGGGGCCTATTTGGTATTTCAATATATAAAGTACTCTATGTGTATAAAAAGACCTGTACTAGGTCACAGAACATTCTAGAATGATAAAGGGAGACCTAACCTCTTCCCTTTAAGTTGTCACAATAGAAGTAGAAATGATACATACAAAGATACTTTAACAATGGTATATTTATTAGAAAACTGTATTTGTTTATTCTCTTACTCATCTTTGGGACATAAATATTCACACGATGCAGCTTTTGTTACTGTTTCTGGTGTCTGAAATTTAACCCTATTTTCCCCCAAGGCCTCTCTGTCTTTCCACGAAGTGTGAAAACCTTTATGCATAAGTATACTATCATTGTACAATCAACAAAAGAGAAGTTGTTGAAACTGAAGATTAAATACATTTACTCCTCAGACAGGATCCCTGGCCCTAGGACCTGTGAGAACTGTGCCAATGATGTGCTAGGGGGAGTAGGAAAAATGTCATGGAGCACTCTGGAGTTTCACAGACCTAACTTTACATACAACTTAATAGCAGTGCAAAATTCAGCAAGTGCACTTCTCTCCTGGGCTCTTGTTTCTAGAAAGATAGCTATACAGCAACACATCTCTGATATCATTATATCATATGATATAATGACTTGTGCTCAGCTAGGAAAGGTCATATTCAGTGCTAACACATACGGAAAAGTAGTGTGAATGGTAGCTCTTCTCTTTTCTCCATTCTTCACTTTAGAGATACACACAACCAGTGAGACATGAAAGACAGCTACTCTGCTCTAGGAAATATATATCCTTCGTAAAGTTGGGTGTAGTTTTAAAATGTGAGGAAGAACCTACCTGAGAATTTTTATCAACAAATCCCCAACTGGTGACTCACAGCACTGCACTGAAGATCCATGATCACTCAACACCAAGTGGCTTCTAGGCTTCCAGCAGAGGGAGAGCCTCGCTGGCACAGTCTGCCCACACTACACGTGGGCATCAGCCAAGTGCTCTCTTTAAAGTCCCTCAAGCCCTAATGATCCTGAACATGAAAACATGTATTGTGCTGCCAACATCACTAATGACCAAAAGCAAATAAGAGGAAAATTAGAGCGCTAAAGAGACCTGACCCGATTTTGGATTCCTGCCAGATGTTCAAGGAGTGCCAAATGCTTTTTGCACAGGTCACACCTGCTTAATTAGCAATAATAAGAGCTTTGGGAAGTTCAGAGGGAAATTAAATAGTTACAGATAAATGATCTAACAATTTGGTCTCAACCAGTGAGGGGACAAGATACAATTTAATAACATGATCACAAATGGAATTGTAGGTTAACGACCTTGCACTTTTTAATTTAACGGAGCACACTCACTACTGGGCTGAAAGTAAATGGATTGTCAAATTCAAATGTATAGAGTGGCATTTCATAAATAAATTATTATAACCCTAATTGCAACTAAATTGCCAGGTCCTAATCTGACTTGATAATTAAGTCACAAGAGATTTACTGCTTGATTCTTGCCTAAACTGGCACCAAATAAAACTATTTCAGAATAAGCTAAACTTATTCTGAATTTGTTCAACATTTTCTACAGTTGTGGAGATACATTGGAATCCTAGCTATATAACAAGGAATACTCTCATCCTTTGTATTTTATGATTATTTATAATAGGAAATGACAGAACATAGAATTGAGTAAACATAGCCCATCTTAAATCTTAAGACACTTTGTCAGATCTGTGCTAATCTACTAGGATATGTTTTTTTCTTGAAAATCTTAAAGAATGTTTTTGAGATTATAATACAATTAACTCATTTCTCCCCTCACATAATGGCAAGCTGAATTTTATTTAACAAATTAGAAGATTATTTTTATTTTTAGAAGGACCAGCAGCAAATAATTAAAAACCAATTTTTAATGATTTATTTTGATCGTATGTGAATTGGTGTTATACTTGCATTTATGTCTGTATGAGAGGGTCAGATTCCCTGGAAAAAAGTGTTACAGACATTTGTGAGCTGCCATGTGGGTGCTGGTAACTGAACCCAGGCCCTCTAGAACAGCAGCCAGTGCTCTTAACCATTGAGTCATCTCTTTATCCCCTAAAAACTATTTTTTGAGAAAAAAAAATAGTGACAATATAAGAAAATTCAAACATATATATGTATAGTCAGACAGTATTTTATATATATATATATATATATATATATATATATATATATATATATTTGCCTTGAAACTCTCTCCATATATTGACTATATATAAATTAACTGACTGCATATGTATAATAGATATATATTTGCATTTTCTTATATTGTCACTAAGTTTTTCTCAAAAATTAGTCAGAGTATATAGATAGTCACACACACACACACACACACATATATATATATATATATATATATATATATATATATATAGTCATAGTTTCAAGTTAAATTACAAGTCAACTGATTGATTGATTGATTGATTGATTGATAAAGCCTGAAATAGTGTTCCCTATTGTATTTACAACAAAAATATGACACTAAACAATTCAACATCTTAACCAAGAAAAAGTTCTTAAGGGATATTTTGTGACATGCAATTCCTTTTAAATAATCCATTAGCCATTTTGTGCATGTATATTTATTTTAGTATTTTCATCATATACATTCTTATTATCATTTATTTTCCCCCTGCTTCCACTAAACCCCCTTTAACTGAAAAAAATGCCCTTTTATCCTGTGGGACAACAATCTTTTATTCTGTCACTTGTATTATTTTTAATAAAATGCTGATTGCCCAGTAGCCAGACAGAAAGTATAGGCGGGGTGATGGTGACCAGACAGGAAATAGAAGTGTAGCAATGAGAATTATGGGAAGAGGAAAGTTACTGTCTGCAGTCGTCACCCAGATTCAAAGGTAGCCAAACACAGAAAAGCAAGATGTGACTGCCTCACTGAAAAAGGTACCAGGCCATGTGAATAACACAGACAAGAATTATGGGCTGATATAAGTTATATGAATTAATTAATAAGAAGCCTGAGCTGCTGGGCCAACCAGTTTATAATTAATGTAGACCTCTCTGTGATTTCTTGGGAATTTACGACTGTAGGAACTGGGTGGGATAGAAACCTCTGTCAACACTTCTATTTTATATATTTAGTTATCTGTTTATTTATTTATTTCTGGGGCCATATGAGGGTAGTTACAGTTGCTTTCATAAACATCGGTGTGGCAATATTTAATAATACATGGATAAAACCAGTGGCTATATCATTGAAGAAAATGCCTTCTTCTACCTCTCTTAGGGGGTTGATAACTACCAAATGGCCCTTAAGAAGCAGTGGAGTCTCTCAGGTCCCTCCCCTTTCATGATTGAATTTTTTTAAGGGCTCAACTTTGAACAGGTCTTGTCCAAGTAACAGCAGCTGCTGTTATTTAAAGAATGTTACATTTTTTCCATCTTCTACAAATTTCCATCTCTTATTCTCCAATGCTCCTTGAGCCTATGTGGGGTACTACAGTTGTTCCCAAGATTGATAACTCCACGTAACTTATTCTCAGCACATTGACCAGTCTTGACTTTTTGTATTAACCACTGCTGAAGATAGGTTACCTAACCAAGACAACACTAACCTGTGGATAATACCTAAAATTTAGAAGACAGTCTGGCAACCCGTCCCTTTACAAAACCAACAGAAGTATGTTTCCTCTAAGCTCTGTGACATCTCTAGCTCTGAGAGTTGACCAGGTTTATAGTAATAGATACCAGTTTCCTTTTGTTTTACATGCCTAAACCTAAAAAGTAAAACAACTGGTTACTCACTTAATAGTCATGTGACTATTGCACAACTGAGCACATTTGCCTAATGTCGTGGTTTTATAGTACCTGGTACCTACATGTAGGTGAGATTGTCAGGAACTTTTCTCCTACACATTATTGCATCTCACTTCTAAATGTTATGTTTCACTAAGAAAAACAGACAGCAAGGAGGAAGCACCCAGCTTGATGTCTCTAATTTATCACTTACACAGTAGGTGGTATTTCAGCCAAACAGAAGAACTCACCAGTTCCAGAGGATAAACAATGCTATGCCAAAGGCTGTCTTGCTTTTGGTGTCTCTGGGGCTTCCTTGATTAACAACTTAGACTGAGGTATTGCACATTTTGCACTGGAATTTTTATTTAGTAACTCTAGGCTTCTGGAAGAAACGTTCTCCACCCACAGACATACCTCCATTGATATTCTTTACTCTTTACCTTTAAGAACTGCTGGTTTCATATCAGTGCTCTGGTTGGCCATTCATCTGTCCTTCCTTTGCTGCTTCTTCCCCAATGTCCTCCCTGTTAACCGTTTCCAGGATTCCTCCTCTATATTACTCTGTTCTACCACCCCTACTACTCAAGGATTCTTTTGTCCCCCTGGTGATCACTTTTAAGTGGCCAGGGCTCAGTCAAAATTCCAGGTTAAGAATACAGATCAAACATCTCAATGAACATATGGGGAAACACCAATAGAATATCTTCCAGCTCTATTTTCCTGAAAAAAAATAATTTTTTCTTTCCCGATTATTAAAAATGGAATTTTCATATGTTATAATATTTTTGTATTATAGCTGGTAAGTCAAGGCGTAGTTTGTCAGTTGAGATTTCCTGGCACACCTGCACCAAGAGAGAAATTGGATCTATGATTGATGCTTCCTCAGCTGTCAGGTTTTGCATGAAGCTCATCCATGAAGACAAACTTGGTACTGATTCATGAGTGAGTTATCTGATATGATTCTTGCTCAGCTGGGGAATGGGACAGGGCATATATGTCCTCTGAACTCAGAGGTAGGATCATAAATTGCAGCAAGAATTGTTTGGGGTATGTGTGAGGGTTGTGCATTCTCCGACCTCATGAGAGTTGTCTGCTCTGTGCTGCAGTGTGTCAGAAGAAGTAGAAAAATTTTCAAGTCTGTGACTTCACAGATGTGATTTGCATGGCAATGAGGCAACATAATTGAAGGAAAGGAATTCAGTCATGAGGGTCACAGGAGTTCTGATATCATCAGCAAGGACAGAAGAAGCAGAATCTTTCAGTTTCAAAACTTACCCAGTATTTGGTACTGAACATATACAAAGATATCTGAGCAGCTGTGAGGTGTAAGATGTGGTTGTGTTTATATATCACACAAATATGGGAGCCTTTTGGATACTCTCTGTGTGTGTGTTTCTGTCTCCAATCTGCGTTCCTGTGGCCTATGGTTATGTACATCATAGTACTATGCCTTCCATATTCTAATAATACATTCATAGTTTACTGACCATAGTACCATGATTATGCATGTTTCTGATCCTTATAAATAAGCCTGTAAATGTACTCCAGAAAAGTAAACATCCACCAGAGAGGATACATAACTTACAGAAAAAGGAAATCTTTGTCAATTATTCATCTGACACAGACAACACAAAAAAAATATAAAATGTTGGAAGGAGGCTGCTTGTTTCTTTCCCAGCTGCCTGGCAGTTCAGACCCAAAATAACCACACAGAAACCATATTACTTAAACACTGCTTGGACAATTAGCTCTATCTTCTTATTGGCTAACACTTACATCTTAATTTAACCCATCTCCATTAATCTGGGTATTGCCATGTGGCTGTGGCTTACTGGCTAAAGTTCTTGCATCTGTCTTCAGTGCAGCTATATAGCCTCTCCTTTATTATACCTTCTTTCTCCCAGCATTTAATTTAGTTTACCCCACCTACCTAAATTCTGCCCTGCTATAGGCCCAAAGACGTTTCTTTATTCATTAGTGCTAATCACAACATACAGAGGGAAATCCTACATCACCTCCTCTTTTCTGTTTAAATACAAAGGTAGGTTTTAACTTTAACATCGTAAAATTATGTAAAACAGTCTATCTTATCTTTATCATAACTAAGGAATAGTATAACTATCACTATAAATTCTTCAACTCCATCAAAGACCCCAGAATAATATAATTACCTAAGTAAATGGAAAGTGCATTGCAAGCAACTTTCAAAACTCTAAAATTGACAGAGACATCTTGGTACCTGGACAGTTCTTCTGTACCATTGGGGCACTCAGTCTTCAGCCTATAGGTCTTTCACAAAGCAGGAAATTTGAAGAAAGATTCGCCTATATTGGCAGTTTGTCTGTGTCCTGTAGAATGTCTAACCGATTCTTTCATGAATCAGGAACCCCGAAGGATCATCTCACCTTTAGATAAGTTCAGCAATCACGTCTTTGTGACTATGTGGGTCCTGCATGTCCAGTTAATCAAGCAGTCCAGGAAAGAACAGTTTATTGCCCAAATGGCTAACCATAAGGAACCTCTTCAATGCCCATCTTCCTTTTGAAGTAGATCAGTGCTGCCAGGAGCAGATATGTCTCACTGTCATGAAAAATCCTAAGTTAAAAAAAAACATTTTAAATGCCATAATCTGAAGAACTCTGAAAGATTTGAAGAATACCCATCTAATTGAAATATATTTCAATTAATCTAGAAAACCTAACATGACTAGAAGCTTGACTATTATAGATGATTATCTATTAACCTATATTTCTTAATTGTATGTTACATTTTTAAATGAGCTGTGCAAGCACAATACCTTAGTCAGGAGCAGAAATGTATATATACAGTATAACAAAATTGACCTTAAATTTGTATCAATAGACCAAGATCCATACCAATACAAATTTCTATAGCATATCCTCTTTAAATGTAAAGAAACATTCATAAACAATATTTGGGAATTTGGACATAGTTCTCTAGACTTCTTCATTCTGATTGGGGTGCTGTTAATCAGGTCTTTCCTGGTGTATCCTGTGCGCTAGGTTCATCTCAGCAGTTGGATAAAGTAATTTTTGGAGGGCATTTGCAGTGATCTTTCAGGGGATCTTGGTGCATCAAACCACATTAGTCTGGAATTAACCCACAGGTTCTCATCTTCTGTGGAAACAAAAGAAGAACCTCTTTTCCAAAGTAACATATCCTTAGACTCAAATTTTAAAGTCAAGATACCTTTATAAAATGCATGCTGGTTTAGCTTAGCAGCCCATACAATGAAATGCCTCTCTGTACTTAGCTCCTTCACAGTCAAAAAAATTTAAAGAAAACATAATAATATACATAATCTAGCTTCTTATTGGCTAACACTTACATCGTAATTTAACCCATCTCCATTACTCTGTGTATTACCATGTGGCTGTGGCTTACTAGCTAAAGTTCTAGTGTCTCTCTCCAGAAGGGCTATATTGCTTCTCCCTTACTCTACCTTCTTCCTCTCAGCATTCAGTTTAGTTTTCCCTGCCCACCTAAGTTCTGCTCTGCTATAGGTCAAAAACATTTTCTTTATTCATTAATGGTAATTACAGCACATAGAGGGAAAAATCTCACATCAATAAAGAACTCAAATTATTGCCAACCCAAACAAGAAGAAATCCAATCAATGGTAAATTCAATTAAATAGAAATTTCTGAAAGGAAGAAATTCTCATACCCAATACATATATAAAAAAATCTTCAATATGTCTAATCATCAGGGAAAAACAAAACAAATACATTGTAGTTCATTTCACTAAAGTCAGAATTATTATCATTTAAAAATTATTGGTGAGGATGCAGAAAAAAGGGACACTTATGTCACATGGATGAGAATGTAAATTAGTCCAGTCAGTGTGAAAATTAGTTTGGAGATTTCTTAAAATAACACCAAACCCATTGTTACACAGATAACCATAATTAAACTCAGTGTATCTCAAAACAAAACAAAGCAGTCATGGATGGGGAAAGTGCTTGTCGAAAAGGATGCTTTGAAAGGTGGAGGGTACCAGAAGTGAGGAAGATATTACACAGGTGATACTATCACTACCACATAATATGTGAGTATCACAAATTATCAAAGAACAAACTCAATATAAATACAGGTTTACATTTTTTAAATAAGCACACAATATGATCAAATTACCCAAATTCTGATGTTTCTTAAAGAAATCATACCTACACTGTAGAAAACTGTATACCAGTATTTACTGTGGCAAAATTCTGAAGACACAGTTATAGTATAGTCCTATTTGTGCATAAACATGTTAGCAAATAAAATATAGTTGCATAAGCAATGGAATTTTATTTGACAATGAAGAAACAAATTATGCCATTTGCAAAAAAACTGATAGACTTTAATCATGAGGTAAAATAAAATAGTCAATTAGAAAGACAATATTGTGTGTTTTATATATGGAGTCTAGATTTTAAAGAAAGAAGCCATGAGGTGGAAAAATTATTTCTCCCTCTGTCATTTTGACTTAGTTGCCTGTAGATCTTTGCTTACAGCTGAAGGCTGTGCACTTTCTCCCTTCCATGTTAGCTTGTATATTGGGGTTGTCTTTATTCAGGACATGTTTTAGCAGCCATGTTGGTGAGACATCATGATTGTATGTTCTGAGATTTCTAGGAGATAAGGATTTAGAGGGAGAAAGGGTAAGGGTAAGATGACGTGTTTTATCTTAAAAATATCAAAAAACTTTAAAAGTTACATGGAAATAGAAAGGGACTAGGTGGGAAGACAAAGGACATGGAAAGGAGAATGGAGGAAAGATGAAAGTGGTTAAAGGGGAGCAGGAAAGAGAGAAAGCACTGAGTATGGAAGGCAAAGATAATCACAGTGTACACATATAGGAAAATGTCAATGAAATCCATTATTTTCTATAACTAATATATGCTACTGAGATATTATGTGATCAATATTACTGGTCATCTAAAGAAACAAAGTAGAAAGTAAAACTAATTCATTTCCTGTCATGCTGACTGTAAGGAAGAGAGAATCCATGAACGTCTTGGAGAGATTCAAAAGAATTTATTTAGAATCATAATAGGGGTGAACACACACTGATACATGATAAGTTAGACTCCTAGATTTTTCCACAACTGTTCTCTCCAGGGGGAAAGAACAACAAGAGCAAGCAACCTGCTCTGTTCATACCATCCAAGCAAGCAGAAGAGTCAGAGAGAGCAAGATACCCTTGCTCACCAAACTTATCAGTTCTCACATAGCAGACAAGACCACACCCTAGAGATTGCTGCCCAAAGGCTTTTGGAATGAATCCCCACAAGACTTCTCTCTTTTGTCTAAACATGGAGGTTCTCTTTTAACTATATACAATAAGAACAATTGTACAGGAGAAAGTATAATAACATACACAAAAATAGACCTACAATCAACAAGAACAACATCAAATAAGAAATAGTTAATAACTGTCCAGGCTATAGGTAACTGGCACATAACAGAGATTATTCCAATAGCTGTCCTATCTTGAGGAGTCTGTCTTGTAACTAAAATGTCTTAGCTAACATTCATCCCATAAAAGACCTGAAAAAGAAAAATAATTTTACTTAAGTAAGGTGAGCAAGTGACTCCAAAAGGTGTAAGATTTATCAAAAAAAGCTGACTACCTAGACAGTCATCCAAAGTCTCTCTGCAATGTTATGCCAATCACCTTTCACTATCAGCCTAGGATATCTGACAGACCTTTTTCAAAAGCAGAAAATTTGAAAGACTGTCCTACCCTGTATTGGCAAGGTTTAGCAGTTGTTTTTTTTTTTTTTTTTGTATCCCGTTTGTCCAAATTGGACAATGTGATTACTGTCAGCAGTTGAGGCAAGGGAAGTTTTTTGCCCAATAGGCCAGTTTTACCAAGAAGATCTTCAGTACCCATAATTCTCTCAGAAGTAGATTGGTGCTGCCAGGAGCAGTTGTGTCTCACAACAGTAGAATTATAAATTATTGAAACATTTAAATGCCATACTTTGTATGTTTTTGAAGTGCTGGAATATTACATGTCTATGTGGAGTATGTCTCTGTGCCTAGAACCTAAGGTCTTGGTCAAACAGTATTATAATTAATATAGCCTCTGTGTTATTATTTGGGTCTGGGAAGCTGGGAAATGAATGAGTAGTCTCAGCTTACAGCAGTTTTAAAGGAGGCAATCCCACTGACCTTGACATGTGATGACTATAAACAGCATCAAAGCAGAAATTATGCCTCCATGTATAGACAGACTTATATGGAGAAAAGTTAATGAGTAAAGACAGTCAGTGTGGAATCAATAGATTCATGTGAGCCACATGAACGAGTTGACCACAAAGTCAAACAATGAATGATATTGACTCATGTTTAAGACATCTTCAAGTATTCTTAACACTTAATATTTGAAGCTAAGAACCTGTGGATACGTGGTTTCTTTATAAACTGTATGTCTTCAATAAATAGCCATTTATGTACTATTTGATTTTCCCAAAGCTTATACTTTGGTGTCTCTCTTAAGGACCAACAATCAAGTGAATAATCTCTGCTGTTCCCTTTATGTGATCGGTTGCACCTATTAAGTCTACAGAGAGTGGGGCAGGTTTATTCTTTCAAGGAAGGTCATATCCTTGAATCAAATTTCTGATAAGTCATCATGGTTTGGGTACCCACTTAATTCTTTCAGTATTCTCTACCATCTATATGATACACAGTAGAAGTAGGAAACAAAAGTTATTTCATTCATGACCATTTTTATTTAATCATGATTTTTATTCATTATCCTAGTGAATGACAACAATTTATTGTGGTTTCATGACTAATGAATGAAGTCTTGTACAAAGAAAACATGAAAGGCTACTTTGACATATCAGCCTGATAGCTGTCTCTGTAAAATTAGATTTCTATGTGAATCTATAATAAAACTCTACCTAGCAGGAGATTCCATTTTAATAAAAGTACAATCCATAGGATCATTGGTACATTGAAGAGGATAATTTCTAAAGATCAAGTGTTAATGTTAATAAAAAAGCATGAAAATTTAAAATACCTCAGAACAATTCATTCAAAAATTCAAAGCCAGAAAAGAGCTATCTGGATATCTGAAGGGTGGTGGCCAGATGGAGTCTTTCATATGTGAAAATATTGAACCATTTCAGGTCAGTACAACTGACAATCATATCTAACAACAACAACAAAAGTATTGGGGCCATAATTTGGCTGTCTTATTATATGTTAAAAAAAATTTTGACACCACCATATGTAATTTTCATTTAAGCCTCAGGGAGTAATTATTATTATATTGTCATATTTTATGTATAAAGTGGCTTGCCTATGTGGCAGGTAACAGAGTTTGCCTGAGCTAATTCCACATTTTATCTGAAGTCTGGCCTGTTAAACAGTATGTTATCACTAGTCTATCTGTTCTCACCAATGAAAAACAGCGACATCTGCCACATGCCTCTAGGTTTTGACCAACAATCCATTCTATCATTTGCAGATTTGGACATGTCTAAATTTACTTGATTTAGACTTTGGGGATATTCATAAAACTATTTTGTTTTAGGAGAAGACAAGAGAAAAATAGGAATTTACCATCTGGACAACAAAGCATGTTTTCTGTACTATTATCAGTTATCCGTATGTCTCAGATAAAATAATTAAAGAGTATATATAACTCAGAGGCAGGGAAACTCATATACTATAACAAAGCACTGTAATTCATTTGTTTGTCCTAGTATTTTTCTTGAGAGAGAAAGACACTCTTTGAAATCATAATCTCATTTGACATATGTTTATATTTGAGTGTTGTAGATGTGCCAATTGGGATTGTATACCGCATTGTCAGTTACTTATTCTCTGAATTTGCCGAGCTGTGAATTCCTATACTAGTATCTATATGCTGCAAAAAGAAACCTCTCTGATGAAAGAGAAGTGTTTATCTGCTGGTATAAAGATAAATTTTTACTATGCATATAGAAATCATATTGCCATAGGAAAATGGCAGTAGTGGGTTCTACTCTGGAGTCTGTGACATCTTCAGCCACCTGCAGTTGGCTAGAATCACAGTACCAGGCAAACATTTTACCCTGTTGAAAGGGCCTTAAGTCCAATTAGACAGTTGTTGATTACCTCTGAGATAACATGCCACTAGTGGGCCACTGTCCTGCTCCTAAATATTCTCTGTTGATGCTCACAGGTGCATAGCTAAGAATGGAGAAAACTAAAGACCTCAGAAAGTAAAACGTTTAATATGCTTGAGAACTGAGAATAAGAATACTCATCTTATTTGATGGCTATTCCATATTGGGAGTTAGAATAAATGGAGAGAGAGAGAGAGAGAGAGAGAGAGAGAGAGAGAGAGAGAGAGAGAGAGAGAGAGGAGAGGGAGAGGGAGAGGGAGAGGGAGAGGGAGAGGGAGAGGGAGAGGGAGAGGGAGAGGGAGAGGGAGAGGGAGAGGGAGAGGGAGAGAGAGAGAGAGAGAGAGAGAGAGAGAGAGAGAGAGAGAGAGAATGTTTGTATGTGTTTGCATAGTTCCCAAACTATGTTTTGGGGCTATAAACAAGTATAATCAAGTCATGCTAATGGTCTCAAATAGAAAAGGCTGTGATTGAAGAACAGGGACACAACAAGCCTGCTTGAAAGGGATGCGGTATAAACCGCACAGGTATCCCCACTTTGTGGGTTTTAGTAATGATGCCAACTGTGCCCTATTATCTTTTTCATATATTTAGGAAGGTGGGAACTTCAAACATAATGAAGGAGAGATCTCTGTGATCTTAAAGGGCAGATTCCAAGGATCAGTGATTTTTCCCCAGCATTTCTGTGGTGTGATACTACAGTTGTGTAGGCACTGTGAACTCATGATTGTCTTTCCATACATTGTGACATATGTGCATAGAAAGGGTACAATTGAAGGGAAAACAAAAATGATAATTTTTAAATTACATTAATTGAACTGATCACGAGTATAACAGAACTTATGTCAGTCTTCTGATGATTTCTGATAAATCCAAAGGAGCTATATAGGAAAATGTTAAGACAACATTGTCAAACGGCAGTCTTTGGAATCTAAAGTTCACAATAGTGTTCTCAACATTCTTAATCTCAGAAAATACATCTGAAATTTAAGGGAAAAATGAAGACATCACTACATCTGCAGATTGGCCAGTTCAAGCAACTAATCTTGCTTAGGTTCAATTTCATCCACCATGGTCTCTGGGACTACTGGTCTATGCCACCGGGTTTGCCTGAAGGAACTAATTTTAAAGGCACCTCATTTAAATGCATGTCAGCTATGAAATAATTGCAAGTATCAACTCTCAGATTTCTTTCAGACTGCCTTCAGTGATTCCCTGTGATTGTTGATTCCAGGGTTTCTAAAGAACAAATCTGTAAGTATCCATATGGCCATGACAGGTTTGGACACACCTCACTAAATACACACAGGTAACTCAATCACTTAAGTGTTGTTCATTTGCTTTATTGGCCTACGTGGTTTTTAAGAGCATAGATCATGGGTTTTTATTCACTCAAACTATGGTGCTACTGTGAATAAAACTTTCAATCTCATTCAAGACTGATCTCATTTTTATAAAGGAAAATAATGATATTAGCGATCATATACAATTTGGTAGCAATTAGATAATAAAATGAAAGATCATTAGGTAATTTGCATGATACAGTTAATGATCAATAAATGTTTTCTATCCTAATTATCAACAAATAAAATAAGGAAAATAGCAGGCAGAGTCGATGAGGCAGAAGGTATGTATTTGAAGTCCAGAAATCAGCAATCATGAAGACACAATAAAGAAAGTCTGATGCAAATTTGGGAGATAAAAGTAGTATTTATTACTGGCATTCATTTAATGGAGGTAAATTTAAGATTAGTTCCTTTGGTTGAACTTACTGGTGTAAGCCAAAAACCCAAAGACTATGGAGGATTAGGTCAGAGATAAGCAATTTCAAGGCCTGCCAGGTAACCTTTCATGAGATGTCTCGAAAAGTAAAATAATGGATGGAAATACAGTTTAATAGAATATATCTGAGAAGTAGTGACTGCCTAGGTTCAATTCCTCATACTAGGAAAAAAACACCTAATTCCTCTAACTACTGACTTCAGTAACATTTATAGAATAAATATTAAAATTTGTAGAGACAAATATCACCCTAATCATTTTATATTCTTGCAGCCACTTAATTCTTGTGATTTCAATATGAGGCTTAATTATTTTATTATTTTATTTTATTAGAACAACCTTTTCTTTTGGACATGTATTGTAGTATGTTTTCGGATGTGCTGTGAATCTATTTATGCATTATATTATATGTCTTTCTAGTCCCTTATTATTAATCCTCCCATTCATCACTCTTGCAGAGTGCTTATTCTAACATTTAACCCTGCTTGTCCCAATACATAACCTTAACTCAGTCACACCAGCACACCTACTTGAGTGAGGGTGGACCAGCCATGTGCTGTCTTAGAAAGATGAGCAAAGGCTGAAATTTTAAGCAGAAGACACAAAAGGAAATTGTAGATGGCAGAACTGCAAAGGTCTATAACATAAGGTTAAACTTCCAACTCCAACATATGTACTCATATGTTTATAAAGAATTTTAAATAAACTAGAGAAGAAAAAATGAAAACAGGAGAATACATACAGAATAACTGCCCAGAGAAGACAGAAATAGGAAATAGAGTCAAGTCCACATTACAAAATTGCCTCTCTAGAGATTTATGCCTTGATTTTCTGAGGCCTTCAGATCATTCTCAGAATTCTACTGTCACATAATCACAAGTAACACTACACCTATTTACTTGAACTTTTAATTTTCTGTCGATATAACTAGACACAACTGGCAGAAAACCTCTATGTTCTAAGACAAAAAGGCAACCTACTGACTGGGAGAAGATCTTCACCAACCCTGCAACAGACAAATGTCTGATCTCCAAAATATATAAAGAATTCAAGAAACTGACTTTAAAATGCTAATTAACCCAATTAAAAAATGGGGTACTGATCTGAACAGAGAATTCTCAACTGAAGAAGTTCAAATGGCCAAAAGACACTTAAGGTCATGCTCAACCTACTTAGCCATCAGGGAAATGCAAGTCAAAACAACTTTGAGATACCATCTTACACCTGTCAGAATGGCTAAAATCAGAAACACCAATGATAGCCTTTGCTGGAGAGGATGTGGAGTAAGGGGAACACTCATCCATTGCTGGTGAGAATGCAAACTTGTGGAACCACTTTGGGAATCAGTAGCGGTTTCTCAGGAAATTCGGGATCAACCTACCCCAGGATCCAGCCAATACCACTCCTGGGAATATACCCAAGAGATGCCCTATCATACTACAAAAGCATTTGTTCAGCTATGTTCATAGCAGCATTATTTGTAATAGCCAGAACCTGGATACAACCTAGATGCCCCTCAATGGGAGAATTCTAAAATGAGTAGGGGGCAGCCAACTGAACAAAGTTGGTTTTCTTCATGTTTTAGTAGTCACTGAATTAAATTATTAGAACAACTCTGAAAAATGTGTAGATACTCCCATGTAAAAGAGACATGAAAAAACTTGGATTTTTATTAGAAACCTTTATAATTTATTCACTGCATACAAATTGATAATAAAGAAAAAGAGTCCTAAATCTTTTATACGTCTTATAACAAAAACTAATTACAAGAAACTGTACTAGGTTTTCTTTTAGCTTCATTCTTACATTTTCTGTTAAGTGATTTTGATGCTTTGTCCAGTGGCTACTGAACCTGCTCACTCAGATGATTCATTAGTTATTTTTGAGCTGGTGTCACCAAAGACTCTTTTTTATTTGCTATAGGTATGGCAAATTAATTGTAAGTATCAAACTTGATGTTAGAAACTCTCTCTTTGAGGAAGAGAGATTGGAACGACTCTTCCAAATCTACCAGGCCTTTCTTGGAACCCATTTTTTTCAGAGATAGAAAAAGAAAATTAGTTGCTGATAACAGTACAATATCATTTATAAGAAAGTTGAAACAATCAATTTAAAACAGAAAGCTTGAATAACTATGCTCTCCCAGACTGTTATTATTGTCAACTTGAACAAAGTTAATCAGTGATCATCCACTGTATTCATCTTCAATACATATTTATAAGAATCACTGTGGTTGAATAGCTAAGAAAGGAGGGCTGTGAACAATGGCCAGGACTATAAGTGTTATGAATTCTGTCCTTTCAACTATAGTTCCTTTTTTGAGAGTCCAGACACATGTTCATCTAGTTAAACATCTTCACAGACTTTATTAAAATGATAACTCTAATATAGTACTAACTTAAATGCCATTTTAGAGTGTTTTGATATTGGATAGAGAGTGGACATTAAAAAGTTATACTAAGAAACAATGAGAAATGGGGTTGTATCTCAGTGGTAAGTGCTTGCCTAATTTGTGTAAGGCCCTCAGTAAGCAAGAGAAAAAATTAGAAAGGAATAAGAGGTCACCTAAAAATGGAATAATTTGAGAGCTATGGATAAATATTTAAATGTAAGTTTCTAGAGATGTGTAAAATTGTAGACTGGGAACACAGATAGAACTGTAAGCAAAGTACAGTGAAGTACATTATCTCTCTTTCCTGAAAGTAAGTCAACTTAATATTTCAGAATGTAACCTATAGGAAAGGTTTAGTAACTATAGCATACTAGTTAAGTACAGATCCAAAAATGAATAGAGTAAGATATGGCCATCAGTATTTCATTTTGACTTGTATGCCCGGAATACAATATGTTCAGTTATATGACTCATATGAAGAGCAATAGTTTATAGAAGTTAAAAGTTCAGCTGGGCAGTGGTGGCGCACGCCTTTAATCCCAGTGCTTGGGAGGCAGAGGCAGGTGTATCTTTGTGAGTTT
This sequence comes from Microtus pennsylvanicus, assembly GCF_037038515.1. Lineage (NCBI taxonomy): Eukaryota > Metazoa > Chordata > Mammalia > Rodentia > Cricetidae > Microtus > Microtus pennsylvanicus. Next base: position 130,263,456 of record NC_134583.1, read on the forward strand.
GAGGCCAGCCTGGTCTACAAGAGGTAGTTCCAGGACAGGCTTCAAAGCTACAGCAACACCCTGTCTCGAAAACCCAGAACAAAAAAGAAGTTAAAAGTTCAAGAAAATACTCAGAGAGCTGTGTTGATAGAGAAGGAAACACAAATGAATACAAAAAAACAACATCCAAAAAAGCAGATGTCTAAAAATTAAAAAGAAGAAGGAAGATGTAAAATACATATGCAGCCATAAGTTAAACTATGACAGAATGCTATGTATGCTGTGTGGTTAAAAACACACATTCTTTTTGCAAAGCCCCTAAATTGAAACAGAAATTTCAGTGTTTGATTAATTTTTCTATAATTTTTGCTAAATATATAAAATTTGTTTGCATAAATAATGGGAAAGGTGTGACTTTGGTATATTGAAAACTGAAAGTGTTAATGGAAACAAAAAGAAGAGCATTTTGGAGCAGTATGTTGAATTATTAAAATATGTCTGCTATACACATATACTGTATATTTAATGTCTCACAATGGAACTTGCATGAAGAACAGCACTGTTTCTATATTGAGACAAAACTAAATGACAGTTAAATCAACATATCTTGTGAGAGAGGTTTAGCCATTAAATCTGTGATTTTATTACTTAATACTAATAGTGCATTCTAAAGTTAAACACTAAAAACTATTGCAGTAATTTTTTTCAAGCAGATATCTTATATATAGCTTATTATCAAGCTATGCAAAAAGCCTGCCCTCAAGACATTTACTTCCTTTTATCCTATGTTAGGAAAATTATTTAATTTTAAATTAAAATCAGGTAGAAAAGATGGGGTCATAATTTAGGAAGAAGGTTTTGAAGAAAATATGAATGTTCATAATTATAATACCAGACTCCAGCAGAGAATTAGAAAGTCTATAAAAATTAACCTCAAACTATTTGTTTTCTATAGATAACAAAACCTCAGAAACACATGAACAGGACAAAAGAGTGCAAGATTTGGATTCAAGAATCTGCCTCTAAGGAAAGACTCAATCACACATAGCATTAGCAGCCAACCCAATCTACTATGGAAAACATGGATACAAAGAGCAATTTAATAAAAATAAATCTTCCCAAACCCAGAAGCCCAGATGTCAGCATAAAATCACAATCAGTAACAGCCAGAATAGTATGTCTCTACTAGAGCCCAGAGTGTTGGCCATGAGTATTGCAACATAGCAGAAGCATAAAAGAAAGACCTTAAACTCACTCTTACAAACATGATAGAGGTCCCTGAGAAGGAAATAAATCCCTTAAGAAAACTAGGAAAATGCAAACAGTGGGAGGAAGACCTTTTAAAATCTACTTAAGCCAAGGGAAACCACCAAGACTTTTCCTAAAAAATGTCTGCAGTGTAACTACAGTCCATGGCTTGGGGGAAAATAAACAGAAATAACCAAGCCTGTGTGTCCTTACAGACAAGATACTAATTCTGTCTTCTCCACTCACTGTATGTATTATACCAGGAAAGTTAATTTACCTATCTAAGCCTAAAATTCTGCATATGTAAAGTGGGGATAGTAATATTCGCCCTTCACAAGTATGGGTCAGAAAATGCAACAGTGTTTATTTCATATTTTTTGTTTCTGATACAATTGTCATAAAGTAGAGACAAGGCATCCCTTTGTTACAAAGCACAGTTTGTCCAGGGGAGTACAGGCTGTAACTTGAACTCTTTCTAGCCCATCAACTCTGAGTTTGCAAGGATGATACATCTTTGATAGCACTGACCAGTGACATTTGTAAAATATTTGTATATGTCATCTATTATGTGAGAGCTGGTGGAATATGGCCAAAAATAATATAGATTCATTTAAAGAAGTTGAGGTAGTATTTCCTTTTAAATTAAGTAGGACAACTGGGATGAAGATAAGTAAGGAATCATGAAGTAGTTTAGAAAGGAAATGAGGCAATTCAGTGATTTGTCAAAGGACCCAATTAAATCTCAGTGGTTTTTAATGAAATGCAGTTTATATTTACTTCAGGTTGGTTTATAAGCATGATTCCAGACCAAATGGTGTTACCTCAAGGACCAAATATGGAGCAGGTTGATGAGACATATCATCACAGACTTCCGGAAGATAAGCTAGCTTATGGGGAAGGACTAGTGCATAGACAGTAAATATCATTACAAATGACAATAAATGGAAAAAAATAAGAACTTATAAGAAAACTTTTGTTGAAAGACTGATAGATTATAACTATATTGAAACACTCACTTCTTTTCTTGAGGATAAGGAAATCATCTAATCTTAAGGCTTTCCAGTTGATCTTTCTCCATGACTCAATGAACTTGGAGTAACTTAGCCAATTTGATTTGAGACTATAGATTCTGAGACCCTAATTTACAGCCGTTCTAGACAATGATGTGAGTCTTCCCAAATGGTGTTTCAAGAAAGCCTTTCATAGTGCATATGATATAAATCAGGGGAAAAAAAGGTGAGGCCTTGCTTGCATTTCCCAGTCACCCATGGAGGAGTATACTGTACAATATAGTAGTGTATCAATTTCTAGTATAACCTACCAGCTTCTTAGCCATTCTGTGCTCTTTTATACTTCTCAGGAGAAGAAAAAGTAAAAGAGCTCAAAACTATATGATTCTCATCTTCAAATCAAGGAGCATGACAGACGAAAAAAATGCATGTTAAGTGCGGTGGGACAATGGTCTTTTATCCTGTCACTTGTATTATTTTTAATAAAATGGTGATTGGCTCATAGCCAGGCAGAACATATATGTGGGACAGCAGCAACCAGGCAAAAAGTAGAGGCGTGACAACGAGAATTATAGGAAGAGGAAAGTTTCAGTCTGTAGTTGTTAGCCATATATAGAGAAAGCAAGATGTGACTGCCTCACCAAATAAGGTACCAAGCCATGTGGCTAGCATAGACAAGAATTATGGGCTGATATAAGTTATAAGAATTAATTAAGAAGAAGCTTAGGCTACTGGGACAATCAGTTTATAATTAATGTAGACCTTTGTGTGATTTCTTTGGGACTTAACGACTGCAGGAACCGGGCAGGACAGAAGCTTCAGACAACAGTTAATCAAACACTGGGGTTCGTTGAAAATATAATTTATAGAACAAGTTGGAGGAAATATTGCTATTTTCTGATTAGTCAGATCTCAAGTCTGTTTATAAAAGTTTCAAAGTTCAAAAGTTCAGGAAAAGCCTCACCTTAGTACTATCAGTCAAGGAAAAGCAAAGAATTTTAATCTTCCACTAAAAGGAAATACTTGGCATGGCTTTATTCTATCTGCTCCATCTACCATAACCACTAAGAGTCTTATCATGGCTTTATTCTATCCTCCTCATCTACTTCAACCAATAAGAGTCTTATCATGGCTTTCCTCTACCCATTCCATTAGCAATAACCACTAAGAGCCTTATCAAGACTTTATTCTATCCTCTCTCTCTACCAATAAAGTATTCAGAGATAAAGGAGATTAGGATAAACTTTCCTACTAAGATATGCTTAAAAAGACTAGCAAATTTCCAGAAGTAAACTAAATTGTTAACAGTGATTCCCCTGTTTTTCATGTGTGCACCTTGGTCCTGTCTATTTTGGATTCCTGCTGAGTCTAGTTTAAGATAGATGATTAAGTACAATCAAAGGAAAACAACTGGTCAAATTGGAGTCTGATGGAAACCTGATCTTTGGATTAGAATTAAGAGTCAGAATCCATTTTGCAGATTCAATGCAGAGATTCTAAACTCAAAAAGGAGATAGCTCAGAGGTTAAGATCACTGGCTGGCTGCTCTTCTAGAGATCCTGAGTTCAATTCCCAGCATCCACATTGTGGCTTACAACTACTGGGGTACTATTAGGACTAGTCTACAGTGGTTTTCTGAAACTGTTATTCAGTGGTATGTTTCCTCGGGTTAATAGCAATCAATCAATCAAACAAACAAACAAACTAACAAATAAACAACTGAACAGTGATTATCTAGACTCTTCAAAGCAAAATTGACCAGATTTTGATATACACAGAGCAAGGCACTAGTTTTTTCTAGTCCATAGTTTAACATTAAACTGGGTGAAAATTTACACTATACAATGAGAAATAATTCTGTGTGATTTAACTCAAAATTTTGTGGTCTTGATTTTACAGAGGTTTTGCCCAGGTATCTTTCTGTTTTCATATCATTTCACACATTCCTCCAGATTTTGACATGCAGGAGAGTTTTAGGGATGTGAAAGTGACTTAGTGGATCCACTTAGGTCCTCTGAAACCACATTGTCTATGCTTAAAACTTGGTTCAATTCTGAGAATCACCATACCATGAGGAAACAACCATCTTTCCCCCATCCTCATTTCTCTCTCTTTAAGCTTAAATGTAATGGTCCCACCACATTTGTAACAGAAAGGCCACTTTTTGTCCCAGCCACCCAGAACTGAAATAATCACACAGAAACTGTATGATAAATCACTGCTTGGCCCATTAGCTCTAACTTTTTATTGGTTAACTCTTACATCTTAGTTTAACTATTTCTATTCATCGGTGTATCACCACATGGCAGTGGCTTACTGACTATGTTTCTGCAACATGTTTTACTCTGGTGGTGGATCCATGGTGTCTCTCAAACTCTGCTTTTTTCCTCCCAGAATTCAGTTCCATCTTCCCCACCTACCTCAGTTCTGCCCTATCAACAAGCCAAAGCAGTTTCTTTATTCATTAACCAATGAAAGGTGCACATGGACAGAAGGACCTCCCACACCATACATTTACTGATGGAAGAGTGTAGCAGCCTGCCTTTCAACATCCATTAAGTCCTAGTAGCTCCACAGCTAGACTTATATCCCATAAGCCCCTCTCCCATGCATGGTTCAGTGTTGATGAGTCCAGTCTTATGAAGGTAGTCATAACTTCTTTGAGTTCATTAGTACAATCACCCTACATCAGTGTGATGTTTGGTCCAGAGGGGAGTGTTTCACATCATTCCACTGCTTACTTTGGTTATTACATCTGAGATTGTTCCTGAACTTTGGTGTAGTGACATTTCAATTGTATTTTAATAAATAAAGCCTTCCTGAAGATCTGAGAGTAAAACAGTCCTACTGTTAGCCTTGCAGACTAAATTATGCTAACACACACTTTTAATCCCAGTAACCACAATGACACACACCTTTAATCCCAGTAGCCACACTAATTGCTATAGAAACTGGGTGGTGCATGCCTTTAATAATGGTGGTACACGCCTTTAATCTCAATCCTATAGAGGATTGTAAAATGGGAGAAAACAGGTCTCAGATACAATACTCTTCTGAGATTCTAGGAGGCAGGACAGCCATTTCAGACTGAGGTCAAGGTAAGAGCCAGTGGCTAGCTGTTTTGCTTTTCAGGTCTTCAGGCTGAATGGCAATTTCTGATTCTGAGTTTTATTAATCATGCTTCACTTTGGGGATGAGAAGTGGCGCAATATATACTCCCCATGTCCAGATGGGCATATGATCCCTTATTCTCAGTTATTTGATCAGCTAAAACAGCTGCATTAATTGTTGTATTACCTGTAAAGAGAGTCTTTTGTGACTAAGGTTGAAGGCAGTATTAATAAAATGATACAAATATAAATATACAGAAAACAGCTTGACAACATGTCTATTTGAAATAATAATAATAATAGGTTCCACTTGAGGCCTATGACACCCTTTTCATAGACTTTCTATGAGGTTTACAGGATGAACAATCAATTCTCTCAATGGAACAACCTTCAAAAGCAATCAGAAAGGGATTGGTTACTTCTATCCCAGCCATGCCACTATTGCTCCATTAGGCAGGTCTTCCCTGGAGAGGTGGCTTTATAGCATGCAGGATCCACTGCTGGGTAGGGCTGTTGGGGATATTTTCCCATGGTCTAGCATCTTCATAGCATCTGCATAGCATCTTCTGGTTCCATGAAAACTTGCCAGCAGGTATAGAGAATCCAGATCAGCCCAAGCTTCATTTTTAAATGTCCCACAACTAAAACCTGCTGTGTGTTGATCAATGGGTTTGACTATCTGTTTCTGGTAGACAGTGAAGCACAATGACAATATCCTCTCTGCGTTGGCAAGCTCTGGGAACTCCTTGACCTATAACTCACTGGGAAATATATCAGACTTGACAAAAGCATTTTTATTGAATAATTTATGTCTTCGGGGACATTATAGTATACTTCTGTTCATATTTCTTTTAAAGTGTGTTTCCATCATATTTTATTTTTATGTGTGTAGATGATTTGTCTACATGTCTGTCTATGCACCACCACATATGTGAATGGTGCTTATGGAGAACTGAAGATGGTGCCAGATACCTTAGAACTGGAGATACAAACAGTTGTGATCTGCCATGTGGGTGCCAGGAATCCTCTGGAGGAGAAACTGGTACTCTTAATCATTTAGCCATCTCTCTGGGTCCTAGTTTCCTTTTAAAAATTAACTAAGATTGTAGTGACTCAATAAAATTATAAAATGATGTTTTATTTGCAAAAAAAATTGTGCAACTGCTGCAGAGAACTAGAATAGAAATCTTCAAAGTGTATCTTGTATCAAGTTTGCGGAAATAGGTCAATTACAGGTCAATTGTAAACAAGGAACAGAATTGTGGGTAAAAGCATGGGTGTGGCTTTTGTGCACGACTTGCCCTTGCTGGTACTTCCTCCTTATAGCCTCTGCTAGCATCCAAATGCAAAATAAATAAATAAATAAATAAATACAAATAAATGAGCCTTGACTTCTGCCAGTTACCATGTAAGTAAGAGACAAAGTGGCTTCTTCTCACCCATCTCCAACTTTCTATACTTCTGTGATAAAGGCAGAACTAAAAGCCCCTATGAAGTCACACCTCATTCCAAACTTACAGACACTGTGAGAAATATGTTACTGTTTTTGACCTCTAAATTTTTGAGTAATTTATAATGAGATAGCATATACTTAGTAAAGGGAGCCAGGCCTTATATTCAGAACTGAGGTATACTCTGTAGTAACTATGGTCCCTTGTAGCTCTTCTTCTAAGACATGGCTGGGGTGACCAGAATACAGGCATGTCTTATGGAAAGATGGACATTTTCTGGCCAGGAACATGCATAGAGTAGGGGAAAAGTTTGAACATGCACTGGCTATTTATTTGACATCTTCTCTTGGTTAATATTCATTGAAACTTACAGGAATCCCTGTTAATACCCAGATTTGAAATCTCAGAGCCAAGTGCTGTAGCTGAGGGGCCTGATTTACATACATGAATATGCAGCAACATGAGCCCCTTGCTTAGGAGTTCTACCCTATGATGGGTGTCAGCAATATGTGTGTGGCTGTGCATTTCCCCTCCCAGAACTGAACTCAGGAAATGAAGTCAGAGCTGGAGAGCAGCTCCTTCTCAATTTCTGTCCTATAGTAAATGTTTACAGTGACATCCTCATTCCCTGAGTTGCTTTTACTTTTCTAAATTATGGAAATTTTTGTAGGTTCATTGAGGCTTAAGGCTTGATAAAAAGTGAGTAAAACTTTCAAATATAGCCATATGCTCCAAGAATACAGTACTTTTACACAAACAGAAAAATAATCCCTGTCTTCATTGGCAGTTGTGAAAATATAAGGAAAGGGATCATTTCTAAAGATTTAAGTTTTGATTATAATATTTGATACTGTCAATCAATGTTATTTCTATTTGATGGACATTTATCATGTAGAAGAAAAGTCTTGAGAAAAAAACAGAGAATGTAGTTTTGATTTCATAAGACTGTATTTACCAGAAAAGGATTACAGTTGCTTTGTGTGTGTGTGTGTGTAATGTCTTTATCTTCTTAAAAATATTTTTTATGTGTATGAGTGTTTTGCCTTCATGTATGCATATGAACCACATGCACTTCTGTCTGGTGCCTGGGGAAGCCAGAAAGGCCATTAGGTATTATGGGTCTCAGCTTTCAGATGCTGTGAGTTACCATGCAGGTGCTAGGAATTACACCCTGTCCTCTCAATGATAAACAAGTTCTCTTGACCACTGAGTAAATTCTCCAGCTCCCATTGTCTGGAATCCTTCCACTATGTGAACTAGTGAACTAATGTACAACTTAGGTAACCGCTTGGACTGTTCTATGACTGACATCCAAGTAAGAAGTGATATCTGAATCTGCCTTCTAGGGAAAATTTGAATAATTACAATGGTGGCATCTTTTCACCTTTCTTCTGAAGAAAGAACACTGGGCTCATAAAACTCTGCACTCAGTATCAATTGACTTAACATGTGGCATCAGACATTAGAGAATGGGATATAAGACTACATCTGTGAGGCTTGTTTTTTCAGACATCATCTTACTGACCGGCTCATTATACATGCACCTATGGGTGCAATTCTGTGAGCTCCAGACACACAGCATACTCCTCCCCACTTGATTAGATAAGCAAGTCAAATATTTGAGGGCCCAGCAAAAGCCTTATTTATTTTTTCTTATTTATTTATTATTTCTGAATATTCAATAATTTCTTAGGAAGAGAGCAGAATTTAGGTATACCACTCTCCTATGAGCAGTAGAAAATGATTAAAAATAGAACTTTGAAAGTAAATTTGAGGGCATACACTTATAATCCCAGCTAAACAGGAAACTCCTGAATTCAAGGTAAGACATCTCTCTGTAGCATGATCCTATCTTAACCCAACACAAGGATATAAATAAAAGAGCAGACAAGCTCTAGGATGTTTCCATGGCATCGTGTTTATAAAGCCTAGCAGTGCTGAGGCCCTGTGATTTCTCCCTGCCCATCGGCAAGCACTAGGCTCCCAATACCCCAGGGTTGGAGTCCTACCTTTCAAGAATGTGATCCTCTGTCTGCTGCAGCCTCTCTCCCCTACCAGTCACTGATGCATTGTCTCTAATTCCATTTCTCTCTACTCAGTGCTGCTCGTTTCCACAACTTTTCTTTTAAACTCCAGGAAACCACTTTTTAAAAGCATCTTCTCAGAAGACTAGCCTTTGTTTTAGTTGCTCTGGTGATACTGTAAGCTCTTCAGACTCATCCTCTGCGGCAAGCTCTCCCTGTGAAGAGTGTGGGTTTCTCAGGCTCCTCAGACTGTACCACAATGCAGTGCTATTGGCTGCCAACATCTTAAATCATCTCATCCCTTTGCTTATTAAATGCCCATGCAATGTGATCTGCCGTAAATCCTGCTGCCAGGCCTTCTTTGTCACAATGGGCTATACGTTCATCATGAACCAAAATTAACTCATACAATAGATATTTATTAATATAAGAAATAGCAAGGTGTGTGAAGATTTAAAAATGGACTATGCAAATTTAAAAGAAGAAACAAAATACAATTGAAATATGACAATGAATTGGCAAGATTCAAATCTTTCAGAAAATTTCTTTGGTAAGGTTTCCTGGTTGAGTTTTTACTTTAATAAACTTAAAATTTTTATTTTATGGGAAGTAATTTATTTCTCATTTGTCAAGATGTATTTATAAAATATAAAGTCCTAATAGTTGCAAAGATTATATTGAGTGAATTAATAATTTTAATAATTGAGATTATGATTTTACATGTATTCTACTGACTAGAATTATAGCCAGACTGCCATATTAAAGGAACAATTTTATCTCCACTTTTACAGTCTCAAAGAAGAAATATGATATTTATTTTTCTTATGTAAAAAACTGATTTATCATGGAGATTAATTTATGATACAAAATATGAACTTTCATTATGATATTTTCATACTTAGGCATCATGGATATTAAATATATATGCCTATTTATTACTCTCTCTTATCTCTTCTTCCTCCTCCTATTGGTCCTTCTCTCTTTCCAAATAATACCTGTGATGCTTTTTGCAGAGAGATAGATAGATGACAGATAGATAGATAGATAGATAGATAGATAGATAGATAGATAGATAGATAATAGATAGATAGATAGATAGATAGATAGATAGATACATAGATAAGAATATCTCTTAAAGGAGAGAAAAATGAGCACTATCTTTTCCCTCATAACTATCTCCCGTTTAACCTTCCCATTGCTGTAGACTTCTCTCTTCTCTCCCATGGCACCCTTCTAATTTCATGCCACTCATTCATTTCAATATTTCTTATAAGAGAGGAAGAATAATATTTATCTTTCTGTGTGGTTTATTTTACTTAAGTAAAATTTAAATTTTAAAATGATGATTTCAGTTTTTGCTTAATCCATTTTTCTTCAAGTAAAATCTTTCTTTATGTATGAAAAATCCCATTAAATAGAGATCATTATGAGAAGCACAGGCTGTGGCTGCACAGAGAGGACCAAGAGGTGAGTGAGCATCCACACAGTAGGACACACCCCTCTCTAGGCCCTGGGTACTGGAATAAAACCCCAGACTCCTCCCCCTACTGCCTCAGCTGCTCTAGCCAGCCAGCAGGCAAGTTTCATGCAGGTAGACTTCTCTAACACCCCCAACCCATCAATCAGACCCTATAAACTATAAGTCTCACACTGTCTCAAGTCCTTTTCTTCTCCTCCTCCTCCTCAATGATCTCAGGGGACCTCTGAAGCACAGGCTTTGTCTGCACAGAGAGGTCCTAGAGAGGAACTCTGAAGCACAGGCTCTAACTGCACAGAGTGGAACAAGTGAGCAGACCAAGAGAGTTGACTAAGATTATGGACAAAGAGAGCAGGCCAAGAGAGACCCCAGAGGCTCCTTGAGACATAGATAGCAACAGTAGAGAGCAGACCAAGAACAGTTCCCAAAGATATAGACAGCAACTGCAAGAACTGGACCAAGAGGAAAAGACACTGCTGGTACCAATTATGGGAAGAGATGGGTAGGCACTAATACAAGAATTCATTCAATAACCTAAAAGGCTACATGGAAGCAACAGAACCCAGCGGTCATACAACAGGAAGACTTGAACATCCTGACCCAGAGGAAGCAGAAGTAATCAGTTTTAAGTATAACTTTATGATGATGATGAAGACCATTAAAGAGGAAATGAAAAATTCCCTTATAAATAGAGAAAAAGACAACAAAAAATTGGAAGAAATCAATAAATCTCTTTAAAGAAAAGAAAACCAGATTTAAAAAATTAAACAGGTGAAGGAAACAGTTCAAACAATTCAAGACTTGAAAACTAAAATAAAAGCAATAACGAAAACACAAACAGGGAATTCTGGAAATGTAAAATCTGGTAAAATGAATGGGAACTACACATGCAAGCATAAACAACAGAATACAAGAGATGGAAAAGTGAATAGCAGGTGTTAAAAACACTATTGAGGAAATGGATTTATCAGTCAAAAAATGTTAAATTCAACAAATTCTTAACAGAAACCATACAGGAAATCTGGAACATAATGAAAAGACCAATACTTAGAATAATAGGGTAATAAGAATAAAAAGAACTCCAGCTCAAAGGCACAGAAAATATATTCAACAAAATCATAGACAAAAACTTTCCCAACCTAAAGAAAGATACAAGAAACATACAGAACACCAAATAGATTGGACCAAAAAAAGTTTTTTTGACTTATAATAATCAAAATGCAAAACATACAGAATAAAGGAAGAATATTAAGATCTGCAAAAGAAAGAGATCAAATAACATAAAGGTAGTTAGCTATACCCACAAAATCAGAGGCAATAGATAATAACACACCAGAAAATCCCAAAGAAGGGAAACACAACACGCCATCACTAACAATAACAAAACCAGAAGATAACAGGAAATAACAATCACTGTCATTAATATCCTTTAATATCAATGGGCTCAACTCACCTATAAAAGAATACAGAGTAGAAGAATGAATACAAAAACAGGATCCATTCTTCTATTGCATACAAAAACATACCTCAACTTAAAAGACAGATATTACCTCAGAGTAAAGGGTTGGGAAAAGATTTTCCAATCAAATGGTCCTATGAAGCAAGCTGTTGTAGTTGTCCTAATATCCACCAAAATAGAATTCAGACTAAAATTAATCAAAAAAGATGGAACAGAACATTTCATAATCATCACAGGAAAAATCTATCAAGAAGAAGTCTCAATTCTGAACATTTGTACCCCAAATATAAGAGCACCCACATTTGTACAAGAAACATTACTGAATCTTAAAACACACAACAAACTGTATACATGAGTGATGGGAGACTTCAGCACCCCACTCTTACCAATAGACAGGTTGGCAAGACAGAAACTTAACAGACCTTTCAGTTACAAGCCTTCCAACAGATCACCACATCTGCATCCAGATAGGAATATCCTGTGAGGCTGGTTCCTCAACTTGCTATTGCTCTCTGGTCTTCTTATTTATGGTTTCGCACATCCAGAGGCAGGCCCATTTATATTTTGATGGGCTTTCTGAACTCCTCATCCTGCCTTTATCCTCTGCTCTCAGATTGGGTTGAAATCTGATTTACAGTATCTCTCACATTCTCTTCACTTCTTCTTCCTGTGGGAGTCAGAAAATCTATAAGTAAAAGAAACTTAGTCAACATGAGATACTGAGCCTATGGGTTCTTTTTCTATCTCATCTAAAAGTACATAGTGATCTGGAAAAATAAAACATTAAAACTGCTGAAAACAATAACACATTTCTAAACCACAAAATAAGTAGTACCTGTCTATAGACATAGGTGACAGAAAAATCAGAAAATTAAAACATCAAAAAGAGATAGCACTGTAGTCTTCAAGTTCAGAGACCATTGAATCAAAATTCAATAAGCACAAATCAAAATAATTCCCAAAAGTGGAGACCTAAGGGAACAGTCAGAGACATTATAGTAGCAAATCAATAATATAATTGAATTTGATATAATAATAATAATAATAATCAAAAAGGAAGATATCAGTTACATATAAGTAACACAATAGTCCTAGCTAATAAATGTATGTTAATAATAGATGGTAATAAATCAGTTGCTAAACAAAATTAAGCAAAGCCCAAGGTAGGATTAATAGATATTCAAAAGTGTTCCTAGAATTACTTGAAATTTAAAGCAAAAGAAATTAATTATAAAGAGTTCACAGAGTTTATAGGGCTTGAAATAGCAAAACAAATAATTGGTAATGAGAAAGAGCTGAGTTTCATGGTAAAAGCTGAGAGGATCATTCCAGTGTTCATGAAAACAAGAAGTTTGCCAGCATATTTACAAAGGGTACAATAACTCTGTTCACAGGAAGACTTGATAGCATATCCCTCAGGGTAAATATTATTATTAGTTTTTGAGAGTACTTTTTCCTGCCTTTCCTTTAGTTTCCAGTTTCTTAATGGGTATTGACTTTATCAGACTCCTGAGGTAGGATATTGCAGTCGCTTTTCAGGGAATGTAGTAAGTAACTCAGAAGTGCCCGTGGCTTTGATACCAGCTTGTCAAACTCTCCTTTGCCCCAGGATTTTATTTTTAACTGTGGCCACATCCTGACCTTAGAGGAGAGCTCTGGAACTAGAGCAAAGAGAAAGTCTCAAGTCTTTACATGTCAAAGAGGTGTAAAAATGTGGGAAAAAAAATTCTGTGTGTGAGTGTGTGTGTGTGTGTGTGTGTGTGAGAGAGAGAGAGAGAGAGAGAGAGAGAGAGAGAGAGAGAGAGAGAGAGAGATTCTGTGCAACTCCTTACCTAGTATTATTTATAAACTCTAAGAGATTGTTTTAAAAGGCATATGGATTTAACAAAATGTAACTGAGCACACTGTGAAGAGACACTATGACCATGACAACCTCCATAAGGAAGATATTTAATTGAGGGCAGTCACTTACAGTTTCAGAGGTTCAGTCCTTTATCATCCTGGCAGGGAGTATGGAAGCATACAGGTAGATGTGGAGTTGAAGGAGAAACTGAGAGTCCTACATCTTGCAGTCATCAGAAAGTCGACTCAGACACTGGGTAGCATCCTGAGCATAGGAAACCCCAAAGTCTACCTCCACAGTGACACTCTTCCTCCAATAAAGCCATACCCACTCCAACACAGTCACACCTCCTAACAGTGCCACTCCCTCTGAGATTATTGCAGCAAATTACATTAAAACAACCCGGATGACTCAGCAAGGCTGTCTAAGTTCTAGAGCCAAAGTTAGCAGAGCTGTGGATCACTGTGATTACTACTTATTGCAGCTGTGTTCTGTCATCAGCTAGAGAAATGTCCTTGAGAAACAGAACCTCAGCAGACACACGGGGATGGGGTTCTGAGATCAGCAGTTTGGTTCATTCATTGTTCACACATGGTTCTTAGATTGAAAATATTCTTATGGATGCAGCAATAGGATGAGCTAACAATCCCTTCACTGCTCTGTTTTGTTGGGGTGAAAGAAGATTGGCCAGATTTGCCTGATACCTAGCTCACATTTCCGAGCAGTTCTTAGATATATTATATCTATCTATCTATCTATCGATCGATCGATCGATCGATCGATAGATAGATATTAGATATATATAACGATTACGCATGACTTGGACTTTAAGCTGAGGAATGCAGACATAAAATGGTTCCCTAGTCCACATTCACCTACCCAAAAAGCAAGTGTGTTAGTGTTTGAAATTAGTAGCAGCCCAGCTTGTAGTATGTGTCCTAAGCACTGTAGTTAAGGAAAACGCATTTCACTTCCAGGAACACCATCTATAGAAACAGAAACCACAAAAATAGCCCAGAGTGTGGAATGCAGAAAAATTTGTGCTTCTGTCCACCTTGGTCAGTCTATACAGTCTTTGGTTTGTGGATAATTCCTAAATAATATAACCCCCTTTACCTTTGAGTATTCTATAGAAAAGGGGAGTGGAATTATTTCGATATTCTACACCCCAGTCACAAACACTCAGGTGAACTAGTGGCTCAGATTCTGATACAAAGTCAGTATTGTTTTCTATACATGTGCCGTTGGAGAGATATGGCAGAAGAATTGTGGGTGGGGACAGACAAAGCCAGATATTTATAAATCCAAAGTTAAAACAACAGAAATGACAGCAGGCCATCAAGAGCAAAGACCAAGTCATAGGTCTGAGAAATCATTCCACTTTCTAAAAGGTCAGTTCAACTGTGTTTGTTTTATCTATTTTGAAATATACTTTGGAACATTAAACATCAATAAGGATGTGATAATGAGTTACAACGAATAATGTTTTTCCCTAATGTATGATACCTCAAAAATGAGACATTTATTTCATTTTACTATAGGCTATATTTTAATACCTCAAACAAATCTGAGTTTGATAAATTATTTAGTAAGTACTGGATAAACAAACTAGTACATGAGCACACAAAGCAGTTTTTATTTAAGTAAATTTGTTTTGATAAATGAGTCCTGCCTGGATGATTTATCAATGTAAAATAGAATTGCCCTACAGTTATATAACCCTAAGTCAGTTTTTCATTTGAACCTTCTATTGAATGCTGAGGAAATAAAGGTGAACTTGTGTTCTTTCCAATTAGACATTAGAAAATTTTAGTTTTGTATAAGTTAATATTGTATTATTTAAACAGTAAAAATAAACATTGAAGACATAAAAATTAACTGCATTTATTCATGTAAATAATGTATGCCTTATGAAAAAGTTAAAAACAAAACAGCTAGAACAAACTAATCCTAATACTAAATCAAAATATTACATTTAATAAGCTATTTTTAACAGGGTAATATCTGAATACATTTATCTGGCTAGGAATTAAGTATAATTAAAGATATCTAATGAACCTCAAACATGTAGAAAATCATTAACTAAATAGCATTCTTACCTAGGAATAGTGGTGCATAAATGTCCTAATATTCCAGAATCATAAGTAGGGTTATAAGTTTGAAAACAGCCTGGGTTCCATAATAAGAACCAATCAAAGAGGAAATAACAGGTAGAGAAACCGCAAGAGAGGGATGGGTGGAATGGAATAAGGGAAGTCACTGAACAGAGCTCCAGAACCAGGTAAGGAAGATGAAATTCCACCAGTTTATAGGATGTTTTAGTTAGGTTTTCTATGGCTATGATAAAAAACAATGACCGAAATCAAGTTGGAGAGGTAAGGGTTTATTTGGCACATAGTTCTGGATCACTGAATAAAGTCAGGACAGGAACCAAAGCAGAGCTGGAACCTAGAGGCAGGAGCTGTTGCACAGGCCATGGAGCAGTGCTGCTCATTGGGTTTCTTCACTTGATTTGCTCAGTATGCTTTCTTATAGAACGCAGAACCAGAAGCCCAGGGATGCTTCTACCCACAAATGCCTGGGCCCTCTACCATCAATGGCTAATCAAGAAAATACTCTACAGGCTAGCTGATCTTAAGAGGTCCTTTCCTCAATCAAGGTTTCCTCATGTCACATGACTGCAGTTTGTGTCAAGCTAACAGATAAATCAGGCCAACAAATAAGCTATATGTTTTCTGCATCATTTCCTCATAGGTCTCTAATATAGAAAAAGTGTGCTGTTAATCATAACAGCTTAGAACTTCATAGATTATAACTACATACATTGTAGAATAATTTTCCAACAACTACAGAAGTAATAGGCATGAGACTCTTAAGGTGGCCTACCAAAACTCAGAGTCATCCTTGAGACAAAAGTGTGGCACTAGATGTAGAAAAGGTAGCGATTGGAGAAGGGAAGGGAGAAGGATCAACAAAAATAATGTATATATGAATGAAGCATCCATAAATACATTACTTTTATTCTAATATTTAAAAAGTAAATTAAAAATCATTTAAAGTCACCAACATATAATACACAAGTTTTAGGATGCATAAATACATGCTCCTTTGCCAGTATAAGTACTGAAAATACTCTGTGTCCCTGATAATATACTGGTTACACCAGTCACGATGTAAATAATACAAACTTTTATTATGCACGTGTTAAATTTTATGTATTTATTGTTTAAAGGTACTACAATCAAACTCAGATCCTCAAGCACGCTAGACAAACACTATGCTATTCAACTATATCCTCAGCCCTTGTGGTATTTTTCCTTTTGATATAGGGTTTCACCAGCTACACAAAACAAGCCTGGAATTTGTAATCTTCCTTTCTGAGCGTCTTGAGTAGTTTGGGTTACAGACCTGTAATACCATTTTAGTTACATGCTGAATTTTTAACTAAATGGATGAAACTAGCATTTCAGCAATAATGGCAGATATAATTAACTAATACATGCTTCCAAAAGCATAGAGCAGTAACCATTAACTGCACAATGAAATGGTAGAAAACCAATTATAACACATACACACACACACACACACACACACACACACACACACACACACCACAGAATAAGTGATAGAATACAAATAGTTCTCAGCACCAAACAGGATATTTATGCTGTCTACAGCTAAAGCACAGTGAACATTGAGAAAGCACTGGAAAGACTGTATGAACCATAGACAGAGAGAAGAGCCGTGAATTTCTGTCTTTTGGACTTGGAGCAGTCATTGAAATTATGTTTTCACAGTAGCTGTGGCTTTCTGCAGTCTTGTGTGCCCACACTAGTCTATGCCTGCCAACAGTCAACCATAGATTGGGAAAGACTCACAGGACCTACGCCTCCATTCTGAACTATTAGCTACTGATGGATTGTGGGGGAGGTGGGTGTTCAGTCACTATTTTCAGTTTTGGATCTTAAGAAAGCCCACTATTCTCCTCCAGGGGACAGTTCCAAACCCATGATCACACAGATGACCCTAATCTCAATAGAAAAAAAATCACCAACAGAAAATTATGAGTGTGAGAAGAATACGTATAAGAGTAAAGGAGTTTTTAACATGGGAGTTATAATAATCATAATGCTCTTTGTATGTGCATGGCATTTTCAAATAAAATACACAATAAAAGTTATAAAAAGGAAAACATAGCAAGTCTAATTCTCAAACCCATTAACTTAGTTCATAATAATTAAATCACTGTTCTTAGTCAAGAAGCGTATGATATCAATAATGAATAAAAATATAAGTATGAAAAATTTTGAAGTAATAGATATAATTTACATATTAAATAAATATCAGTTATTCTATAAGAAAAATGTCTATACATCTAGAGAAGACTTCAAAACTGTTTAAGCATACTTGATCACACTGTGAAACCCAAGTTTGCATTTGCATTAATTAAATAAAATTAACCTTGGACCAGGAGGCTGCTTTAGGAACTAGTTCATAGAATGTCATCATAGAGAATCAGAGAGCATTGAACTTGTAATCCAAAGGCTGGGGCAAAGGAGTTAAAAGTGAGTTGTAGGGTTTTCTGGGCTATATCATGAATTCCAGCCCAACTAGAGGGATATAGAGTAAAATTGTATTTTAAAAATACAACAAACAAATCAGAAACATATCCACTGTTCTTGTAAATGACAAATTTTAATACTTGACATTAAAAGAAAACCAAAGTGCATACGAAGAAAACCCACTATAGTTAGATTCACATATGAGTCAAATTTTTTGATTAACATATGAGCAATTTAAATTAACTATAACTAATGTGCTGAAGTAGAGGCTGATTAGTCTCAAAAGATAAAAATTGGAAATCACAGTTTTTATAAGAGAGGAATTAATTCAACATTTTAAAATAACAAATAGAAATTATTAAACATGTAATTTATCAAAGATAAAACTGAAATTATGGTTAGTAAACAAGGTTAGACCAACAAGTTCCAAACTGAAGCATAAAAACAAAGAAAGGCCTTATACGGAGTCTGATAGCCAGACATTACACAGAAAACGAGAGACTTTGGAACCATCAGCCATATTTCCTATTTTAGAAATCAGAAAAACCCATGAAGAGGAACAGAAAGCATACAAGAGCCAGAGGGGATGAAGGACCGCCCACAACAAGGCTCTGATAATCAACATGAGCAAAGTTCATGTGAACTCACGAGACTGGGGCAGCATGCACAGGGCCTGCATGGGTCTGCACCAGGTACTCGACTATGGATCCAGTTAAGAATTTTTATAGGGTTCCTGAGTGGGAAAATGAGTGGGACTTTGATTCTTGTGCCTTTTCTTGGGTTCCTTTCCTTCTTTGGGTTTGTCTTGTTCAATTCTGAAGTGAAGCTTTTGTTTCATTATAATATATATAGTTAATGAATGATTGAATGAACAAATGGAAACCTTGTCACTCCAGTAATAGTTAACAACTAAACTGCCATTTATACCTGTGGGGAGAACATAAATTAGTTTGCTCCAACAGAGTGACACTGGGTATATCAACCCCACCAGCACAGATTTCAGGGTCAACATTTTCTGGAGTAGTTGATTACCTGACATTGGTATTCTATGTAAATTGAGCCTAAAACTTATAGAAAATAACAAATACAGGTGATTTTAGTGGAACACGTTTATTTCTTGCACATTTATATATGCTTTGAACAGCAAAGCCAAAGTCCTTTAGCCAGATAGAGGCAGAGGACTATTTCCAATGATATTTAAGAAAAAAAAACATTGCCTTCTTCTATACACTTCATCAACATTAGATGAAAGGATACTGTTAATCAACTGTTTATATGAATACAATAATTTGTTCAAAATCTTACAATGTTGTAAGCATAAATATTATTAGTAAGTTATCATTTTTCATGAATAGAAATGCAAACACACTATCACAATTACAATGAACAACAGTAAGACATACAGCATTAAATGAAGCAGGTTTTACTTCAGGTATTCATAATTAATTTTCCCATTTAAATATCACCTAATATAGTGCATTGTGTGTATATACCTACAAACTACAGTGTATGCAAGTAGAAGTCAGAGGAAAACATTTGAGAATGAGCTCTCTCCTAATACTAGTGGTATAGAGGAATTTGAATTTAGGATATCACATATGAAAGGCAATCACATTTATCTCTTGAGTCCTATCTTTGGACTAAGGTGTATACATATTTAAAAGAAGTTAATTTTTCAGTATTGTTCAAATTTGTCTCTTATGAATAGAGCACCATTCTTGATACATAGCAGATTTTCATCTTTTAATAATCTTCATGATTTACATAAAGGAGAATCATTTGTCTACCAAAATATCAAATTGAGGTTCAGAAACTGTTCAGTTTCATCTGGGTTTATTTCACTCATTAAAATTAGGGTCAAAGGTTAATCTCCAGGAGGATGGTAAACTTTGGACTAGGGTTAGAAACCGTATTTTCACGCTGTATAATGTGTACAACTGTAAACACACTTTGGAAAATCTTCGTGAGTTCCCCCCAGAAGAAATGAGAAGCAAAATTGTAGCATAAATAATTTTCAAAAAACACCAGGCATCAATTTTCTAGCAACCAGGTAGCAGAAGCAGCATTATCTCTAATAACCACCATTAAACAATTGTAGCATAAATTTGATAACAAAAGATGTGCATCAGGCAGGGGAAATTGTCTTTGCTAAAATTTATTCCACTAAAGCAGTGAACTGGCCAACACGTCTTGTATGTGACAGGGGAGAGGCTAGAGCTCAGCTTCTACTAGTAATTGTTGGCAAAGCTGAGAAAGAAAATGACTCTATGTGAGTATAATCACTCTAGACTTCCTTGGGAAAGGTCACATTTTAGCATACTCACATAAGCCTTCTGGAATTTTCATGCCTTGGATTCACTTAATTTTATTTATTGATAAAGGCTTTGCTGTCTTGTTTCACATTAATTTAGATCATTATACACAAGAAGACCTTTTTAATTATAAGGACACTGCTAGCTACTATCGGTGAACACCATTTTGTCATGTTGAATACGGATTCTCAACTTGACAGAATCTAGAAAAAACTTTTAAGTATACTATGAGAAAGGTTTTAGAGAAATTTGGGACCAAATGGCTCATCGTTGTGCGACTGCTCTGAAACTGAGAAAGAATCTAAACATTCCTAAAATCTTAGATTTTTCTCATCCTGAGAGCCACAGGGGTTTGCTGCTCCCCTGCCTTGCTTAGGCTCCAGCAGACCCCAAGAGTTAGCTTTCCCCAAGTGAGTATCTGTGTGCCAGGTCGCTGCTTAACTGTCCTCTGAAATATCCAGGACTGGGTTTCCTTTCTTTTCTATGTGACTTATAAGGCTTCTTCCCCTACTCGCTACTCCTCCAGAGTATGTATGCAAATGACAACTCCATGAAGCTCTTTGCCCCAACCAATGGCATACCAACCAGCCATTCTTCCTACAGTATGTTGCCCACTCAAAAACAAGGAGCTGTCCTCTAACACAGTCTCCTGATGTGGGATTCCCCCATGTATGCAATTCATGTTTTATTGCCATTGGATAATGAAGAAGCTGCTTTGGCCTATGGCAAGGCAGGAAAGAGCTAGGCAGGAGAAAACTAAACGGAATACAAGAAGAAAGATGGCAGAGTCAGAGAGATGCCATGTAGCTGCCAAAGGAGAAAGACACGGGAACCTTATTGGTAGGCCACAGCCTTGTGGTGATATACAAATTAATAGAAATGATAAACAGAGATATTTCAGCTAGATAGTTAATCTTCAGTACTTCAAAGGGGTGGCCCAGAAACGATCAAGCTTTCTATTTACAGTCTCCTGGTGTTCTTGTGCCAGACGAAGCCGTACTCAAGACTGGCACACCTCAAATATACTCAGGTGTCCACATTCCATGATCCTGAAATGCATTTTTTAAAATGTGCACAGAGCCCAGCAATCCTCGCTTGCTGCTACAACAAATGTGATCGGCTGCTTGAAGACTATGTACTGAATCCTCATCCCTTTCCTCATTAAATTGCTTTCTAAAGTTGTTTTGCCACAGCAATAATGTAAGTGACTACTCTACCTTCTCATAGAAAATAGATGTTCACTTGGGTCCACCAGATGCCCAATCATGGTCGCTGGGTTTTCCTCAGTATTAACTGGGATGGCTTCCTTCCTGATGTTTTTGCATCCATTATGATTCACTGAAATTCATCTCCTACTCAATACCTAAAGGGTTAAAACATGCCAGTTTTGCTGTCCATTTCCAAGAACAGTAAAGGCACCAGATCTCCGATGTTAACAGGTAAGTGATGCTGTAATGTCAGTTACATATTCCTTTAATTTTTCTAGTTTCTAAAGTTTTTATTTTTTGTTTTAATTGACAGTTTTGCTAGATACGATGGTCTGCCTTGACACTCCAATTGCCGTTGTATACGAGTATATATTTTTATTACTATTGTGATATCCAATCTCCCAAATAACATTTTGGAGTCTTTCATTCTGAGAAATTTTGGTTTACTCTTATCCTTTTAGTACATTTTTTTTTCAAACTCAATAATCTGCTCTCTACAAACTCTAATCCTTTAATTCTCTGCTTTAGCTGGAGAATGTGATCTCACCATAAATGTGAGCAAAAACGCCAATTACTGAAAAGCAAATTTATCTACTCCTTCTTCAACCCTGCATTGTATTCAGAAAATAGCATCAAAAATCATGTGAAGATTGGTCATAACAGGGATAAGAAATTATGATTAATTTAATACATTAAAAGTAATACCAGAATCGTTGCTTTAAGGAATATCATTGAAAGCAGAGCTAAGAGATGGAAGAGAGTCTCATTATCATCTAAACCAATAAACCAAGATATTAGAGATTTAAATTCTTCCGTTATCAATCTAGAAATACATCACTGCCTGCTACAATAAACTCAATCAGTTAACTACTAAGTCTTACTTCTGGACATTGTAAACAGCTCTTGGCCCCTTTGCTCCCTCTCTCACCTCACTTCTGTCGTTAGTCTAGTCTCCCCTAATTCTTCTCCTTGTTGTTGCAATAGCCATTAGTTTCCAGTTCTTTCTTTATCCCTTCCTCATCTCTATGATGACTCACCAAGGTGTCACCTGTCATGACTCTATGACAAAATATGATTAACTTGCCAATCTAAGGACAAGACATGCAAGGATTGAAGAAATGTTTCTGGTCTGCAGACAAATCAGATTGATTCTTCTTTTTTCTAAAATCATATCCAGAATAAAAGGAGATTATTCTGGGAAAGTGCTGAGGACTATGACTTTGAAAAGCCTTCAAGTGCTTTTTTTATTGAAAAATATGCCGCCTCCTCCCTGCCTCCCATTTCCCTCCTGCTCCCCCACTCCTCTCCCCTCCCTCTCCAGTCCAAAGAGCAGTCAGGGTTCCCTGCCATGTGGAAAGTCCAAGGTCCTCCCCCCTCCATCCAGGTATGGGAAGGTGAGCATCCAAACAGGCTAGGCTCCCACAAAGTCAGTATATGCAGTAGGATAAAAACCCAGTGCCATTGTCCTTGGCTTCTCATCAGCCCTCGTTGTCTGCTGTGTTCAGAGAGTCCGGTTTTATCCCATGCTTTTTCAGTCCCAATCACGCTGGCCTTGGTGAACTCCCAATAGATCAGCCCCACTGTCTCAGTGGGTGGGTGCATCAATCGCGGTCCTGACTTCCTTACTCATGTTCTCCCTCCTTCTGCTCTGATGTCCCAAAGAGGACTTCTGAGAAAACTATGGCCATGGCTCTTTAAAATCCCTGTCTCCTGTAACTAACTAATACCACATATTTCTCCACTAGCTGAACAGAACAGTCCATTGAGCACTACGAGCCTGCTAATCTGCCTTGTACACATTTTGAGCATAATAAGTCTTTGCAACATGATTTTACTTTTCTGATCTGTGTTCTTGGTTCTACACTAGATATTTTGCTCATATTTAAAAATAGTGTGCAATCAAAACTTCACTTTGAAAAGGCAAATTATATTATATTTTCACATAGAAGTGGAAATAAATTTTCCCTTTCTTCTTTCTTACAAATTAATGTTTAAACAATGCTAAATGTATTTTAAGCACTAAATATGAATCACAAAGTTATATTCTATTTTATAATTTTATTTTGAAATTGTATATGTTGAATGAAATATTAAATGCTCAAAACTCCTAGAGAAGCCAAATAACAAGGTGAACCCAAAGAAAAACATATACAGATACTCCTGGAAACTGAAAGCAAACAAGATTGCCAGACAAAAGTTGGGAGCATAGGGGTGGGGACAGGGGGGATGAGGTTGGGGAAAGGGAGAGGGGGAGAGGGAAGGGAGAGAGGAAAGACTGGCAAGAGCTTGGGGGAGTGGGAGAGTGGAGATGGAAGAAGGGCAGATATAGGAGCAGGGAAGAAGATATCTACATTAAAGGAGCCATTTTAGCGTGGACAAGAGACTGGCTCTTTAGGGTATCCCAGGTGTCCACGGGGATGTCACCAGCTAGGTCCTTGGGCAGCAGAGGAGGGGGTGCCTGATCTGTCCTTGCCCGGCTAATACACTGATGATTATCTCAAATATCACCATAGAATCTTTGTCCGGCTACAGAGGGAGATAGAGACAGAGACTTTCATCAATGCAACGGACTGAGCTTCCAAGGTCCAGTTGAAGGGCAGAAGGAGGGAGAAGATGAGTAAGGAAGTCAGGACCCTGAGGGGTTGGTCCACCCATTGAGACAGTGTGCATGTTCTAATGGCAGCTCACCAAATCCAGCTAAACCGGGACTGAGGGAGCATGTGATCAAACCAGACTCTGTGGCTGACAATGGGGGCTGACTGAGAAGCCATTGATAAAGGTACTGGGATGTAGTAATAAGGGTGGCAGCAGGGCTGCGTCTCCAACACCCCAGCCGCCTGCTCGGCTAGCTTATGCCCCGAAATAATTACACGGACACTGTATTCTTTTAATCACTGCTTGGCCCTTTAGCTCTAGCCCTTACTGGCTAATTCTGATATTCTGATCAACCCATCTCTAATAATCTGTGAGCACCGTTCTTACCGGGAAGATTCTAGCCTAAGTCCATCCTGGATCAGAGCTGGGGCATGGCGTCTCTCTGAGGCGTCTGCTCCAGAGAGGAGAGCTGTGGAGTCTGAGCTCACTTCCTCTTCCTCCCTGCACTCCATTCTGTTTACTCCACCTACCTATGTTCTAACCAATAAAATGGGCCAAGGCAGTTCCTTTATTAGCCAATGACCTTCCTCCATCACTGGGACTTGCTTTTATGACATGTTCTGGCTTTTTGGGACCCTAGTCTATATGGATGCACAGCTTCCTAGGCCTGGATGTGGGTGGGAGGGCCTTGGACTTCCCACATGGCAGGGTTTCCTGCCCTCTCTCAAGCGGGCCGGGGGGGGGGGATTGGAGGAGGGAAGGAAGGGTAAATAATTGAATGGAAAAATAAAAAAAAATAAATAAAACTCTTTGAAAATGTTTTAATATATAAAATAAGAACATATTAAATGTTTTAAGTTTTAATATAACAGAAATCAGTTCAGCTAAAAGGACTATAATCTGACATAAAAACATTGATAAAAAAAAAGAAATATGAAAATCTTTACTAAGTAAAAAGCAGAATTCCACAGCAGAATTGGAGTGAGTTCTACAAATAGAATCAGAAAGAAGATAAAACGAAGTCATTGGATGATTGAATTAAAGATAGAGTAATCTGTGGGCCACATAAGTTTTCATAGATGATCTACCAAAAAGGAGGAACAAGATAAAGATTTGTGTGAAAGTAACATAATAGATATCAGGCTATGAAGTGCTATTTGGAGGAATAGAGCACATTCAGAATCTCTGATTTGTAAGCTTAGTGATGATACATGCCCGCACTTCCAGCAGGAAGGCAGAAGTAGGACAATCAGAATTTCAAGGTCATTTGGAACATTTGGGTTCCATAGTGAGTTTGAATCTGTAGTAATAGGCTACATCACACTCTTTCTCAAAAAATAAAAACAATCTGTAGTTTCTGATATGAAATATCCTTCTGTATGTTGTGAATATGTGTTGGTTTTATTGGCTTATTACTAACAGGCCTGGTCATGTACAGGCTCATTGCTAGCAGATACATATGCATGGGTGTGATGGCTAAGGTGTTCACTATCTCTGGTCCTCATGAGATCTATTGCTCCAAGAAATGTCTGCCTTTATTCAGCTTTCCATGGGTTCTCCACTCATGAGGCTAACCCTGCCCCCAGCTTTACCTTTTGAGAATCATATCAGTGTCCCCGAGGGAGATATATTTTAAGTTTTAAAGAATAAATATTTTCAAAGGTAATTTAAAGTTTTACTACTTCCTATAGTAAGCTTTCTCAAACATTATGGCTCTTCATTGTTCATTCACATTTCCTTGTTTCACTTGCACACCAAAAATGTATCGCATGTGTTTGACTGTAAAGCACACTGCACCACAGGGTCAAAGTCAAGCATTTACAAACTTACTATAGCTCCTGGTCACATGAAAAACCCTGTTTCAGCTTGGTGTGATTATGTTTTATCACGAACTGTGGGTAGATGTGAAATTCACTATGTCTTTTGCGAGTTTTACATGTTTTCTTGTTCTATCTATCTGACACTCTCACAGTCTTTCTCTGTGGCTACCCATTGTCACTTTAGATTTTTCAAAGGCTAAAGACCCAACGTTTCAGAAGAAACTAAAAATGTCTTTAGGAACTTCATGATGACCCTACGATGCTCCAGAGTGTCTGTAGTAAGGCAATACAGGACAAAGAACAAAAACTCATTAACACAACTTGGTGAAGAAACACTGTCAGTCATTTTTCCAAAGTAGTATTAAAGAAAGTGGGTAGTTTTAGACTACACAATAGAATATTAGTGAAACACTTGAAAGTGTCATAGTTCTCAATAAACCAACACATAACAGGGCCTCAGTTTACATTGCACTTATTCCATCTGCTAGAACTGAGTTACTGATTAGAGATCAAAGTATAAATTTTGGCTTGATACAGTTTTTAATTTCAGGTATCAAAATCTCCCAGGTGAAAGATGTACATATTCTTTCAAGAGGAACAAACTGTTCTGTATTTGGAAACACAACCCAGCATGGAATATCTGTAGTAATTAATAGGAATTTAATCGTGTATTAAATATTACTTTTATCCTTTGCCACGCAATGATATCTGACAAAATTTTAAAGAGGAGAACAGAAAACTTCTCCATCATTTCTATCTTCAACCCTTGGATGCTGCAACCATCCTAGTCCTAGCCTTGGAAATTGTGTGAATAAATTATAACACTTATTCATGGATTGGCAGAAACTCCCACCCACCCAGGATATATTACCACAGGTGGGAAAAAATACAATTTCCTACAAGGTCGCAAACCACTGGCCTAAGGAAACTCTGGGAGAAAGCCAATTCTGTTTTGTGTTGTGAACTAGTCTTTGAGCTAATCTCCACCCACTACATCCCACTGATCTCTCAAACATCACAGCTGTGATGGTGGTTCCAGGGCTATACAAACTGTCAGAATGCCTTCTTTATTGATTGCTCAAAGACCTTTGTCAGTGATGCTGAGGATTCATCCCTTCTCCTGTCATTCTGTTTCTAAGCCATCACAAATCCACCCACCCAATGACCACTGCTCAGAGTTAAGTGCATTCGCATTTCTTTCATTGCCACTGGTTATTTCCCATTTTTCATCACTTGTGATTTTAACAATAGACTATGCCATGCACAATTTATCTCTCTATCTCCATGTCTCAAGAATGACCTTTCTCTTTGTCAGAGGAAGAAAATAACCATAGTCTGAGAAAACGTGGGTCTCCTTTATCCTCTCTAACAAGTGGAATCTCATTTCTCTTATTGAGGTTTTTTTTTCCCTACTTAAATTCCTTATTGTCCCTGTTCACAAAGGAGAGCTCCATTTTCAGAAACTGCGATACTTCTCTATTTCATTTTTCCCCTTTTCATCTGACATATTCATTTTCATTTCCCTTGTTACTTGTAACAAAAGAAACCCCTGACTTTTGCTAGAGGTGACTTACTCTGAGTAGGAGAGCTATTTACTTCTTTGGAACTCAAATCTGTGAATATCATATTTATACATTGCTTAAATTTATCTAAATATACCTTCCTGTGGTCTTCTAAAGACTGCTGGATTTTACTTTTAGGCCTGGGTAAATCCAGATAGAATGAACTAAGAAATGTAAGAGGAAAGACAGTCATACTGCTTCCATCATAAAACATACATTCCTGAGAAAGATACTGTTTGATATTTTAATTATCTTAAACTATAAAGGATTGGTATTGAGTGATGCAATAGTGAG
Organism: Microtus pennsylvanicus; assembly: GCF_037038515.1. Lineage (NCBI taxonomy): Eukaryota > Metazoa > Chordata > Mammalia > Rodentia > Cricetidae > Microtus > Microtus pennsylvanicus. The sequence continues at coordinate 130,291,410 of NC_134583.1, forward strand.
AACTGTAGAGGCAAATAGTACATTAGAATGTTTTAAATTTTGATGACATTTAGCTGAGCAATTTAAAAAACTGTCTCATCAGCATATGTAGCTTCAATGTCCTGATGGCATCATTTGGACCCTACTATGCATCCTTGCTACAGGTGTCACGATAATATCTCTAATTGGGGGAGTTGATGAATACCTTTGAGACTTTAGTCAAAACAAGCTCTTTAATATCTCCAACATCATGTTCCTTCCTAGGACTGACTGCCTGGTGGTGAAGGTGAAGTTGGTGAGCAGGAGGATACACAGCTCTGGTGTTTTAATAGGAGCAATCCCACAAGTCCTTCCACCTCTTCACCACTAAGCATACCCACTTTGTGCTTCATGCAGTGTACACCTATGCCCAGAAGATGCCAATGCATATCACAGTACAATGAAAAGACAAGTCCTTCTGTTTTCCTTCAGCAGTTTCCATGGCTGTGTGTCACATCTTCTGCATGCGTGTGTGTTTTGTATGTATGTGTGTGAGAAAAAGAGAAACAGAGACAGAGATACAAAGACACAGAGATCTAGTTCATGGAATACCTGGCTCAAGGCTGCTGAACCACTAAACATGCCAACAAGCTCTGTCTGAAGACACAGACAGAAGTGTTAACTACTGATATTCCACGTGACAGTGTTGAGTTAATTGTCAATAAATAAAACAGCTTTCTTTCTTTTTTATAGGAACTCTATGTTTTCTTTCACAACTGAACCAAGGATTCTGTGTATGGATGCACACTGTTCTCTTCACTAATAAAAGCACAAAAGATCAGGTAAGCTTGCCAATAGCATTTATCTTTAATTCACTGGGAAGTTTTTCCTCACAGTTTCTCCAGCATCAAAATATAAGTCAAAATGCTGCCATTTCTTCACTGCTCCTTTTAATTCTTCATAAGAAAAGGAAATACAATCTTAGTGATGATAACTTTGTTTCCAGGAAGTGAGTGGCCTCTGTAGACTCTTCAGGTGTTCTGAGGTGACAAGGGCCCTTGTCTACAGCACAGTGACATTTCCTTTCCTGGCCTGGAAGTCTTGTGTCTCACAGATGAATTAATGAGAAGAATCTAAGGAAACACAGGCTTTTCCTGCCATCACAAACTGTATATTCCCCTCTTCCTCTTGCACAGTGCTGTTGTTGTGACTGAGTTAACTCCTGGGATTGTAGGAACCCAACACCAGGAGAGTTCTCCCTGTTACAGTCTGACAAATGACTAGCCACTTTAAACCTGTAATTTCAGGAAGAGCATGAATCTAGCAAGATGAGTTGTTTTCCCTTTCCAGAATTGGAAGCACGTAGACAGCTGTTCTTGGGACCCCAACAAGCTCCTATTATAACCTCTGAACACCTGAGTCCAGAAGACCTTTCTAGCGATTGAAGAATTCTCCTACAGTGAACTTCACAAAGTGTTGTAATTGAGGAGATAAATGTTTGCCATGCTAGGCTGAAGTGGGAGGAGGGGAGGAAGTGGAAATTTTGAATGGTATTATTTATAAAGCAATAAAAAAAAAATTTAAAAAAGCAACACATCTACAGAAGGACATCCCACATCATTCTTTCCTTCAACAAAAGAGGGAAATTTGCCCATGTTAGTTTCCTGTTCTTTTTGTTTTGTTTTACATTCCTGCATGTGCAGTGTCTTCACAATACAGCAAATCAAGGCTTGCCTTTCTCAACTTCTACTCGGTCATAAATTGACCACATGCATGAGTCAGACACATTGTGTAACAGAATAATTCATTTTATTTAATATTTTACTTTGACTCAAGCAATCTTCTTGTAAACATTCACCTTCTCATTCAATCCTTTCAACTTTGCTAGATCTTTTTCATAAAAGTATCTCAAATCTCAAAATAATTATCCCACCAAAAGTATCTGTATCTATCCCTGATAGGTTGTTTTCAAGTTTCACTAAACTTAAAATTCCTTAAGATGTGTCAAGCCATGGTTCCTGTATATTTTCCTGACCATTAGTCAAGAACCAGGTGGGATGCATTGGGAGTGGTGCTGTAGGGGCGACTTAACTGCCCTTTGTGGACTGACTGCCAAGCGATTCATCTTCTAGGTAATTCTTAGTTGTTTAATTGTTTTATATAGCAAAAAACAACAATGATAGCATCATCAAAGAGTATGAGTGAGTGTAGAGAAAGCCACTGAAAACTCTGCTTCCACAAAATACATTATTGAGGAGAAAATTTTGATGTGTTATGTTCCTTTATTGCAATTAACTCATAGTTAATAGAAAAAAATGAATTGACCTGCAACTTGAGTATCACTTAAGTGTCAAAGGCAAAAGTCATTTTGAATTTCTGTGTTTTGGAATGTTTGCATATGCTTAAGGAAGTTTCTTAAGGATAGAGCAGAATCTGAACAGAAAATTTATGTCTCATAGACCCCTTATTTAGAAAGACTATTAAAAATGAGTACCATTTACTGAATGTCTGCTTTTGACTGTGATTCATCCCTTGAAGTCAAGTACAGAATTTCCTCTTGTCATCATTTCCACCTAAAAAATTTCTGATTAAATGCTGTTAGGAATTTGATTTTAGAGATTAAAGAACCTCAATCTGTACTATAGTTAGGGTCATTGCTGGTCTCCCTAAACTCTTAGGAAGGTGCAGACAAGATAAAAACACTACACAATAGCAGTAAATATCAGTGCCCAAGGACCCAGAAATATAAGCAAGCATTTCTCAAAAGCAACTGGTGTTAATCTTAATGTATCAACACTCCCTGTTTCTAAAGGCCTCGTAGGCAAGGCTGATGATATGGAAATCTAAAAACCTAAGAAATACAATAAAACATACTTATGAGTGCTATTATGTGCAGTACAACTAGTTTTACTTTTGAGTAAAGTTTGTAGTATAGAATATACATATTTAATGCGATATTTGAAAATGACTTCCAAAGAAGAAAGCTGTGGTTTATACATTAAAAGTTGCATTAGGTACAAAGAGTCACATCTTCTAGAATGTTGAAGAACTCTTGAAACCTCTGCTGACTTTTGATTTTTTTTTAAACCAAATTATCCTTCTAGAGTCTATCTTGCCCCCAAATTTACCAGGACTCATTTCATTATAGAAAATTTGTGGGAGAACAACTTTTTAAAATATGAGGCAGATACAAAAACACAAAAATTAGCATAACAGGCAAAGTACTTCAGTACATTTCTTGTAGAGAAAAATGTTTCTTATATTTGGAGATAGCATAAAACTTACAGTTAAATTGTATTTATTTTAAAGTAGATTTAATACATAGATGATTATGCTCACTCATGAAATCAGACCTAGAATATATAGCTACCTATTTTATTATGTTATTATAATCATGACTATTTATTTAAAAATATATAAGTTTAGAAATAAAATATGTGGTTGGACCAAATTTCTTGAATAATTTTTGCTGCAGTTTTTCATTATCTTGTTTTCATGAAGTCTGTTGTACCTAAAACTATAAAACCTTTATAAAATTAATATTTGAGTGTATGAATTCTTCTATAGATTGGTTCTGCACTTAATATTTATGTATTTTTATATTATTAAATATTGTTTACATCTAGATTTTTAAATTTTGTTTTATTTATTTATTGTGCATCCTGACCATAGTTTCTCCTCCCCTATCCTCCCTTTACCTCCCTCCTCAATCCACTCCTCCTCCATTTCTGCCCAGGAAAGGGCAGATCTCCCATGGGTATCAACAAAGAATGACTTAACAAGTTGCTGAAGTAAAACTAAGCACCTCACTTTATATTAAGACTGTGCAAGGCTACCCAATATGAAGAATAAGCTCCCAAGAGCCAGTCAAATCACTAGCGACAGGCTCTGCTCCTGTTGTTAGATATCAAGCTGCAAAATTGTTACATATAGGTAGAGGGTCTAGGACAGGCCTGTGTAGGCTCCCAGGGTGTTGGTTCAGTTTTCTTTATTAATTAACCAATGAAACAGCAGATAGATAGAAGACCCCCCTACATCAGAGTAGTCAAAAAATTATCTTCAACAAATGATGATGTTATAACTATATCTCTGGATGTAGAAGAATACAAATAGATCCCTATCTATCGCCTGCACAATACTCAAGTCCAAGGGAATCAAAGACCTCAACATAAATCTAGTTACATTGAACCTAGAAAGTGGGAAATAGCATTGTCACAGGAGACAACTTCCTGAAAAGAATAGCAGTAGTACAGACAGTAAGAGTGACAATTAATAATGTGGACCTCATGAAACTGAAAAACTTCTGTTAGGCAGAGGACAAAACTGCAGGCTACAGAATAAGAAAAGATTTCACCAAGCCCACATATGAAAGAGCTGATATCCAAAATATATAAAGAATTCAAGAAACTAAACTTCTAAAACACTACATAATCCAATTTTTTTAAAAAAAATGTGATACAGACCTAAGCAGAGAATTTGCAACAGAAAAACCACAGCTGGCAGAGAAACACTTAAAGAAACATTCAACATCCTTAGCCATCAGGAAAATGCAAATCAAAATGACCCTGAGATTCCATTTTACACCTCTCAGAGTGGCTAAGATAAAAAACACAAATGACAGTTTATGCTGGAGAAAATAAGGAGAAAGGGAAACACTCCTCCACTGCTGAGGGGAGTGCAAACTTATGCAGTCCCTTTGGAAATATCAATGTATCCTGAGTTTATTATATAACATTTCTCTATTTATAAACACTGTAATTTATGTGGGCAATAGTGTTATTATATTTTCTTTCACTGAGCTGTAAGCACTCTATGTTCATAAAACAATTATTGTATTTGTAAAATCTCTTCAACACAAATTTTGATTTGTAAATATATTGAATCAGAAGCCATAGAATTTTAAAAGTTTGTAGTATAGGATCAGAGACAAGAGAGCTGTTTTCAAACAAGGATTCTAACCCTGACTTGATGCATTGCATTGGCCATTTTCATATCTTATCTTGTAGTAATAATCCCAACCATCGAATTCTGATCAAGATGCTATGAAAATCTATGTGTTCACCACTCACATCATTTTCCAATGTTAGCTGCTTGTGGAAAGTCTGTAATCAGTTTAGTAAAGATTGTGCTGTCTATAGTGGAGACACAAAATTTACATGTTAACAAAACTGTGATGTTACAGAAATCCTGACCAAATCTATATGAAAATAGTCTATGAGCTTTAGAGTAACTTATAATACTTTATGTCAAGGTTTCTACATGCAATCAACTATGAAGTATATATTACACATTTTATTATAATTTAAATGAGTCTGCTTAAGCTATAAATGTGTAAGTGGGTGGAAATGAGGGTAAAACATTTCTACATATTACATAATCAAGAACAATTTTCAGTGTTCAGGAATATGTGACCAAATGTTTTTTTTTTTTACCATACAGGCTCAAGATGGATCATAATCTCATCTCCAAGTCCATAGATATTTCATTTCTTGAAAGAGAAGGTAGCTTGATTACTTTCCAACACACTGTCTCTAGAAGCTCCACTGTGATCTCATCCTTGGTTATACAGACATTTTTCCTTCAGTTTATTCCTGATATCATAATAATGCCTGAAATTATTCATAAAATACTACATCTATCATTTTTCTATCAAGTAGAATTCTTTCTAAATTATTAGCTTTGTAATCTTTGATTATTCATTACAAAAGCTGTTTTATTTTCCCATCATCTTTTCCTTCCCTTTTTCCTCATTTCTTACAGTTAATAAGCATAAGTCTTATGGAATATTTCTTAAGTCATAGTTTATTCATTAACACAAAAGAAGTAAGAGTTTTTAAAAAATAAGTTTTACTTTGACATCATGACTGATAATATTCTCTGGTTTAATGAGATTCATCATATATTTCATATATATATATATATACATATATATATATATATCATGGGTGTAATTATGCTCCAGGAAAAATAATAGTTGTCTAAGTGACTTGCAATATAAACATTACTATAGTTTTAAAAGTGTTTATGAATTATGCTGTTTAAGAATGTCAAGACTAGAGAAATTTTATTTTGTAATAAAAAATGTCACTTGTTTTAATGAATTCAGAACAACTCATTGTATATGATGATGGGCAGGCTATTTTGCAATGGACTCATAAAAATGGGAACAGGGATTAGTTTTCCTCTGGGATTGTATTCCTATCTTTCTTAAGGAATTACCTTCATAAGGTCACATATAGCCATTAGCCAATATATATGATTTATTAGAATAGTTTACAGGCTGCTGATCAGTTAGTTCCATGGTGCCTGTCTTCCAGTGGAAAATTCTGGAATGTAGTGGTTGTTCAATCCTTGAGTCTGCATTCTCAGTTGGTTTACAGTATATGCTGGGAGAAGTGGGCTCCAATGCCCGTGAAGGAATGAACTTGTTAGCAATAGTGAGGGCAAGCAGGCAAAGAGCAAGGCTTTTCACACTAAGTATTCTTTTATAACTTGTCACCATAGCATGAGGCCCAGACTGAAAGTGTTTCTTCCCACCTCAGACTAAAGAAACGTCTTCGCACTTCAAATGATTTAAGTAGAAAAGTTCCTTCTAGGTGAACACAGCAGCTTGAATTTCATTACTTCTTTCTGTAATCACCTTAACAGTCCAGGATCCATCACAGGAGATTTGGAGTCAGACTGGTATTGAATATGGACTTTCTCAGTAATGTTTGACACTGTCTATCTGTATTTTTTTTTAATTTCATTTTCTCTGTTGGGCATGGAATTATTTCCCAAAGTGATGAATGTTTCTTTAATAGAGAATGCTATAGGTCCTATTATTTGGTGGTCCACGCCTCATGATCTTTACCTGTGCAACATGTTTAACTCCCTATCCCTCACAATATTATGAAAACTAAATGGAATGCTTGGAAATAGTAACATATACCCAGAGAGAATGCAAAATTGTCCATTGTAAACGACTGAATCCTTCTTCAGATGATTTGGAAGGTGTGCCATTCTTCTTTCATTTTTTTCTTTTGTTTGTTTTCCATAAATTTGTAATCACTTCAGACAAAGATCAATATTGCTATGCAATTTGTAGTTTCCAAATATGGGTACGCTATGAGTGACAACTTTGACTGTGGGTCTCTTTTCCTTTCTGTATACGCTTTTGAAAAATCTGTGAATTTTAGCAGCTTACTGGGCAGATCTCAACAAAGTTGTTACATGTTGACAATCAAGCAATTTTTATTTTAACATTTCTGGAAATAGTAGTATAGCCTCCTCATGTGCAGAATGAATTTCAGTCCCTCTGTTCCTGATCTGCTTTAGGCTTCGTTTTCAGTACTCTTGTATTTCATGCAACGTTGTATCTGTGATTACTGCTTCCACTACAGTGACATTACAGTTTTGGAAGCAGTGTTTCTAGTTTTGAAAATGAGTCTCTTTTTTCCCTCAAGTGGAAATGGGAACACTCATGAATCATTTATCAAGGCAAGACCTCCCTAGTCCACCCCTCAAGCACTGCTGCAGTTGGGAATTATCAGTTGATGAGGAGAGAAGTGATTAGGAGTGTGAGGAAGCAAAGTGATGAGAAAGCCATGGGGGTCCCATTTCTGTGAAGGAGCCAACTATAGGCAGCTGGAAAAGGATGGCAGGAGAGCAATAGGAGGAAGCCCTGCATAGCCTAGGGGGTGCAAAGAGAGCAGCAGGAGAATTGAAATTAAATATGTAGAAGAGAATTGAAAACTTGGTCACGAGGTCTACCTCTAATAATGAAACATTATCGGTACAGCCCAAGATGTTATTCCAGAGTGTTCCAGAAAACATATTATAAAGACCAGAGTGCAAAAAAATCTCTATCTCAGGCAATAGTCATCCCTGAAGGCATGGCGAGAGGTGGTGGTGAGATCTGAGGAGCATCCATTCAGTTATTTAAATACGCATTCAACAGTTCTTAAAACTTATAACAGTTGTAGACTTAAAATGTAAAATCAAACAACAAAAAATGTGTAGTAGAAAAAGACAAGATCTCCTGAGTAAATTGGGAGCATGGAGACCTTGGGAGAAGGCTAAAGGGGAGGGGAGAGGCAGGGAGGGAAGCAGAGAAAAATGCAGAACACACAAAAAAAAATCAATTACAAAAATAAATAAATAAATAATAAATAAATAAATGCAGTCCATAGTTCTCTTGTAAAACTCACCCAATTTACCTTTCAATGTTTCACATTTTATATTTTATTTATTACTACCAAGATAGTAAATGTAATACAATTCCCCTAAAGAGTTCTTACTTTTTGCCTTTTTGAGTTCATGTCAGGATTACACACACTTGGTTTCCTGTGTTCTTAAGCTTCGTTTATCTGTGATGTGTTTTCTTACTTTTCAATGACTTTGTCAATTTATAGTAACATTTACAGGCACGCACTCTGTAGGAAGTGTCTCAGTATGGGTGTTCCTCACCTTCCTCGTTGTTTGACTAGAGCTGTATATTGTGGAGAAAAATACATATAGTGAGTGCTATCATTATTGTCATGGTATATCAGGGAAAAGATCACATGTGAATGAAGAATATTCAAATTCCACAGCCTATAATGCAATAAAGTTCTTTTCCTAGGTTGTTTTATATATATATATAGTTAATAGATTACTGGTGTGTTTCACATTTGATGATTCAACGCAAATTGTTTTTCATAATATGAGAGGCCAATCCTTCAAAAGCTTTGTGAATGAGGTCATCTGCTTTTCTGTGCCGTACAGGGTTTTGACTGAGCCCTGCTTATCACACGGTCCTGAGAGGATATTGATAGTCTTTGCTCTTTGAACACTGTCCTTTCAGGAACTTTCTTGCCTTTGTCCCCTTATGAGATTACAAAGTCTCTCCAGTTTGAAATGGTCTGAGTTTGCAAGCAAGGAGATAAGAGAGGTATCCGATTATACCACCACCTCTCAGCGCTAGTTATGCTTGGTTAAGCATCCAATTATGTGAGTCTATTCAATACTGTGATGAGGGACCTGAAATGACGTGGCGTGAACGATCGCAGCTGCTTCAAGGGAGAAGTCCTCATCTTTGAATAGATAACAAAAGGAGCTTTTTGATAACATTTAAGCACTGAAGTCTCTGATTTAAAAGGCAAAGATAGTGGACTTTTAAAAAACTCAGTCTCCAAACCTCAATTACATGCACTGAATAGTCAAGAACTTCACTTTCATATGTGAAAGTAAGATTTTAAACCTCTCAAGCTTTCAGAAATTTAAGGACATAAATTAGATATTGATTCATAAGGCGAAAATTCCAAAACCCTTTCAGTAAGTGGAATAAAGTGGGATAATGACATAGTTTAGTGGTTTCATGTTTTCCCTTTATCCTTTAACACAGCTATTCTTAGCCAGAGGCAGGGTACTCTATTTCAGACAACACACATTTGAGAAAGAGTGGACCATGTATGCAGAGCCTCAAGCTAGAAAATCCTCATTCCAAATTTTACTAGCCTCATGAATCAAATGCAGGAATATTTGTGAAATAACAATATCAAGAGTTTGTTTTAAGGGTGGAATACTTTGGTATCAGTTAGACTTGCAGCAGGACTGAATACATAGTGCTTCATATGAGGGAATGTTAGGATATAAAACTTCTAAAGTGCTATTGTACTTCAAAAATATCTGATGCTTTGTTTGTTCAGTGTTCTTCCTCTATTTATTGCTAACTATTATAAATGGAAGCTTCTATCCTGCCCTGTCCCACAGTCATTCATTCCCAAATAAGCTCACAGAGGCTTATATTAATTATGGACTGTTTAGTCTATTGTTCAGGTTTATTACCAGCTAACTCTTACAATTTAAATTAAACCTTAATTCTTATTTGTGCTTAGGTAAGTGGTTTGGTACCTTCTTTCAGTAAGGCATTCTCATCTTGCTTCCTCTGTATCTGACCTGATACTGTATCTCTGCCTTCCCTCTTTCAAGAATTTTCCTAGACTGGTTGCCCCTCCTATAGTTCCTGCCTGGCTACTAGACAACCAGTATTTTATTAAACAAATACAGTGTGTAAGAGCATTATACCACAACAAACTATATTCTAAGTTTTTATTTGAGGAACACCTTTCTTCCTGTCTGTGTTTCAGTTAGATTGTCTGTTAAGGCATTCTGTTGCAGAGGACTAGAAAGAATGAAAACTCCTACTAAGATTTGAATAGTGGTTAGAGTGGCACAAACATAGAGTGAGAACATGGCCAGCCCTGAAGTACATGTCTTGTCTCTTACTCTCTGAAGTTGTCCTATATTTGCCTTCTTCCCTTTTAGACCTTTAACTTCTTCTTTGATGTTGACCTCCATGAAAGGCAGGTTGAAGCTCATCTGCTATGGCTGGAAAGTGCTTCTCCAAAAGTCACAAACTCTCTTTATATAACTGGTTCTTTTTATGTCCTATATAGGGACAGCATTTACCTTCTTATATGTCAGAACCTTAGAAAAGGGATATGACTTATGAGAACAGGTTATCGGAAGGTAATAATCACTCAGCATGCATAATATATATGTATACGCATATATGGATATATGTGTCTTTGATGGAGGAAGGTCATTAGTTAATTAATAAAGAAACTGCTTGGCCTGATAGGTTAGAATATAGGTGGGTGGAGTAAACAGAAGAGAATTCTGGGAGGAAGAGGAAGTGAGCTCAGACGCCATGCCACTGCTCTCCAGGGCAGACGCGATGAAGCTCCAACCCAGGATGGATGTAGGCTAGAATCTTCCTGGTAAGCGCATCTCGTGGTGCTATACACATTAATAGAAATGAGCCAAGCAGTGTTTATATGAATACAGTTTGCGTGTTGTTATTTCAGGGCATAAGCTAGCCAGGCAGCAGGGAGCTGGGTGGCAGGAATGCAGCCTGCAGCTCCTCACAACATGTGTTCAGTGATTATATATATAACATATATATGTATATATTACTATAATAATAGTCATGATTCACTTAAAATTTAAAGCTGGCTTTGAAGTTGGACAATAGCTCTGTCCTCTAAATTCAAGCATGTTGTTAAAAGAGAAATTCAGAGTTTCTGTCTAATGTCAAGAGACATCTGGTATACGACAGAAAGAAGAAAGAATTTAGAAAAAAATTACTTTTCTCATACCTTTCACTGAATATATGTCTTTATAAATAATGTTTATGTTTTCCACAATGAACAGTGAGTTTTCCTGCAGTAATCTTTAAAGTTTCCATGAAGAATATGGGGCCCCACAACAATGACTCCACCTGGTAGATATGATATTGTAATACTGATGGTGATACTATAAGACATGTTTTGGGTACCAGCTGCTCAAGATGGCTCCAATTTGGTTAGCTAAAATGGTGCACATTTTTACAACATTCTGTCCAGAACTCCAAATAGGATCTTCAGAAAAACCCTACGAAATACTCAGAGACTATTTGCAATCATACCAGACAGTAATCTTGACTTAGCCATCATTTTACTTTCACACTATCCCATCATGTGTGTGTATGTTGTGTGTATGTTTGTCTGCATGTGTACATTCCAAGAATTTGTGTGAAGATCAGAGGACTCGTTTTATAAATTGGTTCTCTCCTTCTACCATAGAGCTCCCAGGTATTAAACTCAGGTCATCAGCCTTTATGGTAGACAAATTTATTCACTAATCTCTCTCATCAATAATATTTCATGTTGGAGTAGGCCACTTGTTCATTCCTGGCTGTTCAGCCCTGAAATAACCACACAGAAACTGTATTAATTAAATAACTGCTTGGCCCATTAGCTCTAACTTCTTATTGGCTAACGCTGACATCTTAATTTAACCCATTTCTAGTAATCTGTGTATAACCAAATGGGTGTGGCTTACTGGCAAGATTCCAATCAGCTACATGGCTTCTCTCTGACTCTGCCTCCTTTCTCCCAGCATTCAGTTTAGTTTTTCCCACCTACCTAAGTTCTGCCCTGCTATAGGTCCAAAGAAGTTTCTTAATTCATTAATGGTAATCACAGCATACAAAGGGAAAACCCACATCAATTTCATATTCGATGGTCTGAAAAGATAATATAAAAATAGATAGATACATATATGCATACATGCATACATAAATACATACATGTTAGATGATAGATAGATAGATGATAGATAGATAGATAGATAGATAGATAGATAGATAGATAGATAGATAATAGATAGATAGATAGATAGATAGATAGATAGATAGATAGATAGATTTGTGATAGATATTTGTTTCATTCAGGATTTATGAAATTGATTCTACTAAGCTTCTATGATGATAGACTATATCATCAATATTAAATGTTGTTTTATATGCAGTGATATAGTATTGAAAGGAAAAAGTCCTTGCTAGCAAGCAGCTTTCAATTGAGAAAGATGTGTAATTGTAATGCTGACAGTTAAAATAGTTTTCGGATAAAAATTACTGAATGAACTTTTAGTTAATTTATTTACTTTTTATTTGAGTACAGTTTTTGTTTACAATTCTTGCTTATCTTTAGATTCTAATCTTAGGTATTCCTTCTGCTTCAGTGTTCAAAGTAGCAGCAACTGCATATGCATGCCATCATTCCTTGCCTTATCTTTTATATTGCATATACGTGACTATTAGGTCTCACTAATTTTCAAGGTGGACAGCTATATTTCTTTACTTCTCTAAAAAGATCTTCAGTTTTTATTTTTTGTATCCATACCTTCTTTTCCATTATGTGTGTCATTCATATATTTCAAGTGGCCACTTTTTCTGAACCATACTAACTCCAGCCATATTATGATGTGTCTTGCTATATTAACTATTTAACATAAAATACCCCACTCTCAGAATGTTTCATAATTTGATTATTCCTGATAGACTTGGTTATTTCAAATCGAATTTAACTTAATTTCTTTATTTTATACTCCTAAAAATGTATCTTCTCCCTCCTCTCCCTGTAGTCCCTCCCACCACCTCTGTTTCTACACCTGATTCACTTCTCCTCCCTTTATGTTCAGGATACCAAAAAAAAAAACCATGGCTTAAAAAGTTGCAATAAGGCTAAGACAACCTTTCCCATCATGTATTAAGGATCATCAAGGAGACCAAATGTGAGGAGTAGGGTTCCAATACTGGTACAAGAATCAGAGACAGCCCTGCTTGCACTGTTAGGAGTCCCACTAGCAGGCTAAGCTACACAATTGTAGTACATATGGAGAGTGCCTCCATCAGTCCTATGCAGGCTCCCTGGCTCTCAGTTCAGATTCTGTGAGCCCCTATGAACCAGGTTAGATGACTGTGGGAGTTTTCTTATGGTGTCCTTGACTCCTCTGGCTTCTACTATCCTTTCTTCCCCTCTTTTGCAGGATTCCCCAAGCTCTGCCGAATGTTTACTTGTGAGGCTATATCTGTTTCCATCAGTTATTGGATGAAGTCTCTCTGACGACAATAGAGCTAGGTATCAATCTGGTCACAGGAGATGGCCGCATCAGGTTACATATCTGCTATTGTTAGGAATCTTAGCTGAGGTCAACCTTGAAAATTCCTGGGAGTTTACCTTGTGCCAGGTTTTAATCTGACCCTGAAATGAGCCCCTTTCAAGTATTCTCTTTCAGTACTCTTTCCCCCCACTCCCCAACCTCATCTCTCAGTTACAAAATCTCTTTATTTCCTCCCCTTATCAGGGAGATATGGGTGGGATCCTTCCCCTCAACTGCTGAATATTCTTTGTTACCTATTCTCTCTGGATCTACATATTGTAGCTTGTTATTCTTTATTTTACAGTTAATATCCATTTATGAGTAATACATACCATGTTTGTTTCCTAGGTCTGGGTTACCCCACTCAGAATGATCTTTTTTCCAGTTCTATCCATTTTTTTCCAAATTTTCTGATTTCCTTGTTTTTAACAGCTTTATTAATACCCCACTGTGCATTTTTTATCCATTCTACCATTGAGGGACATCTAGGTTGTTTCTAGTTTCTGGATATTATGAATAAAGTTGTTGTGAATATAGTTGAGCAAGTGTCCTTGTGGTATCATTGAACATCCTTTTGGTATATTCCCAAGAGTGGTATAGCTGTGTCTTGTGGTAGATTGATTCCCAGTGTTCTGAAAAACTGCCATGTTGATTTCCAAACTGTCTGTACAAGTTTGCACTCCCATCAGCAATGCAGGATCTTTCCCCTTGCTCCTCATCCTCTCCAGTATAAGCTGTCATTTGTGGTTTTGATATTAGCAATTCTGACAGGTGTAGTGCGAACTCTTGGAGAAATTAAAACTATACAAAGAGAAAAATAAAGTATCTTCAACAAATGGTGATGCTATAACTGATGTCTGCATGTAGAAGAATGCAAATAGATCCATATCTATCATCATGCATAAAACTCAAGCCCAAGTGAATCAAAGACCTCAACTAAATTCAAATACATTGAACTCAATAGATGAGAAAGGTTGAAATAGCTTTGAATGCACTGGCACATAAGAAAACTTCCTGAACTTCAACAATTAATAAATGGTACCTCATGAAACTTAAAGTTTCTATAAAGCAAATGACATCATCAATAGTACAAAACAGCAGCCTTGAGAATTGGAAAAGATCTTCACCAACCCCATATCTGACAGAGGTCTGATTTCCAAAATATAAAAAGAACTCAAGAAACTATACATCAACAAACCAAATAATACAAATATAAATGGAGTATAGATCTAAACAGAGAATTTTCAACAGAGCAATCTTTTTTTTTTTTTTTGGTTTTTCGAGACAGGGTTTCTCTGTGGTTTTGGAGCCTGTCCTGGAACTAGCTCTTGTAGACCAGGCTGGTCTCGAACTCACAGAGATCCGCCTGCCTCTGCCTCCCGAGTGCTGGGATTAAAGGCGTGCGCCACCACCGCCCGGCTTCAACAGAGCAATCTTAAATGGCCGAGAAACACAGAAGTATCTGACATCCTTAACCCTGAGGAAATGCAAATCAAGATTTAGTCATTTCTAATGTCTCTCAATTAATCTGTCTTTGTATTTCCCATCCCCAATAGCCTAAAGACAATAAAATATCTAAGAATAAACCTAGTCAAAAAAGTGAGGAACCTCTGCAATAAAAACTGACTTCCATACCTATCTTTTTTAAATTTCCCCCAACTCATATCATTACTATTCTCATTAGACAAGTTTCTAGGTATGAAATTTTTCCACTTAGTAATATCTATATAAGGTCAAATAAAGATGTGTCCTAAAAATGACATTTTACCTGATAGTTACCAATCAATCTTCCATAATACCTATGAGTTAGAACTTTTTGCAAAGTTCCCCTATAATGGTTGATAGAAAGCTACTTTTTCATTATTTTATGGTTGCAAGCATGTATTGTTTGAAAGGCTGTTTCAGATGTAAGAGAGGGTTATAGATAGAACTGCTTAGACAAATTGGTATTTTTAGTATGAGTCAGGATTTTGTCATGAATAAACTGTAGTCAGATTATTGTAAGGATTTTTTCATTTTGCCAACTTAGAAAAGTTGATTTCAACAATAGTTACCAACAGTCTTTTCACTCTTATGATGTGAATGTTTTTCACCAATCCTTACTCCACTCTATTAAAATTCATATCTGGATCATGAGACTTAATTTTCAAACTCCAGTGTTAACTTGACTATGTCAGCATGTCAAAGTCAAGGACTGAGGGATTTGTTAGCTCACCTGGGAGGCTTCCAGGCTACTTAGGATAATAAAGTCATCTGCAGCTCTTATAAAATGACCCCATATTTTATTGCTATTTTTCTGATTCCTTTCATCTTTGCTGAAGCCCAGTAAAATGTAACCATTCTTTAACTCCATTATAAAAGAAAAAGGTGTCATTGGGTGAATTGCTGGTTAAGAATATGGTGAAAGATCTTGCTCCTTATATATATGGATATATATTTACATAAATACCTATATTTACATAATATTTGTCAATACATTATAAAACACACATTATTTTGTACTCTACCTATATATCAATTGCAAAAGAATACTATGTTAACTTATGAGAAAATTATTTCTATACAGGAAACTATAGGCCATGTCTACCATATTTTATGTAAATTTAGCTGCACTAGAGAATGAGATTGCTAATGAGTTTCTCAGATGAATAATTCTTGATTAAAAAAACATTCTAGTCTTCATTAAAAAACCATCAAGCTCCATGCTCCTGTGTTGGTAATTATACCCTAATATATACTATTTGTTATGACAGCATTACCTTTATTACCCATTGTTTATGACTCTATGAATATCTGTGGATAACCAGAGCTTGACTCCTAGTTAATTATTGGAAACCTACATTAACATAGCACACTGTATTCCAAGGTGTCATTTGGTTTAGCTGTTCCTCAAGACCCATCATTTTTCATCAAACACTTCTGCCAGTGAGAAAGAGATTGAAATGAGGAATACAACCTTATCCTTTAGCCAGGGTTTGCTTTCAGTGTTCACAAGCTATAAAAATAAATATGAAAAGCAATAAAACCATCATTACTGAGAAAAGACACAGGCGTGTTTAAGGAAAATTATTCTTGCATTGCTTCTTTAAGAGTTTTACAAAATTGGGTAAATTAAATAAAGCAAAACATAATTTCAAAGAACATTAAAAAGTGTGAGTTCCTTTTAAATTTAGCTTTGTAGTAGCATCTCCAGCTCTTGACAGCAGATATTTTGCTCTTTTTAGTTTATTAATGTTTGTGTACAAGTACTGTAAAAAGAGTGTACATTTATTACAAGACACAACTTTGTTCTCCAATATTTGAATTCATCCAAGAAAACCAGAATATTATACCTTCTCAAACTAGTTTCTTTAATAAAAGTTCGATAAAGTTATCAGACAAGATCAAAATACTTGAAACAAAAAGGCAATGAAAATATCTCAAATATACCTACAACCTAAGCTTGAATTAAATATAAAATATTCAGTGAAGTATTATAGGGCAAGTCATCATGTTTTAATCAATAGTGAGTCTCAAATGGCCACTAGCTTTGGGTTTCAACAATTTAAAAATATCCTTGCTGTTGTTGTTTTTGAGAGAAGGTTTCTGTGTACCTATGGAGCCTGTCCTCGAACCAGTTCTTGTGGACCAGGCTGTCCTTGAACTCATAGTGATCAGCCTGCCTCTGCCTCTAAAGTCTTGGGATTAAAGACCCAGCTTTATTGCTATAGTCTTAAGAAAATTATTATAACACAAATGTACATGTGTGAGACATTTGTTTTGGCCTCCCTCCCCCTTCACTGTGTTTCACCTTCTCTCCCCACTGCACTGATAGATTTCAACTTCCCTCTGGCCTATTCCTGCCTCAGTCTAAGAACCAGCCACTTTTTTAAAGAATACTGATTGATTTTAAGGAAGAATGGCATTGAACCCAAGATCTGTGCACAGAATGTGCTTATCTAGGATAATTTCCTAGGCTCTTTCACTTGGTATCAGCAGAAACCAAATCCATTTTCATATTTATACCCATATCGATATCCATAACCACACTCATACCCATATCCATATCCAGATTCATAGCCATACCTAAAACCACATCCATATTAATAACTGTACCCATACCCATATCCATAACTGTATATATAAGCATTTCAACATATAATTGCTTACCTTAAGCTAAAATAGGAATTCACTCCAGTGTCTCCTTTTCTTACACATCTCCCTATGCCTGGTTCAAACCTTCCTCTGGATTCAGGTCTGCAAACCCCTCCAACATAGAGACTCGATTACTTCTATTCATCATTTATTTACTTATTTTTGCTTTCAGTATAGAGAATTCCTATGGTCTATACATATGGAAACTACTTATCTACTAAAGTACTATTTTTTAATAGTTTATTGTTATTATGAGTCTTTTTTTTTTTTTGGTTTTTCAAGACAGGATTTCTATGTGTAACCACTTACCTCTCCTGTAACTACCTCTGTAGACCAAGCTGGTCTTGAACTCACAAAGATCCGCCAGCCTCTGTCTCCTGAGTTCTGGGATTAAAGGCATGTGTCACCACCACCCCGACATGTTGTTATTAGTCTTATAGACCACAATTATTTCTAAACTTGACTAACTTTATCTCCAGTATGACGTTTTATATATTTGTGACAGAGTTAAATTATTGTTTTCAAGTTTTAATTCTATTTGGAGTTTGTTTTCACTTTTCAAATGATTTTTTGCTTGAATATAAGGCCCATTCATTGTGCAATAGAGTTAATGGATTTTGAAAAGTACAAAGCACCCACAATTACACTATCTTACAGAAAAATGTATCACTTTGAACCTTCTGCTTCCTCTGAGTCACTAGATACCACTTTGCTACTTTAACACCTATATAGATTTGCCATGCTTAGGCAACTACTTGATCAAAACCATCAATGCATAGCCTCAATAGAATAGCTTCTTTCTTTTAGCAACATGTATTTAAGAAATATCTGTGTTTTCCATGGCTTTATTGTTAATTTGGTTTGATGGTTGAAAAGCATTGTATTAAGTGCAGAGACTTGTTTTCCCTATATACTGATTAAAGCTAATCTTAGTTACTTAACAATTTTGCCATTTATATCTAGGTCTTCTAAGCAGCCAAGATTTATTTTATTATCCAGTTATTTGTATGTATTGTGCTTCTCTCTCTCTCTCTCTCTCTCTCTCTCTCTCTCTCTCTCTGTGTGTGTGTGTGTGTGTGTGTGTGTGTGCACATGTGTGTATGATGTCCATGAGGCCATCAAAATGGTATCAGACCCTCAGGCTGATGTAAATGTCCTGACATCGGTACTGAGAACTGAACTATTGTTCGTAAGAGTAGCCAGCTTTCTTAACCACTAATCTACCTCTCCAGCATTTATGTATACATTTTCATTAGGAAAAAAAGCTATTTAGTCAATTGGATAAATATTCAAGAGAACGATTTCTAGGATGTACGAATATTGAGCTTCATAAGAAAGTGTAAAACTCTCTTCCAAATTAGCTGGTTTATTTTGCCATTACAGCAGCATCCTGACCAACAATTGCCTTTCTTAGTTTCTCTGTTTGAGGCTCTCTTATGAGTTGAATGGTAGCTCCTTATTTTTGTATGTAACTCAATAATGATAAATAATGACTGCAATGTGCACATGTACATACAATTAATTACCATGTGTGGATCTCACATGACTGTTCAATACCCTTTCATACTGCTAAATTAAGATGCTTGATTCAATTTATAACATTAGAAGTTCCCTGGTTGTTTTGGTTAGGAACTGTTTTTTCATGTTTGTTTTATATTGTTCCTCAAAATCTGAAGCTAATCCTTTTATTCTAATGGCTTTCCCAAGGATAGAAGATTTTAAATTTAATAAGGTTCAACTTATCAAACAATTTTTTCATGGATCATAGTTTTGTAATTATGTCTACCTTGCAATGACAAACCCACAGTTACTTTGATTTATTTCCTTAGCTCTTGTTTATAAGTTTTACAGCTCCATGATTTACAAATATATGTATGATCTACAACAAATTAATTTGAAAGACATGAAGAATCTGAAGAGATTCATTGTTTTTGCAAGTAGTTATTTATATAGAAATACTTGTTCTGAAAAATAGCTTCTTCTCACAGATTCTCTTTACTTCTTTGTGAAATAGCAGCTTAATTATGTAACTCTACTTCTGTTGTCTTTCTGTTTCATTGATCCTGGTATCCATTATTGAAGAGATGTTATGTCTCCTTGATTCTTGTAGCCATGTAAAAATTTTATTGCTGCTTATCCCCCAGCTTTATTTTTATAAGCTCATATCAAATTGGATATCTTAAGTCTTTCATCTTTTCTATGAATATTAAAATCAGTTTGCCAGTATTCACGAAACATTTTTCTGGGAATTTGATTATAGCTATATAGATTCCATACTTCAAACTTGGAGGAGATGACATTTTAACAATTCTCAAACATGAAATCCATAAACATAGATAAGGTATCTATTTATTCAGATCCACTTGGTATTTGAAAATCCAGTCTGTCTCTATCTTAGGCTTGAAAGCCATCTTGTAGTAAAGACAAATTAGGTTCATTCCTGTTTATAATTATACCTCTGTTTCTCAAGAATTGGTCTATGCTCCACCTGTAACCATAGCTACAAATGTTTCTGTACTGCCCACTCCAGGAATGGCAACCATGTATTTATTTCTGAAAATTGTTTATAGCTATCTTGCATCCCTATCTTTATTTGAAAATATCATATGATCACCTATAACTACCTTGTTATGCCGATCTTGCAACCATATCTCTGTGTCAGGTTTTTAGAACTAGCTTGTCATGATGCTCAGCTCTGGCAACCTGCCTATTTTGCCAGCCATTTCCCATTTAAAACCTCCTAATCCTGGGCGATAAAATTATATATTCCTAATATCCGATGCTGACCTCTCAAACCCTATCTTAGGTGTAGGCAGCCAATGTGCATAAATAAACAAGCTTGCTTAAATAATTTATTGCTTTAACCAATTTGGCAATAATAATTTGGCCAGTGATATTTCTCCTCCTATCTTTGGGATTAATAACGTTAATAAAGTTTTATCACATCTACATGAAGATTTCATATGTGCTTATTATAATCCACACCAGGATATTTTCTTTATTTTTGATGATGTTTTAAATAATTCTAATGTTCAGTAATTTTTATAGTTTACTTTTGGTTTTAACCTGTAACCTGTGTCCTTAATATATCAAATTGTCTATGATAAGCCTAGAAATAATTGGGAATGGCAGTCTTGACAAAGTAATATGTAAGTATTTTATTTTCTTTTTTGTCTATCATTTTTTTTGTTATTGCTAAAATTTTTATAGGTATAAGAAAAATATTTCTTCAGCATTACTAATTGTAGTTTGAAGCCATTTGTTCATTCCCAGCTACCCAGACCACAAAATAATCACACAGAAACTATAGTATTTATAATACTGTTTGGACAATAGCTTAAGTGTATTTCTGGCTTATTCTTATATCATAAATTAACCTGTTTCTATTAATCTGTATATTATCATGAGGTTGTGGTCTACCAGTAAAATTTTGGTGGGTTCCTGATGGGGAATTTCCCTCTGTATGCTGTGATTATCATTGATAAATAAAGGAACTGGTTTGGGCCTATAGCAGAGCTATAGGGGAACAGAGCTAGGTGGGGAAAACTAAATGGCATGCTGAGAGAAAGAAGAGTGGAGTCAGGGACAAGCCATGGAGCCGCTGGAGACAGATGTGGGTTGGAATCTTGCCAGTAAGTCACAGCCATGTGGTGATGCACAGACTAATAGAAATGGGTTAAATTAATATGTAAGAGTCTGTCCCTGGTGGTAGCTACATGGCTTCTCATTGACTCCACCTTCTTTTTCCCAGCATTCAGTTTAGTTTTCCTGCATAGTTCAGTTCTGCTAAACCACTGGCATAAACAGTTTTATTCATTAACCAACTAATAGTTCCACAATTTTCTGTCTAGGTCAGTAAAGCTTTATGTTCACCATGCACCAAATATTGTAGCACCTCTATTACCTCATCCCATTTTCCCACCACCATAAAAGTATATTATTGAATATCATTTTTTCAAATGTGACCCAAAGAAGCCTAACTATATTAAATAAAATAAAGTAATAATCTAAGAAATAATCAGGTTTCATCTCTAGACCCTGGGATGAATAGACAAAAATGGTATTACATGTGACATTAGTTAACTCTTTTCTCCTATGTTTACCTTTCCATTTTTCTCTGGTATTCCAACCCTAGCATTCTGAAAATACTTGGCTACTTCCATGAAAATGCTCAGAGCTAACAAGGAAAATCTATTTTGTTTTTATTATAAGGCAGATGTCATGAAGGAGTCAAGTTTGACATTGCTTGGACTAATGTTCATCATTTAACCAAATTCAAGGAGAATGAAAACTGTTTATTGGTCAATCTAGAGTCTATGCCCAATAATTATGTAAAAGAGTTGGGAGACCTGAAACCATAAGTACTTGTAACATTATACAGAATGAACATGTTGTACTTATCTATTTAGGAATATGTACACCTATATCTATCTGCAGCTAACATAATAGAGATTGCTTCTTCTTGGACTCAGATTCTTTATTGTATTTGATATATATACAAAGAAAATTGATAAAATGATAGAGGAAAATATTTAAGGTACATGTAATTAATGACTATACACAATGAAGAAAGAAATAAATGTATAGAAATAAAATAAGAAATTTTGGTATACATATAAAAATTAAAGAAAAATATTAAACTTGAACAGACCTAGGAAGAATATTAGTTACATGGACTCATTTACATGTAGGAACAGTTGCTTTTCATCATGAACCCCTCAATACTGTTATATATGTATCCTATGCTTTAATGATGATGATTTTAATAATATTAATGAGAAGGCTATAACTAATAGTATTAAAGTTAAGGTGGATTATCATCTATGTGCAAAAGAAAAAAAAAACTTTTACCAGTTCTAGCATTTGACCGGGGTTTGTAAGCAGACTGCTGCAGCTTGCTTAATGGCAGCATGGACTGGCTGTGTGCCTGGAAGTGGGGTAGTGTGTGTTTCTCTTCGAAGCAGAGAGCAGCTCCACAGTGTTGGAATGGGCACATAAAACAGTCAGTACCATATATACCCTAGTAATGTCGCAGCTTAGGTTCTTAAGCACTTAGCATTTTAAGAAGTTCTTCTGGTCAGAATATAATCACAGATATGCAATAAAGATGAATCCAGATTTTTAAAAAAATACCTCTAAATGGGTCATAGTGTTGGATAAATGTATGTAGGCTTGGAATAAAGAAGAAAAAGAGTATAGAAAGTCATAAAATAAAGTTGATGCTTTTTTAAAAAGGGGGCAGGTAAAGCCTTTAAAGTGACAGAGTACAGATAGCCATAGATTTTAAAATGTAAAGAAAAATAAGCCACTTAAAGATGGAAAACTCACAGGGAGTCTGGATTATGTATATTGTTGTGTTATCTTTGAATTTTTTAACTTAAGAGAGGTATTTGATTCTGGGGACTGTTAAGATAAGCCAACATATATATTTTAAAGATATCTTGAATTCAAAATATGGGTCTAAGAATATGTTGCTTTACAAAAGGAGGATTTTCTTTTATTTCCACAGAGGATGAGAACCTCAAAAACAAACAAAGCAAAATGTTTCTGTAAAGCAAAGGACACAGTCAATAAGACAAGGCAAGCTACTAAATGGGAAAAAATCTTTAACAACCCCACATCAGAGACAGGACTTATCCCCACAATATATAAAGAACTCAAGAAATTAGATATCAACATACTAAATAATTTAATTAAAAATTGGGAACAGATCTAAACAGAGAATTATCAGCAGAAGACTTTGAAATGGCATTTGAGATAGGGTTTCTCGGTGTAGCCCTAGCTGTCCTGGAACTTGCTCTGTAGACCAGGCTGTCTTCAAACTCAGAGATTTACCTACCTCTGAGTGCTGACATTAAAGGCCTATGCCACCAAGAGAGTGGAATCTGTGTTACTTGTAAAAGGCACTTTGAAAGAATAAAAAAGCCATAGATAGATCTCTCTTGAAATTGGTAACTCTGAGAGAAAATATGAAAAAATTTGAGAAGGTATATTCCAACTTACTCTCTAAGATATCTTTATAAACACTGATGTGCTGGTCCCTCTTTAGTTAACACACAAATGATGAGAGAGTTGAAATGATTAAATAAAGTTTGCACAAACCAGATAGGACAGGAGGGTACAATATAACAGAAAATTATTGAAGATAGGATGTTTGCTCTAAGTGTGAGATGATCTGCAAAGAATATAATGAATTTTTTTTATTTTTCCTAGAGAATCAAAATTGGACAATAGCTGGTAGTGCTAGTAGGTTTTGAAATACTAAAATAAAATGGCAGTTACTAATATTTGGTCACAATGAAAGCAACTAAAAATTTAATCAAAGATTTAAAAAGTTTAGATCCATAAATACATGCAATCAGACAAAGAGTGAAAAAAAAACTTTCCAAAAGAGGTGTGTGTGTGTGTGTGTGTGTGTGTGTGTGTGTGTGTGTTATATTAACAAGTACAGGAACATGTACAATAAACCTTATATCAAAATGATTGTCCTTTAATAGCAGATAACTGCTCAGATGATGTTGATCAAAGACAGGCACCAGTCATACAATTTAATTAATTAAAATTTCCATTTATAATTCTTCTCTTTTAAGAGGAGACAAATTATGAATTTCTCAAATCAAATGAATTAAATCTCCACAATTCTAATTTCCAACCTCTACTCCCTCTCTATTCTGTCTTCTATAGCCATCTCAAAGCTGGGCTCTGGTTAAATCCATACAGTTTTCTTAGGTATAGGAATAAGTTCCCCATTGAGACATGTGGACCACTTCACTAAAGGCCTCAACCAGAAAATATGACTGACATTAAGTAATCAGAATGAATATAAAATAGCATTTCATAAATTTCCACTTTCATCTCTATGTAAATTTAGCCAACATATTTCAAAGAATAGTAATCTATGAATATTTATATTTCTAATACATACCGATAAAAGCTTTTTAAAAAATTGCATTTTAAATAATGCTTTAAAAGACCATTGTGTTATAAAACTGCCTATAGTTGTACGTGGAGCTACTAAATAGAGATTTATCAATTTAAAGAAAATGATACCCACTAAAACATTCTAGAGAATAATAATGAAAAGAGAGGTGATGCTGTGCATAGAGATGCCTATATTGAAAATGTGTTTTTGATTATTAAAATGAGTCCATAAAATGCACATTTTAAAATTTCTACACACTTCACTAATATAAAGTATAAACCAAGAAGGAAATAGATAATGACATTCATTCAGAACTGGCTCTATTCTAAACTCAGAATAAAGAATGATCCTACTCTGCTCCTACCTCCAGGTCAGACACATTTCTAAGCACACACAGTATGTGAGTTACAGATGGTGTTCCTGATGGTAAAGACATACAGCTCTTCATGCTGATTCCTGTCAATGCATATGTGACATCAGTAAGAATTCTTCAGATTGACAAAAGCAATACTCTATCTATGTAGTGACTGTGAGCCAAGACCAGAAAGAGAGGCAGAAGCAGAGAAACATACAGGGTTGTGTGCTATACTCTTGGCCAAAACACCCTCCTCTGTGAAATCTCAGTTTGTTTCTTAAGACATCTTGATGGGGTCCCATTCCAGGGGCTAATGAACAGTTTTCAATATGTGAGTATATGAAGATCTAGAATCCTTTAGTTTAGGGTTACAATCTCTCTGATGCCACATTGTCCCCTGAAGTCAGTCACTTTTACAGGAAAGTGAATATTGAAAATGCATAGGCATTTCTATGGTTGTTATCCTTAAAGTTTATGAAGCATATAATTATTACATGAACTATTTTAATTACTTTATGCAAAATGTTATTAGTTATTATTAATCTACTATTAAAGATGAACAAATCAGTACAAAAATTAAATCAAGAGATAAACATTTATACTGACAAAAACAGAGATGAGAATTTTAATACAGGCGTTATTATTCCAAACACTGCATCTTTTACATACCCTATGTCTAGGTCACAATATTCTAATATTGAAAACACATTGAATTATTGATAGATATGAAGATCAATTTTGTTGAAATTCCTTAGGAATTGTGTTGAGAATTAAGGCGGTAAGCAAGCCTCTCTTACTTTTATTCTCACTTAAACACCTAAACAACTCCTCTGACCTCCAAATATGTGTATTTAAAAAACCGTGATGCATATTTAATATTATGTCCAACAGAAAACTTACACATTGGTTTTCCTTAACAAATCTCAGTAAATGGTGACAACTCCCTTAAGCAATGCAAGTCTGTCACATGGGATCAGTGCTTGGAACACTCTTCACCACTGTTCCCACCCAATCATGAATTAGTTCCATCAGTTACCTCTAAAATGCCCTGAGCACCATGCGCTGTCCATTTCCATGATCAATTCCCAAGTCTGCACCACAGCCATGTTGTTTGGTATCTACAAGATTATTGTGCCATAAGTATCCATCAAAGATGACTGCTTGGGCATGGGTTAGTGCCAATAGAAATTCTACTAGCTGTCCAGACAATGCACTGTTTTTGGAGATCCAGTGTATATCTGAACCTTTCTTGGGTTAAGCTTTCAAGAGCAAAAGCCAAATTTGGGCTTGGCACATCTCAGTTAGCAAGAACAGTTAACCAAAAGTGTAACTACAGTAGCCAAATGTAATATAAGTACATTTAGGGACATATCCAGAACTATGAGCTTTGAGGGATTAGGTTTTTGTCCTTGTTTGTGGCAGGTGATGCTGCCTGTATGCTGGGTTTCATGCTCAGAATGCTTCTTCCATCACAATGTTGGTTGTGCTAAGGTCTGGGATCCTGTTAAATGATCTCATTTTCTGTCCTGTAATCCTCTTTTACCATTAAAAAGACATGATTTATAGCCTGAAATGTTGACACCCAAATCTTTAATATTTTCTAGAAAACATTCAATGGAAAACCATATTAAGCCAAGGAAAGAGAATTCAGATCACTTTTTTAGTTGTCTAGTTTCTACTGTTTCTTTTCTTTTTTTTTTTTTCAAGATACATAAAAAGGTTTTATTTGCAGGGGAGCACAGATTTAATCAAACAAGCCAAATCCCATGTCATCATCCGACTCTTCGGACTCCTCCTTCTTCTCTTCTTTCTTCTCCTCTGCTGCAGCTGGGGCAGAACCAGCAGCAGGAGCTGCAGAACCAGGGGCAGCAGAAAAAGCCACAGCCCCACCAGCAGGCACACTGGCAAGTTTCCCAACACCCTGGGCGATGACATCCTCAATGTTTTTTCCATTCAGCTCACTGATGACCTTGTTGAGCCGGTCATCGTCCGCCTCGATGCCCACGCTGTCTAGTATCTTCTTAATGTCTTTGGCGCTAGGAGAGGAGTTGCCCCCAAGGGCGGCAAGCAAGTAAGAGGCGACGTAGCGCATGTCGGCTGCTGCGGACCAGCCTCACGCGTGCGACCTCGGCGGCGTCAGGCGGCGAAAGCTCTACTGTTTCTTTATGTGGTTAAGAACACTGTATCCCAGACCCAAAAAGATGAACATGGGATGTACTCACTCATAATTGGTTTCTAGCCATAAATAGGGCTCACGGAGTCTACAATAGGCGAATCTAAAGAAGCTAAGTAAGAAGGTGAACCCAAGGAAAAACATATAGTTATCCTCTTGGATAAGGGAAGTAGACAAAATTGCCGGGGAGAAAAGTGGGATCTTGGGGGTGGGGTGGGATGAGGGTTAGGGGAGATGGGGAGAGAAAAGGTAGAAGGGAAGGAGGGGGGACTTGGGGAAACAGGAGGATCGGGATAAAGGAAGGTTGGATAGGGGAGCACGGAACCACAATTCTTAGTTAAGGGACCCACTTTAGGGTGGGCAGGAGACTTGACTCTAGAGGGGCTCCCAGGTGCCCAAGCTGAGGTCCCCAGTTAGTTCCCTGGGCAGCTGAGGATAAGGAACCTGAAATGACCCTACCCTAGAGCAATACTGACGAATATATTGCATATCATCCTAGAACTCGCATCTGGCGATGGATGGAGATAGAGACAGAGACCCACACTGGAGCACTGGACTGAGCTCCCAAGGTCCCAATGAGGAGCAGAAAGAGTGAGAACATGAGCAAAGATGTCGGGACCACGAGGAGTGCACCCACCCACTGAGACAGTGGAGATGATCTACTGGGAGCTCACCAAGGCCAGCTGGACTGTTACCAGAAAAAGCATGGGATAAAACTGGACTCTCTGAACATGGCGAACAATGAGGGCTGATGAGACGCCAAGGACATTGGCACGCGGTTTTGATCCTACGCAATGTGCTGGCTTGGTGGGAGCCTAGCTAGTCTGGATGTTCACCTTCCTAGATATGGATGGAGGGGGGAGGACCTAGGACTTACCACAGGGCAGGGAACCCTGACAGCTCTTTGGACTGGAAAGGGAGGGGGAGAGGAGTGGGGGGAAGGGGAGAGGGGTGGGAGGAAGGGGAGAGGGGTGGGAGGAGGGGGAGAAGAGTGGGAGGAGGGGGAGGGAAATGGGAGGCTGGTGGGAGGAGGTGGAAATTTGTTTTTTTTTCTTTTCTTTATCCTCCAAAAAGAAGAAAAGAAAAAACTAAAGATATTAAAATTTATATATAAAAAAGATATAAGAAGTGCCAATCCGGGACAAAGGAGATGGCAATGCCGTTATAGTGCTTGTCATGCAAGCAGGAGAGCTCCCAGGACCCACGTAAAAGAGCTTGGTAGGCTGGTGCATGCCGGAAGAAGCCTGTGGTTTCGGATTGGTGACCTTAGTGTTGTCTAGTGACAACAGTAAGAATTGGGTTCATGAGAGATCCTGTCACGAGAACAACTGAAGAAGATGGTTCTCATCAACTATTGGCATCCACCATCAGGTTCATCCATATGAACACACACCCACACGATGGTGGCGGTAATGAATATGTTCTGAGAACTGTTTAAATGCTACACATTCTAGTATCGTGTAGAAAACTGTGAACTTACTTTCTGTTTCAAGCTAAGTGATTTGGTAATAGCTGAGTTAGCCCTCCATTTTCTACTCTAGCCACAGTGGTACCTGTGACAATGATTCTCTACTAGTGCTAATTTCTATTCTGTTGACCAATAACTGGTCTGAATAAAAACAACTTTGAACATGTAAAAAAAAAAAGAACACTGTATAAATGAACTTTTCTGTCTCATTCTGACTGTCATTCTACCCTGATATTGTATGATGGATGTTTCTCAAATTCATATATTGACACCAAATTGTAGCATGATTAATAAAAATCCAGAGACAGAAATTAGGGTTCAACCTGAAGGTCAGAAAAGCAAAACAGCCAGACACTGGCTCTCACCTCTACCTCAGTCTAAAATGCCCATCTTGCCTCCAGATATCTCAAAATGAGACTGTGTGAGAGCAGTCTCCTCCTGTTTTGTATTTCTCTCTCATGCTGGGATTAAAGGCATGCAACACTATCTTCCAGTTTCTATGTCAAACTAGCATGGCTACTGAAATTAACTGTGTATGTCATTACTCTCTGGTCTGTAAGGCTGATTAGTGTGACTGTTTTACTCTCTGAACTCAGGCAAGTTTTATTTATTAAAATACAAATGAAATATCACAGCATCTAATTATATTCTGGTCACCATAAAGGAAGTTTACATAGTGATCAAGTAATAAGGTCTCATAGATAGAATTAGTGGACATTCAACATGGTCTCTGGAAGCTAAACTTGTTGCATTTACTATGTAGATAAGGAAGATGCCAATGTGGGATTCCCCTCTGTATGCTGTGAATATCACTGGCTAATAAAGAAACTGCCTTGACCTCTTGATAGGGAAGAACTTAGGTAGGTGGGGAAAACTAAACTGAATACTGGGAGAAAGGAGGTAAAGTCAGGAGAAGCCAATTAGCTCCACTGGAGACAGACACCAGAACTTTAGCCAGTAAGCCACAGTCACCTGGTGATACACAAATTAATAGAAATGGATTAAGTTATTATGTAAGAGTTAGCCAATAAAAATCTAGAGATAATGGGCCAACCCGTGTTTTAAATAATATAGTTTCTGTGTGATTATTTCAGGGCTGAGCAGCCAGGAACCAACAAGCAGCCTATTGCAACAAGATGCCATCTTGTGAACCTGAAAGTGAGTTCATTGACCCGAATATGCTCATGTCTTGTTTTTGGAATACTCAAACTCTAGAAATGTAGGGCATTAATTTCTCCTATTCACAAAAAAAGCTGTATATGGTAAACTTTTCTTATTCATTTCAAATGCCTTCTTTTCTATAAAATCAAACACAAGTGGCATTCATTAAGAGCTATCATAAAATAAAACAAATGGTTAGCAGATTATTTTTCATAAGTCTCAACATTGAGGTTTTATCTAACATGCATTATAAGGAAGTTTCTCATTCCTCTCTTATTGGTTTTATGGAATATTTAAGTTGGAAGGTGCCTCAATGTGTTTCTTTACTTCAGCTAAAAATTATTAAAGTTCCAATGCATTTTTATGTAAGAAAGACAGAAACAGCCTTAAATTTTCCTCAAGTTGATGTTACTTTGGCAGTTACATCTTTGACAGTTATAGTTAAAGAACTAGAGTAACATTCAAAACTACTGCTTAGGTTTGGGAATAAAATGCACACACTTACTTCAGCCTTATTTTAAAAGTCAAGGTTTTAAGAAAGTACATATAACATCTTAACTAATGTCTACTTTGAATAAGCCAACTGCATTATTCAACAATTTGAAAATTAACTAGACTTTATATTGGTATAAAACTGTAAATATGACTGAGTTTCATTGAAGCATTATTATTAATAATACATATATTATTTAGAAAACCGTCAGTCAACATAGATTACCGCCATTTGTGAAGTCCTTGTAATTCTCAATTGTCATGCTTAGAATGGTGGTCGGTAATCAGCAGTAAAATCTAGTAAAGGGTATCTCTCAGAGATGGTGCAGAAAGAGTGACTGTCTCATCAGATGAGTTCCTCTAATTTAAAAAATAAACATCAAAAATGTAAAGAAAAAAATGAAATTATACACTTACTTATAATTTTAATAAATTCATTTATTACATTTTTGATATTTATTTTTTGATAATTACATACAATATGATCATAGTCTTTCCCCATCCTCAACTCCTCTTAAAACCCCTTCTGTTTTATCTTCCCCCAACTTCATGCTCTTTCACTGTCTTTTGTAATTTCTTTTGTTTTATTTACTTATTTATTTTAGATCCCTACCATGGTTTGCCCTCCCTCTTCTCCCATTTCCTCTCCCCCAAAAGTCCCTCTGTCCACACAACACACTCCTTCTCAGTTTCTGTTCAGAAATGGGCAGGCCTCCCATGGGTATTAACAAAGCATAGCATATCAAATTGCTGCAGTAAGACTACGCACCTTCCTTGACTTGAGGATGGGCAAGGCAACCCAGTATAAGAAATAGATTACCAAGAGCCAAGAAAAGGTCATAGATAGCCCCTGTTCCCATTCTTAGGAGTCCCAAAAGTAAATGAAGCTACAAAACTGTCCCACATATGTGACAGGAGGGAGACACACTGATTCTGGCTGGTGTTTCCCCTTAGGGCTATGACCTATCTAGGCTCAGGTTCTTGGTCTCCTTAACAGTGTCAAAGTGTCAGGTTTGTACTGGTTCCATCTCATGGCTTGGGCCTTTAAACAAAATATGGTGGGTTACTCTAAGAACATGCATGCCACTCTTACATCAGTGGGCTGTTGTGCAGTTATTGCAGTTTAAAGGTTCTGTAGCTAGTTGGGTGGGACTGACGATCCCTTTTCTTTCCTGGTACCATATATAATGTCTTCTGATATGATCAATGCTAATCAGTAGGGGTGAGCTTCTATTTGAGTATTAGCTTGATTTCCTTATGGTCTATAATGTAAGTATGTGATGTCTTCAGCAATCGGGATTTTTGGTCAGGTTGTAGAGGGTAACTGAAAGCATTAGCATTAGCCTATAAACTTCGGGATGATTTATAAACCCTAAACCCCATTCACTCATAACTAAAAACAAAATTATAACCCATTCCTTGTATTGGGGATTTAATTTGGTAGCATATGATGGCTAGTTGGAAGTAGTTCCATTATGAGATAACTACATTTAAATTTCTTTTACATATGTATGCATATTTAAGGAATTTTCTGCGAGAATAAGTTTCCATATAGCTTTTCCAAAGGCCTTTAGTGTTAGTTATTTCTTCCTGTATTACCTCCTCTACTCTATCCTCCCATTCTACATCCCATTAAATCCTCCTGTTCTCATTTCTCATTTTAATACATCTCAGCTCCATGAACTGAGATGTTAAAGGAGCAATGCTAGGCTCACATATCTTTATGCTCTATCTACAGTGTTTACATACATGTCACTGTATTTGACATACTTATTTTTTAAAATATTGTATTAAGTTTAATCAAGAAGCAAAATGTGGGACTAGCATGTTGCCTTCAAAGATTGGAAATTGAACACGATGCCCAGCAGGATGTCAGGTAAGTCTGGGAGAAGGAAGAAAACTAGTGTTGTGAATGCCAGCAGGACATCCGTTTTCTGCAGGCACCTGCAGAGATAATATGGTGTGCTCCAAGCTTCGGTTGTTTTTGTCTTTTGATTGCTTTACTCACCAAAAGCAAATGTCAGCTTTTCAGAGTAGCACTTGTACATGGAATCAATGCAATTTATCCCACATAGGTTGACCCCTGCTCTGCAATGAAGACTGACTCTCCAATTAATGTATGGATAAATCTATGGTTCATAAGTCAATATCTCTTTTCATACTAATTTGAAAAAAAACAGTCAATCAGCATTCCAGCATAAAAGAGAGCCATGCTGAACAGCTCCTACTGCTAGCTGGAGGTGGTGACAGTCGATGACTTCCTGGGGACGGAGAGTCAGTTGTCTTTAAGGATGCTCCAAGGGATGCTTAAAGGAGGAGCACAAATAAGAGTCTTTAGGTTCTTGTAAAATGTGGAAGTGAAGTTGGGGACAGCTGAGGAGGATGTATGAAGGAGTTATTGGAAGAGTGGGATGTGAACAAAAGACTTTGTATTTATGTGTATCATTCTCAAAGAATTAATAAATATGTTATCATTTAAAACTAAAAAATATTGTTCTTAAATTAAACTTGGAATTTTTGAAAAGTTGTATTTTAAATATAATAAGCATTGTGGTTTTTAAAATTCTCAGATAAAATAATTTTAAAGAAATATTTTACTAAAAATACAGTGTTTTTTCTATTTCCAACCATATCCATATTGCTGCAATCTGCTGGCCTGTATACTGTCCCTTTAATGGACAAGTTCTGCCTACTCCCAACTTTCTCACTTTCTCCAAGGCAAGCCAATCTCCTGCCTCCTCTTCAGCACATGCTCTCTGTCTATCTGCCTTTTTTTCTGGAGAGGCAGATTCTGCTTCTCTCTTCTCCCCCACTTCTGTACTTCTCCTCTTCCTCTTCCCCTTTCCATCCATAACCCAGTACATACACTCTATACCCAAACTCTCTCCGCATGGCATATCTATCTCACTGTCTCCCACCAAGGAGTCAGGCCTGACCGTCTGATACCCCTCATGGGACTTCTTCATAAATGATAACACATACTATACAGCATAATTTGACACCTACAAAAGTATACTGTAATTGGCTTCACAATTGAGTGAATATATTTCCAAAAATATTATCTATATCACATATTTGTCATTAATAAAATGATCAAGCAATTCTTTAGTGGGTAATCCATATGCTACTAATAAATCACTTTTGCTGCCAAATTTGCTAGTGAAGTTATATCAGAAAGTATACAAATACTTCTATAAAGAGAAATACTGGGCACCCACTTGGGAATTGTGGTTGTTGCTGCTGTCGTTGTTATTGCTGCTGTTGTTTTACCTCACCCAGCAATGAGAGGTAGGGTAGAGATAGACAATCAGTATAGAGTACAGCATCTCTTGGACCTTGGACCTTATCCAACAAAATAATTTCTATGAATGGGAGGCAAAAGAACAAGTCACTCAGTTCCATTTAGCATCAGCTTATTCCTCTGTAAACCAGAGATGATAAGTCTTAGACAACTTACTTTACAGTACTCTAGAAAAAGAAAGTAGGAAGGGATCCAATAAATAAAGGTAGCATGAAATGCAAAAATAAGAATGTTGTTACACAGTTGCTTTTGTATTCCTGTGACTCAAAGAAACAAACTCTCTTATGAAATTGACTATTTCTTTTCTCTCCTAAATCTCATTTCGAGGAGCCTCTTAGAGTCGTGATGTGGGCTGATGTGGCTATGAAAACATTGCTGGAGAGAAAGAAGAAGAGTAGGGAACAGGGAGAAGCAAGCAGAGGAAGAGAAAATGTTGCAACCATAGTCTCTGAGACCCCAGTGACCCTGCCTGTCTAGTTTATTTAACAAGTGTCCATGAGTCCTTAGGCATTTCAATTTTCAAAGCAGTGAAAGGCGGTAAGGTAACAGGATGGAAAAGTCTAAACAAATGAGAACATTTAATCTCCATCTTTATTCAAAGAAATTAATGGAAAACTGCCCTCTCGCCAAACCTATTAGCACCTGACAATGAGGCTGTTAGCAAAGGTTACACAGCTGATTGTTCTCCTCCGAGAAAACGGCCTGCTGACATTTCACTCTCAGGTTGAATGTGATTAGCCTTTCACTTGAAATCTGACCTTGCAAAGCTGAGCTACCCAAAGCTACCCAAAAATGTAACAGGTGAATATACATCTCTAGAATCATGAATGAGAAAATACAAAAAGTGATTGTATCTAAAGGTTAACATGTTAAACTAGGCCCAACAAAGGGGAAATTATTACAATTTACCAGTGGAAATAACCTGGCAAAAAAATCAGACAATTAACACAGAGGTGGGTACAAATAAACAAACATAAAGCCAGAGTGGCCAGTTAAGGTTTGAAACATATATACATATTCTATCAAAGAAGCAAACTTCTTTTGAGATTAAAATATAATTGCAACATTTATTCGTTCCCTTTCCAACTTCCGTATAATTCTACTTACTCCTCTTCAAATTAATGACCGCTTTTTCTTTCTGTTATTGCACACATATATGTACATATATATGTATTACACTCACATATATATATGTTACTAAATATAGCTTGGTCATTCTATATAATGTTACTTGTATGCATGTTTCTTGGGTTGATTGTTCTGCACTGGACAACCAATTGGTGTACTCTTCCTTAAGAAGATCACCTGTCATACTCCAGCTTTACTCCATTCCTATAGCTCTCTGTGTGGGGTTGACACCTAATGGGATTTTCTCTATCCAGTTGCCACATCCATTAGTGTCATTGTTGTTGGGAAATCATGTTGGTGAGACTTCATGGTTGTAGCTTCTGAAATATGGTAAGAGTCAGACGGATCAGGATGCTTGCTGTAAAACTGTGAATCCAAGCAGCAAATGGGCCTGGTGTTCTGTGAAGTTCAAGGACCTGGAACTTAAAATATTCAACTCAAAAT
This sequence comes from Microtus pennsylvanicus, assembly GCF_037038515.1. NCBI lineage: Eukaryota > Metazoa > Chordata > Mammalia > Rodentia > Cricetidae > Microtus > Microtus pennsylvanicus. The sequence continues at coordinate 130,326,392 of NC_134583.1, forward strand.
GCAGACAGATCATACATAAAATGAAGACCCACATAGGGGGGTGCTTAGTGTGTGTGTGTGTGTGTGTGTGTGTGTGTGTGTGTGTGTGTGTGTATGTGTGTTGACATGACAGTAGACTTTAAAATACAAGGATAGATGAATGAGGTACATGCAGTAAGAGTCATTCCCTAGGGCAAAAGTGATTTTGATTCATGTAGGAAGAAATCAGATCACTGAGAGGAAAGTTTTAGGTTACATCCTAGAACTAGCATCAAACACCAAGTGTAAAGAGTAATTATTGAAGCTGAAACCTCATAAAAGTTACTTATGGGGCTCTCTTCTTTATTTCTTCCTTAACATGCATCTCTTTCTAGAGAGTTTGGAATACAGGAAATAAATAGCTCATAAGTCCATAACCTAGAGATAAATGTTATAGATTATATTTTCCCTCTTTACATTTTAGCCCATGAAAACAATCATATATACATCATTATTTGCTCCAATAGTGTGTTCCTTTTTTAAATAATTGGGTACTCTGTTTTATTATATATGAGATATTTTTACAAATAATTAAAGTAATTTAAACTCACAATTTCTAATGGTCTGTAATGATCTATTACAAAGATAAAAATCAGAGAAAATTAACAGTATTTACTGTTCAGTCTTATAGGTAAAACATCAGCAGTCAACTTTATAAAACATCCATTTCCTTGACAGAAAAATGAAGCAAAGCTTCTAAGGATTGTGATAATCTCCACAGACTGTTTAATTGATACTCTCCTAATTAAGAAGTGGCATCTATACAATAAATCACCCCATGCCATCTCTGCATTCACAGACCATTCTTCTCCAGATGCACAATTTCTACAAGCTTTTCCTCATCAGTATACCTCTCAGTCATAAAAGAACCTTCTTTTGAATAAGGTAGAGACCATTAAAGAAATCCACAACTGATCAAAATGTGAAGAAAAACTGACTGTGGAGTTCCCAGCCCCAGCTGATACATCTATAATAAAACCAGAATCCTAAGGCTCAGGTAAGAAAAGGAAGAAAAATTATTAGAGCCAGAGAATTTGAATGTCTGTTTTGAGATAGTATCTTTTATATATGACAGGAACATGCCCCCCATGAAATCTTAACAAAATGGTTTTATAAACAATACTGGTCACCATCTCAGCATAGTTAATTAGCTAGTCAGTCCTAAACGCACATGTATAAACAATACTAAGTGTATCCAATCCAATAAATGATTACATATTTATATAAGTGTATAAATATATATGTTACAAAAATAATTAAAGAACATGAGGTAATGAATTTGAGAGGGACTGGGGGGCACAAGAAGTTGGATGCAGTGGGAAGGAGATAGATGTCAACTCAGTACTTATATATGAAATTCTCAAGAAACTAAAGAAAAACAAACACTTTTTATTAAAGAAGTGGAGCCTAAAACATTCTCTCCCTGATGCATCCCTGCCTTGTGACTGCACTGAGTAATCAAACAAACAAATGAAACTAGTGTTGTCCACTTCTCAGCATAGTTTGCAAACATGAAGCAACTTCTTCCAGTCTATCCTGGTGCTTCTCGGAGAGGCAAAGGTTACATCTTCCCCATGGAATTACCCTATAGAGATGACAAAGTTGGAGAGAGTGAACAAAGAGCCCAGAAGTTGTGAAGGGTGTTTCCCCTTCACCTTATTCTTTGAGACAGGGTCTCTCACTAAACCTGAAACCATCAGGATCACTCTGCCTCAACAGCAGCAGAGGGGTTAGAGATACACTATTGTAAATGTGATTGCTTTTCAGAGTTATTGTCTCAACCTGATCATAATTGCAATGTGGGAGCACTACTGGTCTTTATACTTGAGTCTGCATCCTACCACAAACAGTTTTCTGGTAAATGTTTTCTAGGGGTGACCACGTCATCTACAAATTGGGACAAACTGGCATCTCACTTTGAATTAATTGTATTAATTCTATAGCATTCTCTTGTCTTGTTGTGCTAGATAATATTTCAAAGACTATATTGAATCAGAGTGGAAAGATGAACATTTTATCTTATTCCAAATTTTAATTAAAAAATTACAAAATAAAAAGAAATTGATTATACAAGAGTAAAGACCCTTAAAAAACAAAAGAAAAACTGAATTAAAAGTAAAATAAAAAGATGTATAGCATCAGCCAATATGTATTGTTTTAATATAAATAATTATCCCTTGCTCTCATTCCTTTTCATTAATTTAACTCTGCTACTGAAAAACCAGAAGGCTGCCTATATCTCCAGTTCAAACCTGTTTGTACAGATTAGTTAGTATCTGTCTTGAGGGAATTCAAACAGACTGAATATCTGATTAAATTTCTGCTTGGATGTGAGCCTGAATCAACCTCTCTCAGGAGTTCTTTAACCCTGGGATACTTTCAACCTAGCCAACTGCTCCAGTCCACATGTGCTGGGTGGCGTGCGCTTCTTCACATGTGTGTCAATGTCCAACTGTGAACTGAACATGCTCACATTCTTCTTTATCTTTGAAACTGGATAGCCTGGTCTTACCAGGTCTAGCATACTGCTCTCCTAACTTACTAAGCTTGAGTATTCTTACTTTACATAGCTTAAGGTCTGGCCAATTTTTATTGGCTATTCTTATGACTTCATGCTTTTGAAAGTCTTATGATTTTCTTTGTGTGCTTCTATAATCTTTGTTTTATAGAAAACATATTTTTTCATATAATATATTATGATTATGGTTTCCCCTTCCCCAATTACTTATGTTTTTAAGGTGTGTGGAGTCTCCAGAATGTAGGAACAGTATTATTTGGAGAGCAGCATGCTCTGTTCTTCCTGGAAGAATAGTTGGGTTGACTAGTTGTCGTCAGTGATAGGACAGAAGTACTGCGTGGTTTGCCAGCATCTGTGCCATGTAGTTTATAGCTGGATCATGCAAACATTCATTCTTGCTGTCACTCTCTCTGGAGATTTTCATTTCTCTTGAGTTCAGACATAACAGGAAGAAGGGATTTCCCTCTCCCATACACTTTTTTTCAGTGCCCTCAATTATACAGTTTGTATTTTACCTGGTTTCTCAGAATCTGCTGTTTTATCGCAATTCTCTCTTGCCCAAGTCTGTCAATGCTTTTTGAAGTTACAAAGAAGTTTTTTCTCCAGATTGATGATGAGTTGGAGAGTGTATGATGTCCCTGCTCTGATATTTTTCTCTTTCTAACACAGTCAGATGTAAAAAACCTCTGATGCATCATCTCCTAGCTCCAGTCTTTTGATATCTCTTTTCTTTCCCTTTCTGAAAAGGGTGGGGCAAGTTGCTGAAAATTAGACTTATTTTTCTGTATTCTGAATATCTTCAATAAAATAAATGAATAAATCTGTTTTCCAAATTGGTTTAAGTCAAAACCTTTCATTCCTCACAATTTTCTTCTCTGATATTTGTCATTTATATTAACAGAAGCCTGACAATCTTATCAAACATTCTAATCACCTTTGCTTAGATAGTATACCTTAAAGAAAGACTCAGGAGCTCAACAATTATTCTTCCATAAATGTCAGTGCCAAATGGGATGATTGCAAACAGACAGTAACTAATATCATTTTGTTTTTACAGATTTTTATCATTTAAAAATACCATACAATATATTTTGATCACATTGTTTTTCCTCCCTCAACTCTTCCAAGATCCTCCCACCCAAACCATTCATCTTCATCTTTCTTTTTCTCCGAAAGAAAATAAAAATTGAAAATCAACACAAACAAAATCTTCTCTGTCCCTCAAAAAAAGAATAACAAAACAAAAACTCATGAAAAAACATGGAATCCTTTTTGTGTTTGCCAACTATTCCTTGGGCCGGGCGGTGGTGGCGCACGCCTTTAATCCCAGCACTCGGGAGGCAGAGGCAGGCGGATCTCTGTGAGTTCGAGACCAGCCTGGTCTACAAGAGCTAGTTTCCAGGGCAGGCTCCAAAACCACAGAGAAACCCTGTCTCGAAAAACAAAAACAAACAAAAAGAGCCAAAACCAACTATTCCTCGGTAGGGGCCTACACTGATGTGTGGTTGATATACCCAGAGATATTCCATCAGGGAAAATGGATTTTCCCTTTCCCAACAAGTACCAATTGCTAACAGCTTCTTGGCCAGGGACAGATAGCTCTGCCTACTTCTCCTTTTCCATTCTGGGATATTTATCTGTTTAAAACTGTAGATAGCTCTGCCTACTTCTCCTTTTCCATTCTGGGATTTTTATCTGTTTAAAACTGTGTATGTCTACTGTATGTAGTCATAGCCTCTGTGAGTTTGCATGGGTAACTGCCCTGCTGTGTCAGGAAGACAGTTTCCCTGCAGTAATTCAAAACCTCTGGCTCTTAGATATTTCTTCTACATCTATCCCGAAGGGAGGGTTGTATGAAAGGAATACTATTTAGGGCAATCATCTTGAGTGAAATCACTCCTTGGCAACCATCACCACACAAGCTTTTTCTCACAGTAGATGGTAATGAACACAGAGACCCACAAATGGACAAGGGGAAGATAGAGACTTCTATTATTTTTAAATCTCTGTCCCAGATGAAAGAAACATTACATGCAATATATGACTTGGCAAGTATCAATAAAATATCATTATCTGAGGCACTGTTGAGACAGATGCATTGTTTTTATTGGGGGGAGTAGAAAGTGTAGGTCTAAATATACGTTGTGTTAAATGGAAAAAGACTAGATGAATGTCATTTCTACTTTATGGAAGATAAACTTTTTGAGTTAAAAAGAAAATTGTATCTAGATTCATTAAAATATATCCTTTACTTGGTTCCTTCAGAGACTGCCATAGCAAAGACATGTGGAAAGTTTCTTGGATGACTAACTTTCATTCACTATTCATTTATCATTTTATTCTATGCAATATAGGAAATGGTTGCTGTTAAGAAATTGTTGTAAATTTAAAGATTTTACTATGTTTCCATTTGACACTTTCTCAACTTCATAAATTGTAGGACTGTTATTTCCACTACTGAAGAAGTTGATTAAAGGGAAAAAGTATCATATCTGACATTTTACAGTAGAGTCTAATACATGCCCTTGATAAGTAGTTATAAAGCTACTGGCAAGTAACTGAGCATACCAAAAAGAAAGAGAGCACTCCGGAATAATGGAAGTATGCATAAAGAAATAATTCTACTCTAAGGAACAGAGGAAAAATCAGAAGTGTTCAAAATGACTAAACTTTTGATATATAAAGCACAGGTAATGGGCTGAAGAGATGACTGAGTAGATAAGAGCAATTACCACTGTTTCAGACCTGATTTCCGTTCCCAGAGCCCTCAACAGGTATTATACAACCCCCTATAACCATAGCTTCTAGGGGATCAGACACCTCTGGTTTATGCAGGTACAGGCACTCACATCTATGTACTCACATTTCAATTACACAAAAGAATTAAATTTAAAAACAACTTTAAAAATCAGAGTGCATTTCATGAAGAAAGAAACACTTAATCAGCATAGAGCTCCCATTTAGGTTAGAGACTCGGAAAATGGTGCACAGATGGGATCGATATCTCAGTGCATGAACCTGTTGAGAGATGTCATATGAAATAAAATGGAGGGATGCTGACTGATGTTTACATGGCTATATATTCGTTAGCTGGTGATATAATCTTAGCTCTAGGTGCCAACCAATTAAGTTCTCTGTTGTTTTTATTCAATAACTCAAGTAAAATTTTATCCTCCTCAAACATCTCTGATATATTTTAACAGTTGAGAGATTTTGTCATTTAAAAGAACAGCCTCACCAAACAAATTTTAATAAGCCACAAGTTAACAAAATTCTCTATCACTTTGCCTTTCATAGTCTTAAAGATACTTTACATTATTCAAAAATAACTGTCACAGTCATTCTGGTAAAATATGTTGCTGTTTAAAACTTATAAACCCCCTAAATTCTTGTGAGTTCCCAGGAGCTGAATTAAAGAATCCACCTTAAACAGGTCAGATATACCCCTCTCAATTCCCTGGACCTAAAATCTGTAGTAATAGGGGGCGGCGGTGGGGCTGCGTCCCCAACACCCCAAGCCGCCTGCCTGGCTAGCTTTACCCGAAATAATTACACGGAAACTGTATTCTTGTAAACACTGCTTTGGCCCATTCCTATCTAGCCTCTTTTAGGCTAATTCTCACATATTAATTTAGCCCATTTCTTATCATCTATATAGCACCGGTCTTACCGGGAAGATTCTAGCCTAAGTCCATTCTGGGTCGGAGCTTCATAGCGTGCATCTTCCCTGGAGCAGGTAGCATGGCGTCTCTCTCTGAGATGTCTGCTCCCGAGAGGAGAGCTGTCGAGTCTGACCTCACTTCCTCTTCCTCCCGGCATTCTGTCCTGTTTACTCCTCCCACCTATCTCCTAACCAATGAGAGCCAAGCAGCTTCTTTTATTTTAACCAATGACCTTCCTCCATCAAAAATCTTTTTTCCTAAACTTAGCTTTGTCCTCTATTCTGCCAACACCTTAAACAGGTCTAAGAGACAACAGACATTTCCATACCACAAACACCGGACAGGAGCAAAGTGGCCAGCTATCTTAGGATGTGGCTAGCACCCAGCTTTCTCAAGTTCCTCCCAAAGATGATACCCACAAATAAGCAGGAAGCAGTCTTGAGAATCTGCCATCCCAATTTCTTTAACCGGTTGTGTCTAACCTCCTGTCTTTTTATTATAAAAAGAGATGGAATGTAATGGTCTGTACTGACCCTTTAAGAGACAAGCCACACCCACCCCCTTTCTGTAAGACAAATGGATCTTCCTACCACTTCCAGGCTGTGCTCTCTCTCCCCATCACTCTTCAGAAGAGGTGGCTGTGGCCTCTTCTCCCTCTGTCGTGGCCCCCCGTGGTCTCCCACTTGGGGAGCTGCACTGCAGCATTTTATCTAACCCTGACACCACCCTAGTGAGTCATATCTTCTAGGAAGGCTATATCACTTATAGATGCTACTAAATTCCAAAATAGTACCACCAGTTAGGAACCAACTGCTCAATGCTCAAATATGTGAGTCTATGTTGTTGGGTTTTTTTTTTTCTCTTGGCTCTTTGGCTCTTCGGGAAGCTTACCACACATCTCCGAAATAAATCATGCATAGAAGCTTTTCTTACCTATAAATGCCCAATCTTAGCTTGACTTGTTTTTATCCAGCTTTTCTTAAATTATCCCATATATCTTTTGCCCCTGGGATTTTACCTTCTTTAGTTCTGTATATCTTTCTTTACTTCTTAATCTGTGACTGGATATGCAGCTGAGTCGCTAGCCCCTGATGTCCTCCTCCTCTTGTTCCTAGATCTTCTCCTGCCAGAATTCTCCTTCTATTTATTCTCTCTGTCTGCCAGCCAAGCCTATCCTTTCTCCTGTCTTGCTATTGGCCATTCAGCTCGTTATTAGTTTAATCGAGCATTTAGATGGGCAAAGCAGAACAAATTCATAGAATTAAGCAAATGCAACATAAAAGAATGCAACATATCTTTTCATCATTATACAAATATCCCACAGCATAAACAAATATAACACATCTTAAAATAATATTCCACAACACTGTGTAGGAAATTTCACTTCTCAAACATGACTTCTTTTATCTTGTATCTCAGATACTATTTGTAACCACAAGTAAACAATACATTAAACATAAAACTATTACATCTATACCCCCATATGCACTTTGCCAAAAGGACATTAGCAATGGTTGCTTGATCAGATAAGTAAAGCTCAGAGATACTCAGAGTTCTAGTCTGCATCTTAGTCTGCCCTTCAGCATGTGCTCTGAGTCACATAGGAAAGCTTCTCCAACCATAAAATTTATTTCTAGTCTACAATATTTTCTTCGCCACACAGATTATCTTTCTTTAGCATTTTAATAATTTGTTAACTATCATATATTTGTAATATATATAAATATAATATTTGTATACACATACATTTTATCAGGTCTATTACCCTTTGATTTTGATCTAATTAAGTTAAAACATAACAATAGTCCATTAATTTTACATTTCTGTATGATTTACCAATAAATGTATATACTAACAATTACTGAGCTATCACCTTGTCATAGAACATTTAAATTAATTCTAATTATTTTGAGTTTTACATTTAATGCTACATTGACTATCTTACAAATGATTCCTAGTTCAAATATTAAATAATTTCTCTAGGACAAAAAAAGATCAAATACACATATGAATGGACAATTAAGTTTCTATAAGACACAGATTCCTCTTTGTCTGATGAGGAATGTGTATTTGATTCCATGTGTGTATGTGTCCTAAAGAAAATTTACATACACATACATTAATATGTACACACGCACACACATATATATGAGAAATATATATGTGAGAAATGCTTATGAGCCCACATAACTGTATATATTTGTGCATCCAATTAGTTAAATAATTTATTCATAGGAATATAATAAGTATTCATCATCACACAGTATTGCCAACTTGCAATCAAAAGAATTTGGATTCAATGCAGAAATATCTTAAGAATCGGAAGCAGTTGATTATCTAGAAACTGTTTTCTGGATACAACAGAACAATTGCACATATAAATGTGTACTGGCATCTCATTAGCATTTTAATAAGTAAAGCTTGCCTGCAGACCTGAAAAGCAAAGCAGCCAACCAGTGGCTTTTACCTCGACCTCAGTCCAAAAATGGCGATCCTGCCTCCAGGAAACCTCAGCATAAGACTAAGAGTGAGAGTTGTCTCCTCCCACTTTATAATTCCCTCTAGTTCTAGGATTAATGGCATGAACCACTACTGCCTGATTTCTATGGCAAGCTAGTATGGCTACTTATATTAAAGATGCATGTCGTTGTTGCCTTGTTTGTAAGGCTGGCCAGTGTGACTGTTGTACTTTTCTGATATTCAGGCAAGCTTTATTTATTAAGATACAAATGAAATGCCACTGCATAAATTTAAAGAAGTTATGAAAGATGCAAAAGACCTTCAAAAGCTCAGGATAAACAAAACTCCAGCACGAAGAGAGGAAGGCGGCACAATGTTCTACCACTGGCTGAGGAGTTATTGGCAACTGATAGCTGCTGGAAAAGTAAGTTAGTCAGGAAGCATCAACTGTACTGTACGTGACATGTTAATAATAAAAAAGACATAAAGTTGAGTGAGTGGATGGGAAAAGAAGAATTAGAGTTGTGATTAATTGGGGGAGGTGCAAATATAATCATTTGTTCTCAGGAATGTTAAGTTCAAGTGTCCTGTATTTATCCCTCCTTAATTCTGAATCCCTATTTCATTCAGTAGGCATAGTTCATGGCATCCATTGTGTCTCCTCCTTTGGTTGCTTTCTCCTTCACTACATTTGAACCTTAAATATGACCCAATCAAATTATAAATAAATAGACTCTCAATATTTGAAAGTAACCCAAGTGAATAAAATTGAACTGAATTAAGACAAAAAGTACAGAATATGGCAGGTTATTTACTATCTTGGATAAATAGGAATATGGTCTTAGAGTTGCTCAACATCTACAATTTTATGTGGGATTCTTGAAAATACCACAGCTGACAGAGTAATGATCCAATTGACGTAAGATAGAAATATGGTTCAACATGATTTTGGAAGCTAGCATTGGTCTTAACTTCTTGAGAATGACCCCAGGTTGTTTAATTTTTTAAGTATTGAGCACAGTTAAATTTTGGGTAAAGTTGGGTGAAAGTAATTATCCCAATCCCATGTGTACAATAAAGTTTGACGCATGACTGCATTGAAACTCTTTTGCAAAGTACTTGTGGCCTCTTTCATAAAAAAAGGACAATAGCTTTAAGGGACTCGGAAAAGATCAGGCATGATCTCAGTCATACAGATTTCATAGATGTCACAAAACCACAAAGAGCATGTTATATCTCTCCTATTAACCTAAAAAGAATGCTTAAAATAAGTCTAAGGAAAAAGATTCAGGGACAACCATAATAGTCTATGGGATTCAGGTGTGGCCTGGCCCTGCAGATAGCACAGATAACTACCAGCCTTCTGGGTAGAAAACAGGTATCCATTCCTTTCATGAGGCAATCTTGCCTGTTTAACATTCCTGGTGTCCATAGTGCTTATCTGTGGGCATAGGGCCTCATACACTCTACAATGTAGAATAATTGTCTTAGTTAGGGTGTTTATTACTGTGAAGAGACCCCATGATGCAGCAACTATTACAAAGAAAATATTTAATTAGGGTGACTCACAGTTTCAGAGGTTCAGCCCATGATAACCGTGAAGAAGAGCACGACAGCATGAAGGCAGATGTGGTGCTGAAGCTGAGAGCGCTACATCTTCAGGCAGCAGCAGGTTGACTGTCACAATGAAGCCTGAGAAGAAAAGACCTCAAAGTCTGTCCCCACAGTGACACACTTCTTTCAACAAGGCCACACCTTCTAATAGTTTCACTTCCTTTGAGGAGCCATTTTCTTTCCTATCACCACAATGGTCTGTGTTGAGAATCTCTATTCTAACTTTAGAGTACTTTTTACATATTAAAAAGTATTTTCATTCTTCATTATTCATTTCCTTTTCCTAGATGCTAACATAAGGCAATTATCTATAGAAACTCTAAGTGAGCCATAGAGAGGCCCAGCTGTTAAAAAGCACTAGCTGCTCTCCCAAAGAATGTAGGATCAATTCCAAGCATCCACATTGCAGCCACATGGCCTGGTCACCAGGCAGATGCAGAAGCAAGAAGAGAATGCCTTACTGAGGAAAGGTACCAAGCCATAGAGCTAAACATAGATAATAATTATGGGTTAATTTAAGTTGTAAGAGCTAGTTAATAATAAGCCTGAGCTAATAGGCCAACCAGTTTATAATTAATATAAGCCTCTGTGTGTTTCTTTGGGACTGAAAAGCTGTGTGAATGGGTGGAACACAAACTTCTGTCTATGAACAAGTACTAAACAAGAATCAAAATCATTGAGGCATTCATGGCACACAATGAAAAGAAAAGACAGTTGATATGATAAAATCCATTTGTTTGAAGATTGAGGTTACAGATTGAAATAAGAAAGGCAGGTTAAAAATTTGAGGAAAACATATATTTAACTTTGAGATATGGGTTTGTTTTGTTTTAAAACATACCTATGCACAACTTCACCCTTTCCTCCTGTATTCAGTAGCATTTGCCTTCTCAGCAGTCATTTTTACAGTGAACATTCCAAAAACTGGAAACTTCCCATTGCTCCTGTTTGCATGGCCAACTTTCATCCCTGAAGAGTTCTCTGTGGTATCAATAATTTGGTTTTTTGCTAATGAACATATGAAATCAAGTGAACAGAAAAATGCTTAGTCAAACAAGAAGAAAGCCAGGTTTTTAAGAACTTGGTTCCATTTTGTTGTATTTATTTATGGGAAACACAGAAAGATGTTGAATAAATATTTGCAGAATAGAAGAACAGTGCTCAGACACCTCAGAAATGAATTGGGAACTCAGAAAATCTCCACTAAAGTGAAGGCAATGTTAAATAATAAATTTGTAATTTCAGTTCAGCTCTTGCCAATAACTATTGTGCGGATAACAAGTATTCTTTAAAATTCACAAGGAATCTCTTACTTCTACCTTTGCAAGTGATAACCTCAATAATCTAGAGGTATTTACTGTCTCAGTTTCGCTAATGAGAAAAACAAACTCAAGATGTCATAATGGTGGTACATGTCTCAAATCCAGAAATGAAACAATGGAGGCAGAAAGATAAAGAATTCAAGATCAGTCTGAGCTACATGAAAACATCCCTGTTCAATTATCAAAAAAAAAGAAAGAAAAAAGAAAAGATTCATAATAAATCATTGAGGAGACCTAAACTGACCCAGATGACAGGATTCTCTTGATCATATGTGCAAACAATATATATTGATATTACTCCTCTACTTGCCAAGGACAAAAATGATACAGCACTTGAGGAAATCAATATATGGAACCCCTTTTAAACTTCCTTGTAGGAGGCATTTCCTTTCTTATGCTACATCCCAATATTCTTGGAATTAATAAGCTGATTAGTGCCAGTGTCGCCCACCCTAAGATTTATGAATGCCTTGATGAAGAATGTGTGTTACTTCCTCTGTTATTTTTAATACAAGAATGATGACCACAGCAAATTGAGCAGTCACAGTTCAGACTTCTTAAGTAATGCTGAAGAAATTGGTTTATGGTGGTTGGCCTGGTCACAGGGAGTGTCAATATTGAAATGATAATGCAAGCTATTTCCTCTTATCTTTTAGCTTTTAGAGGGTGGTCTCCTTTATTAATCACTAGAATGTCTTGGCAAAGTCTATCTAGCAATATAGACACAGACCTATTAATTTATTGGCCTTCACCCAGACTGTTTGGCCACAAAAAAAATTTGCTTCTCTAATCTATAATAAACTTACTAATAAGAAGGCCAAATGATATTCTTTTCTCTGTGTGAAACAAAAAGTATCCTTTTATGCCTTTTATTTTAATTATACAATTTTCAATGTGTAAAAAAATGCATGTTTTAAAGAAACTCTGCTATCTAGAAAGAAACTGAGTTTGTCTTGCATTATTTTGGCTTTTCTCATAAAGATAGATCCTTTTGACTTGGCTGAATGTTGGTGAATAAATGGCAGGTGCCCATATTCTGTGATAAGGTCAAATTTCTTCATAGAAGATGAGAATAAAATTAAACACACACAATGTATAAACAAATAAGGTTCATATGAGCACTATAAATGAATAAATGTAACGTGCACATTTAATTAAGGTCACTATTGGAAGTTAATTATATGCACTGGTCAATAAATGAGTATGTGTACTCAGAGCTTCATCTCACCAGATTTCTTCTTAATTGCTAGTGTCATAGATTCCTCCAACACTACCTTGGAAATGTGTAGTAATATGGGCGGCGGCAGGGTTGCGTCCCCAAACACCCCAGCCGCCTGCCCGGCTCGGCTAGCTTATGCCCCAAATAATTACATGGACACTGTATTCTTTTAAACACTGCTCTGGCCCATTTCTAATCATCTGTGTAGCGCCCCTAGGTGCGCTTACAGGGAATATTCTAGCCTAAGTCCATGCTGGGTCAGAGCTTCATCGCGTGCGTCTTCCCTCTTCCCTGGAGCAGGTAGCATGGCGTCTCTCCTGCGTCTGCTCCGGAGAGCAGAGCTGCGGAGTCTGACCTCACTTCCTCTTCCTCCCAGCGTTCTGTTCTGTTTACTCCACCCACCTAAGGGTGGGCCTATCAAATGGGCCTAGCAGTTTCTTTATTGCTTAGCCAAAGAAATCAACAGATTGATATGACACTCCCACATCACTTCCCCTTTTTCTGTTTAAACAAAAAAAGGAAGGCTTTAACTTTAACATAGCAAAATTACATATAACAAAACAGTTATCAAGTAAAAATTACATCAGAAACATTCATACATATAACAAAATTGACCGTAAATCTCTATCAATAAAGCAAAATCTATACTAATGCAAATTATCCATGTCTATATCATATCCCCCTTTAAATGTAAAAGAACATTTATAAACAATTTTTGGGAATATGGGCGCAGTTATTTCTCTCCAAACTGCTTCCTGCTGAATGGGGGCGTCGTTAATTAGGTCTTTCATGGTATAACCTGTGTGCTAGTTTCATCTCAGTTGGCAGTTGAGCAAAGCAATTTTCTGAAGATGTTCACAGCAACCCTTCAGGAGGACATGGTCCATCATACCAAATCGGAATAGAAGAAATCCATAGAGTCTCATCCTCTGTGAAAACAAAAGAAGACTCTCTCCAAAGCATCATATCCTTAGACCCAAATTCTGAAATCATAATACCCTTATATCCATTCTGGTTTAGCTTGGCAGCCCATGTAATGAAATGTCTCTCTGTACTTAGCTCCTTCACAGTCAAAAATTTTAAAGAAAACACAATGTACATAATCCAGACTCTCTGTGAATTTTCCATCTTTACGCGGCTTATTTTTATTTATATCTATAACTATCTGTACTCTGTCTCTTTAAAGACTTTACTTTTACTTTTTTCTTTTTAAACCATTAACTTTATTCTCTATATTCTTTTTCTTCTCTCTCCCAAGCCTACGTACATTCATCCAACACTGTGACTCCTTTAGTGGTCTGAATCTGTCCTATTGTGAATCTACAATTTTTTACTATCCAGGAGCACTTTTGATTTGCGCCTTTAAATCACTAGGCGCTTAAGAATCTAAGATGTGACATTCCTAGGTTAACTTTTTGCTTTTTGACGTATATCTGTAGACCAGGCTGTCTTTGAACTCTCAGAGATCCGCCTGTCTCTGCCTCCCAGGCATTGGGATTAAAGGTGTTTGCTACTACACCTTGAACTCACAGAGATCTGTTCGTCTCTGCCTTCTAGGCACTGGGATTAAAGGCGTGTGCTACCACACCTTGAAGTCACAGAGGTTTACTTCAAGAATTTTAACTTTTAGCCTGCATATATTTTTAACACACTTTAAACCATTCAGAAATTTTCTCTGTCTTTGAATCTCTCTTTACTGTATATCTCTCTTTTTCTGACCACAAGAGCCTTTAATTTACCAAGCAATATCAGTAGGACTAAAGGCGTGGCTTTGCCAGCTAGATCCAGTCCATTCCTTAGCTTTCCAGCCTCACGGCAGATATACAGGCTGTAGCCATGTTTATAGCATTTCAAGGTCCCTGCCAGCCAGCAAGGTACAACAGACAACACTCAAGTCCTCTCTCGGTAGCCGGCCCTCCTGCCTCAAACAGTCAGAGTTTGCCCTGGCAGGATGGCCCAGAAAGCCGGCATTTTTAAACGGCGCAGCTTTTTTCCTGCTAAGGTTGAAAACCGAAAAGCATGCGTTCAGCTTTTCGTCAACACCATTTAAGTGTTTCGTGGCAGGACCTCTTAATGAGCTGCAGGCTTTGCAGCTGAAGCTGAGTCAGGAAAATTTCAAAATGGAAGACGTACCATTTTGTGCTAGCTCTGGGGCCGCCAGGTAGGAGCGGCACTCAGCACTTTAATTCTGAGACTGAGCGTGCAGCACAGAAATTCTTTTCATCCAAGTTACATCCAAATCTGACATGCAGAGCACTGCGCAGTCTGAAAACACGTCCCTGTATGGCGGCAGGAATCTGCCATGCTCTTCTGCCTGCCTAAGCCTTATTCTGCCTTCTGCCCAGGAGCAGGCGGGGAGCTCTGAGTCAGGAAGCCTCTCTTAGATGAGGCGCTTGCTTGCCTCTGGCAAGCAGAGTAGACCAGAGAAATTGTCACAATCAAGAAAACATGCTTTACTCTTTCCCAAGCTTTCTCAGGCTTTCTGTGGACTCAGTTAGCCACACGTCTGGGCGTCATTTGTAGTAATATGGGCGGCGGCAGGGTTGCGTCCCCAAACACCCCAGCCGCCTGCCCGGCTCGGCTAGCTTATGCCCCAAATAATTACATGGACACTGTATTCTTTTAAACACTGCTCTGGCCCATTTCTAATCATCTGTGTAGCGCCCCTAGGTGCGCTTACAGGGAATATTCTAGCCTAAGTCCATGCTGGGTCAGAGCTTCATCGCGTGCGTCTTCCCTCTTCCCTGGAGCAGGTAGCATGGCGTCTCTCCTGCGTCTGCTCCGGAGAGCAGAGCTGCGGAGTCTGACCTCACTTCCTCTTCCTCCCAGCGTTCTGTTCTGTTTACTCCACCCACCTAAGGGTGGGCCTATCAAATGGGCCTAGCAGTTTCTTTATTGCTTAGCCAAAGAAATCAACAGATTGATATGACACTCCCACATCAGAAATGTACCTGGAACCAAAACTGTCAGAATCTAAACAAGCCATGAGAAGCAGAGGTCAGAGTTTCCAGGTCTAGAGACAAAGGAGAGCAAAGGTCAGGGATCCTTTGGCAGTGATTGACATTGTGGAAGAAAAATACCACTCATACTATAAGAGGAAGAATTTGAACATATTTGAAGTTTTTGACTACTTACAGTCAGTAACAAACACTTATTTCAAGTAAATAAATAAATATTGATCCTTCACACTGATTAGCCATTTTATGATTTCTACTTTTTTTTCCTAAAGAAGAAAAATGTTCATAAATTGCCAAATGTAAACCAGATGAATTTTCTGAAGAAGATAATATAGTAGAAATTTTTCATAGCCCAAGCATTTGAAAATCACTAATATGAATGTCAAACAGACATGAAATTTCTAGCATTATTTTTATTTGAATTTTTATTAATATAGTACAAGTCTACAATTTCTGTTTAATAATTTTCTGCTGATTCATGTGGAGTGTTTAGAAATTAAAGTAAGGTTTTCTTTATTAAAGATGAACCAAAGAATTCCAACGCCAAATTGGATTACACATTGTTGAAAAATAAATGCTCAAAATAAATTATGATGTTGTTATTAAATTTTAACACATTCAAATACATATATGTGTATTTTTCAAATTCTCAACCTGACTAAATGAATGAAATAATGCCCTTTTCAATCTAATTCTATAAATATTATCTATTTTAATTTGTTGCTGCATTTATTATGCATGTAGAATTTGATAAAATGAAAAGCTCACTCTTTTCATTCTTTTTTAAATGTTTTTTTTGTGTGTGTGTGGATTGGTGATATAGATTTAAGTTAAGGAGCTCATACATACTGAGAATGCATCCCAACACTGAACTACATGCCTATCCCTATTCTCATACATTATTTTAATTACTCATTTAATTTATTAAAAGTATATTGTCACATAGTAAAAGAACCTGTTTAAAGTATGTTTCACTTTATTTTCAAAAGTATTAGTGCAACCCTAGATAGTGAGTCGATAGGCAGATGAAATTTGTCCATATCATTTATGTTTTGATTCTTTTGCCTTCCCAAACTTTCAGACCATGGTCGCTCCGCATTCATTGAAAACAGCAACACACGACCAGACTGATGGTTTGGAATGTAAATGCTAAATAAATTTAGCAGGAGATGGTAAAGATTGCATGGACAACTGTGCATACCGATGTCCATAAATTAGAAGACCACGAAGAGCCTGCAGTTGCTTTAAAGCATATCTCAGCTTTGCATCCCCTAAATGCTAAGGATATATCATTATATAATTATACTCCCAGGGCCTGGAGGAGCTACAATCCAGTTTCTGAGAGCCCTTTTGCCAACAAGATTCCCAGCTGTTCAGGAAGGCAACAGAGTCAAGGGAATAAAGTGTGAACCTCAATCAACTGAATGGATGTCTTACTCAAAATTATGGGGCATGTTTTCTTTACTACTGAGATCCTATTCAAAATGCATGAGGAGTGCTTTCAACTAATCTCAGTGGTAATTACAATTGGAAAATGGATGGGGGTTATAGCCAATTAGCTTTATGTGTATAGTATGTGCCAATCTGTCTTTTATTTTGAAAGTTTCTTTGTAAAAGATTAAATAAAAGCCTACCCCACACATCCTGGAGAATATGGGAAAAAGTCCTTCTATTTCAGTCAATAAAGACAAAAACAAGCCAGCCAAATACAAGAGTTTATGGAGGACCCAGAAAACACTCTGCTTTAGTGAGATATGTCTTACTGATATTATTAAGTAAAGAAATAAATGAGGAAGAACTAGTAACAAATATAAAAAGGCACATGTCAATCATGTTTCCAATTGCAAGTGACAGGAGAATGGACAGAAAGACTCTTGACATAGCCCATCCATCATTGATTTAACCTGGAAGAATGTGGTTTAAACTTTAGACAGTGCCTCGGGATACACATTGCTTAAAAATTCTTATTGCCTTTATCTTATCTTCTCAAAAAGGCACTTGTGACAGAATCAGAGATCCAATGCAAGAAGGGGAAAGAATAAAAGAAAAGCTCACCCTTGCATCAATTTGGGGACTTTATTTTTCATGGTATTGATAAGACATGTGAGAAGTCTCTATTTCAGAGAACTAAAAATGTTACTCAACAGTTAAAAGCCCTTACTACCCTGCTAAAGGACCCAAATTCAGTTCCCAGAAGCTCACAACTATCCGTAACCTGACTTGAAAGAGGATCTAATACTCCAGTCTCTTGGAGTACCTTCATTCATACACATCCTCACATATGTACACATACTTAAAAATGATAAAAATAAAAATTTTAAAGTAAATTTCTCCCTTTATATTGTTTTAGAAATCACATTGCTTCATATAATCTTCATAAAATATGTTCTATTTATGAATTCAAAATTTTGGAACCCACAGCTCTAAATGGGATGTCACCACCAAATCCCTCTCCTCAGATCTCACGGAACCCCATGGAAGGGTAGGTGGAAAGAGTGTAAGAGCAGGGGAAGAGGTAGGGGACACCAGAAGAACGTTGCCTTCTAAATAAACTAAGCAAAGCTCATATGAACTCACAGAGCCTGAAGCAGCAAACACAGGTCAACACGGGTCTGCATCAGGTCCTCTGCATATATATTACAGTAATTTATATTACTAAAATACAATTTATTATTTTTATGGGACTCTGAAGTGTGTGAACAAGTGGGTCTCTGATTCTTTCTTTTGCTTGCTCTTGATGCTCTTTTCTTTCTGTTGGATTGTCTTCTCTGACTTCAAAGTTATAATTTTTGTTATAATATTAATTTTATTTTTTTATGTTTTATTGCTACCTCTTAGAAGCCTGTTCTGTTCTAATGAGAGAAATAAAGAGAGAGAAACTGAATGGGAGGGAAGATGGGGAGAAACTTGGAGGAGTAGAGGAAGGGGAGGATGTAATCAGAATATATTGTATGAGGAAAAAACCTATTTGTAATAAAAGTAGAAAATTTAAAAACAAACTGGTCATTTGGTGTCTTTGCATTTTCAAAAGAAGTTTGGAAAATAAACAAGTGACAAGCCGTGTCATGTGTCCTGGGTGGGTACCACTATGATGAACATGTGTGTAATGGAGAAATACAGGAGAAGGAGAAAGAGAGCAGTTCATTCTGTGCTGCATCCGAGGGCCATGTTTGGGTCTATGGCCCTATGACAGCTAGCATCTGTGTTGATATCTATGAACTGTGTTACCACTAAAGGCTACATGGATGCCCATGATCTCAGCTGTCACCAGGGCTCACATTGGTATCCTAGGGCCATGGTGCCTTACTCAACTGATTAAGGTATTGGTGACATCTAGGTCACAGATGCTCATGGTGACATCTGAGTCTGAGCTGTGGCCCGAGAGCCAAGTCTGAGTCTGTAGTTCTATTGCGGCCAGGGCTCTTTTGAAGCCTATGGCCTGTTTTACCCCTGGAGGCCATAGGAGAGATGGCCCTCGTGGCTTGGGCACCAGAGAACTGATAATCCTTTCATAGTTCACCTCAGCAGGAGAGCTGTCCCCCCACCTGGCTCAGGAGAAATAGCCATGACCCTCAACAGCCTTGAAGAATTGGCTCACTCTCACCAACCACTGCAATTGGGAAGCTGTCCCTGCACACAGGAAGCTGGCTGCACACCTTTCCATGCATGCGGGAGAGCTGGCACAGATGATTCATGTGCAGAAGAGCTGGTCTTGACCCTCACCTGAGGTGGGCAGTCTTGGTAGAGGCTTAGACTGACCAGCTCAGCTACCACTAAGGCCCACATCCAGGGCTTTAAGTTGACCCACCCCACCTATGACCTGCTGGAATGCATGAAGTGACCCATCCTATGGAACAATAGCCATAGGACTCCATGACTCTGGGCAAAAGGGGCATATGCAAGAGGAGTTTCAGTGAGGGTCCAGTATTGATGGTGTATAAGAAGCCGGGGGTGTTGAACTAAACAGAAAATCATTTCAATGAGCATTTGTAAGTAATGTTTGGGCAAAAGAGAACACTGTGTTAAAGACCCAGCTCCTAAGGCCACTATAACAAATGTGTATGTGCGGAGGAAGCAGGAAAGATGGAGGAGAAGAGTAGGAGTTTGTTGTTGTTCGCTTTTTAAATTTTCTTTAATTTTCTTTTGTGGGGCTACAAGAGTGGACATGGACTGCAAAATGAGTGGGATTGGGATGCATGGTATGAAATTCCCAAAGAATAAGTAAGAATTATGCCAATTAAAAAACACGGCAAAAGGGAACAGAGCTGACATACATACAGGTAAGACTACAGACAAAGCAAGTTTTATTATGCATTTAGAACTGTATATGTATATACAAAAACATATATACATGTAGCAATTACTTTTAAAAAGAGGTCATGAATTTGAAAAAGATCAAGGAAGGGTTTATGAAAGACTCTAGGGAGAGAAAAGCAAAGAGGGAAATAATGTAATAATAATATAATCTCAAAATAAAAAAGAGACAATTTTTTTAAAAAAATAGAATCAGAGTTATATCCCTTAAAACTGAATCTATTAGCAAAGAAATTGAGAAAGGAGCAAACAATGACATTTAATAACCAACAACATGCAATAGCTCACCTGAGCGTTTCTACAATTCAGAATACTCAGTAAGAAAATATCTCAAGAAGGTCAGGCCTGTCCTTCAACTGCCCTGCTTCCTGCAACACCAAAACAGCTTTCAAATTTTGAATTTACTTTAATTTTTTTTTGCTTATTCCCTGAAAATTTTGTAGCTCTTATTCTTTCTCTAGTTTTGAGAATTTCACACATGTATAAAATTAAATATAATCATATCTACCTCCTATTTCTTACTGGAAAAAATCCCTAAATAATTCTTCAAAACATCCCAAATTTATGTATTTTCTCATTACACATCAAGACCAGCTAGTGCTGCCCATTCATGCATGTTTTTGGAGTCACCCTGTGGGCATCACGGGAAGCCTACCAATGTCCCCCTCCTCCTGCAACTACCCACTGCCAGAAGCTCTTCATTAAGCAGTATTTCCCAGAGATGTTCTGTCCCAGCTATGCTGAGATTCTTGCTGGCTTAATCTTGTGTAAGTAACCATACATGCTATTACTTTATAATTGTGATAAGCCATGCCATATGCAGAGGTCAGCATCCCACAGCATTCCTCCCTACCTTACAATTCTTAACATTCCTTCTCCATTTTCTAGAATATTCCAGGACTCTTCATGATGGAAGAATTAATATAGAAGCCCCCTTTAGATCAGATCATCTAGCCTCTTATTCTAAGTTTTTTATCTAGTTTTCCAGTTAGGCATCTCCCCCTGTCTATTGTCCAGTGAAGAAGAAAACCAAAAGCTAAAAGCTTCTCTGACAAATGCCAAGGGCAATCTAGGTCTACAAACATAAGCATAAATACTTGACAGCATAGATATTTAGCAAAACAAAAACAGTAATAAGTTTTACATTAGGCTTTATAACTTCCCAACCATGAAAGTTTTACTAAGATTACAGTGCCAGACTTGAAATTCCTTCTTGTAGAACATACCTTAAATACAATCAGAAAATAGTTGTCCCAAAACCTTCATGACACTGCTACAATAAGAAATCACTCGTGTTGAACTGTGACTGGCTTGGTGTGTGCAGAGTTTGTGGTGGTAACTCAAGAGACTATGAGTTGAGGGATGCAGACTGTGTGCAGAAGTCAGAGAGGTTGATAACAACAGTTCCTTTTTCCAACAAAGAGCAAGACTGGTAGTAAAACTGAGTAAGACCATGTTGAAAGTCACACGACCATGCCCACATTTTATGCTCATGCGTTCTAGTGGTTCTAATTTCTCTGTGAGTGGTTATAACAAACTTTATGAAGCATTTTAAAATTCCCCTCAGAAATAACACAAGGAACTTTTGCAGTATTGTTGTTGATTGAGGCATAGGATAGAGCACTGATCAAACAATAGACTCTTGAAAACAAGTTAGTCTTTTTTCATCTTTAGAACCACCTCATTTTACCTTTGCCCTGCACAGTAGTAAAAATGATCAAATTTCATTTGTTTCATACTACTACTTTATAAAATACAACCTCTCAAGGCAGTGTTTTGTATCGATTCTTTTACATTTACATTCAGAATTTCCCTGTACTTTTTGTCATTAAAACTCAACATTCCCTCAACAGAACTTCAGCTCATAGTCTTTGGAAAAGGCTCCTTACTGTATTTGTGAATACACAAACTTTGTATATTATTTATTTTGAGACTTATAATTTGCCTCACCACAACAATTTATGTGTGCTTTCTTTTGTCTACCTGTGTGTTCTTCCTTTGAAAGCACACTTCGTCCCATCCTTTTTACACTGTGGAGACTAAGAATTGCATATCCACTTAGCCCCCAAATGTTTAGAGCAAAGCCTGACAGCAGAGCAAGAACATCTATTATTACTCAACCAGCATCCTCAGATTCAAGGGTTTTGTGATCATTTTCATTACATGATGAGTCGTGCCTTACCTAAATAATTGAAGCCTTAGAAAAGTTCAGTTTCACAATTAAAATTAAAACTTTCCTGCCAGTCTCAGGTTTGAGTTCCTGTCAAAGTACTTACTATTAGATTTTAATTGAACTACTTTGTTACAGTGTGTGTCAGTTTCTTCTGTTAAAAAATGAAACTATAACCATGAATCAGACATGATAAATTGCTGTTTATAAAAAATTAGCATGATTATACCTCTGAGTTTTTCTTAATGGTACCAATTTAAACCTACTATTTTTGCTGTTCGCTTGTTAAGAAGAAACAACCAGTTCTGAGGGGTGGAACAACAGATAAGATCATTTGTTGTTTTCGTAAAACCTGAGTTCAATTCTCAGTGCCCAAAGAGACTGACCTAACAGCCACCTGAAACTCCAGCTCCCAGGAATCTGAAATTCTCTTTCAGCTTCCACAGCTGCTATTGGCTGAAGGAGCGGAAGGAGCTCCCACAACAGCTTTCCTTTCCTTTGACTCCTTCCATCAGTCCCTGGAGAGATTTTCCCCTAACCTGAGAGAAGGAATAGAACTGAATGTACATGTGCACTCAGCTATCTAACCTACAACCAAGCAGGTCATTCTTGGCATTGGATCATTATTTGGGGGACTCTGAGGTCAACTATGCGGTCTTCATAACTTGATCCTATCATTTACCATATGTGATGTTCAAAGTTAGCTTATCAAAGCTCCCTGTGCCTTGATCTCTGTAACACAAAATGAAGTGACACCAGCTTTGGAGATTTTTTCATGTGAGAATTTCAAAAGGTAACTGTCGGAGACGGTGGAAGTTGCAGCAGGTGACAACTAGTGTTCAGATGTCAACCGAGCAGAGGCGTGACTCTCTGATGGAGGAGAATCCCATCCAGGAAAGGCCTGTGGCACCACTGCCTCTAAAAACTGTAGCTCCCATCTGTAATTTTACATGTGCAAAAGCAGCTATGAAGTCTCCCTAATATCCTCACTGTAGTGTGTAATTTCATATGATATGTATGTGTAATCTCCTGATTATATCTCAAACTTATGGAGTCATATATCCATGAATCATCAGGCAGATGACATCTCATTTAGCTGCATAATTGTGATATATAGAAAATATACTAGGATATGCTTCGTTGTGAGATCTATTATCTCACAAAGACTGTAAGACACTTAAAAGCCTGCTTCGTGCCTTTTGCTCAAACTACACACAACTATCTCATTTTTACCTTAGAGCAAGTTCAAACTAGATTAAATGCTTCTGTATATGGATCATAAGTTTAAAATTTTATAAAACACATAAGGTCAGAGTTGCCGATGTCTACTAAGGTTATTAACACAAGGCAACCTAAAAGAACCAGGCCAATTCTTCACTTGCCAAATCTGGTTGATCAGACTTGATTCTTTGTGCAGATCTCTCTGCAGCTTGTCTCACTGGGCACTGTGTTCCCAGCCTCTGGGACAGTCTTGCACCTGGAACCTGAGACCTTACATTGCCAGGGTGAATGGCTTGACTCCTTATTGTTTACCAAAAGAATGCTGTGGCATATGAGATGTAATTCTTATACCTTTTTTCTTATTGACTCAAGCCTCCTGTAAGACATGTATTTAAGCTGGGTGAAAAAGAAGGAAGAGAGAATTGAAACAGATAAATAAAACAAGAACTAGAAAGAATTAGAACTTAGAAGAAAATTAGAGGACAGAAAAATAAAGAACATGATCTGAGCAGCATGTGTGTGAATTTATTTCACACCTCTCAGACAAAAAAATAAAAACTTAAGTTCAGTTTTGCTAATCTGTGGAGTTTTCTTTTATTTTTCAAACTCTGACGGTAGCCTTGCAAGCTGGCCTTTCAGGCTACTAATAGGCAACTCAATATTTGATCCCTATATGCCCAAAATAGTCTATCAACTCTTAATGTATTAGCTGAATGGTGAGATCAAGCAAATTAGCTTTTCACAGAACCTTGTCTTCCAAATGGGAACAGCAAAGCCATGGATTTCTTACCGACCACGAGCAGAATAGAAATTCAAAACAAAACTTTGTCTAGAATACAATAACTGCAGTTAAAGTTTGACCTCTAGTGTTCCATGTGTACTCTAACACAGAAGCTAGATAACAATGAAATAAGAGACTGAACATCCAGTTCCTGTGTTGACTTCTCGCTACACTATCCCAGGACAATCTACCTTTCTTTTCTGAACATTTCTCCTCTTGTAAAATTTTGCCTGACCTCAGAGATATTTTAAAGCTTTTTTTGACTCAGATATAATGGCTTCTTTCAGGAAAGAAAAAAATTGTCAATGTCAATATTCTGCCCATATATGCTTTCAATGTTCTATTCATTTGAATATTTTTTCAGTATCACATGATTGTTTTCAAATATTCATGAAATAACAGCAAAGCATGTTTCTAAATTTCATCATATGATAAAACTTATATATGCCTGTGTGAGTGATTTGTAATATAGGATATACTTGCATATTCAATTTAACATAAAGTTACAGTTTTCTTATAGAATTTTGCTTTCATATTCTTCCTGGTGTAAGACTATCATTATCAGAGTCAGAAAATTCCTAATAATAACAATTTGCTTATAAAGATAGTTTATCTACCATCCACTGAATACTGAGCCTACATACCCTACAGGCTATTATTTTAACACTTATATTCTGAAATAATATCTCCATTCCATATGTAATTCTAGACATAGCCCTCATAATAGCTTATGTTATGAGTTCTCTGACTTTCTCAGTCTTCAAGCTGACCTGTTCACTCTACCTTGCTCTGTCTTTCCCACAGTAATGCAGCACAGTAATGGTCCAGGTTTTCTCCCTTCTTCCTGTCTCCCACTCCCTGGTCTCCTTGATGCTCTTCCATGTACCTCTTTTAACATGCGACATGAATCTCTCTAGGATCTGTGCATACAGAATCTATTTTAAAGATTCATTTACTTTTCCTAGCGATCTCTTACTTATATTTTTGTATCTACCAAAAATATTCTTTTAATTTTTTTATATTTTGAGATTATAATTGCATCATTTTTCTCTTTCCCTTCTTCCCAAACTCTACCATATATACCTCCTTATTCTTTTTTCAAATTCATAATAACTTTCTTCATTATGGTTTCTTTCCACAAACGCAGGGTCCCCTGCCAGACTGATTGAAAAACAGACAATGATAAGACCACATATCTGAGAACAAATGGCATAGTTTAGAATGACTGACTACTCCTCACAGTAAACAGACACTCAATAATCCTCCGTTAATCAATAGAGGATAAGTGATGGAACAAACAAGCATCCTGCCTCGTTGCTTTTGTGGTGAGGAGGTACCATGCCGTGCCTGGATGATCGAACAGAATAGTGTTTTCCATGATGCAGATGTTATACTGTTGTCTTTTATTCTCACAGGGCTGGGTAAACTACAAATAGAAAATTTGGGAGCATAAAGGCGGTCTCTTCAGACAACCACATAAGGAAAACTGAAAAAATTTAAAGTGTCCAAAGCTCAATGTAAGGCTCAGATTGGAAACACGAGTAGGTTTCCTTCAAGCCTCTTTATCACTACAGTTTCATCCCTCAAGCCTTTTATTTGTTTTCGTTTTCCCTCTCAAAATATGACAATTAAGCCCAGTAAGTAACTATAATGCTTTAAAATGGAGACCTGGGCTATATGCAAGGGTCTGGAAAGCTAGGTTCCCATGGGTATTCTATTAGGTGTGTTTCTCATTTCATGCACTCCTAAGGGCTTGTGTACATCTTTCTAGTGGCGTCAAATGCATTTTCCTTCGTCCAGTATTTCTGATATTTCTGTACATCAGCATAACATCCTGTCTATCACTGAGACAAATAATAAGCCAAAAAACAAAACAGAACCACTGTAGGAATTGTGGGGATTAGGAGATTGATTTTAAAAAGGCATATCCAAGGGGCAAAAAGAAGAAATTAAGGCCTGAAAAAACAAAGTGAGTAGAAAGTTCTGAGGAAGGCATTATTTTTAACAACATGAAGCAAGGTCTATGCACACAGGTCCTAGAAAAATATTAGAAAAGATGATGGATAAACCACCATGTAATAAAATCATAAAGAGGTATCAGTCTGAAACAACCTTTCTGGACAGGCTGTTAGACATGAATTTGTTTGGTCTGAGATCATTGTTGACCAGATAACCCAATGATCAAGAAAAGTTATTGAATCCAAACTCCATAGAATAAAAATCAAATGCCAGGCCTGAAGGTTTCAAAATCTCCTTCCACTACTGACATCCTTGATTCACAATAAAAAAGAGATAGGCAGGAGCTGCAGATTACCTTTTCTAAGAGAAAATTGCTAATGTTGTCTTTTAAAGCAAATAAAGGTAAATAATCAATAAATTTTTTTTGCTGTGGTTCATTTATTTTTATTTTTAGTGTAATAAAGAAAATAAAAGTAATTTTGCATTTCAAGCAAGAGTTTGCCTAGGGTGATGAGTCATAGCTCTGCCTACAAAAACAGGAAAAAATAGAAGCAGGAAAAATAAACCAGGACCTTATGTCTATTGACTTTGGCACAGAAGTAAACTTGAATTTCTTGTAATAGTAAGCCTCTGAAATATTTCCATGGATAATGGATAATTATTTCAATAAACCAATATAAATCAGGAAATAATGAAAGAATTTTAAATAAAGTCCAGAATGTAGTGGATTCTAATCCAAGATCAAACTTCTCTTGGAGCCTGCACCATCATTAAGAAGATCAAGGAGAGACCAAATATTTCATGCACTTCCCTGGCA
The DNA here is from genome assembly GCF_037038515.1 of Microtus pennsylvanicus. Lineage (NCBI taxonomy): Eukaryota > Metazoa > Chordata > Mammalia > Rodentia > Cricetidae > Microtus > Microtus pennsylvanicus. The sequence goes on from NC_134583.1 coordinate 130,353,424, forward strand.
TAGATAACATATTATCTTTGACTATAATATTTTTAAATGAAAACTCATTAACAGTGATATGTGTTTTCCCAGATGACTCCATTTGTCCTTCAAGTAAAAAACAAAGTCACATTAAATAAGTCTACAATGCATAACTCAATGGAGTTAAGTGATTGCTTAAGAAAGAAGGCAAGAAAAAAGGAAGGTTAAAGAGAGAATCACTAAAGAGAATGTCAAGGATAGAAACAAAATTAGTCATTATTATAATTCATCATGAAGTGAGTTTCCTAAACAAATTGTAATTACATTAAACTTTAACTTGGCATTCATGATCACAGAATGGTGTAGAGGCAAAGAAGATGCAGGGAAAGAATGAACAACAACAATAATCACACACACACACACACACACACACACACACACACACACACACAATCACCCTTAGCAGCTCTTCAATAATACTGCTGCTATTCTGATTTTCAAAAATGGAAAGATTCCACTGGAGTTGTTGAGCTTGTTTAAATTAAAAAAGAGATACGGTATGTGCTTTAAGAAGGTATCAATGGAAAGATAAGAATGTTGATCAAAAAATTCAAGCTTGACTTGTGGTCCAGTGAAAACCAGTTGTTTCTAAGGCTTGCTTCAATTTTCATTTCTTAGCACATAGGGTACAACATGTTTTCAGCAACTTGACAAATACAGCATTTTATTACATTGAGATACACATACAAAACAGTTACTATGTAAGGAAACAAAATCAGTATTCATATCAAAAATTAAATGAATACTACAGCATTATAGAACAGAACGTAAGGTTGTAGAGATATGCATAATTTGCTTCAATGAGATGAATTTCAGCATTTTATCCAAAAGGAAATACTAGGCAAAAAACAATGATACAAATTAAGGACCTCATTACAGCTTTTCTTAAAATAGCAAATAACAAAACTTGCAAGCACAAAAATCTCCCAACCTGAAAATCACACAAACACACAGACACACACACACACACATATGAATACCCATCATATGCACACAATAATAATAAAACTAAATAATCTAAAAATAAAACACAAAAATTAATGAAGCTTAGTGGAATACATCCAAGAGAAAACCAGGAATTCATGGGGTAGAACTTAACTCCACCATCAAGACAGACTCCTTCAAGGATGTCTTAAAAGTCCAGGTGGGAGATTTTGCAACATAGGCATAAAATGCAGCAATAAATACATTAAACAGAGACATGAGAGGTAACATCTGTTTTAAGCTTGCTTTACACTTCTCTTTTGATCTAGAATTTATCAAATAGAATTCCAGTATAGTCCTCTACGGTGCTATATGAAGTAGATGTATTCTATTGGTTTTATAACAAGGGACTGTCATTTACCATATTACCCTTGTTTTTAAAAAAGTCAGATTCTAGAGGTACAGGTGAATCCCGTGAAGAGCAAGTTTGGACATGTCTTATTCTTATTAGAGGAGTTCTAAAACTAGAGGTTGAGCAATTGTTTATTTTGATAGTTCAGCAATATATGGTAATACAGTAAAGTAAAGCAGCGAGGACTATAGCTGATAGGTTCTGTTGAATCACAAGCCCTAAACAATGATATTCAGTAGATAGGGAAGACAGGAGTAAATTAAAGAACGGTCAAATCAATGTATTGTAGATGACTTAGGTTACCAAGCAAGCCTGGAATCATTCAGACCAGGACCCACCTTGTGCAATCTCTCAGTTATCCGCAAACAGAAGTATGGGGAAGGGGAGGCATAATCTTTATTTTTCTATCAATATGTCCAGTGCCACTGAGAAGCAGGTGCTAGCTTGAATGCATTGTTTCCCTGTGTTTCAGGTTGGCCCAGTACAACAGCAAGAGTTTGGTTGCCTATGACAATCTGGTTTGCTTTCTGCCCTCCAGCCCAGAGATCTTTAAAGAATAAGATCTTTAAAGAATACCCCAAATATGAGATTTCTAGTGCAGTAAAGGTCCTGGTACTGGTGGATAGACACGTTGGACGTCCTGGTCTCTCCATTTGCAATTTTGTCTGGGAATAGTGTGAACCTTCGACAGACAAAAAAAAAAGTTGTAATAGAATTTTAGTTTTTATCTTTGTTGGAGCCAGAAAGAAAGTCAAAGGAATATAAAGAACTGAGAGCAACTTTACAATTACAAATTGCTTCAGAAATGGAAGGTCAGTGACTTAAGGCCTAAGCTAAAAGGGACTCCCAGGATCATAGTATGGAAGTCTGTTTTCTTCCCATTCTGTACTGAAAATACAGGGCAGAGGGAGGACCACAAAAGCACTGACCCCTCTGAGACAGCCTTAACTTGCCTTTTCCTGAAGGGAGAGAACTCTTTACTCATAGTAATGGTATTTGTGGATATGGGCTGGAAGAAGCTGGTATTTGACTTGTCCCACAAGGTCTAATGGATCCCTGGCTGCTCCCTAAGAGAAGCAGAGGGATAAATCAAGGGTGAATTGTGATCTTTAAAAAAATGGGGGTAAGGGGAGATGGGGAGAGAAAAGGTAGAAGGGAAGGGGGGGGGACTTGGGGAAACAGGAGGATTGGGATAAAGGAAGGTTGGATAGGGGAGCTCGGAACCACAATTCTTAGTTAAGGGAGCCACTTTAGGGTGGGCAAGAGACTTGACCCTAGAGGGGCTCCCAGGTGCCCAAGCTGAGGTCCCCAGTTAGTTCCTTGGGCAGCTGAGGATAGGGAACCTGAAATGACCCTATCCTAGAGCAATACTGACCAATATCTTGCATATCAACATAGAACCTTCATCTGGTGATGGATGGAGATAGAGACAGAGACCCACACTGGAGCAATGGACTGAGATCCCAAGGTCCCAATGAGGAGCAGAAGGAGGGAGAACAAGAGCAAAGAAGTCGGGACCACGAGGGGTGCACCCACCCACTGAGACAGTGGAGCTGATCTACTGGGAGCTCACCAAGGCCAGCTGGACTGTTTCCGAAATAGCATGGGATAAAACTGGACTCTCTGAACATGGCGAACAAAAAGGGCTGATGAGACGCCAAGGACAATGGCACGGGTTTTGATCCTACTTAATGTGCTGGCTTGGTGGGAGCCTAGCCAGTTTGGATGTTCACCTTCCTTGATATGGACGGAGGGGGGAGGACCTAGGACTTACCACTGGGCAGGGAACCCTGACTGCTCTTTGGACTGGAGAGGGAGGGGGAGAGGGGTGGGGGGAGGGGGAGAAGGGTGGGAAGAGGGGGAGAAGGGTGGGAGGAGGGGGAGGGAAATGGGAGGCTCGGAGGAGGTGGAAATTTTTTTTTTATTCTCCTTTTATTAATAAATAAAAAAAAAGCCTTCCTGGCAACCACTATTTCACCCTCATTTCTACATGTGGTTTAAACAGTCTCTGTTAGAAGCTACCATCAAAGCATGTGGAATGCCTGCTACTGCCATCTGTGATGAAGGGGACAGGCTCTATATTCATGCAAGACCACGGAGAAGTTTGTGTGCTAACTGGAGGCCTCTCAGGGAGAGTAGACCCAGCCTCTCAAGCCAGCCTGAGACACAAAGACAAGGAGGAGAACTCCTAAGAGGACAGAGAAACTGTGGGAAGGTGATGTGCATCTCACTGAAGGGTGCACATGGAGATAGAAAGCGGGTTTTCCATTCACTATGAACTCATATGCCTCTCCCTCAAAAGCCCAGCAGTAAGATACTCTGTCCTTAGGATTTTCTGTAGCTCGAAAAACTTTTCCCCCAGATAATTATATTTGACTGCATGTGAAGAAAATCTCAATGTTTTACTTGGGAAAACAATGCTTAAAGACATATAATGCAACTACCCCACAATTATTCACACAATTTCTTTTTAGGAGATGTGAGACTCCCCCAGTCAGACGGGTCAATGGCCCACACTGTCCTCTTCTGTAGACTCGGAAGGCATTATCAGGTGGGGTGGAGGGGAGGAGCAGGAGATTGAAGAAGGTCAGAAGAGATGAAAGTGACGGAGTGAAAACAGAATGTAAAGAGAGGGGGTGCCCTTTCTGAGTGATAATCCAGTTGTAGTGTTGCCCTCTGACCTCCCAGGACATAACTAACTCTCTGTAAGAGGGAATCATAACTACACTAGTTATCCACATTTTCACTGGGGTAGTGGCACACAGCTGGCACCTGATTAATCCAAGCAGAGAGATGAGCAACGTTAGCAGAGTCAAGCTCTGCTATGCACGAAGAAGGGCGTATCTCCCTTTAAATACATATTTGCCAAGCAATTACCACTGTTATATCTGCTTGTATGTTTTATGCTCAAAATAAATTTTAAGGTGGGATTTAAACCTCTCTCAACAGAGGGAAGCTCCTGAGCTTAACAGCAGGGAAGAATGATTCAGAGAAGATGGCGAAGCACTTTCGTTCTTCGGTAGGCTATTTATTTTAAAATATTTATCATCTATAGGACTCTGACATTCTCAAAAGTAAGAAGTCCAGACAAAATTTAATTCCTTTACATTTAAATCTAATCCCTTACCTTGCAATTATTTCAGAGTTAAGAAAAAGATGTTATTTATTGAGCTTTACCTTTTAAATGTTTTTAGGCATAAGGACTTTGAAAGAAAATAAAGGTCTAGGCATATTTGCTTGTAGTGTTTTGTGAGGCTAGAGGCTTAAACTCAGATTTCCCTCTTTCTTAGTATCCAGGGGCATATTGAAAGATTGTGTGTTCACCTTATCGTTAACTTCCTTGGAGGCTTTCTCTCTGAGATGCCCCAGCAAAAACAAAAAAACAAAACAAACAAACAAAAAAAACAGATCACAGATTGGAAAGTGTCACATCTAAAGATTCTCCCACACACTCAGGGCCGATGGTCAGTGTCCAGTGGAGCTACTAAGTCTGTCTGGGTGTGCTTGGTGAGCACAAGTTATGAGAGAGAGTCATAAATAAATCCACAGTTTGACCCTGACTTAACACTGCCACCTGGTTGTCACTTGCTTTTCTTTACAAATATAAAAATTTAAGCTGTTTACCAATGCTCCTAATTACAAACCAGTCTGTAGCCAAGGCAGACTGGGTCAGCAGAGCCTGTAACCCCAGTGGCTGCTAAATGGCTCCAAGTACAACTGCATACTGGAAAGGAGGGTTTCACTCAAACGGGTGCTGTTAAGCTGACTGATTGGTTTTCTTGCTCCCAATAAGTTCCTCTGCAGAGTCAGTAAACCAGATCAAGCTGAACTGGAAAGTTATAACAGTAAATCTATGGCAAGCAACTTCTGGGCAGGTTCTTTGGTCTCAGATGGGTTTTGGAGAGACAGAGACAGGAATGGGGCTTTCTGGACAAAGCTGGAGTAAGCTGGAGGCTCCAACTGAGCATCCTGATGTTTTTGGCTATATGGGCACAAGTTCAAATCTGGCTACTTCCTGGTGGCATAGGACAACATGGGGAGGGGGGATCAGGAGTCAGTGGGCTGATGCACAGCAGGAGGTATGAGTGAAGAAGAATTTGGTTGATTATTACCCAGGAAACCTTGCAAATACATTCTTGGAGAAAGCACAGGAGGGAAGAAGCACAAAGAAAAAAAAATAGGTAGTTGAGAACAGGGTTAGGGGGGTTCCATAATAAGGTCAAGCCAGTCAAAAAGGGAGGATACCACCAGAATGAGGGAGAGGAAGTAGGTTGCTTACATCACCTGAGGTTCTCTCCCAGTTCCTGGAGTGACTGGATCTGAGTCTCCACCAGTCCAGACTCCTTGATGTAGCAGCAACATTCTTTCCCCAGGAATGTACAGATGCCTATAAGACAGCTGGAATAGATTTACCCCTTGGTGTCATGGCAAAGACTATGACTTTCAACTAAAAAGCATGAAGATTTTTTTTTCTGTCTCTAGAGAGCCTGAGATATGTTTTAGTCCCATGAAATGCATTAAGTCTAACTTAGAAGACAACCAAAGGAAATTTAAAACCTTGTGCTTGTGACTGAATAGTAAATAGTAAGGGCTCCATCAGTTTATCAGAACTCCATTTTTCAACGCTAAAACTTTAAAAATCTTAGTGTCACAATAGCATAGCGTAATAGTACTGTTCACCATAACTAGGGTATTACTAGTGAGCCGGGCCAGTGGCAACGTCATATAAAGTGACTCAGCTTTTAAAATGGCAATCTGTGATGTCCAATGACAAGAGATATACACAGCATCTGCTCCCTTTGATGACGTTAGCAGTGATATTTGTGGAGCAGGCAGGTTTCACACAAATGGTGACCCATGTTTTCCTAGAGTCACCTTTAAAACTGGATGGGTGGTAGCACATAAACTGGAACACTTAAAATAATCAGTATATGTTCAGGACATTCTTTCTGATTATGCCTTTTAGATCAGGCTGTAGTAATTTTTTTTTTTTGCTTTAACTAAGCTGTGGCCGCATAGAAACAAAGTGCTTGCGGATTCTTTGGAATCCAGATGGAATGATGAACTGGAGAGAAAGGGCTATATCTCACAGATTGACAGGCACATAATGTCGAAATGCAACACAGAATCTTGGATGAGTCTTTGCTAAAGCAAGTAATAAATTGAAAAGTTTGTAAACACCCCATAAGGCCTATATCTGAGACAATAAAATGGCACTAATGTTATCCTTTTATTTTTAAATAATCTGAAGTCAATTTGTAAGATGATAATATTCAGGCAATCTGGCTGAACAGTGCTTAGAGTCCTCAGGATCTTTGTGCTCTTCTGGATATCTTAAAACATTTTCAAATAAAAATGAACCATGACTATATTAAAGAATACTCATATGCTACTTTTTTTACACTTGATATTAACCAAAAGACTGAGAAGCGATATATGCTACTTTTTCACATCACAATAATTATAAACCCTATTCTTTCACATTAAGCACCATGGAACTTCATTTTTGTTGACTAAAGCATCATCTAATATAAGAGAAAGTCATGCATCTTCAAGGTGGCCTTGAGTCTCGCTGATTTGGCTGGTCCTCACATAGACAACATCTCTTGGGTTTTGGTATTTCTTTTTTCTGGAAGAATGTTTGGCCAGTATCAAAAGACACATTCATTGTCTCAATTTTCTAACGAGAAAATAACAGTAATGAAGATGACACAAAGGGGCAGAAAGTATGTTCCATATTAGTACAGGAACATTTTATCTCTGTCCCTTCTCAGGACCAGGACATCTGTGTCTAACTTGATAACATTAAAAGGAGAACGTAATTCAAATTCACATTTTTTAACTTTTCAAACTTGTATTTTAAAGGTTTACCTATTTCATAAATTTCGATTTCCTACTTAATACAGAACTTTGATTAATTATTAAAGTCCCCAGGAAGCTATTCAATTAGTATGAAATCATTCAGGTTTAAATTACTGGATTAGTTTTCATAGTTATGATAAAAAAAAGATGGGAGATGGAGTTAGGAAATAAAGACAATAGTCTCTCAAATGTAAATGGAAAGAATTTCTGATTCAATTATTTGATAAAATTACTCCAAGAATGGTGTAAAATCATAACCTCTGATACAAAAGCCGAACTGCCTGGCAACTGTAGCTGATCTCACCCTAAATGCCATTATCATGGTTAGCGTTTACAATATTTGTCTATTTCCCCAAAAATTTAAAACTGAGAAGCAGATGGTAATGATGAAATGTGCACAACTTTGACTTTAAAATAAAAAGCTGAAGAGAAGTACAATGAAATAAAACAGCATCTTTCTGAAAAGGGTTGTGGCAGTTGCCACTGGAAACAGGGAAAGGTACCAGCCTAGAAGAACTGAAAAGGGCTCTGGCAGTTGCTACTGGAAACAGGGAAAGGTACCAGCCTGGTTGAACTAAAAAGGATTCTGGCAGTTGCCACTGGAAACAGGGAAAGGTACCAATCTAGTGGAACTGCATTTAACAAGAAGCAAGTTGAAATTAAATGTGTCTGTTCTTTATAAGTTCTCTGGACACTTGCCATTTGAAAAAGGTGGGCAAGGGAAAGGTGAATACAGTTTTCTCAGCTAACAATTATATTCCCTAAGAACAGCAGGGAAATAATTGAATTGCAGAAACTCTTACATCTAATGGCCTCCTCCATCTCCAGCATACTTTAATACTTGTTGACTTCACCCTTTCCATCTGTCACCTGTTTGCACTGAGCTAGGAAGCCTTTTCTCTACTCATTCCGCATGCCTTTATTTTGTTCTATTCTGGTTTGAAGACAAGAGTACACTACAATTTGTCAGTGTGGTAAGTCTTTTACTGGATCAAAACTGTAGCACATTAGCTTCAACGCCTTCTGACATGGCTTAGATGGGTTTTACTCTCTTGGTTTGCATACCCTTCTTTCTCCCGACTCTGCCGTGGTGAGCATACTTAAGGATACATTTTCCTTAGAGCACAGCTAGAGAAACATGGTTCTGCTGTCAAATTTCCCATTCTTGATAGTTGGATCCCAGACCTGAGTGGCACTGTATGCATTCATGCAGAGCAGCTGTGGGAGAGGCAGCTCTGGACTTGATCTCCATTTGAGAAAAAAAAAAGGGTCAGTGAGAGAGTTTCTGTCTTTAGAGGCAACTGCTTCACTTAAAAAGAGACGTTGGTCATAAGGGACACACTAGAGAGGAAACTCAGAACTCCGGACCCTCATCAGCTTTGCAGTCCTCTGTGACCATGCAAAGTCAGAAGTTGTTATCCAGGAATGCAGGAACATTCAGTGTAGGTGAGTGGAACAGGATAAGAAGGGGCATGGGGAGGGGTGAAGAATGAGACTAATTAGTCTTCTCAGTAAAAAACATGGAGTCAGATAGCATAGTAAACGTTGAAAGATCAGAGAAGCAGAGTAGCAACCACCAAAGACTTCTTACCTCTCTGAATCCTCAGACCAAAAAGACCCAAGATCCTGTCTCCGTGCCCTCATTATCACTTGCTCTCTCTGCACAGCCTTAGCACTTTCTTTTAGATTTCTATGATTAACTAGTGGCTAACTTCACTCTCTGATCACCAGGAAAGTTTTATTTGTAAGAATACAAACACAATATAACACAACAGGAGAATCCTATTTTCTCTTTGCACTTAAATCACAGGAATCCAGAAAATTTCATAGTGCTCTGTGTATGTGTTTATGTGCACATGCGTGAGTGGGGGGGTCTTCAAGAGAGCCCTGTTTTCTCTGTGTACTCAAACAAACATATCAGAGATGCATGAGGGAGAAAGACCTTCTGTATATGTGTTGTTTTATTGGTTGATGTTTCAGCCAATGGCTTAGCAGAGCAAAGCCAGGCAGGAAATCCAGAGATATCAGAGATATAGAGAGAAAGTAGGTGGAGTCAGAGACACCATGCAGCTGTCGAGGAGACAGACACCCAGAACCTTTACCGTTAAGCCACAGCCTTGTGGAGATACACAGATTAATATAAAATGGTTAATTTAAGATGTATGAGCTAGCTAGAAATCTGACTGAATCATTGGTTAAGTGGTGTTCCAAATAATATAGTTTCTGTGTGATGTTCAGGTCTGGGCAGCTGGGAAAATGAATGAACAGTCTCTGTCTACAATACAAAGGTGTCCTTCTCCTCCACTGAGAGGGACAAGGCAAGATAGAAAGAAAGAAGAAAATATGAAACTCTGTGTGTAACTAAATGAAATTCTAATTTCTTGACAAGTCTAATAATTATAATAAATCTATTTAAACAAACCATACCAAAAATACAAATTAGAGTCACAAAGTAAGAAACTTTTTGTTTCTTTTATATATTTATTTTCCCCTTATTACTTGCATAGCAACCATCCTAAAGATGTAACATCTGTGCTTTTGATAGTGACATTCTGAAAATACAGTAGTTAGTCCTCATCTTAAATGAGTACTTAAAGCCTTTAGGCTGTTTCTGGGCTAAATTCACTGCAGTCGTGCAGTTTTTCTCTTACCCTTTCTGTTTTACCCATCATTTGGCTTTGACAGGCAACATAAAGAGAAACACCCATGATCCTTCCCCATACAGGTAACCTTAGCAGGCTGAGCCCGTAAGAGAAGTGACTTAATATGATTCTCAAGACTATGTGAGATCTTAGGATTTTGATGCTATGAGGAGACACTGTGACCACGGCAACTCTTATGAAGGAAAACACTTAATTGGGTCTGACTTACAGTTCAGAGGTTTAGTCTATTATCGTCATGGTGGGAAGCAATGGTGGCATGCAGGCAGACATGATAGCAGGAAGGAACTACACCCAGATCGGCAAGCAACAGAAAGAGAAAGTATGCTACTGGCATGGCTTGAGCTTCTGAGACCCTGAAGTACACCTTCAGTGACAGACTTCCTCCATATAGTCACATCTACTCTCAAAAGGCCACACCTACTACCACAAGCCCATATCTCCTAATAGTGCCTTTCCTTATAAGCCTATAAGGGACATTTTTATTCAAATCACCACAGCGACAGAGGAAAGACATTCTGCCTTGTTTTCTTGGACACTTTCACTGGACCATACTCCAACTCCAGGTGACAAGATAGTCATAGAAATGACCATCCCCAGGAAAGAGTCACAGTTATGAGGGAAGTTACCTCATCTCTGGAAGGGAACAGAGCTGAGTTGCTCCCCTCGGGCAATGACATACTCCTGAGCAAAGGAAATGATTGTGACATTTTAAATTCCTGTTTGGAAGAAGAACAGAGTGACAGAAAGCATACATCCACTGCACTCAGACCTGCCCAGAGTGTTACCAAAGTTGATGCAACAAAGAAGACGACAGCTCTCCTTTAGCATTGAGTGCATGTGCAATAGCACAAGAAAGTGCAGAGGCTCCTCCCTCGTGGATTCTTGCTGAGGCCATAATAGGTTTTACTAGAATTTGATATTCTTGATGGAGAGTCCCCTGGAAAATTACCCTACTCTATTCTAGGACCCTAGGTCAAGATGCCCAGCTAACTGAAATTTGTTAAACTGCTTGATTGTGCAAACCTTTCCCTGCAGTTGTTGAGTGAGATACCAAAATACAGTTTTTACCTTTAAAAGTACCTTGGTGTAAATGCTTGGGGCTACACTTAGGTCTTGAATACCAGTGTAGTCCTAGCCATTGAGATAAAAGGTATTCAACTGGCTGAAAACTTTATCTGAGTGGTCATCAGATGGGGAAACGTGAGAAAGGGTCTTGCTATCAGATAAGCTGAGGAGGTTCATAAGCAAAGCTTTTACAGTTTACTAATATCTCGCTGCTGAACCCCAGGTCTGCATCTCAATGTGTGGTGTCTAGCTAGGAAAAATATCCAGAACTTTCTTCTACCCACCCCCAAACACAAATTGCATATTAAAGCTATTTTGCTAGCATATGACATCTGTTCACCCTCTTCTTTGAATGATTTCTAAAGATTTTAAAGATTGTTGGATGAAATATTTTTTCCTCCATGCTCTGATAACTTCTTTCCTTACTTAGAATCAATGAGTGATATTTCTTCCAGGACAGAAACATTATATGGAAAAATCAAAATCTACAGAAATATTCATTCAAATAAAGGACTGAAAATGACAAAGAAAGAAAGAAGTCAATGACTTTGAAGATTAAGAAACAAAGTAGACTCAGGATATGTAAAAATTAATTACCTGAATCATTCTGAACTCTACATAATATTTAATTGTTTCTCTAACATGTAATGTCTCCCTCATAAACTTGCTAAAGATATAACTGAACTTTTGTCTACCAACAAAGATTAGACCTCTCACTTTCTCAAGAACACTGACCCCAATTATTCCTTCCAGAACAAGTAATTCAGATCAGTCTCATCCCAATTTACTAAAAGATAAAGAATATCTAACGTTTTCTGGCTCTGATTTGAAGTAAGAGTAAATGAAAGGCGTGCTAACCTGGCTTCATTTTTTTGTGTTGCTGTAATTGATTTAGCTCGTTTCTACTACCTACTCACCTCTATCAATAAATAGAAGTGAAAATATCACAGATTTTTCAAACCAACACTTTTGCCAATCATGTAAAAACAGGAACTCATCTAATTCATGTTTTTTTTCTGTTTTTCTTTTATAGAAAAATAGAGTTTTTTTCACATAATATGTTTTGAATATGTTTTTCCCTTCCTCCAAGCCTCCAACATCCTTCCCATGTTGCCATCCATCCAAATCCACATCCTTTCTGTCTCTCCTTAGAAAGAAATAGGCATCTCATGAATAATAATTACATTCGATAAAATAAAATACTACAAAACAAATAAATTAGAAAAGGACAAAATAAACAAATGAAAGAAAAATACACTGGAAAACAACAAGAAACACATATGGATGCATGCATACATACATTCACACACACACACACACACACACACTCATGAACACACACATACCCAAACATGCCTACATAGAGGAATCCCATAATAACACAAAGCTGGAAGCCATAATAAATAACAAAGAACCTGTAAACTAAAATAAATAAATACAATGCCCCTAATAAGAAACTATGAAGCAAATAACTTCAAAAGACACCACTGAGTTTGTTTAATGTTGGCCATTTACTGCTGGGCATGGAGTCTGACAGAAAGAGTCATTTTATTCCCAATGAGACTCTGTTGGAGAAACTGGTATTTCATTTTCATCCTTAGGGATGGAGGATTATGCCACTTCTCTAGCCCCGTGCTTGCTGCCACAATCTGTGAGTTCGTAAGTGGGTCTGTCCTGCTGTTTAAAGGGTCTTGTTTCCTTGGTGTACCCCATCCACTCTGGCTCTTATCATCTGTCCTATCTCCTCTTACTCAGAGTTCCCTGATCCCTAAGGGGAGGGATCTGATGGAAATTTTCTCATTTGGGAGAAAGTATTCCAAAGGTTCTCACTCTCTCCATGTTGTCTATCAATGGATCTCAATATTTGTTCTCATCAACTTCAGGAGAAAGCCTCTCTGATGATGGATCAGCATGGCGGTGATCTATGAGTACAGATTAATGTTGTTAGGAGTCATAGTGCTATGTAATTTTAGCAGAACAGTAGTATTTGGTTTTCCCTTTAGCTCCGGCTTATCTAGTCTCAAGTTCTTGGACACCTGAGCTAGCGATGGGTTCCATCTCATAAAACACCTTATAACCAGTCAGATGCTGGTTAGTTAGTCCTGCAATCTTTTTTCCACCTAGCACTTTCTGCAGGGAGATCATCGTTGTAGATCCAAGGTTTTGTACCTGGGTTTGTGTCTTCTTCTCTCCTTTGATAACATACATAGTACCTTCAGTATCATGAGCAGTAGACGCAAATAATCTAGATAGGTATCAACTTGACTTCTTCATGTTCAATAGGTTGTGTAGTTATTGTCTTCAGCAATGGGTCCTTACATTCAGTTTGTGGAGAGTAACTAGTAGCATTGGCAATAGCCTAGTTTGTTTAGATGTTACCATGGCACCACTTATGCCAACAAATAGATTAGATGTAACTCGCCTCTAGAACCAGAGGCTTTATTTACTGATAGGAGATGTCTAGTTGGGACTCTGTCCTTCCTGTTGTTATTTGGTGATTCCATTTAGATCATGTTCACATATGTATATATTTTAGGAAACTTCTTCAGTACTATATATCCATAATTGGGATACCCCAAATGACCCTTAGTTTTAGCTGTACCTCTTTGTATTTCCTCCATCCACCATTGCTTCTCTTCCATTCCTTGTTTTAATATATGAACTCATTAAATTTTAAGAGACCACATGAATAAAAGTAAAGTCAATAATTATTATGTAAGAAAATTATTGATATGAGCTAGGATATGGATATAGCCATTTAACCCTAAGTCTATCTTAAAATTTTTGATATTTCACCATCAGAAGCAGCACCAACATTGCTCAATATATGTTTTCAAAATGAAAAGCTATAGCAGCTATACCTTTCTTTCTCTACATTGCACTCTGGTCTCCTTTACTCAAACATAATCCTTTTTCTACTAGAAGGCCTTCAATATGATTATATTATCTTGGGAGAAATGAAAAAAATATATATTGAATAAAATTAAGAGAACAAGCTTGTATTTTAAAATACCTCATGCTAGTCGATGTATGAATTAAAGAGATTCATTTGACTCACAGTTCTTAGAGATTGGGAACATAAATCTGCTAAGCCTTAATGAAGACTTTCTACTATAGCATGTCAGGATGGGTGGTACAGTAGAAATGAGCAAGAGGAGAAATTGCATGGTGAAAAGGAAAATAGAGATTCAGGGCAGGTGACAAGTTCACTTGTATCAGCCCTGTCCTACAAGAACGAGAATGAACTCCCTCAAGAAAACCATTATTTTATTCTGATAATGAAGCCCTATAACTAAAGTGCTGTCCTCCATCAGACCCCCAACCCTGAGAACTTCTATCACCTTAGTATAGCTGTAGCTCATTCAAAACCACTAACAGCTTGTCCCTGGGCACATATTCAAATCACGTCAAAAGCACAAAAATCACACTTTTGTCTTTAAAACATTAGCAATTTACTTTTCTTAACATGTACTTACATAGTTATATCATACAATGACTTTGGTAAAATAACTTTATGCTTTATTACTATCAGGTAAAAATTACTGTTCACTTATTATTTCCAGACACTAATATGTATTTCAAAGACATTTTAATTACCTTTTCAAATGTTGGAAATATATTCTGACAGTAATTTCCCCTCACCCAAGTTTTCTCAAATTCTCTCCACCTACTCTTCCACATAAATCAATACTCATTCTTTGTTAATAACTTTTATATGATATCTTCAGTTATAAAAATTCTTTGAAGGGAGAAAAAATGTGTATCAAGCTTTTTGTGGTGAAAGAACAACGAAATAAATACCTGTTCATTCATTTTGTAAGCCTAGAGTGTGGGCAACAGGTAATCTCATGTTCCCTTCCTCCTATTATGCTGTATTGTTGGGCAGTAGACAATGTTCCTTTCATCTTATTTTCAAGCATACAATAGGTTGTATAATAAAAATGATGTTTTTATAAAACTTTACAAAATACTCGGTTGATAATGACTAAGAGATCATGTCATACATTTCAGACAATTTCAAATATAACCATTGGAAAGTAAAGAGAAAGTGGTACTTAGTGTGCTTGAATTATGCCAAAGAAATTGTAGCTTTCTTATGAGTACTCTTAAAAATGCTATTATCACTATTTGCAATTATGTATACACAGGTCTTCTTTTACACATCACTAGATGTTAATCCTTGCTGACAAAAGAGCTTGTCATTTACTAACTCCAGATTTATTTGAATTGACAAGGCACAAAATATTCTTGCCCATCATTGTCACTAACTTCTTCACTTAGGAAGAATTCAATGAAGGAAAAAGATTTATATAGTAGAAAGAGTGCAAGGGTAATGATCTATAAACTGACTTCCAGGTTTTCATCAAAAACTACTGTGACTGCATGAAATGGCTTCAAAGGAAAAATAAAAACTCAATCAATACTGTGCATAGATTGGTAAGTCATTTTTTTTGTTTTTGTTTTATTTTGGCTTTTTTTGCTGTTGTTGTTACTGTTTTTCAGGGTAACTGTGTATCTATTAAAATTTTTACTCATATGTAAAGAAAGTTAACATGAAAATTCCAGGAAAATGAATGGAACCCGAACATATTACATTAGTTTAGGTGTCCCAAGCTCAGAAAAACTTCAACTTCATTCATGGTCTCTTCCATGTGAGCCCCACGGGTAATGTGTATGTCTACATTAACATTTACAATCATGAGAAAAACCTAAAGTACTGAAAATAATACCGAGAGTGTTTCAAAGGGGGTGCTGAGGAAGGGGTTGGGGGAAAATGCAATAGGACACCTGTGATGTATGTGGAGAGCAGAGGGAAGGGGAGAATTCACTATAATGCATTTTGTGAGAAAATATATGTACGATACCTGAACACTGTTTGTTAATTCTAACTAATAAAATGGAAAAAGAAAAATCATTCAGGTTTATAGTATTAAAAAGCAGAAAACTACCTTACTAAAATTGGGAACAATATGGAAGTTAAACAAAAACCATGACTGAATTTCCATGGTACAAGACTAGGCAAATGTGTTTCCATTATCAATCTTCTCCAGTACAAGAGCTCAGTTGGAGACAGATCTTCCTGCTGTGGAACAATGGTCCTTTATCCTGTCACTTGTATTACTTTTAATAAAATGCTGACTGGCCAGTAGCCAGGCAGGAAGTATAGCCATGGCAACCAGGCAGGAAGTAGGGGGAGAATGATGGGAATAGAAGAATTCTGGGGGAGGAAGCTCAGTCCACAGTCATGACCCAGCCACAGAGCAAGAAAGATGTGACTGCCTCGCCAAAAAAGGAACCATGACACATGCTAACTCAAACAAGAATTATGGGCTAATGTAAGTTATAAAAATCAGTAAATAAGAATCCTGAACTAACGGGCCAATCAGTTGTAACTAATGTAGAACTCTGTGTGATTCTTTGGGACTTAACAGCTGCAAGACTGGACTGGGCAGGACAGAAAGTCTTAGTGAACATCTTCCATTTCAAATCACAGATGATACTTACCAATAACATGTCTGAATTTTATTTGACAAATATGCCTACTTTCTAAACATATGATAAATAGCTAATAAGTACCTACTTTTCCGCAGGAACTATATTCCTAACATCCACATTGTAATAGGCTTGTTGATAATAAATCACATGTTAAAAGGCACGTGTGTGTTTGTGTGTGTGTGTGTGTGTATTTTCATAAATTTGTAAAGCAGACTTTTAAGTCATCATGGGCACATGTTGAAAGGCAATAGTGAGAATTAACTTTTGAACCTACAGATCGCTTAATGAGATAAAGATAAAAAGAAACCATTGGCAAGCAGGATGAAGAAAAGATGAAAAGATTTTAAAAGATACTTACTTTTTTTTCTTTACAAAGGAATGTTGTGGTATTTGATTCTCCTACTACCCACCACCTTGAAGATAAGCTCAAAGTGTACTAACTACTTCTTCACATTCCTGCTAAAAATCATCATCATTGATCTTTCCAGAGTCTTCTTCGTGATTATGATTCAAGAACAGAAAGAAAACCCACAATACAGCGTTGTGATGTATCCACAAAAGGTTTTCCGTGGTCTGAAAGTGTTCATACCTTAATTTGTGTTAAATTATTATTCCAAAAGCACTAGTAATAAGAAGTAAGACATAGGACAGATGTAGGTCATGAGGATTTCTCCCTTGTGAGTGGACTGTTACTTCAAACTCATGATAGTCATTATTTTTTATACATATTTAATTATATGTGTGTGCCTTGTGTGGGTATGTGTACATATAAGTTCAAGTGGCCATATAATCCAGAAGAGGGCATCAGATTCCATGGATCTGGCATTAAAGGCAGCTGAGAGGCATAAAACAGAGCTGGGAGGAAATTGAAATTTTGTAAGAGAGCTAGTGATCTTAAACATTGAGTCATTTCTCCAGCCCCAAAGAAAGAGTATAATAATGAACAAAATCTAATTTTCATTCAGTATCATGACGTGGGCATTCTATTTCAGAGATGAGGTTGTTGGGTTCTTAAAGTAGCCATAGAATAGTGTATTCTCAGAAGGAGACTAGGACATTGTGCCTTAGCTAGTTTCACATTCATTTAGAGATCAACATTTGCTTCAGTTTTAAGCAGTCTAGAGAGAATGAGCTAAGCTGAAGCTACTGATTGACATCTACTCCATGGCAAGTCCAGTTTTAAAACAACTGTTATGAGTAAAGTTGAGCATACACATAAATACACATAAAATACACATAAAAAGGACAATTCAGATGATGAATCTAGACTTTGCAACCTGAGGTGGCTCTTTCCTTGCATTTGTTATCTATATTTTATATCTTTATTTTATTATCTGTGTAACTATGACTCAAACTACATTTTCCTTAATGATTCTGAACTTAAAATATGAAGTGATTATATAAAAGGATTAATGAATAAACAATAAAGTAAATCATAAGGGCAAAGCTTCCACCAATATGTGGAGCTCTCAATCTTCAGAGAAACTTGTCTCTACAGCAAATGACAACGATAACAGAAACCCAAAACTGGACACAATGCAGAAATTAATGATTTGTGCAAATCACCCCCACAGATATATTTTTACCATAGCTGTTGCATCTGTGACTCAGAGGAGATAGTAGAAAAGTATACTGAGGCACAATACCAAGAAGTCTCCTGTGAAATGTGCCTTCTTAGAAGGAACTGAACAATAACATTTATTAATAGTTATACTAATGCAATGTCGTAACGAAAATCTCAAGGGATCCCATCTGCAGACAAAAAACTACAGACAATATAACAACATCTGGGAGAGTAAGAATTAGCTTTTTCCAGATTTTCTATCTATTTCATAAATGATTATATACTGCTTAAAGTACAACATAAATACATATATTTTTGGTATTAAGCTCAACATGCAATTAAAGCAAAAAAAAAACAATAATAGCTCTTTTTAGTTCAGCATGCTTTGAGTATATGGGGTACCCTGTGTTTTTTTTTTAAGATGAAGTCACACAGATTTTTAGTGTGCATTTCTTTTACGGCTAAGGATGGTGCACATTTTTTACTGACTATTTATTTATTTATTTAAGATTTCTGTCTCTTCCCCGCCACTGCCTCCCATTTCCCTCCCCCTTCCCCAATCAAGTCCTTCTCCCTCATCAGCCCAAAGAGCAATCAGGGTTCCCTGCCCAGTGGGAAGTACAAGGACCACCCACCTCCATCCAGGTCTAGTAAGGTGAGCATCCATACTGCCTAGGCTCCCCCAAAGCCAGTACGTGCAGTAGAATCAAAAACCCATTGCCATTGTTCTTGAGTTCTCAGTAGTCCTCATTGTCCGCTATGTTCAGCGAGTCCGGTTTTATCCCAGGCTTTTTCAGACCCAGGCCAGCTGGCCTTGGTGAGTTTTTATTGAGCTCTACATTTTTCTCTGTTCCCCTTCCCTTCAATCCTCTCCCAAGTTCCCCATGCTCCCTATTTACTCAGGAGATTTTGTCTTTTTCTACTTCCCACATAGATTAGATCTATGTATGTCCCTCTTAGTGTCCTCATTGTTGTTTAAATTCTCCGGGAATGTGGATTGTAGGCTGGCTTTCTTTGCTTTATGTTTAAAAACCACCTATGAGTGAGAACATGTGATAATTGTCTTTCTGTGTCTGGGTAACATCACTCAAAATAATGTTTTCTAGCTCCATCCATTTTTCCTGCAAAATTCAAGATGTTATTATTTTTTCTGCTGTGTAGTACTCCATGTGTAAATGTACCACATTTTCTTTATCGATTCTTTGCTTGGGAGGCATTTAGGTTGTTTCCAGGTTATGGCTATGACAAACAACGCTGCTATGAACATAGTTGAGCACATGTTATTGTGGCACGATTGAGTATCCTTTGAATATCTACCCAAAAGTGGTATTGCTGGGTCTTGAGGAAGGTTGTTTTCTAATTTTCTGAGAAAATGCCACACTGAAAATAAACCCATATCTATCTCCATGCACAAAACTCAAGTCCAAATGTATCAAAGACCTCAACATAAAGTCAGCCACACTGAACCTTACAGAAGAGAAAGTGGGAAGTCTATTTAACACATTGGCACAGGAGACCACTTCCTAAATATAACCCCAGGAGTACAGACACTGAGAGAAACAATTAATAAATGATACCATATGTTTAAATCATAATAGTAAGTCAAGAAAAATGACAGCCACAGAAATGAGTAGTATGAAAGTGAAGTCAAATATGATATGAATAATTGTTTTAAATTATTGTTATACCAGTAATAGAAGGACTAAGAAAAGTATCATTTTTTAAAGCATTTAATTTACCCAGGAAGCATCACAATCAGCATCTATACATATTCAATATAAAATTGAGTTAGTTTTAAACAAAACATACTCCATCAAAATAAAGCCAATTTGGGAATTATATTCAATTTAGACTTTCCTTAAAATATTTTTTGGGATGAAAAATATTTATTCCTGCTCTTGGCTAAGGATAAACAACTTCAAGTTATTGGTATCAAGGTGAAATTTTGCTCAGATTTTCAGCAGATATTTCTCAACAAATCGAAATCCTCTTGTTTCAAATTTTAACAATGCTCTTGCCATTCATCGACTCCATCTCTCTCTTTTATAGTGTGAGTTATAAATATTGACAACTATTTTACATTAAAAATTATTATTAGAAAGAAGATTGTAAAACTAGCACTTCTACCCTTCCCTCCTAATGAGATCTGGCATGAGAAGCAAAATAGATAAATCAGTGGCTGCAGAAATAATTTATATAGATGTTGTTTTATACACACTGACCTTAAAGTACATCAAAGGATAGACCGATTCTACATAAGCCATACTGAAGCAGAACTCCAACATTTCTCCAAATGAGCATCATATAATAACTGTAGTCAGGCCCCCTACATAATCACCAACCACTTTTGCTATATCACAACTCAATATGTAGTCTATCATTTCATTGCACCACACATATTGATTTCTAAAGCAAAAGTTTCCATGGTAAGAGATATAATTTATACATACACGTAAGTGTTATGAGTGTTTAGTTGGGGGCAGGGATCCATGAACATGTGTGATAGAGCCATGAGTAAAGCTGCAGCTGAATGTAGATAACTGTATTGTTTTCAGCATGCTTGCATTAGGACAAATGACCTTCTTGAAATCAGTTTGTAGTTTCATCTAGATCAGCTATCCAATACATTCTAAGAATCTGCTTGCCTCTGCCTCCCAGAGCTGAAACCAAGCTCAGGTCCCCATCTCTGACCCATTTTTCCATCTCTCTAGTCTTGCATTACACATTACAGATTGTATAATACCCAGTGGACTAAATTAACATTAAAGAGATTTTTTTCATTTAGAGATAACTTTTAAAATTATGCATTTGGATGTTTATTTATCAGTTATTGTGTTACTATGAGAAAATGTGTGTGTGCATGAGTATGTGTATGTGTGCGTATGTGTCAGTGTGTGTGCATGTGTGTGTACCAGTGTGCACCTGTGGAAATCAAAGGGAAACTTTCAGAAGCAGGTTCTTCTTTTGGGATCCAGGCTCTAAACTCAGGTGGGCAGCTTTCATCACAAACAGCTCTACAAACTAAGCCCCTCTGCTGGTTTTGGTTCTCCACTCGAGTATGTCAGACTAGAAAGCTCATCTCAGAAATAAATGCCGTCAGTAGTAATTTACATTTTTGTAAAGACTACTAGCCAATACAGAAAATCATGTTCTCACAACTCTTTAGAAATATCTTCTGATGCCCTTTCAATAGAGAAACTTGAGTGAATTCTTGAGTATTAAATATTTCTATCTATACTTTGCCCTTTTCACTGACCTGGATGTTATATGTAATGGACTAAAATTATTGTTTTAATTACTGGTTTATTTATGTAATGATTTATTTACTTATTTTTTCCTCACTTATTTGTTTTCTTACTTTTTGGTTTACTAACTAAGACACTTCAATTAATACCTTTCATCAAGAAAGCAACCTCTCATTGAATATCTGTCCACTGTTAAAACCCTGACAGTGGTCTCTCAGCAACAACAAATATATATTTACAAGTATCTTCTCCATTCAGATTCTATCTCTAATCCAAACATCACCAGCAGAAAAAAATATGGCAATGGAAATAGACAATGGCTGTTAGTAAGTGCACTATAGAATATTTGTATGGGAATTAATTCCAAACACTATATCTCCTACAACCAAGAGCAGACCTATCCAAAAGAGAGCGCCATGTTCAAATGTACTAGAGGAAAGCTGAGAAGTTGGTGCTATTCAAGAATAGAAAGGTTAAATTAAAGGTTGAAAATCATACAATAACAAAATCATAATATTTTCAATATATTGGTAAAAATTCCTTAAATTGTTTATTTCTCTTCATCCTTAGGAACAGTAGTTGTAAGACCCATATTATCTTTACTCCTTTAGATTATAACATCTTAAAGGGCAGAATATGGTGTTTACCATATGATGTTTACCAATTAGCACTCAACATATGCTCACTGTTCCCTGAAGTAAGCACACCGTAACACTCCTGAGTATATTTTCCCTCGAGGCTTCACAGCCCCATGAATCTCTTTTCTGCTTTAATCAAGAGAAGATGGCAACAGTAAGACACCTAACATAGTCCTTCATTGGTGAACTTTCTAAAGTTGGCCAAAGCAAGGTGTAATTCTTTGCTTGAATATTTGCATTCTCACAGTCAATTCATTATTCTTTAAAAAAATAGTCTTAACATAAAAAATTCTTCTTTTCCTTTATGACTAGGCTTCCTTTTACCTGTGAAAGTTCCTTTATTTCAAAGGTTGAATAACATCCCACCATGTGTAACTAATTGCTTTGGATTGCAAAGCTACTAAATATCTGTGACAAACTTTCTATTTCCATACAATTTATTTAGCCCACTGCCATTTCCTAGGTTAGCACAATGGCCTCTATTCTATTATTTGAATTAGTCAAATACTTTTTTTTTTCCAACCTCAATTTCTTTCTCCCTATATTCTAACTGTACTAGGAAAAACCTAGTCACTTTTACTTTTATCAGGAAACCAGAATTAGAATTTTTGGTACCATCCAAAGTGGTACCCTTATCCATCAAGTTAGTTAGTGGTATGATAGAGCTTGGGGTCTAGACGAGAAGATTTGAGACCCAGTCTCAATACCTCAGCTTGCTGACCACTCATCAATGCATGTGATTTTGTTCCATTCCACCCCACCAATGTAAAGGTATACTTTGTCTGTTTATTCAAGGGCTTGTTCTCAAATACATTCACTCTAAGAATTGAGAAATATAATATGTTTCTTGCATAAAAGCTCTACCAACTTGCAATGTATACTAAAACTACAGGGTGAATACTTTTAAATATTGAGTATTTGGTGAGTAAAACCAAAGGGAAGAGTCTAGTCTTCTCTACAATGACACCACTGAAAGGCCAAAGAAAAGTCAGTAATTATTATTTTTCTAAGTCCTGAATGATAGAATAAGTATCAGCATATTTTTCAGTAAGTTTGCAGAGAGCAATTTAGTTTCAACTTTATGAAGAAAGTCATATGACTTTATGAAGAAACAAAACAGAAAACACTATGAGAACATTATAGACCCAGAGAGAAATAATTTCTCATACTTTTATGAAATCTAGACTGTATTAAACAAATTGAATACTTTTAAATAACTCTGGTGCTTTTATAAAAGAATGATAAGTATAAGGGGCAAAGAAGTAACAGTTTGATTAATTTGGATTCAAAATCTCTGTAGTAACACCAGTGTTGGTAGAAAATGCCCCCTTATTAATTTTGGCTTACAATATGGTTTTATGACTTTTGTCTTTAAAAATGTCTCATCACACAGGCAGGTATCACAGGTAATAGCAACCTAGGAAAATCAGATTTTCAATGGGCACAATTATTGCTTGAAGACGTATCAGGATTCTTTTCAACTCCTCTCTGTATTTATATTTTAGCATATGTCAGGATGATCACTTGTAGTTCAAAGATAGGTAAAAGCTTATTGGTGACATGGCTAAACAGGTGTGGAAATACAAATATTATCATTGTCAACATGAGACGTATAAGTTGGCTTTCATTATTTAGTCTTCAAATAATTTGATTTATTTTGAACATTCCACAAGTGATGCCTAGTAAAAATTTTACATATTGACTCTATTTAATTTTAAATATTTGGTTGATTTAATTTCAATAAGATATACTACTAAGGATAAAATTTTTATTTCATGAAGATAACCCACTGCCAAAACATGATAGCTTTATTTTGTTATTTTTCTAATCACTGTTTCCTGTTCTGAAGATGTTGTGATGAACATTTAATTTATTTACATATTATTAATTATTATCATTATTTTTTAGAAAGGATATTTTAAATATTTATTTATTTATTATGTATACAATATTCTGTCTGTGTGTATGCCTGAAGGCCAGAAGAGGGCACCAGACCTCTTTACAGATGGTTGTGAGCCACCATGTGGTTGCTAGGAATTGAACTCAGGACCTTTGGAAGAGCAGGCAATGCTCTTAACCACTGAGCCATCTAGAGAGGATATTTTAATATTTTTAACATAAAGCAATGGTTGATTTTTAGAACGAAAAAAGTGCAATTTCACAATACTTTGTATATATTTATTGAAATATCACAGTTGAGCCCATGGATGTGGAAGCTCATGGGAAGAGTTTATGGAGGGAGTAGAAAATTGATATAATGAAAATACATTATATACATATATGAATTTTTCATAGACTAAATAAAAATATTATTTTAAAGGCTAAAATCTGTTTATGAAAGATAATCTTTATTCAAGGTCTGGTAAATTAAATGTTAATCTCATCTTAAAATTACCTTTGAAAAACCAAGCAGAAAAATCTGGTGAAATGTTTAACTTTCTGTCTGACTGGGATGGAGTACCCAGAAATGAGGTCAATCTTCTATACTGGTTGTTTTCAGAGAAGTTAGTTTATTAACACCAGTGTATTGTGCATTACTTAGCAATAATACAATCGCATAGTGAGGACTTTGTCACTCAATTGATTAAAAACAATCCAGACCCTTCTGTATTTTTAACAGATAATGTGAGAAGTATATGCTTTCTTCCCTTTGGTTTTGATAATAGGCATAGGTACTACAATAAAAACACATACTATCTGATATATTAAAATATATTGCATTTAAAATATTGTTGCATTGGAATTGCATCTGTGAGATTTCATGCAGGAAAAAGGCAGGAGCAGTCATGCAACCCCCTCAGGTAGTCTTTTTCTAGCTTCCATTACAATCTCTTCCATTGTAGCAAGAGAACAGAAGACACAGCTCTGCTACAAAGAACTTCCTTAAAGATGTTAATTTGGGGGTTTATTCAATTTCATGGATATTAAAGCTTCTTCTTTTGATTTTTAAGTCATTTGAAAAGAGTTTCAGTTTACATAAAAGCAAGTGTTAGACATATTTAGTCTTTATAATTTGTAGATACTACAATTTGGGTGTTGGCACTTTTATTGCTGTAGGATCTCTTGTAACCACTGTCTTGAACAGTATGAACAGATTCACTTTTGTCTACTTAACTATCATAATAACAGTTACATTATAAAGCATCATAAAGTTACATTAAAAGTACTAACATTTTGGCTTGGTGCCAAGTAAACATTAGCCTATGTGTGTGAGAATTCTGTTACTAAAAGAGTGGGTTCTTGGCATTTATAGCAATGCAGGTGGAAGTGGAGATCATCATGTCCTGGAAAATGAACCAAGCAGAGCAGGAAAATATTAGGTACCTAAAAGAATGAGTCCATGGGAACAAAGTACAGAATGATTATCTCCGCTGGTTGCAGAGGATTATGATGGGCGAGAAAAAGAGAGGTTTGTTAAGGCCCACAGAGTTGCAGCTGGAAGGCTGAGTAAGTTCAGATGTTTTGTTTCACAGATGGTAACTACGGTTCACAAAATTGTGTCACAAAGTTCAAAACCCTTACAAAAAGATTTTAAAATTCTCATTACAAACAAATCAATATTTGACATAATCAAAAAATTCCTATATCAATATTTGACTGATATACAAGGAATAAATAGAGAAAACCTACCATACAACTCACTAAACTAAAAAATCACTATCAGCAAATTTAATTTTAAAATAAATGTGCTTAAGAAGTAAGCAATGTTTTGATTTTTACCTGCCTGGTTAGTGAACCTCAGATTAACTCTTCTAAAGAAATGAAATATCTGTTGTGTAATCCTTAACTGTTATTTCATCCCTACAATTTGGTAAAGGAAAAATTGCCTCTGGTTGATTATAGTAATGTCTCGGGACATGGTTAATGAAATTTAAAGTAAGCTTCCACCATTTACTTTTTCCCAGGAAGCCACAGGATGGAATACATAGAGTATTTCTTCCTTTGACCCAGGAAAACAGAAGGTTCTGTCAAGGAACATACCATTGGAAACGCCAAGATATTTAGATATCTTGGTGAAGAACATCTCAGAATTTTTAGTAATTTGTGTTTAGACCAGTAAAGAACTTCATTTTTAGAACTGTTCATCTAATGGCCTCTAGAATTTCTTCCCTGAATAAAATGAAAATTAGTTATTTCAGAGCACTTGCTTTGAAATGTCAGCTCTTACAGGTCACCATTGGAAATGACTGTAAAAAGGTTCTATCTAAACTTCTCCAAGACAGAGAAGTAAAGCCTGGGGGATAATGGGTTCATATTTATGGATATAATTGTCACAGAAACAAATGTCATGCCTGGTTTGATCATTTAGAATATACCTAAACGTTCAGGTCAATCACTGTTGAAGGGAAGATAATCTGACCCCCAAATTGATGACTATCTACAGGTGACCTGGGATACCGCTATCAGGCTGCCTGAGCTGAGCTCGCCAATTCCAGTCCATCTGAAATAAGTATGCAGCACAGATAAAAGTTACATCATTGCACGGAAAAGTGGCACAAGTCCTGATGCTCAATCTCTAAGCAAATTGTCCTTTTACTGCACAGAATTTTTTGAAAATTTCAGCAAATTTTATAGAACAACCAAAATTGAAGAATGTGCTTTGCAATCAACTAGCCTATTCAGCAAGATTTAAGTAAGTTTACAAATGTACAGATTTGCATTTCATGCCCTTCACTGGACCCAGACAGACTTGCTTTGCTGCCCCCTTTAAAGGGCATCTCATAGCTAAGGAGATCAGCGCAGGCTTATCAGTGATGATAGTGTGCATGCTATTATAGTCACTCACCTTTAATTACCTGAGCCCAGCATGGCTAGTTATAATCAGGTTACGTGAGGTAGGGGGTTCTTTTTTCATTTCAGATATAATGACACAGACAATGGGGTACAGGGAATTGCCAATAAAACAAAATTGCAGAAGTCAGTCCATCAAAGCATACGGGCAAAAATTAAGGGCTTTAAGCATAAATGCACATAACAGCAGCTCAAGTCCAGCTTAAATGGGTACATTCTCTTCTCAATTGCATTTGATTATGCAAGTGATGTTATTGCCATAATCATCACAGTTTTAATCTACCAGCATGAATTCAAAGCTTCCCATAGGAGAGGCACTGTGGCTTCAGGTGTAAAATTAAGGTGCCATTTTCTCTGAGCACCCATTTGGTGGGCTATTGATCAGGCAGCAGCCTATTCAGTAAGCTCACAGCAGAACTCGGCATAGTCCTGGACACTCACAACTGGGAAGGGGGCTGTGTAAAGCACTGTGAACTCTGAGGCAGGCACTGCCTCCGACGCTGCCCAGGAGACTCCATGACAAATCTGTGTCGGTTGTGCTTCTGTTTAATGTTACCGTGACCCCTTAGCCTATTCCCTCTACCGAGCATGCTCTCTTATTTTCTACGTAAGATTCACTCAGCAAACTGTTATTTGTAGTGTTAGGAGCCATTCTGTAGTAATATGAGCGGCGGGGCTGCATCCCCAGCACCCCGGCCGCCTGGCTAGCTTATACCCAGAAATAATTACACGGACACTGTATTCTTTTAAACACTGCTTGGCCCATTATATCTAGCCTCTTTTCGGCTAACTCTCGCACCTGGACTAGCCCATTTCCAAACATGTGTGTAGCACCCCAAGGTGCGCTTACCGGGAAGATTCTAGCCTACGTCCATCCTGGGTCAGAGCTGAATCACCTGTGTCTGCCCAGGAGAGGGGAGCATGGCCTCTGCTCCAGAGAGCAGAGCTGTCGAGTCTGAGCTCACTTCCTCTTCCTCCCAGCATTCTGTTCTGTTTACTCCTCCCACCTATGTTTTAACCTATGAGGCCAAGCAGTTTCCTTATTACTTAACCAATGACCTTCCTCCATCAGTTATGTTTACTTAAACTTCACTTTCATTCATGTTGTTCTGATATTTCTGGTAAAATGATAGCAGTGTAACACTTTCCAGATACAATATTTTCTCTTAGCAGGCATTGTTATCTCCTTTTAGTACAAAAGGAAATGAACCATTCTGGTGTCTGCTGGCTTCCAGATTCTGATGAGACTGTTCTTATTTGGAGTCAGAGAGAAGAGAATGAAGGAGGGGATGACATAAATACAATATGTGTGTTTTGTGTGTGTGTGTGTGTGTGTGTGTGTGTGTGTGTGTGTGTGTGTGTCTGTGTCTGTGTGTATGTGTAATAAAAATGAATGGAAACTACTTTTGGTCTTTGACAGATTTGCAGATGTGTATAGTGAGTTTTAGTCATCCCCCACCTCACTGCTCTCCCCCTCCCGTGCTGTTTCTCTTATGTTGAAACCATCTTCTCCCAACAATTTTTCCCTTGTATTCTCACGTCTTTGCTGTGTATATGATCCACTGAGATAAACTGCGGTTGTGTACTTATTATTAGATCTGTTTGCTATTTAGCTTTTATTTTTACTTTTAAAACCTTTCTTCATGGTTAGCATTCGGAAGTTGGCTGAGAGATATATTTCTCAGTCTCTGTTTAATTATTTGTTCATTCATTTTGCCTTCATTCAATAGAGCTTCCTAAATTTAAGAGATAATGTTTTAGATGGAACTTTGTAAACATTAATGACAATCTGTATTTCATCACTGAGTTTCCCCCTCATAGTCGTCCTTGAATTTCAGTTTCATGAGTGTCCGTACATTGACAGTGCTATGTTGACTTCCTGTTTTCACTCCACCTCCTTTTTATTCCCATTTTTCTTTTGTCTAATCTTCATATTTACTGTTCACTGCAGCTATTGTTTTATTTAATCCCAATTAAATTTGATTCCTCATGTTTTACTGTATCTCCTAAAGCTCTTAATCTCTTTACCTCTAAATTCATCATTTCTAATGTGCTTTTCATTATTCTTAAAGTCATTTTCAATGTCTTTGCTAATTTTAACATCTGGGTAATTTAGAAAGCTTTTACTGAAAATTAAAATTAGTCCTTATTTATGGTAGTATTTTCTATTTTTTGCCTAGTGTATTTTTGATTTATGCCAGGCAATTTGAGCAATGGAAAGGCATCTTAGTAACCTCTGATGACCAATGGTTTTGTATTTTTGTTGGAATTAAATCATGGGTACATCATATTAATCACATACAACTGATGTCAGAGTGGTACATAGATTTCTATTGCTGTGATTAAAAACACTCACGGAAAGCAAATTGGGAAAGCAAGCTTTTATTTGGCTTACACTGTCATGGTATAGTCCATCCCTGATGCAAACCAAAGCAGGAAGTCAATCGGAACCTGGAGGCAAGAGAAGTGAAGGACAGGGAAGAGTGCCGATTACTGGTTTGTTTCCATGGTTTCCTTGGTCTGTTTTCTTATACCCTCTAGTACCACCTGCTCAAAGGTGGACACTAATTCAGTGGGTTAAATTAGTAAACAAGATAACTCCCCAAAGACTCATCTGCAGGTTGTCTGATGGGGCATTTTTATCAAGTGAGGTCCTCTCTCTATTTTACTCTACCTTGTGTGAAACTGACAAAATACCAAGCAGGACAGTTAATGAATTATATATTCCCAAACCAAAGCTAAAGCAATCTTTTATAAAATTCTGTAGTAGCACAGACATGCCTTTTTTGCCAGGATTAAGTGTGTTATTTGGAGTACAACAGCAAAATAGAGCCTTTGTTATAAAAAAAAATAAAGTCTACTAAGAAACTTACAATAATAGATAGTTAGGACTTTACAGAGAATGATTTCCAACCCCTATTCTACCATATATTTCATGTGTATTTTGTGGAAAATAAATATACATAGAAGAATCTAATGCTGCCTTATTTGGGTAGTAAATAACATGTGACCCTTAGATTTCTAAGAGTCTTCCATACTACTAACACTGCATGTGTAAGTTACACTCACAAAATAGAGAGTGTAACTTCCATCTTAAAACAATGGCACACAATCCATCCTCTCTAACAGCATGGTTAAACCATACTGATAATATCTCTGTGCTTTAGATAGGAATAAAAACCAGTAAAAATAATAGTTGTTCAAAAATTAAGGAGGGGCTGGACATATTAAAAATAGCCATACTGTGTAATTCGAAGTAAGCTAAGATATTTTTTGGCATTTGCTTGCTGTACTTTGTTTGATTGGTTCTGTTCTTTTTACGTCTTCCTCACTGCACTGCCAAAAATACATTTGGCCATTGAAGCCAAAGTGACATCTCAACTAGATAAAACACCCAGCGTAATTTACGTGGAACAACATACACAAATTTTCAGATGTCAATTGTAGAAATTTTGGACATAAATGAGGTGGGAAATGCTCATTAATCAAGCTTTCACTGCCTATTTCTCATAGGACATAAAATCAATGTAGGTCAGATTTTCTATTTTGTGGAAGCCTATCTCACTAAGCACCATGCAAGGGGTTTTATAGTCAGTTTTCTTGTAGATTTACTGCTTAGCATGCAAGAACAGCAGCCTCTTTAAATGCTGGGCAGAGAGAACTTAAATTGTGAATCAGTTTGCCTGATTGAAAAATAAAAACAATCAAATGCCAGCTCTACCCAGTGGAAATCCGCATGTGATAAGACAGTGGATACAGGCAGGCAAACTTTGAATTTCCATGTTGTAGGTGCCGACTTCTGAAAACATTATTCTATAATAGAACTTTTACTATGAAGATTAAATATTAAATATATTTATTACAAACTCTTACACAAGCAAATACAGCTTCTGCTATAAATATTTGGCTAATATGATTTTGTGAAATTCTAAAATTGAGTATTGATATATGAAGTTAGCATGAATATGCTATTTTATTTCTGGAAGAAATGCACACACATAAATTACAATGCATCATTGTTTCAGTGGAACAAAAAGTAATCACTAAAATAATAATAACAATTTAAGTTATGCATTTTCTTCCTTGAGAAATCCATTAAGCTAATTTGAGAATCAATGTATTATTATACATCATTATATATCATTATCTGTTGTTTGCGATGCATAAATACAGAACCAGAGGTATTACACACAAGATGTTACAGCAATTTTGCATATTTATAATAATTTTAAGAGAGTAAGTGACTTTTTAAAAAATAGAGAAAAACATATTTTGTTTTGGAGCATTTCTTACTCAGTACTTTACTTGCCTGTCTATTATATGTTTAAATCCAAAGTCACTGGAAATACACACTAGTATAAGAAAATGAAAGTGATCTATAATGAGCCTGCTCCAAAGTTCTTAACAGTATGAACTAACAGAAGATACTGAAAGAAACTAAAATCTGGGTTTTAATAATGACAAACTAGGGAGGCAAATAGAAAGAAAACATTCTTCTATTCCAATTCCAATTTTATCTACCAAATAATTTGAAAATTTTACAACTTATTGAATTTTGTTTATGAAATAACTTTGGGCTATCCAATCTTTAACATTAGTTTCATTTATAAAAAAATAAAATAAACCTCAATATATATTATTTTTTTGTCTTTGTATTATGGGAGAAGATATCAGTAACACTGAGGATGTTTGATAATTTTGTAAGAAAATATATAATTTTATATTTACCGAAAACATAAATATGTGCACATATATATGTATACATATATGTATATATTTATAAAGTTTAAATGAAGTTATACTACTTGATATGAGAACATTCTCCCCATGACTATCCAACAAAAGCCCCAGTGCAAAACATGGAACACCCCACTTCGAGTTATTCATCAAAGTTGTCCAATAGATTTTCAAAACAATATAGGTTATGTCATTTTCCTTGCTTGCCTTCCAGAACTGGAAGATGAGACCCTATAACTAAGACGCCGGGGTGTAGCTCTCATATATTCAAATCTGTTATGCAAGCTAGCAAGGCAGAAAACACTTAATCATCCTATCCAGATTCTGTAAAGTCTATCACCCACAACAAAGACAATCATACCGAGAGGCATAGTAGTGACACTTATATCTTGGTAGCAACCAGCAGCTGTCCAATTGGACTTAAAGCATATCCAATAGAAGTAAATTTATTTCTACTATTGTAATCCGAGGCAACTATCCATTACTGGTGAGACCATAGGTCATAGAGGAGAATCTATTTCCATCACTTTTTAAAATCAGTATAATGTCTACCTGTATTCTGTATATTTATTCTTATACCCTCAGACGAGTTGGGAAGTCAACCAACATGATAGAATACTTTTTGTCTAATATACAGATACCATCAAAGAGACCCACAACTGCTCAAAATGCAGAGAACAACCAAACAAGAGGTACCAAACTTCATTTGTACATCTGCAATACAATACCTATACCTAAGGTTCAGAAACATCATGTCAGAGGGAGTCCTGTAAGAACCAGAGAATGGGATGTCTGCTGTGAGGTAGTGTCTTTATTCTCCCTTTCTATGACAGGGAGCTTGCTGTACCAGTGAAATATCAATTACATAGTCACTTAAACAAGACCAGAACAATGACTATGCTAGTTGATAATGCACATGGAAGCAGGAAAAATCTCACAAGGCTTTGCCCCAGATGAGGACCTACAAGTAATTAATGTCTGCTAAAAGAGGGAAATTTAGTCTTCTAAAGTAATATATATATATATATATATATATATATATATATATATATATATAGTAACAATTAATTAAAGGAAATGACGCCATAAGTGTGAAGGGGAGGGAGGTGAAGAAATGATGTAAATATGGCACTCATGTCTAAAATACTCAAAGCCAGTTTAGACTTTTTTTTAAAAAAAAAACTTTTTTTGGTTGTAATATAATTACTTCATTTACCCATTTCTTTTTCTATCCCCAAGTTTTCCCATATAACCTTCCTTGCTCTCTTTTATATTAATGGTTTATTCTTTAATTGTTATATGCAAGCATACTTGCATATAATACACACACACACACACACACACACATTCCTAAATACCTAAATACAAACTGCTCAGTTTATATAATGGTATTTGTAAGGACATTTCAGCTGAACAAGTTCAATGCTATCATGAATGAGATAAAGCCTTAACCTACACAAAGGACTAGAGGCAACTAAGGAATCCTGCGAGTGAGAAAAGGTTTTGGTTTTAGTTAGAAAACAAAGATAGTATATGTAGGTCCAACAAGATGGCTCAGAGAGTAAAGGGACTTGTTGCCAACCTTGATAAGGAGAGTTCAATCTCTAGGACCTATGGAGAGAAGCACTGTATCCTGAAAATGTCTGCCCCTCACCTCTGCCATGCATCATTGGATCGGTCTTGTAGTGAATGTCCGACAGATACACAGAGGCTGACAAAGAAAAAGAGAGATGCTTTTCTCTACATCCTACTCCTTCACAGACGCTTTCCAAACTTCCAGCCAGCATCTGGTCCTAACTCCCATATTCCTTCTGTCCACAGAGTCCATGTTCTATTTGAGCTTTATCTCAGTATCTCTCCATTTGGTAATTGCTACGGAAAACAATTCATATGAATGTAGAATTTACTTCAAGCCCTTCTGTTTACTTAACAATCATATCTTCCGGTTATTTGTCTAGTGCCTGAAGAAAAAAGCAACCCTTTCACATGTCAGCAATGGCAAGTGAAGTGAGATAAGCCCTTCCTTTATTTTCAGAAACAGGAGGCTGCATGCACATGCTTATTAATATTTTTAAGTGTATATATTATATGTGCGGGCCTCAGTACATGTATGTACATCATGGGCATGTGGAAGCCAGAAGAGCACAAACATGGAACATGATTTACAGGTGATATTGAGCCACTAATGTGGGTGCTACAAGCCTAATCCACATCACATGTGAGAGCAGCAAGTGCGGTTAACTGCTGAGTCGGCTCACTGACCCCTGCGCACATCCTAACAGGAACAGCCTCTTCCCATTCATAGATACTTTCAGTTCTGCTCACCATGACATACCCAGGAGACCAGGTACTGAGCACCACGTAGAGCTTGTAACATGGGTGTTAGAGTCCTCTTATCTCTCATTATATTCTTTTTTTATTTTATTTATTTATTTATTTTTAATTTATTTATTTATTAAGGATTTCTGCCTCCTCCCCGCCACCGCCTCCCATTTCCCTCCCCCTCCCTCGATCAAGTCACCCTCCCTCATCTGCTTGAAGAGCAATCAGGGTTCCCTGACCTGTGGGAAGCCCAAGGACCGCCCGCCTCTATCCAGGTCTAGTAAGGTGAGCATCCAAACTGCCTAGGCTCCCCCAAAGCCAGTACGTGCAGTAGGATCAAAAACCCATTGCCATTGTTCTTGAGTTCTCAGTAGTCCTCATTGTCCGCTATGTTCAGGTAGTTCGGATTTATCCCATGCTTTTTCAGACCCAGGCCAGCTGGCCTTGGTGAGTTCCCGATAGAACATCCCCATTGTCTCAGTGTGTGGGTGCACCCCTCGCGGTCCTGAGTTCCTTGCTCGTGCTTCGTTTCCTTCTGCTCCTGATTTGGACCTTGAGATTTCTGTCCGGTGCTCCAATGTGGGTCTCTGTCTCTGTCTCCTTTCATCGCCTGATGAAGGTTAATATTCAGGAGGATGCCTATGTGTTTGTCTTTGGATTCACCTTCTTATTTAGCTTCTCTAGGAACATGAATTATAAGCTTTTTAAGTAAAATCGTTATTCAAATATCTCCTAGTTAAAGTTGGTTGCTATCTCCCAAGGAGCATTTAGATTGTGGAACTGCAGATTTTGGTAACTGTAAGAAAGGGCTAGCTCTGTCCTTTTAAACCATAAGAGTTATTATATTAACTTCCTGTTCCTGCTATAATAAATATTGTATATTATATATAATAAATTTAAAAAAATTATTGCATATTGATATAAACAATACTGTCATTTCTCCTATCCAGTTTCTCGAAGTTATTATTAGTTTGATGTTTCTTTACCTTTTTTATTTCATCCCTAGCTCTAATCCATAAAGACTGCACAAATAAAAACTTTTTCTTTCACTCAAGAACTCACACACTAGCAAAGGGATGAGAACACGAATATGGAAAATCTTTTCAGCACAGCAATGGGCGGGTTTTTACAAGACGTGTCATCAAAGATGCTATGAATTGCTTTAAAAGTAAACAGAGAGAAGGGGAGGTATAGAACAAAAGAGGGGAAAATTGTATTTACATATATACATGTAAAATTGTATTTACATGTCTTTCTAGCCCTCCATATCTCTATAAATAAAAGAAACATAAAGCTCAACCAAAAGTCTGAGTAAAATCCCACAAAACCAGAACAAATATCAAGAACATCTTCTATAATGGATCTCTTAAAAAATCATATTTAACCTGACAGATCTAGAATAAAATATCCTCGGTCATACAACATAATTCAGACAAATGAAATAAAATCAAAACCTTAGAGGAAAATTTACAATCTCAAGTCTTTGCATATCCCTAAGAGAAGAAAGGAAAAAAAAAGGATGAAAAGGTAGCGTTGTATGTGTGGGGCTGAGAGTGAACTCAGAGACTCACACCTTTTAGGCATGCAATCTACCACAGAACTACAGCTCCTAACCCCACACACAGCAATGTTAAACAGCAATAGCAAAATAAACAAAACTGATTGGTCAAATTTGGAGTAAGAAGTTTGGAGTACCTCTCAACCAGTACTAAATGTAGTGGGAGTTATTAGTAGCATTGCCAGCCTCCATGTCTGCTGATATGAATGGCGATATGTGATGTGAGCTAGCTTTATATGGCCTTCCATTTTTCTAAACTATTAAAGAAACAGTTTATGATCTCCCAAGTTTCCACAATTAGTTCATCTTTCAGAATGACTTTTCAAGTATATTGTGAAAATAGAAAATGAGATAAGAGTACTGTGTCATAGTTTGATATTGTGAACTTACCTATCCTTCTAAGGCTCACAAGTAAAAGGCACACTCCAAGGGTAACAATTATGACAGTTGGTGGAATCATTGAGAGGTGGGGCCCCGTGGGATATCCTCAGATCATAGAGAACATTCATCAAAAGAAGGTTATGGAATTTCAGCCCCAACTTTCCCTTCCTCTTTTTCACTTAGTGATTATGGAGTTAGTGAGTTTACTTGATGTCAAGCTCTCTGCCATAACACATTTTTCCATATCAAAGTCTGAAGAAAATTCAGTCACCTCAAGATTAGAGTTGATTATCTTAGGTATTTGCTGTGGAAATGGAGCACTAACACTTTAGACATAATAATCCTTAAAGTAAATCTATATACCAATGACAACACACACATACACAACAGAGAGAGATGTGATTATATATATATATATATATTTCTAATGCAGTTTTTATAAAAGCAAACAAAATGAGGAAAAACAAAATAAACATGGAAATTGCTCAAGTGCCAGGCAATAGCTGAGCAGATGAATAATTAGGAGCATGCCCTCCCGCTGGGTTCCAGTTCCACAACAAGAATGACAAATTTGCAGCTGCATATTTCTGAGCATATGAAGCCAGGAACAAAAGAAATCATCTATGCTTTTAGAATAGGGGATCACGTATCTGTGGTGAGGATTGGGGCTTGGGGGAGAGAAGAAATAAATGAGAAATTCTTCTCTTGTGGAGTAATAGTCTATATTTTTGTGACTACAATTTGTAAGAGCACTTTCAGCTCCTGAAAAGAACCCACTATTGGATTAAACTCATATTTCCTAAAACATGTTTTCCAACTTTCAACATGATAAACACAAGAAGGAAATCGATAGTCAAACATGTTTGAGACATAGTACATGACCCATATTCTCATGGAATTTACCATTCTTATCCCTAAGCACTAAGAAATTTGACATAACATTTATGTGCTTCCTTCTGAAAAGCATCAATTAATAATGGGCCCGTAGGAGCAATATTCTACAGATTTACTGTAGGAAACTTCAAATTGAGTAATACCCAATGCCTCTTTTAGCTTGAAAAGTTTATAAATTCCAGTAGTAAATGCTTTATGTGACTTGAGAATATACTGAATTCTCTGGATAGTAACTTCATACTTTGTGAAAATCTTGACAAGTTTGGGGGGCATCTAGAAACAAGGAAGAACATTGTACTACTTGCCTTTGGTTATCAGGATACAGGCCTGGGAATATTATACTGTGCCTGCATACTATTCTTTGCATATGAAAAAATTGAGTCCACATATGCCTAGTCTACATTATGGGATGTTATAAAAATAAGATTTCAAAATATATAAATTATGGCTTAAATTTTATTTCACCTCTAAAGAAATCAGTTCAGAACATATGTTTTTAGTGTGACAACTATAAAAGACAGACTAGGAGTGAGGATATCATGTTTTGTGTCATTTTTCACAAACCTCGAATTGTAAAAGAAAACATTTGGAGCAGTTGAAAATCATTTTCTCCTTAACCTAAAAATAGTAACTAAAGCAGTGCTTTTAATTTTTTAATTATTCAGTTCATTAGCTA
The DNA here is from genome assembly GCF_037038515.1 of Microtus pennsylvanicus. Lineage (NCBI taxonomy): Eukaryota > Metazoa > Chordata > Mammalia > Rodentia > Cricetidae > Microtus > Microtus pennsylvanicus. The sequence goes on from NC_134583.1 coordinate 130,390,673, forward strand.
AATTTAAATGCCTACACTTGTACACAAAAGTATACACAACAAAACAGTCACCCACAAGTGACATCATACCAGCTGATTCGCAGGGCAAGCTTTGCTCTGGAAACTGAGTGACCTTCTGGTATTGTAGGTGGTTTAGCCTCTGCTCTGCACATTCTACACCGAGTCCCAAACAAAGAGTGAGGTAAATGAGAACCCTACCCATTTCCCCATTGGCATGGCTTGTCAGAGGTATAGCCTTCTGTCCACTTGTGCCCGTCTTCATAAATAAAATCTTTGATTAAAACACAGTTAAGAAGTGTCTCTAACACATCATGCATGTTTGACCTATACAGTGTCTGTCACTACTGATACTCTATGTGGAGTGTCAGGACACAAAATCACATGGCAGGATAAGATCATATTATATTCTAAAAATATAAATTTATTTATAATTTTTCATTTTTGTACAGAACTTTAAATCACTATCTTTTATAAATTAATTTAAGTAATTAGCCTTAAGAACCCAAGCCTAGCTAAAAGAGGTTATTGCACACTGAGATCAAGAAAACAGAAGTGTAATAAATTCACTATGTATATTTTTGTTCACTATGCCTTATGAGAGTTATTTTCTGTAGATTTTGTCCAGATAAAACATAAATGCATCCTCTTATTTATGTTTTTTTAATTTTATGTATAATCTTCCCTTATTCAATGCCTATGCTGTATTACAAAATTCCCTATGTACTTTGCCAACTAGAATGTAAACTCCTGTAAGATAAGCACTGTTCCTCTAGTTCACCTATTTTCTCATTATCTCTAAAAGATTGTTTGGCAAAACATTGACATTCAGTACTGTGTGTGTGTGTGTGTGTGTGTGTGTGTGTGTGTGTGTGTGTGTGTATACATTGACAAATGGATAAGCAAATGAATAGGTATTTTTTCTCCAAATATAAAGTTGTATTATGAAATATTTCATGGGAAGTTACTGAGTGAATTGAAACTACCATACAAATTCACATAATACACACCTAATACTTATCATACCCTTCACCAATCTACCTTCCAAATGCCTTCTCCATGGGAGTAAGTGTAGTAAACTTGGTGTTGATCATCCTATATATCTTTATGTAATTATGTATAAAACTCTGTTTTAGTGCTTATGTGTATCTATATCATACTTCTTGTGTAGATTTTACTCATAAATATATTTAAATGATTCCTTAATGTTAATACATTTCTTTTTAATTAATTGTCGTTTCTGAGAATTATTTCAATACATGAAATCACAACTGATTTATTCTCATACTGACGGGTTAGTATATCAAATATTGTCATCAAAATTGTGTCCATGATTCTGTGTCCATAATCTGTAGAGTATTGGGGGATTCTCCCAATGAGCAGAATTTTGTGTGTCTAAAGATGTGCGTATCTTCAACTTAGGTAATTCCTGTCAGGTAACGTGCCAAAATGATTTGCTAGTTTGCACTCTTGTGAATTCTTATTTCAAGTAACAATAGTTGTAGCATTTGTCCAGCACAGTTTCTGTCTCTTTGGAAGTTAGTTCAAGTGGTCGCCCTGGTATTGAACTGTTGAAAGCTTTAAGAAACTCTATTGTCTATTAAAGGGCAGGAACTAAGGTTCATGAGGCTCAATATCATTGCTGTATGGTTCTTTCTAGAACTTTCTATTCCTCAAAATCAAGGTACTTTCCAGAAATCTTTATCTGACTTCAGCCTACTAAGTACAGTTCACTACAATCGACAGAGGAACATTGATAGACGTGTGTGTGAGCTGAGCTTTTAGCACCTGGGTCCAGTTCTGTTCTTCCTATGTTCTGACACTGTTGTGTTTAGAATAATGGCACCTCAATTGGCACCTCCAAATGAGTAGCTATCTGAAGCTAATTAATCCCTATAATGTCTCAGAACAGTTGATTAAAACCACGCAGATATGGTACTAGTTTGACTATATTTCAAAAGAAATTCCTTTCAGGGGGATTATTCAAACAAGAGCTTGCTAATCAGAATGGACCACCTTGATGTTTGCTGAGGTCACCACTGCCTTATGTTCTCATACAATTTTCATGCTTAGTGAAGATTTTTGGAAATTAACAATGCCTTAAAATAAGGGAGAGATTTATAAGCAAATTATATAAAATTTTATTCATCTGTATGTTTTGTGTGTAAATTGAGTTGAGATACTTGTAAGTTATATCTATATCTATATCATCTATATCTATACCTAACTCAAGCCTTTGGTAAAGCATTGTTTAGGAAAGTGCACACTCGGGAATCAGAAATAGAACATTGCCAAAAACCCCAGGGCTTGTGTTTTCCTGTTGACTAACCTGCAGCAGCTCTAACAACTCGTTCTTAGCCCATAATTTAGTAGATGAAATGGATTATGTAAATAAAATCATGGCTATTACAGATAAGTCCAGAGAGAAGAAATTACTTGCTCTAGGTCACAAACCAATTTAGCACAGGAATTAGGATAGTTTTCAGGCCTGCTATGATCCATCCAGTATTCATCCTGTCGTACCTTAATATTACTGATTTGGTTTTAAGTAAACCATAGGAAGACAAGCACAAATCTATTAGACTTTGCCTCCCTATTCTCCAGTACAGAGCCAAGACTCCTGAACACGGAGGTTTAGTCCATACACTGCATCAGCCTTTTCCACAGTACCTGTCTTTTCTGAAATTGTATGCTTCTCATACTTTAGTAGACAACAGAGAGACTTGGAACCAGAGATGGTTCTCAAAAAAAGGAAGTAAAGATAAAGAATAAATAGAAAATAAATATCTCCCTTTATCAGAAACTGTGTTCTTGGAAAGATTCACTTATACAGCATTTTTCATTACGTTAATTCAGTGTGGGAAAAAGGAGACAAGAAAGCTAAGTGATTTTGTAATGAAAATCTTGAGAAATTTTATGATACACACTGGATTTTATATACATTCAAATCTCCCAGATGATCCAGGTTTTCAATGCCTTCAAACACAACATTGAAATCTACTCACTTGTTCTAGAGAGAATATGAGAAACTATATTTTTATTAGACTGCTATGTCTCAATACATTATTTCTCAACATATTTTCTAATTTCGTTCACTTTCCTGTGAGAGACAAACATGTTTAAAAGGTAAATCTGGCCAGGCAGGGCAGCCCAAACCTTAAACTCCAGTACAAACAGGCTAATCTCTGGTAATTTGAGAATAGTCTTCTCTGTTTAACTAGCCAAGGCCAACTGGGACTACATTGCAAGACCCTGTTTCACATTCAAACAGAAAGAAAGAAAGAGAGAGAGAGAGAGAGAGAGAGAGAGAGAGAGAGAGAGAGAGAGAGAAGAAGGAGGGGGGAGGGAGGGAGGGAGGAAGGAAGGAAGGAAGGAAGGAAGGAAGGAAGGAAGGAAGGAAGGAAGGAAGGATAAAACCAAGCAAGCTTGGTCCCACTGTCCTATTTCCTCAGCATTAAACGTTTCGATGGAAAGTAGACTCTCACAGTGTCACTGCCACCCACTGCTTCTTGCTGTTACCTTGCTTTGTGTTGAGCATCTTAGAGCATCTTGATAGAGTGATCAAGAACCTTCTCCCAGTGGCATTTATTTCCGTAAGAATGTTCAGGATGTGTCCTGTGAGCTAGTGTCTTCTGTGTGTGAAGAGAAGGATGCACACATGCCTGCACAAGCGCCACTCAAGGCCACACATGTTAGCATGGCATCTTGGATGGGAGTTAATTTCACAAGGCACCACCAACGCATAAAGGACTGTAAGTTGTCAGTAGCTGCTAAGACAAAAAAATTATTTTTTTCAGAGTGAGTCAGCTGAAAATTTTCTGAATCCTTAGCGGCCAGCCTTAATACCTGGACAGACAGCAGATGGCAACACTATCTCAACTCTTTTCTAAAAATATTTTTTTTGCATGTGTGTGTGTGCAAAACAATAATAATTATACAAGAAGAGGTCATGGTGGAGTCCTTGATTTCTAAGTAAAACCCATATTCTGGTGCATCTAAGACAATAATCAATGACTTACCCTCTACTATGCATTAAAGGGTTGGACCTGAGTCAGCTGTATGGGGGTGGATGACTTAAAAGATGAAGCCTAGAGAGAAGGCTGTATGTCATTGAGGTGAGCTCTTAAAGGGAATCATAGGACTTCATCCCTGTCTTCCTTCCCTTGGATTTCTTGCTGCATTATCCAAACAGTTTTGCAATTCTTTCTGCTCTTAAGGTAATCTGAAAATTCATACACAGTCCCAGAACAGCAGAGACAAGAAATCACGGACTGGAATCTCCCAAGCTGTGAAACAAATGACTATTTTTTATTTAAAGCATACTTTTAATATTAACACTTATAAAATAAAAAGTTGATTATCATTGATAGCTTATAGAAATGGAAAGCTGACTAGAAAACTGTCTTTTGAATATTATTATATTATATTATTATTATTTTCTCTACTTTCTTACATACCATTTTTTCTACTTTGTAACATGCAAATGTGAAAAATAATAATTAGCATCATTGTCCAAATCCTTTTCATTTTTGTATGTGAGCCTTGCTAAAATGAAGATTCAGTAGAAATAGATTGGGTTTTGAATATTGTGTCTGTCACTTGGCCTCCTGCAATATCTTAATCTTATATGTGAAATAAAAACAGTCTTTTCAGTTAGTGTATGAGTTGATTGACAGTAGCAGGTGCAGTAATAAATGCCCGGCAAACGCGCCTTCAGTGTTAGCTATTGTTAATATTCTTATTTCTTCTATTCATCAGACAAGTCTTTCTTCATTGTTCAACATGCAGACTATGCTTCTTCAAACATTTTCTGCCGGCTCTCATTTACTACCTATGTCCACAACATGCTCACCCCTTGGCTCTCATAGAACCATAAACACATCAGTAACAGCAGTCTTAACCTTCAGGAGTCTTGAACACCTTGGGGACAGGATTTAGTGTTATTCATATTTGCATCTTATACAAGCATCAAGCCAATTCAAATGTTTAAAGAACAAAAGTTTCCTTTTATGCATTTTGGATAAAAACCCATATACAACAGAAACCAGAAAGCACAGGCACAGAGAAAAGATCATCAAAAATGAGATTTCCTAGCTGACTGAGGTTCTTCCCTCTGTTGCTTTTCAGGTCAATGGTCAGAAGGAATGTTTCACCACCCAGCTGAGCTGACAAACATGAAGAGCCGGTAAGCCAGGCATCCCGCTGACACCCTGGACATTAACAACTGTGATCCAGCCAAGACTTGGAACATTTGGAGAACAATCAGTTTTGATCTGTCTTTTGTAGATTTGCGCAAACTTCTGCTCCCTTGGATTTCTACTTTAAACTTTTCTTCAAAAGTGCCAGGAGATTATTTATTGCCAAAATAAATTACCACCAAGGAGACATGCAGTTGTGGCAAATATCAAGATTTACTATTTCCATACTTATGACAGAAAACTAAAGACTTTATTTGATGATCTGACAATTCCCATAGCCAAAATTCTGATCATAGAAAGTACATTTTACTCATGATATCAGTATTTCAGAGTATGTGGAAATGTTTTACTCTTTGTACAGGAATAAATGAGCTGATTTTGTGTGTGTGTGTGTGTGTGTGTGTGTGTGTGTGTGTGTAATGTCTAAAAGGATATATGACTTTAAACCTGATTACAGGATAGAATTTCAACATGATAAACACAAAGGAAATGTCTAACTAATGACATTAACCAAATAAATTGAAGCTAAAAAATGCATTGAAAGTGTTGTGTCTAAAAGTACTGACACTATGTTGAGAGTCATCATATTAAATATATGCAAACATTATATATAATGTATATATATGGAGGTGGAAGAGAAAGAGTGATGCTTATGTATGTAACATATATGTGTATATATGTATATATATAATATAAGTATATTAGACATATATAATCTTACCTAAAATATTTTGATAATTTCTAAGTGAACAAAATTACTCAATCAACAAATACAAAATTGTTGTACTCATTGGCTGATAAATAAACTGGATGGCTTCTTTACTTAGATCCCAAACATTATCTTAGTACAAATGATTTAACTGGTTAGAAAAGGACGATGGATACTAATTCAGACTGACAGATTGAAGATACTGCATGCACAACACAAGATTTGTAACTGAGCTATCATATGCTCCCATGCTACAAACTTTGAAATATTTATGGTATAAAACCATTTAAAATAAAATAACGATTTTTAAATCACTGACGATCACATTTATTTGTATCTACATTTCTGCTTAATTTATTAATATTCAAGAGATGAAAGACATTAATGTAGAATATAATGCTATCATTAGCTCAAATCTCTGGGTTTGGAAAATTTGAGACCTTTTTAAAAAGTGGTGACTATAGCATGCTGATATAGACCTAAAAGGAAGACATATTTCCACTATGCTTAAAGTCATCATGATTCATAGTGAAATTGACATCTGTTTCATACATATGAACTGTCTTCAATAACGGCAGAATCTTTCTTTTCCACCATAGAATTTTATCTACTTTTATTGACCTGAGAATGCATCTTGAAGACACTTGTGCACTGTGGCAAGACTATACTTCAGTATGGTTGGCTATCATTCCTTTCGTCTAAATGCCAATGGAAGAAACATATACATATGTGTGTATGTATGCATATATATGTGTGTGTTATATGTATATATTTTAAGTATGTATATATAAATCTATAATATAGAATATACATACAATTTGGGATAATATATCACAAATATTTTCTTTAAATATGTATATATTCCTTGCTTGTGGAGATCATAATTTTGCTGTACTATTAACATCTATCAACATATCAGTTACTACTTTTGTGGCCTACTTCTTTATGTGACCCTTCACAACAGTTGCTTTTGATAAAGTCACACAAACAACAAAAACCACAACTTCTACCTCCTTGCATCTCTACCTTTCTGAATTCCCTATGATCAACATAATAACATTCAACATAGCACCAACAATTTCTTCTACACAACTTGAATTTCATAAATTAAATTTATATGCATAAACAGTTATTTGGTGCTTTGTTTCTCACACTGAGGTGGAGGTAGGAGCCAGAGATTGGCTGCTTTGCTTTTCTGGTCTTCAGATTGAACCACAATATCTTGACTCTGGCTTTTTATTAATCATGCTACAGTATTTACTATATGGTTTTTGAGTTGATAGACAGAAATCCTACTTCCAATTTGAGATTTAAATGTCCTTTTATCCATTACTATACCTGTATGGAAATTATCTCCTACTTCACATCCTTGTCTAATTTCTCTCTCCCCCTGTATATTATTTTTTTATTTTGAACAAACTATTTGTGAAGCCAACATCTATTGTGCACCATTAGATGACATCAAAATGTCATAAAGTCATGATAAAGAAAAAAATGTCTTCCTGAAGGCATCCGAAATCCTTGTTGATTGTATCTTCCTGAGTTCAAGACCTCAAAACAGCCAACTAAGCAGAATTACACAACAGATTCCCATTGTATTTTCCAGAAGGATCAGTATCTCTAACTTTAACAGTGTATTTAATAAGCTGCAGTACATGCCTGCACTGATTTCAGTCAAGGGATTGTGTGATAGCATGTGCGTGTATTGAACTACTGAACTTGCCTTTGCTATTTGCATGTAAATAGCAAATCCCTTTGCCTCACTGTCCCTCTGTCCACGGAACTTCAAGAATGTGTGTTATCCGGCTATTATGTTCACAACAATACTGGACACTGATTTACATATAAAAAGTAATAAAGAGGTAAGGCCAACCAGTTCTATAGAGTCTGGAGACAGTTTTAACTTCATGAAATTTGTTCTACTTTTTGTGAATAAAAAGTCTTTCTCATTTGCATTGTCCTGTCCTGAAAAAAAGAAAAAACTAGGGCAGTGGGGGAAAAAACAACTTTGCTCTTTTTTCGACATCTGTATAGACATTGAAAATTAAAATGTTCGGCAGTGTAAACATTGCTCCACTTTCCCCTGGAACAGGTCATCTTACTTGTGTTTGCATTACTTCTATCATTTTTTTCATATCTATTACAGAGCTCCGTGTGACTCTAAAAACTGCAATCATTAAATGTAGGCAGGCAGCCCAGAGCATTAATCAGGCAGAATTCTACACAAAAAAATACATTTTTTTATTGTCTTTGTTGTTGACTTATTTACACTTCTACTCAGAAATGCTCAGGAGAGAACTAACAATCGCATTTTTTTTTCTGTCCATAAGGATTGGAGCTTTAGAGTCTAGTGCTTGAACTCTTCTCTGGGTCTCTGTCCCACATAGGGCCTGGCCAAGTACCTCCATTTACAAAAGTACCCAAATGCCTAGAACAACATTTTTGTTCAGAGACATTAATGATAATCTTTTATTTATTTTGGTTGCTATTGTTGGGCGTGAAGTTTATGGAAACCTACAGTTTTTCTGACAAGTAGATGCCTCAAAATCATCTGGAGGTGCTTGCTGAGCTTTCTGTGCTTTATCGGCTGCACCACGGACTCTTTGTAGTGTTTATTATATGCCTAACATCGGCTCCACCAGTTTCAAATGAGTAGTCAAATGTACAACTACCATCTTCATCGCATACTAAAACGCATTGCTCACCTAAAAATTGTCTGCAAAGGGAGAGTGAGATGGTTTGGTGGGTAAAAGCATTTCTGAACCTGGAGCCTGAGTTCACGCTGCGGTAAAAGTTTAAGGAGCGGTCCAACTCCATAAGGTTGTCCTCTGGTTCCACACATCTAAGGCAATACATCCTTGACTTAAAAAGTAATAAACGTGATTTTAAAAAGCTGATGTCAAGTGTTATATAAATACCTCATAATTATTTAGATAACTTGAGCTCAAAGTGCTTCCTGAAAATTTTGCCCACATAATAGCTTTGACAATTCATTTTCTTTTCCTAAGCAAACTTCCTCTATTTCTGTCACTTGATGATATTAACCAAAGCTTTGGTAGCTGTGCAGAAGAAAACATTGAGCCTCTATTGATTCTCATAGTTATCTGCTCGGTCTTCTTGAGTGATGCATTGTGAATCTAGTTTTCAGCCTACAAACCTCAAATTCCTGTTTATCCAACTCCTGGAAAGTACATTTCTACAGGTAATCACTCAGGTATCTGTAAATTCTCTAAGTTTATCCCTTTAATTTTAATTTTTAATTTTAATTTTATATCCTTTTAATTTTATATTGACCTAATCTAATCTCTCTTTATTTTGACAAGAGTAAACCAAAGATGTATACTATATGAGCACCTGTGGGAATGTATTTGTCATCTACCATGAAGGAACATTCATGTCTTTAAAAGATCTATATTATATTATCTTATCAATACTTTTATGGGCTGCTCCATGTCTACATCAAAGACTGTCTAAATCCTCTGAGGTTTTAGAGTGAGGGAGAAGCTGGTGCACAGACCATTTAGATAATAGCTTAGACTTGAGGCAGCTGAGGCTCAAGAAAGTCAGATATCCTACTTGAGTTTATATTTCTATCATATACCAAGTCCATTGAGGCCTGTGTTCTCCTTCTAAGACAGTATCTGGCTTACACTTGATCTAAAAAAACACTGCTGTCTCACAATACCAAAAGGTGATTGAAACCCATTTGCAAGGCACCAATCCATTTATGATGGCAGACTTTCATGCCCTAATCAATCAAAGCCCTGCTTCCATCTTTCTACCTTTCTTCCCTTCCTCCCAACTTCTCCCATCTCTCAGCAGGGATTTTACTCAGGATCTTGTAGCTAACCAAGCACTAGACTGCTAAATCTACATCCCAAATCCTTTTAACATGCTCATTTTAGTTAAGTTTTGAAAGGACACAGAAATTCAAATTACACCAATAACCAACACAAGTAACAGGGCCAACCTTCAGTATTCGTGTGGGATAGACACAAGGAATCCCAACAGACACTGAAAATCTATAATATGATCTTTTATACTTTAAGCAGTTCAAATTTGCTGTAATATATAATTCATTTTTCATGATATGTAAAAAGTTACACAATAGAAGGGATAATGAAAAATATCTGGTATAGAAGCTTTTAAAAAATGTTTATTCAATTTTAATTTCATGTGTTTTAATGTTTTACTTGTATGTCTGTATGTGTACTGTGTATGTATGTATAATTCACACAGAAACCATATCTACAAGGGCAGCATTCTCTTACCCAGGGAGCCTCCACTCCAGTCCCAGATGCAAAGTTTTAAATCTTTTTAATTTGTGATTGAATCTGTGAATGTAGGAACTCTCATTACAGAATGGAAAGTCCCATTAAACTTTCATTCTTTCCTTTCCTCAGAGAGGGTGAGGACTTCCATGGGAAGTAAACAAAGTCTGTCACGTCACTTGAGGCAGAACCAACTCCTTTCCTCCTCTATCTCAACTGAGCAAGGTATCCCTCCATAGGGAATGGGTTCCAAAGAATCAGTTCAAGCACTAGAGATGAATTCTGGTTCCACAAGTGGCCCCACAAACTGCCTAAGCCACACAACCGTCACCCACATTCAGAGGGCCTAGTTCGAGCTTATGCTGGCCCCCCAGCTGTCAGTCCAGAGTCAGTGATCTCCCACGAGCTCGGGGCAACTGTTTCTGTGGATTTCCCCTTCATGTTCTTGACCCCTTTGCTCTTCCCTATCCACAACTGGACTCCAGGAGCTCAAAACAGTGCTTAGCTGTGTATCTCTGCATCTGCTTTGAACAGTTACTGAATGAAGGTTCTTTGATGACTATTAAGGTTAAGGTAGTCATCAATCTGATTACAGGGGAAGGCACCCTATCCACTATTGCTTAGATTCTTAACTGGGATCACCCTTGTAGATTCCTGGGAATTTTCCTAGTGCCAGGTTTCTCACTAACACCATAATGGCTCCCTCTATCAAGGTAGCTCTTTCCTTGCTTTCCCTCTCTGTCCTTCCCCCAACTCAATCTTCCCAATCCCTCTTGTTCTCCTCCCTGTACCCCTTCTCCCTCCCATTCCACATTTCACCCACCCATTTTATTGAGGGGAACTTGTCTAGTTCCCCTTCCCAGGAAGCTCCTTGGATTTGCCTATTAACTCAGAAAACAGACATCAAAATACCAAATACTCTAATTTAAAAATGGGGTACAGATCTAAACTGAGGATTCTCAATAGAAGAATCTCAAATGGTCAAAAGGCACTTAACACACTTAAGGAATTGTTCAACATCCTTAGCCATCAGGGAAATGCAGATCAAAACAACTCTGAGAAACCTTAAGGAAGCACACTCATACCATAAGGACATTTGCTCAGCTGTGTTCATAGCACCATTATTCATAATAGCCAGAACCTGGAAAAAACCTAAGTGCCCCTCAATTGAAGAATGAATAAGGAAAATGTGGTACATTTATACAATGGACTACTACTCAGCGGTAAAAAGCAATGACATCCTGAAATTATCAGGCAAATAGATGGAACTAGAAAAAAAATCCTAAGTAAGGTAACTCAGACCTGGAAAGACAAGCATGGTATGTACTCACTCATAGGTGATATTAGACATAAAGAAAAAAATAAGCAGCCTAAAATCCACACCCCCAGAAAATCCAGGAAGGAAGGAGACACCTCTGCTTACTATATGCTGCCTTTTAAGCCAGGGACCTCCAGTAACATATGCATCTTTAAATTTTAGAAGCTAGTTCTCTGAGAAAATCACCCTTTATTCAAGTTTTTAATTTAAATAAGAAAACCCACCTCCTAAACATTCAATACTTCACTGTTGTAGCAAGAACACGACAGTCCATAGTCTCTCCGACTGCAAAAGTCAACTGATGAGCATGCCAGGGAAAAGGCTTCTTCATGAGAAATCTCACTTTGGCTTCCTCAGCTCCACTGCTTGGAAACTTTGCATCAGATTGTCAGTACCTGTCTTTCTGTATTCAAAAAAGTTTGCTTATACATTTATTCATCATCATCATCATCATCATTATCTCATATATTACATCCTGACTGTAGTTTCCTTCCACTTCCCCTCTCCCCCAGATTCATGCCCTCACTCTCTCTCTTTTCTCACAAAAGAGCAGGCCTCCCAGAGACGTCATCCAAACATGACATAATATACTAAATAAGACCAGGTACATAACATCATGTAAAGACTGGACAAGGCAACCCAGTAGAAGGAAAGGTGTTCAATAAATAGGCAAAGGAGTTAGTGGCCACCCCTCTGCTCCCACTGGTAATAATCCCACAAGAACATCAAGCTAGTTTGTCCTGCTTGCAGAGTGTTCTGGGACTGGATCCTAGCAGAAACCTCATCAAAGGGACTGGAGAGGCTTCACCCAGCAACTGATGGAAGCAAATGCAGAGGTCCCACAGCCAAACATTAGACACAGATCAAGGAGTCCTAAGGAGGAAGGGGGGAAGCATCAAAGGAACCAGAGGAGACAAAGACATCAGGAGAACATGGTACATAGAATCAACTGACTGGGATGCATGGGGGTTCACAGAGGTCAGGGCGCCTATATAGGGGTTTGACCTAAGTCACCTGCAAATACTTTATGGCTGAATGGTTTGGTTTTTACACATTTTCAATCTATCCTTCCTTCCATTACAAAATATTTGAGTAATTGAAGGGGGTTATTTTCCTTATGTCATTTTCATCCCTGAACCTTTTTTGTAAACGTGTACTTTGGATGGACAGCTACCTCGACGTGTAGCTTTGATATGATTTCTCATTACCTTGTGGTGCTTCCCCTAATTGCAGTGAACTTTTTCCTTGTAGGAAAGATTTGCATCTCTTATCTACAGCTGTCCCCTTCTCCACTGAAGTTTTCTTCATTTATCTCCTAATTAACTGTCTCCTACTTAATAGCTTTTTAAGGATTTTGAGGAAAATTTTAATTGTGTTTCTTTTATATGCACAGTTCAGGACAAACTGACATCGTCACAGATTCATGACACTGGTGCAAATCCAGTACCAGGAAAGCCACTACAGATTTTATTAATTTGAATAAAAGACTAAAGTACCTTAGGCTGCTGAAATCCAGAATGACCTTTAGTGGATCTTCTTCTTTTCTTTAAAACTTAGAGAGAAGTCAGACTCCCACACTCATGAGTTTAGACTCTGTCACCTTTCAGTGAAGCTGAGCTCTTCCATGACGTCTGTGGAGCCTAAGGAGGGTCACAGTCAGTAGAACAATTGAGTATAGGACCCAATACAGTATCATCCAGTAACAGAACGAACTCCAAAAACTCCAGTTCAATGACTTAAATCTGAGGAGTCAAATACCATGGCTCATTGTCTCTTTGATTTTTTTATAAAGTGCATCTATCTGTCTCTATTAATGTATTTTTCTATCTATCTACCTATTATTAATTATCTACCCACCTACATATCCATCCATTCATCCATCTATTCTCTATCTCTCTATGAAGAGTGGCAGGGAAAAGACAATCAGAGAGGAGGTCAAAGGAAAAGAGATAGCATCCCCACAGCACAATTGAGCTGCAAAGAGCTGTAGTCTGCCATCTTGCAGCAGAGATGGTACGTCTCCTGATTTTGTTCTTGCCATTCACTCTGGGGAGATGAAGTAATGAGAAAATGATGAAAGAGGTGAGAAAAATGGGATATCAAAAGGAGGAGGGCTATGAAGCCCTACAAAAGACCAGCCCTGAGTATCTCTGAGGGTGGAGCAGCTACAGAAATGCCTCCCTTGACAACAGGGGGATATCTGATCATTTATTTCTGTTTTTTCAATCAATAAACAAACATTTTCATCCCTAAGTGTTGAGTCTCTATTCAACCCATGGAAGAGTCTGGATTCTTGTAGTACCCACAACATGTTTGCTCTCTCTTCAATATGTGTAGTACCCACATGTCTGTTCTCTCTCCAATGTGTGTAGTACCCACAACATGCCTGTTCTCTCTCCAATGTGTGTAGTACCCACAACATGTCTGTTCTCTCTCCAATGTGTGTAGTACCCACAACATGTCTGTTCTCTCTCCAATGTGTGTAGTACCCACAACATGTCTGTTCTCTCTCCAATGTGTGTAGTACCCACAACATGTCTGTTACCTCTGCAAAATGTGTGTAGTGCCGACAACATGTCTGCTACTTCTCCAATGTGTATAGCATTAAAGGAATAGTATAGTTAAAATGAGCCTACACCTGTAATTACTCAAACAAAGAACGAAGTTAGATTTGGACTCCAACTGAGTTTGTTTTGAAGTGAAAAACCTTAGCCTGTGGAAACTATATTACTCAACAAAGAAAACTTAGAAATTCCCATGAAAGTCTAACAGAATTTAAAATTAAACTTAAAAAGCACTAAAGCTCAAGTTTATGTTATTTCTTACAATTGTAAGCCCTGATTTTTGAATTTGCATTTTAAGGTTTATTTAAATAGTCTGTAAAGTTGGGTTCTTCAGCCAACGCTGTGATGTTCTTAATAAAGCCATCAGTGACATGGCCTGCAGTTCACAGGGAATTAGCCGTCAGCTTTGTCACAAGGCAGATTCCATTATCCTCTGTCTAGAGTATCAAGCTACCTCTTGTGATCCTGCCATTTAATGGAAAACTATTACAGCAGCCCTGGAGTGTCCACTGATGTTCTACTGTGTGTAAGACAGCTCTTCATTAATGTATTGTATTCAAATATTAGTACAAAATATCTATGTGTGGGCACTAAATTTGCCCATTCCAGGCTGAGTTGTGGTGGTAAGACAAAAGCAGGTATAAAGGTAGTGGTGAGTGATTTGAGGCAGATAGCTTACACACAGCCACAGAGCAGAGCGTTTCTCATGGCTCTACACAGCCACAAGGTCTCTTCTGGCTCTTTCACAGACACAACGACTCTCATGGCTCCCTCACCATCACAGAGCGTCTCTCATGGCTCTCCTAAGTGCTTACAGACGTCATAGTCTACAGATATATCAATAGTTGTAAAGTATCCCTCTGTCTAAGAGAGTTTGTAAATCCCTTGAAAGCATATAGAATGCACTGACTGCACAACAGATGTGAGCTATTTATGCATCTATGGTAATATAGTCACTACAGTGAAGAGAACAATGACATGCGGAGATGCCTGGAGAAGTGCAATAAGAAGAAAAGATATTTCTTCTTCCAGACAGAGATAGAGAGAGGTGGGGGAAGAGAGAAACATTTGTGGGCATGAATTAGGAAAGCCTAGCAACAAGCAGTAATAGGTCTGAACTGTTGGGCTGATGAGCCTTAGAGACTTAATGTGATTTTTCAGTATACAGAAGATAGCACAAGATTATGACTGCAATTGCTTTTTCTTTCTTTCTTTCTTTCTTTCTTTCTTTCTTTCTTTCTTTCTTTCTTTCTTTTTTTTTTGACAAGATCTCCTGTAGCTCAGACTGGACACAACTTGTGGTTCTTTTACCAGATTCAACCTCAATGTGCCATGAGGCACACAGGAGTGTGCCATGATCCTTAAGTTCCCAGGGAGTTCGTTTGTTTGCTTGTTTTTTTTTTTTTAAGTAAAAAGTAGCTTTAAAAGCTTTGAAGTAGATAGGATATTCCCAGAAGCACAGGAAAACTAATACTAAGGTGATTGCTTTGTTATTTGTTTATTTTTTGTGGTCAATAATAAACTCTTAGTTTATTGTGTGTTTTGGTAAATTCAGTCAATTTAGCTTTTGTGGTTGTCTTTCAAACACTCACCATATATAAGCTTTGAAGTGAAAACCACTCTGGTAAAAAAAGATTCCTTCACCATGCTGACATGGTGTTGTATGCATGTCAATGGGTAGAAATGTCAGTTCTTAGACTTAGCAGGCTTTCACTCTGTGTCATACCTTTCTAATTCTTGATCATTCACTACAAACCTCTTATTCATCTCTTCCTATGGGAATCCTAATAACACCACATTAATATATTTACAGAGCAGAGTTTTAAAAAATATTTTTAAATAACCGTTATGTTGATTATCTTCATACATATCATATCTCTCTGATTAGATATAAGAATCTTTATCAATCTTTACTCTAAGTATCATTGTTATATCTCCTCTAGTATGTAAGCTTAGAGGAATGTTTTAAAAGGGATGAGAGAAGTACAGACATGTGTTGATTAGTAGTAACAGAAGTTACCACAGAGCAGTTTATCTCTAATCCATTTATTGGGTAGAAATTCTGGCTAGAATCCAGAAATTTTAAGTTTTAACTCAGAAATTAACTAAAATTAAAGCTACTATTCGTGGACTTTGGGAGAAAAAAAAAGGAATAAGCCAAAATAATGTTAATGAGCTCTACGGGAAGTGTAGCTTACTGACGCTCCATCCTCTGCTAAGGCACTAAAATTTCTAGTTGATACATTGTAACGATTCTGTATTATTCCTTTGTGCATGCAACTTTCAGGCATCTCTAGTTTTGGAAAATCCCCACTGTAGTGAAAGGCTGTTGAAACCTCTGTAGAGAGCCAGTGTTCAGGAAGTCAGCAGCATAATCTCTACCTACAGAGCTCTCCATCCAGTACTTGGAGACTGCTATCCTATTCTCCTATACATCGTTCAGTATTAAATCAGTTATTATCTTCCATAATGCGGCCATTAGAAGAATGTGCCTTTCATATCAGATTCACTTGGCCCAAGATAAATTCTAGGGAGGAGAGAACTTAGGTGATTAAGAATCTCAGGACAAAAATAACCCAACTCTTGAGGACATTTCTCTGATGCAAGGCTAAAACTCAGCATACCTGTGATTGTCCCTACAGAACAAACAAAACCACAGCTCTGGGGCTCTACTAACAGTAACGTTATTTTGGGCTCTAGAAAATAAAGCCGTGAATGTTGGTCTTTGTGGTTGATGCTGTTTATCATAGAATATATGAGACCATTTTTCAAATAATCAGTTTTACTCACTGATCTTATAAAACCTTTTAATAAAATCAAATGTAAGCGAAGACACACTGGGACCTTAAAGAGAAACCTACACACTGAAGAAATGTTTCACTCATAGATAACTCCTTTTGTAGCTACTTTAGGTCACCCATTATACGAAAGAGCCTAGTATAGGGAATCTTCGAATCTAGATGGCCTGTGGAACTGGATGTGTGGGAAGATTTTATTCTGGGTAGGATAGCTCTGATCCTGCTACAGTGTGAGTGTGAAAGTGTTCTTGCAGACTCACCATGTGAACACTTAGTCCCCAGTGGCAGGCCTTATTTGGGAAGTGTGGAACCTTTAAGAGATGGGATTTGGATGGCAGAAGTAGGGGAATGGAGATAGGCTTATGTATTAACCTGGTAGCTAATTAGCTTCAAATTTGACCCAAATCTCTTTCCATGACCATGTGACAGAAACCAATTCTCCATTTCTTGATTCTAATCTATGAATACCCAAATCTCCCTATTCCTTAAAGGCAATCTCTCTCTCTCTCTCTCTCTCTCTCTCTCTCTCTCTCTCTCTCTCTCTCTCTCTCTCCCTCCCTCCCTCCCTCCCCCCCCCCCTCTCTCACACACACACAACACATAGTACTTCCTCAACCTACCTAAACCCCAGCCTCTTTAAACCAGGAAAATACATTTAACAAATGTTTATTAAATCTCAATTCTATGAAGGCAGTATATGAGATACTAGTATTGAGGCTTTGAAAATAAGCATCAGGTTATTTCTTCAATGTTGTTTCTACACCCTATTGTACTTTTCAATATTCATTATAATTGATTTTAATATCATTTTATAAACTCTTATAAACTTGATGCTTTGAAAAGAGCATTGAATTTTCTAGTCAACAGACCCGCAGCTAACTCACAGCTAAACCACAGACAAAATAGTGACCTTAAAAACATTAAACTTCAGTAGACTGTAGCCTCTGTGTCCAAAAATATAACTTGTTCTAAGTTTAAAAACTGTATACACATAGTCTTAACCTGCTAAATGGGCACAAATATTATTATTCTACTTCTGCTGGCCTCTAACAGTCAAAGGCAATACTTTCATAGCATTCAGCATAATATACAGATCTTAGGAGGAAAACAAGCACCAAAAGAATGCATATGTTCAAGGGAGAAGTGACATGGTCATGGGTACTTCTAAGCACATGGAAAGTTGGAGAGCAAGCAGGAGAAGGGGTCCCGGACAACACTGTTTCCTCTGTGGAATGGTGTTCATTCAGTGGCAGAGAGCCTGAGGTTCTGATTGAAACTGGGATCATGGTTTACCAAACACCAGCTCTTTCTGCATTACTCCCTATTCTTGTTTTTTCCTGTGTTTCCCTTTCTAAGTGATAGAGAGCAAACACTTCCGAACAGATACCAATGCCAGACAGGCTTCCCTAATCCAAGTGCATCAGGACACAACTTTCTCTGCTTAGAGTCTATCTTTATAAGACTTTAGAAAGCAGGTAGTACCTTCTTTGTGGAAAGAAATGTAAGTTGTGCTCTGTCTGACATTTGTTTGCCAATCAAACCTAAAACTTTTGAATACATTTGTGACTCTTAAGTAGCAATGGTCACATAGTTGGTTTATGGAGAGTAGGTCTGGAAATGTCAAGCTTAATGAAAACTTTAATTAGATCTTGCTTTGTCTCCACTGTGTTTATTTTTTAAGCTTTCATTAATTTATGTGGAGATGTGGATGTGTATGCTGTGGAACACATGGGACAAATGAATCACCTCAGGGTATCATGTTTAGCAACAAATGAATTTACCTGACCAGAACCATACAAAAATGGCAAAATGCTAAAGCAAGCATGGAAGTA
Source organism: Microtus pennsylvanicus (assembly GCF_037038515.1). Classification (NCBI taxonomy): domain Eukaryota; kingdom Metazoa; phylum Chordata; class Mammalia; order Rodentia; family Cricetidae; genus Microtus; species Microtus pennsylvanicus. The sequence continues at coordinate 130,409,360 of NC_134583.1, forward strand.
AGCAATTAAGTGAAGTGGTGTTCTACAAAGACAGAAGGCATGGATATGAGAATACTACCTCTTCCATATTTATATGTGTATATATATATATATATATATATATATATATATATATGATACATATCAAATACACATGCTGTGGGACAATGGTCTTTTATCCTGTCACTTGTATTATTTTAATAAAATTCTGATTAGCCAGTAGCCTGGCAGGAAGTATAGGCAGGGAGACCAGGCAGGAAATAAAGGCAGGATGACAAGAACAGGAGAATTTTGGGAAAAGGAAAGGGTCAGTCTGCAGTTATCCAGACATAGAAGAAGCAAGATGAGAATGCCTTGCTGATTAAGGTACCAAGCCCCGTGGCTAACATAGGCAAGAAAAGTGGGCTAATTTAAGATGTAAAAATTAAGTAATAAGTGCTGGAGAGATGGCTCAGTGGTTAAGAGCATTGCCTGCTCTTCCAAAGGTCCTGAGTTCAATTCCCAGCAACCACATGGTGGCTCACAACCATCTGTAAAGGGGTCTGGTGCCCTCTTCTGGCCTGCAGACATACATTCAGACAGAATATTGTATACATAATAAATAAATAAATATTTAAAAAAATTAAGTAATAAGAAGCCTGAGCTACTAGGCTAACCAGTTTATAATTAATGTAGACCTGTATGTATTTCTTTGGGAATGAACGGCTGCAGGATTGGGTGGGACAGAAACCTCTGTCAACACACACACACGCACACACACACACACATACACACACACACACACACACACACACACCCCTAGGCTCTTTCCATTGGAACCATTACTATAGCCATTGAAGAGAACTGAAGTTCACAAACAAGCTCTTGGAGACCTCAAGTCACTGATTAACCACATTTGCTTCTTTTGCTTTCTGTTTCCTCAACCTGATCAAACAGGTGAGCTCCATTCTGCTAAATCTGTCAATATGTGTTTCCTAACAAAGGGGTGAATAGAATATTCACAGATCATTGAAAAGAACAAAAATAACAATCAAGTGTAAAATCTGGTCATGTAGAGGAGCTAAGGTCAGAAGTTCACAGCATTTGGGATGTATGATCATAAAAATAACCGCCACGTAAATAACACTTTCTCATGAATTAACTCATGAATGGGCTGATCATTCAAATAATCAATTAAAATGTTCCCTTAATGTTTTCCTTCTTTCAGGAAAGCCGTTTTTACTCACCCATTGTGTGGCAAAGAATTTTAGAACACATTAAACAAGAAACCACTCTTGCCCTCAAGGGTAGTGGGACTAATAAAACAAGGAAACAATGTGAAGGATATGGCCCATGTCAAGAACTAAACAAGAAAAAAATTTGATCCTGGAGCATCATAGGATGTTCGTGGTCACTTAAATGTTATCAGATTGGAGGGCACCAGTCATCCCCCTCTATGCAAATACAATGTAGAAACAAGCCCATCCAATCCCTTCCCCTTCCAATAATTTCATACCACTTCACAAAGAAAAGTCATTTAAAGTCTAATTTTAAGTCTACTAGAATAGAGGTACAGATTTTACTTGCTTCCATCTGTTTAAAAAATACAGTTGATCAAGTCTAATTTGTGGGATTCGAATAAGGGAAATGTACAGATTCAGAGCTGATCTTGAAATTTGCCATCAAATATTAATAGTCTGGGATGTGATGCTCCTTCTTCTTATGCAAATTCTACATTATTGCTCTTTGCTGCCAGAGAAACAATTAGCCATTCCATAAATAGATCAATGTTTGCCCATACCGTGGAGGGTGAAATCCAAACTGCAACGTCCCATCTGTACGCTGGCAGCAAGCCTACCTCCTAAGATCAGCTGTGAGCATTTCCTTAGTTCTGTTTCAAAGGTGAGGAAGTGACCTCAGCATTATCAATCACACTCAATTGAGAAGAGGTAGATGCAGAAGTGAACATTTGAATCCCTGGTTCCTTGCACTATAAACCTCCTTGTTCATTCATTAAATCTTTATATACTATCTGCAGTTACAACTACCTCTAGAAGGGCCAGGCACTTTTTGTCTGGGAACTCAGACATCCCTCATTTCTTTTATATCAAACCTTCTTGGTTAAAAAAGAAATACCTCTCTAAAGTGGTTCCATTTTCTGCTCTCTGGTCTTTATCCCTGATGCTTGCTATCTTTAAGATGAAGCAGTACTACAGCTATGGTTGAGTGCACCCATATGTTTTTAATAGAACATCCTTGTCTTTCCATCTGAAGAATTGCAGAAGCAGCCAACAATTGCTCATATTTTGGCTTTATTCCTAAGATAGTCTGACTATAATACTGTCTATATTTGAAGATTTGTTTATGTGACTTGAGCCTACAAGTGTGAACCATTGACCATCTGTATATGAGTTTTCATGCAATGAACTAAAAATGGACACTTAATTTTATCATAATGTCAGAATAAAGAAAGGGCTCTTGTAAGATACATTTAATGAGAAATAAATGAATATGTGCTGTGAGACAATGATTTTATTCTGTAAAGATTTGTTTCTTGTACTTGTTTAATAAAATGCTGATTGGCCAGTAGCCAGGCAGGAAGTATAGGTGGAATGAACAGACAGGAAGTAGAGGTGAAGCAATGAGAACAGGAGAATTCTGGGAAGAGAAAGAGTCAGCCTACAGTCATCATCCAGAAACAGAGAAAACTAAGCACAGAGCAAGCAAAGTGTCATCGCCTTGCCGAAAAAGGTACCAAGTCATGTGGCTAACACAGACAAAAATTCTGGGCTAATATAAGTTATAAGAAGCCTGAGCTAATAGGCCAATCAGTTTATAATTAATATAGGCCTCTGTGTGTTTTCTTTGGAACTGAATGACTGTGGGACCAGGAAAGACAGAAACTTTGGTCAACAAATGTGGCCTGTTGAAGGAGCTGCGGGCCGCTTTTTGTCACCCAGCTCCCGGCCACCTCGCTAGCTTATGCCCCAAAATAACAACACACAAATTGTATTCACATATTCTGTGTATTATGTCCCTGGTGATGGAAAGAAATGATACTCAGGATACCATTTTAAATTTCATTTAAATTTAAATAAAGTTTTTGCTTTATCCAAAGAAAATTACACCATTCCTCCCTTCTTCTCCCCACTTCTACATCTTCCCATATCCCACATTTCACTTCCTCACAAATTCAGTACCTCATATTTTTTTAAACATTCGGATATATATATGAATATTCAAAGATGTATATATGTATGAATAAACATATAAATACTACCTGTTGAGTCCATTCAGTATTGCATATATATTTTAGGGTTTCCCATTTGGTATTCGATAAGCAATGAGGAGGGAAATCATGCCTGGTACTATAAACCTAGCCAATTACATGTGGCCAGTGTGGTCATGAATCTTAGAGGAATGCAAGCTACTACATTTTTCTAAACCGATATAATTCTTTACTGCAGTCTAAATACTTAACCTTATACACACAAATCAGTATAGATCTCACCTTTTATGCCTTATTCTTAATGCTTAAAATAAGCTATGAAAATAGCAAGATCAAGGTGGAATGCATAATTAAAAACAAACAGCACTGAATTTTATAACATATTATCAAAATAGTATCAGCAGTGAAGTAAGGTTTGATAGTATTTGAACAGAAATAGCAGAACATTACCTCACGTGCATTTTTTTTTATCATATGGTCCCTCATTTTTAAACTGCTATTTAAAAGTCCAACTATGGGCAACCAAAAAGAATATTAAGATGCCCACACCATTTTCTTCTGAAAATAAACAAACAGATGCATTGGCTTAAGTTGTAAAAGCTGATGACATGGGAAATCCACACCAAGTAAGACAGGCTGTTACATTGTTCTCTTAAAGGCAGGTTAAACAATTTGAATACACCGTAGGCAAGCAATCATAGTCTTAAGAAACCACAAGGCATTTTATTAACTTAGGGTGTGAGAATAAGCAAAGATTCCAGGCTCATAGAATGTAAGAAATATTATCAGATTATTACATTGCCAGAGGAATCAAACTCTAGCCGTCTCAAACAACAAGAACATTTATGGATGGAACATCTCCCTTACCCCACAAAGTTGATTTTTATGAAGTATCACAATTGAATAGAAAAACAGATTGTTGGAAAGATAAATAAAGCATAAAATTGAACATTTCAGCTTAAAAAGGGGCGCCTGAGACTTATTAAGTGATTAGGAAACACAGAGATTTACTCCATGGTTGATTATTTACATACATCCTCCATAATTTAATGCTGGTGCCTCAGAATCGTATGTGATTGTCAGTCTCTAGCTCATATAATATCTGATGTCTATCACAGGCTCTGGAATACTATTTCTATCTCTGTTTTTAGAAAATTTTATGACTTGTATAATTGCAAGCTGAATCCATGATGATCAACATTAACCAAAACAAGTTTCTGAATCTCTACAGGTCTCAAGATCGCTTTAAGCCTATACTGCAAAGAAGCACTGATTAAATTATTTGAGTCAGCACAAAAGCAGCAATGAATACATTTGCTATTTCCCTTCTAATGGCACAATCTAATAGCCTCATCTGAGCTGCGATCTGAGCAGTGAATTGAGTTTCAGGACAGGACTGGAGTCAGGGAGGAGACAAGCGGTGACCGATGCTGCTCTTATCATCTGCTAAGCCCATTTCTCACCATAAACACTTAGTCCTCATTACCTCAGCTTCAGGATGCACAAGAACATAAATCACCACATCTTGGAAATTTGTCAATATGATACTCTAATAATAAAATATTCAGATTCATGCAGGTGCTCCTGTAAACATGACAGAAGCATTTATCCTGCAGATACCTGGAAGGAGATAATTTAAAGAGTGACAGCTGACGCTCTTGTAACTGACACACTTCACAGTTCCTTGTAAACGCAGAGAAATATGACTTCACCTCTCCTCTCCTTTATGGGAGTGTTGATTAACCATTGGTGCAGAAATTGTAGAGGGGAAAATGACATATGAATGCAAAACTTATATGAAAGTAGCAGACACTCTGGGCATATTCCTTTTTTTGGTGTGGAAGTTGATAGCAATATTCATGACTCTAGATTTTTGGACTAGGACTCTTTGAACAATAACAGACTCACAGTTTAAAACGGTCCAGAGTAGAAATCCACTGGGCATAGCTCCCTCACAGGTTTATGTAATAGACTGTGAATGATGAGGATACAGTGTAGCTTTTTCTTTTCTTTTCTTTTTTTCTTTTTAAAGACAGGGTCTCACTGTTTAGTCCTGGCTGTCCTGGAACTCACTTTGTAGATGAGGCTGTCCTTGAACTCACAGCTATCTGCCTTCCTCTGCCTCCTGAGCTCTGGGATAAAAGGCATGTGCCACCACTGCCTGGCTTCAGTGGAGTCAATATTGATAAAGGACATAGGAAGAAAAGTACCCAGAATCAGTTTGCTGTCTTTCATGTCTGGTCCAAACAATGAGGAGCACAGAGTTATACCTGTCTGCTTTTGTCTCACAGAGAACTTTCTGTTTGTTTGTTTGTTTGTTTGTTTGTTTGTTAATTTCCCAAACATTTCATGAAACTTCTATAAAAATTCCAGTATCAACATCACTGTACATTATTTTTCAATTCCCTTGAAGGGAATATCTGTCAATAATAGTAATTAGATTGATAGTTTTAGATAATCAATATTCTACCATCACCAATATAATGACTAAGTGAATCAATGGTTCCCAAAGATGTTAAAACTGTAGGACAATGTTTGAAGAAGAAAGGTAGTGGTTCTTTTGTAACATACCATATATGCTTTATTCTGTAAGTCATGTGGACATGAAGAGCTAAATTACAAGGTACATGCTGAGAGCTTAAGCCACAGCCTTGTCTGCCCTGGAATTTAAACTTGCCGTGTAGTCTTAGAACTGTGTTCCAGTCATGACAACAGTGTACTTATTGGTAGCTTTGAGAGAATTTTGCCACCGCTGTGATTTGCATCTGAGTGAAAATGGTCAAACCCGTCAAGGTTATCCAAGACTATTGGCTTGGATATTGGCTATTCAGACACATCCTAGTAGAACGAGTGCTAAGCTTGGTTTGAGACTCAAGATAGAATGATGGTTAGTTCCTCAGCCTTGGATAAAAGTACTTGGAGAGCTTAAACTGTTCTAGAGTGATAAAATATGACTGCTTCTATCCAACATATATCCAACAATGTGTCGTTTCCTCCTCAGTAGAGCATGTCCAGTCCTAGCTAGTAACTTCGTCCTATCAGCCCTATGATAAAAGAAGCAGCTTCCCTCTGAGCTTGCTTCTCTGCTTTTCATAGATCTCTGATTCTTGACAGACACAACAAGAGTCTTTTCTCTTCCATAGGCCCCCTACCTTGCTTGAATGCACACCCACAAATCCAAACAGTATTAAAGAATGTGGAAAAAGTGAAAGATTTTCCAAGAATGAAGGCTCAGGCAGAAAACAGAAATAGGGCATAGTAGACAATCAGGCAATGATACAGACCGGAGAGAAACACTTCAAACATCAAAACCGATGGACTATTTATAAAGAAAAGTGAGTTTTCCTAGAAAGGGGAGTAGGAAATGAACTGTGAAGCCAAACAGGGAGCTGGGTATATTATTTTGGAGCCGATAAGATGAAAGAACCAACTCACAAACTGCCAGTCCATAAACAGCCAGAGAGCAAACTAAAGATGCAGGGAGCTTGTGCTACTCTTTCTGACCTCGGCTCATGTTTTTATTTAATTGTAGTCCTTCATCTCCACTCCTTTATTGTCTTAACAGGTTTTTATATGGCGATGTGTTTATCTCACCCCTATCAGGCATAACCATGTCACTCAAGAATGCCACTGAAGAACGTGCCAAACTCCTTGGCACAGGGATTAATTTTGGATTAATTACATAATGCAAGGCAGAACAACCTGAATCATTGAGGATATTCTTCTAGCCCCTTATTGAACTAAAGTAAACCAACTCTTGGAAGTATAGACCAAGATGAAATTAGACATGCAAATGATATGTGGCAATAGATGAGATAAATAGATTGATGGATGGACAGATAGACAGATTATAAAAGGGAGTGGGAGGCTAATAGACATGGCCCTCTTTATTTTTATACAAAGCTGCTATGGGATTATGTAAAGATACATTTTAGAATACTAATAATTTTTTTAGTCAAACTAAGGAAGTCATATGATAACTTGAACAAAGATTTAAGGAAGGGCATTTATTTCTTATCAATTATTTGTGTATGTGTGTGCTGTGTGTACATATGTCTGTGTGTTGTGTATGGGTTGCATTTGTTGTGGCTGTTGTGTGTGTACAGCACATGTATGACTGTCGGAGAGCAACTCTTGGGACTGTTATCTCCTTCTTCTGTGGGGGTCTCAGCATCGTACACAGGTTTTAAGTTTGTTCTGCTCATTCTTTAACAACCGAGTCATCTTCCAAGCCTATCAGCAAGAACTTCAGAATTATTAACTTTTGATTTGTTCCTTTGTCCGAGCAACATTTCATTTTAAAATCTTTTTTTTCTGAGAAGACTAAAGATAATCAATTTTATAGGCAGGTAAGTCCCACACCTGAGATAGTTTCTAAATAGTGCATGCCAACTAAGCACTTTCTTGTCTGGCTCGTTTCTCTGTCCCTCTAACTTTTTACAGCCTGTAAAATGAAGCCAGACAGAGCATAAAAATATTCTGCATGGGAATCAGCTTTCCAAGCTCACGGTTTATTATATAAATAGTCATCCTCCAGATACACAAGTGGTAGTTTCACTTCCATTATTTAAGTTGTCATATTTTTTTGGCATTATATCACCTTTTCCTTGCAGCTTTCCTAACTTTATTTTCCCAATTGTTAACCATTTCCATAGGATCTTCTATTATTTTTGCTGAGTTTTGTTGAAATGTGGATTTTATTTCTGAGCAGAGTAGACCCTGCCTCTAGGAGAGTGCACAGAAGCTATGAAGAAGACAACGCCAATGAAATAAAATTAATTTGCTCCATGTTAATCAAGTAGAGATGCTGCAGAATGCCCATAAAAAAAGCTATTCTCCTGACCCATATTTACTGTCTTCCTGCATTTCCCTCAAGGATCATACCAACAGTAATGAAGCAGAAAAATTATTCATGTTATGAAATTAATGTGCTCCATAATTGCTTATAAACTCGTACCTCTTCATTGCTCATGCACTTTTGATAAGCTTGACAAATTTTAGACCTCTTCAATTTAAAACTGTGGAAGCAATTTCTCTATCTATCATTAGAATGGTTCAGTATATTCATTAATCTAAAAACGGTTGAGCAATGAGTAATTTTTTTATCTATTTCAATCACTCTGCTGGTTAAAAAAAAAGAAAGGGGGCGATTTATAAAGACTCCATATCTAGACTTCAGGCAAATATCATCAGAAAAAATTGTGATTATAGAGTCACAATTTGATATAGAGATGCTGTCGTCAGCATGTCTTCCATGGCTTCAAAGGACAATTAGCTATGAAGAGGAACCACATCTAAAGGAATCAGAAGCATCATCACTGAAGTAGAATATTTGGTGCTAGCTCTAGGGCACACATTTCCTTTTCTTCCAATCCGCTAAGCTGCTCCTGCTCCTTCTCCTCTCTCTCTGTCTCCTCAAGCTACTTGTTGAACAAATGTACCGTGCTTTAAAAATGAGAAACAACTGAAGAAGTTGTATCCATTGCTTCAAAATGAGCATGACCTATGGTCCTATTTACTAAAGTAATCATTTTTAAAATATTGTTTATTTCTCCAAAAAGAACACTTGGCTGGACTCAAAAATGTACTACAGTGAGTTATTAAGGTATTCCTATAATGATGGAGTGTTAACTTTATTCACTCATATTTTATGTGTGTGCTGTGGATTCTCATGGATTTCTAACATCCTGACATTATAAAGGGCAGAGTGTAACCTATTCAAAATGATACTAATAGATAATCAGAATTCCTCAGAAAAAAGAAGAAAAATAATCTCACCCTAAAAGTTCAGGCAATTTTAGAACCCAGCTATCTTAAGAACTGTTGTAAATAAAAGGATAATAAATTTAGAATTGTGAACTTGGAGAAGAAAAGGAAGTGGTCAAACAGGTTAAATGACAAAAGGTATTGAATGAAAGTAGGTATCAATCTTTGCCGCTTTTGTAGTAGACATCATTCATATAATATTAATTTCTGTGTAACAAGATACCCCAAATTCAAGGACTTAAACCTTGTGATAGTCCTGTAGTCTGCAGAAGAGCTGGTCAGTTCTCTTACTCTGGGCTGTCTCAACTCTACCAGACAATGATTGCTCACATTTGCCAGGCAATACTTGCTCACACATTTGCAATCAGTGAGAGTTGACTTGGGTCTGAGACAATTACAATGGCCCTGTTGGAAAAGCTGACCTTTGCTCTTTTATTCTCCAGAAGAATTCAAGTTACATTTGTTGGTGAGAGTTCTCGAAATGACAGCAGAATCTAAAAGCCTTGTATGGGGCTGGAGAAATGTTTCAATTGTAGGGAGCACATGTAGTTCTTGAAGTGACCTGGGGTGTGGTTCTCAGCACCTACATGGGGCATTTTTTCTTCTAAACTCTGTGGTACCAGGCATGTGCACAGTGTACATACATGCCTACACACAGTCAAAACATTCATCTACATAAAGTACATTAAATAAATCTTAACCAAGTTAAAGTTTTTTATATGTTTGTTAAGAACATTGCATTGCCGTATTCAGCTATCCATACAAGGCAATACAGCACGTAATCAAAGACTGAAGGACTTCTGCTTTGGATGTGATATTTTTAAGCCAATTATTCAAACTCTAATCTACTATAAACCACTGCCCTGCAGTGTCAGTACTCTAAGCTGTCACTCAGAATTTCTCAGTACCAACAAAATTGGGTTTGTCACAGTGTATGACAATATTGAATATTAACCTGTACAGTTACAACTAAGATAATCATGTCTGATATAACTTAATAAAATGATACTCCTAATTTGATATATCCTAATCAGTCAGTCAGCTAGGGAATTAATAAAAAATGAATTTGATGTAAAACACCCAGGACCTTTCCATTTCCAGAATCCTTATTGAATAAGCCATTTACTGTCAGTGGGTGTTTTCCTTTGGACATTGATAAATAAATGTATTGTATCATATATAAATCATTCATTATAAAATATGTTGTATAGAAATTTTCCCTATGAAAGAAGCAATGCAGGAATGGTTCTCATCTAAAAATTTTTAATGTGACAAATATAAAAATTTGGTCATTTAGAAAATTCACACTTTTGGTAAAGGTAGGACATAAAACAAAACAAAAAAACTTCCAGTTCCTGATCCAAAGATTTGAGGAATTTTTGTACACTCCAGATAATATTCTCTAGAGCAATTTGTCTAATTATCTTCTAAATATGTTGGGAAATTGGTAAACAAAATACTATGTAAAGTATTTCCAAGTCCTAAATATCCTAGGGCTAAAGGCAGAGATTGCTTTCTTGTTTTTCCTTAGGCCTTTGTTCTGACCTACTTAGAATCAAAACCAGCTCACTAAATCCAGAAACTCCACCACTAACTTTAACAACACCCTCAAAATTCTAAAAGCAGGTTACCTAGGAAATACTATAGTAATATACTGTGGGAAAGAAAGTTACTTTCTTGTCCTCCAGGAGCTTGCTACTAAACCAAAAAATGCAAACTCTTAAGTCCTGTCGGGTGAAAACCCACAGATATTATTAGAAACCAGGAGCTTATCTGGCCTCGCTAAAGCTCCAGGAGCAACAGTCCACTTAATCACATCCTGTAGCCATGTGTCACCAAAATGAGTCACTCTGTTGGTCATCAGGTCATGGTCTCAGGAAAAACCTAGGATAAAAATTAATATTAGAGCTTGTGTCCACAGCTCACAAAATATAAATCAACTCTAAATCGCAAGCAAGGATAACTTAGGGCATATAGGCAGCATTAGAATATATTTTTTACCAAAAAAAAAGTGAAATATGAATTCGTAGTGGAGATGTTTAAGTTTGGGAGGAATTTGAGAAGAGGGCACTGGGTCTGAGTCAGTAAGGAATGATAGAGTAAGTCCCAAACTACTGAGATATGTTGAGTGTCACCACCCTCTTCAGTATCCTTGACATGATATTACACAACTGTCTGTATAGGGTGATATATTCATCAGGTTGCATAAACCATAACACTGACATCTTCTCCATATCCATAATTCAACTTAAAAAAGGGAAAAAAACTTTCTTACTGAGCAAGTTACATTTCTAGCTGTATGATCTGTATTTACTTCTTACCTTAAGCACTTTGCTTAACTATACTTGTACAAGTTTATTTCCTGTAATAGTCTAAGAGTTACTTGAGAACAAGTAAAATGTCTACTTTGTCTTGAATTCCTACTTTTTAACTCACTGCCCGTCGTTAGAGATCTTCTCAGCAAATGTTCATTGATTTAATTGAATGTTGTCATTGACAGAGAGCCTGGATTGCATTTCCTCTCAAAATTTTCAAAATAGGTTCCGGTCCCAGCTGACTCACTTGGCAGGTGTTTAACCTGCAGCAATCACCGTGCTTCTGAGGCCTGATGCTTTAGAAAAAATAGTAGGAAGCAAAATGCTTCATTTAACTCAAATGTTTGTTTCAAAAACAGAATTTGAACTTGTTTAAGAGAACGCTAAATGAGCAGGAAAGGATTGTGCATACTAAATTGGGTTTCTTTGGGATTTATTATCATATCAGCATGCTATTAAACAGTTGTTAAATTGAGTGATTGTATACATCATTGATGGAGCTCATGATAAAACAGAAAATATAACTTAAGCATCCAAAGTTCTTTTTCCTGCCTAGAGGAGAGGCAAAGTTCAAATGCCTCTGAAGCTCCTCATATTAACATGATTTGTCTTTGTCTCCCTTCCTGGTGCTGTGGTAAAACCCCAACAAAAGCCACTCGGAAGAGAAAGGGTTAACTTCAGCTCACAATCCCAGATTATAGTCTATCATAGCAGCGGAGCATGGGAGTCACAGCAACAAGAACCTGATGGAACTGGTCATACCATTCCCAAAATCAAGAGTGGATATCAATACATTAATGAATGAGTTCACAAGTCAACCTACATAGAGAGTTCTTCACTGAGACTTCCCTTCCTAGGTAATCATAGACTGTAAATAGAGAGTTATAAGAGCTCATCACCATCCCTTCACACATCTCAAGTCATCCCAAAATCATCCATTTACTTTGACATTACACATTCCTTCAGTGGAGAACTATAGCTTCTGCTGGGGCATAAATCAGTGGAGATTAAGATACATACATAGAGGATATAGTTTCTGCCCATAAATACTTCTGTATCCCTGCAGAGAAACGGATGAGCAAATGATGAATAGAAAACAGAAAACATGTTTGTTAACCAGTACAGTAAAGATTAAGTTATTTATGGTTTGTTTTGTATTTGTTTTTTAAAGTCTTCTATGGGCCAACCAATGAGTGTTAGTGCCAGAAAATTGTTTGTCTTTCCAACATTTGTGTGAGCCCATATGTTCACCTATGATTTAGATTACAGTGTTCTTCCAAACATTCCAAACCAGAACTTCTGTAGTCAGGGCTGCAGCTATGAATCCTAACAAGGCTCTTCTAGTCATCTTACAGACAGGGCACACTGGGACACTACCCTAGATTACTGGTCAAGGTGATGAGACAAGAAGTTAGAGCAAAACTTTCTTTCCTCCAATCAATTGGTTCCCCAAAAACAATCAATCACATTGCCAATCACAAGCTAGAAGATAAACATTTCAAACCTTGGAATCAGACTGCCTGGTTTCAAATCTCAACTTTGCAACTTGCCAGTTACATGGTTTTGAGCAAATCATGTTAACACCTTCATACCTTAGTTTCCTTGGTTGTAAGGTGGAAATAAGAAATTAATGCTGACTAATTCACAGGCAGAAGGAAAAAATGACCTAAGTATCGAGAATATTGTGCAGTATAAAAGTATTATGCATTGGGTGTCATTGGGTGCCATTATTAATAGTGCTCAGTTTCTTTTCAGGGCCTTACATGGTCTTAGAACTCACTTCAAGTCAATTTCTATTTAATCATATTCTTTTGCTTGTCATTAATTAGCCTGCTGCTTGTCACAATAGTGCACAGATATCAGTGGATAAGGTCTTACTAAAGCACATGAGAAATACACAAGTGAAATATTTGTTTCCTTTATGGAGTTGAACTCATATTTACTTGGCATATTCTTTGGAGAAAAACTAACAAAATGAATATTTAAGTCACCAAAATCTGCATGTTGAAAAGCTAGTCCCCCAGGTCATAGTACTTGGGAGTACAGAGGTACAGTCTTAGGGAAGTGATTAGGTCACAGAAGTTGGGCCTCCTTACAAGAGGAAGGTCTAATATAAAAGGAGGCCCAGGGAACTCCCATGTTCATTCTGCCTTGGGGAAACAGCAAGAAAATGGCAGTCTGCAAGACAAGACAAAGGCTTCACCAGACACCATTCTCTTAGCTGTGAAGCTGAAATATTTGTTGTTTATACGACACATAGTAGACAGATGTTATAGCAGCTATAACTATTATAACAATGTTATGTCACAGTCATGCCAATGATATTTAGTTTGAGTTATATTATTTTATATAGCATATTTATGTAAAGATACAGAATTAATTTTATTCTTTAAGTATCAGAGAATAATATCTATGCCTCATCCAGTTTCATCCTCCAAAATGAGGTCATTAGGAGGAATAATTTCTAAGAAAATATATATATATAAATTAATGTTTTATCTTAAGCAAAAATATCTGCCAAGGTGGTGGGTACAAATACACATTTCTTCCTTATCTATTCCACACATGCAATTACTGTTTTGTGATTAAATTAACCTCTCCCTATTTTTAGATTTTATCCATTTGTATCTCTTGGCTCTTAATTACAGCATTTATTGAAGTTCTCTCAATTTCTGTAAATTCATTTATTTCCACAAATCTTCTGATAAAGGGCTTGAAAGTGAGACCTGGATAATTTCCAATTACATCATATCTCCAAAAACTCTAATGCTCTATAAAATTAAACCGCAATTAAATGATGTTAAAATTATATAAAGAGAACATTTAATGATCCTCTCCAGGAGAATTTTTGATGTGTTTTTCTAATATATATGTCTCTAAAACTTAAAACATTTTAGTTACTTAGATGGGGGATATTTTAAAGCCATGCTTATGACTACATTGATTTCTGTTTGTTCTCTCATATATTACATCGTGACTGTGGTTTCTCCTCTCCGTCTTCCCACAGTCCCTCCACCATTCTCCTCCCATCCCCAATCTCCCCTCAGAAAAGAGCAGGTCTCCAGGGATGTCAACCAAATACAGCATGACAAGCCACAATAGTAGTAGCCATATACTATTATATCAACGCTGGATAACACAACCCAGTCAGGGGAAAGGTTCCCACAAGTAAGCAAAAGAGTCAGAAACAACCCCCACTCTCACTGTGAGGGATCCCATAAGAACACCAAGCTACTCAGCCATAGCTACATCAAGGTAAAATATAATAGCTGACAACGTCTCCATTTGCCAAAAAAGCTCAGTGGACATAAATGCCTTCTACATAGTTCTGATTGTTTGATGGCATCACATTGCACAAATAGAATAAAAACAATACAGCAATAGGAGAATGTGAAAAAGGCAAGAGCTTTTTACGGAAGCCAACTGCATTCTAATCACAGTGAACAGGTAGAAACATAAATTTGTATGAGTCTTGTGAATTCACAGGGGATACATCTTTAGTTAGGAATGTTTAAAAATCCTCCTTAGGAGAAGATACAAGCAATTAAAGCATATGTTTACATGTGTGTATATGTATATACATATGTATACATGTATATGGGTATATATGAGCGCATATAGAATTATATACAGATATATAATTCTATAGCAAAATTGCCACTAAGCGCTGAAGTAGAAAGTGCATTAAAAATAGTCATTATTTGTAAAATTATGATTCTAAGTAAAATATTCTTATCTCAGTAAATGAATGATAATCAATATGATTTCATACCATACTGCTGAATTAGTAAAAAATACTTTTTGGAACAAGAACAAAGATAGTTAAAAAGATAAAGAAGGGGGTGAGAGAGAGAGTAAATGAGAAAGAATAACAACAAAAACTATTAAGAGTTCACAAATATCCAAAATATTGTTGATAACATCCAGGTACTAAAGGAACACAAGCAATCCTGTAGACATGGCTGAAATCATAAAACTAGCAACTCAGAAAATATTCATGCTACCCTTCCTTGAGGAGCTTGCAGTTCCTCAGATGACATGAGTGGGGATAAAAAGAATGGGAAGAAAGTAGAGAAGTCAGAGCATGACAGATCCATCACATGATCGCCTCTAGCATCATGTCTGATTAAAGGTGAATAGGTGATGACAATATAAACCATTCAAACAGGCACTGTGAAGAACATATATGACATATTGTGCAGACAATCCAGAATGTCCTTTGTAAACATCATATAAAGAAATAATTTAAGTTTTATTAATACCTTTGTTGAAAACAGCTTAACTCATTTAAAAGTTTTTATGTATTGAGTTAAATGAAGGACACATTTAAAATCAATTTTACCCACTTTCTTTTTATTATGAATACAAGAAAAATTAATTAAGTGCTTAGCTTGTATTCTATTTCTCCTGGCAGTACTGACATGGAATTTCTTACTGCCATTCTCATAACAGTGCAAATATGAATTATTGACTTTAGAAATTCAGGAAAGCTGAAATAGATGAGACCTGAGATATAATATATTACTATCTCCTAAGGACTTAAGAGTGAATCCAGTCTTATTGACAAACAGGAATTTGATCAAAGAAAATGAAAAATTAAAAATAAATTATCTCAGTCATGAAGTTTGCAATGAGTTTAACACAAGAATTTGATTATTTGACTATAGTTATAATCATTCCAAATAGTGTCTCCAAAACATCAAGCAAGACAGAATGGACCTGAATAATTCTATTTTTAAGACAATACCATACAATTAAAAACTAATCTAAATTGTAAATGGTAACGAACAATAAGAGAAAAAAAAAACAAATCATAGACTACCTGACAGTCTAATGCTTGCCTCCACCTTGAAACACTCATGGAGTGAACAATTACCAGGATGAGAAAGTCAAAGCCAGCACCGATTACATTATACCTACCAATTTAAGTTGGGATACAGTGATATCTCTTCTCTCCCAAAATGTTGCCCTGGCAGAGACTTCAAACATCTTTGATCAGCTAAGACAGATGATATTAGGTCTGCAATTGTTGTTGTTTATGGGTGTTTTGTTTCTGTTTTTTTTCTGCACTCATGTTCCTTTGTCTACATAATGAAATTATTTCTTCACTCAGGAATTGTTGTCTGTGTTGAGAAGGCTGGAACAGCTGTGGACTTATGAGTATATACCTCTCATATTTTCACATTACATGAACTTGTCAAAGGTAAACTTTCTTGAGAAAAAAATGCAACAGGCATATGGACTCAGCATTTTGATTACTTAGTTTCACAATTCCCAACATGCTTTTGGCACATTCTATGGGTTGGATGAGTCACTAGATTAATTGAAAATGCAATTAGCTTAAGCATCTCAAAAGCAGTAATAGAAAAAAAAACTCTAAATAATTATTTTAACATAAATGTATATATTCAGCTTGTTTCTCAGAGAAGCATAAAAATAAAAATCTCAAACATACAATGACTTGGCATTTTCTCAATATATAACTTCTCATGAATTCACTAAAGAGATACTGACTACCAAAACTGTTCAAAAATATATAGAATAAGAACAACTGATCATGGAGTACCCAATGTATATTTTGTATACCCAATGTATACATAACAACATAATCTCTGTACCTAAGGCTTAGGAAACATGGCAGAAAAGGGACAGAAAGACGTAACAGCTAGGAAACAAAAAACTATATTGTGAATTTGTTTATCCTAGAAATGACAGGGACATTTCATTCATGATAATTTCACAATATGACTCCCTAAATAAAAACTGAACAAAAACAACATGATGGAGGATGTTAATATGGAAAGAAGAAATGGGAAAGTTGAACTCATACAGTTATTCATGCATATATGTAATAATAATAAGAAAAAGAGGTCATAAATTTGAGAGGGATCAAAGAGAGGTAACATAAGAAGGGGTTAGAGGAGGAAAAGGAAGATAGGAAATTATGTCTATTAATCTGTTTATTTAGGGGGGAAATTATGTCTATCCACCTATATATCTAGGGGAAATGTTTATCCATCTAGATAGATAGATGATAGATAGATAGATAGATAGATAGATAGATAGATAGATAGATAGATAGATAGATAGATAGATATCACAATATGCCAACTCGGAAACAAATCTAAAGCCCACCCCCATAATGTTGTTGGATATTTGTACAATATGAGAAGATGTATTGCTGTGATTGGTTGAATAAAGAACTAAGTGGCTATGCATTTTTGCTATGCAAAAGAGAATAGAAAGGACTTCTGGGGAGAGAGAGAATTTTGGAAAGAGGCATATTATACAAGCAAGATGCCAAGAAGACACTGAAGAGTCAGATATAAGCTACAGAGTAAAGGTAATAGAGACACTTGGAAGAATATAGGATAATAAAATCAGGTTAATTTAACTTGTAAGAGCTAGTGGTGGCTTTCTAGGCCATGCTACCAGCATGAACTCTGACTCTTTCAGGAGGCTGAGCATTTAAATGGGATTTGTGAGAAATGTACTCCACCTTGCTTAATGACAACATAGACCTGCTGTGTGCCTAAAACTGAGGCAATGTGCATGGCTTTGCAGAGGTGGTGAACTGACTTCCACCATGTTGGACTGTGAAGAGCAGGCAGGAAGTACCGTATATACCCTAGTAATACCACAGCTTAAGTTTTAAAGAAGCACTTAGCATTTTTAGAAGCAGTTCTGGACAGTAAAGAATTACAGATATACAATAAAGACTCTTGTGCGCTTGTACACTGGAAAGACTTATCGTTCATATTGTCTTAATAAAACACTGATTGACCAGAATCCAGGCAGGAGGTATAGGCAGGGCAACCAGACTAAGAGAATATTCTTGAAAGAGGAAATACAGAGACATAGTCACTAGCCAGATACAGAAAAAGTAATATGAGAATAGACAATAGCTATTGGTTAATTTAAGTTATAAGAACTAGTTAATAGAAAGCCTGAGCTAATAGACCAAACAAATTATAATTAATATAAGCCTCAGTGTGTTTCTTTGGGACTGAATTGCTGTGGTACCTGGAAGGACATAAACTTCTGTCTACAGTCAGCCACAGCTGTTGCAAGTTCAGTAACCAAGTCATGCCCAGAGATAGAATTTCATAGTGATCCTCCTCACTCTCTAGCTATTGCATTCATTTCACCTCTTTTTTTTTTGGAATGTTATTAATCCTTTGTTAGGATGTTGGGAGTTGATATAGATGTCTAGTTTATAGATGAACACTCAATTCTTCATTCTCAGCCCTCTGACCTATTACATATCTTTCAGTTGACTGCTATCCACTGCCAAAAGAAACTTCTTTGACCAAGGTGGAGAGCAGCCCAGGAAAATGGATATAAATAAAAATATTTTTGATGTATTAGAAAATAGCAAAAGAAGGAAAGAGAAAAAGAGATAGGTAGAAAAGAAGGAAGGGATTAAAGAAATGGATATTTCAGGTAAGCTACAGTCTGTGAATACTAGTAACTTCATTAGCTTTACACTGAGTAATATTCTTAATGGCTTGATGTGAGATAATTAATGCGAGAATACAGTAATTATTAAGTGATTATAATTAAACTCAACAATTAAATTTATGGGCTAAAATGAGATAAAGGAAATAAGATGCATACTTCATCAATAAAAATATCAGTTAATGAATAACTAATTAAACACTTCAAAAATGATGTCGTTTATAGACAGTTTTCATGCTGTTACTTCTCACAGCAGGAACAAGGATGTGTCTCCAGCATACAACCACCAAATAACTGATTTCTCCTTTCATGCTGAGAAATCTTTATGAGCATGAGTAAACAGAAATGGCAATTGCACCTGTCTATCTAACCTCATAAGAGATTCACTATATGCATATCATAAAGTTCCCCACAGACTGGGTACTTTGTAATAGTGTCTACCATAACGAAATTCTGTTCCTATTTAATGTTTCCATGTTTCATTGAGCCCCTAAAAGTTCTGTAGTTTTCATTCCATTTTATTTCTAGATGAGATAAAGGAACTGAGACTCAGAGAGTCTATGTCACTTGTGTCAAGGCATGGAGGGCAGTGGAGAAATCAGAATTTGAAACTCGATTTCTCTGAAAAAGACCAGAAAAGTCTGATCATCCTTACAACCCCCTGATGTCATCCTGATAACTCAGGTCTTAGAGCTAATGGCAGTTCTTTCCTCACTCACCTTTAGAGCACTTATGAAAGACTGACTTAGACTAAACAAAGACTTATTAAGTTGTATCTGCCTTTGAATTGTTGACTATAGACAACATCCTCAAGTGAGGATCTCCTACCTGGAGTGAACATTAGGAGGATAAGCACAGTAGGAATGGGAGCAGAGTAAGCTGATGGGTCAGTGTGCAGCTAGAGCAGGAAGCATTAGTTGCATCTTACTGCGAAGAGTGACCTTCATTGACTTACCTGTCTCTTCTTTTATGACTCTAAAGTAGTCTTAGTAAAGTTCCTCTAGATAAAGAAAATCAGAAGGCTGTACATGACCTATTGAAAAGTGAAGTCTTCCGGATTATGTTCTTCTGTTCCCCTTAGATTCCCAGTGGATTGGAATACACCTGCTAACACTAAGGACAATCTGACATAGCTTGACGTTGGATACCAAGTCTATTTTACCCAGAAGTATTCTCATAAAGAAACTCATGAGAATACTTATTAGCCCTTAGTCTGGGTTGTCCTCAACCTTATTAATCAACACTGAATTAAGCTCAAGTGAGGTATGCACACCTAATGTCTAACAATGTATTGGAATATATTTTTGACCTTTTATAAGGAAAGCGTTTGCCTAAGCTGCATTTGAAATATACTGATGTCTGATTTAATTCACACTAAATGGATTCTCAATATAATCTGAAATGTTAACTTTTCTCTTTGTTGGCAGGGACAGCATTTTTGTTTGTTTGCTTTTGTTTGACTGATTGGCTGACTTTTGTTTTGATAGTTCTTAAATTTATTGAAAATTCAAGTACATGGTTTTTGTTTCATTTTTGAAACAAGGCAAGTCTGACATACTGACAAGCCAAACCAGAAAAAAAAATACTGATATTCTTCCCAAGAACCCTCTAGTTTTCACTGTTCATCTAACTTTAAAAAGGAGGAGACTGGAGAGGGGCTTAGTGCCTCAGAACATACTACTCTTCCATAGCCATGAGTTCACTCCCCATTATTCAAGTTGACTCACGACAATCTATAATGCAGCTTTGGGAAAGCTGATGCCTTTGACCTCTGCAGGCACACTCATGTATGCATGTCAACTCACAAACACTTTTACGTAATTAAAAATTACAAAACACCTACAAATTTAAGAAATGAGAAATTAGCAACAGAAATCCGCTGAATCAAAGCCTAACCTCACAAGCAGTAAACATAGATACTGTGGAAAGGGTAGTTCGGGATCATAAGCATGCTAAGTACACCTTTCTGTGTGAAAGAGTAGGGTGATATTTTAGTTATACTAAAGGATGGATTTATTCCTGACACTGCATAACACAATAATCAAATGACAACTTTAACATTGAATATTGTCATGTTGGGAGAGAGTCATTAAGAAAGAATTTAATAAGCAGTGGAGATTCATTTTCTAATGATACAAACTTTTACATCAATCCTGGTGAGTGTTTTGCAGCCCAGAATTTGCACACAATGAAACAACTAACTTAAAATGTCCATAAAGGGAAGTAGAGACAAAGACATAGTAAGTTCACCAGTTAAGAAGGTACCTTCTATTTACTTTAAAATAAATGCGTGTTTATTTTCTGTAGATCATTTTTTCGCTATTATTCTGTACCTTGATGAGTCAGTACTGTATGCTTTTTTTTCCATTAAAGGAACTTGCTGTAAGGACTTTGACATTTCTAAACAAAAATTAAGGTATAATCTCAGGAGCTGGGCAGAGAGGTTGAACCTGCACGTGAAGTGAGATGAGAAAAGGGAGAGACCTCAAAAATTGAGAGAAATTTGTGTGTGATATGCATGCATCATGCATCATACTTAAATATCTACTCCATTACTCCTCTATGTTTAAGATCTCCTATCACTAATGAGGGGGTACATATGTCTATAAAAATTTCAGAGGCAAAAATCAAAACTCCCAAATAATTGAGTGGAGCACAAAATGTATATTAAAATATAGAATGTATAAATATGAAATGTGTACATACATATATACATGGGCACATGGGCATGCATGTAGACATCTCTCTCTCTCTCTCTCTCTCTCTCTCTCTCTCTCTCTCTCTCACACACACACACACACACACACACAGAGAGAACAATGGGAGTGAGTTAGAAACTGTTATCACAAGGTTCTACCTGTTTAAGCTTCTGCTTGTTATTTTAGACAGGGACTGCCTCTTCAGTGATGGTTTCTGGGCTCATCTCAGACCTCTGATTGGAAAGATCTCTCTGAGATTCCTTGGAGCAGAATGTTTGTGTTCTCTGACAAAAATCATGTTCCAAATGAAAACCAAATTTCAAAATGAAAAATAAATGTTTCATGTGCATGATCAGTGATATAGTGCAAATAAATACATTTCCAGATAAATTTATTCTCCCCTCACACTGCTGAATATGGAATCCTCAAATATTAACTTTCTGTAACAAATAGTAACAGTTTAGTAGAGACCATAGATTAATATTTTATAAAATATGAGGTGAATATTTTCTTCCATTTTTCCAACAGAGAAAGAAATGCTGTCTGAGTTGAGAATCAATGTAAAATAGTTGCTTCCTTGTGCACTTCTGAGCTTTTCCAAAGTACGATTAATGGTCATCTATTATGCAAAGCATTACTGGATAGTCACCACAGAAACAAGATTGATTTATAATTTTTCTCAAAAAATTCTTCTTTTATTAACATTAATAAAATGTCACTACCTTGAACAATGCAATTGCCCATTATTTTCTATCTGAAAATATTTGGAATCTTTAAAATATACTAATTTTAGAAAACATAACCACTCTTCCTTTGAACAGGCTTTATATAATACTGTGGTTTCATAAAATGAACATTCTAAACAGAAACTTAAGGACAAGGATGCATCAGAGTTCTGGAATTGAATTTATTTTGAAGAATTGATAACTGTGGCTTTTAAAAAGAATTTGTTAGTGAATACTTTTACGAATCATACCTAAGTTTAGACATGTCTCTAGAAGGAATTTTAGCCTCTCTTGAAGATGACCAAACACAGAATTTTCCCACACCTGTACTCCCTCAAATGGAGCATCTCCATGCACCTCATTGAACGTCTGGTTCTCTCTTTGTGCCCCTAATGAGGAAGCACACCACAGTGGACATGCCTGGAGAAACTGCTGTCCTGTCAGACAGCATGTGAAAGAGCAGGAAGAGGAGGCTGAGATGCCAATTCCCCCTATAAGGACAGACAGCCAAGGTCCTATCTTCCTCTCCCTGTCTCCTTTAAAGGTCCCACCCCTCTCTGTAAACTAAGTGTGGATTTTTGAGCATTTGAGACTTCTAGAGATTCCTGTTACTTTGTCTATTTACCTAGTTCAGTATAGGACATTCACCATGTTACTATACATTCACTGAACGGAAAGGACTGCACACCTATGTAATGAATCGGGCAGACTCAGACTCAGGAATAAGCCTTATAGTTCTATTCCTGAAATACCAAAAATAATAAGGCTTTTAAGAAAACACTCAAATAAGATGTCATATTCTAATCTTGCCAAGAAAGATAATCAATCTACCAAATATTTCATTACTTGGTTTTGATTTCCCCAAATCTCTTAATAAAAGAATATGATTACAGCATAGAGGAAAAAGGGCATTACATTAGACAAGAAATGTCATGAAAACTTGTTTCAAATAACATTCCTAAAATTTGTAAAAACATACAGTTATCTCATGTCCTTAAATAGTATTATTAAATATTGCCTTCACCTAAGATTTAAAGAAAATACTCATTAATTATAGGAAAGACTTTGAAGCAGGTGTTTCTGAAGTGGAGTAGACATGACAATGAAGACAATTAATCAACAAAGAGCTGTCACCTGAAGTATCATCCCAGGTAAGAATACAACAGCAAACAGGATAGAAGCTCCATACCCTGACCCCTACCTATTATGTCCCATGCCCATATCTTCTCTTAACTGTGAGGCAACAAAGTATATGTATGTGAGCTTTATATTAAGTTCAAAAGTTTTAATGTAATAGAAATGTGTTTCTGTAATTACTGTCTGTAACTATTAGAAAGCCGACTGATGGGCTCAGAAGGTGATATGTATCTGAGTCTAATTCTAAGCCTACGTACACAGACGTGGTCTTAGGGTTTCTATTGCTATGCTAAGACACCACAATCTAAAGCGGCTTGGCAAGCAAAGTGTTTGCTTCAGCTGCAGTTCCACATCACAGTCCATCACTGAAGAAATGCTTCCTAATCACAGCTCGTTCTTCAGCCTCAGATGACAGTATCAAATGACTTAGTAAAGCAGAGGTTTCACCTTAGTAACTTTTAATTCAAAATATCTTCGCTCTCAATAGAGTCTTTAAGTCACTCTCAAAACTTCCCTCAGACATTTCGAGAAACTCTGAAAGTTGTTCTGCCATCATCTGTTCTGCTCTCAGCAATACATTCTCAATCAGTGATGCTCAACCTCCCTAATGCTACCCTTTAACAGAGTTCCTCATTTTGTGGTGAGCACCAACCATAAAATCATTTTCATTATTACTTCATAACTGTAGTTTTGCTACTGTTATGAATTATAATACAAATATCTGTGATTTCCCAATGATCTTAGGTAATTCTGGTGAAAGGCTTGTTCCACCCCTGCCCAAAGCATCATGACCCACATGTTGAGAAACACTGTTCTAAATTCCCACAGAACAGCCTACTGAGCTCTGAACACTCAGTGGTTTTTCCAGTCCAGAGTACCAAAGTCCTTCCACAAACTTCCTAAAATATGTTTGTGTCTTTCAGAGTAATAACACCTGACCTGGTACCACTTTCATCTTACTTAAGGTATCTGTTGCTGTGATGAACCACCATGACCAAAAGCAATTAACTATAACAAAACTCCATGATTAAAATGACTTGTAGAAGAAAGAGTTTATTTTAGTTTAAGGATTTCAGGGAGTTGAGATCATATTGGTGGAAAAGCATGGCAGCTGATATCGGGCATAGCAGCTAAAGCAGGAAGTTAAGAGTTCACATTCTTGACTGGAAGCAGATGGCTAAGAGAACAAACTAGAAGTGGCCTGAAGCTTTAAATATCAAAGCTCACCCTAGTACCATGCCTCCTCCAACAAGAAAACCTCTTCGAAGAGTATCACCAGCTGGGCAACAAATGCTCAAATACTCGAGGCTATGGGGGCTATTTCTCATGCAAACCAAGAAACTGTCTAGGTCACGGACATGGACATAGAACTGATACAGCAGGGGGTAATATTCTCTGTCTCTCTGTCTCTAATCTCTGTCTGGACACATCGTTTTTGGGTTTTTTGAGATAGAGTTTCCCTTGTAGACCAAGCTGGCCTCAAACTCAAAGGGATTCACCTGCCTCTGCCTCCCAAGTACTGGGATTAAAGGCATGAACCACCACTGCCCAGCCTGGACACAACCTTTTTAATTAGGGCACCCTTTGCTCGTTAAACTTGAATGTGATCATAGTTTCCTGCTGTATCTCTCCCAGTGTTCAAATTTTTGTTTGTTATCTTTATTTATCTTGGATTTTCGAGACAGGGTTTCTCCGTAGCTTTTTGGTTCCTGTCCTGGAACTAGCTCTTGTAGACCAGGCTGGCCTCGAACTCACAGAGATCCGCCTGTCTCTGCCTCCCGAGTGCTGGGATTAAAGGCGTGCGCCACCACTGCCCGGCTTTGTTTGTTATTTTAAGAGACGTTTTTCATATCTTTTTTTTAAATTTTTTATTGAGAAAAAGAAAAAAAAAGTTTCCGCCTCCTCCCAGCCTCCCATTTCCCTCCCCCTCCTCCCCCACTCCTCTCCCCCTCCCTCTCCAGTCCAAAGAGTAGTCAGGGTTCCCTGCCCTGTGGAAAGTCCAAGGTCCTCCCCACTCCGTCCATGTCTAGGAAGGTGAACATCCAAACTGGCTAGGCTCCCACAAAGCCAGAACATGAAGTAGTATCAAAACCCCGTGCCATTGTCCTTGGCTTCTCCTCAGCCCTCATTGTTCGCCATGTTCAGAGAGTCCAGTTTTATCCCATGCTTTTTCAAACACAGTCCGGCAGGCCTTGGTGAGCTCCCAATAGATCAGCCCCACTGTCTCAGTGGGTGGGTGCACCCCTCGTGGTCCTGACTTCCTTGCTCAACATGGGATGTACTCACTCATAATTGGTTTCTAGCCATAAATAAAGGTCACGGAGTCTATAATTGGTGATCCTAAAGAAGCTAAATAAGAAGGCGAACCCAAAGAAAAACATATAGTTATCCTCCTGGCTATGGGAAGTAGACAAAATTGCCGAACAAAAAATTGGGATCTTAGCCGGGCGTTGGTGGCGCACGCCTTTAATCCCAGCACTCGGGAGGCAGAGGCAGGCGGATCTCTGTGAGTTCGAGACCAGCCTGGTCTACAGAGCTAGTTCCAGGATAGGCTCCAAAGCCACAGAGAAACCCTGTCTCGAAAAAAACAAAAAAAAAATTGGGATCTTGGGGGTGGGGTGGGATGGGGGTAAGGGGAGATGGGGAGAGAAAAGTGAGAAGGGAGAATGGGGGGAACTTGGGGAAACAGGATGACTGGGATAAAGGAAGGTTGGATAGGGGAGCACGGAAGCACAATTCTTAGTTAAGGGAGCCACCTTAACTAAGGGTTGGCAAGAGACTTGAACCTAGAGTGGCTCCCAGAAGCCCAAGGTGATGTCCCCAGTTAGTTCCTTGGGCATCTGAGGATAGGGAACCTGAAATGACCCTATCCTAGAGCAATACTGACAAATATCTTGCATATCTCCATAGAACCTTCATCTGGTGATGGATGGAGATAGAGACAGAGACCCACACTGGAGCACTGGACTGAGCTCCCAAGGTCCCAATGAGGAGCAGAAGGAGGGAGAACATTTTTCATATCTTAATTAAAAAGTGATGTTTAACGGAGTCAGGATAAATAACTTTGACATATTTTTATATTTCCATTTAAAATTTTACATATTTTTGGCAATCCAATAATAAACCTAAATTCATTTCCCTCCTATTAATTATGAAGCATATATTGTCATCTAGTACCCTTCTGAAACAACAGTTCTGCCAAAACATACTTAAAAACTCTTAGATCAAACGGGATTTAAGACAAGACTTTTATTAAGTAGGTATTTTAACTTTCTATAATCTATCAAAAGCAAGTAACTGAAACTCACCAAATGATCAGTACAAAATATATTAAAGCTGGGTTCTTGTCTTATCAAGGATATATCCACAGATTGCTTACTTCAAAAGCAAAATGATGTCATCTCTAACCCAGTTCTTTCAGCTGAACATCTTAAGCATGCTGGTTTTTTTTATCTTTAACTGTGTGCTCCCGTTTATGATTCAAAAATTGCTGCCAGTTCCCAATATGAGATGTTTATTTCATGTAAGTCTTTATTTGTGTCACATTCCACTTCTTACCTGTATGGAATCAGTGACTAGAGACTGGATACTGAAGATGCCTTGAGTGAAGCTCGGAGTTCACGTGCTAGCTTGGTGCATACAAGTTTTGAACTCTTGATTTGATACTATGTTTGTCACGTATGGAACACACATAAAATGGGCCTCTAGCACAGCCAATCAGAAGGCCTAGAAAAGTATGTTTGAACAAGTTTTTAATTGCTTTTGACTTCAGATTTAGCAACTATTGAATGAGTGATATAAAAGCCTCTGGAATTCTAAGTTCCAGATGGACCAGTGTTTAAGAGTGCTTCATGCTGTTCCAGAGGATGTAAGCCTGGTTTCCAGCAGCAACTTCAGGCAGTTCCCACTGGCCTGTAATTCCTGTTTCAGAGGGTACATTGCCCAGTTGTGGCCTCTGTGGGCATCTGCATACATACACAGATAAACATTTACACATCTATAAAAAGAATAAATCTTTAATGAAATGCAAGTCCTTATTTTACAGGTCTTTGCAGAGTTTGAATGATTTAATTTTGTAAAAGTTTAAGACAGCTGCTCAAATAAGGTCTAATATAGCATTTCTGCTTTCCTGGTTTATTGTGAAATCATCTCACTGACATCAGCTTACATTCTGACATCACACTGACATTGTGAATGTAGCGTCCATCAAAATTATACACAACAACCTCCTTTTAAACGGATATTTCCCACTCTCTGAGCTTCCAGTTTCCCACAACCATAATGTGTGATAGGAGACATGAAGTTATCAAGGCTGTACTGGGAGATCCTGCCAACAACCTGCTCTCCTCTTACCACAAGCTTGGCTGTTCAAGTTTGGGTCCAATGAAACATTTCTTTGCCTCTTCTGTGTATTCAAGATCCCTAAACCAAACAAGTATCCACAATACAGGAAACCTTGGTAGCATCTGGAAATTGCAGAGCATTTTCAGTTAACAAGAGTGAGGAAATTATCAGAGCATAAATTTGAGATATATAATAAAATTACATTATATGGATTGAGCAGGTTGTTCTTATGCATTTATATCATCAAGTAAGGATAAAGGTCATGGATTTAAAAGAGAACAAAGGGAAGATTCACAGGAAGGGTTTTTAAAAAGGAAGGGGAAAATAGAAAATGATGTAATTAAAAAATTAAAAAATATATTAAAAATAAAATTTGGCTTGTAAAAAACTAAGTATCAAAACAAGCTTATAGTGCGGCTTAGTCTGGAGGAAACCAGAAGCAGAACCCCACCACCTCAGACGACAGGAGCAACACCTCCTACCCTGTAGTTTTGTAGTCTACACCAGCAATACTTCACATCCCACACTCCATTTAATCATGCACACACCCACCACTAGCCAATAGACGCTCTACATATGGAAGTGAAGCACCGCTACAACAGTTCCCACAACAAATGTTTCAGAAGACTAGCTTCTGACCTTAGGAAAGGTGTTATGCACAAAGCCAGCCTTGATTTTTTGGAGGACAGGTGGCTTATCTTTCTTGTAGATGCTGTACATTATAAATATTGTGGTTACCAAATCCTGGATGTTTCAAGATACTCACAACTGAATTTTATTTTATTCTTGATTTGGCTTACTGAGTGAGAGCAGATTTAAATGCACTCGTATGGATTAGTAAGCAAGTGTGAATGTGTAACACATGCACAGTCAAACATTGGCATAGAATCTTCTATAGGCATATTTGGATCTATCCCTCCCTCTTTTTAGGAATATATGATCATTGGAACCACTTAACTTTGTTTGACAATTAACTTATTCAATCAATTTCTCAAATACTGAAAATCAAAGAGATCTAAGTATTTCCAAATTATTTAGCAATTTTTATTTAAATATTAGTATCTTTTCAATTTTTACCTCATTATAGAAACACAAAGATAACATACTACTATGGCCTGTACCTTTTGAGATATTATGTAATATATTTAGATGTTGAGTATTTTTCAACAACAGAGCAAGTCCTCTTTGACTTTGTCTGATACCAACTTTCCATAGGTTGCTGTCTTGGAAAACTACTCCCCATCACACTAATAAGGGATACAGAACATATCTATAATTTATACTTATGCCAAATGCATCTTTAATTTATGACTAATATATTGGGTGCATTATTTAGCTTTCTGCGATTTATATTCTCATTCACAAATGAGCTTTATAATCAAGTCTTTTTTCCTTAGAAACAAATAAAATAATATGCAGAGCCCTAAGTGTATGCCAGACATATGGGAGGAACTCAATAACTGTAATTAATTTTTACTGTTATTGTTGATGCTGATGATGTTATTGTTACTTCACAGCCTCTAGCTACGCCTTACATCTGCTGCTATTTTTTTTACAAGTTTAATTAATGACAGCTTCAAAACTTGAAATTTAAGAATGACAATCGTTGACAAATGCAGCCCATCCTTAACTAAAATATAAGTTTTTGGTGTGCATAATCAAAGGGGTCAACTAATGTACAGGTGTATCTACCACATGTTCCGCATTATCTCAGGCCCAACAGAAAAAGAAAGAAGCATCCTTTGTGTTCATCAAATATTCAGTCTTTCGTGTCCTTTAATGTACTTCATTGATGTCCTGAGAAACTAAAATATGAAGACATGTGTATCCACTCTGATATGCAGGAAGATGTAATAAAATCTCTCTCTCTCTCTCTCTCTCTCTCTCTCTCTCTCTCTCTCTCTCTCTCTCTCTCTCTCTTTGTGTGTGTACATGTGTGTGTGTTTATACATGATGTATATTCAAATTATATATTTAGATATGTATATGTACACACATACATATAAAAATAAAGTTATCAGCCTGAAAACTAGAAGCAATGATGGGCTCTCCTTGCTAGTGTCAAATTTATGTGGCATCATGAAATAGTTCAGATATGCTGAGAGTATCAACACAAACAATAACCTATATTCACACTTTGCAATTTAAGAAACAAAATTGCAAATGAAACCTTTTGTGAATTTCTTCCCAATCTCAAAGAGTAGCATGTGTAGACTATCTGTTCATTTGCCCAATAACTTAACTTTTTCATGACTTCATGGATGTTATTAGTCAAGTACTTCAAGAGCATAAATAAACAACAGATTGTTGTTGGCCTTTGAAGCAATTATACAGTTCAAAGTGAAGGAAAGGTTAACTGCTTACCAGTAGGCAACATGTCAAATATATTTGCCAAATTTAGTTTACTTTTATTATTGTCACCAAGATCTAACACATTTCTTAGTTATACAGGTAAGAAACGACACCTCAGAATCAGCTGCAGGAACTCTGTTGTAGATGTATCATTTGGGTCTGGGCATCACATGGTCTTTCTCTATAACAACAATTAAAGTAAAAGAAGTCATGGATTTGAGGGAGAAAGAAAAAGGAGATGGAGGAAGAAAAGAGAATTGGGGAAATTATGGAATTTTTATATTTTCAAGACAAAAACTATTATATGAAAAAAGAACCCACACCTAAGTAAGTTTGCTTTAAGCAGTTGTTATCTTTTTGTTCATTTGTTTTGTTTATGTTTTATTTTCCTCAATTTAAAAAATTATTTTTTTAATTTCATTTTACATTTCAATTGCAGTTCTCCCTCGTACCCCTTTTCCTGTCTCCCCTCACCTTCCCCTAGCCCATCTCTCATCCATTCCTGCCAATGGTAAGGGCTCCACTATGGAGCCAACCAAGTATGGGGCATTAAGTTAGGGCAGAACTAAACTCCTAGACCCTGTATTAAGGCTGAGTCTGGCAACTCACCATAGGGAATTGATTCCAACAAGCCAGCTCATCCACCAAAAATAAATTCTGGTCTTACTGCCAGGGATCACTCAGATAATCCATGCTTCGCCTATGTCTCCCACACACAGAGGTCCTTTTTGGTCCCATGGAGGATCCACAGCTGTCGGTATAGAGTTCATGAGTTCCCACAAGTTTGGTTCCACTCTGTAGATTTCTCCTTCATGATCTTGACCTCCCTTGTTCACATATTATCTCCTCACTCTCTTCAACTGTATTCCCCAAACTCTGCCTGATTCTTGGTTGTGGATCTCTGCATCTAATTCCATTAGTTATTGGATGAAGGCTCCATGATGATAGTTAGGTTATTCACCAATTTGGTTATAGAATAAGGTCAGATCCGGCACCTTCTACACTATTGCTAGGAATCTTAGCTGGGTCATGCTTGCAGATTCTTGGAAATTTTCCTAGTACCAGGTTTCTCCCTAGTCCCATGGCAGTTCTATAAAGATATCTCTTTCTCAATATGATGTCTTCTAGCTCCATCCATTTTCCTGCAAATTTTAAGATGTCAGTTTTTTTTCCTGCTTTGTAGATGGGGGATTCCCCTCTGTATGCTGTGAATACCATTGGTTAAAAAAGAAACTGGCTTGGCCTGATAGGGTAGAGTAGAGATTGGCAGAGAAAACTAAACTTAATAATGGGAGAAAGAAGAGTGGAGTCAGGAAGAAGCCATGCAGTCCTGCCAGAAAGAGAAACCGGAATTTTAGCCGGTAAGCCATAGCTACGTTGCAATACACAAATTAATAGAAGTAGTCTAAATTAATATGCAAGAGTTAGCTGATAAGAAGCTAGAGCTAATGGGCTAAGAAATGATTTAATTAATACAGTTTTGTGTGGTTATTTCAAGTCTGGGCAGCCAGGAACAAACAAGCAGCCCTCCTACCACACTATGTAGTACTCCATTGTGTAAATGTACCACATTTTCCTTATCCATTCTTCAGTTTAAGGGCATTTAGGTTGTTTCCAGGTTCTGGCTAAGGCAAAAAAAAAAAAAAGGTTGCTATGAACCTAGTTTAGCACATATCCTTGTGGTACAATTGAGCATCCTTTGGAGATATACCCAAAAGTGGCATTGCTGGATCTTGAGGAAGGTTGTTTCCTAATTTTCTGGGAAATTGCCATACTGATATCCAAAGGGTCTGTACCAGTTTGCATTCCCACCAGCAATGCAGGAGTGTTCCCTTTATCCCACTACCTCCCCAGCATAAGTTGTCATCAGTGTTTTTTATCTTGGCCATTCTTACAGGTGTAAGATGGAATCTCAGAGTTGTTTTGAGGTAACCCACACCCAGGAAGACAATTATCATATGTACTCACCCATAAGTGCTGAAATTTTGCTGGTAGGTCATGACCTCGTGGTGATATACCGATTAATAGAAATGGGTTAAATTATGATGTAGGATTTAGCCGATAAGAAGTTAGAGCTAATGGGCCAAGCAGAGATTTAAATAATATGATTTCTGTGTGGTTATTTCGGAGCTAAGCTTGCAGGGCAGCCAGGACAAACAAGCAGCTTTCCTCCAACACAGACCAAATGAATAAATCTAGATCAAGCAAACTGAGCAAAGTAAAGCAGAGCACTCTTGGGTGACTGTCAGGAAGACAAGAGAGAGAGAGAGAGAGAGAGAGAGAGAGAGAGAGAGAGAGAGAGAGAGAGAGAGGAAGAGAGAGAGAGAGCACATGGAATGTCCGGCAACTAGCTCTTTTTTTTTTTTTTGAGATCCATGTATTTCAACTAGCTCTTAAATACCCTGTAGGTATGGTTTTGATCAACTCTGGGGGAGAAGCTGACCCTTAGTGGGCTTTCTGAGGGGGTAGGGTCTGAAATGGGAGGAGGTAAACCATGGAGATTCCTAGCATCATCCACTACCCTCAATCCACTCCTGTTCAGAAAGGAACAGGCCTCCCGTGGGTATCAACAAAGCATGGCATATCAAGTTGTTAAAAAACTAAGGAACTCGCCATATATTAAGGCTGAGCAAGGGAATTTTCTATGCAGGGTATAGAAAGATTGCCATGAGGGATTATCCCCAAGTTACAGAGTAAATGAATTGAATTTAGCGGATTCTGAGCTTCTCCTTCCATGAGAAGAAGTGCCCTTCACATTATTGAGAGGAATATATCTAGTCTGTTACTCTCTAATAGGAATCATTTTAATACTTTGACTCAGGTCATCTTCAAACAGTAAACTAGCTCAGGGGTTCAGGTCAGTGATGTCTTTGATATCCTTCATCAAAGTGGTTCCATACTAAAACTCACAAAATATTGGAAACTAATATTCTAAAGGTTAAAAAAAGAAGAAAAATACAAAAAAAAACAAGACAAAAATAGAAAACGCATGTTTTTTCCAACAGACTGGGGCAACTTTAGTTGTCACAGGTTAGACATAAAATAATGTTTGCAAAGAGCTCTGGGAAGAAGGGGCCTCGATTTCTAGTTTGGTTCTGAGGACATTATATTTTTTCTGCCCTCGAGTGGGGTTGATACATCCTAAAGAATGAGTTTGTACAGAATCTCTTGCAGACTTGGCAACTTAGGAACCAATAAAAATATTTTTTAATCAACCTAGTGACATCTTTACAAGAGGTATGAAAACTTTTATATCTAAAAATCCAACTTCCATAAAACCCATGGGTGTTTCCCTAGCCAAGAACAAAACTAAACTGAACAAGAACATTTTATGGGATAAGTTTTGATATACTCTTTCATGTGGGAAGTTTTAGGGCTCTATCAGCACATCCTGACCTTTGCTGCAGACATATTTTGATATGGTGATTCACATCCTACTGTACAAGAGATTTCTTTGGCTTTTCTGCCAGGACGGGTAAAACAAACCATTTTTATGTCCAGATCATGGTCTCTATTGAACTCTGTATTATCTCAAGAGAAAACAACATTATGCCTGAAACTTACAGGTGAGGATCAAGTGAGATTCCTTATCCCAAGACACCAAGGAATGGACTAGTGTGAAGATGAAAGCTCACAGCCCATTTCCCCATGATGTTTTTCTCAATCTCAATGGCTCTCCATAGTACAGGTACCCTGGTTCTTCTGTGCACCAACTTCACTGCACCTTGAACTTTCTGAATCATCTTGTCTTCCTGTATTCTCTCTCCCTCCCCCCCCCCCTCTCTCCCTACTGTCCCACTTCCTTACCAAGCCCTCTTCTATTCTGACCAAACTGTCTCTTACTCAGCATTTCATCAAAATTTTATTTCAATATGCATTCTTCCATATTTAAATTATTTTAGTACATTTCAGTCTGTTTTGTGGTTAGATTCTAACAAGGTGTCGCATGTTTTATCTACTTACATGATTCCATTTACCTGAAAATATTCTGACAGCAAGAAACACCTCCACCCATGCCTAAGTGTTCCTGTTAAGCAATATTGCATTAATTAAAATGTATGTTTATTTAGCTGTCACACATATGTTGAATATCTTGATGACCCAGCCTCTGTTCCAGACCCATAGATGTTAAATATAGAAAAGACAATAATTAGAATCTAAATAGGCCTATATTCAGAAACTTTCAGTTATTATTGGTTTTATAATATTTAGGAGATCCCCTCTTTGAGTTTTAATGGCCTAACTATAAATAAGGGCATCAATAATTCCTGTATCATGAAAACACATAAATAAAATTATAAATATGGGACTAAGAATGTATATAGACACTGATAACCATTGGCTTTGACACATGATCCTATGCAGTTGTGCTGCCTGGTTTGTATGTCAACTCATTTGGGAAGAAGGAACCTCAACCAAGGAAATGCACCCACAAGACTGGATTTTTGGACAAGTCTTGCATGAATTTTCTTGATTAATGGTTTATGTCGTAGGGTCTGCCCACAGGGTCACTGCCACCTGGGTGGGATGGTGGGCCTGGATAAAAAAATGACAGACTGAGCAAGCCCGGAGAAGCAAGCCAATAGCTTCACTCCTTCATCTACATCAACTGTTGTCTCAAGGCTGCTGCCCTGTTTAAGTTCTTGCCCAGCCTTCCTTTAGTAATGGACTATATACTAGGATTATATCCTAGTGGTATAAACAGAAATACATTCTCTTCTTTCCAAGTTGCTTTTGGTAATGAGGTTTATCACAGAAATAGAAACACTAACTAAGACAATTTGTTAAATCATTCTGCTATGACACAAAGAAAAAATTAAAAACATACAAAGAAATGGATATTAAGTGCACATCAAAATAATATAGCACAAGAAGACAATGCATAGTATTTGGTACATAAAGGAAATGCACATAAATATTATGTGCTCAAAAAATGACAGTTCAATGGTATTCGGAACTGCATGATGTCATGCTAGTTAATTCTGTAGGAAGTGAGACAGAAATGAAAATGACATGTTCAATGGTGTAAATGAAAGGAAATATAAAAATGAAATATAAATTCAGAGCAAGAGGACCCTAAAGAAGTGTGAGGAGACTCCTCATACAGATGTTTGTGGAGTAAAGACTGCAGCAGATTGAGAACCCAGAGCGCATGCAGGATATGTCCTCAGAGAGGATTTGCAGCCCCAGTTACACACAGTGATGGAGGGTAGAAGACTGCTATGTTTATGCACTGACAAAAGTCCTCAACCTTAGAAAATAACAATGTGAGCAATTTCATTATTAAACCTGATACATGGCTATAAAGCTGCTTAAGTAAATATAAAAAGTCTTCAAGAACCTATGATATTGGCAGCTGGATAAATGAAGGATGGAATTGACTCCAAGTGTACTTACTGTAAAAGTCACTTGGAATTAGCCTATTGCTTGCCCTTTAACTTCACACAGCTTGTGACTCTTGGTTATCTTGACTTTGACATTGTAGTGTACAACCTAATGATTTTACTCCCTATGCCTCCCTCAGGGATGATCCTATTTGTTCTCAGTAGAGATGGATTTTCTGAAAACTTTAGCTAACCATTTTGCATGCATATCTGTCAGTTTGGAAGAGTCTGTTCAGAGAGCATCCTAAAGCAATGGTTCTCAACTTGTGGGTCACAATCCCTTTAGAGACTGAGAGACCTTTTCCAGGGGTTACCTAAGATCATAGGAAAACACAGACATTTGCATTATGATTCATAACAGTAGCAAAATTATAGTTATGAAGTAGCAGCAGACATTATTTCATGGTTGTATATCACAACAACATGAGGAACTCTATTAAAGGATTGCAACATTAGGAAGGTTGAGAATCAGTGCCCTTAATGGCCAAAATAATTACAGAAGTCTACATACTCCACATACAGGAACTAAGTGAGATTTTATTAGTAGCTTTAATGAGAATGTGTATTATTTTTCTTTTCAGCAGGCCTTAACTAATAACTAATATTATTCCAGACCTCTCCTGCTCCCTGCTTTCCAATGCAGACCTGCGAATTTCTTTGCATTGTTGTTTGACTTGCCTGACAGTCCAAACTTTCATAGGACACCTGTATACATAAAGAAAGCATCTAATACTTCTGGGACCTTCTGCTCAGAGCAAACTTCTTCCTGCAGTCATTGCATTTGCCAATCACCCACCTGGAGCCTCAAGTACATGAATATATATGGAAAAGGAGAGACCCAGAAGAAAAACTTTAAAACAAAACACTGCTTGGGAAGGAAAATAAGAGAACCTGTGGCTGACACACAATCCTCTGAGAGTATCATAAGGAATCCTTGAAACAGAGAAGTGAAGGATCTTGGAACTCTGGGACAGAAGAAATAAAAATAGACATTGAAAACCCAAGGTGAATAAATTCTTGAGCTTTCTAAATAATGATGCTGGACAAAAATGTGGAGTATCTGTCCACGCATTAATACAGAAGAATTTGAGAAAGTTATAAACAGAAGAAAGTGAAGGGCTTGAAAGAGATAAGTTTCCCACACCAAATGGTGGAATTTCAATGATGTCACACTGGGATAAGTTACTACAGCTAGGAAAGCAACCCTCTGAAGAGAAAATAGAATCAACTATAAAATATTAAAACAGGTACAACTAACTCTCAGTGAAGCTGGACTATAAAATGGAGAAATGAAGCACAAAGAAGAAAAACAAAATCATAAGCCATAGCAACAGAAAACAAAAATAAGATGAAATTAAGCCATAGTATACTAATAATGGTATAAAATATGTAATAAAATACGAATTCCAAAATACATCATTTCAGCACCAGAGTTATCCAAGTAAATAAGAACACAATTCAAATATTTATTGTCTAGAAAATCTCACTTCAAATATACCTGTGCTAAGGGTTGAACGCTAAAGGAAGAAAAAAAAGCAATGTAAACAGCAATCCAAAGGCAATGTGATACCTGTATGTAGTAAACAGACATTAGAATGCAGCTCTCAAGGACTGAGAAAAAAGCTACACATTGCTAAAGAGATCCCAAAAGAAAAATGTGTATATACCAAAACACAGATTTAAAAATGTGAAGTAAATGCTTACAGAACTGAATGAAGAAAGATAAATCCATCGTTACAACTAGAGTTCAAAATGCCTCTCAATGATTTGTGACCATAAGATAAAAAATCAACCATTGTAATGATAGGCAGGTGGTTATGCTACTGAATTTGCTCTGGAAATTAAGAATGATAATGGGAAAATGTGCAGTTTGCTAAATTTGTGATCATGATATGCATTCATTCTTCTAAACATTGTTTTTAAAATGGAAGCCAAGGTAATTAGTCCTCAAATACAACTGATTGATGCTGTCCACTTAGAAATCCGTGAAAGAGAGCCAGAATTGTGCACACCTGTTAGTCTGATGCCTAGAAAGTGGAGGCAGAAAGGCCATGAGTGTCAGACTACGGAGAGAGACCTATCACAAAGAAAAGGACAGTACACATAACACCTCAAACATTAAATTGACAACAGAAACGAAAAAGCAAATCAAGTCAGAAGAATTATGATTCTCAGGATGCAAAGCCCTGTGTTGCTTCCTTTTCCTTTCCTGTGACCAAGTATCAGACTAAAAGAACTATAGTAGGAAGGGTATAGTTTGTCTTACAGTTTGAAGAGACACAGGCTATAATGGTGGGGAAGGCTGAGGAGAGGCCTGTGACATGGCTATCACACTGTGTCAGTGGTGAGAAAGCTGATAAGAGAGAACTTAGTGGTAGACAATCACACTTCAGGTCTGCTCATAACAACTCACTTTCTCTATAAGCAGTTCTGTGGCCTTTCACATTAGTAAGAGCAACTGTGGTCCAAATATTCAAAATCATGAAACTATTTCACACTAAAACCACAAGGGCTTCAATTACTGTTTCTTCAAAGGAGAAGCCACAAAAAAGAAATCATAGTTCTCAGGTTTTGACATTTCTTTCTGCCACAATATAATTAATTATCATAATAATAGCTTACTTTTCAAGTAAGCAGGAAGTTTATGAGGATGGTAGAAAATTAATTTTGTTATTTACAAACAAATTATAAATCTGTATCAATTAAGTGTTTTTCCCCACACAGAGTTGCCTAGAAATTCATAAAGTTGGTGCCTTATAGGAAGAAAGAATTAATAGCTTATCCATCACAACACAGGCCAAAGGCTATACCATACCTGTTCCCCAAGAAAGTAGTATGCTGGGTCTGTCATCGCCTCAACCCACATTGTTGATGATTCTTTGAAACAAGACAATTCTAGTAGGAGAAAAATATCTTTACTTACACAATCACTATAAATGAGACTACATTTTATTTAAGCCCCAGATAGGAATTAAAATAATTGCTAACATGATTTAGCATCCATAACTAAACTTGAGCTTTCCTATGCACTTAGTGGTCCCTCCATTCACACAACCTCCTCCACTGATGTGCAGATTCATAATCCCTCTCACTCCCTGTTCTGTCCCATTAAGGTCTTTATGCTCTCCTGACTGCTCTGACCACTATCAAGGCAGAAGTACAGAAGCGAATCCCCTCCTGCAACATTATTTGGATGGAGGGTTAGCATAACATAAAAGTTCATTTACAAAAATGTTAGCTGCCTGTTCAATAGTTCAAAGTTCCTAGCTTAAAAGGAATAATTGGTTTCTCTTGGGCCAAATCTAAGTGAGCCCAGCCTGGCCACATGGATTTAGTTGCTACTGCCCTAATCTCCCCCAAGTAACATGTCCCAACATGAAATAATTTCCTGGAGTTTGAATAGTTGTGAAACAAAGAATACATATCAAAGCACTTTTCATATACTAGGTGAAAACTAAGGTCACCAGATTATAGAAAATTTGGAGAATTTCTGTGGTAGGTTTCAGACTACATCTGATTGCATTTTTACCTAGTGGGCTACTGGAAACTAGTGACCTGCACAGTTAATGTGTTCTACAATGCCTTTTTGAGAAATGTTCAACATCCTTATCCCTCAGGGAAATCAAATCCAAATGACTCTGAGAAACCATTTTAAACCAGACAGAATGGCTAAGATAAAAAAAAAAATAGCTCATGCAGAAGAGGATGTAGAGTAAGGGAAACACTCCTCCATTGCTGGTGGGAAGGCAAACTTATACAACCACTCTGGAAATCAGTATGGCAGTTTCTCAGAAAATTGGGAATCAACCTATCTCAGGACCCAGCAATACCACTCAGGTATATACCCAAAGGATGCTCAATCATACTACAAGGACATTTGTTCAACTATGTTCACAGTAGCATTAGTTGTAATAGCCTGAACCTGGAAACAACCTCCTCAACTGAAGAATGGATCAAGAAAATGTGGTACATTTACACAATGCAGTACTATTCAGGGATTAAAAGTGACATCTTGGAATTTGCATGCAAATGGATGAAACTAGAAAAATAAACATCCTGAGTGAAGTAACCCAGATTCAGAAATATGAACATTACCGTGCACTCACTCATAAGTGAATATTAGCTGTAAAGCAAAGGTTAACAAGCCTACAGTTCATGAGACTAGAGAAGCTAAGTAACAATGTGAACTGTAAGAGAAATATAAACATATCCATCCCCTGGGAAGAAGTAGACAAGATCTCCTGACAAAATTGGAAATATGGCATGGGGTGGGGGGAGAAGGGTGGGTGGAAGAGAAGAGGAGGGGAGAAGGGGACTGAGGAGAACTTGAAGAAATGTGATAGTCAAGATGGAGGAAAGACAGAGACAGGGAGCAAAATGGATATTTTGATTGAGGGAGCCATTATGGGTTAACAAGAAACCTGGCATTAGAGAAATTCTTAGGAATCCGCAAGAATGACCCCAGCTAAGACCCTAAGCAAGAGTGGAGAAGGCACCCAAACTAGGCTTTTTTTATAGTCAGATTGATGACTATCTTAATTCTCACCATAAACCTTCATCCAGCAATGATGGAGACAGGGGCAGAGACTGGGCTGAGTTCTCAAAGTCCTGTTGAAAAGTGGGGGGCGGGTGAGAATATGAGCAAATGGGTCAAGACCGTGATGGGGACACCCACTGAAGCAATTTACCTGAGCTAATGGGAGCTCACCAACTCTGGCTGAACAGAGAAGGAACCAGCATAGGACCAAGCTAGACCCTCTGAATGTGGGTGACAGTTGTATGGCTGGAGCAGACTGTGGGGCCACTGGCAGTGGTAGCAGGATTTATTCCTACTGATTGTACTGGCTTTTTGGAAGCCATTCTCTTTTGAGGGATACCTTGCTCAGCCTGGATATAGTGGGGAGGTCCTAGGCCCTTCTTAGGAACAATGTGCCTTGCCTTCTCTGGGGAGTAGATAGGGTGAGGTAGGGAAGAAAGAGGAGGCAATGGGGGGATGGGATAGAGTGGGAACTGGAATTTGTATGTAAAATAAAAAACATAGTTTGTTTTCTGTTTTAAAAGATAAAATAAAATAAATAATATGCCTTATTGACAGCCATGAAAACACGAGAGATAGTCTAGATAAGTTGATCTCTTTCAGGACAAATATGACCCATGTCTTCCTATGTGCGCCTCTCACCCCTTGCCAAACTTGCTGCTTTTAGATGAAATGTGCCTTAGTGTTTATCCCTGAATGTTCAAATTACAGACACTTCCCATTGCCTTGAAGGGCTTCCCTGTCTGAAGTTTTATCCTCTGATGAAAAGTAAAACTGTGTCTCCACTATCTTAGCTGAGATACAAAGCATTATTAACTTCACCTTGATATCTAAGCAGAAATTACATGCATACAGATGCACACATGCATGCACTTGTGTATGCACACTCACACATGTGGGAGGGGAGAGGGCAGAGAGAGTCTATTCTGGTTCAAGGCAAGATTCAAACATAAACCCTATTTATTCCAATACCAGTGAGGAATACTGGTCATGGCTTTTAATTGGAGCATCCTGTATTTTATGAGATCAAAATGTCTGTTAAATTCACAATGCAGAAGAAACTGCCGTTTCTGTCCATAGATTGTTTCTAGAGGTGTGATTTCATCTCTGTGTCTTCCTAATGCATGTTCACGACTTTCTCTTTGCTGTGTAGGTATGTCTGTGACTGTGTTCCATCTAGACATCACGCTCCAAGGCCTCAGAACTTCGGGAAGCCTTCACACTGCCCCCACCACAGCATAATAATAGGTGTTCTAGTATGTTCCACTCTCTTTCTTCCTTCACTTTATAACAAGCCCACATGAGTGTGTCATTCTTGAGGTCATTTACCAAATTACCTGCTAAATTCAGACCCTGTGTTTGAATCTGATATTGACTCTACTATCTGTGGGGGAAACTCAGTCTTTATACTCATTAGTGACTAGTAACTGGTCCTCACTGGAATTTCCAGTAATTTTTTTTGCCTCAACTCATCCCATGAAACATTTCTTCCCAATACATATGCTATTTACTTATGTCTTTGGTTACTATAGTGTGTGTGTGTGTGTGTGTGTGTGTGTGTGTGTGTGTGTGTGTTGTCAGGGACCAGCCTCAACAAATGGACGTTTCTCCAGAGTGGAGGTGTGGGAGACAAATGAAAATAATGAAACACAGAAACATATAGGATAGTATCAGGAGGGAATTTTTCAGTAAGTACTGAAAATTTGCCCGAGTTAAATTTCCAACCGGTTAATATACCCCTGACCCCAAAATGTAGGAGTGAAACAAAAGATTACATTTACACACAAATTGAAAGTCGAGGACTACTTTTGTAACCCATGCCCTTGACACACACAAAACACTCACAGACAAACCACTCCCTGGGTGAAACTTCAAGTTATTTTCAAAAGGGGAAGTGGAACTTACTTGAATCCTTAGACATTTGTTTTAGGTAGGAACCAATTACTTCCCTATTCCGGGAGCTGGAGGGCTGACAACTAGCCACACCTGTTGGCAATAGCCTTGAGAGAGCAGAACTCTGCATTACAGCTAGGTAGAACCCAGTAACACAATAACCTTGAATAAATTCGAAACAAGTCCCAAACTCTCCGTCTTTTGGCCTCTTTGGGCCTCCACAGTGTGTGCATGCACTGAGTGATTAAAATCATAGATTCTAGAGTGCAGACTCCAAATGTGTCTATCAATTCTACCACTTTTAGCGGAATCCTCATTTTTTCACACGCTGCCTTCATCTGCTTAACTATTTGCATAGATAATCATTGTACAAAAGTCATGAAATATCAGTGGCACTTTTGAGAAATTATTTTTAATTTATTGTGTATGTATATGTATGTGTGGATATGTGTGTAATCATACCAGCATTACAGCTTCCATAAGGAGGTCAGAGAACAACTTCTAGAAACAAATTTTCTCCTTCCAGCCTTGTGTTTGGAGTTAAGGGATCAAAATTATATTGTAAGGTTTTCTATCAAGTGTTTTTACCCACTGAGCAATCTCACCTACAGTGACCCTGTGACTTTTGAATATAAAATTATAGCAAGAATGGTTGTTCATTATTTAGTATATATTCATTAGCGATCAGCTAATTTATGTATCTTCAAAACCCAGACCCTCAATCTAATGCTACCTTTGTGAAACAGCATCATGATATAAGCATACACTGCCTTCGTGAGACAGTATCATGATATTGTATACACTCTCTTCGTGGGACAGTGTCATGATATTGTATACACTGCCTTCGTGGGACAGTGTCATGATATTGTATACACTGCCTTCGTGGGACAGTGTCATGATATTGTATACACTGCCTTCGTGGGACAGTGTCATGATATTGTATACACTGCCTTCGTGAGACAGTGTCATGATATTGTATACACTGCCTTTGTGGGACAGTATCATGATATTGTATACACTGCCTTCGTGGGAGAGTATCATGATATTGTATACACTGCCTTCGTGGGACAGTGTCATGATATTGTATACACTGCCTTCGTGGGAGAGTATCATGATATTGTATACACTGCCTTCGTGGGACAGCATCATGATATTGTATACACTGCCTTCGTGGGACAGTGTCATGATATTGTATACACTGCCTTCGTGGGAGAGTATCATGATATTGTATACACTGCCTTCGTGGGAGAGTATCATGATATTGTATACACTGCCTTCGTGGGAGAGTATCATGATATTGTATACACTGCCTTCGTGGGACAGTGTCATGATATTGTATACACTGCCTTCGTGGGAGAGTATCATGATATTGTATACACTGCCTTCGTGGGACAGTGTCATGATATTGTATACACTGCCTTCGTGGGAGAGTATCATGATATTGTATACACTGCCTTCGTGGGACAGCATCATGATATTGTATACACTGCCTTTGTGGGACAGTATCATGATATTGTATACACTGCCTTCGTGGGAGAGTATCATGATATTGTATACACTGCCTTCGTGGGACAGTGTCATGATATTGTATACACTGCCTTCGTGAGACAGTGTCATGATATTGTATACACTGCCTTCGTGGGACAGTATCATGATATTGTATACACTGCCTTCGTGGGACAGTATCATGATATTGTATACACTGCCTTCGTGGGACAGTGTCATGATATTGTATACACTGCCTTCGTGGGAGAGTATCATGATATTGTATACACTGCCTTCGTGGGACAGTATCATGATATTGTATACACTGCCTTCGTGGGACAGCATCATGATATTGTATACACTGCCTTCGTGGGAGAGTATCATGATATTGTATACACTGCCTTTGTGGGACAGTGTCATGATATTGTATACACTGCCTTCATGGGACAGTGTCATGATATTGTATACACTGCCTTCGTGGGACAGCATCATGATATTGTATACACTGCCTTCATGGGAGAGTATCATGATATTGTATACACTGCCTTCGTGAGACAGTGTCATGATATTGTATACACTGCCTTCGTGAGACAGTATCATGATATTGTATACACTGCCTTCATGGGAGAGTATCATGATATTGTATACACTGCCTTCGTGAGACAGTGTCATGATATTGTATACTCTGCCTTCGTGGGACAGCATCATGATATTGTATACACTGCCTTCGTGGGACAGTGTCATGATATTGTATACACTGCCTTCGTGGGACAGTGTCATGATATTGTATACACTGCCTTCGTGGGACAGTGTCATGATATTGTATACACTGCCTTTGTGGGACAGTGTCATGATATTGTATACACTGCCTTCGTGGGACAGTATCATGATATTGTATACACTGCCTTCGTGGGACAGTGTCATGATATTGTATACACTGCCTTCGTGGGACAGTGTCATGATATTGTATACACTGCCTTTGTGGGACAGTGTCATGATATTGTATACACTGCCTTCGTGGGACAGTATCATGATATTGTATACACTGCCTTCGTGGGACAGTGTCATGATATTGTATACACTGCCTTCGTGGGAGAGTATCATGATATTGTATACACTGCCTTCGTGGGACAGTGTC
Source organism: Microtus pennsylvanicus (assembly GCF_037038515.1). NCBI lineage: Eukaryota > Metazoa > Chordata > Mammalia > Rodentia > Cricetidae > Microtus > Microtus pennsylvanicus. The sequence continues at coordinate 130,453,780 of NC_134583.1, forward strand.
ATGATATTGTATACAGTGCCTTCGTGGGAGAGTATCATGATATTGTATACACTGCCTTTGTGGGACAGTGTCATGATATTGTATACACTGCCTTCGTGGGACAGTGTCATGATATTGTATACACTGCCTTCATGGGACAGCATCATGATATTGTATACACTGCCTTCGTGGGAGAGTATCATGATATTGTATACACTGCCTTCGTGGGAGAGTATCATGATATTGTATACACTGCCTTCGTGAGAGAGTATCATGATATTGTATACACTGCCTTCGTGGGACAGTATCATGATATTGTATACACTGCCTTCGTGGGAGAGTATCATGATATTGTATACACTGCCTTCGTGGGAGAGTATCATGATATTGTATACACTGCCTTCGTGGGACAGTGTCATGATATTGTATACACTGCCTTCGTGGGAGAGTATCATGATATTGTATACACTGCCTTCGTGGGAGAGTATCATGATATTGTATACACTGCCTTCGTGGGAGAGTATCATGATATTGTATACACTGCCTTCGTGGGACAGTGTCATGATATTGTATACACTGCCTTCGTGAGACAGTGTCATGATATTGTATACACTGCCTTCGTGGGACAGTGTCATGATATTGTATACACTGCCTTCGTGGGACAGTGTCATGATATTGTATACACTGCCTTCGTGGGACAGTGTCATGATATTGTATACACTGCCTTCGTGGGACAGCATCATGATATTGTATACACTGCCTTCGTGGGACAGTATCATGATATTGTATACACTGCCTTCGTGGGACAGTGTCATGATATTGTATACACTGCCTTCGTGGGAGAGTATCATGATATTGTATACACTGCCTTCGTGTGACAGTATCATGATATTGTATACACTGCCTTCGTGGGACAGCATCATGATATTGTATACACTGCCTTCGTGGGAGAGTATCATGATATTGTATACACTGCCTTTGTGGGACAGTGTCATGATATTGTATACACTGCCTTCATGGGACAGTGTCATGATATTGTATACACTGCCTTCGTGGGACAGCATCATGATATTGTATACACTGCCTTCATGGGAGAGTATCATGATATTGTATACACTGCCTTCGTGAGACAGTGTCATGATATTGTATACACTGCCTTCGTGAGACAGTATCATGATATTGTATACACTGCCTTCATGGGAGAGTATCATGATATTGTATACACTGCCTTCGTGAGACAGTGTCATGATATTGTATACTCTGCCTTCGTGGGACAGCATCATGATATTGTATACACTGCCTTCGTGGGACAGTATCATGATATTGTATACACTGCCTTCGTGGGACAGTGTCATGATATTGTATACACTGCCTTCGTGGGACAGTGTCATGATATTGTATACACTGCCTTTGTGGGACAGTGTCATGATATTGTATACACTGCCTTCGTGGGACAGTATCATGATATTGTATACACTGCCTTCGTGAGACAGTGTCATGATATTGTATACACTGCCTTCGTGGGAGAGTATCATGATATTGTATACACTGCCTTCGTGGGAGAGTATCATGATATTGTATACACTGCCTTCGTGAGAGAGTATCATGATATTGTATACACTGCCTTCGTGGGACAGTATCATGATATTGTATACACTGCCTTCGTGGGAGAGTATCATGATATTGTATACACTGCCTTCGTGGGACAGTATCATGATATTGTATACACTGCCTTCGTGGGACAGTGTCATGATATTGTATACAGTGCCTTCGTGGGACAGTGTCATGATATTGTATACACTGCCTTCGTGGGACAGTGTCATGATATTGTATACACTGCCTTCGTGGGACAGTGTCATGATATTGTATACACTGCCTTCGTGGGACAGTGTCATGATATTGTATACACTGCCTTCGTGGGACAGCATCATGATATTGTATACACTGCCTTCGTGGGACAGTGTCATGATATTGTATACACTGCCTTCGTGAGAGAGTATCATGATATTGTATACACTGCCTTCGTGAGACAGTGTCATGATATTGTATACACTGCCTTCGTGAGACAGTATCATGATATTGTATACACTGCCTTCGTGAGACAGTGTCATGATATTGTATACACTGCCTTCGTGAGACAGTATCATGATATTGTATACACTGCCTTCGTGGGAGAGTGTCATGATATTGTATACACTGCCTTCGTGAGACAGTGTCATGATATTGTATACACTGCCTTCGTGGGACAGTGTCATGATATTGTATACACTGCCTTCGTGGGACAGTGTCATGATATTGTATACACTGCCTTCGTGGGACAGTGTCATGATATTGTATACACTGCCTTCGTGAGACAGTGTCATGATATTGTATACACTGCCTTTGTGGGACAGTATCAAGATATTGTATACACTGCCTTCGTGGGACAGTGTCATGATATTGTATACACTGCCTTCGTGGGACAGTGTCATGATATTGTATACACTCTCTTCGTGGGACAGTGTCATGATATTGTATACACTGCCTTTGTTGGACAGTATCAAGATATTGTATACACTGCCTTCGTGGGACAGTATCATGATATTGTATACACTGCCTTCGTGAGACAGTGTCATGATATTGTATACACTGCCTTCGTGAGACAGTGTCATGATATTGTATACACTGCCTTCATGGGACAGTGTCATGATATTGTATACACTGCCTTCATGGGACAGTATCATGATATTGTATACACTGCCTTTGTGGGACAGTGTCATGATATTGTATACACTGCCTTCATGAGACAGTATCATGATATTGTATACTCTGCCTTCATGGGACAGCATCATGATACTGTATACACTGCCTTCGTGGAACGGTATCATGAAATAAGTATATACTAAAATTTTCTCCATCTATCCTTGTCTTTGCATTTGTTTTCAGTCACATGTACAAATAAACAAATTTAATTTTCCCAATAGTAAAGCATTCTTAGCAAGAAAATAGAATCATCTTATTTCAATGTCATATGATAAATATTCAATAAATATTTCAGTATTATTTTAATTTCATTGTGAAATAAAAAATTTAAAAAAAAATAATGTTTATTCATTTGGAATATCAAGGCCTTAATCAATTCAATTCATAAAAGCTATAGAAGCTCACCATTTAAAGATGCATTTTATACCAAGGAAATACATCGCAATTTAAGACTATAGCACTTAAATAATAGTTCTGCCTCATCTGCTTGTTTCTACTGGTTATCACAATTGATTGTCGTGCAAAGGTTCATTTATGCCATGTGAAAAACAATATGGAAAAAGGAAATACTAGACCAAGATTTGATGATACTTTGTCCATTTTACAAATCCCCTAAGCTAAAATCTCATCTGCAATTGCCACTTACATTTATGAATCACGTGAAACCTCTAATGAGCAGAGGAAACTCTGAGGAAAACATTATTTCCACTCAAGCATATGTCTCTCTCCAGTCCCTCATCTGCTTCCTGACATAAGAATCTGTCCAACTCCCATAAACAAATAATCGCTGCATTAAGATGGTGATTTGGAGGCTAGTTACATGAAACAGCTTCTGCTCCATAATTGAAGGGACACTCTTTACTTATCTGTCACATGATCTCACAGCTAACTGGGAGTTAATGCCAATTTCTGAGACAAGGCACCATGCAGTTTCAATGTAAAATCTACTTCCTACAAAGAAATGGAACCAGAGCTCATTTTTCCCATTCTGTTTTGTCTTATTTTTAAACTGAAGTTAAACCAGTTATTTCCAGAATTTTCTGTTTAGATTTTGTTTGGATGACCAGTCTATTGATGAGAATGGGATGCTGAAGTTTCCTACTGTGTGTGAGGGTCAATATGTGATTTAAGTTGCGGTAGTGTTCCTTTAACAAATGTGGGTGCCCTTGAGTTTGTGCCATAGAAGTTAAGAATTGATATGTCATATTGGTGGACTTTTCCTTTGATAAGTATATAGTCTCCTTCACTTTCTCTTCTGATTAGTTTGTTTTGAGGTCTATTTTGTCAGATATTAAAATGGCTACACCAGCTTGTTTTTTAAGGTTCATTTGGTTGGAATATCTTTTTCCAACCCTTTATCATGAAGTAATGTCTACTCTTGGTGCTGTGGTATGTTTCTTGAAAGCAACAGAAGGAGGAATCCTTTTTGCACATCCATTCTGTTAGTCTTTCTCTTTTTTACTAGGAAATTGAGATAATTGAATATTGACAGATATCAATGGCCAGGGATTGTTGACTCCCCTTATGTTTTGTGGGTGGCACTGGTAGTGGTTGTGGGGTGTGTGTGTTTCTTCTTCTGACTTTGTTGGTCTGGAATTATTTATTCCCTGTGCTTTCTTTAATGTAGTTAACCTTAGGTTAGGTTTTCCTTTTAGCACCTTCTGTAGGGACATATTTGTAGATAGATATAGTTTAAAGTTGGACTGAAAAAAAAATAAAGTTGGACTGATCATGGAATATCTTAGTTTCTTTATTTATGGTGATTGAAGATTTTGCTTGGTATAGTATGATTTGGTACTTGTTGTCTTTCAGAGTCTACAGAAAATCTGCTCAGGCCCCTCTGACTTTTAGAGTCTCCATTGTAAAATTGTATAATTTCAATAGGTCTGTCTTTATATATTGTTTAATTTTTTCTCTTATGGTTTTCATATTCTTACTTTGTTCTGTGTATTTTGGGGCTTGATTATTGTGTGCTGGGGGAATTTCTTTTCTGAACTTGTCTATTTTATGTTCTGTATGTTTCTTGTACTTTAATAACCATCTCCTTATTATTGGTTAGGGAAATTTACTATATGATTTTGTTGAAAATATTCCCATGCTTTTGAATTGGTATACTCCTCCTTTCTCTTTCACTATTTTTCCTAGATTTGGTCTTTTCATAGTGTCCTAGAATTCCTGTAATTTTTGGCAGAAGATTTTTAGATTTAACATTTTCTTTTCTTGTGTGTTTATTTCTTCTATCCTGTCTTCAATGTCTGAAATTCTTTCTTCCATCTCTTATATTTTATTGGTGAATCTTGCCTCTCTGGTTTTTGTTTGAGTTTCTAAATGTTGCATTTCCATATTTCCTTCAATTTAGGTTTTCTCTATTGTCTATTTCCACTTCCAGATCTCCATCAGTTGTGGGAGTAATCAGACAATAACTGATTTGACTAAAGGCCCACTCCAGTAGATAGAACCTATACCCAACACTGTATGAGTGGCCAAGAATCTGAGACTAGTTAGCCCATAAGGTAAAATCAAATAATATTTGTCTAAAAACAAATGTTGTAATAAAATTACTCCTAATGATATTCTGCTACTCTCATAGATTAGTGCCTTGTTCAGCCGTCATCAGAGAAGCTTCCTCCTATAGCATATGGGAAAAATGTAGAGCCCCACAGCCAGATGTTATGCAGAGAGAAAGGGAGAGAGACAGACAGACAAACTTTGGAACACTCAGCACAAAATGGGATATTTTTTATCAAATCTCCCCTATCCTAGAGATCAGAGATCCACAGAAAAAGATGGTAAAAAGTATAATATGGAAGCAATAGAGAGCTCCAGCAGCACAAAGCCTTTTACATCAACTGAGCAAAGGTCATATAAATTCACAGAGTAGAAGCAGGACCTGCACAGGTCTGCACCTGGTCCTCTGCCATCCAGTTACTGCTTACAGGATTCCTGAGTGCACAAACAAAACCCTTCTTGGGACTTCTCTTGGGTTCTTTTCCTTCTGTTGGTTTGGCTTGTCCATTTTCAATGTGATAGCTTTTGATTTGCCTTAATATATTTTATTTTGTTATATTTAAAAAATATAATTAATGAATCAATCAACAAATAAAATATATCCACTAGAGTAAAGGTTAACAAATGAATGATCATTTACACCTGCTGTCAGAGAGAAAATCAGTTTTCTTCAATGAAGTGACACCAGATATATCAAACACTTTAGGACAGGTCTCATGTACAGGAGAAGTTGGCCAGCATATAATGGAGTCCACAGTTGTTGGTCTTTTTAAATGTTCTGTTCTTTTCTTTGGCTACAGTTGATACTTTTGTGGGGAGGTTTATCTTGTTTTCATGATTTGGGGGAGTGCTGTTGAAAGAGATATTTGTTTTTTGAGAAAGAATTTAAAGATGGATTGTTATAGAGGCATCAATGCTCTGCAAGTACTGAAGGAAGGAGGAGAATATGATCAAAATATATTGAACTTAAAATTGTTTTAAGTAGTAAAAATATAATAAAAATAAGAAAATTACATTAAATATTACTTTAGATAATCAGCATTTTGGAAATTTAGCTCAGTATTCAAAATGCATTTCTGATTATGAGTCACTGTGCTGTTTGCATCTAGGGATTTGCTGAGGTCAAGATGGAGTCTCTCTGTTTCAGGAGTAGTAAGAGATAATTGCACAAAATATCTAAGGTTGTAATGAGATATATAGGAACTATGTAAGTGTCATTGGCATAATCAAAGTATTGAGGTGACACAGCTGGATGACAGTAACTTGAGCCAAAATTCAGGGACAAACACTTTAGACAGCACTGCAAAATAGAGGCAGTCTCAGAAGACAGACGTGATGAAGAAAGAGGCACTAGAATATAATAAGCATGGATTGTATGAATTTTACCCTTTCTATGCTTCTTCTTATATAGTCCCTTCTTTCAGGAAAAAAAAGCTTTTATTTTCCTTTGAAATGATCCCCATATCAGTACTGTGCTCTTTTCATGAAGTTGTTGCCCTCAGTGTTATATATCTATATAACTATCTCTTCAGTTCATTGTCTATTTCTCAGTGGTCATTTTAGGAACTGAACATGCAGGACTTACTTATGACTTTTGCTTTAGTGTTTGGAAAGGCCATTATCCTCAACACAAGAACAGTTATCTTTCTTCCCCATGGATTCTAAAGTCAGCATAGAGATAAAAAACCAGAGTTGTACATATAGGGTTGGTGACATCATTCGAGATCAAATAGAAAAACTACATAGAATGAGCCACTGGTTAGTTAGACTTCCCAATTACTTGGGATAATGACTTTTTTTTTCCCCAGTGCAACTCGTGTAACATGTATGCTACTTCTACAGTAAGAGTTCAAATTGGGTGAATGAAAAAATCCAGGTCTCTAGTAAACAAGTAGAAATAAAATATTGTGAAATTTTGAGACAGAAGAAACAACATGAGTTCTAAGATATCTTGGGTTATTGAATAACTTTTCAATGCAACCTAAGCTATAAAACAAGAACTTGACTAAAATAAAATGAAAGGAAATGAAAACTGAATGTTAGCGTTAATACTTCTTTGGGATTAGAAAGTTTAACATTGTATAAACATTATGAGTAACTACTAACATAAACATATTGATGCTGTCAAGAATGGAAATTGGCTTTCATTGTTGCAAACCACAAGATACACAACTGTGGAATGATTTTCAGTTAGAACTGAAAGTATCACTATATAAACCCTATCATACTTTGTTACCTTGATTGCCTGACACAGGCACAAAATTTTGCATTACACCTACTTTCATTGTGTCACAACAAATATGAAAAATGTCAAATTGTTGGGTGATATGATCGTGGTGATGTGTGTATTTCATTTATTAATGATTCCATATTGTGCTAAGTATGAAACTATAAGTATTATACACATAAGTCCTTTATGGCCTCATAAAAGTATCTTGAGTATATATCATTTCATAATAATATAGATGAGAATATTGGTTCATAAATATTAATTAATTGTTCGTTTTCCCATTGTGGTACTCAACTTTAACAAAACTTGATTATAAACTCCATTATCAAACATCATCATTCCTAGGAATGTCTGAGCCCACAGCTGATGGCGTAGATACTGAATAAGACCTGTTGATTGAGTCAATAGGGTCCTTGTACTTTTGCTTCCTTATGTATAGAGACACACATTCAATTTGTACTTGTTATGGTGGATTATCTGATGTCCAGGAAAGTTCAGGTTCATCAGCAAGAACAATTGATTGTGACAAAAAGATCTACACATTATCTCTACAGTTTCAACAGATAATTACTCTAAAATATGCTTCTTTTATTGGTCGTGGTTACACGAGTGAAAGATGAGATGAGGAGAAATAAATAACTTTCTCCCTTCCCATGCATGGCTAAAATATAGACCAAAGAGAGTTGGAGCAGAAGTCATGTTAAAGTGTTTGGCAGTTCCAAAGTCAAACTTGTAGCTCTCATTGAACTTTTACAGGGCATTTGTATGCTAGAGAAACAGAAGTGTTTATTCAGGAAAGGAAATGAGCTAGAATGAGTTACAATCCAATTCTAAGGCACTGTATTATTGTACTTTATTTTTCTTAATCAAATGATAGCATATTCAGGCCTTTTATGATAGATATTAACATCTTTAAGCCATAAAGAAAGATGGTGTAGAGAATTACAAAGCTTCTTCCAAACTATCAAAGGAGAAATTTCACAGCCAAAATTTTGACTCTTGGAATTCTGAGTTCACATCGCATTTCATTCCACATTGCCTCTTACTTTCTTCAGTGGTGGAGGTGTCAAAATAAAGAAAACCAGCCTACAAACCACAATCCCAGAGAACTTAGACAACAATGAGGATACTAAGAGAGACTTACATCTATCTAATCTACATGGGAAATAGAAAAAGACAAGATCTGCTGAGTAAATTGGGAGCATGGGGACCTTGAGGGAGGGTTGAAGGGGGAGGGCAGAGGCAGGAAGGAGAATAGAGAAAAAGGTAGAGCTCAATAAAAATATAAAAATGCACACAAACATACACAGCATATAAGCATACACTATACACAAACACTCACATACACACCACACAAATACACAACACATATATAAACATATATATATATATATATATATATATAGAGAGAGAGAGAGAGAGAGAGAGCCATTATCACTATGAGTAAATGTAGAGCTTCTTTTAAAAAAAGACATTTTATCTGTTCATATATTTGCTTTTATGTTTTGTTTTGTATGGACTTTAGTTGAGATTTCCTCTTGTAAGGCAATAGAGGAATAAATCCTCATATGTGTTATTTGTTTGTTTGCTTGTTCGTTTGTTGTAGAAAGGAACAAAAATAGAGTCTGACAAAATTAGTTGTGTTTTTTGGTCCATAAGCATAATACTTCAATTTCCCGTATCACCAATAAATATCCAAGAGAGCCACTGAAATGCATCAGTAAGTACAAGAATATAAAACGCATGAACAAAAGGATCCTAAGGACCAGGGGAGTGGCTCTTCTCTACCATGCAAACGCCTGTGCCAGTTCCAACCCAATAATAAAATAATGTGAACAAGAGATGATAGATACTGTGTGACACATGGAGTATTCAAGGGGCATGAGAAAGGCAGTTTTGCAAGGTCATTAAAAGTGCCAGTTGTTATAAGGAGGCTGCTTGTTTGTTTCCCGGCTGCCTGGCAGATCTGACCCAAAACAATCACACAGAAACTATATTATTTAAATCACTGCTTGGCCCATTAGCTCTAGCTTCTTATTTGCTAACTCTTACATCTTAATTTAACCCATCTCCTTTAATCTGTGCATCATTATAAGGTCATGGCCTAACAGCAAAGTTTCAGCATGTCTGTCTCTGACAGTGGATCCGTGGCTTTTCTCCTGACTCTGCCTTCCTTCTCCCAAGATTCAAATTAGTTTTCCCTGCCTGACTCTGTTATACCCTATCAGGCCAAGTCAGTTTCTTTATTAACCAATGGTAGTCACAACATGCAGAGGAGAATCCCACATCAGCCAGTGACAGGTCTTTTCAGGTTTTTTTTGTTTTTGTTTTCATTTATTTTTATTTTCTTTTTTGCCAGGCAGTGGTGGTACACTCCTTTAATCCTAGCACTCAGGAGGCAGAGGCGGCTAGATCTTTGTGAGTTCAATAACAGTATGGTCTACAAGAACTAGCTCATGCCATTGTTAGGAGTCAGAGCATCTGGAATTTGAGCCTGATATTACCATTTCAACATGTGTTTGTAATTTATTTCTAATTGTACTGAACATCTGGAATTGATGTGGGATTTCCTCTCTGTATGCTAAATATCATTGGTTATTAAAAAAGATGCTTTGGACCTATTGCAGTGCGGAATAGGGAAAGGCAGGAATTCCAAGCAGATAGATGTAGAGGGAGAGTAGGCGGAGTTGATGAGACACCATATAGCTTCTGGAGGAGACAGATGCTAAACCTTTGCCTGGTAAGCCACTGTCAAGTGGTAATACACAGAAATATAGAAATAGGTTAATTTAAGATATAGGAGCTAGCTAGCATATACTTAAGCAATTTGCCAAGCAGTGATTTAAAAAAATAAATTAATATAATTTCTGAGTGGTTAATTCAGATCTGGGCAGCCAGGAAATGAATGAGCAGGCTCCACCAACACAGAGTGAATATTAGAATCTTTCCTCTAGAATCCAGATACCTTAAAATGCAAGATGGATAAATGTAGGCTCATAAGAATCTTCTAATAAAAAGAATAATACATTTTAGAAAACCTTTCCTTAAAGTTTTGGGTTCTAGGAAGAAGTAAAAATGAAAGTGTTGATGGTGAAATCTGCGCATGCAGTAACACTCAGTCTGAAGGTATCCAACAGTGCCAGGAACTAGGAGCTGCAGGGTGGAACCCTCGTTTTTCACTTGCTTGTAGAACTACACTCTAAACTTTCATCTTTACTGCCATGTATGTAATTTCCTTGAATTGTCTCTGCTACCAAAGAGTTTGCAGAGAGAGCTTCCAGCTGGAATTGGTTGTCAATCATGTGATGAGAATGGTGCAGAAACAAAAAGGAAAGAGCAATTTCAAAAGAAAGAAGCCTTGGTGTGCAACATCCAGGGAAGTCTTCCTAGAAGAAAGGATAAGAAAAGTCAAAGAAACTCGTACTCCTATATTAAGCATGAACAAACAGAACTTTAGGAAAAGTTCTTCAAATAGAGACCTCGCTCCAGGTTCCTGCCCTCTGTGTGTTTACTGTTAAAGATTTAGTTCTTTAGGAAACAGAGGCATAGACCCAATGGGGTAGGGAGTAGAGTGGCAGAAAAGGATATTTGATTAGAATTTTATAAAACCAATCTTACCCACAGCCTGAGTAGATTTTCTATTCATTCTAAGCACTATATATATAGTGCTTAGTGTTTTTTTCTGTTTAAAGTGTGTTATTCTGAAACACAGCTTTATGGGAAAAAATGATCTAGCCAAAACAAAGTACGGATTTATATTAATTTATTGATCACAGAATAGTTTTACAATGCTAAAACTATAAGTATATAAGTATATGGATGAAGCAGGTTACACTTACATAATTAGAAATATACATATAAACAATTTTAAAAAAGAGGTTATGAATTTGAGAAAAAGTAGAGTACATAGGAAGAGGTGGAGGGAGAAAAAGAAAAAGGGAAATAATTTTAGCTTCAATAAATATTAAACCAAAAATATGAATTAAAATCACTTATAAAATTTAAATAATTGAGTAAAAGGAGAAACAAAACTATAAAATCACCTCTATTCTCTCTGGTAACAATAGTTCAATTTTCCTTTGCTCTGGAAGTCTTAGACATTCACAGACTTACAAACAGGGAGTCTTTCCTATCATCTGTGTAATTCTCTGATGTGTCTGCTTTGGACACACAGAAGGACTTTGTGTTTGACCAGGATGCAAGTAGAAAATGGATGACATGTGTTTGGATGTCAGAAAACCCTATGCCCATGTATGTACAAGCTTGAGATTTAGGCAGTCTTGAACTTCCCTGAATTTCATAAACCTTGTGAAAGCAAAATGCCAAGACCTGTCTCTGAGAATCTCTGCTTGGGATGCTGAGCAAGACATGATGAAGGAAAAGTGCTTAGAAAGCATTAGCTGTAATCAAAGGCCAGAAAGGAACATCCATAAGCCATGCCCTGCTAAGCATTCGGCAACAGAGACTCCTGTTTGAACGTCCATCACTCTTTGCCTTTTTCTCCCTGGGATTTTGGCCACCAATTAATGGATTTTGTGATTTACAAGTAAGGCTACTGATGCTTAGTCGCTGGTCCAGTCTCTCCTGTAGTGACAGAGGTTTGTAGAAAAAAGTTTTTCTATCACTGCAAAGTGTGGTTTGCAACAAATCACTGAATCCAGGGCCTAGAGGTGAGATGAAATCAGGCCCCTCCACTGACAATTTGCCATATAAGCATCATCGACTGTGACTTTTTGCTAAGAACAATATGAGCTTCAAATAAAAAAAGAACAAAATCCATGCTGGCATTTCCTACACAGACTGAATCCACTGGGGGACCATTCACCTCTGAAACAGGTGACAACAGATGGGAGTGGCTCATGATTTCACATGATCTGCATTCCTCACACGCACTAATTTCTTTCTGAGACTAACGACTAGATCAAAGCCACACCATGTTTTGTGTACATCAACATTTCTGTTTCCCAAAAATCTAATGTGTGCATGCAAAAGTTCTTTGATAATCCATATCTGTATTAAGGTATGCATTTATATAGAGTATATGTCCCCCTCTCCTCTCTCTCTCTCTCTCTCTCTCTCTCTCTCTCTCTCTCTCTCTCTCTCTCTCTCTCTCTCTCTCTCATACACACACACACACACACACACAGCATATAGAGTTTCACATTAACTGGTTTACTTGTGCTTAGTTATGACAAAATAAGAATGGCAAGGTCATGGGGATATTAGTCTATGCGCAGAAATTATTCTTCTCATTTCATCTGCTTCTAATTTTCCTAGATTTATTTATTTCATGTATTTTGACTCAATGTATGTGTGTGCACCAATGCATTCTGTATGCCAAGTAAGATCAGAAGAGAACGCCAGATTTCTTGGAACTGGAGTTGCAGATGTCTGTGAGCCACCATATGGGTTCTGGCAATCGAACTCTGGTTCTCTAAAGCAAGTGTTTTTTTTTTTTTGGAATGCTTAAGTTTTGTAGTTTATGGATTTTACTTAGCAAAGTAATACTTTTTAAGTCTAACAATGAGTTGTGTAAATATCCAGAATATTTTTTTGTCTGGATAAGATTATTTTTAAAACTTTATTTTGTAGGACACTTTCTTTCAATGTCTTGACTTTATCTAGGATTTTGGAAAATTTTTAAGAGAATGAAAAGCTAGCAAAAATTATGGTAATTAGTGAGTACTAGGAAACAAATTTAAAACACCCTTTCAAAGCAGCAAATGGAAAACTGTCCCTCATCATAGTTCAGATGGAATATGCTCTAATGCATGCTTCAATCTATCAAGTTCAATTATTTTCATTTTATTTAAAACACATTTCTTCTCACATAATACACTCAATTATGGGTCCCCCTCCTCTAATCCTCCCAGTCCCTCTCTCACCTCCCCTTTCATCACAATCCATCACAATTCTATGTCTCATTAGAAAGCAAACAAACTTCTAAAGGATGATAATAAAATAAAATAAATAAGATAGAATAAAAATTAGCACATCAGAATAGGACAAATATCACAAATAGAAGGAAAAGAGCCCAAGAAAAGGCACATGAAATTGATAGAGATGCAAAATCCAATGATTTGCACACTCAGGAATACCCCCAAAACACTAAGCTGGAAGCCATAATATGTGTGCAAAAGACCTACAAGGTAAAAGAGAGAAGAAAAACTAAGATAGTATAAAAAAAAATCTCTGACACAACATTATGAGACAAAGAACTTCTAAAAATGCCATGGAGCTCCTTTTATGTTCAGCCTTGACTGCTGGGCATGTGACCGACGCTTAAGAGCAGCTTGTTTCCCCCAGTGAGACTTTAAGTGCTCTTAACTGCTGAACTGTATCTCCAGCCCTGACTTCCTACATCCAATGTCCTTCAGCCTGCATCACCCCAGTGCATTAAACAGACACCAGAAAAATGCACATCTTCCTAAACCTGTGCACTCTCTCTTAGGGAAATACTTTTTATGAATTTAACCTACATTGACTTACCATATTTGCTACTTATTTTAAAACATTAGTAAGGGGTGGAAACAGAATCCTTTAAAATCAGAATATTTTCAAATATCAATGATAAATTCAAGTTTAGTCATTCTGTAGGAAAACAGAATTGGTGTTCCAAAATAAATGAACTTGCTTTTTCTTTTGTTGATATAAGTAAGAGGAAAACTGAGAAATTTACTGTGTTCTGAGATACAGAGCCACAGTTACCCATAAAACCTTATTAGTCACTGTTTTTTTTTCAATTAACAATGAACGTATTTTTGCTTTTTTGCATGAATATGACCAAAACAGTTGGTAGAGACAACCTATAGTACAAAACATTTATTTGTCTCACTGTTTCAGAAGGTTCTATCACAGGGGTAAGGATGTCTCAGAGGGTTCTCATCTATCATGGATGGTAAGAATAGAGAAATGGCTCATTCCATTGTAATATGAGCATATCCCAGAGGCAGTTTAAACTGTAGCACAGTCATATCTGACAGGAACTGCACAATTCATAAAGCCAGCACAGCTGCCTGACAAAGATCCACCAACGTTGAGTCACATGATGGCCGCCATACCACTTTTCACTTTGGTCACTGCCTGTTGCGTACTTGGGGTACTTTTAATATTTGTACCATTTGGGGATATTGGATGGATGGAAAATTTCTTATAAATCATTTATGTCTTCTCCCAGGAGTACTGCTTCTATGCTTCTCCAGGAAAGTCCTGAACATGCTACCCCTCCCACTTTTAGGGAGATAGCCTTATCTACTTCAAAGACCTCCTTGTGCCTTAGAGGCTGTGACACACGTAAAGAAGCCATAGGTCTCTTTATGAGGTTATGAGATATTTTTGAACCATCTGTCCCTGCGCTTACTCAGGACAAGGTCAAAACAAAGTAAACTTTAAAAGGTCAACAAGTTTAGGTGTGCTAGAGGAATTAGCCAATGATCAGATTACAAACCTCTTCCCACTATACACTCATGCAATTACATGGCATATACAGCAACAAAGTTAGGTTAGCTAAAGGTAACTCTGCCTTACACAGAGGCTTATATTGATGGGCAAAGAATGATATAGAAAGATGATAAAAGAGTGGTCAGGACCACGCTTTTTTTAGAAAAATTAACCTCATGCAGAGCCACTGTGATGTCATAAGACCAAAGAACAAAAGAATGACAGAATTAGCCATATAAACAAATTTTATAAAGACATAAAATGTAAAGGTTGTATTACACCAGAACTGAATAATATCTGCAGCAGCTTCGGTCTGAGGATTTTTCTTGGGCACTCTGGTCATTAAGAGTTAATAATACACAGCCTGGGCATGACAATCTGCTTGGGCCAGCTTAGAGATTTGTCTTGATCCAGTGTCCCTGTGGCCACAGAAGTTATCTTGAAAAATGGCTATCACAAGTCTCTAGATTCTTAAAAATTGAGCTATGGCTTTAATGAGTAAAAATGGTTATAAAGATAACTGTTTATCAATGACAGCTAAACTTGAGGGAAAATGATTGTAAAAGATAACTGTTCAGTCATGGTTTGTCAGTGAATACTAGAAGATATGCAAGAGGGAGTTAAATACATGTACACAAACAAAAATGATATGATCTATGTTTTGGAACAACATGAATCTAGCTTTGCATACTGAATTCTATGTAAATAAGTAAACACTCTGACTGCCAGTCAGTCAGGCTTCAAGATTCTCCCAACCATCATGCTTAGTTCATTCTTATCTTACTGACTCCTTACTTTGTCTCTTGGGATCTATGAACTGCTGGGGCTGGCCCCTAGAAACACAGCAGCAGACCGAGAAAGAGACAGTGTAAATTGAACCAGGCACCCCTATAGTAACTTTCTAAGTCTACTCCTATGTGTTCTGCCTGCTAACTAGATTCTTCCATGTTCTAAGACTCTACAAACACCTTAAAAAGCACCAACAGCCAGCACTCTTCATGGCGGAGCCATCTTTCCAGCCCCATAAATAGTCCTTAAATCTTGGAGGGATAAAATATCTGACATTTCCCATTCAAATAGAAAACACTACAATAACGGGAGAGGTCCTGTTTTTCCCTCATGACTCTCTTCCAGTGACCCCCCTCTGACTAACTCAATTTCACTTCCCACAATGGTTCTTCTCTTAGAAGCCCTGCCTCATTCCCAGTTTGTTATTTTTCACACCTGCTTTGTAAAGTCTGGTTTATCTGAGCTGTGGCCCATTTACTTAAAAGGTCTGTTAGCGTCTTTTCTCTGTTTCTTTTTCTGGAGAAGCACCCAGTTAGATCCTCTAATCTCTGTATAATTTGTTCCCGCTCTTCTCATCAGTCCCTGAACTGGTGGTGATATTTTCCTTGGTGTTTAATTTATTCATTTTTAAAATTTAAGGTATAATTGAAAAAAATTGTATGTGTTCATGCAATATACTATACTATTTTAAATATATGTTCCCATTCTGGCTCTTCCAGAGGACCTGAGCTCAATTCCCAGCAACCACATGGTGGCTCATAGCCATCTGTAATGAGATCTGGTGCCCTCTTCTGGCCTGCAGGCAGACACACTGGCAAAACACTGTACACATAATAAATAAATCTCTGAAAAAAAAGAAAAAAAGCACCAACAGGCAGGGACAAACTGTTGAAAACATAATCCTGTAGGCACACTCTAGATCCAACTACAGCAGAATCATAGGCTATTGCTGACCTGGGGACTAGATGTAGGACAGGCATCTTACAAACTCAGATAATCCTGTACTGGAGCACTGGTGCTTTCCGTTGTGTTTGCTGAGTGTATTGTTCAGGATTATCTAGAAGGAAAAAACTTGCAGAATCATAAGTTTTATGTGATTTATTAGAATGGCTTACAAGCTGTGATCCGACTGGTCTAATAATGACTGTTTCCTAATGGAAGATTCAAGAATCCAGGAGTCCCTTAGTTCAGGAAGCTGGATTCTTATCTGGTCTTAATTAAATGCTGGAATCTTGAATAAGTAGGCTCTAATAACCATGAAGGAATGGCGCTTGTTAGTGAGGGTGAGAGCAGGTAGGCAAAAAGAGAAATATCCCTTCTCTATGTCTTTTATATAGGCTGCCAGAAGAAAGTGTGGTCCAGATTTAAGATGGATCTTCTCCTCTCATAAGATGTGGATTCAAAGAGGGTCTTCCCACTTCAAATGAATTTAATTAAGAAAATTTCCACTGGCGAGGAAGTGGTGGCACACATCGTTAATTCCAGCACTTGGGAGGCAGAAGCAGGATGATCTCTGTGAATTCGAGGCTAGTCTGGTCTAAAAGAACTAGTTCCAGGACAGCTAGGGCTGTTACACAGAGAAACCATGTCTTTCAAAAACAAAACAAAACAAACAAACAAAAGAAAAAGAAAATTTCCCTTACAAATGTACCCAGATGTTTGAGGTTTACTTATAGTCAGTTGTAGCCTAGTTGACAACCGAAAATAGCCATGACACTGGGCTTGAATGTTTTCCTCGTATAATAAGTGGATGTTTAGATAACAATTGTCTCTACTCTGTCACAGCTGAGAAGATAAAAAATTCACTTCTTGTGGTAAGAAAAAAATATCAATTTTACTTATTCACAGGCAGAGATTTTCAAAACACACTACTGATATCTCTTTCTCTTACACTACCAAAATGTTTTCACCCTACATAAGACAAATACCTTTCAACCCAACAGGTATAAGCACTCTGACATTGAAAGGTCTAGTAAGTAATTGCCTGCAGTTAGTTCACCATTAAAGCAAGAACTACTGAACTCTATAATTCAACACAAAAAGCCATGTATAAATCCATGCTGAGGAGAGTTCTGCCTGCCACCGTTGTGTCCTATCTCATACAATGTAAATGCTGATGGGACAATGCAGCTTGCCCTCACTAATGATGGCTCCTAGACTGGTTTGTTGTCTGTGCTCTGGGCCAGTAGGATGCCACTAGTCACTGGCTAGAGGACAGAGCACTCACAACATTAAAATAACTTGAAGTCACAGCCTTTGGCATTAATGGAACAACCAACTCTTTCTTATGGGACCAAATAAATAGTTACTAATCACTGGGAATAATTCTGTGTGTCAACAAAACAAACAGAAATAAGAAAGATTAAAAAAATAATGATTTAAAATTTGACATTGTATCATGGAAGATAAAATACCCTTCCCCAAACCATTCCATTCTAATCCACACAGAAGAATAGCTTCATTATGAAAAACTCAAATTTATAGGGTCCTAACTAGCTCAGATTAACTAACCTACTTCTTCTCACATCCTTCTGAACAAAGTGTATCATATAAATTATCTAATCAGGTATTCTTTATTTTGCTATACTCATGGTGCCAATTAGAGTCTCTGATTAGTCTAGTAATCGTATAGTAATCACAGATCTCTGGAAATGAGGTAATAGAGAAAGTTACGTGAAGTTAACAAGCTGGCAGAGGCAAGTAAGAAAGATTTAAGATGTTGTGTGTACTAAGGCTTCACGTTATATCCCGTAAATGCATGTAATTTTATGTGAATTAAAATTTTAAAATATTTTAGCACTATAAAGGGTGGAAAAATTTTCATCTCCATATCCTCAAGGGAGTACAAAGTTCTCTTTTTCTGTCTGAAGAAACAAACTAACATAGTATCCAACAATTATCTACTGTGCATAACATAAAAGAATTGTCAAATACTCACAACATTTCCATCGATTAAAGTTGTGTTTCTGTTCTCAGCAGTACAGCTCATGTTACCAAATCCTGAGGTATCCTTTAATAAATTTAAGCCTATGTGCTTTGATCTGTTTTTAATTCACATTATTCCATTATATATCATTTTTAGATCAAGAATTTACTTGGATCTATAGTTTACCTTAACATCTAGAAAAATGAAATTTCTTTCACAATAGAATCTGATACAAAAACAATTCATTAATTTGAACAATATGCTATTACTTAAAGCATAAGATTATTTAATGTTTTCCTTGTATCTAGATCCCAGCTGCATCTTTATCAATGATGATTTTCAATGCTCGCCTTAGTAGTGAACTGAATGCTCTATTCTTGAATTAAAGTTGTTTTTGAAAGAAGATGGAATATCTCAACATTAGCATATAACACAAAGCACAGCTTTTTGAAAAAGATCTTTATTTTAATCCTTTTCTAAATGTTTAAGTGGCATTTTTAGCACACGGAGCAACTTATACTACTTAACAATGCTGTCTTTATTAATATGTCTTCAGAATCCAAATTCCAAAACTGTTGGCTATTTTGTTTCAGGTACATCCTCTATTTTTTGTATAGATCCTGTCATGTCAATATCTCTGACTGTTAGCTTTTGCTTATCTCTCCCATCTGTCTCTCTCATTTGCCCCCGCATCTCTTTCTCCTCTCCCCTTTCCCCTTTCAATTATCCCTCACACTCTTAGGTATATGAGTGAAACAGTGAAATGTTAGTGTGTATCTGTGTGTGAGAGAGAGTGCAAAATGTAGAGAGCAATTGCACGGGAAAGTGAGAGGGGGAAAGATATATATCCAGTCTAATGGTAGGAAAAAAAATCAGTTGTATTGTGTCTCTGAAATCTTAATTGAGTAAAATACCTTAGTTGCCCTCTGAACCTGGATAAAGTCTTGTTTAGGTTTTCTTCCATGGCAGTGATTTCATGTCTACTTTCACTAGCATTTCAACAATTCTGCCTAAATATGTCTAAAATTAGCTGGATTCTAGCTGAAAAGCAGCAGAAAGAACCATAAGTCTTTAATCTATAGGCTATGCTCTAGATTAAAATCAACTATCAGTCACCTTTGGTGATCCTGATCTGTAATGCCATCTTCAGAGGCTAAGAGAATCACTTAGTTTATTGTAGCAGTTCATAGACCAGTCTAGCAAACAGAGCAACACTACCCTCTTGCATTAAATAGCAAAACTAAGCAAATAGATAAGCCAAACCTCAACAATAAACCTTCATGTCTTTATATATCCGTATTATATAATGATAGAGGAAAATAAAAACAAAGTAACAGCTGTTGGTCCAGTCACTGATCTTTTGTTTCTCCTGCAAACCCATTGGCATAGCAGGTATCAGATCAGATCCCTGTTGTAGCTCAGCTTTTTGCTTTATTACTTAACATATCTTGAGGCATTTAAACTTCTGCCCAGTTTACTAACAGATAGTCTTAGCCATGGATTGATTCCTAACTATATATGTTTAATAGTGGGATAGCTATATTTCCCTCTGATTTTCCATTGTAATTCAAGTTCATTTCACTTCTCATATTTTCAGCATACTTATTTTTCATATATTCCTTCCAATATTAAACATTTACCCAGGTAATGTACAGTATAGTGCCTCAAACACTGCATCTGAATCAGCAAATGTTCTTAGGCACTGATCTTGCTTAGAGATACTGGCCTGCTTACCGTTAGCAGAGGAGCTAATGTTGGAGCAAGGGAGGAATATAGGTTAGTTGTATTTTTTCATTGTTTACTTTTGAGACTACAATTTAATTACAACATTTTGCCTTTCCTTTCCTCCATACCTGCTTTACTTCAATTTTCTGGACTCCTTTTTCAGCTTTTGATATTGCATGCCTATATGCTTTTGTATGCACACACACACACACACACACACATATTTCTAAATGCAACTTTTTGACTTTTTGGTGGGTATAATGTTACTTGTATATGTGTTTTCAGGGCTGATGATGACTTGGCACAGTACAATCAATTGGTATGTTCTTCTCCCTGGCTGGAGGAGGCTATTTCGCTGCTTCCAGCTTCACTCAATTGCTTGTCACCCTTTGTGTAGGACTGAGGTCTCATGGCTCCATCCTGTTCTACAGCTTCATTTAGTGTCATCCTTGTTCAGCCTAAATTTTGGTGGTCATGTTAGTGAGACTTTTTGGGCATCTGGTGTAAAAATCTATAAACATTTGTCTTTATACCCACAGATAAATGTAGCCTTCACCAAGCATAAAGAAACCTTCCTCTGCAACAGAAGAAAATTACTATGGAAAATTACAACCAATGAATACATCTACAAACCACTCCTACACCTGAGGCATGGGGATCATTGTTTAAAGATTATTAGACATATATTTTATAACAGAAAAACAAAACAAAAAAGCTAACTAGAAACTAAGTGTTCTCCTGACCACTTTTACCCACTCATTTTTCCAAGGTGGTGCTTGACTTTTACACCTGACTAGATCAGTGTAGAAAAGAACCAAATGTAATAAAAATTCTGTCAAAGATTGTCAACAATGAACCTAAAATTCAATAATGCAAACATAACAATTTCACACACATGAAATGCTACAGGAACAACGCACTTAAGATAAGAAGAGACATGACTTCAGATGTAGCCTGTTAAATTCTGAGCTATCACAGAAGCAAGCAATCAAAGGAGATGCAGGGAAGACAAGTCTTTGGATAGATGGCTATGGGTACCAGTGCTCAGCTCTGGATAATCTCCTATGGATAAATATAGAAAAATAACACCTGTGATGAGCTTCTATTAGGAATCACCAAAAAGGTGGGCACTATTCTAAGGATTCACATTTACTAATTCTCTTAGAGATTAAATTATTGAACCAAAGGCAAATAACTAAGTCAATGAAACAGAATTGAAATGTAAGTGACATCATTGTTGGATTGTATTAGGCAGAAGGGCAGAAGATTTGCATTTATAAGAATTTGCAAGATATTACATGTATATGCTTAAGAAAGGAACAGTGTGTGTGTGTGTGTGTGTGTGTGTGTGTGTGTGTGTGTGTCCCTAGAGAGACAAGAGAGAGAAAACGAGAGAGAGAGTAAGGAGGGAGAAGGAGAGAGAGAGAGAGAGAGCAGAGCATGTGCTGACCAGTCAGTAAGAAGCACAGCTCTGATATCCGCAGGGAGTGAGCCTTCTAGAAGACATAGAAGCCTCAACTATGCCATACTTTTGCCATAATGAGATTCCCATTCCTGCTCTGTTGAAACATGGGCATTTCAAATGGCACAGGTGTGCAAAAAGGGCCACCACTTCACTGGATGCCCAACCACAGGACAACTTATCAACAATACCTCAACAGGAAAAAAATGAATTTATCCTCAGCAATAGGGCACTTCTGTGTCCAGGGAAGCATGATCATAAGATTTTCTGTTTTACTTTGCTTTTTTAAGTATCATAATGTTGCCTCTGACCACCTCTAAAACACAATGCCAGGATGAAAGACAGCTCCTCCCTGCTGCCAATGGTGCAAGCCATGCTTTCTCAGAACACCCAGCCATTCCCTTAGTTTGTCTGCATTTGTTCCAGTTGGTCACTTTATAAACCTCATTAATATCACATGCTTTAAATTAATGCACAACCACCTTACAAATACAAGGGAGAAATTACAGATTCTTTCCTAAGAACAGATATTTTCCCCAAGATGTAGATATTACAAAATGTTCAAAATAGTACAATACAGGTTTTTCTTTTTGTTTGACCTAGCATCATTTCTATTAGTGAGTAAGTGAACAGATTGGCAAATTTACATAACATAAATGATGAAGCTGAGAGAAAGGGTAGGATTACAAACAAAGTTTGGAGAGAAACATATTTATGTAAACACAGATTCAATATCTGTATTTCCCCTTCAGTAGCTTTGTATAAGGGAGACTGTGAAAACCTCAATGGAGAAAAAAATCTGCTTAAGTTCCTTCTGCCCCATATTATCAATGCATTCTTTATTTAATATAACTAAGATCCCATAAATATCAAAAGGTTATAGTAATAACTACTTTAAGAGTTTACTGGGGAGATAAATATAGAGTTCCTGGAAAAGCGGCATTTCGTTGAAATTGCTGCCTCCACCGTTCCATCTCTATCTTATTTCAAGAAATAAATAAGTACTTTTAAGCATGTGATCAAGGCTTAGCTCCCTGGGAACCTGTTCAGCTGGTAGTGTGGTAGATTGTCTCGTCTTTGATTCCTCCTCAGGGGTGAGCAGGATTAGATTCTCATACACTCTGTGTCATTTCAAATAAATAAATCTCCATGTTTCCTTTCTGTAACTTCATATCAACATACATGCTTTGTGGCCTACATAACAATGCCACACTGTGACTCAGAGGATGTGTGGAAAGGATGTTTATATGGCATTGTGGCTATCATTTGCCATGCCTAAGCTTAACACTCAGAGACTCAACTTAAAAGGGCTTTAGTCTCACACTAAATGTCACAGAAAACTTCCCACTAATGCCACACCCGCTCCCCACTTCTCCTTCCATATCAGTTTATAGTCTGCTTCACCCCAACAGGACCATTTGCCTTCTAGCACTTTGTGTTGGTTGGTTTGGGTTTTTAACTTTTAATATTTTACCTTGAAAAGGAACTACTGTATTTTTGACTATAAGATATAAGTCAGATTGGTAAGACTTTTAGTTTTTAAATGTCATTACTAGAGTTTCAACATGCTCTCTCCACTTTTGCCTTAGAAGACAGCCTTGACTAACCTGCTGCAATACCAGTCTCCAGTTCGTGTGCTGGAAATGATCACAGAAGCAAGGGTACAGGTGAGCCACACTATCTTACATGGTTTGGAACTTCCCATGTATAGTGTGTTTCCTTTCTTATCTAAATGTTAGTGTCTCTTATGTGAAAGCCACTCTGACTTTGAAAGTTCTCTGCTTTACTGAAATGGAGTCAGTGCGGTCTGAATGACATTTGGTACTGAAAGCAAAAACCTAGTCATCTCATTTTACAACTACAACCAAAAATCATCGGCTTTGTGATCACCGAGGGTGGCTGTGCCAATGAGTGAAAACCCTTCCCTAGTGTGGAGAGTTGGTCATTATCCACTGGAATTTCCTTTGTGAGAAACTGCAATGACTGTATCTGTGTAACATAACCAGTTTTGTCTTAGAATGTCAACAACAGACTTCCCTTTGTGCCCTTTTTTCAGTTTAACTGCTTATTAAACTCCATTTCAGAAATTCTGAAATATTGTTTCATGTATGCATTTTAAATAAAATTTCAAAGACACAAATTATACTAATTTATTTACGAGTGAAACAAAAGCCATTGTGTTTTACATCATTAACCCCACTCTCCCCAAATTCAACTTCTAGAAAGAACAAAATTATTTCATTAGCTTTCTTAAAACAAAAACAAATCACGTTCTTACTTAAATAAAACTTATCAATGGTGTTCTTCACCCCGTTCCTCATTTCAATATAATGGGTAAGAAAGGTAATAACAGCTACAGCTGGTTCTGTGTTAGTCACTGAGCAGAGTGTTGTAGGAGACTACTGTTTGTTTCCCAGCCACCTGGCAGCTCAGCCCCAAAACAACCACACAGAAACTGCATTAATTAAATCACTGATTGGCCCATTAGCCCTAGCTTCTTATTGGCTAACTCTTACATGTTAATTTAACCCACTTCTAGTAATCTGTGTATTGCCATGCGGCTGTGGTTTACTGGGTAAAGTTCAGGCATCTGCCTCCAGCAGGGCTACATGGCTTCTCCTTACTCTGCCTTCTTCCTCCCAGCATTCAGTTTAGTTTTACTCACCTAGCTCTACTTTACCCTGTCACAGGCCTAAGACAGTTTCTCTATTAACCCATTGTGAATATTAATATTCACAGCATACAAAGGGAAATCCCACATCAAAAGAGAAGGCAAAAAAGTGTCTGAACAGACAGCCTTTAAAACCAAACAGAACATGTGCATACAGTAACAAGTAATGATAAGGAGAGATAGGAAGGTTATATGGAACGGTTTGATGGGGAAAAGTGAAGGGAGAAACTTTATAATTAAATTTCAGTCTCAAAAATAAAAAAATTACAAAGGAGGAAAGTGTATTCTTTACAACCATCATTCAATCTCCACTCTACCCTCATTTTGTTTCTTCCCAGGTTGGCCCCAAACTTTCATCAGATATTTTTTCTACATCTTTTCTTTTCATGGCCATCTCTTGTATCTTTATGTTTCATATAAAGGCATCCATAAACATCCCTGCTGCATGGAACCATGCTCTTGAGAATTCAAAGATAATGGCAGAAAGCCTACTGGTGACAAATAGGTGACAGTTAGAGCTTGGTGAACAACCTCTAATGTAAGGACAGCTTAACCTATCATTCGGAGCAACCATGAAAAACAATAACAGTATTTGTGGTATAACAGGTATAAAATGAATATTTTTAAATTTTCCCATAATAAATCACTGCTCCTCAATGGAAACCAATAATAACGCGATCATTAGGAGTTATCAAGAACTAAGATAGATTATCCATAAGTGCCCAGGCTTTCCTGATACTGATTTGCTAATCTTGATCAAGAGAATCTTCCTTTTCATAGATTCATTACTTCTGTTTTTAGTTGTGCTATCTCTCAAGGACAGAATGACATATTAATTTATTCCTTTGGCAGGCACAGAGGCATTTACATTAAATATGCTTTCAGGTGGTAGTTAAATGCAAAATATTTATGACATTCATGAGACTCATTCCTGGGAGATAGTCAATGAAATCAGTATTAGACAATGCAATCCTGGCAATAACTAGTTGTGATCCTGTAAGCTGCATTAGGCAATGTAGTCCTGGCACTAACAAGTTCTAATATCCTGTAAATTACTTAACATCATGAAAGATCATTTATAAATTGAGAACATGAGGGTTACATTGTAAATTTTTATGTAAAATGAATGAAAGTTATTTTAAAGACATTAATGTATTTGTAAATCCTTTGTTTCCAGTGACTCCTGTGGCAGTGATGATGATAATTTAATAAAATGGTAAAAATATCAAGATAGAAAGAAGTCTTAGGAAAAGCATTTTTGGTGGATTCTCATAAAACCAAGTTTTAATTAGGCAACTTCTGATGTTCTTATAGATAATTAATCAGACTACTGATACAATATAGGTTGAGCTTAATTCTCTATCAGAGAGTAGCTGCATTTGCCACCTGTATGTTAGGAAATTTGTTAGAAAGTTTGGAAAGTCAACAGTAGTAAAGAGCTGAGAAAATATCCACCATTGCTTCTTATACATTTCTGTGGCCGGCAGGTGGTGAGAGGCTCTCCATAAAATCAGCCATTTCTAACTTCAGATAGTATCTCATCCCCTGAGACTCCAACAAAATGAAAATAGCTGGAAGAAAATGACAGTACCAATGACAAAGATGGATATTTGCAGTAGCTTTAAAAAAATCATCTTCCAGTTATACACAGGGGACATTATCAAATCAAACTGATTATTCAAGTATATAAACACAATCTTCAGACACTCATTAGCACTTTGTTCTGTTTGTTTCTGGGCTCCTGCCCTCTCCCTTAATGATGCATTGCAGCTATAACACATGAACAGAGTCACCAGCTGCCAGGATCTGCATCCTCTGGGAAACGGATGGGTGCTGGAGGAGACAGGAAAGCTAAAGCCAAGGGGAACGGGAGACACTCACTGAGAAGCAAGACTTTCATTCAACCAAATAACATCCAAGTAATCCATCCATCTAACCACTTCTGTTAGGTTTTCACAGAACCTAGATTCTATACATCAGTGCTATAGAGACTAAGTAATATTTGACCTCGCTCTGTCTTTAAAAGTGTTATTACTAGTAAAAATTGGATAGTATAGTAAAACTGTATATATTTTTTTGGAAAAAATGTCTATGCCTTTAATCCCAGCACTCAGGAGGCAGAGGCAGGCAGATCTGTCTCCCAAGTGCTAGGATTAAAAGTGCGCGCCACCACTGCCCAGCTCTCAGTGTTTTTTATCTTAGCCATTCTTACAGGTGGAATCTCAGAGCTGTTTTCATTTGCATTTCTCTGATGGCTAAGGATGTTGAACATTTCCTTAAATGTCTTTCAGCGATTTTAGATGCCTCTGTTGAGAGTTCTCTGTTTAGGTCTATACAACATTTTTTATTGGATTATTTGTTCTTTTGATGACCAATTTCTTGAATTCTTTGTATATTTTGAAGTTCATCCCTCTGTCCAATGTGGGGTTAGTGAAGATCTTTTTCCATTCTATAGGCTGCCATTTTTTGTTGACATGTCCTTTGCTTTACAGAAGCTTTTTAGTTTTAGAGGTCCCATTTATTGTTTCTCTCAGTGTCTGTGCTGCTGGGGTTATATTTAGGAAATGGTCTCCAGTGCCATTACGTTCAAGTATACTTTTCACCTTCTCTTCTATGAGGTTCAGTGTGGTTTGCTTTATGTTGAGGTCTTTGATCCATTTGGACTTGAATTTTGTGCATGGTGATAAAAATGGATCAACTTGCATTCTTCTATATGTTGATTACAGTTATGCCAGCACCATTTGTTAAATATGATTTCATTTTTTCCATTTTATATTTTTAGCTTCCTCTTCCAAACTCAGGTGTTCATAGGTGTGTGGATTGATACCTGGGTCTTTGTTTTGGTTCCATTTGTCCTCCTGTCTGTTGGTATGCCAGTACCAGGCTTGTTTTTCAGTACTGTAGCTCTGTAGAAGAGTTTGAAGTCAGGGATTGTGATGCCTCCAGAAGTTCCTTTATTGTACAGGATTGTTTGGGCTATCTTGTGTTTTTTGCTTTTCCATATTAAATTGAGTATTGTTGTTTCATGGTCTGTGAAAAATTTTGCTGGAATCGTGATGGGCATTGCATTTAATATATAGACTGCTTTTGGTAAGATTGCCATTTCTACTATGTTAATTCTACCTACCCAAGAGCATGGGTGAGCTTTACATTTTCTGGTATCTTCTTCAATCTCTTTCTTCAAATATTTAAAGTTCTTGTCATAGAGGCCTTCTACTTGTTTGGTTAGAGTTACTCTGAGACATCTTATGCTATTTGTGGCTATTGGGAAGAGTGATATTTCTCTGATTTCTTTCTCTGCCCATTTATCATCTGTGTAAAGGGGGGCTACTGATTTTTTTTGAGTTTATATTGTATTCTGCTACAATGAGTTACTTGCCTTTTCACTACTAAATCATAAAATATAAATTTATTCATATATGTATCTAAACAAACATATGATTTTGAATACTTTTTATTTGGTGTGTTTTCCTTTCATGGTCTTTATTGTGTTCATTGAGAATATAAGTTGACGATATTGAGGTGTGATTTTTTTATGCCTGTCTAATAAATAATTATAAACTTGAAATATAGGAAACATTAGTCCAGTGAGATCTCTAAAATAATTTAACTTTAACACTCACATTTATGCACATGATTTAGTTCTAAGTAGATTTTATATAATCATCTCTGCCTATCTGTGCATTCCAAAACCATGGATTTAATAAGCCATAGGTCGAAAACACTCAGAAAAAAAGAAGGTTCATACCATCCCCATTATTTCTGCCTAACCAAGCATTTACACTGCCTTTTGCTAGGGTTTAAATGTGAGTGACATTTTCCAAAGATGCCCATAACTTGTGAGCCCCAGGGTGGTGGCATAGTGAAACACTTAGACATCTTACAAGCTAGGGCTCTTAGGCATGGTGGTGTCCACCTGCAACTCCACCTCTCATCAAGGCGATAAAAGAAAATTCTGAATTTGAAGGAAGCATTGGTAAAAGAAAGTTCTGGAGCAGCTTGTTTAAATATGGAGGCAATATCTCCAAAATTAATAACAAAAAAGAGGTTTGTGTGAACCATTGAGTGGGAGGTCCTTTCACCAGGTCATGCCCCCTAAAATGAGTGTGGGTCCACAAGCCTTCCTCTTTCTCCTGTCTTCTAGCTGAGTGGTTTGGCTCTACTCTGAACTCCCAGCATGAGGAACATCATCACCAGAGACAGAAACTCATGGAGCCAATGGCACCAATCTACCTCTCTACTTTTATGTTACCTACTGTTTCAGCCTGTGCAAATCAACATTTTCAGTATGGGATACTGTCAATAAACCTGAGATTATGGATGGAGAGAGCAGTCATAAAATTATGTGTGAAACATTATGATCTAACTTCAATCCTCAGCACTAATATAAAATTTTAGAACTTTTATGAGTTCCTAAGGATGGATTTTTTACCATTATAATTTTATCACACATACTATTCGTCTTAATATAGCCACTCCATATGTCATTCATTTTCTCAATCATGTGCATAGCATGCAAATTTACATTCTGTTAATTGCAATATGTTTCTGTCTTCAAACCTGAAGAGCTTGCGTGACATTCTTTTGTTTACTTACCCCCCCAACCTCTGTCTTTTTTTTTTTTTTTTGTAGTGCTAGGCACCAAAAGTTCTTATTTTGAGAATCTTTTTTTTTTAATTTATTTATTTATTAAGGATTTCTGCCTCCTCCCCGCAACCGCCTCCCATTTCCCTCCCCCTCCCCCGATCAAGTCCCCCTCCCTCATCTGCTTGAAGAGCAATCAGGGTTCCCTGACCTGTGGGAAGCCCAAGGACCGCCCACCTCTATCCAGGTCTAGTAAGGTGATCATCCAAACTGCCTAGGCTCCCCCAAAGGCAGTAAGTGCAGTAGGATCAAAAACCCACTGCGATTGTTCTTGAGTTCTCAGTATTCCTCATTGTCCGCTATGTTCAGCTAGTCCGGATTTATCCCATGCTTTTTCAGACCCAGGCCAGCTGGCCTTGGTGAGTTCCCGATAGAACATCCCGATTGTCTCAGTGTGTGGGTGTACCCCTCGCGGTCCTGAGTTCCTTGCTCGTGTCTTTTTTATGTGAATGTCTATTCCATTTACATGAAATGTAAGATATTCATAAGACATGTAGTCATGCTCTTTGTATCTTTTGGTTTATTATATTTTTGGTCTCTACACCTACATTAGTGCCTTCTTTTACATTGAATATGCTCTAAATCTACTATTTCAATTCCTTGTGCTCACTTCCTGCCCCAGTGTTGGAAAACCTTCACTATGTTGATTTGTAGTCAATTTGTTTAAAATTTTCTTTAGTTCTCTGTGTGCTTTTCTTTCATTCTATCAGCCCTCCGAAGTTTGTCTCATTTCAATTTAATGTCTTTTTTCTATAATTCTAACAAAGGCCTACATTCTCTGTTGACTTTGAAATATTTAAAATCCCCCATTACATGGGTATACAACCATTGTTATTAGCTGTTTTACAATATCTTCGCAAATTTGTCCAGTAAATTGGCCCTCTCATTTAATTAGTGCTTGCCCCTTTAAGAGAAGTAAAGCTTATTTCATGGGAAAAATGCTAAAGCTGGCTTGTATTTTATGATCCCCTCAAAGGCATGAGACCGTGGACCATGAATCTAGAAGCCAATATAATCAATTTCCTTTTAGGAACTCAGGTTAATTTAACCCAAATTCGAAGTCAAGTCTCAGGAATCTGAAGAAATAAGGCGATTTTATAAAAGAAATGTTGATTGCAAAGAAAAAAATTCTCTTTCGGTCAATTCTTAAAAATTCTAGAAGTCAATCATAAAAATAAATGTTAGGAACCAGGAACCTAACTCTGTCACCCCTGACTGTGCAGGCATGAACTACATAATGAAAAGCATTTATTTTTTGGCCTGCTCCAATTTGACAAAAATAATATATATTAAAATAAAAATATGGCACGTTCTTTTATGTCTGCCTATCACGAGCAGAGATGTAGAGCCACAACTTTCCTTTGAAATTACATTGACTATTCTCTTCCCTTGGCCCCTATCTGTATTACTCTTGTGCAAGGATGTTTATGGGAGAAATTAGAGTCACTCCTGCATAAACCAATATATTTTCTGATAGCTGTGTGAGTCCAATTAACTCCTCTGACAAGGTGGTAAGATGAGGATATTGGATGATGTTTGTAGCCAATTATAAATGCCACGGTTGAATACTCCTGTAACATTATTTGAGGTTGTGGAATCCTAGAACTGAAAAGTGATTCATGGACCTCTTTTATGGAGTTTATTAGTATTTGTGAGCCTTTTTCCTGTAGATCTAAGAAACGTGTAGGGCATAAAGTAGCATGGGGAATCCTATTATTATTACCAATATTATTACCACATTATAAAAATTAGTATCATTGATGAAAGAAAATATGGTGCAACAAATGAACTATTAGTTGAAAAATTAACAGATCCACATATCAGTTTTATTTCTGCAGACTTGTGAACAATAATAACTTTTCTTTGAAAACTAGAAATGATAGTACCAATATGACAAACACTAAACATACACATTGACCTGGGAGGTGTATAACTTTAAAAGTGTAAACTGCCCATCAAGTTTAGAATTCCATTTTTCTTCTGGAATACTTCAAATTCTATTGTTTACATTAGAAATATACTGGAAGAAATAAAATGTATTTATAAAGAGAATGAAGGCTAGGGAGATGCCTTGCTGAGTTAAGTTGACTGTGGTGTATGTATGAAGATCTGAGCTTATACCTTGAGTATCCAGGTTAAAAGCAGGGTTAGGTAACAAGCCTTGAGCTGCATGTGGGTGCAGAGTAGACAGGTAGATCCCTGGGACATAGAGCTCAAGCAGCCTGGTCCAAATTCATCAGAAGATTTAGTATCAAAAAACAATATGAGGAGTAATACAGGAAGACATATTCAAGATTGACTTCTGTCAATCGTGTGCACATTTTGACAAGTATCCCAACCCACATGTGGGCACATTCATGACTACAACACACACACACACACACACACACACACACACACACACACACACACATCACAAGTCACCCTTTCCCCGGGGATAAATATTTTGTGAGAACAGATTGGATAATATAGGGAGATTCTAAAAACAAATTTCAGAAATATCAAATACTCAATTAGACAGATATATAAAAGTAGTTTGATTTTCAATTTTATTTGTTATTGGAAATAGATTCTCCTCTCCTGCAATACAGCCTGACCACAGTTTCCCCTTTTTTCACTCCTTCCAGCTTTCCTCCCCTCCCCTCTCCTGTATTTGGAGACAGAGTCCACATTGGAGTCTCCATCAGGTACCTCCTCTAGAGCTTCGGGAACCACACAGTAAAGGCTAACACAGACAAGAATAATGGGCTAATATAAGTTATAAGCATTAATAAGAAGCCTGAGCTAATGGGCCAATCAGTTTATAACTAATGTAGACCTCTGTGTGATTTCTTTGGGACTTAATGACAGAAATCCTCAGCCTACAAGTAAGATCTGTGATTGATGTATATTTTATCTCTAACACATCTCTCTAACCAAAGAAATCAAACATTTCCTTTAAAGTAACTGATAAATCTTTATCCCTATAACATGTGTGTAGCTAAATCAACTTCACTCCCTGAATTTTCATCACAGGAAAAAAATCACCTAGGCTGATCATGTAATTAGAAGAGAAAAACAGTGTATAATAATATTGAATAATCGTGGCAGGTAAATGGCAAGTCAGACAGGCTTCTGTTCCCCACTAGATGCAAAGACAGAGTAGTTTAGAGGGGTCATATCTTCATGACAGCGCTGCAGTGGGGCAGTTAGGGAGAAAGACACATTATAAGCAATCTTTACTATACCAAATATATTGGCAATGCAGACAGTGAAACACAAACGCACAAAGACACACACACACAGAGACAGAGAGAGAGAAGAAGAAGAAGAAGAAGAAGAAGAAGAAGAAGAAGAAGAAGAAGAAGAAGAAGAAGAAGAAGAAGAAGAAGAAGAAGAAGAAGAAGAAGAAGAAGAAGAGATGAAGGACAAGGACTCTTCCCTCTAGTCTGGGGAAGTTTTTCCTTTGGATTTTTGTTGTCTTTTGTTTTGTTTTGGGTGGGGTAGGATTTTTTTTTGGTTGTTTTTGTTATTGTAGTTTTATTTTTTTGCTTTTGTTTTTTCAAGACAGTGTTCTCTACATAACAGTCCTGGCTGTCCTAGAACTCACTTTCAGGCTGGCCTTGAAGACACAGAGATCTGCCTTCCTCTGCCTCTTAAATGCTGGGATTAAAGGTGTGCACTACCACCAACCATAACATGGGGGAAGAACATAGCCTTGCTAAACTTTTGTTTTTGTCTCCATGAAGATATTTTAGATTTTGAGCTCCAAAATTTAAAAAATACATATTATTTTAAATCAGTATTTATTGTAATCATAGTAGTACAAGTAGGAAACTAATATATTGTATTTAACTCATTTTCCAAGGTGTTCTTTACTGTAGGTGTTTGTGATCTATAGAGGGCAATGACAATGTGTTTATTAGCACAGATAGAAGTAGTAGAGACAAGAAACACAGTGCTAGCATCAAATCCACAGAGGGCAGAGGGCAGAAGTGATGCTCTATGGGATACCATGGATAGCCCCTAACAATAGAGACAGAACACAGTCCAAAAGGATATTATTGCTCAAATTGAGTGTAATGCTCTCTAGTTTATATCTATGTGTTCTTTAATTTTTCCAACACTTCACTTAATGTTTTTGTTTCATGGGCTTCATTTATACCAAAATTATAAATTGTAGAGCACAGTGTTGGTGTATATTTAAACATTTGGTGGGATTTTAAGAGTTCTGTTGAGCTCTAGTTCACACACCATGCACTTCACTTATTTGGAGACTGAAAGTCAGTGAGCTTGAACACACCCATCATGTTCTATGGCCACAGTTAGAATCAATACTAAAAGGTTTTGTACCATGCTCCCTCTTAGGAAACTCACAATATCAATCCCTTGCCAATTTCTTGAATCTTTTAAGACCCGAGCAACCATGATTACATCCTCCATCTTAAAGCTTACGATCATTTTATGTAAATGGAATTGTGTACTATATGGAATTGGGGGACTGGGTTCTTGTATGTAACACATATTTTCAAGGTATTCCAAATGGAGGACACGTTTTTCATATTTTTCTATCAAAATAGAACCCATTGAATAGGTAATCATGTTGATTCATCACCCATCAGTTAGCAAACAATTTTTCCCCACTTCGGGTTATGAAGAATGATAGCGCTGTGACATTTTACATTCTGTTGTCCATGTGGGTGTGAATTTGCACTCCTTGTGGATATGTACTGAATGGATCTGCAGTGTCAAATGGCAACAACCTTTAACATTCTGACAAATTGCAGCTTTCCAAAACTGACCTAATCAATATGCTCCCACCAACAGTGTATGAGGGCTGACATGCATTTCTGCTCTAGCCAGCCTGTACTTCCAAAGACTAGGAGCACCCACTCCCTCTGCGGAAGTCTATGGAATGGTGCTAAAAGGACAGCCAGTGTGTGAGGCACTGTGAGAGCTCTGAAGCCCACAAGAACCAAATCCGAACCTCAAATCAGCTCTCTAGTAATAACTGAATCTGGTAACGAACTTGGTAATCACACACAGCTTGCAGAGGCGCAGAACTTGGATGAGCTATCCAGTAAAAGATGTCTGGCTCAACAGTTCCCAACATACTGACAGAAACTTAGCATTAACTCTCTGTTATACACATGAATATTCCTGTTCTGCTTATCTGCCAGCAGAAGACAGGTTTGTTCTTACTCATCTAACATATTTGAGCACAAGTTTCCCCAGTGACTAAGTGTGCAAGTCCACTATGTCAGTCAAGTAGGTTTGTCTAAGAGAAACTTCCAACATAGGCATCCCTTCAGGACTCCAGACCCGCATACCCGTCAACCAGAAGAAGATCACTGAAACAGATCTCCTATAGCTGAGAGATGTGTTCATGTTGAAAATAGGAATCATTTTATTGAAAGTCTACCTATAATAGACTCCACGGTGTCCTAAGATGCTTCTTTAGAAAAGACCAATGATGTAGTATTGGAAAATGTACTGAGCATCAGGAATCATGAAAACCAAGAAAGAGACATAAAGAGATTTGAACCCATTGTGACCCAGTCCAGGTGTGTAAGAAAAACCAGTTTCTGATAGCATGGATCATACCTGCTCAATTATCAGTAATCAGAGTCTATTGTGATTCATGGTGAAGTTAAATATTAACAGGTAAAGAACCTGAAAGGTCTTAACAATTTCTTTCAAGGCAGAAAAGCAAGGTTTCATGTGAAAACAGCATCACAGGTGAAAATGAAGCTTAATGACCTCAAATGACAAACTAAAATGAGACACATGTAATTCTAGGATGGAATTAAGCATATTATAGATTAGAAATGCATACATTAATAGCTTATAAATGAATTACATTAAAACTGATTGCAAGAAAATTGTCATTCTTTCACTTGGTGCTGTAATTAAGATATGAAGGGAGGGGTGCCTAGTGTTTTTCTGCTTTGGTACCAAATAAAAATACTTTTCTCAGTAGTTGAGAATAAATGTTCAAATTTGTATATTAACATACATTTTTCGATGTTCAATTATGAAAGTAAACAGGCTATTACAAATCGGGTGAAGCTGTGCCTTCTTCTATTATAAACACTCTCAGTTCCTACTCAAAATTATCCCCATAAATTGTTTCCAAATTTGGAAACTCTTACATACTTTTTATTTTTTCTAAATTTCATAATATATAGAATACAGTTTTGTTACCTACCCCTCATGATCTCTGGTGACCTACCAAAGATCTACCAAACCATCCCCTCCCCTTTTACATGTCTTCTCTTAAATAACCATTATTATTATTGCTCCCTTATTTTAATTTGTGCTGATCATAAGTACATGGGCTCATGACCATCGTCTCGTTTACAGGCAATCTCAAAGGACAGTGATATTGCCCCTCTCAGCAACCATCAAATTCCAGTAACTCTTCAGTTAGGGGTGGAGCCTCAGGAACCCTTCCTTCATCTATGCTGCAAGTTTGATGGAATTGTTCTTGTCAGGTCTTGTGTAGGTATCCAATGCTGCTGTGAATTGATGTGTGCAATAGTTATGTTACATCCAGAAGACAACATTACTATTCAGGGATTCTTTCCACCTACTTTTTCACAATGTTCTCTGAGTTTTTGGTAGAGAAAAAGTGATATAAGTGATCTAATGCGCAAAACAATCCCACACCAGCTTGGATTCAAAGGGTTATTTACTTGAGGGGAAAAAACTTACAGAACACCATCCTACACGACAGCCAGGAAAGGAGTCTAGTCACTGGAGCAAGAGAGCTCACCTAGGGCTGCACTGCTTTTTAAAGAGAAAGAGACCACGCCCCAGTGGGCTGGTATCTCAGCATCTATTGGCTGAAGGAGTGGAAGGAGCTCCCACAGCAGTGATCCACCTTGTGTCCATAATCAACAACATTACACTGTGATGCCTATCAATGTACAAGAATCGAACTTCACCAAGTTTGGCAAGATTGTCCTCTGTTACTGATCCCCAAGTTTTGTAAGACTCTTTACTGTTACTAATCCTTTATAATTATTCATTGTTGTTATTCTGTTTTCATTCATTTTTTTCAAAGTAAGCACATATTTAGAGAAGAAATATTCTTGGTGGAATAACTTCAGAGAACATCTAAAGATCATCTTCAGTCAAGGGGCTACTTAATAACCTCTCATGTATACTGCAGAGCACTTCGGTAAATAGATCCCCAAAGTGCAGCTGTGAGGAACACCTACCACACTCCACAGTGACCTTTTCTCAAGAACTTTCTAACACAACAGAAACAGTGGAGGGAGACAGAGGTACCTGGCACTGACTGAAATTGCATCCCAGTTTTTCTAATTTGCTAATGATTTTCAAATAGTCTTTCAAATAAGAAAGCAACTAAAGCTAACCAAATCTAACTTTTCTTTTTTATGTGAAACTCAAGACATTGTGTCTACGTAGTGATGGAGGTATGGGTGTAAGAAAAAGACATCCGCCTTTGAAGTTACCTGTTTTTCCTTGCAAACGCTACAGAGAGAATATTTTCTCTACTTGTATTTGCTTAAAAATGTCAGTATCGGGTTTATCTCACTAATTGTGTGACTACACTGCATCTACCATAGCAACCTGGAGAATCAATAGATGTCCCAAGCATGACTGCTTTCATTAACAAGATATTTTATTAAATTTGATTAGTGGAGGATAAAAATGGTC
The DNA here is from genome assembly GCF_037038515.1 of Microtus pennsylvanicus. Lineage (NCBI taxonomy): Eukaryota > Metazoa > Chordata > Mammalia > Rodentia > Cricetidae > Microtus > Microtus pennsylvanicus. The sequence continues at coordinate 130,490,561 of NC_134583.1, forward strand.
TTGGGCCTTATCCATTATAAGTTAGTTCCTGTTTGAAGAAAATTAGAAATTCTTATTTTCTGTCCCTTGCTAGAGTTAAGCCAGCCTGCTTTCTCTGTAGTGAGAGGACAGCCCTTATGAGCTATGACCTCTGTGATCCAGACTACTACTCAAAACAATTCTCTGTGCTCATTCCGACTAACTGTGGAAAATATCACTCCACAGAACAGATCCCAACTTCACAACATTCATGAAGAAATTCTTTTCACCTTGTGCTGCCATTTTAGATCTGGAGGAAACTATAGGAGCACAGAGATCATTCAAAACTGAGTAGAAGGAGAGAACTACTTGTGATAAAAAACAATTATTCATTTCTGGTCCATTCTGTGCTTATGATTCATAATAGCAGTGGTTAGATCGCATTGTGCACTCTGTTAAATACTGCATACTAGGAAACACAGCCACTTTGTGAGACAAATTTTATTATCGTCACTAATTTTAAATGGGAAAAGGAAAATGAAACCCCCCAAAGTTAAGACTTTTGGCCTAAAGCCACATAATTAATTTATTAGCAGTATTAAAATTAAGACCTGTGTATGTAAGACACTGATGGCTGTGACCTATTTATTATGACTTAGTCTGCAGAATTATTGTCAGTCAACATATATTAATCAAGGGTAGGGACCCTGATGATTTTGTTCTTTGTTTGATACAAGCAAAATAAGATCTTATCTGTTAAGAAAATTGGGAACAACCAAGAGTTTTTTATTTAAATTTTTTTCATTTTAAATAACAACCACAGTTCCTCCTCTCTCCCTTTCTTATGCTCCCTCCACCTTACCCCCTTTCTACCCCTCATTCACTTCTCAGAGAGTGTATAAGGTCTTCCTTGGGGAGTCAACAACATCTGACATACCAAGTTGAGGCAGGACAAAGCCCCTCCCCCTATGTAAAGTCAACACAAGGTATCCCACCATAGGGAATAGACCAAAAAAGCAAGGCCATTCACCTGGGAAAGGTCTTGGTCCCACTGCCAGGCCCTCTCCACAACATATCAAGCCACATGACTGTCACTCCCATTCAGAGGGCCTAGACTAGTCCCATGCTGGGGAACAACAAACTCTGATTATTTCCAGACTTCAAGTATTCTAAACTTACTGATATTCTTGTCATGAAATGAGTTTTTTTCTGGTGTCAGGGCAAGCATCTTATAAATCAAATAATTTTATACATGGGAGAGTGAGGATAATAGAGTAATCTATCTACAGAGACAAAACTATTTCTTGAATTATTTTCAGGCATCCATTTGGATACCCAAAGAATAATGTAAGAGAAGAAACCTAGGATTGTGCTCTTAAATATGTCAGAAAATGGTGAAGGAACTAATTTGCTTTTGAGATTACTTTTTTAGGAGAAAAGTAGTTTTTTTAAATAAGACAAAATATGCCAAATTTCAACACAGAAGAAAGTATTTCGGAATACTGAAGCAAGTTAGATTCTAGAACAGTAAGCTGACTAATAATAGAATTTGTATTTTATATAGGGAATTAATATTAATATTTATTGTACTTAATATCTTCATGTAGCTATGTATAACAGTAGGATGGAAATGATTATACCTATGTGACAAGATAAAAATTACAGGTAAAGAAATATCTATGCCATATATATGTATATATACATATATATGTATATTAACTTGAGGCCATGGTGATACTTAACTATTGTCTTACTACTTGAGAAGTTAAAACTGGAGAGGTAAGAATTAAGGGCCATCCTTGGATTCATAGAGAGATTCTGTCTCAAATCCAAGAAAAACAAAGTTAAATTGAGGAGAAGAATTATTGGGAAACATAGTATGTGGGGAAGTGAAAAGTGAGAAGAAAATTTTAGTAGGTATGGCAATATTTTGTCATATACTTGTATAAAAGTATTAAGAATAAATAAGATATCTAAAAACTAAAAAGTCTCAGTAACTTTCGTAAGGTCACATATTTCATAATCTCAGTTAGCACCAACCAATGGTATTAGATACCTGAGGTCTCTTCTGCTGAAATTCAAAAATAAGTTCAAGACAGAGTGAAGGACTCAGGAGGCACATTGGTGAAGTAGGTGTGCTAAGATTTCCCCTAATCTTATACTTAAGAAAGAGAGCAATACACGTGTGTTTGCATTAGTTGGTCCTTAACACTGTTTCACAGACAGAGTTCCTTACTAATTAGGCTATGAACACCCCAGCTCTTAGTCAAAGTCATTTCTGCACTGCAATAGTGCTTGGTAGAGACGGACTGGAGACATAAAAGCATGCTGAGCTCACTATGTTGGGAAAGATAGATGAGTTGGGCAGAGAGGAGAAGAGAGGATTTTATGCTTGTTCCTAATAATACAAAATAGTGTTTATAATCTTTTAGCTTAAAAAGTTAACTGGGCAGAGTCTGTATACATGGAGAATAATCCGCTAGTTTTTCTCACTATTCTGCGCACTAAGGCTGAAGGTATATATTCTAGACTTTGGTTGAGTTGGTTTTAAGTCTTTACAAATCCCTTAAGCAAATTGTTTATTCAAAAAGCCTGGGGCATATAACCGTATTTCCTTCTTCTGTCATTGCAAGTTCAAGATAAATATATCAGGCAGATAATCGTGTGCAATCATTGAATATCATCATCTTTGAGAGACTTGAACTCAAAAGAACATCTTTAAATTTACTTTGAATTAAAAAGTCAGACTCACAATTGAGCAGAAGAAAACTACATAAAACGTAATGGTGTAGCACAAATAATAAAACCTCAAAGGCAGATGTTGGGATTTAGCGTGGAAATAGAACTGGTACACAAGGAACTACTAGTTTAAAAGTTTTACATTGGATTGGGCCTTTGTTTTATATATTTCGTAAATCATATACACATTTTTTTATTTTGATAGAAATTTGAGTTTAATTTTGTTAAAACATAGTGCACATATGTTTCTAATCTTGTTCAAGGTATTGTACTTAAAAATGTAATGGAAATTTCTAGTCTTTGAGAGTTATTATTACCAAGTGTTTAGGAAAATAAGAAAATCAGATTGGTAATTAGTCACGTATTTTAATTGAACTTGTAGTCACATCAGCTATGTTTTCAAAGTCAAAGAAAAATATATTTTAGGTAGATAATGGTCTTCAAACACTTCAGAGATCTACAGAATATGGCATTTAAGATGTTTTAATAATGCAGGCTCTTTTTTATTCAATAAAGAGACATGTCTGCTTCAAAGAAAATAATGGACATCGAAGAACTCCATATAGAGTTTACTTTCTTTGTTGCAAGAGCAAACCACTAGGCAAGAAAATTCCCTTGCCTCAACTGTTGGCAATATCTGTCCCAATTAGACAAGAAGGACCCAAAAGATATGCTAGGCCTCTAGGCTGAAGATAGATGCCCCAACATTGTAGAGGAACTTTAAGTGACTGTCCAGACATCCAGCTGTTTTTGTCATTTCTTACCTTTTCAGGAAGTCACTTCCTATTTATTCAATAAGTATTGTTTTCTTCTAGGGTCTCTACGGAGTTGAAGACTAGGTAGTTATAGTTTTCCTTGTTTACCAGATACAGAAAACAAGTTATGGTAGAAAGTAAATTAGGTACAAGACTTTGGACTCACCAAGACAGGATAGATATGAAGAATTTTCTCTGAATTTGTCAAACGAAAATGGACTAGACATTGCTGATGTGTTTATTGCCTGTATATATTTTATATCGTTATTGTACTTATTGTTTATAATTTTTTATATTAGTTATAAACTTCTTTTTTATTTTAGATGAAAGGGGAAATGCAGTACTATTTTATTTGTATTTCAATAAATAAAGCTAGCCTGAAATTCAGAAAACTAAAACAGCTACAATGATCAGCCTTATAGAAAAAGGCAGTGGTGGCACACACCTTTAATCCCAGTAGCCACACAAGCTTGCAATAGAAACTGGGCAGTGCAAACCTTTAATCCCTAGAGCAGAATATAAGACATGGGGAGTCAGACAGTCTCATTCTGAGGATTCCTGGAGTCACAATTGCCATTTCAGACTGAAGTAGAAGTAAGAGCCAGTGGCTGGGTGTTTTGTTTTTCTGACTTCCAGGTTGAACCTCAATATCTGTCTCTAGATTTTTGTTATTCATGCTACATAATAGAATAACTCTTTATTAATGTGATTGAAAGTTGAAAAGAGTTTCTGCAGATGGAATACATGTTTCTATCTGGAATGTGTCAAAGAAAGGACATTTAGCCTATAGTTCATGATCCTAGAGAAGCTAATAAGGTGAACCCAAAGAAAAATATAGAGAGACCCACGTGGAGATTGGAAATGGACAGGATTGACTGGCAGAGTTGGGAGCATGGGAGTAGGGGAGAGTGGAGGGTAAGAGAAGGGGAGAGGGGGGAGGGAAGAGAAGAACTTGAGAGAATGAGATGATAAAGATGGAGGAAAGACAGAGATGAGAGCAAGAAGAGACATATCTTGATTGAGGGAGACATTATAAGGGTTAGCAGAAACCTGGCTCTAGAGAAATTGCCAGGAATCCAAAAGGTTGACCCTATCTAGGACTCTGGGTAACAGAGGAGAAGGGGCCCAATCTTGAGTGCCCTGTAGTCAGACTGATGATTATCTTAAATATCACCATAGAGCCTTCATCGAGTAACTGATGGAGGAGGCAAAGGCAGAGACCCACATTGGAGCATTGGACTGAGCTCCCAAAGTCCAGTTGAAGAGTGGAAGGAATGAGAATATGAGCAAGGAGGTAAAGACCATAATGGGTTCACCCACTGAGACAGTGTGCCTGAGCTAATGGGAGCTCACCAACTCCATCCAGACTGGGAAAGAACAAGCAGAGGACCAAACTAGTCCCTCTGAATGTGGCTGACAGTTTCATGGCTGGTGCAGACTGAGGGGTCACTGGCAGTGGCACCAGAGAATTTATCCCTACTGCATGTACTGGCTTTTTGGGATCCTATTCTCTTTGGATGTATATCTTACTCAGCCTATATATAGTAAGGAGGGCCTTGGACCTTCCATAAGGCAATGTGCCTTACCCTTTATGAGGATTAGATGGGGGTGGGGTGGGAGGGTGTGTGGAGGGTAGAGAGTGGGAACTTGGATTTGTATTTTTGTAAAAATCTAATGAATTAAAAAAAAGAAAACACCAAAGCACATAATGTAGAATTACAGCTAATAGAATATTTGAAGTCTGGTTGAAGAGATCAAACTCAGAGGTGTGTTACACATAGAGAAACAAGACAGCGTTTCTGCTTGAGCAGAGCATTCAATCATTAAGTCAATTGCAAATGGACAAATACCTCGAGAGTCCAATATGTAGAATAGTCTGTGATATTGTGGACATCGCATGACCTCACTGAAGCTTCTCATTATTTCCATAAGGGGAATGATGATTTCAACTACTACATATATTTCCATCAGGATTATATGCTACAATCCTGCAAAAGAGCAGAACAGTGCCCCCCCCCCATTTTTAAATTTGTCTTCCTTGAATGAGTTTTGTCACCACTGTAAGGCTTGCCTTCTGCAGTCTGAAATTCTTGGTGATACCATCTAACGTGAAACTTCTTCACAAATTAAATGTGATACTGCAATAAGCTTTCAGTATGTGAGCAGGTGGTATCAGGCTTCCTACAAAATCTACAAGCCTTATGGGTATAAAAGAAAAAGGTGTGTATCTTATTCTGGCAGAACCGAGGGTAAGTAAGGAGCAGAGACCCATGGAATACACACATCAATACTCCATAACAATTATTAGGTGTCAATCACTGCATTACTGTGCATAGTGTAGGTATTTCTCTTAGAAAAGGACCATAGCTCCATATAAAAGCTTGAATTTATTATTTTTCCATAGAGATAACTAATCAAGTAGTTGAAGTGAAAGAAAAATGTTACCAAGATTTCAGTCTGATAGGAAAATCAAACTTCCATGCGCTGCAGTCCCATGGGGCTGTCAATAGCACCAATTATATCTCATTGGTCATGATGGAATACAGTTTGCATTTACTTAATATAGTTTTTTTTATCCAATGCCTGATTATATGCCACCCTAAATAGTGAATCAAACCAGGCTGACAGGAAAATAAAACATATCCCTGTCTTCCCCTGGCTCAGTTAGCTGCCTAAGAAAGGTTGATCTATCTATAACACAGAGTGCATAATTCAAAATGACAAGAAAGGAAGAAGAAGCATGCATAATTTCACACACATGGAAGGTACAGACAGAGGTAGATTTACGGGTTGTAACCTGCTGAAGTCTGCACAGAAATGTTTCACTCACTCCTGTTTTCAGACACGCGAATTCTTTCATCTTTAGCCCTTGGATAAATTTTCCCCAGGAGTCGATGGGCTTTAAATCTGTCAAGTAGGGACCTATAAAACCTGATTCGATGCTATAAATGGTAGTGACCTGAGGCTCTGAATTGTGGTAGCACTAAGGATGACACATACACATGTCCTCCTGTGACATTTTACTACACAGGACAGCAAATATATTCCAATTGCCACTTTCTGAGGTAGAAGTGGGAAGGGACATTTGCAACTCATCCCCATTTGGGCACAAATGTCAGGCAGCTGCAACAGGTATCTAAATAAACTGTTTCATTTTTAATTTTCAGTGGTCAGAGGAGTGTGGGTGAAAGCCTTCAGAATCATGTGATTCTTTAATTTCCAAAACAAGAGGATGGTCAACACTGTAAGAAAGCTGCAGTAATTGGTTAAAGAGCCTACCCAACAGACTCGGAAGATATTTTGTTTTAGTCCCCAGTTTGCAGCCCTTAGGAGGCTATTGATATTGGGTAAAGATATTATCTATTGACTGTCTTGAGATACCACACTGTTTTGTACAATAAGCATTTAACAAGCCAAGAGTGATAGTATTTAAATAAACTAGGTTCTGTGCAACCAGCATCCCTTCTGTCTGTGTCCAAGAAGCACTGTGTAGGCACCAGAAACCAAGCAAAGCAATGCAGTTGCTGGGTGGACAGTGATACCTATGACTGCTGCTATGGCCCATGAGCCATCAGTCAAATTTTCTTTCTTTCCTGATCATCCAGGACTTTAATCTTCTAACTTGGCAGTTCCTCCTCAGCTTAAAGAATGTAAGACTATTGAATCTATTCAACGAAAGATTAGTCTGAGTGTTATCAGACTCTGTTGGTGACTGCTTTACTACAACATAGGCAGTAAGGAGCAGTTTGACTTTAAATACCTGTTGCGTAGCTCTCCCTGAGAAGGTATTGGGAAAAGAATTGTTCAGAGTGGGTTGTCTAACTGAATGTAGCTTTCACAAATTCTTAGCTTGCTCCAAAATGAGTGCTAGAGTAGATATGGCCTAACCTACATTGTTGAACCTGTGTGTCAAGACTGCTACATAATTTCTCTAATTGGTCCCCAAATTTAGGCCACCCTATATTTCTAGCAAGTGAGGTGACTTTCTAAAGTGAAACAATTCCTAGAGCTTCTGATAGTTGGCAACCAGATAGCATCTGGGACAAGACTTGCCTTGAAAAGATTTTTTTTGTTCCCTCTTAGGCTTCACAAACACAAGGTAATATTAGCAAAGACTTTTTATGAGATTGTAATATAATTACATCCCTTTGCTCCATCCAGAACCTTTCATGTGCTCATCCATGTTCTCCTTCAATTTCATGGCAATATTTTTAATAATTGCTATTCTTAAATGTAATTTGTTCAATCTGTATAATATTACCTGTATGCATATTTTCAGGGCTAATTAGTAATGGATAACCAATTGATGTGCTCTTCCCTGGAGAAGATGATTTCTCCCACTTTCTAAATTCCTTAGTTGTGTGTAGTTCTTTGTGTAGGGTTGACCTCCTGGGCTTTCCACTTACCACATTAGCATGTCTAATGACATCATTCTAGTTTCAACTTGTGTGCACACAGTCATTTTAGTGAGACTTTAAAAGTAAATGATTCTTTGGCTTCTTCTGCTTCTTCTCCTTGTCCTTCTTCCTCCTCTTCCTCCTCTTCTTCTTTTGGTTTTTCAATCGAGGATTTTTCTGTGTATTCCTGGCTATTCTGGAACTTGCTATGTAGACAAGGTAGTCTGAAACTCAGAGATTTGTCTGCCTCTGTCCCCCCAAGTGCTGAAATTAAAGGCATGCACCACCACTCCCCAGCTGTAACTACTTCTTCACATGTGAGTTTACAGGCTACATTTGAACTCTGTTAATTTACTATTCTCTCGTCTCAGTACTACCAGTAGGCCTCTGCTTGTATCAGTAAATGCTTCTAGAGTAAGGACTACTCTCGCCACTGTTCTTCTGTCTCCTGATGGTCTCACTATACTACAGAGACAGCCATCCAAGAGACAGACTCCAGTGAATCAACTCAACTTTATCCCAGAGTACAAGGAATATATAGGATTAGGGAACCTGGGGACAAACCTTAATTTGCATTAAGTGGCCTGCTCCTATCTCACGGCTTTATATCTGGCAGTAGGGTCCTGTAGCAGAGCTCCTAGCAGGAGTCTTTTATCAGGAATCTATGCCAAGGGTCAAGCTAAAGATAAACCAGACACCTGGCTCAGAGACATCTTTGAGATAAGGTCAGTCCTCTGGAAGAGAAAAAACAAAGGGAAAATATCTGTAATTATTTACAAATAGTCTACAATAAAACAGTCTGGAGTTTCCTTGGGCATTCTACCAAGGTCTTTTCTTGTTTTCTCCTTTGCACTAATAATTCATGAGCAAAAGGATGTGAGCAAGGAAGTGTCATCAGTCACCTCAGACATAGATCCTGAGGCCATTAAAACATCAAGCACATTTACTGATGGTTGCAGTGATTATACAAGATGTTGCAGGGGCTGCTCAAGGCCAGGTAGACCAGAAAGATTCATCAGAAGAAGAAGAATGACTTTCTTTTTACTATGAAATCCCAAACACTGTCAGAAAGACAGGGTGAAGCAGAGTCAACAGAACATCAAATTCTTGTCATTAGTCACTTTTTTCTTCATATCCTGAGATTCAGTAAAAATAACTTAGATTTTACCCAAAAATAACTTCTATTGTCCTTTCACATGTCTGTTTAGAAGAAATTTCTGTCCCCATCTTACACCAGGTTTTGGTGGAATGAAGTGTCCACATGTTGTCCCCAGTGAAGTTCTAGCCCAAAGAGCATTCTTCTCATAAACTTAAGATCTGGCTTTTAGAACATATCCAATAGCTGTATTTGGAAATTTCTGTGAACCATCAATCAGTTACCAAATAAAGACATTGAGATTTATTATTAATTATGAATGCTTCATTTTATCCCACCTGATCTTTTAACTTAATTTAACCTATTTCTATTAATCTATACCTTGGGGCTTTTTACCTTTTTTTCATTTTGTATATCCTACTTTCCTGCTTCCTCTGTATCTGGTTCCTAGCCCCTTCTCTCCCTGGTGTCTCCTCTTCTTTCTCTCCAGAGCCTAAATTCCTCCTCCAAATTACTCTCCATGCCCAAAAGTACCACTTATACCTCCTGCCTCACTGCTGGACATTCAGCTTCTTATTAGACTAATCAGGTGCCTTAGTCAGACAAGATAAAGCAGCAGCATATTTTTATATAATTAAATAAAGGCAACACATCTTTACATACTTAAACAAATACAACACATCTTTACATAGTTAAACAAATACAACACATCTTTTGCAAAGTTAAACAATTGCTGTAAGCCACATTTTGGAGTAAATTCTGTCACAGTCCAGCCAAGATGGGTTCATATGTTCCAAGGTTGGAGTGTGTGGATTAATAATGTTAGGTAGAAGGAACAGAGATGTGAAAAAAGAGACATAGGATAGTATCAGGAGGGCAACTCAGGGAATTCTGGATACTGCATTTGCCTGTGTTTAATTTTCATACAGTTTTATACCCCAATAAAAAAGGGAAGAAGGAAAAAGACTGCTTTAACATGACAAAGGACAACCAGAGGAGTTACTTGGTTCAATGCTTGAGACATCAATCCATTATTTTCTGAGCAAAGCATTTGATGTTTTGGGAAGGATATTCAGTGAATACATCCTAGACCAAGTATCCTTTAGGCAACCACTCCCTATGTCAAACCTCCTATTTTAAAATGAAGGAGAAGGAATAGGCTTGAATTCTCTGACCTTTGGTCAGGGTGGAGCAGCTCCACCTCTATGGGCCATCATAATGCCCAAAACACTAAGTAAAAACACCTTAGGTCAGGGTTTCTTGTTTGTAGCTATGACTGTTGTCAACAGCTTTGAAAGATCAAAAATGAGCTCAAACTCTCTGACCTCCAGTCAAGGTCGAAGAGGCTCACATCTGTGGGACAATGAATAGTATAAGAAGAATGACCACTGAATTTCCACAAATGCCTAAAATAACTGACAGTAGATATATTAACAACTCAATAAACAGACTAGTGTGATGGCAAAGCAGGTGAAGGTACCTGCTGCCAAGCCTAGAAACCTGAATTTTATTGTCCAGATCTAGTCCATATGATAGAAACAAAGAATCGAACTCCACAAGTGGTCCTCTGATTTTGTGACATGTTTATACCCACCCATACACACACACACACACACACACACACACACACACACACACACACACATATTAATAATTAATTTAAAAATTCAGCATACAATAGATTTGAACTCAGAATGTTTAGAGCCCGTTAATCAAAATATAGATAGATATGGCTGATACAAGGTACTGAATCAGTTTTACACTAGAGAAATATAGTTAAAAAACAACTAAATGTCTTTATTTGTTACATTTCTGTCTTTGAAACTATTTGCAATCTTTATATAATATTCATAAAATGATATTCATCTTTGAGTCTACAAATATTACCTCATATGGCTGACTATGCAGAGAAGCTATCAAGGAAGGAACCTGCCCTAGATTATCTGAGAGAGCTTTAGACATAGTGTGTGCCTTGTAAGAGGAAGACAGAGGGGACTACAGCTATTTACACGGATGACAGCACAAGGAGATGAGGATAATATGGCCGTAAATCCGGGAATACAAGAAATTATGTGTGCTTTAGGGACACATATCCCTAGTGGATATAGGACATAGGGCACACATCCTCTAGCGGCAAAGCAACTCTGATAATTTTCATCTGAATGTACTCATTTTTGGCTTCTGGCTTCCAAAAATGCAAGAAAATGAATCTTGATTGTTTTTGGCTACTAAATTTCGAGTAATTTGATACAACAGCTACAGTAAACTAGTATTATACCTTAGTTCTTTGTTCTTTCATAATCATTTCTGAAAACAAAATATTTTAACATTTACCATGCTTAAAAAGTACTATAGAAGCATATAAAAAAGTAAGTTTAGTAAAAAATACTTTTTAAAATTTTACATTCCAAGGAGAGGCAAAGCAATATTATAATGTGCTAGACATCAGTTCCAGTGTTTAACTCATGAGGAATAAACGAATTGTGGTAGATAGGCTGTTGATACAGCAGAGAAGGAATTGGGGTATGTGTAAATATATCAACTGTTTAGAGGTTTTAAATAAAACAAAGTTTTATTTTATGCCGTGCAAGGAATAGAGGGGCTAGGGCCTGCCCACCTGCTAGGCAGTAGAACAACTTTCACTTGTAATAAGGTAGAGATGGTGATGAAAATAGCGAAATATTTTATATAAAAGACATTATTTATGACACTTATAATCCATGAAAGCAGATCTACATAGCGCATAGCCTGACTATCCCCAGACCACAAACAAACAAGAAAATTCTCTCTAGGTGTTTGGCCATCTTCTGCTTCTGGCTAATATAAGCCAGATATTTGCAGGAATTTTTGTTGGCATCCAGATCTAAATTTAGGAAGTTAAATTCTGTAACCTTGAAGCCTTGTAAGCATTCATGAATATGCAGAATATCTCTTTACAAATGTGACAGGATAGGAGACAACACAAATAGCAGCAAGTCGCTTGGTGCTGAACTTGACCTCAGAGACCAGCTCTGAACTTAATGAACCAGTCTGTGCTGGGTTTTGAGTGTGTGTGTGTGTGTGTGTGTGTGTGTGTGTGTGTGTGTGTGTGTACGTGGGGTTATTTTTTTGCATTTTTTTTCTGTTTGCTCTTTGGTAGCTCAACACCCAGCTCCCAAATAAATATACAGAGACTTATTCTTACTTATGAATTTATGAATGCCTGGACTTATCTCAGCTTATTTATGGTCAGATTTTCTTAACTTAAATTATCGTACCATACCTTTTTCCTTTGAACTTTTACCTTTCTCTATTCTACATACCTTCCTTTGCTTCTTTCTCCACAGCTGGATGTGTGAATGGATGGATGCTTCTGGTGTCCTCCTCTCCTTCTTTTCTTATCCCTCCTCCTTTCCATCTTAGATTTCTCCTCCCAATTATTCTTTCTGCCTGACAGCCCCAGCTATTTCTCTTTGACTAATTAGTAGGCATTTGTCTCTTAATTAGACCAATCAGGTGTTTTAGACAAGCGCAGTAACATAGCTCCAGAGTTAAACAAATATAACATAAAAAAACCCAGCAAATCTTTGTATCATAAACAAACATTCCACAGCATAATCAAATGTAACACCTAAAACTAATATTCCACAGCACCAGTCCAGAGAAGAGAGGAGGCTATCATTCTTCATAAGGATTTACTCTGAGATAGGCCAGATCTCTGAAAATGCTGCTAGTGTTTTAAAAAAATATCTGGTGGAACTTGCATCCTTATTCTCCTTCGATAGATGAAGAAGTTGAAATTCAGAAATGTTAAGTGATTGACAAGGTCACAAAGTCAAAGGTAAGCAGAGGCAAATTTTAAAAACCATTCTGCTAGACTTCTAAACCAGAATACATTCCACCTTATCATAGAACCCCAGGAGATGGATAGCCCCACATTAGCTCTGATATTAACTTGTAAAAGATATGAACAGATTCTTCACTGTTTATTGGACTCTGTGACCAAAGAAGTGACTTAGATCAGCGATTTCTGAGGGTCATCCCATAATTCCTAGCTTGGGCATGACAAGGAAGATCAAAGATGAAGCAAAACACAGGCAAAGTAAGAAGTGAGTATGTGGATGAGTGCTGCATAAATCTCTACATGTGAAGTCTCTGTGTGTTTCAGACTATTATGTCTGTAGTCTTAACCACCGTCTTGTGGCCAGAGCAATCAAGATAAGTAGGACCAAGCCAAATAACTCACATCATCTAATTTTGCTTAGCTTCAGTTCCCTTGGATATAAAATGAAGAGTATACACAAATTTCTTGATTTTCAAACAATAAAAGTGATTTTATAAAAATACTTTGGGAAACAGGACTGTCACAGTAGGAAAAAGTCATATATTATCTCAGAAGGTGTGTTTCAGAAAAGGAATGGATACATTTAAACCCACAAAAATCAATGTATTACTAACTTTGATAATATCTGCTCACAATAACTTTCTATTCATATATTTTAATATAGCTCTAATCTTAAAATTAAATACCACATCTCATTGGCTTATCTATATGTCTATATATATACCAGTATCTTTTATTATAATGCGCAAACACAAATAAGAAATAGTGGAGGAACCTTTGTGAGAAATCATTGCCAAAATATCCAAAAGAAAAGTACTTAGCTGGGTAGTGGGGGCGCACGCCTTTAATCCAAGCACTCGGGAGGCAGAGGCAGGTGGATCTCTGTGAGTCTGAAGCCAGCCTGGTCTGCAAGAACTAGTTCCAGGACAGGCTCCAAAGCTACAGAGAAACTGTCTCAAAAACCAAAATATAAAAAAAATTACTTAAAATTTTTCATTATTAAGGTTTAAAAACATACACTGTGATTAATGTTTTATTGTCCCACTGATTGGCGTACAGGTGGCTCACGGGATATTATGGTTAGAGAATAAGTACTCAGTCTTCCTTGTGTAGATGTTCACTGAGATGGTAGTGGGTGAGTGGCAAAGTGACAGTGGGAGTCAGCCTTTCCGTGAGTTTCAATAAATGGAGTCTTACATTCAGGGAACCACAAAGGCATTTATGTTAGTCCATTTCTGAATAACTAAGAGCCCCAGTGGTTGTGCACAAGGGCTAGAATCAATGATGCTAACTGAACTCCAGACCATGTAAAATGGTCCACTGGCTAGAAAATGGCCTCTGCGGTATGATTAATTCACAACTCTTGTCATCAAAAGCTGTGTGACTGGGAATGTTTGCCTCATTTTCTCATCTTCAAGATAAAGGCTACGGTTGTATCTCTGTTGTCTGGTTTATCAAATTCATGCAGTAAAGCAGAATTGGAACTCAATAAATGGTTGCTGCTCTGAAAAATAAACCCAGCAACAAGTCATGTATTCAGTTTTCAAACACAGCTGGAAAACTTGAAAAGTAAGCAATTATAATGTTTGGATAAATGTTACACACACACAAACTTAAATAGTATCAAAAGATAGATACAGTGAAGGAACAATCATCCATGGGACCTTACTATAGTCAAAAACAAAAAAGATCCTACAACAAGCTCACACAGTGTCTGTCTCCTCTTACTACCACTGAGCAGGCAGCTCAATCAGGACCACCAGGCCCTTCATCTATTACACACAATGTCTCCTGTAGCAGGAACCATCTCTTACATCTTGGGCCACCTAAGGAGAGCTAGCAAAAGCCTTGCACAGGGATAGTACTTAATAAAACACCGTGCTAATTCTCCGCATCCAGTGCTGAGTGAGTCCAGCTGCGCATTTCTACACTATGCAGGCAGCGTAGCAGCAGCTTCTTCAATAGTTACTTTGCTGCAGTGTCCTGGATGTCCGTCCTAGTGTATCGACTTCTGAAATCAATTAGGTTCCTCAGAGCCCAAAGCCACATTGTACTTCTTTCCAAAATGCAGTAAAACAAAGCTACTAGCATGGGGGGGGGTGTCTCTCTGCAAACACCAGGGCCATCAGAGTATGACACAAGAGGGGAATCAATTCAACACAACTCAGTAGTTTGTTTTAGGCATACTTAAGTACAGAATAATTTGGAAAAATGTGTCTTGTTAACAATTGACTCAATCTGGTGTGTTCAGAAAAGATTAAGGCATGACTACATCAAAACTCTTTTACAAAGTACATGTGATCTCTTTCATAAAAATGGGTTCTATAATCCAAGAACTTAGGAGAGGGCCTGGTGTGGTCTCCATCATACAGATCACACAGAGGTTACCAAGCTCTGATGTACATGCAGCTTCTCCTATAAGGATGGGTTCTAATGACTGAGAAACACAGCTTAGTATAACAGTCTAGGAGGAATAACTAGAGATAAGCATAAGAGTCTGGGGGAGTCAGATGTGGCCTAGCCCTGGAGATAGCACAGATCACCAGGGTATCAATTACATCCATTCCCAGCCTTCTGTGTGGAAAACAGAATATTAATCTCTTCCCTTGAAGAGACAACACTGTGTATTCAACATTCCTAGTTTCCCTAGTGCATATCTG
The DNA here is from genome assembly GCF_037038515.1 of Microtus pennsylvanicus. NCBI lineage: Eukaryota > Metazoa > Chordata > Mammalia > Rodentia > Cricetidae > Microtus > Microtus pennsylvanicus. The sequence goes on from NC_134583.1 coordinate 130,505,989, forward strand.
TGAGCACAAGGTCCTCATGCCCTTATCAAGTGAACCATCACCCTAGACCTATGGGCTGCCTTTTCACATGTTATCATTAAGAGGGGAAGAAAACAAATTGAATAAAAAGTGGATTATATTATGTTCTATTTTGTTCCTCTCTATCCATGGCTTCAAATTGCTGAGAATAAAAAAAAAAACTTTTATTAAAGAAAAATCTGTCTCCTGGTTTAAAACTTTCTCCTCTTTTTTGGAAAAGAATGACCTTATAGGATGGTTAACTCTCTGAATTTCTTTTTTTCCCCTTCCTGTGTATAATATGCAAACTTAAGTGGATGGTCTTTAAAATCTTAATCCAGATAAAAATTATGATTTGATGCACGGCAGACAGAAGCATAAACTGAGAAAGGCAGACACTTTGTGTTGAAACCCTGCAGTTTGAACAGTGAACCCTGCTTCAGAGTCACGAGAGATTGTGCACATGAATTCTGGCTGTTGCCACCAAAATTCCCTCTCCTTACACCTGTTTGTTCTTTCATTAGTCCAATAGTTACAAGACATGTGTGTCATATGTGTGTCCATACATACATGTGAATATTTTTATATGTATGTCCTCTAATCTACTAAAATGAAGCCATACTTCTCAAGATTCTTTCAATAAGGGACCTCTGTTTGATAACCATATCTATTATGCAATACCAAGTGGTCAGTCCTAAAAATAACAACAAATGGACTTAACAGGTCATATTTATAAACATATTAATTTATACATTCCTTTGGAATGATCCTTCTATATGCTGTTAATATGTATTCCTCACATAAAGAAGTTTTTTTTGGCAACTTCTATAGCAAAGCAGATTAAGGCCAGGGAAAAAAGCCAAACTGAAAGTAAAGAGAGAAGAAGGGTGGAGTCAGAGAGAGATGCCACAAGCCGGGCACCCAAGAAGCAAGATGTCAGCAGACCAATAAAGCCACAGTCATGTGGCAATACACAAAATTGAAATGGGTTACGTAAATATGAGTCAGTTAGTAATAAGCATGAACTATAGGCCAAACATTCTGTAAATAATATCAAGCCTCTGAGTGATTATGTAGAAGTGGCTGCAGGACAGATAAGGACAGAGGAACCTCCATTTACAATTTATACATACATGTGCACCAATAATAAAACAAAAGGAAAGTAGAAGTTTCAATGTCTAATTTCAAACTTCATAACACAATTTATTTGCATATCTTTAATGTACCAGATAAATATACCCTCTAAATGACAAACTAATTCAACTATCACATACTCTTAAAGCTAAAACTTTGGGCTTCATTGTATAACCCTACTCACACTGGAAAAGAACTGTCCTGCCTTGTAAATCTCTTCTCCTTGTATGAATTAATTTGGCTGTGCTTGCTTTCCTGAAAAAATTTCCCAGGCTTCAACCATATATTATTGTCACCATGCTAAATTGACTTTCATGATGTATGATACCTGGACAGGGGTGGAAGTAAGTCATTCGTCAGCCCATATACTTTATACCACAGGTGCTGCAACTTTCTTCAGCCTGCACCTTGGTTCAAGTATATTAATAAAACAATGATCAAATAAAAAAGCCTCCAGCATAAACACAAGAGCAAAGACTTGGATGATGGTCTGCACTCAGTTGTAACATATTTTCCAACATGCTGTAAGATTTTTACCTTGAGCAAGAAGTTGACAATTTTGTGATAGAGTTTTCTTTCTAAATATTTTCCTTTTCATTTAAAAACTGCTAATTTTCCCCCACAAACTTCATTCAATTGGTTGTCAATAAACATTTTTAAGTTTCAAGGTCAACTTATTCATTGCTTGGCTAATGGTGTGGACATTTGACAAGCAGAAAGCAAAGATTAATTGAACAATATAAAAAGTTTTACTTCCTGCTCTTCTTAAACATTCATTTAACATTTAAACTGTATTTATTCCAATTTTCTAAGAAGTTTTCCTCATGCTGTGATGTGGGAGTCCCCTCTGTATGTTATGATTACCTTTAATGAATAAAGAAACTGCCTTGGCATATTGATAGGGCAGAACTTAGGTAGGCAGGGAGGACTAGACTGAATGCTGGGAGAAAGAAAGGTGGAGTCAGAGAGACATCATGGATCTGCTGCAAGAGATAGTCGTGCTGAAATTTTGCTGGTAAGCCATGACTTCGTGGTGATACACAAATTAATAGAGATGGGTTAAATTATGATGTAAGAGTTAGCCAATAAGAAGCTAGAGCTACTTGGCCAAGCAGTGATTTAATTAATACAGTTTCTGTGTGATTATTTCAGGGCTAAGCGGCTGGGAACCAAACAATCTCACTCCTACAATGCTGATGTTGTCTCAGATAGTCAAAGCAATACTAGAGAACATTCTGGAATAGGAGAGATAGATTCCAGCCCTGACACTACCTCTAGTATGGAGCAGTTTTGTATGTTAATGATGCTGACTAGGCCTAGTGTCCTCATCGTGAGCAGAGAATGAAGACAGAACCTCCGAGAAAGAACTGTGGTGAAGTTTCCAGAGATGTATCTAGAGATGTTGGAGAAGGTGGATATCAAGAAGTCTTCACAGGTGTGAAGATGTGAACGGTTATCTCAGCTCTCATCTCATATGTGTAAGAACTGAATTGGCATGTGATTTGTTCTTATCAGGTATGGCATACGCATTTGAGCTATTCCATGCCCCATTATACCTAAATTTTGTCAATGTAGTGGGCTGTCTTTGATTCTAGAAGTGACTTCAGCTCACAGACCAAAGGAATGATTTCAAAGATTCTCAGAATTATCTAACAGTCTAGTCCTCTCCTCCTCCTCCTCCATTTGCTTTGTACATAAGTAGTCTCCTTGGTTTTTGGTAATCTCTCCTCATGTCTTTCACTGAGAGAGCACAGCACTGCTCTCTAACCCATGGATTCCTCTTCTGCTCTTTGCATGCCTTTCTTTTTGCTCATGCCCCCATATGCACTAGATATTTTCTCAAATCAAAGGTTGTATTTAAAAAAAAAAACTCTTTTCTCTCACAGAAACTTTAAATACTGGACTGAAAGATGAAACATGAGAATTTCTACATCATATATAAATACTGTCTGCTTTTAAAAGGGGGTTAGACATTCAAATCCTGCTCCTGAATCTTTTCATTTTCAGAATCAAAGCAGAGAACAAACTCTAATGGGCCTGAAATAAAGTGGTTGTGCCATGTGGGAAGTGTTTTGCCTTAGGTGTAATATAACATGAAGCAAAGAGGAATGGAGGAAACTTAAATACAAGCCATTCCCTGGGCAAATGGGTTCAAATGCTGGGGGAAAGAAGAGAGGAATGAGAGAGAAGCCGTGGAGCTGCCAGAAATAGATACTGGGAATGTTAGTCAGTAAGCTACTGTCACATGGCAATACACAGATTAATAGAAATAGATTAAACTAAGATGTAAGAGATTAGCCAATAAGAAGTTAGAGCTAATGGTCCAAGTAGTGATTTAATTATTGTGGTTTCTGTGTGATTATTTTGGGTCTAAGCTAGCTGGGTGGCCAGGAACCAACAAGTGGCCTCCTCCAGCATACAGACATATAGCACAGGCATTTGACTCTACACCAATGTGCGTATTGCTTGAACTGACTGGATTTAGTTGGTTATTTTTTTTTAAATGACATTAATTTTGGAAGGAAGTATGTTGGGAGGTCTCTGGGAAAAGCTGGTGAAAAACTGCAGATATATATAAAATATCATGCATGAAATCCTAAATATAAAGAATGTTTAAATTTATGTATATTTTTTATGATTTCTACTATCCTAGGTAAATATAATTTCCCCACATAATAATCTAAAGAAAGAATATCACATACATACAGAGAAAAATTTTTCAAAAATCATTAAACAGGGGGGCCAAATTTGAAATTAGTAGCAAATAAAATATGTGTGTCTGATAAGAAAACATCATTGAATTTTTGGTATTTTGTTACAAAAGTAAAAGAGAAGGAAGAATAAAACATTTTATTTGAAAAACTAAAGCATCAATATCTGGAATTTGATGAAATAGTTATGATTGTGAGTGAATTCTCAGGCTGCTCGTCAAATCTCTTGGTTCTGATTTAGTTTTTAGTATGTTCATTCCTAAGAACAGTTGCTCACAAATGTGCGTGCTGCCTAAAAGCAATGACATGAATAAGATGTGATTTTGGAGTGAATAACCTTTTTTGCAAGGAGTGTAGAAGCTATGAAAGCCTAGTTACAGATGTGATCAAATTCTCCTTTAAGTTTAGTGCCAGCTTGTACATCAATACATCCCACTTGGAAAGTGACAGGTAACTTATTTATACTGACAGAAATGAAGCTGCAAAATAACAAAATACTGATTATTTTATTGGAAATCTGGAAATATGTTTTCAAATTATTGAATCAAATAAAAAGCCAAGACTCGCTGTTCATAGGGTTGTCTTCATCTAAAGTGTCAAAAATCCATAAAATTGTTAATCATAATTTGAACTTTTCCTAGCTGCTATTTCATTTGGAAGGCTATCATGATTTAAACATTGTATTGATATGCATTGATATGATAGTCTCCACCTTGAAGATGCCTGTATAACTCATTTAAATAAGGGGTTAAAACCACAAGAAAATGCAAAATCCAGAAGCCAGATTTCAATGTCAAATTCCAGAATAAATTTTGGTTTTTGTGCCAAAAACCATAAAACAACAAGATAACAGGTTGCAAACCTTGAAATAGTCCTCTGACCTCAACTTAGCTACCTTAGTTCTGAAAAGTAACTGATATGGCCATTGTCAACATAGGCACTTTCAAAGAATTCCTAGAATTGGCTCTTTAGAAATTCACTCCTAATGAGGATTTGTGTAGAGTTATCCATGTGTAATTATTTTCCATATCAATTTTCTTGATGTCCTCTGCAGTGATACTTCATTAAATGTGAGTTTAGGGTGTCAATTTCATTACCATCCATTAATATTATAAATCCCACTCATTTACCTTCCGCTGCCAAAGTGCTATCAATAATTACACTAGGTATGTTAACAATGAATAAAGAAGTCACTTTCACGTATTTTATTCAATCTAGCATGGATGCCTTGATTTAGTCCTGTCTTTTAATAGCGATATTTAAGCCATTTTCTTGGTGACGTTATATTCATCACCAGGACCTCTAATGAAAATGGCAAGCTGAGCGGTGCTTGTGGTGTCAGCAATGTCATCCATCACCAACGTGTGAAATTTTAAATTAGCAGGTCTACTCTCTGAAAGTTTTGCAATAGATTTTCCAATATCTTCAATCTATCTGCCTATTGATTGGTGAAACAAACTGATTTTTTTAAATATTCCATTTTCCCCTCAGGGCCTATTTTATCTTCCACACTTTCAATGCATTTCTTAGAAATTCGCTATCACTAACTGGCTTTGATTTTTTTCCTCTTAAATATGCTCCACCATTACTCGCTTCTATGGCACAATCCATCTGTGTTAGAACTTTTTAAAAGAAAAATGTCAAAATGACAGTTTTCTGTTCTAATATTTTGTTCTTGTGAAGCAATCTTTGACTTGCTTCAAATGTGGTGACATGCAATACATTGTGGCTTCTCAGATATAGTCTGAATCCAGTTTCAAATAACCTGCAGATTAAGCAGAGTAACTTTCCATTTGCTTTGACAAAGAAGCAGTCATCTCTCTACTTTTTGGAACAATCTTCCTTTACCTGTAAAGTTTTAGAGGATTTGGTTGTTTTTTTGTTTTTCTAGATGTTGTAGAAACCATGCTTGAATTAAAACAAATAATAATAATAGGATTGGAAAGATGTCTGTTGTGGGAAGGTCATTTGTCAATCTGTTGTTTCATTGGTTAATCAATAAAGAAAACTACTTGGCCTGATAGGTCAGAAAATTAGGTAGGTGGAGTAGACAGAACAGAATGCTGGGAAGAAGGGAAGTGAGCCAGATGCCACGCCTCTCCTCTCTAAGCCAGACGCCATGAATTCAGCCACCAGGTCAGACATGCTGAATCTTTCGCGGTAAGACACCACTTCGTTGTGCTACACAGATTGCTAAATATGGGTTAAGCAAGATACAAGAGTTAGCCAAGAAAAGGCTAGAACTAATGTGCCAAGCAGTGTTTAAATGAATATAATTTGTGTGTTGTTATTTAAGGTGTAAAGCTAACCATGTGGGAGCTGGGTGGGACAAAAAGAAGGCCTGCCCGCAGCTCCTTCTACAGATGTCTTACTGAAAAGGAAACATAAAACTCTTAGAGAGGTCCCAAGTTTAGTTCCTAGCACTTAGGTGGACAGTTACAGAAGGTTTGCCTGTAACTCCACTTCCAGAGGATCTAACATCCCCCCAACATGTGTACACACACATACACACACATACCCCCAACATGTGTACACACACATACACACACATACCCCCCCTCATGTGTATACACAAATACACACACACAAGCAAAATTAAAAATAAAATATTTCAACAATACTTATCAGTCTTACTAGGAGAATAAACAGATTTAAGTCCTATAATGTGCAACACAAATTTAAACATCATTTTGCGATCTCTGTTTTCCTTGCCACATCACTGGGAAGTAATGTTATGTTTGATGGTGCCCATCAGAAGGGCTGCACTCAAAGGAGCTTGTATTCCAATAATGCCATAAAACTAAATCCATACATGTGGACAAATAATAAGGGCGTGCATTCTTTTATTTTGTGTGACCTTTTGATATGACATTGCTACGGAGAAATTTATAGTCAGGAACCCCAAAATAAAATCACAAAATACCAAAATTTTACACAAAAACTGCATATTGTTTTAAGTACATTTATAGTTTGGTGTTCATCCAAATGTCTTGATGCCCATGGTCACATGATGGACATTCCAGTTTATATCATCACATTTAGAACAATCTTATGTTTCAATTTGAAGAATGATAGATTTTTATTATTAAACATAGTATAAAAGACAATAATAAATATAACATATAGCAATTTGAATAATCTCAAAGACATAAGGAAAATGCTAGAAAGGTTAATTGATTCAGTTTCCCAAGTCTGCATTTGACAGCTTCCAGGTAACTACAAAAACATCCTTCCATTTTAAATACAGATAGCATTGGAGAGTTTGATTGGGACCCTTGAAAGGCTGTGTAAGCCCTGGACTTCAATTACCTTCTTCAAGATGTTCAGTAATTAAAATTCTGTGAGTGTAGGCAGAGACTGTTCTTTCCCTCCTTCCCTGACCCAAATAATCACACAGAAGCTAAATTAATTACAACACTGCTTGGCCAAGAGCTTAAGTGTTTTCCTAGCTAGCTGTTATATCTTAAATTAACCCATTCCTGTTAATATGTATATTACCAATAGGCTGTGGTTTACGGGTGCCAGCATGTTACTCCTTTGGAAGCTACATGGTGTCTCCTTGACTCTGCCTACTCTCTCTATATATCGCTGTTCAAATTTCCCACCTGGCTTTGCTCTGCCATGCCACTGGGCAAAACAGCTTTATTCATTAACCAGTGGTAATAAAACACATTCACAGCATACAGAGGGGAATCCCACATCACGTAAATTGATAATGAGCTAAATCTTTCTTCTCTGCTGTATCGGCATAAAAAAATGCAATGCAGATATAGAATATTTACCACTTTAATGATAGACTTTCAGAACCAAAGTTCCAGCATAGTACAGGAGGTAGGAAGGAAAGGGCTGAGCCGCCTCCCCATGCGCCCATTTATTGGCAGGCTTTCGCCAGAGGCAAACCCCGCCCCCTAAAGGGGCTGTCTTAACCCTACACTCTGCCAATACAAAGGCATCCACTGCAGACTGTCAACTTCTTTTGCAGACTGATGCATGCAATTCTTAATACTTATGCCTTTCTCTCTATGCGATTCTCTCACCTGAAGCTACTTGTTGTTATTTTTAACAATCCCCCCCCAGCATGCATACAAAGGAAAATTTGTTAGAACAGGAAACATATACACGCTTTTCTGGAACTTTAATTTCCTGTTTTTTTTCCCATAATTACCAACCCTAAAGAGATTTAAAGCCAAATCAGTTAAAAATTAAGTTTCCTTTGTCATGTTTTGATTAGGTGGATATATCTGATGACCTTCTACTTGATTTGTATGACTTATTTATGAACGATTTCACATTTCTCAATGGCTGGATGCAGTGGAACTCACAGCTACACTAATGTGAAAAAAAAAGCTAATGTCATCTGCTACTGAGAGGGTTTTTTAAATATATGATCCCCCAAATTCCCATCCAGTTTATTCAGTGAAATAATATAAAAGGAAATGAATAGAGATGCCTACATGCTATATTAAAATGTCAACTCTGACCTTTGTAGAACAGAATGGCCAGTGGCATCCATGATTAATGGCATCCCCAGCCATTGTGGGTGATTTACAAATTACAACTTGTAGGGTGAAGAGAAGAAGGTGTGTGTTTGCAAGACAAAATGTAGAGCATTCAAACTCAGTGTTCCACCTTCCTGACAATTAATTATGTAAGCTTAGAAGCAGATTAAAATATAGTTTGGTCATTTATTTATAACTTCGCCACATGAATGTTTTATTTAGTTTGCTAATTTAATATATATGTTAAGTGAATTCATGCTCATACATCATGTAGGTTTCAGAAACAGAATATCTAAGCAAGGAGCCAGATAGTTTAGCATGCATTTCCCATCTCCATCTGAAAAGCTATCCACATATCTTCCCATCTATGCCTGGAACAAGTTCAGTGCACAAGCTGCATGGTTGTGGACCTGTCAAGAACATCTCCACAGTGAACAGGCAACATTATCAGTATCATAAAGTAAATTTTTGGATATGGAAAAAAATGAGACCAAGATCCCAAGTCAGTCTGACTTTAGAGCTTGCACACTGAACTTGTTCACTATATCTACTCTCCCCTCTGCAAGCCCCTGTGACACACCATGGTTCTTACCCAGTCTATTAAATCAGAACTCGCCTCTCCCCTCTGGGTTTTGAACAGCATCTTTGTGATTTTCCAGTTAGCACTGACAAATTTCAGAAAGACTCAACCCCATGGGGTTGGCTCCTTAGATACAGGAATTCAGTCTGGATATCAAAAAAAAAAAAAAGAATAAAATGTGCCAAATTAATATACCTATGAGATTATTGCAAACACAGGAGGGGTTTATGTGTGCTGTAATGAAGAATATCAAACATATACTAAACACTTTCTCTTGAAATAGTGTGAATCCACAAACAATAAAAAGAAATAATACAAGAGAGCTCCTATGCCCTGTACCAGCTTCCTTCAGTGATTCATCTATTCTGAAAACTTCTATTTGTAAAGTAAAATGTTATTAAATAATATATCATGTCACCATTTAAATAAAAATACTAGACCATTAAAATATCCAAGTGTTTTGACGATGAGTCACTGGAAATACCCAATGTTTTTGATGATGGGCCTTTGAAATATTTTACTGTTTTTGACGTATCAATGAGCTGTAATTACATTTCCACCAATACATTAATCTGTAAGATACAAACACTTTTATTTAACCTTAGTATGGGCTGTTTTCTTTCTACATTTAAAGAAATGTGGCTGTGACAAACTCTTTAGCAACAGCTAGATAATAAATCTAGCACTTTTTCACATTCATGTCTATGTGTATTCCATAAATAATTTTTGCTTGGATTATTTATTAATTTCCTAGGAAATAGACTTGCAACAGCCAATAGCTACTCCTGTTCTGCATTTAGATTTTTCTCATACTTTAAAGTATGGCAGAAATTATAGTTTCTTAAAAAAGAAAATGTTTCAAAAGAAAAGAAGTTTTATTTGACTATTCACAACCCAATTAGGTTATAATCTATAGGCCTGGATTCTAGGCAGTGATTTTATGTGTTTTACTTAAGCATGAGTGATTTTTATTGTTCAGAAAATTTGAGAAAAACTTGTTGTTCATTATAGTTCTTGAATGAGAATTTAAATTATTCCCTCATTCATTTATAATGGGGCATTATAAGTATGAATATCAATTTGCTACAGTTGACTGACAGCTGTGCACACAAGCATGTGCAGCCACCACCTAATACTTTATTCTTCCATGAATCCCATTCCCAGCACTCTACTTACACTTTGATGTCTTTGTCTGTAAAATAAAAGTGACTCCAAATGATTTCTAAAAGCCTTTCTAGATCTAAAGCCTAAGATTACTGGTTATAATTGAGAGTCTTGATTGGCATCTTGATTGACTAGAAAAAGCCCTCAGCTCGAAAAGTACATTTCCAGGTGTGTGGATAAGCATATCTCAAGAAATAATTGGGAATTGCTACTAAGGGGAGAAGACTTAGCCGAAATGAAACAAACCAGAAAGGTAAACCTACCAAGCAGGTATGTGCTTTCCCTGTCCTCTCTTCCCTTCCCTCTCCATCTCCCCATCCGGCACCTTTGCTCTCATGCCCTTGCAAAAGGATGTTTGGCCTCACCACTGCACAGAAGCAAAGAATTAACAAAGATAAACTGAAACATTTGAAACCATGAGCCAAAACAAAGAGGTTTTCTCTTTACACTTTTTCCTTCATGTATTTGCTATAGCAACTAAAATATCTGACTGGCACTTGTCATTTTACCTGGAAAACTTTGAAGAGATGTTAATGTATCATTTTACCCTGTACAGCATTACCATAGGTCGAGAAAACAAGATTTAAAAGTAGGACATTTTGCACATCTTACTTTTTTTTAATCCTCTGAAACATAAAAACATACCTTGACAACCATCTTAAGTGGCTCACAAATTGGGGATCATTCATCTAAATGATTTTTTGAATTCACCAAAAATGATGTAACTTACCCTATGGGTTTCTCTGACCTGTTCTACAAAATGCTTTTTCTCCAATGCCTGTAGTGTTGGTTCCTTGAATCTGCGCTCAGCTTTGAAATACTCTATAATCTCAGGGTGACAAACATACTCCCTTTCTCTTTTACATGCACACACACATAAAAGGACATCAGACACTCTTCATGTAAGTGCAAAACATGAAAAAAAATGCTTTAATAGCAAAAAATAAGGAAGTCTTGTTTCTTAAGATTCAGGCCTATGAAGCATGACAAGGGTGAGTTTTAAGGTATGCTGTCAGTCAAATTTGAATTAGTAACACAGTCTATCAATACAACATTCCAACACAAGGTGACACTAAACTGGTCCACCTTTGCAGGCAGACAGAGATCTGTATACCACCACATAGCAGTGGCTTACCGGGAAAGATTTAGCATGTCTGACTCCATGGTGGCTTTCTGACTCTGCTTTCTTCCTTCCAGCATTCTGTCTAATTCTTTCCACCTACCTAAGTTCTACCCTATCAAGGGCCCAAAGCAGTTTCTTTATTAACCAATGAAAGCAGCACATAGACAGAAGGACCTCTTACACCATTTTTTTGTGGTGTGGGACAATGGTCTGTATTCTGTCAATTATATTACATTTTAAATTAACCCATTTCTATTAATCAATATATCACCACAATGCTGTGTGGCCTACTGGTAAAGTTCCAGCGTCTGTCTCCTTCAGCAGTTACATAGCCTCTACTAGACTCACCTACTCTCATATATATATATATATATATATATATATATATATATATATATATATATATATATCTTCCAACCTAGCTATAGTCTGCTTTGCTATAGACCAAAGCAGCTTTATTCATTAACCAATAAGAACAACACATATACAGAAGGACACCCCACATCTGGTATTGTTCTTGGAAGAGAATCCTAGACCAGAATCATCTAGGACTAGATTTCAAATTGGGAATTTTGAAGCTCATTCAAGACCTGTTACAACATTATCTATATTTTAATAAAATCCACAGGATATTCTTGTGATGATCTATACATGTGAAGTATTTCTCTAACATAAGATATAGCCCAGATTCACCTCATTAAAATAGGTCCTGTGATTCCTGTTAAAAAATAAAGGTACATTCAAACGTCTTTTTTCTATTGATGAATCAAAAGAAAATTAATTTAGTATAGTTTTGCTAAATCTTAAAGGTCTCTTTAGTCATATAAAATATGATTTTTTAAATCATAAAATAAAGACTTGTCCTTTGTTCTGATGCTAGCATAAAGTATATTCTTCATTTTCTTCACATTTCATTTATAGAATAGTAAAGAATAGATAATTATTATTTAATAAATTAGATCTTCTTTCGTGTAGCAATTTATTTCAATGTTTTAGACACATACTGTGGTGTGGGTTGTATGGAATACCTTGATCAGGAAAAAACTGGATCTTTTTAGAGAAAATGTCAGTAATCATTAAATGTGTAAACCAAAGGAGAGACTATATTCTTTAACTAGATTCTTTCCAATTCACAGGAAAAGGCAGGCACAATAAATGAGAGATGGGTGGAACCTCTCTTGGTAAACCTCTCTTGAAGAACCGAATGATGCTGCCAGAGATGTTGCCCAGTAGCTTCTTTGATGGCAGAATATGTATTTCATCAAAGAAAGCACTTTTACTCAATAATATGTCCTGAAGAATATGTTCTACATGTAGTAGAGAAGAATCCCAGTGCCATTATCATTGGCTTCTCAGTCTGCCCCAATTGTCAGCCACTCTGTCAGAGGGTCCAGTTATAGATTGTCAAAAAAAAGTCAAATCTTTGTTTTGATTTGAAATTCGTCATGGAAGCAAAAAACCATATGCCTTAAAGAGTTGGCTGATACTCTTGCTTCACCTCACTGCAAAAGAGGATAATCTTTTGCTTTTATTTTAGTATTCAGAAGAATGTGGGCATAGAATAGGTATTCTGTGATAAGTCCTTAAACACCCTGGATAAGGACATAGGAAAAGGACAGATTTTAAAATAATACCTGTATTCACCCAAACAAAAACTATTTGTATGGTTAGACTTCTAGGATATTAATTGAAACTAATTGTCACTTTATCCCTCATCTGGCCATTTGAATTGCTAAGAATCTTAGGATGTTAATTGAACATAATTGTCATTTTACCCCCATCATATTACCAATGGAAGAGTGCCATTTTTCCCATCAGGAGAATGCTGGCCTATCTTTATGGAGGCCTATATTATAATAACTTCTTTCAGTTATTTCTACATCTTTTCAATATTCCTTTCTTTTCCTCTGATAGAGCTTTTGCCATTTTTAAATGAACAATGCATATGTGGTTGTCAGAGCAGGTTTCATGCTAGTATCTAAAATGTAAAACAAGACTTTATAATGTACTCTAAGCAGACTGCCTGTCCTCAGCAGCGTTACCCATTAAAAGTCTGTTGTAAATGAGAGAAGTGATATGGTGCCAGGATCCAGCTCTGGATGAGGGCAGGATCTGAAGATGGGTGGATGTGAAAGTGGCAATGGGAGAAGATGGACAGAGAGGAAACACATCTCAGCATGGTGCGTCCTTCTCTGACTGGAGCCATCCCTGGAGGGGCAGGTCCCAGCAGGGGATGTGAGGAGTTGGCAAGGGAAGGTGATGGGGGAGAGTCTTCTGTTTTATGTTAATTTTATTCGTTAAATAAAAAGAAACGTGCTTGGCCTTTGATAGGACAAAAAATTAGGCAGGCAGAGAAAACAGAACAGAATGCTAGGAGAAAGAAGCCGAGTCAGACAGTCGCCATGATTCTCCCACCCAACATAGCCGCAGGTTAAGATCTTCCCTGGTAAGCCAGCTCGTGGGCTACACAGATTATTAGAAATGGGTTAGATCAATATGTAAGAGCTAGCCAATAAGAGGCTGGAACTAATGGGCCAAGTGGTATTTAAAAAATACAGTTTGTGTGTTGTTATTTCTGGTGTAAAGCTAGCTGTGCGGGAGCAGGGCGGGATGAAAAGCAGGCCCGCAGCTCCTACTACAGGAAGGAGTTGAGCTAGGCAATGGTGGTCAAGAGAATACTGCAGCCTGGCTGACCAGTAGTCAAAGTACTTCTTCATTTATACAGAATTTAATAAGTATATATACATTCATTCATACTGCTCCAAAACAGATCATATCGTTTTTGGATTTGGACATGTGTTTCATTTCTTCTAGCTCATCTTTTAGTCATCATTAATATACAGATTTATTATTTCCAATCCTTTTCCCTCAAGTTTTGACATCATTGATAAACATAATTATCTTTTACAATCATTCTTACTCATTAACCCCATAACTCAGTTTTTAAGAACTCAAAAAATTGATGACCTGTTCTCAGATTGCTAGCTTTTGTGGCTATGAGGACACTAGACCAAAGCAAAATCTCCAAGCCATCCCAGGCATATTACCATGTTCCAAGTATTGTATGGTTAACTCTTAATTGTCACAGTACCCAGGAAAAAATCCTTAGGCCAAAGCTGCTGTTGTTATTCTAATTCTGGCATGATACAACATTTATATTTTATATTTTTATAGAATTTGTCTATATGTCAAATCCCAGAATTCTGTTGTTCCTTGGTCATATGACACCACAGTGCTTCTGCATGTGCTAACTATTCTAAGATAAAGAGGTCCTGAGATCTCATTCTTTTATCATCTTTTCATTCCATAATTTGTTCATCAAAATAAGTCTCTGTATAGGGATGAGGTAACCTCAACTAACCTAACTTTGTTGCTGTATATGTCACATGACTGCCTGAGCATATAGTGGGAGGAGGCTTGCGATCTGATCTGTGGCCAACTCCTTTAGCCCACCGAAAACTTGTTGACCTTTTAAAGTTTACTTTGTTTTGATTTTCTTGTTCCTGAGTAAGCATAGGGACAGAATATTTCACAGCCACATAAAGCGACCTCTGGCTTCTTTATGTGTGTCACAACCTCTAAGGTGTAAGAAAGACTGTGAAGTAGATAAAGCTATCTTCCTAAAAGCAGGAAGGGTAGTAAGTTTGGGACTTTTCTGAGGAAGCTTAGAAACAGTACTTCTGGGAGAAGGCATAAATGACTCATAAGAAATTTTCCATCAATCCAGCATCCCCAAATTATACAAATATTAAACTCACCCAAATATGCAACAGGTGAGATAAAAAGAAAAGGTGGCATGGAGGCCATCATGAAGCTTAGCTTTGCTGGACATTTGTCAAGCAGCTGTACTGGGCATATGACTGCTGCTGTTCCCATCAGATATGTCTATGCCAATATGGTTTGAATATGAAATGGCTGCCCACAGTCTTATGTGTCTTATTCCCTAGACTGTGACACCCTCTTGGGAGATTGTAGAAGACTTATGATGTGAGGTTTAGTATGTAGACATAGGGTTAGGGCTCTCTTTTTCTGGATCCAAGTAGTAAGCAAAACATTTCAGGACTCTTGTCCTGCTGCCATGCCTTCCCTGTCATGGTTGGCTGATATTCCCTGAAACCCTAGTCAGAAAAAAAAATCCTTCCAAATGTTTAAGTCAAGTATTCAGTCACAATTATAGGAAAAGAAATTAATACAAAGAGCAAAACAAGAAAGTAAGTTGAAATATGAAAAATTTAACTTTTGTTCTGTTGATGGGAAAAGTTGCAAAAACTATTCTGTCAAGCAAGGA
Organism: Microtus pennsylvanicus; assembly: GCF_037038515.1. Classification (NCBI taxonomy): domain Eukaryota; kingdom Metazoa; phylum Chordata; class Mammalia; order Rodentia; family Cricetidae; genus Microtus; species Microtus pennsylvanicus. Next base: position 130,521,485 of record NC_134583.1, read on the forward strand.
TGATCAGAAGGAAATGAAAGGAAAAGGAAGGGTATCTAGATGCCTCAGTAAGTAGGAGAGCTAATACTATAAATCTGACTACCTGAGTTCAACATCCAGAGCCGATGGAAAGACAAAAGAATGAACTTCACAGTTGTCTTTGAGCTCCGTGTGTGCATGCACCTATGCACATGCACACATAAGATAATATTAAATAAATATTTTAGAACCCATAGAAAGGGCCACAATCACACATAAGATAGTATTAAATAAATATTTTAAAATCCATAAGAATGGGAAGAAAAAAAGGTAAAACCAGGAAAGCAAGGGGAGATTATGAAGATTGGTCTCACACTAGACATGTCTGAACTAAAGTCTCAACCCTACCATTTACCAGCAAAAAGAACTGAAAAATATGAGTCTTAAAATCTCAGTTTCTAATTTTTACAACAGAAATATTATTTTCTATATTTAGGGGACTTTTTAAAGGGAAAAAGAAGAAAAAAGAAGCTGGGAGGCAGTGGCACGTGCCTTTAATGCCTTTAATCCCATCACTCTAAAGGCAGAAGCAGGCAGCCAGATCTCTGTGAGTTCAAGGTCAGCCTGGTCTACAGGCACTAGTTCCGGGACAGGCAACAGGCTCTAAAACTACAGAGAAATCCTGTCAAGGAGGAGGAGGAGGAGGAGGAGGAGGAGGAGGAGGAGGAGGAGGAGGAGGAGGAGGAGGAGGAGAAGGAGAAGGAGAAGGAGAAGAAGAATGAGGAGCAGAAGGAGGGAGAACATGAGCAAAGAAGTCGGGACCACAAGGGGTGCACCCACCCACTGAGACAGTGGAGCTGATCTACTGGGAGCTCACCAAGGCCAGCTGGACTATGACTGAAAAAGCATGGGTTAAAACTGGACTCTCTGAACATGGCGAACAATGAGGGCTGATGAGACGCCAAGGACAATGGCACAGGGTTTTGATCCTACTTAATGTGCTGGCTTGGTGGGAGCCTAGCCAGTTTGGATGTTCACCTTCCTAGATATGGACGGAGGGGGGAGGATCTAGGGCTTACCACAGGGCAGGGAACCCTGACTGCTCTTTGGACTGGAGAGGGAGGGGGAGAGGAGTGGGGGGAAGGGGAGAGGGGTGGGAGGAGGGGGAGAAGAGTGGGAGGAGGGGGAGGGAAATGGGAGGCTGGGAGAAGGTGGAAATTGGGTTTTTTTTATTCTCCTTTTATCAATAAAAAAAGTAAAAGAAGAAGAAGAAGAAGAAGAAGAAGAAGAAGAAGAAGAAGAAGAAGAAGAAGAAGAAGAAGAAGAAGAAGAAGAAGAAGAAGAAGAAAGGAAATGTACTACTAGCAAACTTGGCATGCCTACTAAGTACTTATATTTATAAACTATAACTCTCAATGGGATTAAACCTTTCACCTAAATAAGGGTCTCTGGAAATAAGCTCTGCAACAGTTTTTTTTTTTTTCCTTAAAGGAAGCTTATTGGAGTACACAGTGGAGTCAGCACACATAAGAAGTAGGGTTTGGAGAGAAAGTTGAGCTATGACATACAATCAAGACAACTTTCCGCTGACATCAAGGGCCTCTAGCATTTAGACAGTCAGTCAGAGTCATGTTAAGTTGAGATGCTGGAATTCAATTTTGTTCCCAGTGCCAACTTGTCATTGGCTATAAGCTGTCCTTGGTGAGAATCATATTCAGTTACTCTTTTAATCACCACGACATAATGACCTGACAAAATCAGCTGAAGCCAGAAAGGTCTTGTTTTGACTCACAGTTCGAGAGTAGAATCTATCATGGCAGCGAAGTCACGGCATCAGGATCTGGAGAAAGCTGTCATAATGAAGCTGCAGTTGGAAGGAGAAAGGGATGGAAGCTGACTCTCATCTCTCTTTCTGCTTCTCCTTTAGTCCAGGTGCCCAACACATGGAATGGCACCAGTCACATAGAGTGGATCTTCTCACCCCAGCTAACCTAACCTAGAAATTTTCTCACAAACATACCCAAACATTTATCTCATGGTGATTTTAAATTTTGTCAAGTTGAAAAAAATTAATATTATCATAAACGATAACCTTGAAAAACATAGCTCACTAAATAATTCATGAATGAATGACTGTATTATCTACATAATTATGTAGATTGATCCTAGAGACAGACAGACAAACAACAGACAGAACCCTACAAAGAAAATGTGGAATAGCCTTTCTTTTCATCAAAATTTCAAACAGGATATATTTGAGGTTAATTGTGTTTGCTCAACATTTTTCAGATATTAAAAAACAGAATTGAAGAGACATAATAAGGAATGATGAAGGATCGGGAGAGGAAGAAAATTCTAAAAGTCAATCTTTTTATACTCTATAAGAGCATAGCATCAAAGATACTTTTTTTGCAGTAGCCTTTAATTTTTTTACAGGATAGATGAGGGAAAAGTCAGAAATTCATTTCCCTGGACAAAAAGTACCAATTTTTTATCCATCAGAAAGAGATGCAAAATCATCTCTACAATGTCTGCTGTGGAAAATGTCAGCTAAATATTTCAAAGAAGACTCATCCCAGGCACAAGAAGCAGCTGCTCGTACAATTCGTTTTGTGGCTACCATGACCTAGCTAATGGTTTTCACATTAGACCAAAGGTTGAGGCGACACCATCCACAGCTGAGGAGGAAATAAATTTATGTGACTTAAAATTACATGTAGCCTTCACAGTGAAATATTGCTTCTGCAATTTCAACTTTGAACATAATTTACATCACAGAAAACACATTTATGAGACCAAGGCAGCACTTTCATGCCTCTAATTTCTGATAATTATCTTTAGGCTGAAAGTTTTACTGTCTTTCTATTCCTTTTGCCCAGAAGCATACTAACGTGTCCTTCTCCATTCTCTCCCTGCATAAAAGATAGAGATGAAAATTTCCCTAATAGTCATTTGCAGAGATAAATGACTACCAAAAAACTGACCAGGAGAAGGAGTGCTCTGTTCATGCAGCCGGGAGACAGGGAGCCTGGCTCTGTCAAATGCCTGGCAGGTAAAGTCATGCATGCCAAAGCTCTAAATCTCTTCCCAGCCTTCCCATGCTCAGGCTGAAATCCCTGCCAGGATTACTCTCAGTGACAGTTCACAAGTCACTTCCCTGACTCCATTCTTTGGTGTCCCTCTTCCTCCCCCTCTGCATAACCAAACAACCACACAGAAAAAAAAGGCATTAAGACTCATCCAGTGAGATTTCTATACGTCAGTCTACTTCAATGATATATCCCAAAGTCACCACAATTCAATGACCTTCTACATACTTAGGACAGACATTGGGAATGGATGACGTGGAACTTCACATTGAATTTTACCCTTTGAACTTCTGATACACACTTTAACCAACACAAACTTAAAGTTTAGAGAGAAAACAGCTGAAAGAAAGGGAAGCCATGATGCCAGCGTGTGTCTACTGCTGCGCACTGTGCCTCCGTCTGCGCTCTGAGCTACAATACAGTTCGCGGGCTTCGGGCACGAGGCTGGAGGTTGAGAAAACACACACAGACAGACAGACTCACGGACATCTAATCACTGGTAAGAAGACCTTTTTAATAGCACCATGGAGGCTTAAATACCCAGCAGTCAAGTGGGCCAACAGATGAAAACCCCATCCTCTGATCCTCTAAGCAAGACACAGCTTTTAGTAACTTCAATCAGAAGGCTCTAGCAAGGAAGAGCAGCTGAAGGCCTGGACTCCAAATGGTCCCAACAGTCTACGAGGTCCAAGAGGACTGTCTCAGAATATGACTGCAGACTAGCACACACCACCTCTCCATCTTCCATGAACTGCTCCTCTGTTCCCATGTTGCTTGTGTGGTGCGGTGAAGAGTTAGGGTTCCCTTTGCTTGGTTGTGTTTGGTTTCATTATTAAACTTGTCTCTGGAACTAGAGCAGGAGCAAAGCCAAGCACCTGAATCAGAATTTATAATCAGGTTTTGGAAAGAGACCAATATTCACTTTGACTATCCTCACATTCCATATATTTGCAGAATCTAATTTGATATGGAATTAACCACTACACCTTAAGATTTTCTTATTAAAGGTCCATATTGAGATGAGGAAGAAAGTCCTTCTATCAGCTTTTTGTGGCCAATCGCTGGATGGGATGTAAAGGAAACAGCTCACTTGCTACCAGCCTCTCAATCACCACTTCCCAGCTTCTTCATCTGCAACTTATTCCATGGCTGATGACCCAAACTGTTTTATGTGTGAAGAACGAGTAAACTTGCCAGTTATACTTTTATCCATCTAACTCACGTGATAACCCAGTGAGCAAAAGATTCAGAAAATATCCATGGCGGCTGAGGTTTCATAGGATGGGGAGGGGACTATGACAAACTCAAGAGCACCCAATGAAGGGGAAAATTGTAGCCAAATAAAAAGATGAAAATAAAACGGGAGGAGCTGTGGCCAAATTCTCACAGGATAGTTAAGTTAAAAGACAAAGACTGGTTTCTGGGAACCTAACACACAGCCATGTAATGTGCCTCCCTTTATTATGCTAGCTCAATAAAGATTCAAGGAGACACTCCTTTAGGATTTTAGTTTTCTAATTTTATTGATTTTTATTAAGCTCTACGTTTTTCTCTGCTCCCTGCCCTGCCCCTCCCCTCCCCTTCAACCCTCTCCCAAGGTCCCCATGCCCCCAATTTACTCAGGAGACCTTGTCTTTTTCTACTTCCCATGTAGATTAGATCTATGTATGTCTCTCTTAGGGTCCTCATTGTTGTCTACGTTCTCTGGGATTGTGATTTGTAGGCTGGTTTTCTTTGTATTATGTTTAAAAACCACTTATGAGTGAGAACATGTGATAACTGTCTTTCTGAGTTTGGATAACCTCACTCAAAATGATGTTTTCTCTCTCCATCTGTTTGCCTGCATAATTCAAAATGTTATTTTTTATGCTGTGTAGTACTCCATTGCATAAATGTACCATATTTTCCTTATCCATTTTTTTTGGTTGAGGAGCATTTAGGTTGTTTCCAGGTTCTGTCTATGACAAATGATGCTGGTATGAACATAGTTGAGCACATGTCTTTGTGGCACAATTGAGCATCCTTTGGATATGTACCCAAAAGTGGTATTACTGGGTCTTGAGGAAGGGTGTTTCCTAATTTTCTGAGAAATCACCAAACTGACATCAAAAGGGGTTGTACCAGCTTGCATTCCCACCAGGAATGCAGGAGTGTTCTGATGTGGGAGTGTCATATATCAATCTGTTGATTTCATTGGCTAAGCAATAAAGAAACTGCTAGACCCATTGGATAGGCCCACCCTTAGGTGGGTGGAGTAAACAGAACAGAACGCTGGGAGGAAGAGGAAGTGAGGTCAGACTCCACAGCTCTCCTCTCCGGAGCAGACGCAGGAGAGACGCCATGCTACCTGCTCCAGGGAAGACGCACGCTATGAAGCTCCGACCCAGGATGGACTTAGGCTAGAATATTCCCGGTAAGACCGGTGCTATACAGATGATAAGAAATGGGCTAGTCCAGGTGGGAGAGTTAGCCTAGAAGATGCTAGGTAGATGAGCCAAGCAGTGTTTAAATGAATACAGTGTCTGTGTAATTATTTTGGGGCATAAACTAGCCGGGCAGGCGGCTGGGGGTTGGGGACGCAGCCCTGCCACTGCCCATATTACTACAGTGTTCCCTTTACCCCACAACCTCTCCAGCATAAGTTGCCATCGATGTTTTTGATCTTGGCCATTCTTACAGGTGTAAGATGGAATCTCAGAGTTGTTTTGATTTGCATTTCATTCATGGTTAGCATATAAGATTCTCCATCTATTTTATATTTATGATTACTTAATGACACAAAATCCTTGCTTTTAGCTATGGATTGCTATATAACAATGTGTAAGTCTCTTATTGTGATATTTGGGGATTAACCAAAATTTTCAATGAAATATGGAAAGAGGAACCCAATAATTTTCATCAGAGTTATTGGATGGTGTCAGCTGGCCAATTCTCACAGTGCATGTACTCTATAATCATGTAAGGATGTTAAATTCATAGTTAGAAAATTATTCCTGCTTACTAATTGAGGAATGATGGTGATAGTAATTTAACAGTTTGGCAACACATGTTGGAATGGTCTGTCACCTACAGACTACAACTTACCAAATGTCCATTTCCTTGGCTTCAAAATAATGATAAATTAGATTTTTACAACTGATTTGTCAGAGCCTTATTTACAGAATCATTGGGTTAGCCACATGAAGGACACAGAGAAAAGGTGCAAAAATGAAAAATATGTGTATTTTCTTTAGGTACCTTGAATTTCCAATTCATTGTCTTTGATCACCTAGTGGTTACTGTCACATGTACGGAAATGCTGTGTTTTGAGAGAAAGGTATTGGAGGGAGGAAGTCGCTTGTTTTTCCTGGCTGTCCAGAACTGAAATAACTACACAGAAATTGTATTAATTAAATCACTGCCTGGCCCCTTAGCTCTAACTTCTTATTGGCTAACTCTTACATGTTTATTTAACCCGTTTCTATTAACCTGTGTATCACCACGAGGTCATGGCCTACCAGCAAAGTTCCAGCACGTCTGTCTTCGGCAGAGGATCCCTGGCGTCTCTCTGACCCTGACTCCTTTCTCCCAGCATGCCATTTAGTTTTCCCTGCCTAGCTCTGTTTTCCTACAGCTCTGCTATAGGCCCAAAGCAGTTCCTTTATTAACCAATGAAAGTAACACGTAAACAGAAAGACCTCCTACACCAGTAAGGTAAAAACCAATAAAAAAAATCTCAGTACTAGGACTACAAACTCATGGTAAGTCTATCTGTGGAATATAGTCCTGTCTTAGAGTCAAAGGTCTATGGAACCTAGAAAATAATCAGTAATCAAGTTCTGGAGCACTTTAAAGGAAAGCTTTAAGAAAGCAGTATTTGTACTATTTATTGAAGCTCTCTTAAATTGACATAAAATATATGCTTATAGCTTACAACATGACATTTTCAAGTTTCTGTCCATTACATAACAACTAAATCCAGCTAATAAATATATGAATTATTTTACAAGTTCGTTTTTGTGATAAGAATACATTTTTAAGAGTATAACAGTTAAAATAGATACCTGGAAAGATAAAAGTTATTGATCAAATGATACAGATATTCAATTATATAGAAGCAATCAAATTAATAAACCAATTATAAAACATAATTACTTATGGCTGTGGCACTTAGTTTGCCTTTCATAATACTAAATTGAAAGGCTTGAGCAACCTCTTCACTCATTTTCCCATGTCTATCAAATTGTTAAATGATCAACAGATTAACAATTATTAGTTAGTTTTGAAGTTTAAGTGCTTAAGAGAGAGCTTTGTTGAAAGACATATTTGAGAAACAAGTATCAATAATCATCATCATCATTGCAAAAATATCATTAACTATCATCTGTAAAACTGGTGCTATTTAGAGTGATGGAAAAACTCTGGTTGTCTAAGAAAAGCATTGCTAACTCTTAAACATCTGATGTGTTTTATGCTTCTGGTTGTGAGTAAATTAAACTATCTACAACCATGTTTTTTTTGTGTGTTTAGACCAGGCTCACTCAAGGGCTGAAAGCAATCATACCTTAGTCAAATACAAAAATGGAAAACTAGTATGTGAAAATATTCCTAAAAGGAGTACTCTGACGTAGGTGGGAGAAAAGAGTCCCCAGAAACTCTTTTTATTACATTGTGAACACAGGCAAGTTGAGAATCATCAGGGTAGTCATTTGACTTCACCGTAATCTAAATAAAACTATGAAAATTTTAATGTAAAACTAGAAAGTGTATTTTTAATGTTTTAGTATCATTCATCAATGAAAGAGAGTTCTATCAAAATTCCAAGTGATATTATAAACCAACTCATATATGGCTTGTCTCCTTGCTTCCTAAGCACACACAGTTAGCATTTCTTAGCATGTGCATTTGAGTAAAAGCCTTGATTTTTTTTCTCTTTTCCTTCTACTTTCCCATATACTATATTAATCTTCCATCAAGCTGTCGTAAGACTCAGTCCCAGTGAAGATGTATTACAGCGAGAGGGGCTGGTCCAGCAACTCTCTATGAGCTTTACTTTGAGGCTTTACTACTAATCTTTGTGATTCTTTTGAGAATGTCAATCAAGAGCCTTAACTTTTCTAGACTTAGTGATAAGTACTAGCCTCTGTTTGGCCAGTGAGACTACGCAATCCATTTATAAGGTTGGCTACTAGTTGGTTACTGTCTTAGTTTGTTAAGACTATCACAGGAATATACCACAGGTGAGGAACAGAGAGATCTTATAATTCTGTGAGCTAGAGGTTCAAAAGAAGAAACTGGCAGATTTTTTTTCATGAGGCCTCTCTCCTCAGCTTGTTGGATTTCTTCACATGTCATTTATATACCCTTCACCTTTCCCGAGTATGTGTGATCTTGGTATTGCCATCTAAATTTATGCTTTCTTTCTTTCTCTTTAACTAAAATACAACTGCATCATTACTCTCTTTTCTTTCTCCCTTCCTATCCCTCCAATGACTGACCTCCCCTCTTTCAAATCCATGGTCTCCTCTTCTCTAGCCATTCCTATTACATATACATACCACAAACATATAAATACATCCTAATGACTCCATTCAATGTTGCCTGCATGTGTATGTCCCTAGGGATGACAACTTGGTATTAGATAATCAATGAGAGGACACATCCCTGGGGAAAATTGAATTTCCCTCTATCAGAAACTATTATAGGTCTCCAACTAGGGGGTGGCCCCTTTGTAAATTGTTTTACAGCCTGTGATAGTTAATTTTATGTGTCAATTTGGCCAGTTTACTGAGTCCAGCTATATATATAGTTAAGTATTTTTCTAGAAACTGATAAGAGGCTGTGTTAAGAAAATATTTACATTTAAATCATTATATATTGAAAAAAAGCAGATTGTACTTTATAATGAGGGTAAGATCCATCTACCAACTGACAGCCTTGTTTCAACGAAAGACTGATCTCCTCCAAGCAGCAAGACAGACCTTTATGGATACAATGTTCAGACTTGGTAACACCAGCTGCCATCAGGTCAGCCTTCAAGGTTTTCTTCTTTTTCTCCAGTTTGTGAGGTTTCCCTGACAGATTTTGTAATTGTCCCTCCCTAACAATTACAAGAGCCAACTCTTTAACAGTAAGTAAAAAACTGAGGAGAAAAATGATCCTGAAGACAACTTTAAACTCTTAACAAAGCACCAGTTATGACTGAGCTTGTCATCAAAGAGGTTTGGTCATTCAAGTGTGCAGAAGAACACTTACACAAATTTAGCAAGTGATCAGATAGGGCCAGAAAATGGTTCAATGAGTAGGGTGCTTGCTTTCAAGTGTTGTGACCTAAATTCGATACTTGACCTCTACCTGGTAAAAAGACAGAACTGACTCCCAAAAGTCGTCTTTTGACTGCCACATATGTACTTTAACACACATATGCCTACACAGAAACATACATAAAATAAATACTTTTAAAGTCATCCAGTAATATCTAAAAGGCATTACATACAGTGTGTTTTACCAAACCATAGAAAGACTTTGTCATTCTGATCCTCTATAGGTCTTGCACACCCATGTGTTCTGGGTGCTCTAACCCAGTAAGTATTGGCCTGTGGCCTTACAAGCTGCAGGTGCTCTATTGCCAACCTGTATCATATCAGTGCTCCTGAATCTAGGCAAGACAGTTTCTATAGTGTCGCATTTGCTGAAAGAGTGAGCTGTGCGTGTGTGTATACACCTCTCTCTCTCTCTCTCTCTCTCTCTCTTTCTCTCTCTCTGTGTGTATGTATTCAATTGTTCTCTTTTAAAAGTTTAAATTAAGTTTTCACTGAATGAAAGTAAACTTAGAGTCCATTTGGCTTCCTTCCTTAATACTTTTGGTAGTAAGACATGTTTTTGTGCTCAGATGTTCTTTTTGTAAATTAATCTACAATATGAAACTTCCTTGTGCTGTTGCCATATACATCTTATAATAGTTCTTGATCAAGAATAATGCAAGATGTGTCCATGTTCATTCAACAGAATGAGTAGACTAATGTCAATAAGGGATATAGTAAATTCCTTGAAGGTGAAGCAGCTAACAGAGGGAAGATTGGTGTGCATACATAGCCTTGAGCACTTTAAATAGATAGAAGAGGGATGGTGTGGACTGCCTTATAAGCCTGATGAGTCCCCAGACACGGAGGACATACATAAAAGAGAGGGCACAAGCTACAGAGACTTTAGCCTAAAACAGTTGTGGGACACAGCAGAGCCTGCTTTCAAATTTCTGAGCTTTTGTATCTCTTTCCAATGTCTAATTTTAAAATGTACATCTCACAACAAACAACCCATGAAATAAACAGTACAAGTAAGTGATTTTTCAAACTAAGAAACATCTCCCTTCTATAATTAATCTTAGTAATTTCTACATTTTCACTGCTAAATCTTTTGGATTCTACGACACTCCTAGATGCCATCCACATGCAATATTCCAAACTCACAAAAGGCTTTGACTGGCTTTATCATTGTTGCTTGGGATACTCATGATGAAGACTTTTCATATCTTGATAATCCATTCATCAAATTTCTCTACCCAATATACCACTTGGATATGAAAAATATTCACAGAGTAAATTCACACCCTGAAGAAATTGTATTTTGGCATTGAAATGATGCACCTAGCCAAAAATGATCTAATCTTGAGACTTACTGTATCACTTCTAGGCAACCTGCAAGGATGCAATAAAAACTTTGTTGTCCCCCCCCCTCTTGAAGATGTATATGCACATCACTGTAGGTTCTAGCCACTTAGTAGAAAATACCAAGTCTTCTTGGGGGAGAAGTGATTAAATGAATAAAATTATAATAGCTAAGAAGCCAAATCAACACATGGGAGCAATCCCTAATGTTCCTCCACAAGGCGTGTTCAAGTATCATCTCATACACTTTTCCTCACGATTACCTCATTTATGGCCCCCAAATGCAGAATAAGGCCAAATATTTTCTTTGTTTCAGTTTCCCAGGAAGCACACACAAAACCAGGAATTTTATGAGATTATTAGGTGGATGCTCCAAGATAAATCAGGAAGAAAAAAAAAGTATAAATGAAATTACAGGAAAAACCCACGCAGGGAGCAATTTTAGGTAAGATGTCAGCCTTTATACCACTGACGTGGGCCTCAAAGTGACAGAGGGCTGTGTAATTGCAATTACATTAGAATTTTCCTATTCCAAGATGAAAGGATTTCCTACTCCTTCATAAGCAGTATGAGATACTCGCCATGGAATTTTCTGTTCCCTGGTGTTTCTGGAGTCTGATGCATTTAGGTAAAGTAATTCCAGAAGCCAGGAGTGAACCTCCAAGCAGTTGCAAGTGTGATTCCCTAAAGAGTCTCATAAAGCATGTGTCACCCAAAGAACTTGGGGTGATCTGAGAGACACCCACAACTCTTGTAATATTTAGTGCAACTAAAGAGCCCAAACCAGCACCTGAATCAAGTTTTTTCTTACCTTAGAACCAATACTCATGCCACGACACACAAGTGACAGCAAGTTCCTGATTTTCAGCTTGGCTTCTGTGTGTGTAAAATGAAGTACCAATAAAGCCAACCCATAGGTTTATTAGGAGACATCAGAAAATAAATACGATGTAACACTTTGCCTTCCACATGACGATTCCATAAAGGCTAATTGTCAGCATCATTGTTTGTTATTTGAGTATCTTCACACTTCTTCAGTGGCTAAAGTCCATGTTTTCTTGTTCTTTTCTGGCTTAGAATATTCATTCCTCCTATTCAGTATTAAAACTTCAGGAAGTATTGCAGCTGCCTTCCAACTCTTTCCAAGTTTTTTCTAATCCTTACCTTTAGGCTCCCTCTGACCTTGACTTAGATGCCAGTGGATTCATTTTCTGCACCCAGTAAGAGTTAGAATTCAAACTATTAAATATGGTCAGCTTATTGCTTCCAGAAATTAAAAGGATTATTACCAATCTTAATTGATTTTTTTGTTTGTTTTTTATTTATTTATTAAGCATACAATGTACTGCTGGCAAGGAAGGCACCAGGTCTCATTACAGATGGTTGTGAGCCACCATGTGGTTGCTGGGAATCGAACTCGGGACCTCTGGAAGAGCAGCCAGTGCTCTTACCCTCTGAGCCATCTCTCCAGCCCTTACCAATCTTTAAAAGCTTTACCAGAAGCAAAATTTATACATGTGTCTTGCAATAACAAGCTGGGATGGTAAAACTTTATTTGGAGACAGCAGAGATAAAATAGCAAAATAGAACTGCTGAGGCTCAAGACCGTAGAACCTAGAACAGCCAAGGACTCAGCTGTGCAAACAGCATGGCTTCCAGTGGCATTAAGACAGACAGAACTGTATTCCCAAAACGAAACTTGCCTAGAATACTTCTACCACTGATCAAACTAGACAATGAAAGCTTTTGTTTTTTAGGCCCCCAAAAGATTGGTATCAGTTTCCCCTGTTTGGGTTTGTCCATCATTTTATCATTAAGTGTGTCAAAAGGTCTCTAAAAGCTTAGAAAAACACTTCTTGCCTTTTCTATCCAGGCTTCTAATTACAGGAAATTCCAGTCTTCAAATTTAGATACACCTTTAATTATGGATATGCCTGATGAACTACATGCACAGACTCTAATTTTGTAAGACAAAGTACTCTACTCCAGTCCTGTGGAGAACCCACAGAGCAGACAGTGCCTTAATTTTTGACATCCACAAGATGCCTCCAGACATGCATGTGGCGATGAGAGCGATGGTGATTCAATTATTCTTTTCATTGGACTGATCATTTTTCCTATTAGGAAATGAGAATATTATTTGGTCCATTTTTTCTCCCATTCAACTCATTACTTATCATTTACCTTAAATTTTAATATATGTTAGAAAATTCTTTAAGAGTTATGCCTTGGAGGCATGCCAGTTAAAGGTTTATTGTATTCAAAATCATATTTTTAATATTGTTTTCTTCTCTTTTTGGTTTTCTTTTCTATGTTTTGGAAAATATAATCCATGGAAACTATCACACACCCAAGAAATTATCTTAAGTCTCTTTTTCTTTTTGCCTTTGATTTGTTATTGTTGTTTGTTTGTTTGTTTGTTTTTGACAGGATCTCACTATGTAATCCTGGTTGGCCTTGAATTTTCTACATATAAAATTTCTGCCTTCATGGTGCTGAGATCAAGAGTATCACCATACCCAGCTACTCTTTATTCTTGAGAGACAAATAACAGAAGAAGCTGAAGCCAATCTCAAAGGCCATACAGGCTTACATGACAACAACCTCTAACTATGAGAGTGTCAAATGAGTAATGTGATACAATATAAAACAATAATGACTCTGTGGATTACTAAATGCTGTACAAAAGGTCATGGTAGAAATCATCTTTTACTTCATAATTCTTGATGTTCACCTGGCCTCCCAGGAAAGATATGACAGGAATATTACAGTGCAGTATTCTGACAGTGGACCTCTCCAGCTTGGGCTCTTGGTGATCAGAAGCAATGATAAAAGGATAAGAATATTTAAATTTATAGTTCTTGCATTCTTGTTTTGTTTTGATTTTTTAATCTTGTGTAAAAGTCTGGAAGAAGAGATTTGTGTCTTCACCAGAATTTGTAGGTTGGAATTTACCAACTGTAATGTGGGTTTGGGATAGAGTAAGATGCATCCAGCCTTCATTAGTGAGACATTCCTCTTATGAAAGAGGCCTAGGGGAGCTCCTGTATCTATTGAGCTATACGGAGACTATGATAGAAGTTGCCATATATAAAAGAGGCTCAATCTGACACTGAATCATCAGGTCTTCAAGGCCAGTCTCCAGCACAACTGGGAGAAATGACTTTTGTTTGTCTGTTTTCCAGTGGTCTCCTCTATGACAATATTGCTGCAGCGATCGGTACAGATCGAGACTCACAGCTAAGCTTGAAACACCGCTCTGCGAACGGCCAAGACTGTACATTAACATTCTACCTTACCAGTGTGGTGTTTGTGTGGCTGCTCTGTAACTGAGTCGAGTTAATATGGCAGCTCTATGCAGGGTTGTTACAGGAAAGAAGGTTTTGATTTCAGGGCTTCACTCGCAGGAACACATTCTCTGTTCAGTTGTGTGCTAGGAAGTACAGGGCTATAATAAACAGCTTTGCGCACATAGCTTTAAAAACCCAAGGGTTTCATTTCTATGGGAGAGAATCCATGAATGAGACTTCTGGAACAAAGGCTGTATGCAATTGCAAGCTTTAGCAGCTGTTCACAATTACACTCAAACAGTTTGTAGCAATTTGCATATTCATCAGCAATATAATAAGCGTTCTATCACCCAACCCATGCCAAAAATGAGTGCTGGCCTTCTTTATTTTTGTGTATTTTGTTGTAAAAAAAAAAAAACCAAAGAAGATAATTTGCAAAATCCCCAAACGCCCATTACCCAGTTTTGTGACTCATGGATATTCTGTTACACCTGTGCACTTATATTTCAACTCAGTTCACTGATATACCATTTTTACCTAGAAAATTATATCTTTTTAGTATTCAGTTCTATGACCCTTGTAGAATTTCCATCTTTGTATGGTCATCAGTACCATAATGGTGCCGATTTTTCCATCATGCTACCAAGTTTTCTCATGGTCATGTATAAGCAAACATTCTTTTTAAATCTAGTTGTTTGAACACATGTTGTATTTTTCTTTTATAATTTTGTGCTTTCCAGAATGCTGCAAAATGTAATGGTATAGTATTTGACCTTCTCAGTCTCACTTCCATTATTCAGTATAATGCATTTGAGATCCATACATCAGCACTAGGCTATGTGGCTTGTTCCTCTCCATTGCCGAATTGCATTTGATTGCATAAATGTTCCAGATAAGACTACTCATTCTCAATTGGAAAATTTGGGGAAGTTGCAAATTAGTAGCAATAAACATTGATGACTACATACTTGCATGAACCTAAACTTACCTATAAGTGGAGTTATTGTATCATATGTCAATTGTATATTTAACTTCATAAAGATTTGCAAATCTGGTGTTCAGATGACCAGAAAATTATATTTTTTCCAATGATTTATGTAGAGTTCCAGTATCTATGGGTCCTTGCCAGCAATTGCACTAAGTGTTGCTTTAGCTTCCTAACTGGTTTGAAGTAGTATCTCATCAGGATGGCAGTATCACTCAGTGATAGATGGCATGGTTAGCTTATATGAGGCACTAGATTCAAAAATTCTATGATTGATTGATTTAATATCTGACTATTTATAAGTTTCTAAATTCCTGATTATGCTCTGTTAGGAATTACCATTCAAATGTATTCAAGGCATATTTCCGATTCTGATTAGTAATGCTAGGGCCGTAGCAGTCTGTGTTTGGCACATTTACACATTTAAATATTTCCATCAAGTTACATTCTGATTTTTATAACTTTATCATTCACAAGTGAGTCTA
The DNA here is from genome assembly GCF_037038515.1 of Microtus pennsylvanicus. Taxonomy (NCBI): domain Eukaryota; kingdom Metazoa; phylum Chordata; class Mammalia; order Rodentia; family Cricetidae; genus Microtus; species Microtus pennsylvanicus. Next base: position 130,536,938 of record NC_134583.1, read on the forward strand.
TATAATGAACTCTGACCACATCAGAATGCCTGTTCTGTGCCAGCCACTGTTCTAAGCACTTTCCTTGAGTCATCTCTAGTCTTCAGAAAGTCATTATGAGGTCAATGATGTTATCTTTACTAATATCTAAATAAATAAAAACTCAAAGAAATCAATAACTCACTCATGGCCAAGAATGACGGAGGAAGAAAATGGGATTTAAATCCAAGTCACATAGCACCAGAGCATGAGCCATTAAAATATACTTTAGATTGTTCTTAGTATATGTTCATTAGAGAAGTAGAATCTGTGTTCACTGGAGAAGTGAATGACTCAGTTTAAAAGGAAGAAATGACTTCAAATCATTGATATCTGTCATTATGTCTTTTTTTCATCTAATGAAAACCTTTGAAATTATCATTCAATAAATTAAAAGCAAGTTCAGGAAATATCTGTTCCCTGAAGACTAGGAGATTGATATATACAAATGCATACTTAGAAACAGCATAAATCTTAGTGATCCAACACATGAAATTGGCATTTTGAAGCATGTTTTCTTTTAGAAAAAGTGTGTCTTTCCCATAATTGAGTTAATAGTATTGATATTATTTTTTTGATTCCTTTTCTTTTCTTTCAAAACTTAGACTTCTCCTTGAATGTCCGTAAATCCACTGATATGGTATCAGTTTTAAGTCCCTCATGAGCTTTATAACTGGACACTTAGCCAACCAGAATAAAAGTTAAACAATGATGGTAGTGTCATATTCAACTGCAACCTCAGTGCCCATCAATCCAGCAATTTATTCCAGAATGAATCAGGCAGATTCTAGTGGAACAAAGGTAAAAAAAAAAAATTGGGAAACAGACTTTGTGACAGCTGAGATATCAATGCATTGATGCTATGATGATCAAGATTCAACTGAATAGTGACATACATTGAGGACATACAAAAGGTAATGCCAAGAAAGAACGTTGTATTGGCCTTTAAAGCAGATTCGTGACAGCAGACCTGATATAAGAGCATAACCCATTATCTATCATTTCCCTTCCAATGGCTATTCATTATACTTGTGACCTAAATTTCATACTACTTAGTCCAATTAAAATTATCTTTACTTGTGGAGGGCACTGAGATTCTTGCCCCTGATCCAAAAGTTTAATCATAATTTAAAACAACTTTGTTCTTTTAAAAGCTGTTCACCTTCATGGCCTTTCAAAATCATTATATAATGTATCATTATACTCAGATTGTGATTACCATCATAATAGAAACCACATCAGAATCTCTGAAGACCTTTAGTAAATCTGCTTACTTCAGATGGAGTATTAAAAAAAAAAAAAACCCTTAGTGCCAAAACATCTCCTCAAAGTAATTTCCATATCCATGTAAATCCTCTCATTTGTATCCACTGATATGTGTCTTGAAGGGCGAAGTCAGCAAATGTTCAGAAATTACAGCACAGATACAGATGAATTGGTGGGGCAGAGCCTAGAGCTGTGTTGGAAAGCACATTTTCATATAAGAGAACAGAAAATGAATCTGTCATGGGGAAAAGTAGAAAGGTTGCAAAGTAACTGAATTTGGGGTTTTATTTTGGTGCTGCTTAATTTTTGTCAATATGGCACAAACCAGAGTCATCTAGGAAGAAGGACCTCAGTTGAGATGTTGCCTCCATTAAATTTGCAATGGAGTCCATGAGACACTTTCTTGATTAATGGTTAGTGTGGGTGGTCCCAGTCCTCTCTGGGCAATGCCAGACCTGGGCAGATGGTCCTTGGTCATATAAATCAGGCTGAGCAAATCATGCAGATTAAGCCAGTCAGCTGTATTCCTCCATGTCCTCTCCTTCAGAACCAGCTTCCAAGTTCTGCCTTGAGTTCCTGCAGTGACTTCCCTCAGTGATGGACTATGGTGCAGAATTATAAAGAAAAAAAAAATAACCCTTTCTTCACCCACAAAACAAAAATGTAAGAAAATGTTCTAGCATTTTTCACATATGTTAAAGATTTCTTCAGCTAGAGAAGTTAGAGACAGCCCATCTTCCCATCTTTATTTGCCATGAGAAATGCAGATAGTCAGTGGTACAGATAGTATTTTCATGAGTTGGAATTTCATTTTTTTTTTGTTTTTTTGAGACAAGATTTCTATGTAGCTTTGGAGCCTGTCCTAGAACTAGCTCTTGTAGACCAGGCTTGCCTTGAACTGCTTGCCTCTGCCGAGTGCTGGGATTAAAGGTATGTGCCGCCACCAGGTTAATTGGATTTTCTTATACAGAAAAGTAACCTGTTTGAAGCTCAGATGTCTTTTTTAGAAAGAAGTAAGGGAGGATAGGAAAACGGAGACTCCGTGAATTCCTGGGAGAAAGAACTGGCAAAAATGAAGATTCTATATTGAATAAAATTTGCATTAAGTTGTATCAATTTAAATATATTAATACAAGGAAAGCAAAACATGGTTAGCAAATGATACAAATTAAATCAGAAGTGAACTGATATATATGAAATGCCTGTAGGGCAGAGATATTTAATAAACCTAAATATAATGAATATTGGAGGGGAAAGAATGGGGAAGTTTGACAATCCACCCAGTGTTTTAAAAACATGATAAAAATTAAGTACAAAAAAGAATTACTATCTTTTTGTGCATTAATATTTCTGAAGGAAAAGAACTATCCAGCTACGCATTCAACTTGCATAATGCTAATATTTATTATATTTTATGGGGTACTCATTTTTTAAGTACAGAAAATTAAAGAATATAAAGGAGTATTTCTGATCTCTACATCTTACAGTCAAGACTGAGATTGTAAAAAATTCATAATGGTTGAATAGTTGTTGATTCTTCTACTAAATATGAAAAGAATTCATAAAAAGCAAAAAATACTGAAAATTAAGGATATTTTGGAACGTTCTGAAGATTCAGTGAAGGGTAGATAAGTTATCACTTTTTTGTTCCGAAATGTTTAATCCCCCTACCCAGTTTCTCTTCAAGCACAATGTTCTTCGAACACCTAGAGTGGGCACTAAGGAATGTCCCACCCAGACTAGATCTGCTATGTTTGTGGTCGCAAACTCCCCATGATGGTGTCTCAACAATTCACCACAAACTGCAAGCATCATTCTCTGCCTTTTGCCTCAAATACTTTCTCCCTAGATGTCCCCAAGGTTCTTTCCCTTATCTTCCTCAAGTCTCAGCTTAACTGTCAGAACACGGTTTCCCTAACCAGTCCATGATAAACTTGCACTCCCGTAGGCCAATGCATCTGCTTCCTCCTACTCATTCCCATTTCCCCACTGTAAATTTGCTAGGACATTTTTCATCCTTGTCACAAAAAAAAAGAAAAAAAAGATTGACATATGTAGGTCATTGAGAGACAAAATTTACTTTAGCCACTAGTTGATGTGTTGGTGAGTTCATGAGGGAGAAAGCAAACTCTTTATCTTATGAATATTTCAGGGACCCAATAATCTTCTTCAAAGGAACATCACCAATGACTGAAGGAAATTTTACAAGATTCCACCTCCAAAATTTCCCATTACCTCCTAACTGTGCCACTCTGAGGGCCAAGCTTTGAGCCCATGAATTTTAGGGGCATCTAACATCTAAACTATAATAGTCAGTGTTTTCCAAAATTTTATAGACACATATTTATTGTCTCCTCACTGTTCTCTGTCTCCCATGACTGAAATGTAAGGGTCAAAGTTCAAAGGACTTCATGTCTTCATCTACTACAAATTTTATCTTTCCATCAGTATTCTTTGTGGTAGAAATTATTGTAATAGTCTCATTAAAGGTGAGAAGGCAATTATTCCTTGGAACACAAGTATAAATCAATCAAGCTCAGATACAAATGTTAGTTTTTGTGGGTCCAAAGGCAAACAATATAAAGAAGAACCTGTGCTTGAATTTTGCTACAAAACAAATGATATTATTGGAAAACTTTATTATGTATCGATCAATGAGCTCCCTCTCTTCCAAATTTTTCTTTATCATCCTTTAACCCAAGTCATACTTTTGTTTAAAGACCTTTATGTGAATGATCACTCTTCTGGCTTGCGGTCTTTTTCCTTGTGTTCTGCATGCACTATTTCTTGACCAGTGCCACATCCATGTATTTTCTGAGAGGAAGCTATGCTCAAAGGAAAGGCTCAAAGAGTTTGGTTTTTTGTAGCGAACAGCTTCTAATTCCTAAATTCATCCTCATGGCTAAATCGCTTCATGAATCAGAAACTAAACACTAAAAATTCAACCTGGAAGTTACAGTGATGATCACAGATGTAGGCTTGCGTGAATCCCAAACAAAAGAGGATAAGGAGTAGGCCTGGAGCATTTTCCAGATGAGAGACCAAATAACACAGAAACCCACAGAGCTATAGATATCTCACACCTCCATTCTGCCTGCCTGCAACAGTCAAATATTGAGTGGTTGCTGGATAGAAAGTATTGACATACATGAATGTGCACGAATATATTACATGTGAAAAAATGCTGAAAAGCCCTACCAAATTTTGCTAGGTAATCCAAAGGAGACACCAGATGAAAGAGAAAACAGAAAGTCTGTCCTGGCATACAGTGCAAACTCAGGTTTTCTCAAAGAGTTCCATAAAGCTTTGAAGCCACATAAAGTCAAGAAATGCTTCCATGGATAGTTCAGATGTGCCTAAAAACAAAAGAAAAGGGAAAAATCAAATGGGAAAGACAGAACAGCAGAGGGCTGAAGTCCTGAACACCCACTGTCTTGGGCTCCTGATAGACATCAGCTACTGGGACTGCTCTAGATTCACTCAGAATAATGTTATAAGAGGATTCATTGTCGCCAAGAGAAGAATTGAGAGACTTACACACTAATTATTTCTAATAATAATATTCAGATTCATATCTCCATCATTAGAAAGACCTCTTCCTTCAATTTTCTGTTGTCTTCTCAAGGAACAGCCTTTGCCACTTCTTCCTTACTGGAATTTCTGCATTAACCTTTTTTTCCTGCACTCAGGGGAAGACATAGGACTCCCTTTCCAAGAAGAAGCAGCCATACTTAATGACCTGGCAAGCAAAAATGGTCCAGTTTGTTGTTTTCAGACTGTTTGCTCTTTAGAAGCACAGAACGTTTAGATATCATGATCTGTTCAATTCTTTCTGTGCCAGAAATGGTAATTCACTTAAATATGCAATTAAATTTTACTGTTATTTTATGTCATCAAGCCCCACCAACACATTCTGGGTTCTAAGGCAATAAAACAAGGAAGATATTTAGTGGGCTTCAGAGTGCATGAAAATGTCTGTGTTGGCAGGAGACTCCAGCTACAGCAAGCAGGTAGTAAGGTGTTTTCTGTTATGATGCTGCACCTCTGTCTAGAATGTGTTAGTAAACACTGGCGGCCTGGAAGATTTTGAAGTGGTGGAGGACATGGAAAGAAGGACTGGTGCTTGGTCCTAAGTGGAGTTACCACACAATTTATCTACATTAGAAATCTTCGGGCAAAGAAAGGGCATGCAAAGTGATAGCATTGAGTCAAAGAGGAAGAAACTTCAAATTTCCAGGAGTAATTTAAAATTTGGAGTTCACAGACTGCCCATAATTCCATCTTCAATGAGAGTTTATCAGCATTAAAACATTTAGAACCCCATTGGGCAAAATTATTTTCAGTGCCAGGCAGTGGTAGCACATGCCTTTAATCCCAGAACTCTGGAGGCAGAGGTAGGCAAATCTCTGTGAATTCGAGGCCATTCTGGTCTACAAAATCTAGTTACAGGACAGCTAACATTGTTACACAGAGAAACCATGTCTTCATGGATCGGGAGTCTCCCCGATCTTCTGAGAGCAGACAGTGGGCCCATTCCTGACACCAGGAGAAACCCAAACCAAGGCATCATGCTATAGGAAGTTTGGTACCAGAGAAAAGAGACAGACTATAGGAATAAAGCTGGCAGAACCTATTGCTGAGGGCCACCAAGACACGCCAAGATCATCCATCTAGCACCCTGAACCCTCTTGTTGCTGAGCTTCTTGGTCTCTCTTTGTAGTTATCAACACTCTCAGATTAATCACTAAAATCTAGAAAGTTAAAACCAATCCAAGTCGTAAAACAAAGAAAAGTAAGTAAAGCTATGCAATTGTTTACCTAGAAAAAAAACTTGAAAATCATAAACTACAGAAGGGTTTGAAGGTAGCAGCACGCAAGATTTCCATTCTGTTTTTCCATATAAAGTTAATTATTATCATAGAACCTTCATCTGGCGATGGATGGAGATAGAGACAGAGACCCACATAGGAGCACTGGACTCCCAAGGTCCAAATGAGGAGCAGAAGGAGGGAGAACATGAGCAAGGAAGTCAGGACCGCAAGGGGTGCACCCATCCACTGAGACTGATCTAACAGGAGCTCACCAAGGCCAGCTGGACTGGGACTGAAAAAGCATGGGATAAAACCGGACTCTCTGAACATGGTGGACAATGAGGGCTGCTGAGAAGCCAAGGACAATGGCACGGGGTTTGATTCTACTGCATGTACTGGCTTTGTGGGAGCCTAGCCTGTTTGAATGCTCACCTTCCTAGACCTGGATAAAGGGGGAGGACCTTGGACTTCCCACAGGGCAAGGAACCCTGACTGCTCTTTGGACTGGAGAGGGAGGGGGAGGGGAGTGGAGGGTGGGAAGTGTGGGGAGGGAGAGGGAAAAGGGAGGCGGGGAGGAGGTGGAAATTTTTAATAAAAAAAAAAGAAAAAAAAAGATTTCCATTCTGTCAATTTCTTATACAAATGCTCTATGCTGGCATTTTAGCAAGTAGGAGAAACTGTCTTGGATCCATAGAATCCTAACAAAATATCTGAGAAGGTTACATGTGCCTGTAATCCTAGTACTGAAGAGACAGAAGTCAGAAGATCTCTGGAACATGCTGGCCAGTTAATCTAGGCAAATCCCCCCCCACACACACACACACCCCAGATTAAAAATTGCAACAATTAATTCCAGCACTTGGAGGCAGAGGCAGGCAGATTTCTGTGAATTGGAGGCCAACCTAGTCTACAAGAGCTAGTTCCAGGACAGGCTCCAAAGCTACAGAGAAACCCTATCTCAAAAAGCCAAAAAGAAAAAATGCAACAATACAACTTTCCTGAAAGTATTAATTAAGTTTATAAACCAAAAGGAAATGATACAAATTGGCAACTTTATAAGACAAGAGTTGTCTTCAGAACACCTGGGAATTTGTTTTCTGTTCTCAATACAAAAGTCAGTCAATCACAGCCAGTTCCAATCTTCTGAAACCAGGAGGATCTGCATTGACTTAGCCTCTCATGACCAGTCATTCTCTTAATTCTCATCCGGCTTTGAAGTGAGAGCTGTGGAAATTGATGACATGTTTTCAAATGTGTCAGGATTATAGCCTTGCAAAATTAGAACATATGGCTTTGTGTGGTTCCAGAACTGAGGAACTTCATGTGGTACATGGAGTATTTGAATAGTGAATGTTTAATGAATGATGCCTGAAAGAATGAGTCGGGATAGGGTAGGAAGATTAGGAAAATAAGTGGAAAGGAAAATGTGGTGGTGAGAAAAAGTCTCTCTACCCAGTATGTATTCCCCATTAAAGTACATATTTCCCATTATCAGCACATAGTCCCCATTGACAGCAAGTGTTCTCCATTATCAATATGTATTCCCCATTTTCAGTACATAGTCCCATTATCAGTATTGTTCCCCATTATCAGTATGTGTTATAGTTACAATTTCTATCCCATAACAACTTTAAAACACTTCATGGGCACATGGACAGGTTATCCTCTTAGGATTGGAGTCACACAAGATAACCAAGGAAGTAGATGCTTGCCTATAGAGTAATAGACATGAGAATCGTAGGTGATTTCCCATCAGTAAATGAAAAAATAAAAACTCTTAAATGTTTAAGAATACCAATTTGTAATTATGTAGATACATCTAGAAAAGTTATCATTTGAAATATATTAGCATTTATCAACCCCCTAAAATATAAATGATGACTCAGTGGTTCAGACCATGCATTACTTTTGTAGGGGATTCAGTTTCAGTTCACAGCACACACATTGGGTGCCTGTAACCCAAACTCCAAGGTGTCTGATACCAACACAATAGACCGATTCCAAATGCACCAATTAAAAGTCAGAGATTAATAATCTCAAGAGGGAAAATGTCAGCAATGGAATTACATGCCATCCATAGGAAAACCCAGAGTGGTAAAATAATGAGAAACAATGAAACAAGTAAGTGTTGTGAACATAGGTTAAAAATAATAATACTCAACACAACATGAGCAAACCAAATCCAACAATGTCTGGGGAATGAGTTACACACCATTTTCAAGTGGGGCTTGTACAATTTACACAAATTCACTATGTAAATAACATAAGGAAATAATAGTGTATTGTTGGAAGACATGGGTCAGAGAATCCCAGGCTAACTACAAGATAGACCAATTATATTTTCTTTATTATAAGGGGCACACTCACAAAACAGGAATGAAGAGTCTGACCTCAGTTGTGTAGCTTTGGAACCAGAGAGAAAGAGGAAGTCCTGGACGGGGTGACAGCTTTTCTCTAGATGCCCAAAAGGTAACACCCTAACCTGCCCCAAACTCTTAAAAACCAAAGAAAACCAGTCTACAAAGCATGATCTCAGAGAATTTAGACAACAATGAGGACACTAAGAGATATATATATAGATCTAACCTACATGGGAAGTTGAAAAAGATAAGATCTCCTGAGTAAATTGGGAGCATGGGGACCTTGGGGGAGGGTTGAAGGGGGAGGGGAAAGGTAAGGAGGAAGGCAGAGAAAAATGCAGAGCTCAATAAAAAGTCAATAAAAACAAACATTGGCTGACAGATTCCCCATCAGTATATAGCATACCAATTTAATGCAAAATAACACTGGAAAAATCCAACATAATTTCTGGGTGAAATTCTCTGTAATTTTGGGATAGAGGGATTTTTTTTTGTTTTGATAAATATTTGTAACAAGTCCACAGGTAGCATCTTAGTTAACTGTTAGGTACTGGATATATTCGCATGAGTGTTAGGAGCAGAAAAATGTTACCTGTAGCCACTGCTGTTTGACACAACACAGAACCATATTCTGTGTGATGAGCAAGGGAAGAAGCAAACCATATATAAATTGGAAAAAGAACTAAACAGATTTTTGCTAAAAGATAGCATATGTTCAAAAGATTGTATATGTGCAAATTCCAAAGTATATACAAAGAAAACTCCCTGAAGTAGTAAGTGGATGCAGAAAGATAGCAGAATATAAAGCAAATATTCAAAGTTTAATTAATTTCTTATATGAAAATAATGAGCAATTTGACTTTGGATCTATAAGATTATTTCCTAATTTTGATTTCTGTGTGTAAGAGTATCTTGCCTACATTCATTGAAGAGCACCATATGTGTGCATTATTTCAGTGAAGGATAGAAGACTGTCAGAATTCTTTGAACTGAAGCTAAAGGTGGCTATGAGCTTCCAAGTGGGTGTTGCAACCAAACTTTGGTCCTCTGCTAAAGCAACCAGAACTCTTAACCACAGAGCCACTCTACCCCCAGCCTTTGAACTTTTAAAGAAAACACTTTGCAAGAGTTCTAAAACTTGAAGTACTTTGATACATATATATGTATGTATACATATATATAAAGTTTAGATGAAAGAGTAAGTAGGCCTAAAATTAGTGATCAGATGTATAAAATGTATTATGCCCACATGAACCTCAACATAATCACAAATACAAAGTTATGTATATACAGAAATATATAGAGATATATGTATATGAAATAAATATATACCTATATAATATATAATGTTGCTCTTCAAAGTAATAGGGTTGAAAAGAAATGAAATTCCAGTATCCACAAGTACATCCAAGTTCTTCATCTAGATGGTCATCATTATTCTTGAATAAAAGGAATCAGAACTCCTTAAAGAAAGAACTGATTTGTTGTGGAATTCTCCTTTGTGTGCTGTGAATGTATTTTACTACCATTGATTAGTATAAGAAGATGTTTCAGCCAATAGCAGGGCAGAATATAGTCAGGCTGGAAGAGATATATAGAAAAAGTAGGCAGAGTCAATGAGAAATACAATGTAGCAGCTAAAGGAGACAGGTGCACATCCTGGAACCTTGCCTGTAAACTATGAGCCTCATTATAATACATAGAATAATAGAAATGAGCTCATTCAAGATGTTCTAGTTAGTTCATAAGAAACTTAAGATACTGGCCAAACAATTACAGTATTGTAATTAATACAGTTTCTGTGTGATTATTTCCAGTCTGGACAGCCCGGAATGGACAAGCAGCCTCCGCCTACAATGATTTTAGAACCAGAGCAGGAAATATAAAGGCAACCATGAAGCCTTGTGCTGCAGCAGAAAGAAAATGAAGGAACAGCACACAGCAACTCCCTATTAAAGCAATACACAAAGGAACCAGAAAACCAACAGTTCAGACAGCTGACGGTCTTTAACATCAAGAGTGATGAATGACATTGGGAAAATATGTGCTCCATATGATACAGTAAAGATTGCCCTTTTCATCTGCAGCTTTCTCTCCAAACATAATTGTAGTCAGAGGCTGTTCACTTGTTTCCTGGCCATCTAGATACAAAATAATCACACTGAAATTTTAGTAACTGCAACACTACTTGGCCAATGACTCTAGCGTATTTCTAACTAGTTCTTACATCTTAAATTAACCCATTTCTATTAATTTGTGTATGCCATGTGGTTGTGGCCTACTGGTATTGGGCATCCAGCATCAGGCATCTGTCTTCTGTAGCGGTTACATGGCTTCTCTTTGACTCTGCCTACTCTCTCATACTCTATCTGCTTAAAATTCTTACCTTGCCCTATTCTACGCTGCAATAAGCCCAAAGCAGCTTCTTCATGAACCAATGGTATTCACAGCATACAGAGAGGAATCCCACATTACCTAATAAGTTCACAAACTAATCAAAAAAATCATTAAACTTGAATCAAAGGACATTCTACACTCTATCTGACCAGTATTCTTCAGAGATGCCAAAGTTATTAAAAACAAATAAAACAGAATACGTACTGCAGAAGTCTGAACAACTGTCCCAGCTTGTAATATCATGACTAGATGTAATATGATGTTCTAGATGAGCTTCTGGAACAGAAGGACACTAACTGAAAACCAGGGAATTTCAAAGTGAGGTGTGCTAATTAATATATAACAATATAGAAATGTTGGAGCATTAATTTACCAAACTTATATAAAAGTTAAATAGTAAGGGCTGAACATGGAGAACATGAGAATTTTCAATTCCTGTCATTGCGAATTTTCTGTCAAGCTGAAACTCTTACAAAATAAAAAGTTAATAAAGAATAGATTAAATGTCTCCTAATGTTGACATTCTATAAGCAAAAATATACACAATGGAAATACACTGAAAATTTACATTAATATAAGACTTCATGTCCTCGCTGAGAAGTTGTTCCTGGCAGTTCATTTCTGAGAAGCTTGATTACTCCCTAGTCATTCATACTCTTAAACAGGCAGCCAATGCCACCAAATCAGGGAGCATATCCATCAAGAATATCAATTGTAAATCTGTCTGGTGGGAGAACAAACTGACGGCATGGATCTCTGCTCTATTGCCGGGGGAGTAGTAGAAAATTAACACAGTGTCTTCTCACCCCACGCCATTCACCGTGATGATAGACAGGAGAACCCCAGAGTTCCGCTTACTTGGAAGCCAAGACACAATGGAGAGCTAAAGGGAAATGAGGGAAATAATCCAGGACAGGTTTGTCAGAAATTGCAAAGCGGCGAGAGAGGGAAGGAGGAAGGGAGAAAAGGGGCAAACAGAGTGTTTTATAAGGCATGAGTTGTAGAGCCAGAGAATGCATACAAAATGAAACTCTAGGTCTTTCAAAGCATACAACTTCGCTCTTTCTAGAAGATTTGCTTATACTAAGAGTTTCAAGCCATTGCCTCAATATTCAAAGAAAGTATAAAATCATATATCTAATCTTAGAAATCAGTGATACCTATTGTTAGCATTTTTAATATTAGAAGGATTTTTGTACATATAAATATATAAGGTATGCAGGGAAGCATATATCTTAATTAAGGGATCCAGCTTAGGGTGGTCAAGAGACCTGAACCTAGAGGGGCTCCCAGGTGCCCAGGGGGATGTCCCCAGTTAGTGCCTTGGGCAGCTGAAGATAAGGAACCTGAAATGGCCCTATCCTATAACCACACTGAGGAATATCTTGCATATCACCATAGAACCTTCATCTGGCGATGGATGGAGATAGAGAAAGAGACCCATATTGGAGCACCGGCATAAGCTCCCAAGGTCCCAATGAGGAGCAGACGGAGGGAGAACATGAGCAAGGAAGTCAGGACCTTGAGGGGTGCACCCACCAACTGAGACAGAGGGACTGATCTATTGGGAGCTCATCAAGGCCAGCTGGACTGGAACTGAAAAAGCGTGGGATAAAACCAGACTCTCTGAACAATGAGGACTGATGAGAAGCCAAAGACAATGGCACTGGGGTTTGATCCTACTTCATGTTCTGGCTTTGTGGGAGCCTAGCCAGTTTGGATGCTCACCTTCCTAGACCTAGATGGAGGGGGGAGGACCTTGGACTTTCCACCTGACTGCTCTTTGGTCTGGAGAGGGAGAGGGAAAGGAGTTGGGGGAGGGGGAGTGGAGTGGGAGGAAGGGGGAGGGAAATGGGAGGATGGGAGGAGGCGGAATTTTTTTTCCCAAGGGGGAATATATATATTGCTAATTCATGACCATGAGCTCCTTTAAAATATGGGTAATATTTACTTACTTTTAAGTGAAAATTTAGTCATGAGATCTGCTAGGAGCATTGGTTTTCATTTTTACTACTAAAATCTACTCTATTCACAAATTTATTTGTACTTTTTTTATTTATTTATTAAAGATTTCTATCTCTTCCTGGCCGCCGCCTCCCATTTCCCTCCCCCTTCCCCAATCAAGTCCTTCTCCCTCATCAGCCCAAAGAGCAATCAGGGTTCCCTGCCCTGTGGGAAGTTCAAGGACCACCCACCTCCATCCAGGTCTAGTAAGGTGAGCATCCAAACTGCCTAGGCTCCCACAAAGCCAGTACGTGTAGTAGGATCAAAAACCCATTGCCATTGTTTTTGAGTTCTCAGTAGTCCTCATTGTCAGCTATGTTCAGCGAGTCCGGTTTTATCCCAGGCTTTTTCAGTACTTTTATAATAGTGATCTTAATATAAGTAAGTTTCTTCTGTCACTAGGAGAAAATTCCTACTTCACAAAGACACGAGGCCAGGTATCAGTGGACATAAGTTTGATATTTCTCTACCTGAGAATTTTCTTATTAGAAATTTTGAAACTTCAAACGCATGAGTGTGAAATTTTTCCTAGGTTGTTACATGTTCATTAATTACAGGACTTCAGAGTGCAAATGAAACACCTCTTGTTCTCTTAGTTCTTGTATGCTGTGCTTTCTGAGTGAAGCTGTCATCATTTTAATTCTGGATTCTTCCCTCATCAGAACACAAATACATAGCAAACTCACAGAACACCTTTATTTTTGAGTAATATATTTTTGCTGACTATGTAGGACTTTCCATATAATGTCTTATTTGTGAAATAAGACATTTTACTCTTGCTTTCTTGACTTCTGTGATCTATTATCTATCTACCCACCCATCTATCCATTGACATGTGCTTTGTGTATCTGTGTCTTCTATAGAATGAGGGACAGGTGTGATGAGCTGATATCCTCGTCTTAATCGCAATTACAGGGCTAAATCTTCATTAAACACAATTAACAACGAAATAACTGAATATTTAATATATACTATTTATTAAGCTGAGAAAATTATCTTTTAAAGTCTTTTGACCCATTTTATAAGTGATTTTTTTTCATTTTGCCAAATGCTTATAAAGAATCTGAGATAATTATGAAAATTTTCTTCCTTTGTACTAATTAGGTGTATTAGATAAATTACATGTATGTTAGACCAAATTTGTATTTTTGTATAGATTCTGTATAATCGTGATAATATTGATCTTTTCTTAATTGTAAATCTTAACTTGCTAATATTTGACTTAGAATTTTTGCATCAGAATTCAAGATGGGGATATCTGTCATTCTATTTTATTTTTAAATTCTTGTAATGACTGTCTAGCTTTGGGATCAAGGCTAATCTAAACTTGTTTTCAGTCTTTTGAAAAAAATTAAGCTGTAATGTTATTTTGCTCTCTAAGGATTTACTAACATACAGTAATCAAGGCCTTACATTTTTCTTTAGTGGAAAGATTAAAATTCACTAATTGTCTTAATTTTTTCCTACCCAAATTGTATTAAACTTCACTAAAGATATTTTTTATAAGCAAACATAGTATTTTATAGACAAGTATTGGAGTAGGCCACGAGCAGACGATTATTAACAATATTCAGCTTTCAAACACTCTTCTTTGCTTGGGCTATGAAAATTAGAAAACTACTATCAAGCCTAACGAAGTCTTCATCTGATACTCTGAACAGGGAAGGTTTGAGTAAAATGACATTTCACATTAAGAATGTAATTTAACAACATTTTATAAGCCAGCAGCTTCAGGAAGTGAAATGACAATAGCAGAATTTTTAGTGTGAAGATGCAAAGTCTTTCAGAAAAGGAACAACTGCTCTTTCAGGGAACACTTTCACGGTGATATAACTTCAGACTCCAGATGGCCTGACGCACTGGCAGTAACAACTTTCCGGTTCACATCCAAACAAGTCTCTGGTTTTAAGAGAGGTAAGTCTATGAGGATGGTAATAAAAGACAAAAGCATAAAAGTAAATCTTGAATTTCCCCGACCCACAAGGCATCGGTAATATTTGACTTAGGATGTTTGCATCAGAATCCAAGAGGGGATGTATGTCATTCTAAAATATTTTAACCTCTGTATTGACTAGCCAGCTTTGATTTTGACTTCCTCATGGCTCTCAGGAATGTGGTGCCAGAGATTCTTTCTGAGAGCCAAAAGGAAGTCTCTTGGAGACTATCATAAAATAAGTGGTTTTGCCTACTTCATCCCGGCGTGGGAGAATTCTATTAGTGACTGGGGCTCCTTACCCACAACAATGCAGTGTTCTGTGTGGTAACAATATAGCTTAGGGGAAATACTGCATTTTCTATAAAAATTGTTTTAAATTTACAAAACCAACAGAAGCACAGCTAATAAGGATCCATGGTCCTTGGTAAAGCTGGGAAGTTTAGTCTTCCATGCTTAGAGTGCTTGCCATCCACATTCTCACATCCCTGCCAGCGCTAGGCTTTCCTTTTCCCCGCGCTTTGCAGGCTTGGACTCTGCTTTGTAGAAGCAAATTTTGCACATAATATCTGAGATCCTATCTGAGATTAATCTTTTATCTTGACTTTATCATCTCTGTCTGCTTGTGGAGGAGTAGGGTGTGGTGATAGCAGCGGCAAAAGATGGGGACTGAGTCCAAGGATGCAACTGTGCATGGCTTTGTTAGTCATTCTTGATTCTTCTTCACACTGTTGCATTTGGTTTGCTGTTGGTAAACTTGGGTATTCTTTCTCTTTTATAAGATTTTTATAAAGAATTTTTATTATTTACTTGTGTATGTGTGCGTGCATGTGCAATCAGAGGACGATGTGCCAGAGTCGGTTTTCTCTCTCCATCACTCCCATCCTGGAGAATGGACATGAGTTATCAAGTTTGTAAGTAAGTGGCTTTAAGATGAGCCATCTTGTCACCTTTTATATCAAAGTATTAAATAGTTTTCTCACAGATACGACACAAAAGCCACTTAAAGGGGGAGAGGGTTTATTCTGATACACTGTTGGAAAGGTTCTCTTCATCACAGTGTAGAGGGGGTGACAGGAGTTGGTAGCCCTACACCAATAGTTAGGAAGCAGAACATGACGGAGAGTGGTACTGAACTTAGTTTCTCATTTTTAGTCAGTCTCAGGCTTCAGATCGAGGAATTGTACAACTTACAGATAGGGTAGGTCTTTTCACCTTGATTAACGCACAGTATCCCACTGTGCAATTATTGACACCCAGAACTTTGTCTCCTAGGTGAGTCTAGATCCTGTCAAGTTGAAAATCACTGGTAGCCTTTACACAGTTTTATGGTTCAATTATGAAGTCTCCTCATTCTTAAACTTTCTTAAATAATTTTTATAAAGTTCAAACATTTTCCTTGAGGTTTTAAGTATGATATGTTTCTAACTAAAACTTTGTTATTTTTTTTCTTCTACTGATGAACTACATTTCCTTCTGCAAGCTCTACCCTGTTAACAAGCGAATTCGACCAACGTGTAGGAAATCTGGAGAATGTGCTCGATGAAGACGGATTGGGTACTTGCGCTACACTTAGTAAAAAGAACATATAAGTATGATGATCAGTTTGTTTCAGTTGAAACTTTTAAGCAAGAATGTGCTTTAAATTACCTCAGTCTGTACTTTAGGTCATCTAATTCAATTTGTTATCATCTATTCATATAGTTCTTTGTGAAAATGTTAATAGCTCCCTTAAGATGGAATTTAAATAATAATGACTTAATTGTTTGATTCTAATAAGTTTATTTACATAACACAAAGTTAGATGAATGTGATTTGTCACTAGAAATAGTTCAACAGAGGCTAAATTGTCACAAATCAGGGATGCTAAGAAGAAAACTGACACTGGGTAGGAGGTCAAGCTTACTTATATGTAAAGTTTATCCTAGGTCATAGAACTGAGAATATTTCAATAGAACATTGAGCTACCCCAACTTCTTCCCTAAAGTTTAGGAGTATGGGAGACAGTCTATTGGACACAGACTGTGTAAGATCCTCAGTCACGAGACACGATGCAATAATAAAGAAATGCACAGAGAACCACTCTGGGAGCTAGAACGTCTGAGTTATTCATTGTAACTTCTTTGGAACTCAGTTTTTCATCACGAACATAGGAATAGCAGCAAGAATTATATCTGATGGTTTTATTTTCAGGATTATACTCAAATATCTTCATAACTATGAAAGACTGTTTAAAATATAAAATATTCATCTTCAGCCTTCAGGCCCATAGTATCCAGCAGACATTTCCATGAAGCAGGAAATTTCAAAGACAGTTCAATCACTATCTGCTGTGTCCTGCAGAATGTCTCGCAGAGTCTTTCATGAGTCATGAACCCCAAAAGACCATCTCACCTTTAGGCAAATTCAGCAGTCCTCTCTCTGCGGGTTCTCTGTGTCCATTTTATGCACCAGTCCAGGCAAGAGCAGTTTCTTGCCCAAATGGCTATCAAACTCCATAAGGATCCTCTTCGATGCCCATCTTCCTCTCGAAGTAGATTGGTGCCGCCAGGAGCAGATATGTCTCATTCCCCAACGGTTCAGAGGAACTTTGGGTGACTGTACAGGCAGCGAGATGTCTCTGTCATTTCTAGAGCTTTGGATTTCTTGTTTACTTAGGTAATATTATATCCTTCTGGAGTCTTTGATGGAGTTGAAGAATGGATAGGTAGTTATAGTTTTCCATTGTTATGATAAAAGATAAAATAGATATAAATATTGTAACTGTGATTCTTGCTTAATAACTGTTTTGCTATATGTAATTTTACTATGTTAAAGTTAAAGCCTTTCTTTTTTGTTTAAACAGAAAAGGGGGAAATGATGTGGGAGTGATTTCTTATTAATAAAGAAACTGCCTAGACCCATTTGATAGGCCAACCCTTAGGTAGGCAGAGAAAACAGAACAGAATGCTGGGAGAAAGAAGCTGAATCAGGAGTCGCCATGATTCTCCCACTCCAGGCAGACACAGGTTAAGATCATTCCTGGTAAGCCAGCTCATGGGCTACACAGATTAATAGAAATGGGTTAGATCGATATGTAAGAGCTAGCCAATAAGAAACTGAAACTAATGGGTCAGGCAGTGTTTAAAAGAAAAAAAATAAAATATAAAATATTATATTTGTATACCTTTGAGAGTTCGATGAAAAGAAACATTATTTACTGTTACTAAATTTATCTTCAAGGGTACAATCTTTCAAAAAGAAACAAGACTATTTACCATCCCAAATGATAAAACCTTAGTCCTTTAAATCCTGTAAGTCTTGAGCCTAGAACACAATGGTTCCATTTATATGCAGACTATACTGGAAAAGGCTTTTCACTAACTGCAGTAATCCATCCTTGGCTTATTTTCCGAAATTTTCTCTGTAACATCTGCAAAAGCAATAAACGAATGATAGGAGCCATCTGGAACAATGCAGAAAGGAAGAATTATTTTAAAAATTCTACTCTGAATAACCGGCTCTGTAATCCATAACTATGAAAAGAACACAGATATTAAGAAACCCATTATCGTTAAGGAAGAAAAGAGATTTTTCCTAGAGAAAAGTATGATTGTCCATTACCATCTCAGAATGGAATCACATGTACATCCATGGATAAAGCAGAGGGAGCATCCTATCTATCTTCCTTATGCTCGGAGTCTGGAGCCAGATTCTCAGCTCATTCCTCATGAGAAGCAGGTAATGGGCTGAAGCAAAAGAGATGGCTGATGACTCATTCAGACACCTGGGGTGAGTTGCTCTTGCCCTTAGCATGCTAGACTCATTAATAAAAAGGCAGTTTTGCCATCATCCCAGACATAGTCCTAGACTCCTGGAAGAACATATCAAGAGGAGGGCTTTGAGGTTGGGCTACTTGACCTCTGCCACTTCTAATCCAGACTTACCTACCTAAAGGCACAGCTACAAGAAGAATTTAGCACCTGTAGAGGCCAGAAACAAGTGTCGAATCCCCTGGACTGGAGTTATATTTGGTTACAAGCTGCCACGAGGGTGCTGGAAACTGAAATCATTCATCTGCAAGAGAAGAAAACTTCCTGACCACTTTTTATAATATTATTTGAAATTCTCATATAGGTATGCAAGGTATCTAGAAGACACCCATCTTCAATTCCCCATTTAATGCTTAAGTCCTCTTGCTCTTCCCCACTACATTTCTAGTTCAATGTATTGCCTTTTCTTTTAAATAATTCTTTTAGTGTTGCTGATATATAGATTAAGTAAGCCACTGATCCCAGTTAGTGCTGCTGATAAGTGCACAGATTTTGGGCCATCCCCTGGACATGGATAATCTAGGAGTGACTGCATTCCAAAAGAAAAGTTTCTTAATCAAAAAATACATATTGTTATTTATTTTATATTATGTATAGATAGAAAAGAGAACTATGGCTAGCCAATGGGTGTCCACGCTGACAGCTTTGCTTTTTTTTCCTTCTTTCACTCTTCCCTCCTCCTGCTCCCCTACTTCCCTTGTGCCTCCTCTTCTTGCCCCAACTTTCTCTGAACAAAAACCTTTGAGGACATACCCCATTGCCTAAAACTTCTCACAGGGTGGAAATTTTTAATGTTTTCTGCAACTTTCTAATGGTGCAAGCTTGGAGACCGAGCTTCCATCACATGGTTCTTTAGGTGGCATTGAAGCTCCAAACTTTTGCATCTCCTACTGCCTCTGGGGAGAAAATCTGAAACCAATAAGGGATGCAATCTTCCAATGGACAATGGAAGATAGATAACTATTTAAACTGTGTTGTGAAGTTGCTCTGTGCTTATGAACAAGTTTCTTTAGAACTTGTAAACTTAAATGGTGGAAGGTTTACATAGCAGGATAGAGCAGAATAGCTGAGTTGTTAATATTAACAAACTTGTTTACACCACATGCATTTACATTTAAGACACTGAATAGACCTACTGAATTATCAATATAACACAGGGCTATAAATGAGAAGTTTGTTTAATGTATGCCTAAGGTGCTCTTCAGTATAGCTAAAAGCAAAGGAAGTTAATATACTAAGTCAGCAAGCTCAGCTTGCAGAACACAGCAGCTTCTCCCTGGACCTTACCTCATTCATCACAGTCAGGTCCACTGATCTCTCAGGTTTTGTCTGTACCATATCTGTGGCAAATCTCAAATTGTAGAACAAAACATTTAGACCTTTTTCCTATTCCTGTACCAAAATGTGATATATCTTCATTAATATCAAGCTGTTTTCCTTCCAGGCTAAATAACTCCCACACAGATAACTTCCTTGCCCTCTGACCTGTGTTCAAGAGACTCAGGTTTCCTGTTGTTTTTAGCCACTCAAACCAACTATATTTGTTCAGTTCTTTCCACTCCCATGGTTCCTGCATTCATGCTAACATCCTTCCTGTAAATCCCCATGAAAGACATTTCAGAAAAGGTACTTCAAGTGATTGATTTTAGAAATAAAGCCTAGGCTCAGCCTTCCAAAGGTATCCTACATATAATGGAGTGTCTTAGAGGAAGCATGACTGAGCTCTGAGTAAAAGCAAAAGGTTCCAAAGCTAAAGAGTTCTGGAGGTCCAGTCACTGCTGAACTAGCATAGCACTCTCGGGATCCCTAGCTATGCTGTGTGTATCTGATGAACTGGCACTGTTACACCTGTGGCTCTTAAATCACAAGAGAGATTTGCAGTGCCTGGTGTGCCTATCTGTAAGTCTGATGATGTTCTTACCAAAGCATTGAATTTAGGATTTGCTCTTTTCAGAATCACTTGAGCTTCTTACCCGTTAGACCAAAATACTTTACTTTTATGGGTATCACCTTATCCCAGGGCTGGGCAGTAGTAGTAGTACTAGTCCTGAGACTAGTAAGCAATTTTAGTGTGTGGCATGGAAGAAAAAATTATCACACTCAACCAGAATGCCACTATGTGCTCAAAAAAAAAACTGTTTAGTAGTTAATGATCTGCAGTCAGCAATTTCCTCCTAAAACATGATTTCCTCCTAAAAGTGATGTTTTAAAACTAACAAAGAAATAATAATTAAATGCTAAGCACCTTGATCCAGCATTTATAATAAAATCTATCTGTGCCACTAGATTTTAATATTAATAGCGTTGACAAATAGTGTGTTCACGGTCTATGTTTCAGCTCATAGGTTATTTTCCTAGACAGTTCTTTAAGAACCACAAAGGCAGTTAGTTATATATGCAAAAATCCAGTCCTGACATAGTTATATATGGGAGGTTGAGAGGTACTGAGTGCTTCAGTCCAATATGCACTTCATTCTCCAGCTCCAATTTTACCACCCGGGTACAATGTAATGTTGTACAATTGATACCAAATAAGTAGATGCAGGGATGATTCAACATACAAAAACAATCAGTAAATGTAATCCACCAGATAAGCAGACAGAAAGACAAAAAGCACATGATCATTTCATTTGATGCAAAACAAAACAAAATCTTTGACAAAATCCAATATTCCTTCATGATAAAAGTTCTGGAGGAACGAGGAGAAAAAAAGGACATATCTCAAAATAACAGAAGCAATTTACAGCAAGCCCACAGACGACATCAACCTATGAAGTATGTCCACTAAAACAGAAACAAGACAATGTTATCTACTGTCTCCCTTCCTATTCAATATAGTGCTTGAAGCCTTAGCTAGAGCAATAAGACAACTAAAGATCTAGAGGATACAAACAAAAAAGGAAGAAGTCAAAGTGTCTTTATTAGCATATTATATGTTTGTATACATAAGCAACCCTAAAAGTTCCACCAGAAAACTTCTACAGCTAGTAAATACTCTCATCAAAGTAGCAGGAGACAAAATTAATACACAAAAATCCAGTTGCCTTCCCATATGCAAAGGACAAATGAATTGAGAAAAAAAACCTCAAAGAAATAACACTTTTTACAATTATCAAAAAAAAAAACCCACAATATTTAAAACAAACAAATAAGTAAACAAAATTCCTAAAATATCTTGGATTAACCCTAACCAAGCAAATGAAAGACTTGCATAATTCAAAACCTTACACTATTGAAAAAGCTATCAAAAGTTGGAAAGATCTCCCAAGCTTATATGTCAACAGGATTAGTGAAAACAGCCGTTCAACCAAAAGCAATCTACAGATTCAATGCAATGTCCACCAAAATTCAAACACAGTTTTTCACACATTCTGAAAGAATAATTCTCTGCTTCATATGGAAACACAAAACCCCAGCATTTCTAAAGTAATTCTAAATAATAAACAGAAAAAAAAAACTGGTGGAGTTATCACCATCCCAGATCTCAAGTTATACTATAGAGCTATAGAAATAAACCATCATGATAGTGGCATACAACAGACACATTTATCAATGGAATCAAATTGAAGATCCAAATATAAGCCCACATACCAATGAACACCTAGTTTTTGATAAAGAAGCCAGAAATATATACGTGAAAAAAGCCAAATAGTGCTGGTCGAACTAGATGACTGTATGTTGAAGAGTCCAAATAGACCCACACATATCACCCTGCACAAAACTCAAATCTAAACAGATTGAAGAATTCAACGTAAGTCAAGACACACTGAACCCGATAGAGGAGAAAAATGATAATAGTCTTGACCTCACTGGTATAGGGACAGACTTTTTGAACAGAACATTGATAGCACAGGCACTAAGAACAATTAAGTGGGGCTTTAGGAAACCCTAAAATTTCTTTGTGGCAACGCACACCATCATTTAGACAAAGTGGAAGGCTGCAGAATAGGAAAATAATTTTATCAACTACACACCTGATAAAGAGCGAGTATCCAAATATATAAAGAATTTTTAAAAAATCATGTAAACAACGAACTCACTTAACCAAAAGCTACAGAGAAACCCTGTCTCGAAAAATCCAAAAAAAAATGGCATGAAGATCTAAACAGGGAATTCTCAAAAAAAGAAAATGCAAATGGCAGAAAATCATTTAAGAAATGTGCAACATCTTTAGCCATCAGGAGAAGACAAATCAGATCAAGAAAATGGAATGGACACATTAAAAATAATAATCTGTTTCCCAAGAAGCACTCAAACACAGCCCAGCTGGCATCATGCTTATGATGCCTCTAAATAAACATTCAGATTTAAAACGCATGTCCATTTGCTTTCCGTGAAAAACACATTAGCACATTCCTTCTCACGCTCCCCGCTAAACATGTTAAGGTGCACTTTCTCAAAGTGTAATGAATGGCTTACTTAAATTGAGAGGAGGTGAAGCTGTAGGGAAAACCACTCAAGCACAGGAATGCAATGAATTAGCTGGTCCCTTTAGATAATTCCACATGGTTTGGCTTTTGTGCTTCCAGGCTGTCTTTTCAAGATAAACAGTTTCAAAGAGGTGAGTCCACAGGTGATTATAGGCCAAAGTAAGAAGCCCTTGGAGGTTCCCCACTGTGCTATCAAGCAACAGCAGGTGTTGGTCTGGGAGCTGAAGTCATCTGCTTTATTCCACAGGAGAAGATGCTCTTTTGATAGGAAACACACCCAACATATTACCAGTTGCCCTTGAGAAATCCCAGTAGATTCCAGGACCTACTGCGTGGAAACTCTCATTCTCAGTGGTGAACTACTGTTATTTACTAAATCTTTCTAAATGTCTTCTAGAAAATAAGATTCATCCATGGTCAAGAAAGTCTTTGCACTGGAAACCAAAAACACTAGAAATTCAGACATAGAGAAAGAATGTTTATTGTATTATTGAGATGGTTGGTTGTTTGTTTTTGGACAGGGTCTTGCTATTTAGCCCAGCCTGGTCCCAAACTCATGATACTACTGCCTCATCCTCCAGAGTGACGATGTATTAGAAATGTTGTCTAGAATCCTGAAATGTTGGCTTTTTAACTCGGAAAAAAGAAATCACTTTGGAATGAAAAAAATACTTTTTTTCTGTGCAGAATTTTACCAGAATTTCTTTGTTAAATTGTTTTTTATTAAACTATATATTTTTTCCACTCCCCTCTTTTCCTCCCCCTTCCCTTCTACCCTCTCGCATAATCTCCATGCTCCCAATTTGCTCAGAAGATCTTGTGTTTTCCTACTTCCCATGTAGAGTAGATCCATCTATGTCTCTCTTGGGGTCCTAATTGTTGATTAGGTTCTCTGGAATTGTGAATTGTAGGCTAGTTTTACTTTGCTTTATGTCTAAAAGTCACTTATGAGTGATTACATATTATATTTGTCTTTCTGGGTCTGGGTTACCTTCCTTGATATGTTTTCTAGATCCATCTATTTGCCTGCAAATTTCAAGATGTCATTTTTTTCCCACTATGTAGCACTCTATTGTGTAAATGTAGCACATTTTCTTTATACATTCTTAGGTCAAGGAGCATTTAGGTTGTTTCCAAGTTCTGACTATGACAAATAATGTTTCTATGAACATAGTTGAGCACATGTCCCAGTGTTATGATTGAGTATCCTTTGGGTATATGCCCAAAAGTGGTATTTCTGGGTCTTGAGAAAGGTTGTTCCCTAATTTTCTGAGAAATTGCCATACTGATTTTCAAAGCAACAGTACTAGTTTGCACTCCCACCAGCAATGCAAGAGTGTTTCCTTTACCCCACAACCTCTCCAGCATAAGTTGTCATCAGTGTTTTTGATCTTGGCCATTCTTACATGTGTAAGATGGAATCTCAGATGTCATTTGATTTGCATTTCTCTGATAGCTAAAGATGATGAACATTTCTTAAGTGTCTTTCAGTCATTTTATAATCATCTGTTGAGAGTTCCCTGTTTAGGTATGTACTCTATTTCTTTACTTGATTATTTATTCTTTATGCCCAATTTCTTGAGTTCTCTGTATATTTTGGAGATCAGCCCTCTGTCTAATGTGGGGTTGGTGAAGATCTTTTCCCATTCTGTAGACTGCCATTTTGTCTTTTTGACCATGTACTTTGCTTTATAGAAGTTTTTCAGTTTCAGGAGGTTATATTTAGGAAGTGGTCTTCTGTGTTAATGCGTTCAAGTGTACTTCCAGCTTTTTCTTCTATGAGGTTAAGTATGGTTGATTTATGTTGAGGTCTTCATTCCATTTGGACTTGAGTTCTGTGCATGGTGATAGATAGGGATATATTTTCGTTCTTCTACATGTTGATATTCAGTTATGCCAGGATAAGTGCCTGACCTACAAGCTCAGGGAATGACCGTCTGCTTTCTAGCATGGGACAAAACCACTATAGCTACCCAAGGACAAGAAATCATTGTGTTGTATGCAAGCATGCTGCCTTTGGCAGGGTAAAAAATTACCAGCCCTTCCTTATAATCTGATCACTGAGCAGAATTGCTCTGCCCTGATAAACACCCTCTCCATCTGAGGGCCACTACTACAGCTCCTGTGTTACTGCTTGACCAGACTTAAACTAAGAGTTTAGAAAATAATGTTTTAAAACATGAGTACAAGGAGTAGATTTTTAAATCAGAGAAGGAAAGAAAGAAAGACTAAAAAGTGTAACTACTGTTGTGAACAAGGGAAAATGCGATCGCTTTTCTTCAGACAAGATGGCCTGATGCTCGCATCTTTGGGCAGCACAGTTTGAAACCTCAGGATTCTGCCCTGTGAGCAGGTTCTAGATTCTACCCCAAGTAAGAATATATTGAGGCTACCACAGAGAAATTGAGCCTAGTACTATATATGAAAATATATGTATCTTCTAACAGTAAAATAGAAATTAAAATCAGAAAGGGACCAAAGGTTTCTGAGAATCACTGAAATTTACATCCAAGTGAAAAGCAATGGAAGCAGTCCTTCTCAAGAAAAGACTTAGGTGGAAAGATACAAAGAAAAGAAAAGAAAAAAATAAAATGAGCATTGAAAACGCACATGATTTGAGCAGAGTCTTTCAAGGGGGATGTTATAGGAGCCTGAGTAACTATTGGCAACAGAAAGTAATTGCTGTCAATTGACTGCTGAACTTGGAGTGTTATGACTACAGTCTTCATGATGAACTGAGATGTTCACGACACAGACAGTGAAACTGAGTTCAGAAAGACACATATCTCAACTGTGTTTGTACTACAAATACAAATACATAACTGATAATGCATATGCCTGGGAATCTGAATCAATCCAATGAATCTACGTTGTAGTTGTACATGCCAGGCACACTATCCTCAGAGAGATCTCAAAAAGATTTCAAGAATGTATAGTCTAGTCATCTCTTCTTTAAGAAAAAAATACCAAATTTTATTTAGATTAAAAAAAAAGAACCATTCTGAGGCTAACATTGGTATCTTTTGCACAGTTAGCTGATGGACACAGGACTCATCAAATCATTTGACTGTGTACATCATAACTCAATTGATGCTCCCTCCTCTTCAGTGACTCTAGTTTGTGTCAAGTTGACATAAAACTAGTCAGCACACCAGATACCCAGTAGAAGTGTGTGTTATCCTGCATTTTAACAACTGGAAAAGCAAAGCCCTGTGAGCTGAACAACTTTTGAAGATCATCCAAGTTTCTACATCCAAAACCATGTGGCAAAATAAGATTTTATGGCAAGTCTAGTTCCATGGCTAATTTTAAAACCATACTCTTAGCAATTCCCAACCCACGCTGACTCCTAGCCCAAGCTTTGAAGTGTTGCAGCCTGTAGGAAGGACACTTCCAGTATGTATGTCCTAGTCTCCCGATTCCACACAGTCTCCAAATAAAACTGAGCTCAGCATTCTATAGAAGCTTGCTTGTATTGCTTTCATGTTGCTGTTTTATTTTAAAAAATACACTTTTGGCTTTGAAGTGTTCAGAACACATTTATGGGCATGTGCCTTATGGAATGTATTATTAAAAGTTCACAAGGTACCATAATCAATAGGACCCCATGGGGAAAAATTATGTTAAAATATGTATAATTAAGTAAGAGGAATAACTTGATTTATACCTAGTGATGTGGAACTAATAGAAAAGATAATATTAGCCACAGGAAAAGCTTTACTGAACAGCTGCCGTGTGAGTTGGGGATAATCCAGGGGCTACTGGCAGAGTCTGACTACTTACTTTCACGTTTTCTAAACAAATTCTTTCTATACAGTATACATTGATCATACTCTTTCATCTTCCTCCAACTCCCAGATCCTCCGCATCTCCCAATTCATGCAACTTCATATTCTCTTTTGCAAACTCAAAAATTAAAAAAAAATAAAAATTTTAAATTGACAAACTGGAAAAGAATGAAAGAAAATCAATAAGATGATATTATCAAAACAAAACAAAAAGCTCCCTCCCCCTAAAAATGGAGTCCATTTTATGTTAGCTAACTACTCCTGGGCATGGAGTTTGCCATGGTGGATAGTTGATATAAACAGTGACACTCCTTTGGAGAAAATTAGCTCTCCTTTTGCCAGTAGAGATCAATTGCAAATAGCTTCATGGTTAGGGTGGAACCTTGTGTCTACTTCCCGCTTCTCAGCAATGGGATTTGTCTGGCTTCTCCTAGCACAGGTCTTGAGTGTGTTGTCACAGTCTCTGTGAGTTCATATGTGTATCAGTCCAGTTGTGTCGGGAAAATATTGTTTCCTTGGAGTCATCGATCCCCTCTGGCTCTTACAGTTTTTCTGTTTCCTCTTTTACCTAGACCCTTGAGCCCTGAGGGCAGTGGTTTGATAAAGACATCTCTTTTAGGGTTGAGTGCTCCAAAGTCTCCCATTCTCTTCACACTGTCCAGTTGTGGGTCTCTGTGCTGATTCTCATCTACTGTAAGAAGAAGCTCCTCTAATGATGGAGGAATTATGCACTGGCTGAGTCCCAGCCTGGGTCCTTGTTAGAGAGGTCTGTAGTCAGCGGAGTCACAAGGAGAGGAGAGGAGCAAGAAGAAAAGGCTGAAAGGACCACCAAGAGGCTTTAGGTTTGGGTTGGGGTTTTATCACTGGACACTTATTCCTGAATTTGGAAAACTTTTGTCTTTTATCAAGTGTACACCCACAATGTATTCCCTGCCAGTCTGAGAGGGGGATATGGACTGTTTAGACAGTCCTGACTCCTATGCCAAAACTGCGTCTCACAAGGGGCACAGGCAGGGAGAGCAGCGGTGGCTGTCCATCCCATTCCAGAATAGTGATGAGCAAGGGTGTAGAACAGGGACAAAGAGTTGCTGCTTAGGTTTCAAACTAAAAGCAAGTCAGAAACAATTTGTGACAGTTTGTCTCTTTCTGAATCCATTCACATCCTCACCAGTGCTGGTCACATACACAACTCTGGAGTTCTCAGGACCTCATGATAAATTTACTAATACACTGAACAACTCCCCAGGCCCACATCCAAGAATGATAGATTACATATGTGTTGAAGTTTAAAATATGAAGAAAGCCTAGTAGGCTGAATTTACATTCTGAGAAAAAGCGAAATTAATATCCTATATATAATGTACTTGTCAATCAGGGTCTCCTGGCCTTTTTTATCTTTAAAATCTACTCCTAATGCATTGCTCTTCCCATTTTAAAACCCCCTATTCACCACACAATTGGATTTTCAGATCCTAGGCTGTATAGAAACAATTTGAGCATATGATATTCCAGACCCAATGAACACATAAATTAGACTATGTAAGAGGCGAAGGCTAATAAATGTCTGTTCTCACATGTGTATGTGTACATATGTGTGTCTGTGTATATAAAAACACTAGAAACAAATTATTAACTTTTATGTTAATATATTTTTTAGCTTCGAGAATATTTTCATTTTTAAAAATTTATTAATTTATTTCTATTACATCACAACTCCATTTTTCCTTCCCTCATCTCCTTCCATTCTCTCCACCCTTTCCTCTCTGATCCCCAAAATCCACTCCTCCTCTGTTTCTGTTCAGAAAGTAAAACGCCTCCCCTGAGTAGCAACGAAGTATGGCATATCAAATTGCAGTAAGACTAAGCAACTCCCCTTGTATTAAGGCTGGGCAAGACAAAGTACAATGAATAGGTTCCTAAAAGCCATCCAAAGTGGTAGAAACAGCCAGTGTTCCTATTGTTAGGAATTCCACAAGTAGACCAAGATATACAACTGTCACATATGTGTAGAGCACCTTGCTTGGTCACATGCAGTCTCCCTGGTTTTTGATTCAGACCTTGTGAGTTCCTATGAGCCAGGTTTGCTGTTTCTGTAGGATTTCTTGTGATGTCCATGACCCCTCTGGTCCTACATTTCTTCCTCCTTCTCTTCAGCAGGATTCCCTGAGCTTGGTCTAATGTTTGTTGTGGGGTCTCTGTATCTGTTCCCACCCATTACTGGATGAAGTCTCTCTGATGACAATTGGGTTTGTCACCAATCTGATCACAGAAAGGGCCAGTTCAGGATATGCATCCATTATTTGTTAGGAGTCTTAGCTGGATCATTCTTGTAGATTCATAGGAGTGTTCCTTGCATCAGGTTTTTACCTGACCCTAAAATGCCTCCCCTTTCCAATCATCTTTTTCAATACCCCTCCCCTCCATCTACTCCCTAACCTGATCCCTCAAGTTCTTATCCCTTTCTGGCCACAGTCCAAGAGATCTCTTCTATTTCCTCTTCCCAGGAAGACCTACCTTTCACTCCTTGTGCCCTCCTTGTGGTAGCCTCTTTGAGTCTGTGGATTGTAACATGGTTATCCTTTCCTTTACAGCTACATGATAGTATACATATGAAACTCCCGAATTGTACAAGGGAGCGCCTACAGTTGACAGACACCTTTAATGTAGTGGATGGATTCAAGATTAACTCAAAGAAATCAGTAGTCTTCTTATACATAAAAAATAAAAGGACTGAGAAAGAAGCAACAACCTTCACAATAGCCACAGACAATAGAAAATGTCATGGTGTAACTCTAACCAAGCAAGTGAAAAACCTCTGTGACAAGAACTTCAAGTCTTTGAAAGAAGAAACTGTAGAAGATATCAGAAGATGTAAAAAAAAAAATCTTCCATACTCATGAATCAGTAGGATTAACATAGTAAAAATGGCAATCTTACCAAAAGCAATCTACAGGTTCAGTGCAATCCCCATCAAAATTCCAACCCAATTCTTTATTGACCTTGAAAAAAATCCTCAACTTTATATGGAAAAATAACCCAGGATAGGCAAAAACAGTCCTGTAGAATAAAAGAACATGCCTGATCTCAAGCTCTACTACAGAGCTATAGTAAGCAAATTATTAACTTTCTCATGCAAAAATAAAGACAATTTCACATAGATCAGAATCAATACCGAACATGAGGCCTTGATAATTTATTGCCTCCCATAACTCCATGTTTACACCTTTGAGGGAAAGTGGGAAAGAGGTTTATCAAAAGTTGCTTAAATTATATAAGCCAATTCTTCCACCTCCTGATTTCTATACTCCATTTCTCTCCAAACATTGTTTCTATGCCTTCCTTATAGTAATTCCCACATTGGAACTCATATCTCCAGATAAATAGAATGACCAGAGCACTGTGGCCATGCATTACACCAATTAAACATGAGTAATATTAAATCATTAAGGTGAGAAAGACATTGTCTTATGATTCACAAATGTAATTTATAAGTAAATTTAACCAGTCTTCTTTTATAAAGAAATAATTTGTGAATGTTTGTGTTCATGCTATGTATTAGCAAAATATTTATACTTTTAGTTAAGGGTTTGAGAACAGCATTGTTACATTTTATGACACCAAGATATTGCCTGAGAAGATACTGAATTCTCCCTTCTTACTTGAAGATAAATAGAACCAATTAAACTGTGTGTGTACTAATCAGGAAGAAGACTGAACACTGTTGATAGTCAAGAAATTATTTTTGAAGAATATTTGGAAAACCTTAAAAATACATTCAAAATACACAATCCCCTAATTACTGTTCTCAAAAAAATAGAAAATAAAAAATCAATAGTGTCTGAAATGTTACATTGTTTACAGATAAGTTAATGTTACAGAAAGGAGACTCCCTGTTGATATGTAGCGCTTTTGTTAGGTAGAACTGATGGACCCTTTTACATACTCTCGTAGTTCCTCCTCCTTCAATAATAATTTATAAAGAGAAGCAGTTGAAGAAGCACCAGCTGCTGTAACTACCTTACCATGATTATATAATTTAATGTACTAGAAGATAATTTCTTATTCTGCAACCAGTTATAAAATGTCCATGGTTTTCGTGGGTTTGTAAATTCATTGCATCATTTGGAAACATCACCCCTTTGAGCTTAGTTAGGTCCACACCCATGATCTAAAAAGGAAAAATGTAGAAGATACAGAAAAACTTCATTTTGGGACATGATTTCCACCCATATTCTCTTAGGCAACAGTAACAACACATTAATATGACCAGGATTTTCTCAAGTCTCAGTGTAAGAGCACTTCCTTGTTCAAAGAACATACAATTTGCTGAATAGAAAGCTGTTTGACATAAAGAATCATAATAATCATATAAAGGAAAATATTTAAATTCATATAAAACTGTGCCATCTTCCAGCTACTGAAGAGTATTGCCAGACTTGTATAACACATTTAAAAAAGCTCTAGACTCAGAGACTGTGAATTTGTAATCTGCTAAGATCCATGGGTAATAATTTTTAAGATTCGACTCTCACACAACTTTATTTGACCCCATTGCCCCTGTCTTAGAGAGGAAGGAAGTAAACCACAGAGAGGTTAAATAAATTCCCTTAGCCTGGAATAGAAAATGTCAAAGCTCAAATTCAAGCACAAGCAGAGCCTTCATCTTCCACATTCAGAGAAAGAGATGCACCAGACCACACAAGGACCAGAAAGACTACAGGTGAGATGCACAGTAGGTTGATTAAAGAGTTCTAAGATAGTTTGAGGAACTCTGTAGTATGTTCTCAATTTGATTGTGAGTATGATGTGACCTCTGAACTCTGTGGATACAGAGCTCCAAGAGAGTCTCAACCATACTTCTACATGAATTGGAAAGAACTCACAATTAATCCCTGAAAACTGTTCCACTTCTTGGGTTCCCTATCCTAATATGTGTCTTTTTGCTCACTCAGTCATGTGATACTAACATCTGAGAATAATTTCCAACTATTTTCTTTTCCTCCAATCCCTTCATATTAATCCAGTTAATAATGTAGCCTGTGAGTACTGCCTGCCTGATGTCATTCAAATCCTTAACTCTTCATCTTCCTGTCAACACTTGGTTAAAACCACCATCATCTCCACAGAGCTGTTGCAATAGTCTTCAAAATCCTTTCTTCACACTATACCAAGGAAGAACTCTACAAAGCACATTGAATAAACCTTAAACACTGACATTTTCTAAACAACACTGCATGTATTCCCCTGCCTACCCCACCAACTCCATTCAAGACGAAACTACCTTTCACCCAGTGTCCTTCCTAGTTTTCACCATGTTGTATCCTTTTTTTTTTTCCATTCATTCAAACCGCTACTATCCCCTATAATAGAACATCTCCTTCATGCTCTGGGGAAGCAATTTGATCACTCTGAGCTTCATTAAATGCCTCTGAAAACATGGAATGAATGCAATATTTCAAAACTTTTGCATTCTTCAACATAACTTAGCACTTGAACGTTCTTCAATTAATTTTTTTTATCAAAACAATCCAGCCTTACTGATGCTTCCCCCACTAAATCTAGGAGATTCTCAAATTTAAAAAAACTATAAAATAACTGCTTATTTTAATTTATAAACTTATGAAAACCATGTTGGATATTCCTATATAAACTAGTTTTTAATTGTTATCTTGTTAATATTATCTTTTAAGATAGTAGCTTGTTGTCAGTGAGTTGTCAGACAAATTCTAAAACTACCTTTCTCAATAACTTTTAATATATTTTAAAATGTACACATTTTCTTGAACCTTGACTTGAGATAAACAGAAGGAATATAAATAAATGAGCAGGGCAAAGAGCATTAATTAGCATCTAATTAACAAGAGTAAAGTGTCGTCCTCAGTAATTTGACTATGAATTAAACTCATGTGTGATGTATAAATTGGAAGCACAGCCAAATATGTATGTAAAATTAGTGTCAATTTAGTAAAAACACTGTTAAAGAAACTGGGTTATTCAAAGGACAGATGTTTATTATGCAAAATGTCTAAAGAAAATCTGCCTGGTATTGTAAGAATAATAGATAAAGTAAAATTATTCTCTATGTAACAGAAGTAAATTAACATTCCAGGAGAGTGAGGATTGAAAGTGTTGTTTATGATAATAAGCTATACTATTAAAATCTTAAATTTTTCAAACATTCTATTAGTATGTCAACCTAAGTATATTTTTGAAAATTTTTATAATGATTATTAGACATTATAAACTGGAAGCCCTTGGTATTCAATGGCTTTTTTTTTTTGCGAAGTTTTCAAAGAAAGTTAATATTAATTAGTTAACTTAGGTGTGCTAGTTAGTTTTGGGTCAATCTGGCAGAAGTTGGAGTCATCTAAAAAGAGGGAACCTCTGTCAGATTAACTTGTAGGCAAATCTGTGGGGCATTTTCTTGATAATGATTGATATGGAAGGACCCTGTCCACTATAGATGGTGCCACCCCTAGACAGGTGGTATTGTGTTACATAAGAAAGCAAACCAAGCAACCTCTGAAAAGCAGACCTGTAAGCAGTGTTCCTCTGCAGTCTCTGCTACAATTTTGGCCTTGACTTCATGATAGACCACAAACTGCCTTTGGTCAGTGTTTATCCCAGCAACACAAAGCAAACCAGAACAGTGGGTGTGTAACACTATTGTATAATCCTCCTAAGGAAGCCCCAATCCTTCTTAGCTACATTCAACATGAAAAATTACAGCAGGGAGAATTAGCAGTAAAACAGGAGACCATCAGTCTCACATGAAGGAGGCAGAGTCAGTGGGACATCATCAGAGCATTGCTTACCTTACCCTGTGCAGTTTCAGGACTGAGAGCCTGAACTTGGATTCAGACAGACCCGATGATTTGAGCCACTCATTCTTCACAAACCTCAGTTTCTTCATTTGCAATGAGAGAAAAATATACACCTCATAAGGTAATCAAAACCATCAAATGAGATAGAGAGCAGGAGCTAAGATTCCCACCTGTGTAGTCTGACTCTAGAACCTTCTCTTTCAACCAATGTGCTCTAACATTGGACCAAAACTGACCAACCAAGGTAAATAACAAAATTTAATTCTAGCAAGTCACAGCCAAAGACTGAAATTATATGGAAAGCCTCACAGAAAGATAGATAAGAAATCAGAAAAAGCATGTGTGTGAAACATTGAACAATGATCCTGTTTCTAGGAGAATCTGAAGGGCAATACACAGCATCCATTCTGGAACTGCTACTTCCTGTCTCTTGATAGCTTCATCTACTACCAAAAAAGTCAAGTTTCTCAAACAAGGTCTGACTTAATGAGTTCTGTAGCTCAGTTTGGCCTATGCAATCCTGTCCCTGTGATGGGTCAATTTCCCATCTCTGATAATTTTAGAGATAATCCTTTGATGTGGGATTCCCCTCTGTATGCTGTGATTACCATTAATGAATAAAGAAACTGCTTTGGATCTATAGCAGAGCAGAACTTAACTAGGCAGAGAAAACTAAACTGAATGTTGGGAGAAAGAAGGGCAGAGTTTAGAAGAAGCCATGTAGCCAGAGACAGACGCTGGATGGAACTCTACTAAGTAAACCACAGCCATGTGGTAATACACAGATTAATAGAGATGGGTTAATTTAGTATATGAATTAGCCTGCAATATGCTTAAGCTATTGGCCAAACAGTATTGCAAATAATATGGTTTCTGTGTGATTATCTATGGGCTGAGCAGTTGGGAAACAAACAAGCAGCCTCCTTCAACAATCCATGATTTGCAAGCTAACTTTCCTTTCCAAATTAAACTGTCCCTCATTTAAATACCTTAACTTCTTAATTCTATAAGATTAAGAAAGTCTTAATTTGCTATACTGAAAGATATTACTAATTTCAAAGGGCCTCTGGTTTATGAGAATTTTAAGTCTGAAAAATAATAGTACTTAACATCCTCTTGGAGTCCAATAAAAATCTAGACAATCTGATTTTTTCAAGTCTGTTGCAAAATTTTTGAACAACCATTAATTAAACATGAACTGTGTGTCAAGCCCTGGACAGAATGTGAGGTAGGAGCAAACTCTGCCACTGCAAAGGCTCTGTGCCCTCATATGCAGTAAAATATAGAAGTGGAATGCAGCCAGACCTGAGGCCAGTGCAACTCAGAAGGCGGAGAAGATGCTCTGAGTGATGGCTTATACCTGGGAGAAATAAGAAATGATCATAAGGAACAGCTTCCCAGAAGAGGTGGTGGTTGGCCTGAAACTTGAATAGTATGTGCCTCCCAGGAATGTGGAAAATACAGTTTTCCAAGATGAATGAAGTACAAAATGAAATAGAAATGTAAGTGCCTCCTATAGCCCTCAATTTTCACATCGTACATTAAACCTTACTGTAGCGCGTTCATATCAGAAAGACTATGCTTCCAGTACTTACCAGCATTCAAACAGGAACCAGAAAATTCCTCTTGAAAACATCTACTAGTTTACCCTCATCCATGCCCTGCGTTATTTTTTGCTGGTTAGAAATGCCATCTGCTTTAGTTATTTATTCTTCAGATTCTATTTTTCCACAATGTATGCTCATTATTCTCTAAACAGTTTCAATTTATTGATAAGTAGATTAAATAGTCAAATTAAGTGTAAAGTGGACCATCTCTAGCTCTACCATACTGTGCCATCAAAGACATTAAATGCTTAAAGCACTTAGCAAGTCATCAACCATATAGCAACTGCTCGGTATAGTTGTTAAAGTTGAGTAGTCCAGGGTGGATAATTCACAGTGAGAGTTGAGTCTCACTGCGGGACAAACAACAAAGGGAGGCACACATTCATAGGAATACTAAGGACTAATAGCAGACTAGAGAGTCGTTTGTACTGTCTGAGCAGCAAACCAACTGGATGTTTGAAAATACATGTCAGTTAACGGGTCTGAAACTATTTTCTGTTTTATGATGAATATAGAATAAAACGTGCTAGAAACTCATGAGAGAAAAATGACACAACAAAAGCTATCAGGATTGAATAAATAGTAAAGATGCTGTCTGTGTAAGCCTGACGATTCAAGTTTGATCTCTGGAACTCAGGGCAGAAGGATAGAAGAAATTCCTGAAAATTGTCTTCTGCTTACACACACACATGCATTTGCACACACATACACACACACACACACACAATACGTAGAATAACAACATAATGATCTTAAAGGGATGCTTTGCATGATAGCACCATTATAATCAAGTCTTCAATGGCTTCTCAATGTTATTCTTCACAAGCAAATAGCTTGAATCTCTAGAAATACAGTCTTAGGGCCAAGTAGGTACTCTCACTGAGAAGAAAACTCACCAAAACCTCACTGTCTTCCAGATTCCATACAAAGCCATTGTGGTGGTTTGAATGAAAATGTCCCCCATATGCTCATAGGGAGCTGCATTTTTGAGAGGCGTGGCCTTGTTGGAGTTTGTATGACTGAGGGTAGACTCTGAGGTTTCAGAAGCTCCAGACAGGCCCAGTGTCACGCTCTCTTTGTGTGTGTGTGTGTGTGTGTGTGTGTGTGTGTGTCAGCTGATCCAGATGTAGAATGCTCAGCCACCTCTCCAGTGTCGTATCTGCATGCACCTTGCCGTGCTTTCCACTATGATGCTAATATACTAAATTTGTGAACTGTAAGCCAGTTCCAGTTAAATGTTTTTTTTTATAACAGTTGCTGTAGTCATGGCGTCCCTTCAAAGCAATGAAACCCTAACTAAGACAGCCATCACACTCACAGAAGAACTTTTTGTGGCCCACAAGTGATACAGCTGCAGACGTGCTTAGAAGTTTTTCCTAGAATCACATAAATAGAAAATGTGAAGGAGAAAATTGTCCTGAGATATCATTGCCAATCTTTGCCAAGTCAACCTGTCATTCTGAAAAACTGATCCGAAGGAACATAGGGCTCGAGGAGGAAGGAGAAACCAAATATCAGGGCCAATCTGAAAATGAGATACTTTATCTTATGCACATAATATGAAGAATTGGAAGGATGAAACTGATGCAAACAAAAACCTTAGTGAATCAGGCGTCACATATTGAAGGCATTTGTTTTAGTTCCTGTCTTGCTTGCTTAGCTTCAGAGTTGCGCTTGGAATTCTTTTTCACCCACTTCTAGTGGAATGATCCTTGGTTTTGCTAATCCAAATGTTTGCTCCTTTAGAAATGCTTTGTTTCTATAGAAACATTTCCAAGATAAGTATCTCCCTGATCCTTTTGTTTTCTATTATTCTTTGAAGTCTGAGGATTATACCATTCTTTATTGGTACTTGCTATCAAATGAAGGTGAAAAGTAGATTCAACAGTGAAATATGTGCTTGTCTCTCACACATGGTGCTTAAGAGCTGGATAACCTGGAGGATACTGGTTAACATAGAGGGAACACACTCCACATTAGTATAATCTGAGGTTTACTGTGTTCTTGTTTCACAGAGTGTTCTTCATGGTCCTCTGAGAAAACACATTTAAAATTTTACAGAATTCGAAACAGACCTACCAGCAGAGAGAAACTGCTATAGAATAAACCTCTTGTGCACTGCAAAGATTTGTCACTCAAATTAGCAGTAGCCAGGCAAGAAGTAAAGAGGGAATAAACAAACTAAGGATAATGGGAAGGAGAAGGACAGAGTCAGAAGTCACCAGCTAGACATAGAGGAAGCTGAATGTGCCATGCTAATGAAGGTACTGCCTTGAGGCAGAGCTTAAATAAGGAATGGGGTTAAGTTAAAATGTAAGAGCCAGCTAGTAATAAACCTGGGCTATTGGCCAAGCATTTATGAATAATATTAAACCTCTGTGTGATAATTTTGGAAGCAGCTGCCAGACTGGGTGGGACAAAAAAGCTTCTGTTTCCATTTGGTGCCCAAACATTCAACAATTACTTCCACACAAAGTCATAAAAAACCTTTCAAAAGGATTCTAAACACACAAATTTTCCTGGTAACTGCTTTTTCTTGGATAGGTGCTGTTTATTGGTGGCAAGCAGAGGTTGCAGCTACTTCAAGAGATGGCTTCCTGTGCAAAACTAGGAGTAAAAACCACGTGGCTTTTTAAAGAGGCCTTGTCACCACACACTTAAATGGGGTTTATGGGCAGTGGGCGACACACTACTCATTATCAGCATGGACTCAGATACTTCCCAGAGTTAGAATGGTAAGTATGGCTCCAACCAGTAGCTCCAACATGAAGCTAGACACTCTGAAGGCTAAAGAACGTGTCAAAGCCAGTCACCCAAGCCTTTGCTTTGGTCCTAATCATGCCTGCTTAGCAGTTTAAAGGATCACATGGTCAGAAAAAGATAGATATATACAGTAAAAATAGATTCAAATGAGAGTAAAAACCTTTAAATGTTTTACAGTGTGTTAAAAATATATGCAGGCTTGAGAAAAAAAAGAAAATGGGTAGAAAAGGCCCTTAAAAGTGAAAAAAGTAATAAAAATTATAACAAGCCACATAAAGATGGAAACTCACAGTCTGGGTGATAGATAGATAGATAGATAGATAGATAGATAGATAGATAGATAGATAGATAGAGATATAGATATATAATTGTATTGTTGTCTTTAGATTTTTTTCACTGTTAATGATCATATAACTGCAAAGAGACATCTGATTATGAAAGCTGCTAGATTAAACCAACCTAAATATTTTAAAAATATCTTGACTTCAAATTTTAAGTCAAAAGATATGTTACTTTGGGAAAGAGGCTCTGCTTTTATTTCCACAGGAAATGAGAGATGATTGGTTCACTTTTGTTTAAGAAAAATCAGGTTTGATCGAGGAAAACCCTCCCCCCAGAAATCCCCAATGAGAGTGGATGAACCAGATGATGCAATGTCTCTGAATGCTTTAGTTACAGTTTCATATAACTTCTACATTCAGAATAGCTTCAAGGCAACTGGCTGAGGAGATCCAGCCCTCATAGAATACCCCAATCATGACTTGGCCATAATCTTACATTTTCTCAGGGTCCACAAAGATTACCAATGCCTCTAATTAGTAGGACGTAGTCTAGAATACTACGTACTATACACATATTACCCCCAAAATGGATTATGGATATTTGTCTTCGTTTATGGGGTTTGTTTACAAATTGTCATTGGTCATAGAAAAAAAGAAATCTTGTGTAATTACAGCAGAAAGTCAGCTCCATGGTGGTCTCACTGGGTATCTCATGACTCAGACATAACAGAAATTCCTGCCCTGAATTTGGACAAAGTTATTTCATAGACAGGCCCTGGGGTGAAAGAAAAAGAAAGAGGGAACAGTTCACAAGAATTTATGGAGTTTGCTTTTTGACTCCACATGAAATACAGCCAGCTTTTCTGAGCTCCTACTATGTTATGTCCTAGGAATGAAGTAAAGTAACCTGAAACTGAGATAAATCCAGTCTCACCTGCAGGAGGATTTTAGAGACAGACAGTTTAGATGTCCATCTGTGTTTCCTTATCCTGCACCCCTAGCCCTGTCTTGAGAGCTTTCTCTTCAAGGTCCCAACTGCTTTAAATCTTTCTTCTAGTGTTTTTATTAATAAATTAATTCTAGGTCAAAAGAAAAGGTACATTTCTAAATATGCCTCATTTTCCAGTGAGGTATATGACTGAGTAGTAGGAACACAGTAGGTGATAAATAAAAAGGTTTTCTAATTATTGTTTGACTGAATTGCCTCTTTCAAAAAACAAACCAGAGGCCTAAAACAGAAAACTACATGGAATATCATCATCAACTAAAGAAAACACAAACCAACAGTTAATTTTTTTCAGGTCAATAATTTTCTCATCAAATAAATAGCCATAAGTCACAGATAGAAAATCTGTATTCCTTTATTACTCAAATTTACTGATATCATCCTAGGAGAAAGAACACAGACACAAAGATAAATATTGGATATATTCAATTATATGTGGAAATTAGCCTTAAAATAACTTATAACCAAGCTACAATCCGTAGACCCAGAAAGGCTAGCTATAGAATGAGAGACTAGAGAAGACACCTGGATCTCCCTGGCAGGGGGAAATAGAATAGGCTTCATGAGTAGACTGAGGATAAGAAGGAACAGGGAGATCAGGTTGGGAGGGTAAGGGAAAATGAAGTTGAGGAAGGGAATATGAGGAGAGAGAGTTAAATTGAGGGACAATTGAGGGGTGGTATATAAGCCTTCCCAAAATATATGAAGATAATCCTAAAAAAGTAATGGAAGGCAAAGTAACAACTGGCCATTTCTTGACACCAAATTAAGACCCCAGTAGAGGGACTAGGTTGCATTCAAATGAATTTTGACCAAAGTGGTTCAATGGAAATTTCAAAAAAAAAAAACAAGGCTATTTACAATACAATTGGTTGCTCTCCACAAGTTGATAGCAAAACCCCATTGCTGAAGAAAGCATCTCACAACTCATTGAATATGGGAGAGGTAATTGGACTAACGGCCAACCTGTTAGGTCTTCTCAGGTATCACTGGACTGAAAGGTTGACTTATTAGGAATTCTCAGGGTTGTGTTTCCTTAGACTGAAAGGTTTACTGGTTAGGGTAGGAGGTCTCAAGACTGTCAATATGACTCAGAGGATAGCAGCTCTTTCCATTCAGGTTATATGATATAATCTTGAACATGGATCTTCATTAAAGTGGATGGAGAAAACTGACTCCATGAAAGAGTCTTATGACCTCCACGTGAGTACGTAGAAACATATACCTCCACATATGCATCATTCACACACTGAGCAACATAATAACAATAATAATAACAATGTTTATTTAAAGATATCTCTTTACGGATGAAATATTCGGTGCCAGGAGATGGAAATATGTGCAAATCATTCAAGAAAGTCCTTAACAGTGTCAACTATTGGATGGATGAGACAAGGCTCAAATTTCTGCTACTTCATCAACTATGGTCTATTTGCAGCAAGATCAAAATCCCTTTTCCTGTAATTCTTGACCTCAATTAACCTCAAATTCATAATTCATGACATAGAAAAATAGTAATATTGTGCAACCTAGACCTTAATATATTAAATGTCTTCAATCAAACACCATTATTACTTTGTCATTTGGCTCAGAGTGGTGGTTTCTGAGAAAGAAAACAAACAATTCATAACTGAAAGATTCCCAGAATTGAAACACTCAAAGGATACATATTCCAACTAACTTGCTTGAAATTAGCTTATCACATCATGAAGCCATTGCTCAGTTGGTTGATTAAGGTCTGGAAATATTGATAGACACAGCAAGATTTAGTCTTGCTGGAGAAAATATATGAAATGTAGAAAATTATGAAAATGCATGAGATATAGAAAAGCTATGGAATCACCAATTGCAGGATGTTCTGGCACAAGTGTCATTATAAACTTTTGAGAAAACTCTTACACATGCATATAAATATGAAACATCTCCACAAGATCATGCATTGAGCTTAAGTCTTCAGTTGGTGGCATTTTATTTTAGGAATTTCTCAAAATGTTAATATCATGGTCCAGCTGGAAGAAGAAGGACAAAAGAAGTGTGTCCTTGAAGGCAAATCTAAGACTGTGCTGCTCTCTCCTTATCTCCACCTCTTTGCCCCCTTTCATCTGCTTGTTCTCTCTTGCTCTTTCTCTCTAATACGTGTGTGTGTGTGTGTGTGTGTGTGTGTGTGTGTGTGTGTGTGTGTGATGAGAGGATGCTTACAGGAGTGTGAATGATGGCTTCCTGATAGCCACACATCTGAATCTCATCTCAATTACTGCCACCCGAACCATATATTGTAGCATGTCAGAAACTGAGGTCATGTAAAATTAGGGAAGAACTGGATATAGCTGGCTGAGAGATGTGCCTTGAATCCCAGGTAAGGCTCTAAAGACTCTCTCAAACCTTTTTTCTATCAGGAAATGTCAACAGTAAACAAAATTGGATCCTTATGACTTCTTGTTTAA
Organism: Microtus pennsylvanicus; assembly: GCF_037038515.1. NCBI lineage: Eukaryota > Metazoa > Chordata > Mammalia > Rodentia > Cricetidae > Microtus > Microtus pennsylvanicus. The sequence continues at coordinate 130,578,682 of NC_134583.1, forward strand.
TTCGGCCTCATTTTATTAGCTATTTGATAATCTCATACAATAATATTTCGATCATACCCACGGCTACACTGACTCCTTGGAGAGTTCTGCTAGCAGACTCAGCTGAGCTGATGAAGTCAGTGGCAGCTTTTCCCAGAGACCCCTGTTCTACAACAACATGACATAAGCACCTTGAGGCAGAAAATGTTCATTTCTGTGCACAGTTTGAGAGTGCGTGGAAAATGCAGGGAGAACCATGGTAGTGAGACTAGGCCTCTACTGGTCAAATTGTCTCTGCACTCAGGAAACAGAGAAACTGAAATGCTGCTTATCATCTTCTTCTTTGTATTCAATCTCAGGGTGCCAGTTCAGAGAACAGTGCTCCCACAGTCTGTGTCTGCACTGCTCCTTTTTTCTAATTAATTTATTTATTTATTAAAGATTTCTGCCTCCTCTCCGCCACCGCCTCCCATTTCCCTCCCCCTCCCCCGATCAAGTCCCCCTCCCTCATCAGCTCGAAGAGCAATCAGGGTTCCCTGAGGTGTGGGAAGTCCAAGGACCACCCACCTCCATCCAGGTCTAGTAAGGTGAGCATCCAAACTGCCTAGGCTCCCCCAAAGCCAGTACGTGCAGTAGGATAAAAAACCCATTGGCATTGTTCTTGAGTTCTCAGTAGTCCTCTGCTCCTTAAACCTTTCCTGGAACACTCAGAGACACACCCTGATGTGGGATGCTGTAAATGGAGACCGTGCTTTACGTTTCCTGGCTACTCAGACCCAAATAATAACAAAGAAACTATATTAATTACAGCACTGTTCGGCCAATGACTCAAGCATATTTCTAACTAGCTCCTACATGTTAAATTAACCCATTTCGAGTAATCTGTGTTGCCACAAGGCTGTGGTTTACCAGTAAAGTTCTGGGCGTCTTTCTCCTCCAGCAGCTACATGGCATCAGATGGACTCTGCCTAATATATATATAATATATATATAATATATAAATATATATATATATATATATATATATATATATTTCCTGCGTGATTTTACTTTTACTCTACTATCCATTGGCTGAGTTTCTTTATTAACCAACGATAATAAAACATATTCGCAGCATACAGAGGGAAATCCCACATCATGATGTCCCACTGTATGCTGTAAATATGTTTTATTATCGTTGGTTTATAAAGAAACTGATTTGGTCAATAGCCAGAAAGAATAGAGCTAGGCAGGAAATCCGAACAGAGAGATAGGGAGAAAGAAGGTGGAATCAGGAGGAAGCCAGAAGAAGTAAGATGCCAGAGCATTCTTAGTGAGCCATTGGGCAAGTGGCAATACACAGATTATTAGAAACTGCTTAATTTCTATGTAGAGGCAGCTAGCAAGAAGCCTGAGCCATTGACCACTTCTTTCTGTTTTAGGGAGCCCTCAGTTCTGTTACTAAAATCCCTTTTGAAAGCTTAAAAGAAGATTTGTGCTAAAAGAAGTAGAAATAAGTCAAGTAAATGAATAATGGCTTTCATTTTATCTACATGTATATATTATAAATACCACAATGTTTTGTTGATCTCATTATCTCATAAAACTACACTTCAAGTGCTATAAAAAGTTCCCTAGGAGTTAAGAGAAAGAAAAAGAATTAAGTATAAAGCAAAGTTTTTATACAACCAGTGAAAGTTTCTGTAGTACTGCTCAAATGTTTAGAAAGTTGAGAGGCAGGTACAGACTAAGGTGTACATTTGGAAAAAGAGATGATCTCATGGCACATATTAGAAACAAAATAATTAAAATATGTGTCAGTTAGAATGCAAAAGCACTCTGCTGGACAAATTATGCTCCCCACAAATGTCTGAATCCTATTTCCCAGAACGTATTTATTAGTTTCTTCTCTCACTGCTGTAATAAAATACCCAGCAAAAGCAATTAAGAACAGCTTTATTTCAGCTCACAGTTGAAGGGTACAGTCAGTCATAGCATTGAAATCCTGGTAGCACGAGCTTGCGATAGCAAGAATATCAGTGGTCAGCTCATTCTCACCTTTTTATTTAGTCTGGAACCCAAGGCTCTGCAATGATACCACCTGAATTCACAGTGAATAATCCTATCGGAACTAGCCTAGCCCAGAATCTCCCTTACAAGTACAGCCAAAGGTTTATCTTCTAGATGATTCTAGATCTTTTCAAGTGGACAATCAGTGTTCGCCAACTTAGCATGTCTATCTGTGACCTTACATTGCAAGATTTTTTTCAGTTGTGATTATATTAAGGATCTTGGAATGATAAAATTGTAGTGGAAGAGACCTGTGGGCGGGGTGTCATCATTGAATCTTTATATAGTAGGGAGGACAATAGCTTATTAGTCAAGGGTAAGAGCAAAGGCCATTGAAGAGGAAAGATGCTGCCATTTGAGGAAGGCCAAAGGAATTAGATGCCTCAAGAAAATGGAAAATACAGGAAGCAGTGTCTCCTCTAGTACCCCCATAATCTAAAACATCCCTATGGATACTTTGGTACCACGAAATACTTTCAGAAATTGGGCCTCTAGAACATCAAGATGTCTGTGTTGTTTTAAGCCACTGGATATTGCTGAATCTTACAAAGGTGATAAAGAACTATGGCAGATTGTCAATGACTCTGTCATCAGTACATAGGTGTCCATCTATCAGAAATCTGGAGGGAGGTGGCACTTGTGCCAAGACAACTGTGCACATGGTTACACAAAAATAAATAAATGTTTAAAAAAGCTGTTTTGACCACTCTCTAAATATCTACCAGTCATCTGAGCATCTTTTGGTATCTGTTCAGGTAATCAGCCTATATAGTAACTGGGGGATTTGTGTTTTGGTGTTTAATTTTTGCAGTTCTTACTGTATTTTAAATATAAATCCTTGTCTGAAATATAAGCAGCAAAGATCCCTGTTGTATAATATTAGTTGAAGATGTGTTACATTTGTTTATGCTGTGATACACTTTTTTGATGATGCCAAAAATGTGTTGCATTATTTTATGTTGTATTTGTTTAACTCTGTGAAACTTTGTGTTACTTTGCCTGTCTAAAACACCTGATTGGTCTAGTAAAGAGCTGAATGGCCAATAGAAAGGCAGGAGAAAGGATAGGCTGGGCTGAAAGGCAGAGAGAACAAATAGGAGTAGAAATCTAGGAAGAGGAGATGGGGAGCAAGAAAAGGATAAGAAGAGCTACCCAGCTGCACTTCTAAAAAGCAAGCCACAGAGTAAGAAGGTATGTAGAATGGAGAAAGATAAAAGCCCAGAGGCAAAATATAGATGGAATAATTTAAGAAAAACTGGCTAGAAATTACCCAATCTAAGGTTGGGCATTCATAAATAAGAATAAGCCCCTGTATATTTATTTGGGAGCTGGGTGGTGGGCCCCAAGAGCCAGAAGAGTAAAAACAACCAATTGCAGATCCTCTTCCTTCTAGAGGGTGCCTTTTTACTGGTTCTTTCCAACAATGTACAGAAGCTTATTTAATGTCATGCATTCCCATCTGTCAGTACTTGAGGAGGTTTCCTCTGCTTTAATTGGTAAAAATCTATTCAAAGGGTTTTGAGATTCCTTCTCTCCTCCATCAGAATGACTAATAAGAAAGCAAATAGCAACGCTTGCTAGTGAAGCTGTGTAGAAAAAGAAGCTGATATTCACATCTGTTGGGACTGCAAATTAATGTGGCCACTATAGAAATCATCATGGACATTCCTCAGAAACCTAAAATAGAGCTGAGTAAATGTCAAAAGGACTATAAGTTCTCCCATAATGGCATTTGCACAACCATATTTATTGCTACATTGTGCACAATAGCTTGGAAATGGAACTAGTATCGATATCAATTAACATTCAGATAAAGTAAATCTGGTATATGTGCACAGAAGGACTTAATTCCACTCTAAAGAAAAATGAAATCATAACATTTGCAGAAAAAAAAAACGATGAACCGGAAGTTACTATGTTAAACAAATAATACAGACTTAGAAAAACAGATTTTGTCTCTTGTGCAGATCCTCAATTTTAGTTTCTATATGTGCATGTGTATGAATGTAGGTCATGATGTTAAAAGAGAACAAAGGAGGTGAACGCGAGAAAGGAGGACTCAAGGGAAGAAGGTAGAGAAGAGAGAAAAAGGAAAATCAAGATGAACAAAATATGACGTAAAAGTAGAAGTGGCAGTGGGGAGGAGAAGAAAAATGGGATGACCCAGGAAGGGTGAAGAGAGGAAGGGACGGGTGTCAGAGGCAGGGTACACAAAGTAAGCATGAAGATTCTGTAATCAAGTGCATTGCTTTTAATGATAACTTTTAAAAATAAAAGTTTAAATAGCATGTTTTTCTTGTCTCTCAATCTAACCAAGCAAGGTAGAAAACTAAATGCAATGAGCTAGTGAGGTTCTGACGGAAGCTAGTGATTTTACCCAAACAGAGGCAAGACTGAAAACTAAGCAGGATTATTAAAAAGGAGATGTAGTCAATGGGAGTTGTATCACATGATTCCCTTGAGTTTTCACTTATCAGCTCAGCCAACAACTAATGTTTTAAATCCACTGCCACAGAGGAGAGCCATCAAAGACCAATTCTCCTGGAAGGAGAAAAGTCAACTTAACAACTACTAATTAGTTCTTAAAGAGAGACCTTCAGAAACGACCCCTCAGCCTTCACTTTCAACTAGTCTGCTGCAATTTAGAGGCAGATAGCACACAGCAATAATATTTCTGTGTACAAGCATAGAAGTACGGAAAAGCCAGTGTGAGCCCTGTTTTTACCAGCTCAGAATCCTGATTGTTATCCAGCCTCATCTTTGAGCCTAACTGCTCTATAGTTACATACAAAACAATCTGGGTCCACCAGGGAAAACAGCTTGAATATAATCCTAATTATAGACTTTCCGGTTTCTGCCATAGCTTCTCTTGCATAGGTTCTCATTACAGCAAGTGAGTTGCTTTCATTCACTTTGAAATGGAAGATGGAACAGGGGAGGGAAGAGAAGATAAACGGCCAAACAAAATCAAGTTACAGAGAACAGCTTTGAGGGAATTATAAAGGACATTAAACTTAAATGCACTTGCAATACCTGAAACCCAGACTTAATTTGGGTATCTTTGTTTCAATTACATTTTATTTATTACTGTCTCAATTTTTGTGATTTTCTGAATATAGAGATGAAGTATCCAAAGAAAAGTGGTTTAAAATCAAGTATTATAAATATCATATGCTCTGAGTACTCATTTAGAAGAAATGGATACGACAGTGTTCCACTTGAAAAACCCAACATGGTAATTTAGGAAGCTGGTCACTTACATGCAAAGGGGGTAAATGCCTTGGAAAAAGAATTACCACAACTCCAGACTCTATAGTTCTGTATCTTCATAACTTTGAACTCATAGCCCCTTCATGAAGTTCTAGGAGGGAGCTACTCTGCAAATTAATGTTGCTAAACTCACACATGTAGCCCCTCCTGTGAAGAATGCCGGCTTCCCTCATCATCTGGATGCACCTGGTAAATACTCTCCTTCAATTTGTAGCTTAAGCCCCCTCTCATTAGATATTTACTGGCCTCTTTTGGTAAAACTGAGAGTAAGTTTTCTAAATAATTCTAATAACCACTTATTGATTCTGTAATAAGAATGAGAGAGTGGGTTCTATTTACCATGTTATTATAGTAATAACTAATATTATGAAACACAAAGAAAATGATCATAAGAGAAAATATTTTAGTTGTAATTAGTGGAAGAAGTATCTTTGGAAGTAAATTATATATTAATATTTTCAAAAGAACTATTCATACGAGCACTTCATATAACAAATTTCATATATATATGTATGTATGCATATATATATAAACTGAATGATAGAAAATATTGATTTCCTCAAGTATGTATGGTAGATGGAGGAAGATAATTCTCAGAGTAAAATGTCAATACAATACATCAATTGCTAAAACAAAGAAGTAAATATGAATTGCAGTTAACTAAATTCAATTAAAAGTACATCTCCAGGAAGGGTGGAGTGGTGACTTAGTGGTTAAAGTGATATTGTCTCTTGCAGAAGACTCAAGTTCTATTCCCAGTAACCGTATCAGGTGACTCACATCCAGCACTAGGGAACCTGATACCCTCTTCTGGCCTCTAAGATTACCTTCCATATATACCCTCACAGAAAGAGATATAGACACAGACAAACATACACACACACTAAAAGTATCTCTCTACAGTGAGCTCCAGAACAGTCAGAGCTATTATATAGAGAACTCCTATCTCAAAAAAATATATACAAAAAATTATCTCAGTTGTGATACTTAGATTTCAGTTGTTCAGTGGCCTCATATGACTAGCAATTGCCAGATTTTAAAAGAAATCTACATGTAAAGATTGCCTGCTTTTGAAAGAATTCCACATGTAAAGTTCTATGGGAACCAGATATTTAGAGTCATTAATTATGTGATGAAAATAAATTCAAAAATGAAAATAATGGTAAGAGTGAACAGCTTAGAAATTGTTATGGCCAGCCACTGTCCTTTGGCCAATGACCATCCTCCATCGTCTACAACAAGAGCAGATAAAGAGATATACTGCCAGACAAGAGCATGAGAAAAACACTCTATTTTCAGTCAACTAACATTGAATTTTATACTCATTCTTCCTAGATTTAATTTATTTACTGTTAAGTAAGGCTCAGATAGCAAAGCTGGTATTTGATTCCCTATTGTATACACACACACACACACACACACACACACACACAAACACTCACACACACGCCACAAATATGTACTAATTTGATATACCATGAAGCTTATATGTTTGGATTTTATGTCGTAAAGTCAATTTATGATCTGATAAGACTAATTAGATTTTATTTAGCGGTTATGAGGGCATAAAGCTAATCTTAGAAAAATTCTAACATATCATATTGATGACACTGGGGCTATATTAATATAATTTTATTTTTAAAATGACATAAACCATGATTATATGGAATGCAAACAGGGCAGGATCCTTTCCTCCCCAACTTACTGTTGGGTTACAGTGTTTTATCAATAGAATCCCTAACTAGGTAATAAAATACCTAACTAAGACATTCAGTCTTGAATGCTCACCAAAACCCTATGGTAGTTTAAATGAGAATGTACCCCTAGGCTCATATATTTAAATGTTTGTTCCCCAATTAGTAGAACTGTTTGGAAAGGATTAGGAGGTGTGGCCTTCTAGGAGAAGATTTCTCACTAGGATCAGACTTTAAGTCACTGGTTCTTCCTGTCCTAATGCTGTCACCCTTTAACACAGTTCATGTTATGGTGACCCCAGCTATAAAATTATTTTTCTTGCTACTTCATAACTGTCATTTTGCTACTGTTATGAATTATAATATCAATATATGTGCTTTCTGGTGGTCTTAGCCAACCCTATGAAAGGATCATCTGGCTCCCAAAGAAGTTACAAACTTTCAGGTTGAGAAGCACTACTCAAAGTTTTCAAAAGACCACACCATTCCCAGTCAGGTCTCTCTCTCTCTGCCTTGTGTGTATGGATAGAGATTTGTGTCATCAGGTACTGATCTAAGAGCCATGTCTGTAGGCCTGCTGCAATGTTCCCCAAATTGATGGTCATGCTCTAATTTTGTAGAAATTTAAGTCCCAAAGTGAACACTTGCTTTTGTAAGTTTCCTTGGATCTGGTGTTATTTATCACGTGAGTAGAAAAACAATGAAGAGACATTCTGTCTCTTAACTCCACCCAGAGAAACCAAAGAGTATTACCCACTGATAAATTCCAGTTTCTCAATAGATAATGTTTTTCCTCAGAACTATGGCAGTAGAGAAATTTTGAGACAAAATAGAAGTTATTGTTTCTTTATATTTAGTTTTTAGGTGAAGCATCATTAAATGGGACCTGCAGCACATAGAAGAGTCAACAAGACAAGAATTAACATGTTCTGAAGTTATACATTTCCCTAATTCAAGGGAAAAAAATGCTTCAATCAACATGTTTGACAGGTGACAAAAAAAATCTTATGCTTGTCAGGGAATATAAAAAATGGTCATGGTATGAACTTTTAAAAGACATTCAGTGAAATTTGTAAGGAGCTCTTTATTAAGATGAATTTTCCCATGCTGTATTTACAATATTCCAATAATTTATATTAAGGTAATCAGATTATTTTACCACCAATTATTCTCATCATCAAAAATTTAAACTTGGACCTGTAGTTAAATGGCCTTCCAAATATTTATATTGTTATTCACAGACAGGTACAGCCCTAACTTTTGGGCATAGAAGCCTCTCTCAGTATAGGTAAACTATTGAAGTTGGGAATTCATAACTTGTCAAAGTGCTGATAACAACTTATTACTGAGTTCTTGCCCCATATTTGACACCTATATCACCCCTCAAAAAGCCTAGGCAACATTCATCATGGAAGAGGGAGTGAAGGAATTGTGAGAGCTGAAGTATGTGATGTATGCAGTGGGACATTAACTTCTGGATATGATGCGATTGTTTCAGTCACAAACATATAGGATTAGGACTCCATCCATGCAGCCTAAATAAAAATAAAGGTAATTGAGGGTTATTGGGGTAGGAAGGGGGGCCAGTAGGGAGTAAATGGGTTACCAGAAGTAGGGTAGAAAGGAGACTATGGATGAATAAATATGATCACTATGCATCATATACAAGTATGATATTGTAAAAACTAAAATAATAATTAAAACAATTTCGTCTTCATCAAATATTTTCTGAATTTTGATGTCTCCTTTGAGCTATCTGAGGGTCCCTATTAACTTCACAAGACAGTAGGTTCTTAAGTACAAAGAAGGTGCAGATGGCTCAGTATTGCTATGTAAGCCTATCAATGGTAAGTCATTTTCCTAAAAAGTTGATTTTGTAAAAGCTTTGGGAAACACTGAGGCATACTGGCCTATTGGAATTGGCAAAGTCAGGACTTGGGAGACTAAGGGGAAAGGGATCTGTAAAGAGAAATGGCAGGAATTCAGTTCTTGGTATATCAGGTAAGGGGCTGATTCATTCGATCAAGGTGTATAAATATCAGAAGCCTTTGCTTTTGTACCCCTGGGATTGTAAAAGCACATGTAGAGAAGCAACTTTTGAGATTATGAAAGCATGATACACAGCATTTGGCCCAGAGTGCAAGCAGGATGAAGGGTTTTTACATACAAGGTTCATCAACTGTGTTTCCAGGCTGAGGGCCCAGAAAATCTTGAAAAAGTCATCATAGGAACATGAAAAAAAACCTTGTGGCAGGGCTTTGTATACAGATGGTACTCTAGTTCCATCACTTGCTAACTCGGTGTCACTGGACAAATAATTTCATCTCTCGTTTCTGTGAAATAACCTTATTAGTGCAAATGTAAGATTTGTTCAAAGTGTTATTGTGGAAAAAAATCGTGAACTGTTTATTACATACAATAACACTTCATGGAACTAAAGTGGGTTCTCTTCACACCTGCAGGAGGAACAAGGGGCATTATTGGTGACATCATACCCAAAAGAACAAAAGCATTCTACATGTTCTAGAGCACTAATACCAAGACATTAGTCTACCACAAAGCAGTAATATTTGTATTCTATATAAATTCTTTTAAAAGAATTCTGTGATAGATGGGTGGTGTTTGTAATTAATAAAAAGACCTCAATTACAATGTTCTAAACTTATATTAAAACAGGGTGTTTTGTTTTTATTTGTTTTATTATTGTTTGGGGTATGAGAAGCTATACTTTACTACCTTTTATGAAAAAGTATCCATGTACTTGAAGAAGTGATAAGCAATCAGGGAATTTTGTGATGATTCTTGCAAGGATGTTCCCTTCTGATCACAGTTCTATGACAAGAAGTCCCAATTCTCAATATTAAGTTTAGTTTTCCACCTAGAGGACAGGATTATTCTTCTTGAGAAAGCCATCGCTAATATCTCATATATTTATTTTGTTCTAGTTTCTGGTGAATTTGGCCACAGGAAGGCAGCAAATCTTGCTGACTATTGATATAGCTGATTTCAGCAGGAGATACAAATTTTAGTCTAGAGAAAAATTGACCCAAGGAGAGAAAATCTCTTTTAGGGTAATTTTCTTCATCCATATGTCATTGCAGTTAGGGCTTCCTGCCAGCACATTATTGGTCAAACTTATTTTTCCTGAAATTGAGTCCACTATATGAATGAGTTGACTTGGAGGAAGCCCTTCACATAATATCACGGCGTACATTTCTACAATATATTCTTCCGCAAATAAAATAGAACTAAAAAAAGAATGTAAGGAAGAAAGAGGAAAAATATGGGAAAGAGTGAATAAAGAGAAGGAGGAAGAAGAAAGTGGAAAGAAGTATAAGAAGATATTGGGGATAGAAGGGATGGAATGGGGAGATATGGTTGGACACTTGGCTGTAGGAAGCAAGAATGAAAAACACACACAAAGAAAACACTTTGTGAAGTGGAGACTGGGAGGAGGTGCAAAAATCCAAAGCCAATGTGTTCCTTGGAGTGTGGTGTGCACATCCTTCAGAACTGACTTCAGTAGACAACAGCTCCCAGAATCATCAGTGTATCCCTTCTTAATCCTTACATGTCTCTGGGGCTTAAAATGTTGGCTCAAAAACACTGTGGGTTTGGTGGTTTTACACATTCTAACAGGAAGGAGATAATTAATCCATCTACAACTCTCCATGTTCTTCTGTGAAGCAAATCTTATGAACTAAAGCTGAGAAGCTTGGAATTAAGGCAAGTAAGGCAGCTTCACTTTCCCCCCAACTGATGACACTTCTATTACAAGTTTACATCCCAGTCCATTCATTTTTTCTTTGTGTTCTAAGACAGATGAATGTCAAAGGGAATCAAGAAAGAAACCAAGAAATTGCTGCCATGGTCTCCAGAGGTTCCAGAGCCATAATCTTCCCTCTCAGGAGCATCAAGAGTGGAACTCTCAGACATCATCTCATTATCTCCTATGGTTGCACCGTATTGGTCCAAAACTAGAATTAATGCTCCCAGCCCCTCTGTGTGACTGGTTATCACACCAACATCCTATTCATACTAGTCATTATCCTCTTTCAATGGGGGCACCCACATCTATGGTCTGCAAATGCCAAAATTCCCTTGGACGGGGCTACACATCTGTAGAGTCCTCTTTTCCTGTCATAACCTCCATCAAACTTTGCCTCCAGAACAAGTACAATAAACACATAAACACGTGGCACACAAGTAGTGATATTTATTCTGTAACTACACACTCTGCAAGGACAGAGGCCTTGTATCCCAGGGCCAACTGCTGCTTTATGTACACTGGAATCTTACCTCTTCCTACAGTGAAAGTATCTATGTAGTTTATAGTTCATGCTGTGAAACATATCTGTTAATAGTGGGGAAATTAAAAAAATACCTCTTTTTGGAGAAAAGCCAGAGTGACTCCAGGAGGCTAGTGGTGATTGTTCCAAGTAGTTATAAAAACTAATAGTTACTGTTTAAACAGAGAGAAGCAATCCCTTAATAACTATAAACTAGTTTATTGTCAATTGAAGTCACCAAAGTACATTCCAGGGTTCTCACAAGTATCCTCTAACAGGGTTCTTCGTTATAAAGACATGCTGTCATTTTTCTCTCCATTTCTCATGCACACACACACATGTACACACACACACACACTTTTACCTTACAGCCTACTTAGTTATCTCCTGGGTATTTATTCCAACTTTATGTAGTTCTTTCCTTAACTTTTTAGGATGTGTTGTTTATCCAATCTAAAATTTTAATTCACTGAGAAGATAGCACATTTTTTGGTTCTTCACAGTAGCCATTAAACTGTTGAATAATGTTTATGATAACACTTAAGGATAACAACCACACCTTATGTCTTGTGAAAATTAAGAAGTTCTTAAAGTATCTCTTTATAAACTAGATAGCAAGCTGTGATGTTTAAGCCCAAGTCAACTGTTAGAAAGTTAAAGAGAAACATTAGTTTTAGCAGATAGACATAATTCATCAAGGAGCAAAAGTTGAATCACCTAAAGATGTGAGTAAAAGGAACTTGTAAATTAGAAGTCTGGCCATTGCTAGCACCAGCATGAATAAGCTAGTAGTTCTAGAAGACAGCAGAATGCTTAAGAAGACTATACAAAATGGGTTGATGGAGAAATATGAGCAAAGTGTATTTATGACAGAGATGAAGACATGAGGCTGAAAAGTATCCAGTAGTATGATGCAAATATCCTATGTGGTGCTAAATTGAGTTTGAAGAGCCTCCTGCAAATCTCCCTGACACTGAGAGTCTAGAAAGCAGAAAAGCAATATTCATGTCCCTAATTCTCTATGTGTCTTGAGTAGGAACACAAAATGTTCAGTACTAGATGATGTCATAAAGTGATCTGCTGACAATCAGCTTCAGTCCTGAAGTGACCAGGACAAGAGAGATAGCCATTCTAAGTAAAATCCTCCTTTACTGTACCCTGAGGGATTTCATCTAGCCTTGACTTACATGACCCTACTGCCTGTTTCACATACTAGCACTGCTGATTCGCTGATTCTTCTGACCAGTGTCCTTATAGTGGAGATACCTTATCTCCCAAGACGCATCAAAAAGATCCAGGACAAACCTCCACCTTTGTCTTGGCTAACTCTGTGGTTGGTACAGAAATCACTGATGTTCAACTTTATATTTGGAAATAGTCTTTGTCTTCACCCAAGCTACATAATTACAAATCACCAAGTCTACACTTCCAGTCTCCCTAAGCATCATGAATCCTAATGCTAACCTGTCACCTGAACACCTCTACAAACTGATATCTGTCTGCTGGTTACCGATCACCAGTCATACAACATCAAATTGAAAACTGTATGCTTCTTTTATAAACAAACTACAATGGTGGGGTTTTCTTTCCATTTTCTTTGTACTTCTTTGAATACTATATGAGCAATATGTATTCTTTGCTAGTGACCTTCATTGGTCTTCTTCTTGGGTCGTGTTGTCGGTAACCTGCTAAGTATACCTAGTTCTTGGTCTGTGTGGTGGTAGCTCTATTTTTCTACTGTAACCCTTATAGAATCTACAATAAGGTTATTCCTCTTAAAGACATTTGGACCATGTGGAATTTTTCAGTTCTTTCTGTTCTTTGAAGTACATCCATAATTTGACCTTTTCTGCTGTCCAATTATTTAAAACATGGGTAAGTAATCTTGAGCCAAGATGAAATGGGAATAAAAGATCAGATCTTTTTTTCATTTCTTTTATTAAAAATTTAGCAAGAAGACAACCCAGAGAAAAATCATGACATCTTTAATTTCAGCTATTAGATAGGATAACAGAGTAAAAATTAGCTGTAATAGATTCAATTTTTTTATCTGCTACCAGCTAGCAAAATGACCTTAAAATTCACTAAGCCTTTAAGGTCACAGTTTCTTATTCTATAAAATGATCAAATTATATTAAGTAAACCATCTAAATGGCCTTTTCTGGATCTAACATTATATAAAGGTAAGATACACCAATCTCAAGGTTTAAAGAGAAATTCAACCATGTTAGATCAGTAGAAGTTTTGAATTCTCATGCATAGGGCATCTCTGCATACAATCCTATTATAAGAGGCAAGAAAACAAAGAACATATAGCAAATATAGAGTACTCCACAAAACCTGGCTCATATTATCTTTTAGCCTTTGCAAACTTTTAATCATGGAAATTATTGCCTTTATTTTATAGTGAAGAATAGAAGCTTAAAAAACTTAGGAAATAGATGAAATATATGTAGATATTAATTTTGCACCTTAATATTGAATTATAATATATGACCATAATATATTAAGTCATAAATTAAAATATATAATCATGATATATTAAATCATATGTATAGATACTTCTGACTCATGCTGGGAAATTGTTTTTATTTGATGCTTTGGAAAATTTAAATAATAATGATCCTCCATGCATAATCCCTGGAACAAAATGTCAGTGAATAATAAATAGGCTATGGTAGATATAAGAATTTAGGAAGAGTGGATATCAAAAACATGACTGCTGTTATCAGAAAAGGCAAAGATTTTTCCACAAATATTAAACAGCTTTACTAGTAAATGACTTCCAGCTGACACTGATTTCATGGTTCAGCCATCATTTCTGAAGATTGAAAAGGAGCACATTGTGTCTCTATAAACTAAACCCCAAAAGCTTTCAACCAAGCCCAAGAGAAAGAAAATTGAGAACACTTTTCCACAAATCATAAGAAGACTCTGTATCTAGTAGGGTTTGAGTGCATGAGTGGCATCTCCTTCCCCCTCCCAGGTATGGTCACATAAGTTTGAAATAGCAGTGTATATCGATGGTAGAATAGATTGACTACCAGCTGCTGCAAGAGACACAACACCTGCGCTACTCCCATGGGCCATATTTCCAAGTTCTTTATCCTCCATATGTATGTAACCTCTATGTCTCCTTATACCTTGTCATTTGTACCAATCCTTGGAGAATAATAGTAGATTAACATGATTGATATAGTAATTGATTGATTAGTCATATATCCAGGATCAGGCTTTTTTATCCCTCGTCTTACAAACTCTAAACTTTTAATATTGCTTTGCTTAAGTCAATTGACAGTGAGTCCTAGGAGGATGGAGGTGATAAATAAGACAGACTAAAGTCTCAGGCAACAGCCAACTGTCTGCAGAGCATCAGACAATTTACACTCTGAGACTTAAGGAAAGTCACGTGAGTAAAGCATATAATCACAAAGACAAGATGCACATGGCAGAAAAGCCACACGGGGAAAAAACATGTCTTTCATAGAGGCATAAAAACAAATAGCAAGTTGTAGTGAATAATCTGAAATAAACTTACTACTGTCCGCTACACCTACAGGGACACAAAAAGAAGCTCCAAGAATAATTCTGTGTTTGAAGAAACTGAGGTCACATGTTTCTTGATTTCTTAGAGTTTTGTCACAAGCACTCAAATCTTATATGGCTCCATTCTCGGACCATGTTCCAGCAGACAGCCAAGGACTCATTTGTTTTGTCTGTAATAGGAACTCAGTCTTTGCTTGCACCATTGTTAGCATCCATTAAAGTCTATAAAATATATAGAGAAAATAAATCCTAACCAAGAACCTATTGGCATTTAATAGCTTCTGTGGGAAAAGGAATTATTATTCTCTGTGGTTTTTCATTAGTAGACTGCCAATGCTCCACTGGACAACCCAAAGAAGTAGGAGGAGGAGGAAGGGAAGGAAAGAGACATGAAGGTGGGAGATGGATATGTTGGAGAGATCCAGAAGTAGTTAGACATGGAAAGTAAGGAGTTCTGTTCTTTATAAACACACAAATTTTTCAAAGAAGAAACAAAGTAAAAAATAAATGAAAATTATTAACCCAAAAAGACAACATAAACAAGAATATACGTTTCGATTCTGCTTCAATGGTATTTTTTTCCCTTTGCCACAAAAACAAAACAAAAATCAAGAAGTTAATTTGCTAGGTTTAAACATGGACTAAAAAGTTGGAACTGATATCAGCCCATAGATAAAATATTAGACTGGGCATGTGTGTCTAAAGAATTGACAGTTTTTAGTTTTAATCAAAGACATTGGCCTTGGAATGAGAATTTTACACACACAATGGTTAAACTTGGCTATGCAAACATAAAAACTTGTATCCATATCCAGAACTTATATATTAAAGCTAGGTGAGATAGGAGGTACTTACGATTCTAAAATAGAGACACACATATCCTTAGGCTCTCTCACCAGCAAGCCTAGTCTAATCATTGACTCTAAGGCTTAGTATGAGAACTTTCTCAAATATATAACTCTAATGACACCTGAGCAAAATCTCTAGCCTTCACACACATGTCCACATGTATACCCCCAAGTATCAACACACAGATGCTTTCTTGAACACACACACACAAAAACACAAACACACATTGATACAAACATCTATTTTAGTTTCTATAATCATTGTATACTTTTCTCCTATTGTAAATTAAGAGATAATTATGGAACAAAATACATTAACATTTACACATGCTTTCCCCCATTTTATTCCTTTTTATCATCTCACTGTCATTCACTAACTTATATTTTATTCTGGTATGAAATCTGCCTTGAATCAATTCCTATGTTAATATCCACTTGGATTAAAAACAA
This sequence comes from Microtus pennsylvanicus, assembly GCF_037038515.1. NCBI lineage: Eukaryota > Metazoa > Chordata > Mammalia > Rodentia > Cricetidae > Microtus > Microtus pennsylvanicus. Next base: position 130,594,807 of record NC_134583.1, read on the forward strand.
TGACCTTATACTGGCAGTGAATTATGGATCCTAAAGTAGAGTTTTGCAAAATGAGAATACTACCTTGGAGAGACATTGGAAACTTTACATTGCACATCACTCAAGACAGCAGCAGACCCTAGAGATACTCTATGTACACACAGTCTTTTCCTTTTTTATTTATAAAAGTAATATTAAAAAACAAACGAGAAAAGCAATAGCACTATCAGGAATTCCAAGGGAGAAATCTGAAGGTGAAGATAATCTACTTCCATGACAGGATGAAACATGAGGAATGTTTCTAGGGTCCGGTGAGATGTTGTGATTATTTGTGTTGGGATCTTTTCCAAAACAGCATTCTTCACTTTAACATCTTCAACATGACTGAATTCAGAGCAAACATACGTAGTGGACCAGACACTGATTCCATTTTCTGTGAATGGATGTCACCCAAATCTACCCGACTCTATCTTCTTATCACTCGCTGGCAGAGAATCTACTTCCCAAAGTGTTTTCAGGATAACCCGGGAAAAAAATCAACCTGTATCAACAAATTTCCTATAATACATATGTTTCACTTTCATGAAGTTCATTACACACATGCTAGAATATGTCCTAAGTTTTCTATGTTGTGTTTCTAGGCTTATTGGCAATACTGTATCTGTAATATATATAAAGAAATAGACTAGGCATTCTAGTATCTACATCCCCAAACAATTTCTTTTTACACTTTTGAGGATAGTTTGGTATCACTCACTGTGGTATTTAAGTTTTTTATTTCTATATGTGCTATGTTTACAGTGAGAAAATTCTCAGAGTCGAAGAGATGGATCAGCAAAGTCAGGCAATAACAACTAAGTTCAGATCCTTGTGCCCAGGTAAAATCCAGATGTGGTGAGGTGGCATGTGTTTGTAATCCCAGCTGAAGAAAAGCATAAACAGCTTCCTGGATCTTGCTGATCAGCCAGTATAGCTAATGAATGGGCTGTAGATTCAGTTAGAGATCCTGTCCCAAAATATAAGGTGAGGGAAAGATATCCAGCACCGTAGATGGAGCAGCAGACAGGCCTGCTTTTCGTCCTGCCTGGTTCCCACATGGTTAGCTTTACACCCAAAATAACAACACACAAATTGTATTCATTTAAACACTGCCTGGCCCATTAGTTTCTAGCCTCTTCTTGGCTAACTCTCATATCTTGATTAACTCATTTCTAATAATCTGTTTAGCACCACAAGGTGGTGTCTTACCGGGAAAGATTCAGCATGTAAGACCTGGCGACTGGCTCCATTGTGTCTGCCCTAGAGAGCATAGGCATGGCGTCTGGCTCACTTCCCTTCTTCCCAGCATTCTGTTCTGTCTACTCCACCTACCTAATTTTCTGACCTATCAGGCCAAGAAGGTTTTTTTTTTATTGATTAACCAATGAAACAACAGATTGACAAATGACCTTCCCATATCACAACACCAATCTCTGGGCTGCACATACACATACAGAGAGGCACACTAAGACACACATTTATTCATATGTTACCTCTCTATCCTCTCTCTCCCTTTCTCTCTCTCTCTGTCTCTTCTTCTGTTCTACTCTTTCATTGTATATGTCTGTCTCTGCCTCTCCATCCCTTCATCTCTGTCTCTCTGTCTGTCTACCCCCTCACATATACACAATGTACTTCTTTTAGTGACATTTATTTTATTAAAAAGCACTGAAGTCATAACACTTGCAGAAATGGAAAGTTGAATAGGATCCATCAATGTCTTTGCATGGTTTGTAGTAAAGGTCACATTACAATTATAAATGTTTATGACATACAGGAAGTTACTTATATACTAACCACTTTCAGAAGTCTTGAAGCTTTTCACCAAATAGAATGCTCAAAAAGATTGAGTGAGACAAGACCTTAATGACTCCAAGGAAGATTAAGACTTTGTCATATTTATATTTCAAATTTCATGACAGATTCCAGAACAGATATTGAAGTTATTGGTATGTTTTTAGAGGCTGTCATAGAGCTTTGGCATTATCCACAGAGTATATAGTGAGAACTCAAAACTGGCCTGACATAACTGCTACTCCTTTACAGTGAGGGATGTCATAGTTAGGAACAAATATTTCCTTCACAACAGCTTCTTGGAAAATATTGCTGACTGACCAGGTGTACACCTGCTTTGGGGCAATAGTAAATATCCTTTGTTCTACAGCATTCACTGACATTGATTATTCTATCATAACCAAAACAATCAGGAGAAATCAAAAATTAAAATGAAAGACTTGTATTAAGTGCTCAAATTTTTCTAGAAGATACCTGGTAGTACAAAGAGTTGAATTTGATTTAGTTTTAAATGACACTTATTAAAAAATGTAAAGTTTCTATCAAACACAAGCACACACACACATACACAAACACACACACGACTTTGTATAGGGCAATATATGCAAAAATAATGTATGATTCACAGGCATCACCATTCCCTACATGTTCCATTACTTCTTTGCTAGTTTCAGTAAGAATAGGGAAAGTGCCTTATGTTGTAGAACACAGAAAATTCAGCACAAATTCATATCATGGGAACACAGGAACTCAAAGCCCAACCAGTATAAATGGAAAAAATTATGTACATTCATTATTGCCCCAAATATCTTGGATGAAGTTTCAGTATGCTGTTCCATTTGATGTAACTGGCTCATTTCCATTCAAACCAAAGGATGTCACTCTGTAAAGTTCCTGTGGTATCAAGTATGGCAAGAATACTTACTCACCCCACTTATTCCAAATGTTAACAGTGTCTCTTGAATGCCTCCCTCTTTTGATCCCACCCATTTATCCATCCACACTCAGCCCTTCAGACTCTTTCCTATCTTGGTTATGTTTTCTAACCTTCCTTCTTTGTTGATCATGCAATGTCTTGAAAATAAATTTAAAAGGAAACTAGTAGCTCTGAAAGATTTGGGACTCTATTTTTAAAAGCTGTGTAATTTTAGACACATTTTAAAATCCCTTTAAAGGATATTCATTATCTAAGCAATAAGATCCAAAGCCCAGACTAAACCTGAGAGTCTCCAGTGCCCTTTCTGACTGGCATGCCTTGACCATGTCCATGAATCACTCCATGATTTTTTGGCTCCCTTTCTTTTCCACAAGAATCCACATTCTGCTTTTCTTTCTAATTCTCAAAAGTATCACTCCAAATATCTAACATCCAAATTTTCTTTTCCCTCCATTTTGATGGAAATTATCACTATTCTAAGCTGCCTAACATCTACAATGTGAGTATATTGACAGGATCTGGAGTGGTATTTATCAAAGACAGTCACGTGGTGAATAATAAGTGCTCTAAAGGAAAAATGCCTAAGTTTAGAACTGATTCCAATATTCACAAATTACAACTTTGAGAACTTTACCCGGTTTCTGTAAGTCATCATGCCCTTACCTATAGAATAATAACAATAAAGGGAAATATTTAATAGTAATAATCTATGGATTAAATTTAATAGTCAAAGATCTGACCTTTAATATCTGTAACAGAGTTTCACAAGTTTCCATAGCATTTTAGCAGATATAGAACAGCATCAATTTTTAAAGTCAATACTTATGATGCTGACAAAGTATTCTCATGAATGTAAGAACACAAGCCAGCATGTAGGAATTCTACATACCTGAATAACATTGACAGCTCTGTTTTCTATGGCAAGAACAGCTATGAAATAGTTAATTAATGTTATGCTTCTGCAGTACTAATCATATATTCAACTTGAGAACAAAAAATTTAAATATTACAGTAGCAAGGACATAGACGTTCAGAGCTCCAAAAGTTTGGTTTTAGTAAGTTATAAAATAGATCCTTGTAAGAAAAAAGTTTCATAGGTGGAAAAATCTAGGAGAAATAGAATCCATACTAAACAGCATGGAAAAAGAGAGAGAAAGTAAAGAGAAAGTCCAAATGAAAGGGGGGAGGGGAACCAAAATTCAGAGATGACAGAAAAACAGCATACTGTGAATACTTTACAGAAACAGCAGAAGGAATAGTTGAACCATGAAGTAAAATGGGCAAATACTATGAAAATTAACAACAAAAAGAAAAGACTGAAACAAAATTCCATGTAAAGTAGATTTTACAAGGAAGACACCAGCAGACATGTGAAAGTGGAGAGAGGAAAGACTACAGGTCCTCAACTCTACGGAAAGAACTTCAACAAAATAAAAAGTGCTGAGTGGGAGAAATAGTCTTCTTTAAGAAAGAGCACATCAATCAATCATTCAGTCCCAAATGGTCAACTCTGGAAACATATATACCAGAAAATTATGCAGTCTGAACAGATTGTATTTAGTATAAGCATATATATATATATGCTTGTAATTGATAAAAGAGATCCTGAATTTGAAGAAGATCAGGGAGGGGTATATGGATTTAGAAAGAGGAAAGAGAAGGGAGAAGATATGTCATTGTACTAAATGATAGTAAAAAATAAAATAAATAAAAATAAAACCATGCTTTCCAACAGAAGTGGGGAAGTAGAGAGATGCTAAAGTCAGAAGCTGCTGTCCTCTAGAGGCTGGACTTTATGGAATGAAATGCTGTCGGGGAAACATCTTCACAGCAATGATAATAATAATAACAAAGTACTAAACTGTAGAGGCCAGATGATGATATTGAGCTATCAAAGTAGGAACAATTACAGTGAGCTGAGCAGTAAGAATTACAGAGTTACAGCCACTAGGATCCTTGAGAATGGTTCTTACAATACATCTCTGGGTAGAACTATATGCTCCAAAGGAATAAAGAGCAGATAACTAGAGGCTGAAGGAAACTGGCCCAATAAAGCCCCAGTTCTCCAGCTTCTTTGTCAGTTCTAAGACTCAGAACCAACAATTGAAAGGTAGGTTTTCCCAGAAGAAAGGATCAGACAGTATATAAGCACAGCTAAATCATAGTAACACCACACTAATCCTTGCTTTAATGATACTACACTTATTCATTGGGTAATTTTGCATTAGAGGAAGGCCATTGTTGTAATTTACATCATTATCTGCATACTCACAGAGCCATAAAGCCTCATCCATTACAATAAGCACATTGTTAATAAACGGAATTATGTACCAGATGCATCTTAGAGAAAATTCACTCTGTGAAAACATTTAAGTTCATTCATTTTCCTGGACCCCAAACTGAACATTGGAATGTAAAACTTAGTGGTTGGTAAAATCTCTGTTACTTCCTCTTCCTGTGAGATAAGAATGACCATAACAGAGAAAGTCAAGGAAGAGCCTCAGAACTGCCATGTTATGAAGAGCAGAAAAAACCTATTCCACACTTACAGACATAAACTATGAATAACGCTGTGACTCCCTTTCTAGTGTTTACCAGTTGAGTTACTAGAAAATCATTAGGAACCTAGAGAATGCATGGGTTCCCATGATAAGTAATTCTTTAAGAATTCCAGTGTATTCTCACCATATCTATCCCTCCCCAGTTCCTCCCAGATCCACCTTCTCTACTCTCACCTCCCCATCAATCTACTTCTGAGTTTTATTCTTCTTTTATTTTTAAGTATTTTTAATTTTTCATTTTATTGAAAATAACGTTTTTCCATAATATATCCTGATTATGTTGTCTCCTTCCTCTACTCCTCCCAATTCTTCCCCACCTCCCCACTCATCTGGTTCCACCCATTTCTGTCTTTCATTTGAAAAAAATGGCTTCTAAGTGATAATAGTAAAATTTAATACAATTAAATATAATATATATAAATATATAATACATAGAGATCGGACCAAACAAACAAACAAAAAACATAAGAGAAGGCATGAGAAACAGACCACTCCACTCAAGACCCTTAGGAATCCTATAAAAACACTAAACTAGAAACCATAAAATATACACAAAGGAAGGATAACATAAAAAGAGAAAGAAAAAATCTATCAATAAAATAAAGTTAAATTTTAAAATGATAAGACTTTTAAAAAGGAAAAGCCCTGATATGACGTTGTAAGATGAGGGACCCCAAAGATGCCATTGAGTACATTGTCTGTTGACTATCTACCACTGGGCATGCAGTCTACACTTAAGAGTAGTTTGGTTCTCAGGGAGACCTCTTTGAAAGAAATTAAATCTTCAATTGCAAGTGGCTATCAATTGAAAATAGCCTCTGACTTAGGGATGGGGCATATGTCCACTTCTGCTTTCTGCTCTAGGACCCCATCTGGTGCAGACTTCACAAGCCTGTTACAGACTGCTTCAGTCTCTGTGAGTTCGTATATTTGTTGATTTTGTTGATTTAGAGGTCCTTGTTTTCTCGATGTAGTCCATCCCCTCTGGGATGAGTCTTGAACATCCTCTGTGCTTCTTCTTTGCGGTAGAGGGTCCCCTGTGCCCTGAGACGAAGGATTTGATGGGGACATCACACACATGGCTGAGTGTTACAAAGTTTCTCAGTCTCTGTGTAATGTCCTGCTGTGGATTTATGTATTTGATTCTGACTGCTGCAGGAGGGAACTTTTCTGAGAGTGGCTGGGCAAGGCATGACCTATGAGTATAGTAGAATGTCATTAGGAGTCATTTTATTGCCATGATTTTTTTAAAGAACAATAGCAATGAGTTTTATCATAGGTCCATGGATATCTAGTCTCAGGTTCTTGATCACTCAGTCTGTCCAAAATATGGGTTCCTTCTCATGGAGTGGACCTCAATACAAATCAGATATTGGTTGGCTACTCCCACAAGCTTTATGGCACAAGCATATCTTGCAGGCAGGGCAGTTTTAGATCAAAGGTTTTGTGGTTGGATTGGTCTTTAAATTCCCCCATTGACTGCATGTAGAAGAATCAAATTAGACCCATACTTCTCACTTCTCACAAAATCCAAGTCCTAATGGACCACAGAAAGCTATAGTGAGGAAGAAGAGTGGTGAGCTGTCATTTGCTCACACGCCACCATAGCTGCTCTATGGAAAGGTAGTTTGCTGCCTGAAAATGGGAGATAGTATAAGGACTCTAAAACCTCTGCAGACTGCTACCCCGAAGCTCATCAGCCAATCTGTGCTTTAGAGGGGACCAAGATTCTAGGAATTTGTTGATTGAAATCATAACCTCTGGAATGCTTCTCTCTGCTTATTTGCCTCCTGTCTGCAGAAAATGCAGTCACTCCTTAAAGCCCAGTCACCTTTCTTTTTAAAAGTGAGTGTTCTCACATCTATTATCAAATTTATTTCTTTGCCATGGGTAGGGACAAAAGGCGTAAAGCTTATTACACATGCTGAGAGAGGGTCAGCACTGAAACCTGGCCACCGTGTGAAATGGGAAATCTGCTCAGATTCTGTGAGGCTGGAGTCTCTCATTTGAAAGCCTAAGAGGAGAGGAAGAGTTGATTTATACCAAAGTGTCTGGCAGGCAAGAGGCTCTCGGGAACCAGTAGTGGCTTCTTGTTACTTATATGCCCAAGCCCAAATTCCTCTTTCTGCAGATTACAGGCATCACATTCATACGTCTTCCTGCCCACTCATTGGGCTTTCTACAAGCACTGTTCACTTCCCCCTCACAGATAACAGGGCAAGCTATCTCAACTCCCCTCTATCTGTTAAACTCTTAACTATTCTAGACCCTCATCAAGATCTTCCTCATGACTAAACCTACCCAGAACCTCTAACCTGCACCAGCTTCTCTTTTTTCTAAGAACGTTTTCAATTCATTTGAATTAGCACTAACCATCATCAGCTCCATCTACAACCACTTTACCTTCCTCATTGCCCACCTTGTAAAGATAAAGATATTAGGAGCTTCAAGTGAGCTCCCCCCAGGTGGATTGAGCAGAAGTTATTACTCAGGTTTATATTGACTCACACATTAACTGTGTGAGTAAAGGTGCCAAGGTCACAATCATTCCCACAGATGCACAGTCTCCCCAGTCTATCATTTGTTCACTTATTCATTCATTCACTTTTTCACTCCAGCTCCATCCAGAGCTATATTTGAACCTCTGCATTGGGAATGAAGTGTTGAAGGAGGGAGATGCACTCCTGCTCGTGTGAGCAAGTTCAAAGATAGTAGAGCGATGATCCCTATCCAGGATGGAGAGATAGACAACGTTCATCACCACTGGGAGGAGAGAGGTCAGAAGAAATGAGAAGATAACAAATCTCGGGACGTGAGAGCGATGGGGCTCCTTCTGGAGCCATTCCCGACCATTAATATCCAGTGAAATTTTTAACTCATTAGAGTTTGAATAAATGATGTCACCATTGATACTTTATTGAAATGAAGCCCTAGGATGTGCTCTACATTGGACCTATGGGCTTCAGCATGGTTGGACCACTTTTACCACCCCTGCTTCAATGACAAGAACATGAACATTTCCCCACACCCCTCTCTCCTCACCTTAAAAGTATGATACGAATGTCAGCTTCTACAGTAGTGTTTTCTTGTTGGGACCACCAGTCTGCAAATAATGACATTAAGACTTATTATTAATTACAAAGGCTTGGCCTTAGCTTAGGCTTTTTTTTCCAACTAGCTCTTAAACTTAAATCTACATTCTATCACATGGCTTGATTACCTTCTCTGTACAGGATGTCAGACTTGCTCCAAGTCTGCTGACGAAACACACACACACACACACATACACACATATACACACACACACATATACACACACATACACACACGCACACGCACACACACACACACACACACACACACACACACACACACCTAGTTTCCTCTTCTTTTTCCTCTCTCTCCCCAGAAATCCCACCTCTTTGCTCCTGACTAGGCATTGGCCATTCAGCTCTTTATTACACCAATCAAAGCAACATATCATCACACATTTTACGAATATCCCACAACAAGCTTCCATTAGCTGATTCCTTGCGCGGGGGGGGGGGGGGAGAGATTGAATGCTTTTAGGCCATAGAATTAAAAGGCTTAAAGCAAATCAACCTAGATCTCAAGAATGTAGAAGCAGAGAATGTTTCCCAGTGATGTCTGAAAAAGAAAAGATTAGTGAAAGTGAAGTGAAAGACTTTCTTACAAAAATAATATTGATGAAGAAGAAAAGAAAGAGGAAGAGGAGGAAGAGAAAAAGGAAGTCGAAAAAGAAGAAAGCCAAGGCAAGAAAGAAACAGAGGAGATGTATACTGTCTTGTAGAGTAGCTGAGAGAGTGATAATGAGGGAATTAATTTACCAGATAAATATTAGTGGAATGTGTGGAAACAATTCCCAAGTCAATATTCTTTGGTGTAACCTCCATTCTACACTAGATGCTATAATCCTCACAAACAAACAAACCTGAGAAAAGTACTGGCATCTCGGTACAGAAGTTCACTAGCATCCCCAAGAGAATTATCACACATGAGTTGTTGAAAAGCTTCTGATGACTGTTTATCATGTTCCTAGTAGGGAAAACATCTTAGAGTATGGTCATATTTCTGAGATGCCACATAAACAACCTTTAGGGAAATTAGAGATGCTAACTAAGAAATCTTTCAGATTTTCTATATAAACAAAAGTCATTAAAAGTCTAGGATAACTGGATCTTTGAAAGAGAGTGGTGGGGAAGAGAAAGAGAGAGAGGGAAAGGACTGTCAGGAATATATGAGAGAAAAAAAGTAAGGAATAACATTTTCAAGTGTGCCATGTTAGACAAATTTGTTTTATGATTATCACGCCACAGACAACAGACTTGCAGTTATGTGCCAGAAGTATCATGATTTTCATATAACTTCTATCAAAAGTTCCATTCTTCTGAAAATTCATTCCCAGTGTTACAGAACTTAGACTTGACAAATATGCTTCTGTTAGCTATTAATACATATCAAAGTAAAGTAGATTTCGCCTCTTTGTGTATTCCTTTAAAACCTAGGACTTACCACAGGGCAGGGAACCCTGACAGCTCTTTGGACTGGGAAGGGAGGGGGAGAGGAGTGGGGGGAAGGGGAGAGGGGTGGGAGGAGGGGGAGAAGAGTGGGAGGAGGGGGAGGGAAATGGGAGGCTGGTGGGAGGAGGTGGAAATTTGTTTTTTTTCTTTTCTTTATCCTCCTTTTATCAATAAAAAAAATCAAAAAAAATAAAATAAAATATATATATATATATATATATATATAATCATAGAGCTTGTAGTCACTGCTGTAAAGATTTGGCCAGAAAGATTGCTTTGTTGGAATGAGTCATCATATAAACTACAGAGATATTAAAATACCCAGTTTCAATGTCTGTCCATTTAATTCAACAAGACATTTACTGACTAAAACACTTCCTCTTACCACACTGAGTACACATATACTCATGAAAATGCATGCACATGCACACACACACCAGGCTACACAGAAAGCAGTAATCCAGTCAGGCATTCTAATCAATTCTGTTTCATTTCATAATGTCTGATTAATTCTGCCTGATTTCTGTCAGGTATGTCAGTATTAAAACTATACGCTAGAGATTTTATGTGTAATTCATTTTCTCCCCAAACCCCTAAATAACTATTTGAGAGGAAATTAAATTAAACATTAAATAAAATAATTTCTTTCCCAGAACATATCAGACTTCAGGCATTTTTAAGCTGATACTATATAATAAAGTAATTGTGTAATTAGGAATACATTTGTCAAGTAGGTAATTATTATGCTTGGAACATGAAAAAAAATGACTTCTTAAAGAGAGAAATAAAAAGATGGTACTAAGAATTTTAATGGATCAAATGAAAACTTCAAGTTTTATTGGAAAGAAATAAATGGTCTTAACGAGAAGAGGTTTTATGCACTTGGAAGTCCATTTTTACAGGGTCAGATAATGAGTTTAGGGGAAGTCTGACCTGAATGAATTCCCATTAATACCTCTCTGCAGCATCAAGTTAGGTGTGAGCTACACGGAAGCCTGAGTCTACAATATGTTCTCTCCACCTGTTCCTCCAGCATCAGTACCAGCTTCAGTTGGCTGTGGGTGATCAACTCTTCATCTTCTCCATCTTCACCTTAGTCTAAAACATTTTACTTTTTTACCTTCATTAACACAACAGCCCCTTACTCAGTTCTTATTACCTCTAATTAGTGTGTTTAATTGTCCAGCCTTCCATTCAAGGACAATTCATGTAAAGGAAAGCTAGCCATTCTAAAATGTAAACAGCATTCAAACTTAACCACATTCATACAACCATTACATATACCAAGCTCCAAAATATTACTAGAACAAAAGTGAACCCAATAAACATCTCATTCCCTCTCTCCCTTGTCCCCATTCCTTATCAAGAAGCAATCTGTTTTTGCTTTCTATATATTTGTCTTTTCTAAATATTACATGTAAGTAGAATCATATTTCATTTTAAAGATTTTTTATATTTATTTGTATATTTAGGCATCAATTTTTATATTTATTTATTACACGTATAGTCATGTATGTGCACATGTGTGTAAGTACCTGCAGTGGCCAGAAGAGAGTGTTGAATCTCCTGAAGCTAGAGGTACAAGATGTTGCAAGTCACTCAGTGTGTGTGCTGGGATCAGAACTTGGGATCTCTGCAAGAGCATCAAGAGATCTTAAGTACTGATCCATATCTACATCTCCAATGTGTGACTGTGTGTCTGGATTGCTTCACTTAGCAAATGTTTTTGAGGCTGGTCAAAACATACTGTTATTGTGAGAAATATTCTATAGTAAGAAGTTCCTGTTTCTAATTTTTTTCACTATCTAGGAGAAAGGAGGCTAGATAAAATAGTAATTCTGTGCTTCAGTTTTCTAAGGAACTGATATATTGTTTGTTTAAAGGTTTATTTTATTTTTCATTTTGTATGTTTGTTTGAAGGTATACAGTATGTGGGCAGAAATCTTCAGGGTCCAGAAGAAGACATCAGATACACCTGGAGGTAGAGTTACAGGTGGTTTGAGCCACCCAATAGATATACTGGGACCCAAATCTAGATTCCCTTGCCAGAGCACTGAGATGAGTCTTCAGTCTTCAGCTATATGTGTTTAACAGCCACTGAGCCATTTTACATTCCCACCAGTAGTAAATAAGTTCTGGTTTGGGCATATCTTGCTAAATTTACTATTTTCTGAATTTTGTCTTGCTTTATAGATTACATACTCATGTGCATAAAGTAATATATCCTGTGTTTTTCATTTACATTCACCTAATGACCAAAGATAATGAGCATCCTTTCAAGTACATATTGGGCATCAGCAAATATCTGGAGAAATGTTGATTTTAAGTATTTTACCCATTCAACACTTCAGTTTTTTATATTGCTTTATGATAGTTTTTATATATTCTAAAAACTAGATTTCTAGCTCATGATTTATAATGACTTCTCATCCTGTGGGTTGTCTTAGCTTTCTCAGTTATTTCCTTGAGTGCACATAAGGTCTTTTTAATATTTCACTGATGAAGTACAAAATATCTATCTTTCTTTTTTTTTGAAAAAAATTTCAGGCTTCTCCCAGCCTCCCATTTCCCTCCCCCTCCTCCCGTGCCTCTCCCCCTCACCCCACTTCTCTCCCCCTCCCTCTCCAGTCCAAAGAGCAGTCAGGGTTCCCTGCCCTGTGGAAAGTCCAAGGTCCTCCCCCCTCCGTCCATATCTAGGAAGGTGAACCTCCAAACTGGCTAGGCTCCCACAAAGCCAGAACATGAAGTAGGATCAAAACCCCATATCATTGTCCTTGGCTTCTCATCAGCTCTCATTGTCTGCCATGTTGAGAGAGTCCAGTTTTATCCGATGCTTTTTCAGTCACAGTCCAGCTGGTCTTGGTGAGCTCCCAATAGATCAGCCCCACTGTCTTTCTTTTTCATTTGTTCATACTCCTGGTGTCAGATAGCAGAATCTATTGCTAAACCAAATATTTCACAAATTTGCCTCCACATTTTCTCCTATGGGATTTATGGTTCTCAGTCATTGATTCATTTTGGAGTTGTTTTGCATGAGGAGTGAGACAAAGAACAAGTTATGACCTGTGCCAGATGTGATTGACTGTCTTGAATTTCTACTGGAGTGCAGCCATGCTCTCGTATTTCTGCATTGTTTATGGCTGTGTCATGGATTATGTATGAAGATTTCCCAAAGCACTTACATTGAATGCATGTTGCCCAATTCATGAATCCAATCACTAAGAAGTTACTAAATCGAGAGGACCCTAACCTGGTTATCAATGGATGCAGAATTTGATGGCATTCTAGGGAGGTTGTGGAAACTTGGAGGTCATGTCTGAGTTTGTTTCCTATTGCTGTTATAAACACCAGGACCAAAGTAAGTTGGGTGGAAAAGGGTATATTACATGTTACAACTTAGAGTCCAAAATAGACAGAAACAAGAGCAAGAGTTTAGGAGGAGCCTTAAGCAAGAGCTGAAGCAGAAGCCATGGAGGAGTTCTAATCACTGGCTTTCTCCCCTCGTTTGCTCAGCCTGCTTGCTTATACTACCCAGCAACACCCACCTAGGGCTGGCACCACCCCCAGTGTTTTGAACCATCCCACATCAATTACTAAATGAGGAACTGCATCATAGATTTTGGTGTTTTGTCTTGTATTGTTTTTGCTTACAGGCATTAGTACATAGGTAGTTTTTCAATTGGGGTTCCTCTTTAGATAATTCTTGCCTGTGCAAGACAAAATACTAATGAGGAGAGGTGAGGACTGCTTAGAGGAAGTAGCACACTGAGGACATGCTTTTCAACTGTGCATCTGTTCTTGGCCTTTTCCTGTCCCTCTTTTTGCTTCCTGGCTGCCTGGATGTGAACAATTCTTCTCTGACATGCCTTCTCTACAATATGTTCCACCTTCCTTCAGGGACACAGCAATGAAGCCAGCTAACTTTGAACTGAAACTATTTAAATCATGAGCCAAGAAAAATCTTCCTTCCCTTAAGCAGAGCATCTCAAGAATTTTGTCACAGCAACAGAACTGTGAATAGCATAGTATACCTTAAGCTACAACAATAGGTCTGAGAAGTTGATACAGAGAATATAAGGCACCTAACGCCTATGTTTACTTCATTGTTCTTTATGGATGGTTTGTGATCCCTGCCTTAGAAAGATAATCATACAAATAAAAATGCAATTGTAATAGAATAATTTTAAATCTTTTATTTAACCAAACACTGAACTGTATTTTATGATTTTTTTTGAGTTAAGATCTCTTGTAGCCCATGCTAGCCTCAAATTCACTTTGTAGCAGAGAATGAGCATGAATTTCTGATTCTACTGCCTCCACTTCCTGAATTTGGGGATTACAGGTATGTGCCAACATGCATCCCTTGTCCACGTCTGGGGATGGAAACAGCTTCACGAATGCTAGGCAAACAATCTGCCAACTGAACTCCACCTACAACTCTATATTTGCAGTTTCTTAAGATTACTCATATATAAGTTATTCATGTCAGACACCTTCTAAAATATTTATAGCAAAATATATTTTCTTAGGTAAAAGACTTATTACAGGACATAAGGTTTTCTGTTATTTGTACCAATATTTTCTAAGAGAAGGAGAGAGAGATTGGACTAAGATAAATAAAGCAGTGAAGAAACTTGGTTCTTTCTAACCTTGCCATTTGCTATCGTCATTGACCCCAGAAGATAACAAGGGACCTGGGAATCTTCCTGAACTAATGCTGCAGATTAGAATTGAACTAATGTCCAAGTCTCCTTCACATTCCCCAACTGACACAAATGCTTTTGAGCCTCCCCACTGACAGATAAAGGAAACATTCCCAAGGAAATCTGTCCCCTCCTGATCAGTCTTGATTGGCAATAAATCCAAATATGTTCCAAGTCATTATAATCCTAAACAAAATATCATATTGCTCCCCTATATTAGTGCCATGAAGCATTTAACAGCTTTGCCCCTAACAACAAAGCTAGCTGATTACCCACATGTTCTCATTAAAACCTGGCAGGGACACTAGGGCAGCTCATCAAATTCAAGTTCACAACTGGCAGATGACTAGCTGAGTTCCCATACCTTTCCACTACAAAACAGGATATCGCATGTCTTCAGAGGTTTCTCCCAGGGGAAAAGCACACACAGCACACTCAAAAGAAGATGTCAGCCTCGGCCAACGTTCTTCTGCAGTACTCAATCTCTAGCTCTATCAGTTGATGCTTATCTCTGTTGATGCTTCTGCGGTTACCAGAAACAGGCAAATCTGCTCTAATATAATGTCCAATTTCAGACATTTTGAAAACCAATACACTCTCAATTTATTGGTCTTCCAGTTACCCTACATGCTTCTCACCTGCATCCCTGACCACTTCCTTATAAAACAGCTATTAGGGCATGATAACCCTAAGGGTACAATAGTGGTGAGCATCCCTTAATAGTAACCAACAGCTCTCTAATTGAACTAAAAACCCTCTCAACAAGAGGGAAACTAAGCCTGGTATGGGAAACCTAGAAACTACCAAGAGCTAGTAAAGTCATGAATTTTGGAGAAGAACCTCCAACCACCACATTACTAAATTAGCATGATCTCTAAAAACACTCTAAATATTTGTCATTATACCCACAAGTGTGATCCTTATCCCACATCAAAGAAACTTCTCTTTGCAAAAGACAGAAACTTACAGAAAACCACAACCAATCAAAACACAGAATTGTGAAGTCCAATCCTATTGGATACATCTAAAATAACAAGCCCCACACCTAAGATCAGAGAACACCGGGGAAGAGGTGTTGGAGGAAGCTATACAGGACAGAGTCTGCTGCCAGTGTCTCCTAGGAAAGTTAGAAGCTGCACCCAGAAAAGCCCGCCAACATGACTGTTTAAACATGAGCTGAGGAAGGCCGGAGCAATAGATGTACCAACATAAATGGTGAAAAGTCCATGAGGCCTCAGCTTACACAAGGAACTACAGGCAACTAAGGAACGCTGAGGTTGGGAAAAAATAGTCTTCCCCGGGGAAGGGCACATTAATTAGTTATCCAATACCAAATAGTCAGTTGAGAAAACATAAATGTAAGTAACATTGTATTTACTGAACAGGTTATATTTAGGATAATGTACATAAATATATTTAGGATAATGTATATAATATAAAGAAATATGCATTTAACAACAATTAGTGAAAGAAGAGTCCATAAGTTAGAAAGAAAGCAAAGATTTTTTGAAGGAAGGGAAGGGATAAATGATATAATCATATTATAATCTGAAAAATAAAATAAAAATATGTTGGCTTATACTTCCAAATTACTATTCACCACTGAAGGATGATGTCAGGACAGAAACTAAACAAGGCAGGAACATCCTGGAGACAGGGGCTGGTGCAGAGGCTATGGGAGATGCTGTTTACTGAATTGCTCCTCATGTCTTTCTCGGCCTGCTTTGTTGTAGAATCCAGGACGATCAGCCCAGGAGTGGAACCACCCATATTAGGATGGGTCTTCCCTCATCAATCACTAATTCAGAAAATGCCTTATATGCTTGCCTATATCCTTATCTGATCTTATGGGGGTCTTTTCTCAGTTAACTTTCCTGCTTTCTTAAGGCTCTAACTTGTGTCAAAATGTCATAAAACTAACAGCATACAGCTGCTGTGGTTTCCACCACAAGAGCGCCTTCCTCCACAGTAGTTAGCAAAATGGGGCTCTCAAAACCAAGAAAGCTCCATACCAGCCCTGAGAACCCGGCTGAACTGAGCTCTTTCTCAACACAGTCCTGTCTGGTGAACTGGGTGTCACACACCATCTCTGATCTCTCCTGTTTCTCTATTACTTTTATCTTGTGTTTTCCTGTTTCCATTCAGTGCTTTACATAGGTTCTAAGTGTTTGAATCCCAGGATGGGCTCTTTAACATAGATCTGAGTATCTTTTACCCTTCTCCCACCAGCCATAAGAACTAACAAGGCAAGACTCCCATCTCATCCTCTCCTTTCCCACTTTGCTTTGCAGACAGAGGATGGTTAGCCAATCTCTTTTTTGTTATACTCTTTCCTATGCCCAGGCAAGCCCCCTCTGGGCAGCCACCTCAACCTCAATTTCATGCTTTATTGCACTTTTAGGACATTGCAATTGCTACCATAGCAAGGAGAAAAGCCGTTCTATGCCACATGTAGAAGGATAGTCATATGGGGAAAGATAGCCATATGGGGATTCCTCCCAGAGACAGTGAACCCTCAGACAGCTTAGCTTCAGTTGTGTGTCTTGTCACCCACAGCAAGACTAATGACAACACCTTCCCCAAGTTTATCGCTGCTCTTGTGATTCTGTTTAGCTATGTCAAGTGTTAGGGGAACTCTGTCCATAGAAGAGAGGTAAGCACCAACCATTTATTATAGGGACCCCAATGACAAACAGAAGTATGATTCTACCAAAGGCCAGTTTGAAGAACCAAGAAGATGACTGGGCTAAGTTACAGAGCATGAACACAGAGCTACTTACAAGAGTGTATGTGATCAGAAAGCAGCCATACCACGGTAAATTCTCACCCAGTGTGGGTGGTTCCTTCACCATAGCAGCATAAATGGAGTCTATCATTCAATTAACTTTCTGCAATCATTAGAACACATTATGTGTATGTGCAAAAATGTCTAAAAGGAAATTTAATTTAAAAGCCTTTCCATGTCTCATACTCAGGATTTGTATTTTCCTTTGTGTGTGTGTGGGGGGGGTGGTCTGTCTGTGTTTAGGCATGCATACATCTGTGCTCTTTATATACGCTTGCCTGCCTATATGCAACACACACACACACACACACACACAAAATCTTGCTATCATTTATTTTAATATGCCAACAACTTTGAATCCCCTCCTTGTTTTCTATTTTCTGCTTCCACTTCTAGCATAACCCAAGACTGGCCCTTGCTATGCAGTTTCAAAGTTGCTGGAGTAGCTACTTAGCTAAGGCTTGGGTTCCATCACTTACCAACTATGTGGCTTTGGGCAATTATATTGCTGGCCTTATGACTTCCCAGTTGTTCCTCACTTTCTAGGCCTTAATAAAATGTATATAATCAGTATCCTGATTATGGTGAAGATTAATTATAATACTCATATAAAGTGCTAGAGAATTATAGCCAAGTACATTATTATTACTGTAAGTACACTTGAAAAATACAATCAAATCTTCCCTCTAGAAATCTCTGTTAGAAGAAAAGCTTTTAATTCTGTGATGATAAAGATACAGCATTAAACATAAGTGGTCTAGCATCAAAATTTCTTATCTTATTGAACAAAAAAAACTCTCAAAAATAATGTAAAGATAAATCATGCATAAAACTGGACACAGCACACCAAATCCATTTGATTAGATCCAAGTTAAGAGCTATTCACTGTGAACATAAATTAAGAAAAGGATGAGGCTTTTAATTTTTCAAAACAATTATGTCTGACTTTAATCCTGTAATTTAGAAAACTCTCCACTAATGACCAACAAGTTTTTCTAAGTGCATAAGACGAAATGGTTTACAAACACAGGGTCACTAGAGAAAACAATTTGAAATCCAGAGAAATAACCCAGCTAAACGTTCTTTAATATACTAATATTTGCATTCTGATATTAGTTTTAAAAAGGCACTGTTATCAGGATACCACAGGAAATTCATTTGATTATCATCCATGCCAGTTACCACATCTATAAGATACAAAATGTGAAGTTCAATGAAAAGCATGCACTCTTGTAGGACCCAGAGTCCGTGACCAACACTTGGTAGAGCTAAGTGACAAGTCCTGAGGTGTAGCAGATGCAAGAGTGATGTGTCTTGTTGTCTGGTCAAGTTTTTCAACTCAGCTAACCCAGTCATCAATTTTCACATTTGGAAAATAGAGGCAAAGAGATGATGTGCCTCACAAGGTGGGTAATGGCAATAGACTAGGTAGGACACGTAAGACAGCTAGGACACTCACGGGCATGGGACTATTTTCATCTCACGATAGCAAAGCCATCATCCATGACCAATGAATACCAGCCAGCCACTACATCCTCCACGACCAAAGTTTCATCGTGTTGTACAAAGTTATAAATTAAAGCTCCAGCTATTGCCAAAAAGAAAATTCTCACTTTAAAAAGTCGTGGTGCCCCTATAATCTAGCTCCAGTGTTAGAAGTCATTGGCTCCCAATCCAAGACACTGCCTTAGGAGTTGAGTCTCTAACTCTCTGGTAGTCTACACAGAAACATAAAACATGAAAGTCCTCCAAATGAAAAGACTATGTGGTAAGGGATCTTGGGAATTATTAGGAATTAGCTGAAGCACTCATCTTAGCAGATTTTTTTTATTCAGATAAAAGTACATAAATAACGAATGTCTTGTCAATGCTATTTGATGACAAGTCCTCTCATGCTCTAAAATATAAAATAACCATTAAAAAGCAAAATCTCAATAGTGGTTTGAGATATGTGTGGCTTCTCTTATCATTTTACACATAATTTGGCATTGGAAGATAGTAGTCGAAGGCATAGGACAAGGAATCATGGTTAGTACTGATTTCCCCTCCTGTTATCACTGGTGTAACTGTAACACCTGCTCTCTGGGTGTTGCTCTAATTGTACAAATGCTCATTTACACTCAAATTATTCCCCCTGTGGAAAACATTTGTTTCATACCTGTCCTTGAAGCTTTGATGCAGAAATACATCATGTCTCGGTGTCTGTATTTTGGAACTTGGGCTGCCATTTCTGATCATTTAACTCTGTGTTTATCAGATGTGGCTTGAATACAATAAGGCATGCCAACAAATGCCAGTCAGCTGAGTTACTGAGACCTCAACATCAGCGATTCTACTTCAGAACCCCAGTCTACCTCTGACTAGCTTATGACTGCACTCATCAGTAAGAACTCCTCACTCTGGTAGCAAGTCTGGTCTGGGAACACAGAGTGACAGCTTTTCTCAGACTGTGATATTCTGGGGTCTGGGGCAGCCTGGCCACACACCAGGGCGCAGGCTGCACAGCTGCCCTATCAGGCAGCACCAGGTTCCAGGAAAAGCCATGAGCTGGCACCACCCAGGGACAGACCATCCAAAGGAAATTCCCAACATTCCAGCCATTATAGGTAGGATCACCTGCCAGCACACACCCATCACTTTTCACCAGGACACCCCTAGACAAACATCAGCCAGTCAGGGGTCCTGAACCTTAGAAGGTCTCACCCCTACTTTTGCTGCTATAAAAACTCCAAAGCTACAGAAAAACCCTGTCTTGAAAAACCAAAAAAAAAAACCAAAAAAACAAAAAACCACAACCCCCACCTGAGCTCTCTGATCACTTTAATATGTTGGACATATGGGGAGTCTGAGTTTGCAAACTTGGGTAATAATAAAGGTTCTTTGCTTCTGTCTCCTAGTTGGTTTCGGGGGGACTCCATGTTTGGCATATAGGGAGTACAGCATTATGATTGGGGAGGGGGCAGGTGCAAAAATAATGAGAAGAGACTTATTGTGATTGAGCACAGGAAGTAAACATATGGTTGGAACTGGTACTACAAACATTTAGTGGTGTCAAGCTCTCATAATCCTAACACTTGGGCCATAAAGGCAGTAGAATCAAAGGCTCCAAGTTCTAGCCTAGGCTATATTGGGATGAATGAGAGACTATCTCAAAAAAAAAAAACCAGAGAAAAAGACAAACCCAAAGATTACTGGATATTGTACAAACAATTGCTAGGTGTTTTCTTCTCTTTCTAAAAAAAATTTTAATTGAAATGGCATTATATCACTCCACCTCCTTTTCTTCCCTCAAGGCCCCCCAGCTACAGTCCCTCAAACCACCACACTGCAATAATTCTCAAGATACTAGCCTCTTTTGCTTTCATTATCTGTGTTCCGTGTGTGTGCATAAATAGGTATATAAACACAAACTACTGAATCCAGTTTAGTATTTATATTTTTCAAGGCTGACCCCTCTATATTAGTCAATCAACAAGGGGTTAGTCCTTGGTAAAGACTAGTTCTCCATTTCCCAGTAGTCATTGCTGCCTGGAGTTCCTTGTCAAGAGGTGCTGACTTCCATTAAGTTAACCTTCATTCTTATAGAATGGTTCAGCAATGACCTTTCCCTTTGGGGATGTTTCCAATAAAGCTACAATATTTTCCTTTTTGCTCTCATTTTAATTTTTAGCTCATTTCAATATGCTTTACAACCCTAATCATACATTCCCCAGCCTTAACTTCTTGTTTTTCTATTTTCATTAGATTTTTCCTCTTTTAAAGCTCTTTGTAACATGTTTGACTAAAATGTTACCTAATCCATGTAAATATTTTCTCATGTGACTTCTTCATCTTCCTTTCACAATTCTATAAACATATATGCTTCCACTTTCCCTTGATAATGTATGCAGAAGTTGAATGACAGATAATAATTAAGTATATGTTGAAAATATTAAAATATTAATAATTTATTAGTATTAAAAACACCATCAAGCTGTTAATAGCCATTTCATTTTTTCAAGAAAAGTGTGGAAGAATCCCAGGCACCGTAGATCCCTACTTGACCAGGTCAGTGTTTTTAATTCTACCCATTCTAATAGATGTGCTGGTTATCTTAATGAACAATTATGTTAATAATTTATACATATTATTTTATTTATCTTAAGAAAGTATCTGTTGGATTATTGTGACGGAATTTTAGTGAGTTGTTTTGCCACTATGTGTTTTGGAGGGTCCTCTTCATGTTCTGAACAAAAGTTCTCCATCACACGGATGATATATACACCTGCATACAATTCCTCCAATCTATTTCCTCTTTTATTTATTCTTTTATCAAAAATCAAGTGTGTTTTTATTTTAAATTTTTGAATCACTGCAAATATTGCTTCATTTATAAGTCTATAAAGCATGTTTACATTTCCTCTGTGTGCAAATAAATGATTATATATAAATACTATAAAACATATAAATATACCATTATAACATTTTCTACTTGAGTATTGCTGACAAATTGCAGAAGAATTACGAGCATATTTCTTACCACTTTTAGCCAACAGTGCAAAGAAAAAAACAGCATTTGATACATTGGAATGTTCACAAATATAAATACATTTTCAGGACATGAACAATTTGAGAAACCTTGGTGCTCCTTAAATTTTCTCTGGAAATGATAAATAATAAACACATCAGTAATTTACCTGTAGAATTTTATTTTTCTGGGTAGTAAAATAAGATAATCATCTCACTCAGTGTAGGAGACCAGGAAAATAAAACAGTAAATGTTTTTCTTACCTCTTCAAAGAATCACCATGAGAGTTTAGTCTGATGAGAGACTTAAGTGTATGTATAAGGTCTACTACCATTGCTTAAAAAATAAGTAAAGTTCATTATTTTTGTCAAATTATATGATTTAGAGAAGTAGCAGCATAATTATAATGGGAAGAAACTATTTAAAGTCACTTCTAGCTTAATTCCAACAAGAAGACTAAATATGATAGCGGTGATTTGGAGATGGCTAAACCACAGAGTAGCATTTTCCAGTTATTGTCACTTTTTTTATATATGCGATGAATGTCTTGCAAAGTCTAATTAAAATAGGCACTATGGCATATGTGAATCAAAAATATGTGAATCAAAAAAATCACATATTATGATGCCAGTTCATTTCAATAATAACTACCTGACACTCATAAAAATCAAGAGTGTTTTAATTTCACTTAATTTTTTTACAATTTTGATTAATTTTAAGATATCTTTTTAAAAGCTTAGCCGTATTTATGAATGAAAATTTTTGTATTGGTTTTTTGTTTGTTATTGTGAGAAATAAGTTAAAGTTGGGTAGGTAGAGACAGGGAGAAGATGGAAGGACTTGGGGAAGGAAAAGGAAATAATCAAAACATATTTAATTTTAAAAATTGTCTTAAATGATAAAAATAAATTATAACAAATCAAAAAGTCAAACTTAATTACTCTATTGCTAGATTTATCATTTATTTTCATTTTAGTTCATTTAAAATAGTCATCAAAGTTCAAACTTGAAGATATATAGCAACTGAAAAAGAATCCTAGCTGTCAAACATACATTATTTATTAGAAAATAAAATCTTAATAATCCTATAAGAAATAATGCAAATACTAATACGACATTTGACAAGGATTAATAAATGACTTGTATAGACATTTTTCATTCTCTTATTTTGTGTCAGAAATGATTTTTGGTTTTAGTTTAAAATTAAACCTACAAAGATGATTCAACAATTAAATGTAAGCACCCTTTGTTCATAATTTTGGTCATTAATATTACATTCTAAAGGCATTTTCTTTTTCTGCTTCTCTGTTTCTTTCTGTTTGTATGGCAGTGTTTACATGAGTGTGTATGAGTGTGAGAATAAGTATGTGAGTGTATTTGTAAATATGTGTACAAATGAGTATATGTGCTTGCATGAATGTATATGAATGTGTGTGAGTGTATATGTGTGTTTGCACAAGTATTATGTATGAATGAGTGTGTGTGTGAGTATGTGTATATATTTGTACAAATGTGTGTGTGAGAGTAAGTATGTTGGGGTGTGTGTGTGTGTGTGTGTGTGTGTGCGTGCGTTTGTGAAGTGGGAGTCCCCTCCCCACTGTGTACTGTGATTACCATTAATGAATAACTGTCTTGGCCTGTTGATAGGGCAGAACTTAGGTAGGCAGAGAGGACTGGACTGAATGCTGGGAGAAAGAAGGGCAGAGTCATAGAGACACCATGGATCCAGACATAAGCATGCTAAAACTTTGCTGGTAGACCACTACCTTGTGGTAATGTACAGATTAATGGAGATGGGTTACATTAAGATGTAGGATTTAGCTAATAAGAAGCTAGAGCTAATGGGCCAAGCAGTGATTTAATTAACACAGTTTCTCTGTGGTTATTTCGGGGCTAAGTGGCCGGGAACAAATGAGTGGCCCCCTGTAACATGTATGTAAATGTATGTGTGTGTTTTTGTATGCATTTATGTTTTTGTATGTATGTATGTATGTATGTGTATGTGCTTGTGTTTTTGTATGTATGTGTGAATTGTATATATGTGCACATGACTATGTGTTTATATCACATTTTTTTTTCCCTAGGCCCAGTGCATTTTGTCTCATTTTTACAATTGCTATGGGAACTCCTTCAGCCAACAGCCTTTAAGATACCAGCCTACTTGGGCATGATCTCTTATACTGTAAATGCAGATGTAAAGCTTGAGTGGCCTCTCTCTCTTGGCAGCTGGATTTGGTTCTTGTTTCCCACTCATGCAGAGGATTATGGATCTGTGAGTCTACCCCTAAATAAAGAATGCATTATTATACTGTTGCAAGGAGGGCCCGCTTGTTCGTCCCGGCCACCAGGCTAGCTTAGCCCTGAAATAACCACAGACAAACTGTATTAATTAAATCACTGCTTGGCCCATTAGCTCTAGCTTCTTATTGGCTAACTATTACATCTTAATTTAGCCCATTTCTATTAATCTGTATATCACCATGAGGTCGTGGCCTAACCAGCTAATTTCAGCATGTCTGACTCTGGTGGTGGCTCCACAGCATCTCTCTGTGCCTTCCTCCTCCCAGCATTCTGTTTAGTTTTCCCTGCCTAGCTCTGTTCCCCTACAGCTCTGCTATAGGCCCAAAGCAGTTCCTTTATTAAACAATGAAAGAAATACATAGAAAGAAGTACCTCCTACACCATTATACTCAATTCTGAGCTAGTGTGAGATACTTTATAGTGTCCATCTACATACAATCTCAAATATAAAACACAAATATTTAAATAAAAACACAAATTATTAGAATTTGTGTGGGTCAGTTTTCCCAAGCTGACAGAGAGCCATTTAACAGGGGAGTCCAGTATTGTTAAGGGTCCAAGAGTTACTGAAAAAAAGACCCCAGATTCAAATAGTGTGCAAACACATTTATTCTGCAGAAATAGCCAGCATGCAGGGGTCAATCATCCGTGCAAAATGGTGACAACGACCTGGCGCAAAGGCACTCAGGCCCTTTTAACAAGGAACTTGGGGAATTCTAAGTGTGGTGAGCTTATCTTTGTTCTAATTTGTCAAGCCAGGAGCTGTTACATGGAGCACGTTTTCAATGGATGGGTCTAGTAACAATTCCACTCACTGCAGGCTTTTTAATCATATATGGCTAGTAACACTCATAGCCTGTAATTTGGTTCCTCCTAGCCTTATATGTTCAGATTTGAAACTGTGTAGCTAATTGACTAAACGTGATGGTGGGACTTTCCAAGACTCAGGTGTAAGTCATCTTCTACAATGGAGCTCTGTATCTAAGATGGAGTCATATTCTGGCCCCTTCAGGGTTATCGCCTGTTAAAGCCCAGGGTCACAAACAAAAATATGAATGACGTTTTTAGTTCTGAATGTGAAAAATGTTCCACTCTGCCCAGGTAACATCATGTTCTCCCTATGCTATATTTTAGATATTTAATAACTTTGGATTTCTCCTTTTTCCTTATAACTATAAACAATATATATATATATATATATATATATATATATATTCCTAAGCAGAAGGTAGAACAGGTTAACTTTTTTACATGTCAGTATCCAAGGCTCTGATATGACTTGTTGAAAAGGAAGCCCTTTCCCCACTAAACATCCTTTGAAACTGTTTAATTAATCACTCTATCTTCGATATCTAAGGTCATTTAAAATTGGAGAATAAGGAAGGTTCATGCTATTCTACATAAAATAGAAGTTTTCAAAACTTTTTTTTCTAGTCTAAATGAATCTTATAAATTTAGTCATCATTATTTCCATGTTATACATTTGTAAACGGAAGTTTAGAAGGTTAGAAAATTTACTTAATTAATTCACAGAGCTAATGCAGTGATCAAATGACAAAAGACTTGTAAAAAGATACCATTGCATAAGATACCATAATCACATAAATAATCAAAAAAAAGAGTTTAAAAACATTTATGACTATTTCTTAAATTAGCTTGATTACCATGACAACTGTCGTATGTTAATACATCAATATACATCAATCATTTCCCCAATACCCATCAAAACTTCCCCATGCAATCATTATTTTTATTTCCTCCAAGCACACTTTGATGGGAGTTTTCTTGGCCTAATCAAGGACCCATTGGTACCCTCAGCATCAACCTGATTGCTCTCCTCAGGACCTCTGGCCTCGTTCATCAGCTGTTAATGTACCATTTTCAGAAAATGGCAACTGATTGCAACATTTCACCAGCATAAAGCTCATCAAACAAAAATAATAGGGACCTAGAGAATGAAGAGTCGAAAAAAATCATAAGTAAATATATATTGCAGGTATTCTGTGTTTATTTTACTGCCAGAACAAAGTAAACAAACAGCATCTGCTAATAGAAGTAGCTATTAGGATAGTAAGAATATTTTCAGTGTTTTCCAAAGAAAGGAGTGAATCTGTTACTTCTGAATAAAGTTACAAGAACAGAAGCATAATTTGTTCTTATTAAACTGTCCTCCAAATCTGTGTGTCTGTTTATGAAAACCGTGCAGAATTGGAATGCTTTATTTTCATCCTTGAAACCACTCCAACAGCAAGCTGATGGCACATAAGGATATTAGGGGCTTATACCATAAGATGACTTGCTTATGTGGATATCACGAGTACTAAAACCAGTGCTCAGAGTTCAGCCCCATGATGTCTCTATTAAAACTTGAAGTCTAATTTTATGTGTTTCTGTGACTTGGGGAATAAATAAGAAGCATGGAATCTCAGGTTTGGAAGTAAAGATGTTTGTTATGGTATAAAATTCTCTCTCTCTCTCTCTCTCTCCCTCTCTCTCTCTCTCTCTCTCCCTCCCTCCCTCCCTCCCTCCCTCCCTCCCTCCCTCCCTTCCTCTCTCCCTCTCCCCCTTCTCTGTCTCACTCTCTCTCCTTTCAATAGCAAATTTTATCTTGTCCAGCCTTGACATGAGGGTTTATGTCTAGTCTTATTGAATCTTGTTATACTCTGTCCAGTTAATAACAATGGGAGGCCTGCTCTTTTCTGAAGGGAAACAGAGGAGCAGTTGATCTGGGGGACAGGTGAGGTGAGGGGGGGCACTGGGAGTTGGGGAGTGAGGGGAGACTCTGGTCTGAATGTATTGTATGAGAGAAAAAAGGAATAGTTTTTTTTTCTACTTCCACAGGGCTCCCCAAACTCGAAGGGGAGGTGTTGTAGAATATTATTTTAAGGTGTGTTAGGGTCTAACAACAGATGCTGTCAGAGGTCCTGATCATGCCTAACCAATGAGGGACAATGAGTTCAAGGTGTGGTGGTACACACCTTTACTAAATCTTGTTCTATACTCCACACTCTTCTACTCCTGTTCACTCTCTGGAAAGTTTTTTAAGTACTATTTTTATTAGTTCTTTGAGAATTTTATGGAACAGATTTTAAAGATATCCATTAACCTTCCCCCAACTCCTCCCAGATCTACTCCTTTTTTGTTCTTCTCCATACCCACCCAACTTTGAATTGCTTGTTTTTTGTTCCTGTGTTTTGCCATCAAGTCAAATTTAACCATCAAGTCAAATTCATGTTGTGCAGTTACTCTGAAGCGTGATTAACCTACAAGGGCTCATCAAGGAAACAAAGTGTTTCCAGACACAACACAGAAGTGGTACATCACACCTACAGCTTCACCTGCTGTCTGTGCAGATGGCCCACACTCCTTTTTCTGCAAAGTGGACTTTCTTAACTCATGCCCACCACCCCTTGTATCTAACTGCACAGTGAACTGATAATCAGAATTTGGAAAATATACTAAATAATCAACTGTAATCCAGGAGGCCTGGGAGAAGTCCAAGCTCTGCCTTTATTAAGCTTCATGACTAGTGCTCAGGTCAAGAGATCTCCGACCTTGTTGGTAAAGCAAAATAATATACTCTATAAACTCTCCCCCAAGAAATGACAAATCTTCAAGCACACTTTCAATCTAAACAAACTTCGATAGACAGCATCAATGGGACTTCAATATTTTGACTAACTCTTGTTTCCTCAGTCAATATCTGAAAATGCTCCAGGCACAGTTTCCCATAAGGAAGTGTTATGACTCTTTTGATAATGGCAGAGGCGTGCACCTTCCTCAGGATTCAAAGTGTAAGGCAAAGTGGACTGTTGACTTTCATTTGGGGATGCTTAGAGCTTTCTCCAGTTGCCCTATGGCTCTGAAAACTTTATGGAAATATTCTGACGTAGTTAAGCAGTTAGCAAATGAGTAAGCAAGCACCCAACCAAAAGAGAAAATCAAGCATCCTTGGTTAGTATCTTATCAGACTTTAAGACTTCAGTAACCACCACTCCCTTCATCTCCTGAGCTCATTCTCTTACAGAACTTGCCTTTGGGGCCTGAGAGCACATAATTTTTTCTCTTTTTAAAATTTGTATGATGCTAAGGATTATAAGACCACCAGTGTATATCCTATTGTCTCACCATATTCATTTATAAAATATATACTTAAAGGTAAAATTATTTAAACTTCCATGAATAGCAAAAGAATTCTTTTTGACTGCAGAGAGATATTTGATTCTGGGGATTTCTAAGTTAAATATATATATATATATATATATATATATATATATATATATATATATATATATATATATAATTTTAAAGGTATCTTGACATCAAAATTTGGGTCTAAGGATATATTGCTTTAGAAAAGAGGTTCTGCTTTTGTTTTCACAGAGAATACAAACCTGTGTATTCCTTCTAGACTAGTGTGGTTTGATAAAACAAGAGCCCCTGAAAGGTCTCTGTGAACCCAGCCTAAATTTAGTAGGAAGGGCCTTAAACCTTCCCCAAAGCAATGTGTCTTACCCTCTCTGAGGAGTGGATAGGGAGTGGGATGGAGGTTTGGTGAAGGAAATGAGAGGAGGGAGAAAGTGAGAACTGGGATTGCTATGTAAAATAAAAAAGATAGTTTGTTTTCTTTCTTAAAAAATTTAAAAACTGAAAATAAAAAGAATAAGAATTTTAAAAATCAGGAAGCCATTTGGAGAGAACTATGCCCAAATTTCCTAAACTACTGTTTATAAATGTTTGTTTACATTTAAAGGGGGATATGCTATAGAGATGAATACTTTCCATTGGTTTGGGTCTTGATCTATTGTTACAAATTTAAGGTCAATTTTGTTATATGTATATTTCTGCTCTCAATTAAGGTATTGTGTTTGTGCAGCTCATTTGAAAATGTATTGTATAATTAATATATATATATATATATATATATATATATATATATATATATATCCATAATAGTCAAGCTTGTAGTCATGTCAGTTAGGTTTTCTAGATAAATAGAGATACATTTCAGTTAGATAGATAATCTTCAAACTTTTAAAAGACCTGAGGAATATGGCATTTAAAATGTTTTAAGAACTTAGGGCTTTTCATGACAATGAGTCACATCTACTCCTGGCAGCACCAATCTACTTTAAGAGGATGATGGACTTAAAAGAGGC
Organism: Microtus pennsylvanicus; assembly: GCF_037038515.1. Classification (NCBI taxonomy): domain Eukaryota; kingdom Metazoa; phylum Chordata; class Mammalia; order Rodentia; family Cricetidae; genus Microtus; species Microtus pennsylvanicus. Next base: position 130,624,113 of record NC_134583.1, read on the forward strand.
TTTTTATGGAGTTTGCTAGCCATTTGGACAAGAAATTGCTATTGCCTGGACTGCTTGATGCTATGCTATATGAACTGGACATGCAAGACTCATAGAAAAATGACTGCTGAATTTGCCTAAAGTGAGACGGTCCTGCGAGGTTCCTGATTCATGAAAGAGTCGGCCAGAAGTCTGAAGGACACAGAAGAAAGTGACTGACAAACTGTCAATATAGGTAAAATTGTCTTTGAAATTTCCTGTTTCATGGAAAAGTCTGCTGAATACTATGGTCCTGTAGGCTAAAAATGGATGCCCTGTTACAGAAGGACTTTGGGTAACTGTCCAGGAAGTAAGATGTCTGTCAATTATAGAGTTTTGGAAGTTGCTTACAATGCACTTCTTATTAACTTAGGTAATATTATATAATACTGGAGTTTTTGATGAAGTTGAAGAATAGATAGTTATAATTATAGTTTTCCTTAGGAAAAAATAAAGTAGATATAAATATTATAACTGTAATTCTTGCTTGATACCTGTTTTGTTATATGTAATTTTACTTTCTAGAATTAAAATGTTTCTTTTTATTTAGACAGAAAAAGGGAAATGGTATGGGAAGTTCTTCTATAAATGTGTTGCTTGTATAGGTTAATAAATAAAGAAGCTTCTTGGGCCTATGACAGGGCAGAATAGAGCTAGGTGGGAAAACTAAACTGAATGCTGGGAGAAAGAAGGCAGAGTCAAAGGAAGATGCCAAGTAGACACCACCAAAGGAAGGAGATGGCCAGGAACTTTGCCTGTAAACCATGAGCATTGTGGTAAAATATATAATAATATAATAATGGAAATAGGTTAATTTAAGATGTAAGAGGTAGCTAACAATATGCTTAAGTTATTAGCCAAGCAGTGTTTTAAATAATATAGTTTTGGGTCTGGGAAGCTGGTAACAAATAAGCAGCCTCCAACTACAGACCCCAAGTGTTATAGAAGGGGCAGCTTGTTTATTTCATGGCCACCCAGCAGCTCAAACCCAAAATAACCACACAGAAACAGTATTAATTAAATCACTGCCTGGCCCATTAGCTCTAGCTTCTTATTGGCTATCTCTTACATCTTAATTTAACCCATTTCTGTTAATCTGCATAACATAAGGCTGTGGCTTACCCGGTAAAGTTCCAGCATTTGTCTCCAGCAGGGCTACATGGCTTCTCTTTGATTCCACCTCATTTCTCCCAGCATTCGTCTTAGTTTTTCCCACCTAGATAAGTTCTACTTTGCTATAGGCCAAGTCAATTTCTTCATTCATTAACCAATAAAAGCAACAAATAGACAGAAAAACCTCCCATACCACCCTACTAATATTTTTTTTAAATCTTAGAGAAAATTAAGGCCACCCTAATGATTTAATTTTACTTCTCTAAAGTCTCAATCTCCAAATACATTTGTATTCTGAGGTGCTTAGAATTAAAACTTCAACATATGAATTCAAAGACATGCAAAGTCAGTCATGACAAAGAATAGTAAACATATGGAAAACAGTTTCAGAAAAGCTTTCTTTTTGATTTATTCTACATATGCCTAAAATTCAGACAGATAGAGGAAAACATTTCAGAAACAATGGAAATTTTACTTCCTTCTAAATTTTACCTTCATCAATATGTGGATTAGCATGAACCCTGTTTTCTGCCAATCAATTGAGGGAACTGAAGAGCCTATTGTGTCACAACAGTCTTTATATAGCAGAGGAGCCCAGTAAACACCTTGTATAACATAAATGTTCCTGGGTCCTTGCTTTCATGAAATACACTAAAGATATTTAGGTCCCCATCAGTGTAGGCTGAGCGATGCTAAAATTCTGCCTTTTTTCAAAAACTAATGCACAGGCTGATAGATTTCCTGTACGAAAGATGTAATAAGTGTGCTGGTACCACACAACGAAGAGAAGGTCAAGCAGGTGGCTTTGAATCTGTTGCAGATGAGCCCCCATAATGTGCTTCCCTTGTGCATGCCTTACTCCAGCAGCTGTGAAGAAAAGACAGCCTTTCTTTAGGACACAGATGGTTGCCAAGCTGGTTCTGATGAAGTCCCTCTTGCTTCTTGGATTGATAAAGAGCTTTTGTGAATTCTCGATCCCAAGGAAAACCTCACTTGACAAGCTCTTACAATACCCTGAACTTCCCCATTGCAATGCACATAACAGTTATGAATATGAATCTGATGCCATGGGTAAGTCATTATTCCTGGGCTATAAGCCTCAGGACTGCAGGGACCATGTATATTTCATCTACCTTTAAGACTTTCACCAACTGGGCTCAAAAACAGAAGGCAAGCTTTGGGAAAAGACAGTGGCAATGTGGCTCTTGGTGGGTAAAACTCTTGATAAACAATAAAAGTTTCAGATTCTAACAAGGAGGGTTCTTTATTATTAAAGCACTGTTAGAGAAACCAAAAATGACCTCCATTTACCTAAACTAATCTGAAGATATGTAGTGACATTTCACATGTATTTTAATAAATAAAGCTTGCCTGAAGATCATAAAGTAAAACAGCCACACTCACTAGTCAGCATACACCAGGCAGTGGTACCACACACCTTTAATCCCAGTGGCCACATTGGTTGTTATAGAAACCAGGTGGTGCACAGTTTTAATCCCAGTGGTGCATGCCTTTAATTCAAGATGTAGAGAGGATTATAAAATGGGAGGAGACAGCTCTCAGAAACAGTCTCATTCTGAGATTCCTGGAGGCAAGATCACCATTTCAGGCTGAGGTCAAGGAAAGAGACAGTGGTTGACTTCTTTTTTATTTTTATTTTTGGATCTTTAGGTTGAATCCCTATTTCTCTGAGTTTTTATTAATTATGCTTCAGAGAGAGAGAGAGAGAGAGATGATGGACAGATGATAAATGGTTGATAGATCACAAAACATATGCATACCACAGTGCTCTGTGTTCAAATCCTGAAAACACCACACACTTCATTTCCTGGTGATTTTGTCTCTATTATATTTCAGCTCTGAGCCCCTCTGAGGTTCCATTTCCTTGCCCATTAAAATGAAGATAATAATAATAATCATGTTAACCTCATTGCAAGGCTGGGATATTAAATGTGATCCTGTTACAGATCATTTAACAGGAAGTCTAAGGCACATAATAGACACACATGTCACCTGATGTTATGAACAGTGTTGATTTCAATTATCTAACTCACCTTTTTCATATCTCAAGACTCACACCACTTGTACTTGTATTCAATCTTCTCTGACTCGGCTTTCCCTATCTCTCCCCTCCTCTCCCCCTTGCTGTGTCCAATTATAACTTACAATTCTGTTCTGTGACAAAACTTTTCTTGGGGAGGTGCAACATGCAACATACACATTTACTCAACCCAGACAGGGAGTCCATGTCAGACCAACAGAAGCAAACTTGGTGAACCAATGAGTGTTATTGGAGTTACAGAAGTGTGGGTGATGGGCTACTTACAGGAGCAGAAATACTCGAAGACAGCTGCATCTCTAAATCACATCCCACCGTGAATGACAGTTCACAAGGCTGGGGACATAGACCACACTACATGCCTACAGGCAGGTCAATGAGTTGAAGAGTGTTCTTTCCAGATTCACAAGTTAGTCTAAGCCTCTTCTAGGCAGCTCTGCTGGTTTCTGCTTCTTCCAGAGACAGCTGCTCTTGTCTCAGAGTCTTCTTTGCAGCCTGGGTTGTCCGAGGGTCTCTTTGGTAGTTGGATTATGTGGGAGTGACTCAGCAGCTTTATTGCTTACTCTGACAGGGAGAGGCCTGATGAATCTGGTCAGTTCTCAGGAACTTTCTAAAGCTATTTTGAGTTGTTTACCCTCCTGTTGAAAGACCTTCCTTGCAGGATAGACTGTTTCACTCATGGAGAAAGTTCTTACTTATTAAATAAACCCTTACTTTAGCTCTTCATTACATACACACTCTGTATCAACTCAAAAGAACATGAGCACCTTGGGGATAGGGGTTATGCTGAAAGCATATGCTGAAAGATGTCTTTTATAACAAATTGGTTAATAACAGCAAATTCTCAGCTTCGTGTAGCAATGAGTACAGGGAGCCATGGACATGGCTATCAAGTGCAGGTGCTTGTCAGTGCTGGAGGTTTTGCCTGGATGGCTGTACTCACCCATTTGGCAGGACTATCAATAGCTGGAAAAGTCCTTTTGGCAGACAAACCTTGATCAACATGGGATCTCATAAAGCTGGCTTCCACCAAGGCCCGGGGATTCAAATAATTGTGCAACAGCCAAACTTCAAATAAGACCCAAAGCCCCTAACTTTGATTTTAGCCTCTTTAAGTGGTTCTTCAATCATCCTTTTTCAAGGAATGCTACAGAGATAGAAGCAAGACCAATTCTGTTTGGTGGGGTGGTGTGGGGCGATAAATGAGGGAGTGAGGGAGGTAGAAGAAGAGGGAGGGAAGGAGAGAGAAAATATAGTCACTGAAATACTGACACTTAGATCAAGTTAAGATGAAAATGTGAAAAAGTTCCCCTTTCTTGTAAGCTAACTTTTTTAAACCTAAGAATTAAAAAAAAAAGGTAGACTTGACTGCTTACTGCTTTCAGCACATTAAAATTCTCAATGACCAAGAAAAATTTAAACATATGTTATCACAGATCTTGAGAATATGTTTAGAGATAGATTGGCTGGCTCAAATGAAAGAAGTATGCTTAAATTTTAAGAAGCTGCAAGGTGGCTTTCAAAGTGACTGTAGTACTCTTTGACATTGCCACAAGCAAGGCCTGGGAGTTTTCATATCTCCCTATTATCAGCAACTCTCAGAAAAATCAATCTTTCTCTTACAGATACAGTTTTAATTTTCATTTCACCCATGGTCATCTTTCCATATGCTGATTTTTCTTTATTATTATTAATAATAATCATATTTATTATTTTGAAAAATTTTAAATTTAAATATATTTTGATCATATTCTTCCCCTTTTCAAGTCCTTCCAGATCCTCTCCCCCTCCAACCTTAAGATCTTTCTCAAAACAACAACAAAAGCCCCCAAACTAAGAAAGCATAATAAAACCACATTCAAAAAAACTTAAAAATTACAAAAAGCCAAACTGTAATGAAATAAATATAGAGGCACACAGATAAATAAATAATTGTAAAAAAAAACTGTGGAGCTTGTAGTAAGGGCTGCGGGGCTACGTTCCTGGCACCCGGCAGCCCGCACAGCTAGCTTTACCCGAAATAATTACACGAAAACTATATTCTTTTAAAGACTGCTTGGCCCATTAGTTCCAGCCTCTTATTGGCTAGCTCTTACATATTGATCTAACCCATTTCTAATAATCTGTTTAACACCACAAGGTGGCTTACCAGGAAAGATCTTAACCTGCATCTGTCTGGAGTGGGAGAATCATGATGACTGCCTGACTCGGCTTCTTTCTTCCAGCATTCTGTTCTGTCTACTCCGCCTACCTAATTTTCTGTCCTATTAAAGGGTCAAGGCAGACTCTTTATTTAACCAATGAAATTAACACAAAACAGAAGACTCTCCCCCATCATGAGCTCAATTATATGTTAGTTAACTGCTCTTGATTGTGAGGCCTGTCCTGGAATGGTTGATATACCCAAAGTCACTCCACTGGAGAAAACTGGTTTTTTCCTCTCCTAGTAGGAGTAAGGCACAGTTCATGATTTGCACATATGTATGTAATACATTCTGGTTACTCTACTCCTACATTGTCTTCTTACCATCCTTCTCAAACCTGCCCCTTCTGTATAGATCCCTTTCCCATGCTCATGTGTTTTGTGTTTGTTCTGTGATCTGCTGAGTTAACGAGGGCCATGTGTATGACCACAACTGTGGAGTCTCTGGTGGAGCTTGGTGAGCTCACCAGTGGGTAAACAACTGAAGATAATGACTCCCTCTCCTCCAGAATGCTGCAATTGCCGCTAGTTCAGCAGGGAGCGTTGGGGCAGCATAAGCCCTTCTTTTTCATAGATATCCATCCAAGCTTTATTTGTAACAATTAAAAACAAAATATAGTAGCATCAGCATGCAGACAGACAGACAAAAGTGTGTGTCTACACAATGCTTATGAACTCACAGAGACTGTGCGGCATGAACAGGACCTGCCCAGGTCCAAGTCAGATGTGGTCCCAGTAGTGAGAGAGGAAGTAGGCACAAGCCCCATCTCTAACCCAGAAGCTCTTTCCAAATGATAAACACTCACAAAGGAAAATTTCCTTTTCTCCAATGGAGTCTCATTGGGAATACAAACCACACTTAAGGGCAGGCTCCAGGCCCAACAATAGATGACCAACACAAAATTAACTCAATGATATTTATTTATTTATTTATTTATTTATTTATTTATTTATTTATTTATTAAGGATTTCTGCCTCCTCCCCGCAACCGCCTCCCATTTCCCTACTCCTCCCCCGATCAAGTCACCCTCCCTCATCTGCTCGAAGAGCAATCAGGGTTCCCTGACCTGTGGGAAGCCCAAGGACCGCCCACCTCTATCCAGGTCTCATAAGGTGAGCATCCAAACTGCCTAGGCTCCCCCAAACCCAGTACGTGCAGTAGGATCAAAAACCCTCTGCGATTGTTCTTGAGTTCTCAGTATTCCTCATTGTCCTCTATGTTCAGCCAGTCCGGATTTATCCCATGCTTTTTCAGACCCAGGCCAGCTGGCCTTGGTGAGTTCCCGATAGAACATCCCCATTGTCTCAGTGTGTGGGTGCACCCCTCGCGGTCCTGAGTTCCTTGCTCGTGCTCAGTCTCCTTCTGCTCCTGATTTGGACCTTGAGATTTCTGTCCCGTGCTCCTCTGTCTCTGTCTCCTTTCATGGCCTGATGAAGGTTAATATTCATGAGGATGCCTATGTGTTTGTCTTTGGGTTCACCTTCTTACTTAGCTTCTCTAGGAACATGCATTATAAGCCCAATGTCCTTTATTTATGGCTAGAAACCAAATAAGCCAGACCCAAAAAGAGGAACATGGGATGTACTCACTCATATTTGGTTTCAATGATATTTTTGAAGGATTTTTTTGTCTTACAATGCTTTTTCTGAGCATTTTATCCCTTCATGTCTTTGACATATATTATGTTTTTCCCATTTTATGTCTTTATGAGATTTCTCTCTGTGCATGAATTGGTATGTCTCGGCATCTATGCGGTTCTCATGCTTTTTTTTTCCTTTGGCCCTTTTTTCTCTTCATTTGTTTGTCTTGTTCATCTTTGCTTTTATTTAATCTGATGTTTTTTTATTTTTCTTTTTTAGATGTCTGTTTCATTTCTAATGATTGCAAACAAAAAAGGGTATGGATTTGGATGTGTGGAAGGAGCTGGTGGAAGGAAAACCATAATCAGAATATATTATATGGAAAAAATAATAAAATAAAGTCCTAAATGGTCACTAATCTAAGAATAAAAGTTTTTATTTAATTACAAGATAACCATGGTTAACAATAATAAATTTAATATTTCTGACTAGTTAGTAGAGAGAATTTTGAATGTTTCCATTATGTGAAACTAACATGTTTCAGGTGGAAGATAGACCACTTTCCATGATATGATCATTTCATAAAGACATGTTTTGAAATACCATATTGAATTTTGAAATAATGTAACTATTCTGTAAGCTTGAAATTGTTTACTAAAAGAAAACTTTTAAAAACAGAATATGGGGTAAATATATGGCTCACTGCATAATGCATTTCCCAATCACGGACCTGGGTTCAGTCCTCAGATCCCATGTAAAGCTATAAGTACTAAATTTAGAAAATAATGTGTAAACTTTTTAAATGTTCCAAAATGTTACATTAAACTCTTAGTACATGGAAAATGGAACCACAATTTATACAAAAAGACTTTCAAAAAACCAAAATATTATTTATGACCCTTCAATGTAAAAACAAAAACACACTTTCATAATCAATATTACAAATGGATTTTCTCTTTCCCTCTTGCAATGAAAAACTGGCTGGCATATTACACTTGAAATCTGATACATAGAGAAGCATTTTGGGCAGATGCGTTGAAGAGATTTTCTAACAAGATCCATTCTCTCACAATGTCCATATTCTTTTTCTGTTGGACTCTGAATCTTCTTTTACGATAGTATTTTATATTATAGTACCTTGCACTTCATAGAATGGTTTATAAAAATTAAGGAAATAAGTAATTTAAATTAAAGATAAGTTAAACTCTATTTAAATCAAAAGCTTAATTATTGGGAGAGAGAGACACACGAGGAAACACAAAGAGCCCGTGGGCTTTATTTAACTAGATTCATGGAACATTAAATATCCAGGCACATATACTTCACATCCATCTTATTTAGACATGTTTCATAAGAATATTTTATGGTCATTCTCTCTTCATTGCATCCTAACCCTATTCATTCCTTATACATTTTTATCCATTTCCTCAAACTTAAACTGGTTGGTTCTATTTAAATTTTAGCATTTTGAATATTATTTCAAAACCACCTTGGTTATTTTCAACTGTCACTGCTTGTTTTCAAATCAACTCACCTATGCTCTGTAATTGAGAAATAAGAATTCTGAATGCTACAGTTCTTATTTTTCAGGTGGCCTTGTACTCCATAAGCCTTGGGTACTCATTTGAAACTCAAAGATGGAAGAGAGGAGAGGCCTACCTGTCCCTTCCTGCTTGTCTGCCTTTCCTAATTGCCCTAGCCTCACTCCAACAAAAGTCTCTTTCTAAACTCAAGCAGTTAGTACCAACCTCTAATAATCTGCCCACCCACTCCAAGATCCAATGGACTTGCTCTTTCAAAGGTAATAGCCCTTATTGAGAGATGATCCACTCACAGAGGTCTGAGTCTAAAGTCCTATGATCTGAGATACCAAGAGAAGATGAGAAATACCTCTCAGAGTTTGGAGCATGGTCCCAAAATGCCACTTCCAAAGTCTCCTGGGGCATCAGCTGCAGTTATATTGGCCACCTTCTCAGAGGGAGTCTGTCCTCCACAACAACCTTTCTAAATTTCTTCAGAATTTAACCCCATCCTCTATGTTCCAAGCCTGAGAAAGCCCCATTCCCATTAGACCTTAATGCTCTATTTATGATTCTTCAACACTACATTCAATTTTTGACACTAAATCCTTCCATTTTTACCTTTTCGCTACTATTTATCTGCTCTGACCAGACTCCGAGTCTGATATTACCTTAATAGTCCCAGAAAAACAAACCTTAAAAATGAGATTAATGGATTAGTCTAGTTGTATCCTTGACCATAAACAATGTACTGAGTTCTTGCCAACTCAAAATGAGAAATCAGTAATCCCTGGCATGCTGGGTATTGTGATTAATTAAATTGTCACCTATGGCTGATTGTGATAAAATGTCTAAAGACACTTGTGGAACCAAGTGTCTTCTCTTGATATAAATGGGCTAGGATGTTTAATTGCTATATTGGAGAGCATGCAAAACAGAAGTGACAAGCTCTGGCCTTTAAACTCTTAGTCCAATTAACAAAGTGCAAGAGATGCTCCATGCGTCCCTGGAAGAATCTTTCAATTTCACAGATAATCACCATCAAAATTCAAGTGTGCCAGTCTCAGAATCAAGAGCAGTTGAATTCTCAGACCTTCAGGAGTTGATATCTGAAATTAGAAAAGAGAGAGAAAGAGAAATGGGGGTTCCCATGGCCCTTATTTACTTGTTTGCAGTACTTCTATATCTGTTGTTACTAACTTCAGAGTATATAGAAACTTGAATATAAAGAACTTTCAGAAAGACAATATTATCTTGTAGTATTTCTACAGAAATGACAGAAAGCACAATAGATCTTCATATAATTCTGTGTGAAATTTTGTTAAAGGAAAAATATCTCCCCAACCTCTTTAAGAACTGGGTGCTAATGTCCCTTGGACTTGATCCGAGACAAGTTTGTGGGAGCTGGTGACTATGTATTGAACAGTGAGATACTGGTAGATATACTTGCTCTTATGACCCTGTATGTAGTACTTGCTTAGTTCCTTCTGCCAAGTCTCCACTGCCGTTGCTCATGGATCCATAAAGGTGGATCCAGTTCCCACACTCATCACCTGACCCTATGTCTTACCATGGACTGACATTTTTCAAAAACTCTTAAATGATTACATATATGTGCCTGTAAAATTTACTGGAATTTTGCAGAATAAATTGTGATGTTACTGGGTCTTGGCATAATTGCGTATACCTTTTAAGGCCGTTTCCTCCTTGCCTCCAGAATCCAGTTCATAACACCACTTCTCAAGAGAAGACATTTCATGCCTCATTTGACCAGAAGAGACTTATTTACATAGCATGTAATTGCAAGTTAACACCTGTGATGAAAATATCTCCCAGGACCAAAATGTCTTCACTTCAATCTTGCCTGTGATGTCAAGACTGTTTGAGGTTAATATGAAACATCTCCCAAATGGTCATAATTTGAGGCTTAGTACAAGCTGGAAGAATGATTGAAATGTTATTAGATCGCGCAGGTTGTGTTTTAACAAGCATGTGACCCACTGATGAATTCATGATTTTATGTCACTGATATTGGTAAAAACTAGTAGGTGGGAAGAACTGGTGTAAAGGAGCCACACAGAATAGCTCAGCAAAGAGTTACCTTGCCCTCATTCCTTTCTTCTGTCTCTGCTTCAAAGCCATTGTGAAATGAGCAGGTTTTCTGTTTGGTTTTCCACCATGACATCCTGCCTCACTACAGGCCCCAAACCTATGGAATCAGCTGAGCATGGATGGATACTTCAGAATGGTAAACTAAAATAAATTTTCTTTCTTCCATTAAGATGGGGCTTCCACTCATATATTTTGTCACAATGTTAAAAAAAATGGATAAACCCAAAAGGAAGCATTAGATTGTCAAGTCCACGATCAAATGCAATTTCCTTTCATAATTTCTCACCTAACTCCTATAATCCACTTTGCTTATTGGAGATGGGCCAGTTTTCTGAGCACTGTGAATAATCCACAAAATAGCCATCACATGAAATTCAGAGTTCCTGTTTTAATCAGTACTTAAATCAGACTCTAAAAGGTTATGTAGTGAACCAAATTTCAAGTAGCTGGTATGTACTAAGGCTGGACTATTTTAACAGAATAGGCAAACTCCAAATAGCAAAGCCCATTCTATTTCACCATATTACATATCCCAGTATCTAATAGAGAAGTCTTTCATGTTTAAGTCTCCTGCTTCTGGAATATTACATGGCTATGAGCTGTGACTGTAGCTGAGTAAAAAGAGGAGGGTAAGAGGCACATTAAATACATAAGACTGGAGAAAACATAAAGGACTTAATGAAAAAAATTGCCTGGTCAGACTTGTTCATAAGGTAATAACTCCGTTGAGAAGAGGACAAGTTAAATAAGAGAGCTGATGACTGTGAGAAATAAAGAACATAATCACCAAATTAGGGGCAATAGTAGAATTCATTCTAGAAAGAAATTGTGTATTCGGGAAATGTTATGAGGAATGTCAAACTGAATAACTGAATTCAGAGACTGAATCAAGGATGGAGAAGTGAGTGAAAGAATGGGTTAAGGGCAACCTGCAAGGTTTCTGAATATGAGTGAAATAGACGCCAAAAAAAATAAGAGTAAAATGGACTGCACAAAAAGATTTATTTTGTGAACTAATAAAGTTTCAAATATCTGTTTGGGGCATTTGTTCCAAAAGTCTTCTAGTTTCTCTTTGAAGACCTGTGTTTTTCTCTGACCTCAATTCTTTGTAAGGAATGGTGCCCATTCAAGATACTGAGCTAGGTTGAGTGTGGTGGCTCATGTCTTTAATCTCAGCATGTGGGAGGTAGAGGCAGGCAGTTATTTGTGAGTTCTAGGCCAGCCTTGTCTACATAATGAGTTTAAAAACAGCCAGGGCAACATAGAGAACTCGTGTCTCAAAAATAAAAAAAGAAGGGAAAGAAGAAAGGAAAGGAGAGAGAAAAAGAATAACAGCCAATCTAAATGCATATCCACTCAAACCATAGTAGGTGTGTTCTACTTTCCATTCCGTTGATAAACTGCTGTTTAATTTTGTTATTGTCTATACCTCTTTGCAAACTCTGTATCTCAATAAAAAAAAGTCAAGAATAAGTCTAGTGTTTCTTCTTGGAGTACTATTCCCAATACTAAGTAAAACAATAGTGGGAAATTCCAATAAAAAATAACAGTACACAAACTCAATTTTTCTAGCACTAGAATTTAATAAAAGCCAGCACAGAGGATGTCTTTATTGAATTGAATGGTATGTTTTAGTAAACATACCCATGATAAACCAGAATGCATAGGCCCCAAAATCTAAAGTGTATAAAGACCATCTCTTGACCAAATAAAAGTCCAATCTATCGACAGGATTCTTGGAACAGGTGGATGATCACAGAATTCCTCAGAATTTATTCCTAAGAAACTTATAGTTCTTTAAAGGCAAAATCACAATTTTCTGTTTGAGAATTTTGCAACACTACAAAAAGTGGAGACAGCCTGGAAAACAGATTTTCAAAGGAAGGTTCAAGAACATCTACATAGAGAAAAATAGATAGCACTGAAATGCAGTTTTGCCATTTCTTCTGGTATACCAGTAGCTCTTGAAAGAGACATAGAGTGGAAGCCCTCAAGGTCCTGAAAACACCTAGCTGTTGCTGCCCCTATATGTATTTGACAATATACAAGGCATATCATATTGTATATAAAGTATATATCATCTATATACATGTATATTGCAGGAATGGTTCCAGCTTATTTCTTTCTTATTCTCTCCACTGGCTGTTGCTTTGTTGGTGTTGCATCTATTATCTTGTTTATCAACACCTCTTTTTTTTTTTGGCAGTACTTCTTTTCTCCTAAGCTATATTCTTATTATTTGACTCAGAGAAAGGAAGAATAATTCAACCCTAACTGTTATGGATGCCTTTGTGAATCAGGGTTTCAAAAGCAGAGCATCTAATCCAAGTTCTACCAGTAATTAGTCCAGTACAGTTATTATTATTATTATAACTGGGGAATGACAGTACCATACTACAGACACTTGTGTCTCATATTTGAGCCATGGAAGAAAATCTAATTCTCTCTCTCTCTTTTTTTCTTTACCCATTTCAATGAGTTTGGATTTAAACCAGAAGCTAGTAGCCATTTTGTCACCAGAAGGATTGAGCATGTCTGAAAATTAGGTCACCACACAGAGAAACTAGCTAAGACAGAGGGAACTAGAGATATTGTTTCTAGTTTTTTGTGGAATGTGCACCACTAGAGTACATTTTCAGTAATAGAAACTGATGCAGTTTTCACAAGCGTTGCTGTCATTCTTGTATAATCCAATTGGTTTCCCATTCTTTTTTTTTTTTTTGCTCACCTAAAATAAAAGATTCCTGACTAATCCTGCTGTAAACATATAGAATTCAGTCCTCTTACAGAACCATGCTCAGTCTGTCCCATTTCCCAGCTTCCTTTATACTTCTCCATCTGAGAGGAGCCCACTCTAAGAAACTTGCTTCCCAGCCTAACAAGCTGATGGCCTTTGACTCTATCTACAGCTAATCTGCTGATTTGCTTCTTTGCTTTAGCAGTTAATGTACTGCTTGGAAGGCAAATGTAACAATTGCTGATGTAAAGATGAGGATGCCTCATAAGTCACGGAAGCTTCTCCACTGTGGTTATGAGCCAAGCACGACTTCTCTTTAGACTGTAACTCTGACTTCTGCAGTCTCCATCCTTTATCCCTTTAGAAGCTTCCTTTCCTGGCATGGTTGTTCTGATATAGTTCTGCTTAAAGCTGTGATTCATACATCTCAATAAGAACACTAAAGTATTTCAAAAATGATGATCCTGAAAGGGAAAAAAAGAACTACTAATAGAAAGGTAATTGATTGTGAAAAAAAATCTTTTTATACCTGCTTTAAAAGTAAACTCATATAAGAATATCTTAAGCTATTACTCATCCAACCCAGTCACCATGTAGGATAATTACGGAAGAATTGTGAGTAAGGCAAATTCCCAGAGCAACAGTCAATCTCTGGTTTTCTTCCATTTTATCAATTATCTCAGATTTAACCTTTCTCCAAAATCTGACTCTTCTGTTTGTATTTCTCAGATTTGCCTAATAAAAGCAATAAACGTGACTTTTTGAGGAAAAGTCAAGAGACCGAGGAAGCCAAAGGACACTGGAAGCAAGCATGTAACTGGCAATGCTCCGTTACTCATTCAGTGCTCAATGATAAATCCATACCTCTCTCTCACTTCCAAGAAAGGGCAACAGTAATAACACACACCTCCACATCCCAAAGGAGGCTTGGTCCTCCGGGCAGAGAAAACCAGAACACACGATTCCCAAAGCACAGCATTGCTTTTAAGGAAGTACTGGAATAAACACAAATGTGTGGGCCTTCTTTAAAATATTAAAAACCCAAATTGAGTTTTCTGTGAGAGTGTAACATGCATATAGTCATAAAATGGAGGTTTTAAAGCTTTCTAATACAACAATATTGGAATGATTGAATTTTATAAAAGTGTAAAACCCTCATCTGTAATAGGAAATCAATGGATCGTGTTTAAAGATGATACCGCAGTAGTAGAGCAGTTGGAATATAACTTTTAAATATATTGGCCATGGTGGAGCATGTGTGTGAAGCCAACATTTAGAAAACAGAGGCAGAAGGGTGTTGCAAATTTAAGGGCAGTCTGTTTTATATAGTAACTTCCAGGCTAGCCAAGGTTGCATAGGGAAACTCTGTCTCAGAAAAAGATAAAGAATAAAGAAAAAAATAAAAAGAAAGAAAGAAATAAGGGTATAAGTAATATAACCAATATAATACTCTAATAAATACAATGAACATGAATTGACTCCAAAGAACAAAACTTGAAATCATAAAATGAAATGATAATAAGGTGTTCCATTTTTAAAATCTGGCAAGGAACATGGGGATATATTGAAATTCACTATCATACAAATGTTATCCTTCAAAATAACTGAGTCTCAGTGTAGAATCAGGTCACATTATCTTCCTTAGCTTAGTTTTCTACTCTAGTTTTTGTCCATGACTAAACCAGGTGTATTAATGCATACCTGTAGCCATAGTACTTAGAAGGTAGAGTCAGATCAACCAAACTAAACTAAATAAGGAGACCCTGCTTAAGACAATTATTATTTAATAGATATATGATAGATATGTAGATAGACAGATATAGATAGATAGATAGATAGATAGATAGATAGATAGATAGAGATAGATAGATAGATAGAGATAGATAGATAGATAGATAGATAGATAGATAGATAGATAGATAGATAGATAGATAGATAGATAGGATATTTTTAGTAAAGCATTATAAATATGTTAACAAGAATATGGAGAAAATGAAAAGATAGATCAGTTAGTAAAATGGTTTTCTCGAAACAAATGGATCTGACCTTGATTACAAGAGTTCATATTTTAAAAAGTTGGTAATGAGCCGGGCGGTGGTGGTGTATGCCTGTAATCCCAGCACTTGGGAGGCAGAGGCAGGTGGATCTCGGTGAGTTCGAGGCCAGCCTGATCTACAAAGGGAGTTCCAGGACAGGCTCCAAAGCTACAGAGAAATCCTGTCTCGAAAAAACAACAACAACAAAAAGTTGGTAATGAAGTGCTCTCTTGCTTGCTATAAAGAGGGAGCAGCAGATCCTCAGGGCTTTCTGGCCAACCAGCCTAAATTATTTGGCTCTCTCCAAGCCAGTGAGAGATCCTGTCTCAATATAATATAACAGATTTTACCTAGAAAAGACACCAAAGATTATCTTCTAGCATCTATGTGTACCTGCACATATATAACAAGAATATAACTTGAATTTATTACATTGGTACTTTTAATTATTTTCAAAATATTTTTGTAATTTTTTCATTTATTGAAGATAGATTATTTTCTCATACAATATATCTTAATTACAGTTTCTTCTCCCTCTACTCCTCCAGGTTTTTCCTCGCCTCCCCTTCCTGATAGATCTACTTCTTTTCTATGTCTCATTAGAAAAGAACAATCTTCTTGGAGATCAAAACCAAACATAACTGAATAAAATATATTAAGATAAAACAAAAAAATTACATCAGGCTAGACAAGGCAACCCAACAGGAGGAAAAGAGCCCAAAGAGCAGCACACGAGTCAGATCCACTCATTCACACATTCAGGAGTCCCATAAAAATACTAAGCTGAAAGCTATTAATATATATGCAGAGGGCCGGGTGCAGATCTGTGTAGAACCAGCTCTTTCTGCTTCAGACTGTGAGTTCATATAAGTCTTGCTTAGTTGATTCTGAAAACCTTGTTCTCCCGGTGCCCTCCATCCCCTCCGGCTCTTACTCTTTTTCCACCTCACTTTCCTTGGAGTTCCCTGAGCTCTGACAAGAAGGGTTGATGGTGAATACCCATTTAGAACTGTGTGTTCCAAGATGTCTCTCTGTGCATATGTCTGACTTGGGTGTGCACTACCTGACCACATCATGTGTAATCCATTGATGTCCCATCTACACAGCTCAGCATGGCACCTTCCACTCACTGCTCAATCATCATTTTGGTAAATGAGAACTCCTACTGCCGAGCCATTTAAATGGGACATAAAGCAGGGTACAATTAGACAAGTTTGCCTTTCTTGTGAGTGACTAATGATCAGGTACATCCATGTCCTTCTTTACAGAACCTGTTTGATACTACTTGAAAATTTTAAGCTACAGCTGGGAGACAAAGAATAAAGCATGTGGGTTTTGTGGTCAAGTGGCTTAAGTTAGACATCCAGTCTGTTATTATTGGACATAGGGGCCAATGTCAGGCTACATAGTTATGCATACCCTAAGATTCTGTATCTTCACTTGATGAGCAATGCATCTATTCATGGAACCATTCCCTGAGTCATCTTTATTGGCCTCTACTCCATCTCTTTCTCCACACGGTACCCCTCTTACAATGTAAGAAAATCATGTGGCATGTCTGCTTTTAACAATGGAAGCATTAGAGGTAATCTGTACAAGGCTTACCACCTAACTGTCTTTAATCACCTCTCTCTCTGATGAGCTTGCAGGGGTGGTGGTGGGGACCAACCATCCTTTACACCATTAGGTTAAAATTGGAAAGTATTCATTTCATTCTGCTCCAATAAATCCAGGATCTTCTGAGTTGGAAAAAGACAGGATAATACAAATAGTCTGGCAACTGATTCTGTGCCACCATTACTAAAGCTTCATGCAAATGAGACTCTGATTTGCAGAAAAGAACATATTCTGGGGAAAGCCGAATTCGTATTCTTCAAAAATGTCACCCCTGAGAGACTGTGCTGAAGTGAATGATTCTATACCTGTGTATATGCTGGCCACAGCACCAAATTAACTCTGCTTCTAAAAGAGCACATGAAGCTGGGAGGGGAAAATGGCGGCAGGGGTGCTAGAAAGGAATTAGAATGGAACTATACCAGTGAAGTTGAACAAAATATAATATACACATGCATAAAATTGTCAGACAGCAAAAGTATGTACCTTGATTGATAATGTTCCTTAGCAGGGCAGCTATACAAGGTAAATAATTCTTAACTAAGGTGGCGTCTTGTCTTCAAGGTACTCACTTCCACTGGGAAGCCACAGAAACTTGCTGACTATAGCAG
Organism: Microtus pennsylvanicus; assembly: GCF_037038515.1. NCBI lineage: Eukaryota > Metazoa > Chordata > Mammalia > Rodentia > Cricetidae > Microtus > Microtus pennsylvanicus. The sequence goes on from NC_134583.1 coordinate 130,641,717, forward strand.
TAAGATAGATGCTGAAAGGGAGAAGAGTGTAAGACTCGACCTAGCAGTGGGAAAGAAGCCTGGTTCCAATGCCGGAGCAGAACTCATGCCCTCAAGGAGCTGGTCAGCACAAAATGAGCCCTGTGTTCCTGTGTGCTCTTTGCTGTGTTTAGTTTTCCTTTGGTAGCTTTTGTCTCACTGATTGGCTTTTTGTTTGTTTGTACTTTTAGTTTTTTTTTATTTTTGTTTTATTTAGGTTTTGACATTTTGTTATTTGTTTTTGAGAAAGAGAAAGAAAATGAATTTGGGTGAGTAGGGCAGTGGTTAGGATCAGGGTAGAGTTGTAGGGGAAATACATGATAAAATATATGAGAATTTTAATTAATAAGTAATATAGAAGTTCCTAACTTCATGGGGGGGTTGGTCACTGTTTGACCACTGAAAATAATATTCACTAGATTCAACTTCAAACCCACAGTAATTGATGAGCAAATGTTTGCAACAGTGGCCAAACTATTGAAAACTAGAAAGTTAACATAGTCATATTGCTCAGCCTTCCAGGCCGAGAGCTCATCATTCCCTGGGTGCTCTCACTTCTGAAATTCTTCTACTTACTTCCCTGAACACTGCAGCTAATGACCTCATTCCTCACTCGGAATGCCTGGACATGAACTGCCCAAATGGAACACTGAGGAGCCCACTGAGTATTTGTGTAAAAATCTCACCTCCCTGATATAGTCACCCCCTCCATTCATGTGACATCCTTTCTTCAAAGATTACACATTTGAAGCTGCAGAGAATACGCTGCTTTATGAATTGAGATGCTGTATGTCAGTGTAAGTAGCAGGAAATAGAGGAACCTTTTATTTCTGGAGAAACCTTTGAGTGTCTTCTCTACACTGGCCATCACAGAAAAGGTCTTGACAATTTAATAATTTCTTTTCCATAAGGTAGAATACATTCTTCCTTCTTTTCCACAAGGTGGAATACATTCATGAAATGGTCTCTTTTCTTTAGAATGTTTTTCCGCTATTATCCCCTCTAATCTCCCTAACTTTTTCTCATATTAACCTTCTCCATGCCTAGTACCCTGAAGCTCTCCCTATGTCTAGGCAAAGACACCTATGCTTCCCTGAAATCCTCAGGCAGGTCCCAGCCACTGGATCAAAAGCTCAATAGTTCACCTCTGTGTTTCCCTCCCTAAACAAATCTAAGTGCCTATTGCTTGATATTTTACCAATATTTTACATCAGCACAATTCAGCAACAGGCTTAGAAGCTCACTCTGTGCTAATTTCCACCTGGATGTGCTGTTTTGCTATCTAGCTGATGGAAGAACAGGACAAGCACAGCATTAGGCCACTGTCTTGTCACACATGTGAACAGAGACCAGATCACCTTAGTCCTGTGAATTCAGGCAATCACAGTTTAAATCATATAAACCAAATAGCAACTCTCTTCAATTCAGGAGACATTTGTAGAAAATGAGCCTATACTACCACGAGTGGCTACCTCTCTCTAAATACAGGGAGATAGCAAACATGAGGTAAAGTAATCTGTGTCCCCCCCACTATAGAAAAGAGGGGGAAACGAGCACAAAGTATGTCTTCCCTGGAGCATTTGGAAACTAAAGGAGAAATCTTTAAACCACTGCAATCCAGTGATGAGGTCACTCAAATAGCTGAGCCTGACAAATGCAGTCAAATATATTTGTGCTCAGTTACCAATTAGTTATACTAAAACCAGTTACGTAAATGACTTAACTCCTTCTGTTTATATTTCTCTTCCCACCGACTTTAGTGAGGCATTTGTAAGCATTAAGATAATCATGGCTTTTATGAGTTCAAGTCACGAACAATGAGCCAGCACACAGGGTGAACATTTTCTGCAACCTTGCCGTGACCCTCCGTGATACAGTGGCCTACTTATAAGCAAAGCAATTTAAATCCATCACCTAAAGGCCTTTAATTTGACTAGACAAATCTCCTTCTCACTTTCTCCTCTTGGAAACACTTGCAAAACAGACTAAAAATAAGCTCAGAGTTTAGTTATCAGTCTGCCTGCCAACAGCAATTCTTTTCTATTTCTCTTAAAAACAAGGTATCATCTTTCTTGTCACAGTTTGAATGTGAAATATTCTCCATGAGCTCACACATATCTGAAACATGTGGTTCCCAGAGGGGGCCACTGTTGGAAAGGTCGAGGAATCTTTAAAAAGTGGACTCTCACTGAAAACAGACCTCTGGACTTTATACAGTGCAGTCCCACTTCCTGAGCAATGCGACCAGCTGGCTTCCCGCTCATGGCCACCAAGCCTTCTTGGTGCTTACTGCTGAGTATTGCCAGCCATCACGGAGCAATGCCTTCCAACGTAACCCAGAACACAATCTTTCTTGTCTTTTTCAGTTGCTTTTCTCAGAGTAGTTAGCCACAGCAACATGAAGTGTAATGAAGATATTTCTAGACATTCCTTTGTCACACAGCCAACAAGCTGGGATTTGACTCTGCAGGACTCCAGAGTGCAAATTTGCAAGAGTTCTTAAAATCCAGACATCTGCAAACTTTCTATGATGCAACTAGTGAGTCAAAGGAGAGCCACGGTTCAAACAGTAAAGGACACCACAGTTGAGGCATGTATCAGTGGGTCCAGTATCTCTGCGGGAAACAAAGTTGAGTTTAATTTCCAGAAGGAATCTAATAGTGATATTTCTATGAACTTCTATCAGCAATAGTTTTCAAGTCTAATATACTCTAATCTATCATTTTTCTCTGCACCCCCCCTACTACTAATGGGATTGCTATTGGGGAGCTGAGCTACACTTCTGAGAATAAAGCTCCCTCTTTATAAATATGAACACTGCAACTTCTGAGACATGAATGCAGCAGAAGAGATTAGCTGGGACTTCCCTTCAGCTTTTGTGGACTCTGAGATGCAGAGTGTCTAAACTCTGGAACAGCGTACTTAACTCCCTCCCTGCAGTCTAAATGGAAGTTTAATGTTGTTCTATTAAATAGTCAGGGTTTTTTTTAACTCCAGTCCTGTTTATGTATTACTTTAGAAATTTTATATAACATCTGGACAGGATAACTGATTCTCCATGTACATATCTTAATCTGGAAAATGTTAACCAAGCCACTAGGAGGCCACGTAGTACCCGATAGGCATGTGGTATCTGTAATCCCAGGTAGCCTGCCAAACCTTGACCCCTCCCGAGAAAAGGTCAAGACCACTTCCACAGGCTTTTTAAACTGCTCCCCCCAAATTAAACACGTGGTTTTCCCCTCTTCCTCTCCGGTGGTAACATTGGCGACTTCCCCTTTCCCTTCAGGGCCACCCAAGAGTGCAGGTGTCTAATTAAACCTGGATATCTTTTAATTTGGTCTGATTTGGTTTGATTGGGATTATTTTGCGTCAGCAGAGTGGCTCGGTTAGGAAAATATTCGAATATCTTGCATATCATCATAGAACCTTCATCTGGTGATGGATGGAGATAGAGACAGAGACCCACACTGGAGCACTGGACTGAGCTCCCAAGGTCCCAATGAGGAGCAGAAGGAGGGAGAACAAGAGCAAAGAAGTCGGGACCACGAGGGGTGCACCCACCCACTGAGACAGCGGAGCTGATGTATTGGGAGCTCACCAAGGCCAGCTGGACTGTGACTGAAAAAGCATGGGATAAAACTGGACTCTCTGAACATGGCGAACAATGAGAGCTGATGAGACGCCAAGGACAATGGCAAGGGGTTTTGATCCGACGTAATGTGCTGGCTTTGTGGGAGCCTACCCAGTTTGGATGTTCACCTTCCTAGATATGGACGGAGGGGGAGGACCTAGGACTTACCACAGGGCAGGGAACCCTGACAGCTCTTTGGACTGGAAAGGGAGGGGGAAAGGAGTGGGGGGAGGGGAAGAAGGGTGGGAGGAGGGGGAGAAGGGTGGGAGGAGGGGGAGGGAAATGGGAGGCTGGGAGGAGGTGGAAACTTGTTTTTTTTTCTCATTTTCTCAATAAAAAAAAAGATTAAAAAAAAGAAAATATTCCTAATAGTACCCTCTTCTCATCTCCAGTCTCACTCACCAATAATAGAGGCAAAATACACCTGAGCCTTTGAAATCTGAGAAGGTATCTCTGGTCTATTTTTATCCATGAAGAAATAGAGCATCCTGCCTCCATCCCACTCTCCATAGTATTCCCATTATTAGCTTCTTCTTTTCATCCCTTTTGGTCCCTATTCTACTTCCTAGCCATCCACATAGGCTGTAATCAAACCTTTTTGTCTGAGTCTTGCTTTTTAATATAGCAAACACAGCTCAGCTCTCTTCTAATGTCTTCACTACCTGCCAAGTACAGACCCTACTTCCTAGCGCCCGTAGTCTGCTATAACAGTCCCTCATCAAAACAAGCAGATTGTTGGGCTTAGCATCCTGATTCTGCCCTCTGGTAGCCATGTGACTTTACCTAAGGCTCCTCAGCCCTCTATGCCTCTGTCTCTCTGTATGTTTGATGAGAATATTAATGGCACATTCCTCACACAAATTTAAAACTCATTTTTAGAAATGATTTGTGTCTTTGTAAGTTCCCATAAGCACCTTTAATTATACTCAGCTATAACCACTATTTATACAGATTATCTTAAAATCTAGTCTAGCTATCTCCTTTGGAAACCCAGCTATCTTAACTCAATTACACTCCCTCTTCTGAGTCCACCCTTGCATTTGGCTTTTTTATGGAAATGGTTTTCTGGAATCTCTTTTAGTGAAATTTACTTAATCCCACTGCGAAACTACCTAAATATAGGTATTTTTCATATACTACAACACATAGTAGGTATGTTAATGTTTATTAATTCATATCAACAGAAAACAAATATATGAGATAGAATGTATTTAGTTCATTCATTTACCTGTTCAATCAAATAGGAAGAGCCATAAAAAATTAAATTGTAGAATGTTATTTCCCTAGAAATTAAATTAAATTTTAATCCCTGAAGGTTAAATAAGTTTTTGTCTTGCCTATTAGATGGTCTCCACTGTATAACATCATTCCCTACAAGAGTAAAAGTACAAAGGGGTAAAGAGAACAGAAAACTTTTTGGTTTTTACTTTTATGAAAACATAAATTTCACTTTTTATTTATGCTTTTGAAAATATTTGGCAATCCTAATGAGCAAAGACTACAGCAAAAGAAGTAATTTTGGTATCCAAACACACATCATTCCCCAAAACCCGGATGGCTTCCATACTTAAGAATCCATTCAGAGCATATTCAGCTGGAGCTGGCTGAGGAATGTGCTGAGTTGGGCATTTGTGGAAGGTAATTGGTTTTTCATGACACCTCCCTCTGTGCTGTCACTGAGAAGGATCGAGTGCCAGGTCAGAGGTCACTGTTGATCAGCAGGTTTCACACAGAAGTGATTGCTGGAGGTCTAGTGGAGCAGAGTGAGTATCAGCAGGACTCTGTCTGTCTCTAAAGGTGGGTGGCTTCAGAGCATCTGGGCCTTCACTCCACTTCCCCCTCCTAAATCTCATGCAAATGGGTCTGTGAGGACCCAGCACAGCAGCATGCAAGCTTGTGAATTCTTGGAAGCATAGTTCAATCCTGACAGCTACATACAGTCCACAGCATCTAAGCTTGGTTTTTGTTCGGGATGGCGAACCTGGGTCCTCATATTTGACAGGCAAGAAGTCTTCCACTGAGCCACATCCCTGGTCCATTTCCCACTCTTTATATTGAGACAGTGTCTTACTAAATTGCCCGCATTGACTTTGAACTTGCTATATAACCCAGGCCGGTTTAGACCTTGCAGTTCCCATGTCTCAACCTCTCTGGCTACCAGGTTCCGCTCTGTAGTTTCTTTAGAAGACTCAGATATGAGCGCTTATAGCACCCGATTCATAATGGCAAACAGAACAAACCCTATCAAAAAACAACTGAAATATATAAACTGTGGTTTAGTCACACAGTTCAATACGAGGGGCCAAGCAGAGGACAAATAGCGCGTCTGGGATGCAAAGCATTCTGCTTTCTTTGTGCAAGCAGTCACTCTTCCATGTATTTCTCTGGATTCCTTTCTTCTCGATACTAAGAGGCAGTAGAATTTGGATAAGATGTGGCAAGAAGAAAAGAGGGTCATTTGGGGACCAGAAGTTCTATGCCATTCTATCTCTGCCGTAAACTCCACGGTAGCGGCATTCACTCACCTTATTCAAACTTCAGAGGGTTTAACTCTGAAAATGAAAGGTGGAGCAGCTGTACACTGTGCCTTACAATGTCATCTCCGAAACTAAATGCCACTATTCCTGAAAGTGCCTGGCATAGGGCTTGTCACAGAGTAAGCATTCATCAAACACTAGCCTCAATCAGGGGACAAGGAAACTTTCCTGAAGGCTTAGGGACTCTTACTGATGCTTAGGGACCCGGGACAGATTTTTAATACCCAATGCTCTTCACCTTTTTCATGATATTTAAAGCACTACTTACATGGTTTGGCAGTTTTTAGCAACATTTCTAGTTGCTAGTGTCTTCTTCTTTACAACTAATTGGTGTTTAAGAAAACAAAACTACACCTGTTTCTAAGAATTTGCATAGTTATGGTGGAACCAACAGAAGGCAGGTGAGTTGAGAGATAGGCTGGAACACGCATCTCCTTTAGCATAAAGGCAACCCATCCAGGTGAGGTGGGGCACTTTTTGTTGTCCCCGATATTTTTAGGCCACTGAGACTTAAAAAGACTATGCTCTTGGCTCCAGCTCTTTACTAAAATAAGCCAAGACTAACCAAGAGACTATAAAAAGTGGGCAGGATGGCCCAAACCTATCTGTTCTTGCTTGTTCCTCAGAGTGTGGCATAAAAATTACATCTTTTGAAGAGAATCTCTGAAATCTATGTGGATTATGGCCAAGTAAGCTTGTAGAAATATACACTAACACTCCTCAAAATTTAGCTCAAAATGATAAAAATGTCAAATATGACCAGATCTATTAAAGTATAAGAGAATATAGGTTTAATAAATAATAAAAACCGAAGCCATTTTAAGAAATGATTATCTTATAAATAATTTATATGAAGTAGGAAATAACTAAGAGATTTGATAGAAATAAATCTATATTTGATAGACAATTTGATTTAAATGACAGAAACCACATACTAAGGGAGAGGTACCTGCATTTTTTATCCCACTGTATGGGAGGAGGGCTTCAATGTGAATGAGCCATCAACACTGAAGGGTTTATCAAATGGAAAACTGGGAAAGAATACATTACTCCATACCCTGCTCATGTACGCCTTTCTACAGTAACAACACATACATTATGATAATTTTGATTTTTGAAATCTCTACTGACTTAAAGTTTCTGTTTCTAAGATCTGGCAATGAGAGGCTTATGAATAAGGGATTTTGCAAATTTCAATAACATTTTGAAATTTAAATCATTTTATATGAAAAACAGCAGCATTTACCAAACAAACCCCTACAGTTTATGTCTTTTGTTGGCATAATAAATAGACAAAACAGAAATGACTGTTTTCTTCCCTAGATCTATGTCTCACCCGCCTGTCTACGCGTATAATACAAATAGCAGCAATAGAAACGCATCAACTCTGGGCTGTAATTGTGAACGATTATAAGACTCATTGTTGGGCTAATTTGGGATTAAGAGCTACAAAATATCCTCTTTGCTTAGTCCTCCAAAAAGTCATTTGTATGAAGACATTTTACTAGTGAAAGTTTGTTTTTTAGTAATATGTATTAATTGTACAAAACAATAGGTTTCACGGAGGTATTATCATGTATGTATAATGCACTTTGACTTTATGAGCCCGGCTTATTACCATTCTCACCTTCTTCTGCCTCTCCTAGCCAGTTGTCTATTCCTTAATTGCCCCATTTGCTTGTTCTATCTTTTTCTTCTCTGTTACATGAGAAGAAACATGTGGTACTTACTCTTCTGTATTTCACCTATTTTGCTTAGCATTACTATGCAGTTCCATCAATTTTTTTCCTTTGTTTTTTTAATTTTTTAATTTTTTTTTATTTTTTATTTTTTGCTAACAAGGACTGGGAATGCAGCTGAGCACTGTCGTAGCAGAGCCTACGCCTGGCATGCACATGGTCCTGGCATCCATCCCAGAACATCAAGAAAAGTAGGTGTATTTTCACAAAACTGATAGGATTTCTTGCTTTATGGGTGAAGAGTGCCCACTGTGTATAGAGAGCTCATTCTTGTTAACCACCCGTGGGCAAGTAGGTGGATCTCATGATTTGACTACTGCGAAGAGTGGTATAAGGAACATAGGTATGCCGTATCTCTATTGTGTACTGACTTAAGTAAGTTTCAATCACCTAGAAAGAGGCAGTGTTCCCTGTGAAGGTAAGAGCCCCACAGATAGCCGTCTCAGGCACACATGCTGTGCTCCACTCTGCAGCATGTCACCTGGCTCTCTTCACATTTATTTAGTTTATAGACATTAGATGATGTCTAATGAATACCTTAAGGCACGAAACATTTTCCTTAGAGATAACAAAGGAACCCTCCCTCTGCCTTCCCAGCTCACTGCTCCTTAGCAGCAGTTTAGTCCTTGAAGGAGTCATGCCATTATTTCTTTCCATAAATATAAGTCATTTTAAATCACAGATCAGCGCTCTATCTCTCATACAATAATTATAGATTCACCCAGAGTAAAGCTCTTGTCTCCACTGAAGTAAAAGCAAACATCCTGTAATCTCACAGTTGGTAGTAACCTGGAATTAAAAATCAATTGTGGTATGTTACCCGGAGGTGAAGAATCATCAAGTGTGGTCCTCCTGGAAGCTAAAATTCTCCTGAGAGAAGACTGGATAGGTGGAGACATTGATGATGCCTGTTCTTACACAGTGTTGTGGACGCTGGGGAAAGTAGGGTTGGGACTCTTGCTGTTCGAGGCTCTTCAGCGAATGGGCTCTAGGGGAAGTTGGTACCAAGGGAAGGGCTAAAAGATCAACACATTCATGCTGAACATGCCTGCTCCTTAATTAGAATCTTAACTTCCATTCATTTGTGTAGAGCAAACGCACACTGACTCATCTGGTCACTGTTTGCTCAGGGTGAAAGAGGAAGTAAAATGGGCTGGGCCTTATTTTCATAAAACTGACATTTCTGCTCTTGAGAGAAATTAATACAGAGCAAACTAAACCTAAAGCCCAGAGCAGCTAACTCATTAGACGCTAGTCTAACCAGGGGACAAGAAGACGGCCCTGAATGTCACCTCTTACTGATACTTAGAAGCCTGGCACAGATTTTTAATATTCATAGCCCGTCACCCTGCTTATAATATGTAAAATAGTACTTAAATAGCTTTGCAGTTTTTAGCAACATTTCTGGTTGCTAGCGTCTTCTTCCTTGCAGTTAACTGGTGTTTAAAAACATCTGTATACTGCACATAGTATGACTTATCTCTGTCACCTCTAAGCAAAGAAAGACCTTCGAGGGACTGGTGACACCTTAAAGACAGTATCATTTTATCTTATATCTCAATGCTTTTGCTCCCATTTTCATCCTCTTTTACTTTTTTACATAATAGCATAATACTTAGATATTTAGATTCAGAATATTAAATTCAAAAACAAAAATAATAACAATGTGGGATTACCACCTAATATTTCCAAATAATTTTGCCACTGAGGAATTGGAATGCCCTTGCGTTAGTAAGATAGCTCGTTAGGTCATAAGGCTTGTCACCAAGCCAGATGACCTGACTTTGATCTGTAAGATCAGCATGATAGTAGGAAAAAATAGAATTTCACAAGTTACCCTCTGATCTCTAAATATTATATATATACATATATACATATAAACACATATATAATTAAGCACTAAAATTATTAGCTAATCATTAGTGTGTTTAGTTCATTGTGGCCTGAACATTTTCCTAATGTATTTTATCATCAAAAAAGCCTTATAAAGTAGGTACTTTTATCATTCCCTCTTCATAGATAATAAGCCTAAAGATAAAAGTAGTCAGTATGATACCCAATATAAGCATGTATTATTAAGTGACAAAGTAAATATAAGTCTTATACAGACCTACTCTTCATGATATAGCCTTAGCTCTCAACATAACCTAGTCCTTAAGAAGTACCTATTTATTGCACAGAAGAAATGGTAAAAGAGAAAACACATAATTTCAGAGTATAACTAGCTCTTGAGATTATTTTTAAAAATTTATTTATGTGTATGAGTGTTTGTGTGTACTTCAGAGCCTTTGGAGGACAAAAGACGTTACTGGATCCTTCAGAACTCAGTCATAGATGGTTGTGAACTGCCACGTGACTGTTAGGAACTGAGCCTGGGTTTCCTGTAAGAGCAGTCAGTTATCTGAACTGCTAAATAATCTCTGTTGCCCAACTTTAGTGTTGTTTTATGAAGAACTAACTAGATATTATTTTTCTCAACTCACTATGGATTTATCAATACAGATTTTCCATGACCCTGTAATCAAGAGCCTGGGCACTGAGACATCTCCTACATGGAAGTTTTCTATTATTTTCCCAGGTTTATTCTCCCAATATCATACATTAAACAAACAAGACTGAACCCTTATCATTATTAGAGAGTCATTCACAATTTATTTTTCACATGACTTTCAAATAATCTGTACAAAATTCTTGAATTTAGTCTTTTTTTCACATCTCTTCTTCCAATAGCTGCCAGTCCCTGAAACCTGACAGAAAGTTGTTAAGAGTTTTTAAATAACTGTTTGCTGAGCAAGGGTCCCTAACTCAAAGTCAAAGGGTTGTGATGTGGGTCTGATAAGCAGCCATTTTCCAGATTAAGCATTTATCCCCTATCTCCCTGAGAAAATACACATGGTTTCCAAAGAATTTTAATTCTATATTTTAAAAGAGTTTTGAAAACATACCTCTTTGCTCAGTCCTGCAGTTACTCATGGCTTGGGGCAAGTCACTTGATGACTGTGTCCATCAGCTTCCCAATAGCAAGCCAGACTAATGTCCTTTCAAATAATGGGTATTTTAAGATGTTTGTAATCATGAACTGATGATTTATTTATTCCCTACATCCCCTCTTGTGAGAAAGAGCTTGTGAAATTCAGTCTTCAGTTTAAGAAGATACTTTTTAGTATCTTCCATTTGCTTTGTGCCTTTCAATGGCTCCACTTCAGTATTTTGCTTATACCCACCGTGTGCGTGTGTGTGTGTGTGTGTGTGTGTGTGTGTGTGTGTGTGTGTGCGTGTGTGTTTGCCTGAAAATATATTTTTCTGTTCATTTCCCAAATCCAATAATTGAGAGTTGATGCAAACCACCAACACTTAACTTCTGCTCACCAAGATGTAGATAGAACATAAAATAACCAGGCGAATTCTCAAATGATAAGAAGCAAACAGTAACTTTTAAGCAAATTCAAATATTCCAACAGGTGTTATCTAAATCACAGACTTCTTGTGTGGAAGCATGAGATACTAGCAGATTATTGAGGGGGTCGGTCTTTTTATGCCAATGCCATTCTCTAAACACAAAATATAAATTCAAAATTCTGAATTTTCATCCATTCCTGCCATGCCTAGAAAATGTCTTTTTAAGTGTTCTGGAGGCCAGAAAACACTGAGTACATCATGACATCATTATTCACTTCCAACTCCACCTAAATTTCCCTGAGGAATGCTACATACACATAGTACAAATTCTGAATTGCACTTTGAGGAGTTTTGAAAATACCACTAAAACTACATTGTTTCAGGCTCATGAGAGTTGAAATCATGATGCTTTTACTCAGTTCTAAAGCTGGCTTTGTAGACTTAATTTCATTATAAACCATCATTCAGTCTCTGTACAAGAATGAACAACAACTAGGAAAGCAATAACACATGAAAAATTATAGCCCTTAGTTAAATTTGAGTTTTGAATACATGGCATTTTATTTTTAAAAAGTCATGTTGTATCAGTTGCCTTCTTTTGCTATGATAAAACACTGTGACCAAAAAGACTTATAGAAGATAGAGTTTATTTGTGTTTACAGTGTCAATGGGTCTGAGCTCATGGTGGGGACAGCCAATAGCAGGCAACTGGAAGGTCAGCTGAGAGCTCAAACCCTGAACCTCAGGCTGGAGGCAGAGAGAATACTGGAAATAGCATGAGAATCTTTTGAAACCTCAAAGTTCAGCCCCAGTGACACACCTCCTTCCATGAGGCCACACCTCCTAATCCTTCTCAAACAGTTCTACCTACTGCATTCAAATACATGAGACTATGGGAATCATTCTCCTTAAGACTACCATATTTCATTCCCTGATACCATAGGCATGTGGCCATATCATAATACAAAACACATTTAATACAATTCAAGTGTCCCCATAGTCATTCAATGTCAAAAAATGTTTCAAAGCCCAAAGTATATTCTTAATCTCAAGGCAATCTTAACTGTAAGCCCCTGTAGAGAGCAGTTTAAACACTATCAACATAAATGGCCAGAATATATGCCATTACAAAAAGGAAGAATGTAGATTAAGTGGAGTGGCATTTCATTTGTATTTTAATAAATAAAGCTTGAGACTCAAAAATGTAAAACAGCCCATTGCTCTGATGAGGGTCTCTGTCTCTATCTCCATCTGTTGCCGGACGAAGATTCTATGGTGATATTCAATATAATCATCAGTGTGATTGTGGGGCAAGGACAGTTCAGACACCCTCTCCTCTGCTGTCCAAAGACCTAGCTGGGGACCTCCCCATGGACACTTGGGATCCCCTCTAGAGCCAAGTCTCTTGCCAACCCTAAATGGATCCCTTAATGTAGGTATCTTCTTCCCTGCTCCTATATCCACCTTTCCTTCATCTCCACCCTCCCACTCCCCCAAGCTCTTGCCAGTCTTCCCCTTCTCCCTTCCCTCTCCCCCCTCCCCTTCTCCCAACCTCACCCCCACCCTTGCCCCCACCTCCCTGCTCACAACTTTTGCCCGGCAATCTTGTTTGCTTCCAATTTCCAAAAGGATCTATATATGTTTAGGTCCAGTTGAAGGGCAGAAGGAGGGAGAAGATGAGCAAGGAAGTCAGGACTGTGAGCGGTTGGTTCACCAAGGGAGGCAGTGTGCCTGTTCTAATGGGACCTCACCAAATCCTGCTGGACCGGATCTGAATGAGCATGTGATTAAACCGGATTCTCTGATTGTGGCTGACAATGGGGGCTGACTGAGAAGCCATTGATAAAGGCACTGGGACTTGTTTTTATGGCATGTTCTGGCTTTTTGGGACCCTAGTCTATATGGATGCAAAGCTCCCTAGGCCTGGAGGTAGAGGGGAGGGCCTTGGACTTCCCACAGGGCAGGGTTTCCTGCCCTCTTTCAAGCAGGGAGGGTGAGGGAGGAGAGGGAGTGGGGGAGCAGGAGAGGATTGGGAGGATGGAAGGAAGTGTAAATAATTGAATGGAAAAATTTTAAAAAAAAAAGTAAAACAGCCACACTGATTAGCTTTACAGACCAGGTAGCAATGACACACAGTAGCCACAAAGACACACACCTTTAATCCCAGTAGCCACACTAGCCTGCCGTAGAAACCAGGTAGTATTGGTGCATGCTCTTAATTCGAGAACTAGAGAGGATTATAAAACAGGAGGAGACAGCTCTCAGGATCAGTCTCATTCTGAGATTCCTGGAGGCAGGATCACCATTTCAGACTGAAATTGAGGTAGAAGCTAGTTGTTTCCTGTTTTGCTTTACTGACCTTCAAGTTGAACCCCAGTTTCTATCCCTGGGTTTTTACCAATTGTGCTTCAACTGAGTAAAGAAATGCTAGACCAAGGTAAAACTAAAACCAGAAGGTCAAACTCTAGTACTATAGCTCCGTGTTTGATGTCAAAGAGTTTAGTTGGCTCTGCCCTTTGAATTTGCTTCCTGAACAGTTTTCTCTTTGGGGGATGGTTTACTTCCTATTTGTAGCTCTTCTTGATATGTATCCCATAACCCTCTGGCCTCCAACATCATAAGCTCATCGTGCAACTCAGGTTTCACTTTTATCACCTCTCACAGTGGCCTACAGGGTTTTCTAGTCTCTCCCTCTCAGAGCCCTCCTACAGCACTGGAGACACATTTTACCTACTTTAATGGCTCTTCTTAACCACGGAGGAAAGTCTCACAACCCTTTATTCATGAATTTTTGTGACTCTAAAACAGTGAATAGAAAAATAATAGTGAATGAAAGTGAATTAACTCTAAAAGTGCATACCACATGGACAACACTGCCAAGTTTGAAAGCCTCTTTGGGATGAACCCTGCCTTTCCTCCGGTAACATATATGCAATATGCAGCAGCTTTCCCTTATTGCTGTTCTTCAGGAGCATGAAATTTCTTAGGCCTCCTCATTCACAAGTTGGAAGCTTAGCTGGGTGTGGCTCTGCCATGAAGGCATCTTTATTCTTGATATGTATCCCATATATATATATATATATATATATATATATATATATATATATATGTCCTTATTTCTTTCAGTTCCAGCCTTGGTTCCAACATTAAATTTCCTGGTATTCTTCTTATTCTTATCTTCATATTGTACATTTTGTATTTCTTTTTGCCCACTTTTTCTCTTTTCCTGTAAATCTGCATAAAGGAGATTATTAATAACCACAAATAAAGTCAATATTAGCCTGTCTCGAAATCTCTTCTGAAAAAACAAATCTTCCATTTTCCAATTGAGTATCAAGCAAATTCTTACACCTAAGGCAGAAGGCAGTTAGATTCTTTACCAAATATCACAAGAAGATCTTTAGCTCACATGTTATTAAAGAACTTGCTTCCCTCGGAAACCTCTTGAGCTGGGCCTTCAGAGTCTAGATAGTTCCAAGCATGACTATCCTCCAAGCTCCTACTAGGGTGGCTCATTAACTTCTGCTTACAGCATTCAATCATTTTATTAGTCCGAAGTCTCAAAATCTCCCATATTCCTCCAAAGAAATGAATGGCCATGTCTGCCACAGGATTATACCTCTTCTTGGTACCAAGTTCTGTGTTAGTTATTTTCTATTGCTTTGATATAACCCCATGACCAAGGCAAATTATTTTTTTTTAAAAAAAGACATTTAATTGGTCTTATAATTTCAGAGGGTTAGAGTCCATGATTGTGGAAGAAATACTGACAGGAAAAGCTGAGAATGTATTTTTCAAACTGCAAACAGGAGGCAGAAACCATACTGGGAAGGGGGCAAATATTTTGAAATCTCAAGATCCACCCACAATGACACATCTCCTCCAAAAAGGCCATGCTCCCTAAATTTTTCCAAACAGTTTCACCACCTGGGGACCAAGTATTTGAACATATGAGTCTATGGAAATCATTCTCATTCAAACGAAAGCACACATCACATTAAATTCAGACTTAACCTTAGTTTACCTGGATATCTTATCAATACTATATCAAGACATCATTCAAGTGTCAAACATCAAAAACTTCATCAGATGCCTCATCAGAGAAGTGCTAGAAATATGACACTTAAACAAACTGAACCCTTGATGACAGACACACAACCCACCCTTTAATTTACCATAGCAAGAACATGGACTGTATAAAGGGTATGGAGGATCTTATTAGCCTTAGAGCATTAAGGGGAAACCTATTTTTTTTATTTCTTTGTCTTGTTTTCTTATTTAGTCTTTGAAAATGCCATACATGTTGTATTAGGCAGGGTTCTCCAGAGTAACACACTGAGAGAGAGAGAGAGAGAGAGAGAGAGAGAGAGAGAGAGAGAGAGAGCGCTTCCTTCTCCATTTCTCCCATGTTCTTCATATAGGCTGCCAGAAGAAAGTATGGTCCAGAAGGGGGATCTTTCCACCTCAAAAGATCTGGACTAAAGGTTTATCTTCCCATCTCACGTTAAAAGTGGCTCTCCACACATATGAAGAAATCCCTTACAAGTGTCTCCAGTCATTAGTTTCAGCTGTAATCAAATTGGCAATCAAGAGTAGCCATCACAGATGCACACAGTGTGCCTTGATCCTACCCACCCCTTACAACTTCCTCTAACTCCCTTCCATCTCGTTTCCCTCCCTACGACATGTCCTCTCTCTTAAACATTTTATTTAACGCTTATCCCACTGAATCTAATTAATGCTGCCTGTATGCACATGGGTGTACTAAATAAAAGGGAATTCTCCACACTAAGCAGCCATCAACTTCCAATTGCTCCTAAATAAGAAATGGGGACTGTCTCGAAAAACCAAAAAAAAAAAAAATGGGGAGCAGGAATCATGATCCCCTTACCAATACAGCCTTGAAATTTTTTTAACAGGCTTGATCTCATGTGAGTTTTGTGTAGGTAACCATTGAAGCTGTGGGTTCATGTATACAACAGCCATGCCAAGACCATAGGACAGCACCACTTGAAACAGTAATATGTCTCTGCATTTACCACTAACCACTGCACTAAGACAAAAAGGCAACCCACTTACTGGGAGAAGATTTTCACCAACCCCGCAACTGACAAAGGTCTGATCTCCAAAATATATAAAGAAATCAAGAAACTAGACCGTAAAAGGCTAATCAATCCAATTATAAAATGGGGCACTGAGCTGAACAGAGAATTCTCAACAGAAGAACTTCAAATGGCAAAAAGACACTTAAGGTCATGCTCAACTTCCCTAGCGATCAGGGAAATGCAAATCAAGACAACTTTAAGATACCATCTTACACCTGTCAGAATGGCTAAAATAAAAAACACCAATGATAGCCTTTGCTGGAGAGGTTGTGGAGAAAGGGGGACACTCACCCATTGCTGGTGGGAATGCAAACTTGTGCAACCACTCTGGAAAGCAGTGTTTCGGTTTCTCAGGAAATTCAGGATCAACCTACCCCTGGATCCAGCAATACCACTCTTGGGAATATACCCAAGAGAGGCCCTATCATACAACAAAAGTATATGCTCAACTATGTTCATGGCAGCATTGTTTGTAATAGCCAGAACCTGGAAACAACCTAGATGCCCTTCAACGGAAGAATGGATGAAGAAAGTATGGAATATATACATATTAGAGTATTACTCAGCAGTAAAAAACAAGGACTTCTTGAATTTTGCATACAAATGGATGGAAATAGAAAACACTATCCTGAGTGAGGTAAGCCAGACCCAAAAAGAGGAACATGGGATGTACTCACTCATATTTGGTTTCTAGCCATAAATAAAGGACATTGGGCTTATAATGCATGTTCCTAGAGAAGCTAAGTAAGAAGGTGAACCCAAAGACAAACACATAGGCATCCTCATGAATATTAACCTTCATCAGGCGATGAAAGGAGACAGAGACAGAGGAGCACGGGACAGAAATCTCAAGGTCCAAATCAGGAGCAGAAGGAGACGGAGCACGAGCAAGGAACTCAGGACCGCGAGGGGCGCACCCACACACTGAGACAATGGGGATATTCTATCGGGAACTCACCAAGGCTGGCCTGGGTCTGAAAAAGCATGGGATGAACATAGAGGACAATGAGGAATACTGAGAACTCAAGAACAATCGCAGTGGGTTTTTGATCCTACTGCACGTACTGGCTTTGGGGGAGCCTAGGCAGTTTGGATGCTCACCTTATGAGACCTGGATAGAGGTGGGCGTTCCTTGGGCTTCCCACAGGTCAGGGAACCCTGATTGCTCTTCGAGCAGATGAGGGAGGGTGACTTGATCGGGGGAGGAGTAGGGAAATGGGAGGCGGTTGCGGGGAGGAGGCAGAAATCCTTAATAAATAAATAAATTAAAAAAAGTTTCTCTAATCAAGGTTGGGAGCAGCACCAACCTATGTATATAAACAAAAATATTTAAAAGGTAGTTTGATAACCTGACCAACATTAAAAACAAATCAGTTTTGTTCTCTCCTAGGGCCAGTGACTTCCCTAGTCATGTGTTTTGACTGTGTCCACAGTATCAAACATGATTGCTTCCTATGTAGTAGCCTCAAATTTAATCAAGAGAGTGGAGTGGTTGGTTAGCTCCATAAACAGTCTGTCACTATTGCACTGTGGGTACATCTTACATGGAAGGTTTATATTGTAGTATGCAGGGTCTAGCACTGGATAAGAGTGCTGATGTATTTTCTCCCCAGTCACCTTGCATAGTGCTTTCTAACACTGTGAAATCAAGCAAGCAGGGAGAGTTTCCTGGTCAGTTCAAAACTGACTCCCTTTTATTCGGTAGCTATGGCAAGAGGATCGGCAGGCAACCAAGAGCAATGACAATAACCTGTATTGTTTCAGGTGCCTCTGTGGCTACCCTGACCAACAACTAGCAGTGAGGTAATTCATTACTAGCACTGAGATTTTCATATAATAACCATGTCTTTTGCAATAGCCTTTTTCACTAATGTGGTGATATTTCTTCTTCAAAATCCTTTTTAAAAAAAGAAAGAAAACTATTTTGAATTATCTCACAAGCTCGTGTTGTTTCATCCTGCTATGTAATTCTAACTGTTCTGGAATTTATTACAATCCCAAGCTGTCCCCAAACTTGGAGAAATCCTCTTTTCTTTGCCTCTCATGCATCAACATACCTGTAATAAAACAAAATTAGTACAGCAAAGAGGAGAAATTGTTTATTGAATAAGTTTCTCAGCTTCAAAAATTTTGTTGTATATGTCGGTTCTGTATCGTACCTCCTAGGACATTAAGAATGCTATTCATAACCTGGAACAGATTTAATGAGAAACACAAAATGAACAAAGAAACCTAAACAAATTAAATGGATCTATTCTTTCACTGCACAATAGATTTTAGTTTTGCCCCAAGGAGGTCTTATATTTCATCATTATTAAAAATGCCAACAATATTTTGTCTGCAAATTTTCCCTCCTACTTTTCGCTCTGACTTGAAACCTCTTACTGCATATTATATGAGTCACAGGGGATCTTAATTGCTGCTTTTCAGGATTACAAACTCTGAAACCCAAGGTGGCATTTTGCTAAACGCATTTTGTACATTTAGGGCTGTTGAGCATTAACAAAAAAATCATAATAAAATACAATGAGAAAGCCATTCTTGATATGATTTTTCTTCATGTGTGACCTTCAGAAGTTGAAATAAAAGATTCTCAGCAAACCGAGCTCTTTCTTGCTTCTATTAACTTTAAGGTCTTCTTTTTCACATTGAGTGTCATGATCTACAAGCCTCCTTATCACCTTCTTATCTAATCCATAATCTGAGAAACATCAGTAATTCTACAGTATGAAAAGATGTGAGATGAGAGCTTGGATAAGTGCTTAAAAGCCTCCTGAGTCTTTATTTGCTTTGTCCCCTGGGCTGCTTGATCCTAATCGGTTTTCAAGATATCATTATATTCAAATGCCTCTGAAGGCAGCAAACCTGTTACTCTTGGATTTGGAAAGAATCAGGAAGATATACCAACAAAATGTGGAATAAAAGAGAGATGAAAAAATGTGCACTAGGGAACTGAGAAAAATATTTTTAAAAACTGCATTTTGTATATTGAAGCTTTGTACTGAGTATGAGTAATTGTGGAAATTAAATGTGGACAGTCATATAGCCTGACACCTACAAAATGCTCAGTAAATACTAAAAGTTACTAAGAGCTAGGTCTGCTATTCATATATATGAAGCTTGTGATTCCTACAAGAAATGTTAGAATACAAATTCTTTAAAAGAGACATCAATTTCAGTCCCATTTTTCATTTGTGAGTTATTATATATCTTATCCCTTTGACAAGATAGAATTATCTCAAATTCTGAAATAGAAGATTTAAAGCAATTTTGTTTAGAAAATAAAAGAAATTAAGAAACATGTGTTACCTTGCACTATTTTATGCTTTATAATTCACTCAGCAATTTTGTAAATTCAGCATTGTTTTTAATCTCAATTTTGCAGATTTTAGAGAAATTCATCACATGGAAGAAGTGGATATGTGATTTATCAACCGGTACAATTATAGTTGTGGGTGGTACGGGCAAGGGGGAACTAAACTCAGGCAAAATGTCTGTCTTCTTTCCGGACAGAGAAAACAGAATAAGAAACTTTAACCATAAACTGCCACTGAACAGAGGCAATTCCATCTTAGAGATAAAATGTCTTATTGGACATAGAGACACTCAATAGTGAGAAATCATTTTTGGTACTGCTAACCTAGCCAACTGGACATGGCTGGTAAGGTCTCGAACCCTACAGTAGTTCCTACCGCTGTCACATCCCTAAACTAATGTAATTTCTGTATTCATTCTAAATGCTTATTCTTATACCCACAGGCAATAAGATTCTTTCTGCTGGAGATGGAGGCTATTACAGAAATCCACAACCCTCAAATGCAGACACCTGACTATAGGGTACTCAAACACAGTTGATGCATCTATAACACAACTACTAACCTTGCAGCTCAGGGAATAGGAGGAGGTATGATTGTAAGATGCAGATGAAGACAGAATGTCTGCTTGGAGATTGTGTCTTCTATACACGACAGGGTCTGAATAATGATAATGTCGACTGAAACGCCAAAATCAATGTGGTAAATTTCACTAAGTCCCACACCTAGATGAAAACTTCTAATCAATTAAAGGCTACTGAGAGTAGGAGAATGAGTATTCTCCAAGGATGAGCCCACTGTAGGTTATATAATCCCAAGTAATCAGTTCCAGACACACATACATCTGAACAACACAAAACAGACTCAGCAAATTGTATATGTGTACATATATGTATGTATACATGCACACACATATATAAAAACTATAATTGCAAGTAAAGAGGTCAATTATTTGAAAGATGGGGAGGACATGGGAAGGGACAGAAGCAAGAGACGGAGGCCTGGAAGTGATTTAAATACAGTATTCACATATGAAAATCTCAAACAAAATAACCTTAATGTTTATTCACAGATATATAACTACTTTGAGATTTTGCCTTATGCCTGTCAGAATGGCCATGACCAATAAAACAAATAACAGCGCATTATGTCAAGGATGCTGAGTAAGGAGAACACTCATCCATTGCTGGTAGGCATACAAACTTTTAAAGACACTATGGAAATCAATGCCGTAGTTCCTCAGGAAAATAGGGATTATTCTACCTCGATATCTAGTTATACTACTCTGAAATATATACCCAAAGAATATGTCATCCTGTTACAGAGACACTTGCTCAACCATGTTCATTGCTTCGCTCTTCATAATAGCCAGATTTGGAAACAGCATAGATGTTGTCAACAGATGAATAGATCAAAAAATGTGGTAAATGTAAACAATTGAATATTACTCAATCATTAAAAATCATGAAATTTTCAAGTAAATGGATTGAGGAAGAAAAAATCTTACTAGGTGATATGACTCAGACCCAGAAAGACATATATGGTTTTTATTCACTTATATGCAAATGTTGGTTAGTTAAGTCAATAATAAGCAAACTATAATCCATATAACAATATTAAGTATAGAGTAAAAGAAAAATTGGAAGAGACACATATCCTTAGGAATCAGAAATAGTGTAGCATGAATTCTAATTGGTCTTAATAATAAAAAAAACGGAGTCAGATATAGGGATTAATGCTGAGCTATCAGAGAAGCAGAGCAGCTAGCCACTAGTTCTTACCTCTACTGAATCCTCTAACCAAAGGGGAGATCCTGTCTCTAAGAAAACTGAAAGCCCTGAGCTCACATCTTCTCCCACCTTATATTCCTCTCTCTGTCCTGTCATCATTCCTGTCTCTACCTCCCTATGGCTGGGATTAAAGGCATGTGATCCCAAGTGGTGGAATCACCTTTGTGTGAGCTCTGTTTCTCTTTTAGACAGATTCAATCTCCATGTAGCCCAGGGTGGCCTTGAACTCACAGAGATCCGTCTGCTTCTGTCTTCTAAGTGCTGGGATTGAAGGTATGTGTCACCACTGCCTCTATGGCCTTTATGGTCTCTATGACTAACTAGTGGTTTAGCTCTGCACTCTGATTTTCAGGCAAGCTTTATTTGTTAGATAACAAACAAAGTATTACTACAAAATAGAATAGATAGTTTAGTTAGGGATGAATAAGATGAGCATAACCAACCAAAATGTACCTTAAGACCCTACTTCATGAGATGGAACCTATCCAGATGCTGCTTGCGTGACCAAGAACTTGAATCTAGATAGTTCCAGGACCTAGGGGAAAACCAAATACTACTGTTCTGCTAGAGGAACTTAACAAAACAAGGGCATCTAATGACACTATGCTCTACTCATATATCAGTATCTTCCTCGGCCATCATCAGAGAAGCTTCCTTTTGCAGCAATGCAAATACAGAGATTCACAGACAGATGATATGCAGAGAGTGATAGTCTTTAAAACACTCAGCCCTAAATGGGATGTTCCCATCAAATTCTTCTCCTCCGTGCACAGGGAACCCTGTGGAAGAGGTGGTTTTAAAAAAAAGTGTAAGATCCACAGGGAATGAGGGACGCCAATGAAACAAAGCCATCTAAATACAACAGAAAGGACACAATCACAGAGGTTGTGGCAGCACTCTCAGGGCGAGCACAGGTGCTCACCAGATGGGGTCCTAGGGAGAAATGGACAAATGCCCCATGCCTAACCTGGAAGTTATTTCCAATTGATAACCACTTGCAAAGGAAAAAAAATTGTTTCTACTAGGGAATCTCACTGGAGAAAAAAAAGGCCTCTTAAGGGTCAGCTGTATGCGCAGCAGTAGATGGTCAACAGAAAAGGCACTCAAGGGCATCTTTGGAGGTGGTTAGTCTCATAGTGCTGCAATTTTCTTCTTCCCTTTTCTCCTTATACCTTACCTGTCCTTTATGTATATGCGATGGCTTCCCATTTTGTGTTTTTAATGGGACAGCTGTGGGTGTGAACGTGTGAGTCTCTGCATTTATGTGCGTTTCTTGTGCTTTTTCCTTTGGCATTTTTCCTTCCGTTTGTTTGTTTTGTGTTATTTTCATTTGTTTGTTTTTGTTTCAACTTATGTTTTATTTTATTCTTATTCCTTAAATCCCAGTTTGTTTGTTTGTTTGTTTGTTTTTAACAAGAGACAGAAAGTATGTGAATCCAGATGGGAAGGGAGGTAGGGAAGAACTGGGAAGATACAGCAGGTGGGAAAACTAACTGTAATTAGAATATATTGTGTAGAATATATAGAATATAGTCTATTTTCAATTTTAAAAAGTAAAAAAGCAACTAGAATCCAATGTGTATGAAGAAAACATTAAAAAGAAGAAAATGAAATATTAGAACTCACAAGTAAGATCAAGTGAATCAGAAATATCCACTTGAAAGTCATCAGAAACGATGAGTAAAGTTGAAATACTGTGAAGAGAAGATAGAAAAAATGTTTTTAAATAGAATCGTAATTCATAAACTATCAAAAGTTCTGATTGTGACCCGGACTGGAATTTCTGAAGAATAACAGTGAAAACATTCAGAGAACTGGAAGAAGTAATGTCTGAGAATGTCTAGATCTGATGTGAAAAAATAATTTAAAAATTTAACAAGCTTTAAAAACCTTCAAATGGTTTTTAAATATGAAGAAAATTGTGTCCGTAAAAACTATGTGCATTTTGCTTATAACCAAAAATGATGTGAGATAATTTTAATATTATCAGAAATAAATGACATGTTATAAAGAGAAAGGCAAATCAGAAACCATGGAAGCGAGGTGACACTGAAGGATACGTCTAATTACTGCATTTTAAAAAATGGACTCAGAATTCCATATTCAGATAAAAAATATCCTTGTGAGAGTGACAGCTAAAGAAAGCAAACAAAAGATTATTCCAGACAAATGGAAATAAGCAAGTTGGTTTCCACTGAGTCTGTACATGTTAGGGAAGATCTTCAAACAGAACAGAAAGATACTAGATTGACACTCACGTCTTCAGATACAAGGAAGGTTTTAAATGATAAACCCCTATTTTGATAGACAATCATATTTCCTCTTAATTTCTCTAAAATGCATATTTATATTAGTTAAAACATAGACTATGGTTTTTTGTGGGACTCAAACTCAAACTTTGAAGCCGGGCGGTGGTGGCGCACGCCTTTAATCCCAGCACTCGGGAGGCAGAGGCAGGTGGATCTCTGTGAGTTCGAGACCAGCCTGGTCTACAAGAGCTAGTTCCAGGATAGGCTCCAAAACCACAGAGAAACCCTGTCTCGAAAAAACAAAAAAAAAAAAAAAAAAAAAAAAAACCTCAAACTTTGTCAGTGGATCACTCTTAACGACTGACAAAGATCATTGCCTGTGCAATTTGCAAAAGTTTTATAGCTTGTATAAAATGATTTAATACTAATTGTAAGTAGACTGCTGAATTACCTGCAAGCAGTTTCACCCCTAGAGGTCACTGAAAATACAAAAGTACATTTTTAAGCCAATCACTAAATTAAGAAAGAAAATTTAAAACTATTCAAATCATAAAATAAAAGGCAGAATGAGATGGGGGGGGAGAAAAAGATAGAACAAAAAGACTATTAACACACTTGATACTGAAAGCACAGCTGATTAAAGGTAAAATCAATTCATTAGACTTCCCTGTAACTGAAACTTTTATAGTGTTAAGGACATCAATAAGAGGATAAAAGTATGACACAGATAACAATTAGACATTTCAAAATTAAATATTCAAGAAATCACTAGTATCAAGTTTATATAAAAATTCCCCAAAACCCAATAGTTAAGAATATATCTGAAAAATTATAGATTGAATAAAACACCCATTTGCTTGCAGGAAAACCCTGTTTTCCAGGCCTTAGAATAGATAAGGCTGAGAGACTGTACATGTATGAAAAAGCATAAGGGTAAGATAGACTCTCACCTATATTTAAGAAACCAAAGGGAACAAAAATGATATGCAATAAGAGACAAATAAGGTTTTTGTCCAATGCTAGTGGTTCATTAGACATCTCCTGTATGCTCTAGCAGAGCAAGTATTTTTCGAAAAAAAAAAAAAACAGAGTTTGAGTTAAGACAAAGTAAGCAAGGGATCTGTTATAACCTACATGTCAGAAGTCTTGTCTTAGAGAAAAGCTTATGGGACAGTAACAGCATGTTACTCACCTCTAAATCCTAAAAGATAGGTTATTTTAAAGTCAACCAAGAGCAATTCCAGAGGTTTCTTTGTGTTTCTCTTTGATAATCTCAAAGGAAAGAGATGCATTATGAATGTCTTGGCTCTGCTGACAGATTTGGCGTCTGAGTTGATTCTGGGGTATTTTTAAGGTTATTTTATGGAACCAGTTTTTTGGGGTTTTGTTTGTATGTTTGTTGTTGTTTTATTTTTTAGTAATAACAGACACCCTGCTTTTGCTATTGTGTGACCAAATCAAATCCCATCGGTTTTAACTTGGTCTAGTCTTAAGAGGGACCTTATAGATAGTAGATTAAAAGACCCAGACTGCATTTCTCTTCTGTCCCCTTGTCACAGTCTGTACTTATCTCAGTGATATAGTAAGATTATAATCCAATGAAAATAGATTTCTGTGAGTAGCTCATAGTTGTAATAACTGGGCATGTCTATTGTCAGCTTCCCTTGCTTGAAAGCTTGCCTGCCTCTTTCTGGGACCATGAAACTAGTCCTCAAGTCAGACCCACGTTGAGTCCTCTGGATCCTATGTCTGAAGGGCATGATGTCTTCAGCAATAAGGACTTACTTCAAACTTCTGGGAGACAGCCAAGGGCAACAGCAAAAGCTGATAATGTTTTAGGAATCTTGGGCTCCCTAACAAACTACTCAAAGGGGAATTTCTCATGATAAGTATTGGAATTTCTGCTAAATAGTCTCTGGCTCTTGTTGGGAGCATTGTCAACATGACACAATGACCCTAAGGGTGCAATAGTAGCAGGCATATCTTGGCAGTAACAAATATCTCTCTAATAGGTTTTAAGACCCATTAAACAATAGGAAAACCATGCCTGGTATTGGAAATACAGCCAGCTACCCACTGTGAGGTCATGGATCTCGGAGGAAAATTTACAACCACCACTTTACTAAAGCAACATAATTATTAACTGCATTATATATACTTAATCTTATACCCACAGATAAGTGCATCTTTTCCCCCTCATTAAATACACTTCTCTTAGCAATAGAGACCATTACAGAAACTACAACCAATCAAGATACAGAGAGAAAGTGATTGTTGGGTGTCAAGCCCTAGTGGATACATCTATAGCACAATGTCTGCAGCTAAGTTTCAAAGAACACAGTGGGGAAAAAAAGACAGGAAAAGTATAAAAGTCGAAAAAGCATCATAGCATATTTGCTTATTGCTTTATGAATAAATAAAGCTCGGGAGTCAGATGTTAGACTATAAACCTGACAGATCCAGAGTTACTGATAAAATTATCAGCTGACCATTTTCTTCACCTTCCCAGATTGAAAAGGGCCACAAATTTTTCCAAGTCCCTCCTTATTCCTCCATGTGTCTCTCTATCTTCCTCTGAGTTGGCCAGAAAACTCTGTGGTTTATTCTGGCCAGCTAAATGTGGACTCAGAACAACAATACAAATAAATCTGCAACAGAACAGAAATCACTGTGAGTCTATTTCCCCTAGAAATGCTCGGGAAGCCACACTCATTAAGGCTCAACCACATGGGTGCCTGAACAAAACTGTACAAGAATGACACTCATAGACATGCTAACATGGAAGGGGAAATATCACATGGGCCCCAATTGTAGACGAAGAGCTACAGGCACCTAAGTGTAATGCTGCATGTAGAGAAAAGAGTCTTCTCCAGGAAGAACCTCCCCAGTTAATTACCCAGTATCAAGTGATCAGGCCTGAACTCACATAGATACAAGGAAGATGTTCTACAAACTCAACAGGTTGTACTTATATCTTTAGGAATACACACATACACACACACACACACACATTCAACAATTACAAAAATAGAGGCTGTAAATGTGGGAGGTCAAGGGAGGGCACATGGAAGGGGTTGGGGTGAGGAAAGAGAACGGGAGAAATAGTGTGACTACATTTCAGGTTCAAAATAATGAAAAAATAATTTCTGTAAGTATACACTTATAGAAATAAACTGTGAGATAAACACATACAAAAGTCAATATATAAGAAATGTAATTAATGTAGAAATAATAAGGAAACCAGATCAAACTAGAACACACATTAATAATCACTACAGGGAAAAGCCATAGGTAAACGCTAGAAGTGAGCAAAGGTTTAAAATAAATAGGATGATTACATGTCTTCAAGGTGTTTTCCCGCAAAGCATTTATTTCAGAAGGAATGATAGTAATTTGCTATGAAAAACACTGCAAGCTCCATTTTAACCAAGTGATAAAATTTTATCTCCAGGGAAGTCACACTAATATCACCCGTGGGTCTGAAATTCTCTCCTTTCAAAGTTGCAGATTTTAAAAGACAGAGAGGAAGAAAGGGTAAATCTATTAATAGGCAGTTCAGAAAAGGTTACGGTTTCCAATTATATTGGAAACTATGCCTACTGTCCCTAATAATCAGATAAATGCAGATTTTAAACTTTCAATGCTATTCTTCTAGATCGACTTGACTGGTTAGAAACTGAAAATACCTTCTCACTGTGAGAAGGTTGAAAAGAGACTCCTGCCTCAAGTGACCTTGTTATACACTGGTGCACAGAATCCATAACCTCTTCGGAGGTTAACATTACTCTCTCTTCTAGAATTTAAGCAACACATCCTCTTTTACTTAGTATTCCTTCCTTGGCATTTATGTTACAGACACAGCAGTCATCTTTGAAAGTATACTAGTTACTTGTAGGGCGATAGTTATAGCAACTCATCCCCAGTCCCAGTGAAAAAGGACATTCAAAATAAAACACAGAAAACACAAAAAATTAACAGATGCTAGAATATTTATCAAAACTATACCAGGAAAGCAGTTTTTGTTTTGCTTCTACTTCCTGGCTATTATAAATAAAGTTGTTATGAACAGAGTTGAGAAAGTATCATCACTGTGGTATGATTGAGAATCTTGTGGGTATATGTCTGTGTAATGATATTTTATTTGTATTTTAATAAGTAAACTTGCCTGAAGATCAGTGAGGTAAAAAGCCCCACTGGTTAGCCTTAAGGCCAAGCAGTGGTGACACACACCTTTAATCCCTGTAGCCACCCTAGTTTGCCATAGAAACCAGGCAGTAGTAGTGCACACCTTTAATCTCAGTCCTAGAGAGGATTATAAAGTGGGAGAAGACAGCTCTCAGACACAGTCTCATTCTGAGATTCCTGGATGCAGGATTACCATTTCAGACTGAGGTAGAGGTGAGAGCCAGTGGCAGGTTGTTTTGCCCTTTTGGCCATCAGGTTGAACCCCAAGTTCTTCTCCCTGGGTTTTTATTGATCATGCTACATGACCAAGAGTGGTGTAACTGAGTCTTAGAGTAGATCAACCTCACAGGCAGGACAGACTTTAGGCTGAAGGTTATGCAGTTGGTTGGCAACCCATTCCCTTCACTGCAAGACCTGACTGGTCACAGGAGATGGCCAGCTCAGGCTATATAATCCCTACTGTTAGGAGATTTAGCTGGGGTCATCTTTGTAGATTCCCGGGTGTTTCCATTGCACCAGAATGCTGGTTTGCCCTGAAATGCCCCCCTTTCTAGTCATCTCTTTCAGTACCCTGCCCCCCAGTGCCCTCACAACTGATCTCTCATGTTTCTGGCCCTAAAGGCCCCAAGTGCACCCCCAAAATCTCCTAAAAGTCCCCTTCCTGGGGAGATCTGAGCATCTCCCTTGAGCCCTGCTCATTACTTAGCCTTTCTGGGTCTGTGGATTGTAGCACGGTTATTCTTTATAGCTAATATCCACTTATAAGTAAATACATATCATATTTGTCTTTCTAGGATGGGTTACCTCATTCAGGGTGATTTTTTTCTATTTCTGTCTATTTGCCTGCAAATTTCATTATGTTATTTTTTTAACAGATGAGTAATACTCTGTTGTATAAATGTACCACATTTTTAATCCATTCTTCAGTTGGGGGACATCTTGGTTGTTTCCAGCTGTTATGAACATAGTTGAGCAAGTATTTTTATGGTATGATTGAGCATCCTTCATTGTCCTTCTTCAAAGACTTGAATTTCTTGTCATACAGGCCTTTCACTTACTTGTGTAGTGTTACCCCAAGATATTTTATATTACTTGTGACTTTTGTGAAGGGTGTTGTTTCCCTGATTTTTTTTCTCAGCCAGATTAACATTTGTTTATAAGAAGGCTACTAATTTTTTGAGTTAATCTTGTATCCTGCCATATTGTTGAAGCTCTTTACCAGCTGTAAGGGTTCTCTGGTAGAATTTTTGGGGTCACTTATTTATACTGTCATATCATCTATGGATAGTTATACTTTGACTTTTTTCTATATGTATCCCCTTGATCTCCTTTTGTTGTCTTATTATTCTAGCTAGAACTTCAAGTATTATATTAAATATATATGGAGAGAATGGACAGTCTTGTCTTGTTCCTGATTTTAGAGGAATTGATTTGAGTTTCTCTTTATTGAACTTGATGCTGGCTATTGGCTTGCTATAAATAGTTTTTTAATCATGCCCCTGTATTCCTGACCTCTGCAAGACTTTTATCCTGAAGGAGAATTGGATTTTGTCAAAGACTTTTTCAGCATTTAATGATATGATAAAGTGGGTTTTTTTCCAATTTTTATATGGTGATTACATTAACAGTTTTTCATATGTTGAACCATCCCTTCTTGCCTAAAATGAAGCCTACTTGATTATAGTGAATGATCTTTTTGATGTGTTTTTGGATTTAGTTTGTCTGTATTTTATTGAGGATTTTTACATCAATATTCATGAGGGGAACAGGTCTTCAATTTTCTTTCTTTGTTGAGTCTTTGAGTGGTTTGGGTACCAGGGTGACTGTTACCTCATAAAATGAATTTGGAAATGTTCCATCTGTTTCAATTTTGTGGATAATTTGAAGAAATTTTTTACTGAAGAACTCTTCCAGACTATCAAAGACCAGCTACCATCAGTCTGGTAGAATTCAGCAATAAAACCATCTTGCCCTGGGCTTTTTGTTTTCACTGGGAGACTTTTACTGACTACTTTCATTTCCTTGATAATTATAAATCTATTTTTAATTGATTAATTGATCTTGATTTAATTTTGGTAATTGGTATCTATGAAGAAATTTGTCTATCTCTTTGAGATTTCCCCATCTTGTGGAGTACAGACTAGTAATGCTAGTATTCGTATGATCTAATGATTCTCTGGATTGTCTTAGTGTCTTTTCCTATGGCCCCTTTTCAGTTCTGATTTTGTTAATTTGTATGTTTTATATGTGTCTTTTATTTTAGTTTGTATAAAGGTTTGTCTGTCTTGTTGATTTTCTCAAAGAAGCAGCTCTTCCTTTCATTGGTTCTTTGTATCACTCCCTTTGTTTCTATTTTATTGATTTCAGCCTCCTTTAATTATTCCCTGATGTATACTCCTCTTGAATGGGTTTGCTTCTTTTTGTTGTGTTTCTGTTATGTTTTGTTTCAGTGTGCTGTTAAGTCACTAGTATGAGATCTCTCCAAGTTCTTTAAGAAGATCTCCTGAGTAAATTGGGAGCATGGGGACCTTGGGAGAGGGTTAAAGGGGAGGGGAGAGGCAGGGACGGAAGCAGAGAAAAATGTAGAGCTCAATAAAAATCAATAAAAAAGTAAAGAAGTCACTTAGTGCCGTGAACCTTCCTCTTAGCACTGCTTTCTCTGTGTCTCATAAGTTTGCAAACATGGTGTATTCATTGTTATTGGATTCTAGGAAGGTGTTAATTTCTTTATTTTTCTCTTGACCCAGTGATAATTTAGTAAAGAATTGGTTTTTTTCCCATGAGTTTGTAGGCTCAAACTACAAACTGTTATTTCTGGTGTTGCTGAAATCAAGCTTTCCTTCATGGTACTCTGAAAGGATGCTGGCAGTTATTTGAATTTTATTGCATCTGTTAAGAGTTGCTTTGTAACCAAGTACTTAGTCAGTTTTGGAGAATATTCCAGGAAGAACTGAGAAGAAACTGTATTCTTTTGTGTTTGGGTAAAATGATCTACAGATATTTGTTAGGTTCATTTCAGTTATAATGTCTGTTAGTTTAAGTATGTCTCTGTTAATTTTTTTTTTTTTGGTTTTTCGAGACAGGGTTTCTCTGTGGCTTTGGAGCCTGTCCTGGAACTAGCTCTTGTAGACCAGGCTGGCCTCAAACTCACAGAGATCCGCCTGCCTCTGCCTCCCGAGTGCTGGGATTAAAGGCGTGCACCACCATTGCCCGGCTGTCTCTGTTAATTTTTGCCTGGATGAGCTATTCAGGTGAGAGTATTAGAATCTCCTACTATTAATGTGTGATTTAAGCTTCAGTAGTGTTTCATTCACAAACATGAGTGTCTTGTGTTTGGAGCATACATGTTGAGAACTGAGATGTCATCTTGGTGAATTTTTCCTTTGATGATTATGAGGTGTTCTTTCCTATCTCTTTTGCTTAATTTTGGTTTGAAATCTACCTTTTCAATATAAGAATAACTATGCCAGCTTGCTTCTTGGAGTCATTTGCTTGGAAAATCATTTTTATGCCCTTTACTATAAGGTAATATTTGTTTTTGATGTTGAGGTGTGTTTCTTGTGTGCAGCAGAAAGATGGCTCTTGTTTTTAATCCATTTTATTAGTCTGTAAATTTTTACTGAGGAATTGAGTCCACTGATATTAAGAGATATCAATGCCCAGAGGCTGTTAATTCTTGTGATTTCTTTTAGTTGTTGATGATAGTTTTGTGTGTGATTTCTTTTTTGAGTTATACTAATGTGAGATTACTTATTGCCTGTGTTTTTGTGGGTGTAGCTAATATCCTGGGGTAGACATTTTCTTTGAGTGTATAAATTGTTTAAATTTGACTTTGTCTTAAAATGTTTGTTTTCTCCATCTATGGTGATTGAAAGTTTTGCTAGGTCTATGGCCTGGACTGGCATCTGTGTTCTCTTAGAGTCGGCAAGAAATCTAACTGGGCACCTCTGGCTTTTAGAGTCCCCATTGAAAAGTCAGCTGTAATTCTAATAGGTCTACCTTTATATGTTATTTTGCATTTTTTCTTGTTACTTTTAATAGACTTTCTTTGTTCTGTGTGTTTAGTGTCTTGATTACTATATATTGAGGAATCTTTCCTTTCTGGTCCAATTGATTTGATGTTCTGTAAGATCCTTGTACTTTTGTAAGCATGCCATTTTTTTAGGTTGGGAACATTTTTTTTCTACGAGTTTGTTAAAAATATTTCATGAGCCTTTGAGCTGGAAATCCTCTCCTTCTTCTATTCCTTTTTATTATTTTTCAAACAATCTTTTTTATTTTATACATCAATCCCAGTTCCCTCTTCCTCCCATCCTCCCACTCCCCCAACCTTCCCCCACCCTACTCCCTATCCATTATTCTTAGATTTGGTCTTTTCATAGTGTCCCAGATTTCCTGGATGTTTTGTGTCAGAAAATTTTTTGATATTTAATATTTTGGACTGATTTATCTATTTATGGTTTTCCTCCTGTTGGCCATAAGTCCAATTAGACAGCTGTTTCTTGCCACTGACATATGATGCCACTTATTGTACCTTTACACATATATATCCATGCTGATAATTATTGTGTTCTTAGGTGTTGTAACTGTATGGGACTGTTTAGTTGATTCCTTTCTTTGGCAGTTTGCACGGAACCATAGAAGCTATTAAAATATATTTTTTTATTTTTTAATTTATTTATTTATTAAAGATTTCTGTCTCTTCCCCGCCACCGCCTCCCATTTCCCTCCCCCTCCCCCAATCAAGTCCCCTTCCCTCGTCAGCCCGAAGAGCGATCAGGATTCCCTTAAAAAACATAATTGTCACCTTTAGGGTTTTACTTTGATTTGAGTCACCTGCTAGATATTGAAAGGAGATTAAAAAAGGGGGGGGATCCTCTAATCACTGAATTAAATACAAGCACCTGTATGTCAGGCTGTAGACCAAAAAGAAGGGATGTCTTAAAGATGACAAATGCCAATGCACTAGCATAGACATACAAGGGAAGACAGACCCAAGAGTGTCTAGGAATAATCTAGCCAGACTAGTGTAAAATAAGGTACTTCAAGTTATTGACCCTAAACAATCATATGTGTCAATGTCAGCCATAACTTCAGACCTTACAATGCCATTTCTGGACACAGAAAAGGGGAAATTACATGACAATGATATGTAAAGAACATGTGAATGCCTGCATATCATCTTCAAGAACAAAGGCTGGTGACAAATGCTTCACAAAGATGTGTCACAGCAAGATTCCCATCTCAAGTTTGAAGAAAAACGATGATCAAAGGCATTTGTCACAGAACTATCCATCAAAGTAAGTTATGACTTGTGGGTGACATGATCTGAATTAATTAATTACGACATTTGCTATATTAACTTATAGTGTTGATTTTTCCCTATCTGTACTTTAGCTTTACACATTTTATCACTGCACAGCGGGAATCCACTTAGCTTCTGTTTCTACTGTTAATTCAAAACAGATGAACACAACAGTTTACAACATCATTCAATGCTGAACCTAACTCATTAGTTAGTAATTTTTTATTTCCCCTACTCATTAATTTACTAAATATCATTTCCTTCTATAGACACTAACCAACATTTCAACAATTGTATTTTATAAGCGCCAGATTAACATTAAATCGGAGAATCTGTTATCAAATCAGACAGAAACTAATTCAAATTACCCAGGAATTAGAATGTTTTTAAAGTAAATATATTAACGGGGAAGGAGGTTCAATAGGCAACATGCTTGCCATGCAGAATGAGCTGAAGTTGGATCCCCAACACACATGTAAAAAGCTAGGAGTGGTACCCCCTACAGCCCTTGGGAAACAGAAACAGAGGATTCCACAGGGCTCACTTGCCAGCTGTCTTGTGGAATTAGAGAGCTCCAGATTCAGTGAGAGACCCTTTCTCAAAACAGTAAGATGATCAACTAAGGAAGACATCAGATATCAACATTTAGCCTCCACAAATACACTAATAAGTACGTACACAAAACTAAAGATACAGTCATCCTTACATCTATATTTTATCATTATTCAATAGCATATTTAGTCATTTGGGCAATTTTAACTTCTAAATACGATAATTACTTCTCTTAATATATTTTTTTAAAAAAGAGCTAGGGTCACATTGCTAGGCTGGATTTCCTCCATAAAATCATACCTTCACCATCCCTTACATACTGTCATTTCCAGTATTTCCAATGATTTCTTTCCCCTTAGGTGCTACAGAAAAGTAAATCTTAAGTAAAACATACTAAAAACCACTTTGACTTCTACATAAGTGAATTGTAAGCAAAAGAGAATAGTTGGAATTTAAATTTACTCTTTTCTTCATGTTGAATGGCCTTTGTGCCTGTGGCCCACTGCGGAAGTCTCCTCTCCCAATAGGGCAAGCAGCATGAGCTGTGGCAGATGACTTCATGCTGTGTGCCAAGTCTGTTGGCCCGGGCACAGGATCCACCCTACAAGCTGCTCTAGGTCGGAAGGCAGTGCATGAAATTCCCAAATAATCAATAAAATATTGTGTTGAGAAAAATAAAATTACTCTATTCCTATGAGATAATGAGATAAAAATGAAATAAACAAACGTAGATTACATCTTTTGGCAGAGAAGCAGTCAGAAGTCAAACAGCAGTGACCACCCAACCACACCGTAATGTCTGCACAGAAGTACAATCAGAAGTATCTTCTAGGAATGTGTTCCCTCCTGCTATCTACATGCAGCATAAGAACAGTAAGTTAGAGAGAGGTTGAACGGGTTCCAAAGACAAAAATAGGAGCTGAAAGTACCATGGATGGAGAGGCTGGCTGGAACAGCAAGTGTGTTTAGAGAAAGGGGTGCATTATAGGAGCCTGAGGCTGATATTCGTCATCGGATCCCGCCACTGAATAACCTGAGAAGAAAGGACCCTCAGCACTGTCTGGAGCAATAACCTTATAGAAAGGTATAGAACAGTTTCCAGGCTCCATTCCAGGAAGCGTGACAATCAGGAGCAGACCACCAAGATAAATACAAGCAGGCAGAACTTCCATGCCCACTCAGAACCTCACTCAAGAAAACACTATGGTCACCAAAACAACAGAATCTAAGCTGTAACTGATGGGCACGGCTTCTCAGGCCAAGTTATCAGAGTGGAAATTCGAGTCCAACACAGAAAGTCTTCTCTGTAAGAAGACCTAGACCTAACTTCTTTGAATACTAAACCTAGCATCATCTCCTCCTGAAGACACTGCATAAAAAGACAATGAAGAGCAGGAGAGAAAGCACGTCATTGCAACTAGAAAGAAATAAAACAAGTCCCCAGATGATTTGTCTCTTGGGGTACTTTAGTTCCTCTTTTTAATTTCTATCCCTTTTTACATTTTGGTGCTGCATTAATTTTAATTATCTTGTATCCCACCTAAACAGGCTTCTGTGACTGCCCTTTCTTTCTCTGAACCTGTTGTATGGCTCCATAATAATTACTCCGGTGTTACTAATGCCAACCATAGCCTCCTATAGTAACTACAGTTACTATAACCTCCCCCATCATCACTCCTCTGCCCTCTGCCTATTGCTTCTCTCTTTATCTGTCAATTATTAACACCCTTAACTCAAAATTGAAAAAATAAATTGTATTTCCCTAGAAATACTCTAGTGTCATAGTAGCTGAATATTATTATCAGAGTAAGTGAATGAATTAACATGATGGGATCAAACCATTGCATGTTACTGCAGCTGTCTTCTCCTCTAAATAGCAACAAGGACCATGAATCGGAGTGAATGTAACTCCTTAGGAAGACTCACATAAAATAAAGCAAATTACAATGGTGGGAAACAGGGGAAAATGAAAATTGGGGACACACCTATCTGCAAAGGCATGCAAAACATGACAAGAAAGGCAAAGGATCTGGGTAAAGCAATCCACTAAGGCACTTGTTTAAACTCTCAGCTTCACAACACTAGAAACCAATAGCAGTGCAATAATTCAATTACCAGGAAAGAAGATTGCAGGGTCCTACTTTAAAATAATAATCAGACACATACTAAAGGACACAAATAAACACATGGACAGAATGAGAGAATCAACCAGGACCAAAATAAAAGAATTAATGATATAGATGAAATAGCATTTAAAAAGAAATTAAAAATATAGAAAAAATTCAACAAGGAAATTAGGAGGAAAGAACTGAAAAAAGCATTAGAAATAAAGTCCATCAGTTATAAAAACAAAGTGGATGCAACATCAAAAAACTAAAAGAAGCATAAGAATTAATTACAGGGGCAAGGTGCAGACAGTAATACAATCAGACATGTATAAAGAAAACAATGAACATGATCAGAATTTCTAGGAATGAAGGAATTATATAAAAAATGCAAATCTAACAACTCAGAGAGTAGAAGGTGAGATAAATTCTGAAGGCATGGAAAATATATTTAATGGAATTACAGCAGGAAGATTCTAAAACTTAGACAAAGAAACATCTAAACACAAAACAAAAACAAAAAAAATCAAACAAACAAAAAAAACATCTAAACAAAAGAGCCATTTATTTTTCCAAACAGACATGATCTCTCCATGGTATATTATCTTAGTTTCTGATCCTTTGTTTGTAGTAAAATACTCTGATAAATGCATTTTAAGAAAGACAATGTTTGTTTCACAAAAATTTCAGATTATAGTTCATTGTGGAATGGATGGAAGTCCCAGCAGCAGTGACTGAGAAGCTGGTCACATGGTCTCTGTAGACAAGAAGTAGAGAGTTGTGAAAACATGCTTTTGCTCAGCTAACTTTCTCTACCTATGAGGTAGAGAACTTCAGGATCCCCACCCCAGGGAATGGTTCTGGCCACAGTGAGTGTGGTTTTCCATTTCTATTAAAGAAACAAAGTAGTTCCCCTAGTCTATGACCATATGACCTTGAATGCTGGATCTCATCTGATGCTTCCCCACAGATAAGCCCAGTGGTCCATCTCCCAGGTGACACTACATTCTGTTAAGTTGGTAATTAATGCTAGCAATCTCACACATGATAAAAAAGAGGGCAAAAGGATAACAATGTTACAATCCATAGACCCAGAGAAGTTAAGTAACAAAGAGGGATCAAGGGAGGACACATGGATCTCCCTGGGAAGGAAGAGAAAACAGAATAGATTTTGTTGGTAGACTGGAGGCAGGTGGGATGGGAACAAGAGTAATAAGGTGTAATTGGGGGAGAATGGAGGGAGAGGATGCTGGGAGAGATGACTATAATGGGGAAGCATTCAGGAATGATGTGCAAAACTAGTGTAGTAGAAACTTCCTGGAACCTACAAGGGTGACCTAGAAAAGATCCCCAGCAATGGTGGGTAAGGAGCCTGAAAGCAGTCATCTTCCGTAGCCAGGCAAGGCTTCCAGTGGTGGGGCTGGGTCATCAACCCAACCGCAAAACTTTTGACCTCCAATTTGTCCTGACTCAAAATGTGCTGGAGAATTAGTGGCTCAGAACTTGCGGGAGTGACCAACCAATGACTGGTCCAACTTGAGGCCTATGCCATAAGAGAGAGTCTGTCCTTGACACTGCCTGGATGGCCAAGAACCAGAGGCTTGATATCCCAGAGACCTAGGTAAGAACCAAACAAGATAGAGGAGAAGAGTCTGAAATGATTCCTAATGATATTCTGCTACACTCATGGACTGGAGTCTAGCAGCCATCATCAGAGAGGCTTCATGCAGCAACTGATAGGAGCAGATTCAGAGACCCACAATCAAACATTAGGTGGAGCTTGGGGGAATTTTTGGAAGATGGGGAGGAAGGATTGTAGGAGCCATAGGGATCAAGGACATCACAAAAACACAGCTCACAGAATCAACCAACTTGGGCTCATTGGGACTCACAGAGAATGGAGTGACAATCAGCGACCTGTATGGGTCTAAACTAGGTCCTCTGCACATATGGTTGTGTTACATGGTATTCTTGTGGGACGCCTAACAGTGGGATTGGGAATTAACTCTGACTCTTTCATCTTCTCTTGGAATGCCTTCCCTCCTACTAGGTTGCCTTATCTAGCCTTGATATGAGGATTTGTGACTAGTTAGTTTTATTGTAACTTGTTTTGTGTGTTCAGTTGATATCCCTGAGAGGCCTGTTCTTTTCTGAAGGGAAACAAAGGAGGAGTGGATCTCGGAAAGACATTGGGGAGGGGGACTGGGAGGTGTGGAGAGAGGGAAATTGCATCTGGATGTAATATGTAAGAGAAGAACTTTTTAAAAACATAAACATGAGCTTCTGGAGAAATGGCTCAATGGATAATGCTGTGCAAGTCATGACCTGAGTTCAAATCCCTGATACCCACGTAAAGGGTCAGGGATGGTGACAGAGAGCTGTGATCCTAGTGCTGAATGGTGGAGACAGGAAGATTGCAGTGGCTACAGACAGCCAGTGTAGACAATTGGTGACCTCCAGGTTCAGAGAGAGAGACCTTGTCTCAAAAGGGAAAAGAAAGGGAAAAGAAAAAAGAGCACGCTCACACACTATGCACATACAGACACCCATACACACAGTGTTGAAGAGCCCAAAAGAATGTTTTATTTGATTACAACATATATGTCCATACAGGAGAAAGAAGTGATAAGAAAACAGGTACAAGGCAAGAGATATAAAGACTGAGAGGGAAGAAGTTGCACACATACCTTAACATACATTTCTCTTCCTATTTTCTTTTTTTTTATTTTAATTTATTTATTTATTAAGGATTTCTGCCTCCTCCCCGCAACTGCCTCCCATTTCCCTCCCCCTCCCCCGATCAAGTCACCCTCCCTCATCTGCTCGAAGAGCAATCAGGGTTCCCTGACCTGTGGGAAGCCCAAGGACCGCCCACCTCTATCCAGGTCTCCTAAGGTGAGCATCCAAACTGCCTAGGCTCCCCCAAAGGCAGTAAGTGCAGTAGGATCAAAAACCCACTGCGATTGTTCTTGAGTTCTCAGTATTCCTCATTGTCCTCTATGTTCAGCTAGTCCGGATTTGTCCCATGCTTTTTCAGACCCAGGCCAGCTGGCCTTGGTGAGTTCCCGATAGAACATCCCCATTGTCTCAGTGTGTGGGTGTGCCCCTCGCGGTCCTGAGTTCCTTGCTCGTGCTCAGTCTCCTTCTGCTCCTGATTTGGACCTTGAGATTTCTGTCCCGTGCTCCTCTGTCTCTGTCTCCTTTTATTTAGTTTTAAATAAACAACTGAGTTAGTATTTTTTAAATAAAATAATGGCTGGAGACAGTCAACTTTTTAGCTTCACTAAGCTCCTCTACACAAAGATAAGAACATCTATCTCATAAGGCTACCATGAAAACACAGTGTCTAAACTATTCAATTCAAGAAGCGTGTGCGAGACATGCTAAGACCCATGCTTGAACACTCTGGCTCCATTTTTGATGTGCTCAGGCTGCTGCTGCTGCTGCTGACCCACTTTGCACTATTTGCACACTAGTTACAAGTCACTCCCACACTCAGTCCACCCTTATTCTCAGATTTTGCATGGAGAGCCTACAAGTCTCTGCCATACCCAGTCCACGTTCACTTCCAATCTTGCATAAATTGCCTGCTCTAGGAGCTCTCTGCAACACTTTACTTTGTCTGCATAAAAGCGTCATGATGAGAAACATCAGCTTTGTTGAAAGAAAATGTACCTTCCTCGTGGGGAAATACCTACTCTGAATCAGAAGTGTGAGAAATGTCCAAGTGAGCTTCAATATTTGCAGCATTAAGCTCTTCTTCCTAATATCCACCTGCTTCCTTGCTCCTAAACTGAACGCAAGCTTGCAAAGTGACTCGTATTTTATGTGGTTGTAAAACAGATTTCTATCTCGTTCTTTTATTTTTATTGAGTATTACTTTGTCTTTGGAAGCAAAATGGGTGTTTTTATTAATCAGTTTTTGGAGATATAATTTATGTCCAATAAAATTACTCATTCTGGATGTACATTTCAATGAGTTTGGGGATATATACATAGCCATATAACCTCTATGATAATCATTACATAAACATGTTCTTCATCCAAAGTTTTCCCCTGCATTCAGTAACCTTCCCATACACCATTCGCAGTTAGAGACCCATTTTCTTTTAGTT
Organism: Microtus pennsylvanicus; assembly: GCF_037038515.1. Taxonomy (NCBI): domain Eukaryota; kingdom Metazoa; phylum Chordata; class Mammalia; order Rodentia; family Cricetidae; genus Microtus; species Microtus pennsylvanicus. Next base: position 130,681,764 of record NC_134583.1, read on the forward strand.
TCACTTAAAAAGAATTCACAATGTTTTTCTTCTTAGCTTTCACACTCTTTTGAGCTTCACCCATGCGGTTGCATATGGCGTTTTGTTCGGCTATCCATTCATCCATTGAGAAGTTATAGGAAGTCATTTGTAACAGTGAGCTATAGTGATTGAAGTGGTTCTGAGCATATGCATAACTATATGCTTTCAATTTTGTAGGAAAAACACATAGGAGTCTATTGTAAGCCTCATATGGAAAGTCTGTGCTGTTTTTTGTCGTCTCTAGTAAAATGTCTTTTCAAAGTTTTTGCAAAATTTTATTCAGTTATTTGGTTTCATGTGACTGAAAAGTTCTCTCAAGTTCAGAACCAAGGCCACCATCAGGCAGATCTTTGGTGAATGCATTTCTCTTTACGCCTTCAGTTTCCTAACAGTTTTACCCAAGGAGCAAAGGTATTTACTTTATGTGCAGTCTAAGCCACCTCTTTCATTGTTTTTCTTCCCTGTTTATGAGATCTTTGCCTACCCCAAAAAAGTCACCAAGATTTTTCCATGAGTTACTTTTCTAGAAATTTTACAAACTAGCCTATTTTATCTCCACACTTCATTTTGAGTTTTTTATATGTTCTGTAGGGAAAATTTAATTTATACATTTTCATGTAACATACAGTAAATTTGTTTGAGTATAATATATCCAAAATACTTCCTGACCAACGTTGTAAAAACAAAAACAATTGTATACATGAGATTCTACTTCTAGGCACTATCAATTCTATTACTTTCTTTGTTTACGTCTAACGAATAACATATTCTAAATTATTGTATGTATCTCCATGGCAAAACCAGAAATTGAGTCATTTAATTCTTCTATTTCTCTTAGTTTTCAAAATTTCAGGTTCTTCTGTACTTCAATATATATTTTATAAAAATATCAGCAAAAGAAATGTTTCTGGGATTGCTAGAGGGATTATTATGAGTCATCAGACAAATGTAAAAATCAGCATCCTAACAGAAAGTCTTAGTTCACAAAACTGATGCAGTCCCCCAATTCTTCAGCTTCCCTTGAACCTTTTGTCCTCGTATGATGTTATTATTATTGGGTTCCTAGTTGAATCTTGATGCTGTATCTGGAACTTGCTAACACTCCTCCTGCCGTCGCACAATGATGAGTGCAACCTGATGAACTGTAGCCAATATACCAAGCTGGGAGCGCGACTCTGTCTTCTGAAGTATCAAATCTGTGTGTCGCATACATTGTTCCCATGCAGCCATGTCTCTTTCTCTCTAAGAAGTATCTGCAGTCATCATATACTTAGTGATCCATTTCTTGCCTCTCCTGACCACTTTATCAGCTCCCGTTTTGACTTATTAATTATTTTATGTAAGTAGTCCATCTATTCCACATTTTAAGCTTCTTAACTATATGGCAATTATGGCTCACAACACACATAACTAAGCATTACTTTCTTTGGTTCTTTGATGTGTACTGTCGGGCTAATCTTCTCTGGGTAGGGCGAGATTTATCATTACTTCTACAAAGAATTGAAAAGTGGGATCCACAGTTTTCATAAACAAAATAAATTCATCTGGACCTGTTGAAAATTAAGAATATAAGGCATATTTAAAAGGCATAATAAATGGAATCTGATTGATTAATTATTATTGGGATTTTCCACAAAAAGTGTTTTATTTCATGATCTCATTCCCAAGATAGTGTATTAGTATGTTCGTCATGAAGATGTAAAGCATGTATATGCAGTATAATACAGGTTGACAGGATATTCTTAGGTAATCTTCATAACATGTGTAGAGCTTCTAAAACTGAGAAATGAGTAAGGTTCAAAACTGTCTCCTGACTTGTCATAAAGGATCAGATAAATAATTTGAGTTTCACAAAATCTAAGTCAGTGAAGCCTTAATAACTGTAGTTTCAGTTTATACGACACCCACCCCGGTACCCTGAGAAGCACATATGCCCTTAGATGGAATTTCAAAGAAACCAAAAAAAAAAAAGCGGGAAAATATTTTCATTTGACTTAATTCCCTAAACTCTTAAAGAAAGTATTTATGAAGGATTTGGAGTGGGGGTTAGTCCAGTCTTGCTGATTGACTTCAACCATGGTGTAAATTTTATTACTTTCCTTGTTGCTTTTGCTCTTCCAATTTAAGAATTACATTTTCCAAATGTACTTTTCCTTTAATAATGCGATGGCATTTTCCATGTCTATCTGGCAAGAGCAGAAAACTGAAACCAAATTGATCTTTTGAAGTTGCACCCAGAATCACCGCTTCCACAGACATATGTTTCTGAAGGAAATTAGATCCACTGCTTGTATCAACCAGTGTATTCAGCTGGTGGCTATGAACACCCAATTAACTGTGCTAACAATGGCTGAAAATAGCTTATGGTGTTTGTAGGCTACTGGAATGTTTATGATTGGCTGTTCCCTCTTGCACCTTTTATGTTAGATCATAAACACGCTCTGAAACATAGTCCATAATCTGGGAGACACTGTTTGCCTAGAAAAGAAGAAAAATGTTTGAGTTCTTCCATGATCCATTTGAGCTCTTATTTCTATATGTAAGCATGAAGACAAGAATTATTTGAACTAACTGGAATCAAATACACACTAATGAAAACCAAAGGAAAAACACATTTTAAAGACATCATTGAGAAAGAAAAGCAAGCAGTACACTTAAAAATATAGTATTTTCTACCATCGTATGCTATGTTATACCCACACACTGCAGATAAAACTCCTTTCATGTTTTTTTTTTATTTTGACAGGGTCCTTTATTACTTCTGCTGAAATCAATATTTACATACACAGAACACTGTGGAAAAAGCTAAATAATGCAGTATTCTACACAGTGAAGTCAGAACAACAGGTGGTTTATATTTTTAGCCTGTACATACATCATCCATTACTCAAAAATTATTCATGACATGTTGAAAAATGCTACACAAGCATTAAATATGTTAGGTACTTTAAGGTAGACTTCAACTTCTTACCCAGTAAGTAGGAAAGGCAATGTTATATGTCATCACTTTTGAAAACTTTCCTAAAATAAATGTAACAGAAAGATTGGGTTATAGCTTAAAATATATGTACTGATTTTTCTCTAAGTACAAAGGCAGCATGAAGTATATAACATAATTATTTTAGAAAATTTAAAGCACAGATATTGAAAATAGAATACAGTTTGATCTGTAAAACAGAATGTGGGCTTAAAGAAACTCATGGGAAGTTAGTGAAAAGGACCTTGAGGAAAGTTAAGACTGTCGATTGGCCACCTTGACTGTGTCTACTAGTGAAGAAAAAGGAGAGTTATTATGCTGGTAGGGTGGACTGAATTTATAGAAAGTAATCATAGCAGTGTTATTGCTTCTATTTAGAGATTGAATATAATATATGGAGAAGTGTGTGAGTGCCAAGCTGACAAACACTTGGGTTCTCTAATCTTATGCCAATAAGGATGCAAAACAATATACAGATATCTTGCTAAGCATTGTTTTGGGCATATCTGTGGAAATGAGATTAATTTCTTATGCATATATTGAGTAAAGCATGTTGTTCTGTTGGAGGAATTCCTACAGCCAGCAGCCTTTAAGTTACACGCTCACTTGGGCGTGGCCTCTTATACTATTTCTTGCCTCTCTTTTCTGGCTGTGGGATTTGGTTTCTGTTCCCTGATACAGCAGAGGATTGTGATCTATGAGTCTACCCCTTGTAGTAATATGGGCGGCGGCGGGGCTGTGTCCCCAAAACCCCAGCCGCTTGCCCGGCTCGGCTAGCTTATGCCCCAAATAATTACACGGACACTGTATTCTTTTAAACACTGCTCTGGCCCATTTCTAATAATCTATGTAGCGCCCCTAGGTGCGCTTACCGGGAAGATTCTAGCCTAAGTCCATCCTGGGTCGGAGCTGGGGCATGGTGTGCTGGGGCATGGTGTGCGTCTTCCCTGGAGCAGGTAGCATGGCGTCTCTCCTGCATCTGCTCCGGAGAAGACGCACACCATGCCCCAGCACACCATGCCCCAGCTCCGACCCAGGATGGACTTAGGCTAGAATCTTCCCGGTAAGCGCACCTAGGGGCGCTACATAGATTATTAGAAATGGGCCAGAGCAGTGTTTAAAAGAATACAGTGTCCGTGTAATTATTTGGGGCATAAGCTAGCCGAGCCGGGCAAGCGGCTGGGGTTTTGGGGACACAGCCCCGCCGCCGCCCATATTACTACAAATGGCGCCCAACGTGGGGCTCGAACCCACGACCCTGAGATTAAGAGTCTCATGCTCTACACCACACCATAGACACGTATTCAGGTTTTCAATGGGCTACTGCCCTGAGCTCAGAAAAGGCTGATTCAGTAATCACACATTTATTGGAAGTTATGGCCATCATGGGTATACCTGCGCAAATAAAGACAGATAATGGTCCAGCATATGTATCTAAGAAAATGAAACGCTTTTTTGATTATTATAATATAAAACACATTACAGGTATACCAAATAATCCTACAGGTCAGGCAGTTATAGAAAGATCAAATCGTACTATAAAGGATATGCTGAACAAACAGAAAGGGACCGAAAATACCCCCAGAAATAGATTACATAATGCTTTATTAACCTTGAATTTTCTTAACGCTAATGAGAAAGGAACGACAGCAGCAGAGAGACATTGGATAATGGAAAAGTCTGCTGAACTAAATCAACCGATTTATTTCAAAGATGTGCTGACCTCTCAGTGGAAGCCAGGAGATGTGCTACGTTGGGGAAGGGGTTTTGCTCTTGTTTCCACAGGAGAAGAAAAATTGTGGATACCATCAAAATTAATAAAGTTTCGATTTGAAGAAGAGAAACCTCTTGGAAAGGAGAAATGACAACTCATCCACAATGATTATATTCATACAGGTGGTAAGAAAAACATATAGAATGGGGGCAGGGTTCTGTTCTTATCTCCACAGGAAAACACTCATCTTTGAGAAATTCAAGGGACCCTGGATGTTTGGATACTGACAGATGGAAAAATACCTGCCCGATAGGAAATATCAAGAAAACTGAATGGGATGTGTAAGTAATATTAAACCATATTTCTAAATTTATAAAGCTGGTTTTGAAGTTGGACTCTGGCTCAGTCCCTCTCCAATTCCAAGCCTGTTAGTAAGAGAAAAACCCAGAGTTTCTGGAGTTTCTGTCTCATGTCAAGAGCCATGATGTGGGACAGAAAGAAATATGAGTTTAGAAAACATCTTTGCTTTTCTTCATATCTATCATACTTTTCATTGAATATATCTATCATGTCTTTCATTGAATATATATATATGTCTATATGATTAATGCTTAAGTTTTTCATAATGAACAATGAGTTTTTCCTGAAGTGACATTTGAAGTTTCCAGGAAGAAGATGGGGCCCCATAACAACAACTCCACCTGGTTGATATGACGTCATGATACTGATAGCGCTACAACAAGACCTGCTTTGGGTACCAGCTGCACAAGACAGTTCCAACTTGGTTAGCTGAAATGGTGCACATCTTATACAACATTTTGGCCAGACCTGCACAAAATACTCAGAGACTATTGGCAATATTAAAAGACTTGATCTTGAAATTTAACCATCATTTTACTTTCACAGGATCCCCCAGAAAGAACGTCGCCCCCATGACAGCTGGAAGTAATTCTAGAGGACGACGTCCCCTCTCCCAGTAAAGTTTGCCCTTGGGTTTAGGGACATCATTTAGGGGTTGATTATAATTAGTATACGATTGAGGGTTGGGGGAGGAATTTTATAAGCTCAGGGATCATTTTGAAAAAAAAAAAAAAAAGAGGGATGATGGGATAATAGATTTGTAATTGTGAGTTACTGTTTTTAGACAAATATATTGGTATAGATTCTTGTATATTGATACAAAGTTAAATTATATTGACTATTGTATGCATGCATGTTTCTACCTTGTTTAAAACATTTTTATGTATTGACATATATTGTATTGTATATATTTACCATATTGCTGTGTACATTTCTACCTCTGATTAAGATACTTATATAATGTTTGTGTATTGATATATATTTACCTACTGCAATGTATATTTGTACATTGTTTATATTTGGAGGTCATTGTCCTCATTTGTTTCACAGTTGTTTATTGTCTTAATCTTTAAGTTAGATAGATATTGAGAATTATATAGACTAATAGTCATCTAAGTTTGTCATTTATAATTAGACTAATCAGGTTCTTTAGATATATAGAGATTATACTCAGTATAGATAGTCTTCAACTTCTTCAAAGAGCTGTAGAAAATGGCCTTTAATCTAACTCAGAGTTTTGTGGTAGTGAGACACAATTGCTCCTGGCAACACCACTCTATTCCCGAGAGAATGTTGAGCACCAAAGACACTCCACCTGGAGCCTTTCCTTTTGGCAGAACTGGCCTTGGGGCAAAGAAATGCCCATACCTCAACCACTGACAAAGATACAGAGCATGCATCAATGGATAAAACAGGGCTGTCTTATCCTGCCAAGACAGGGTAAGATAGTTTTGAAAAGTTGCTTGCCTTTGAAAATGGTGTGTCAGTTATGTTAGGCCTTAGCCAAAGTTGGTTGCTTCAACACTGCTAATGTGACTTTGGGTGATTGCCTAGGTAGCTAGTTGTCTCTGTGATTTGTTGCATGTTTTGGAAGTTGTTTTACTGAACTTCCTAATTAACCAGGTAACATTATTTCCCTTCTCAGATCTTCGATGGGGTTGAAGACTATATAGATGTAGTTACTTTTCTCTCATGACTTGGCCAATTTATTTATTATACAAGACCTAAGCTAGTTAGAATAGGATATTTGTACTTATTGTATATAATTTCATAGTAGGTTTAGAACTCTCTTATTTAAACAAAAGGGGGAGGTGTTATGGGAGGTCCTCCCACTCCTCCAGCCTATCGCCGCTGAGATACCAGCCCCTTGGGGCGTGGTCTCTCTCCCTTTAAAAAAGCGGCCACTTCCCTCTCCTCTCTCTCTTCACTTCCTGCTCCGCCGGTGACTTGACTTCCTTCCTGGTTACGCAGAGGGCTGAAAGTGATCTGTAAGTTTTTTCCCCTTTAAATAAATATCACCCTATTAATCATAATCCCAAATTGGCATTGTTTGTGACTTACGCCTTCAACCCCTAAATAAATAACCCTCTATTATTCTCAATTCTGAGCTAGTGTGGGATTTCTTTTAAGCGTCCTGATCCATTGTTTACCTAGGTATGGGTAAAAAGAGAAGATAGAGTAAGGCACATCAGTATCTCCATCTTCAAGCTGAGGTTTTGTTTTCTATCGCCTTTCTGCTTGAACTGAAAGTGCATTATTGGCCTTTTAAAAAATTACATTGAAAGCAAGAGATCTTGGATTTCTTACTTCAGCCACAATTCAGTCTCTACAGCCAAAATGACTGAACTCCACCCACCTCTCCAATTTCTCCTTTCTCTTTTCTTCCATCCTTTACCTATGTCTGCACACACACACACACACACACACACACAATTCTTTTGACCTGTTGCACTCAGACTAATGTAGAGACTGAGTGGTAGAAACAATGAAAACATTGTATTTAATAGATACAGCTTAATTGCAACCAAAAGCACGGATATTTCAAATTTAAATCATTACTGAAAGTATGTAGTTGTGCTATTGTTTGAAATGCTTAATCTAAATCACAGTGTTGATAGTTGGTAGAATTCATAGTTGTCCAAGACAGTAGATCCTGCTCTGGTACTATCTGACTATGTAGCCTTCATTAATTCACTTAAGGAATTCCAGATTTTCCACATGCTACCTATGAACAAGATAAACTTTAAGGTCTGTTTTATAGATCAAATATCCCTTCTGAAAGCAGTTTTCTCACCAGAAGAGAAGGAATGACATTGACTTCAGTGTATATAAGTTATTCTTAGAGAATTTGCCCTTGCTATATGACAATGGAGCTGGAAATCAGGTTTGTCTGAATCCATTGCCCATGTTCTAACCTACTGAGGTGGGAGGTGATGTATGCTGTGAATATGTTTTATTGTCACTGGTTTATAAAGAAGCTGCTTTTGGCAGAGTCAGGGAGAAGCCACGTAGCTGTCAGAGGAGAAAGACATGAGCCGCTAGCTGAAACTTTGCTGGTAGGCCATGACCTCGAGGTGGTGCACAGAATAATAGAAATGGGCTAGTTAAGATATAAGAGCTAGCTAGAAATATGCTTAAGCTATTGGGTAAGCAGTGTTTTAAACAATATAGCTTCTGTGTGATTATTTCGCGGCTGAGCAGCCAGGAATGAACTAACAGTCTCCCGCCAACAACCTAGCATGTGCTTTGTGTTGTTATACGGATCTACCATTCTACCATTGTGAGTTCATTGGATTATAGGAATTTATGCCAGAGTATTTGGGCTTTTTGGATAGTCTTGCCAATTATTGTGGAACATTATCCTCTGGGTATAACTGTCCTGAAATCAGAATAGCTCTGATTACCCATTGAACACCCTGGCAAGATTGAAGATTCTAAAATTCCCTCACAGAGGGAAAGGGTTCTCATGAGGCAAAAACATACAACAGTCCCTGTTAGAGAGGATATATAAGTTATTAAGAGTTGTTGAAGTAAGGAGTAGACTTTGTTCAGCTGTGTATATGCCCACAAGTTGTATATGTTCTTGTACACAACCCCTCACCCAATGCTTCTGTAAGTAATATCAGCCAGGCGCATTTGTTCACCAAGATAGCATTGAGAGTTAGAATAGGGTCTTTGCTCTGTTGTTGGAACTCTATTTGGAGTGAACAGACATTATTTTCATGTCTCCCCAGAAAAAAATTATACAACAAAAGTATATACATGGAAGTATCAAGCATGCACATGGACAGAAATGCTCCCATATATTTGACATGCCTCTAAAATTATTTTCAATTACATCATAAAAATGGTTTGGTATTTTCTGTCCATTCTGCAACAATAAAGAAACTAATATTAAAAGGAAAAAATAAAGTAAAAGAATAAACAGCCAAACTTGAACCAATATCTCAATGCTTTATCTCCTTTTCTTTTATCTTTTTTTTGATAATGGGTTCTGCTCTCTTACAATACATTCCAAACACACAGTTAATGCTAGATATACTAAATCTACTTCCATTCTCATGTAAATTTCTTAGGACAAAATAGAAGACCTTATGCTCATTCTGCAAATAAGAAAATTACTCAGAGATATTAAGTAAGATACCTAAGACTACATAGTTTAAAAAAATTATTTAGATCCAGGTCCCAGGTATTTTCATTCAATCAAATGTCTTAGTTTTTCATTTAGCTCATTCACAATATATACTTAAGACCTCTTATAATTTTACTTTCAACTCCTTATTTAAAATATCTTTCTGGCGATATTTTTGCAAACCATGTAAATACAGAGGATATTGCTTTAAAGCAATATATTGAAGAAGTATGAGAATGCTGATCCCTTCTCACCATAACCATTTTTTTCTCATACTTAGATATCAAAGAGAGAAATCTTAGTAGTGCGCAAGACAGGGTATCAGTGCACAAAGCTTTATGACTTACAATATGAAACCTATGTCCATAAACAGAGACATATCAGGCAGTTAGAATGTAGTTTATTCATCCTTGGTTTTCCATGTCATCTACCTAGGTGGTCAGAGAACAAAATAATCTAACCCGAAAGTGGGGTCAGTAGATAGAAATACAGAAAGGGAGGTTTATCGATTAAATCTACCACAAATCAGAAGAGCCTAGTTGTGAGGCCTTTTATCATAAAGAATTTTAATGGTATAGGCTGTGTAACTGGCAATGGAGAAAACATATTTTATCACCGTCTAATGCAGCTTTGGCCAGGGCTGTTGGAAGCAGAGGGTGAAACGCAGAAATGCAGAAATGTCAGCCAAGACAATTATATTTGTTATTCTTATCAAATTTCCTCAAGCAAAATGATTTCTAGAAAACACCAGTGAGCCATAAAACAATGTTTGCCTCTTCTAGCAAGGCCAAATTGCTTCAGAATTTATGTTAGGCACATGATGTTATATCTATGATTATCAGCTGAAATGTAGGGGTCTAGAGTTCAGGAGGAAAACATTAAGTCTTCTTTTTTCTTGGAAGCCAACGTGGAGTAGAGTAGGAAAACACAGAAAAATTATAGCCTGTCTTTGATCTGGCTGAGAACTAAATTACAGTGTAATTGTGAGCAAAGAACAATATCTGAGAGCTGTCCTTATGATCCTAACTGTTCTCATGTCTGAAACTTGAGAGACAGTTACCCTAGTGTAGCCCAGGTAGAGAGGAGACAACCTTAGATTACACCACAAGCAGAAAAAGAGTAGCTCACAACGCACAGAAAGTCCTAAGTAATTTGTTTCTGAAAACTACAATGCAAGGCAGAAATTCATAGCTGTGTGCATTCAAACATAAAAGGTCTGTCCGATGTCCTAGGCACTTGACGCTCACACTGGCTTTGGCAAGCTAGTTAACGAAGTTTAAACTTTATTTCATCATCTGCAAAGTAGGAATGCTGCCACAAGGGTATTAAGCAAATTAGTGCCAAGAAGACAGCTTATCCTTAGAACCCAGCATGAAATAATCCTTCCATAAATGTTCATAATTTCTAAGTCAAAAATAGGAATAAATCATTAAGACTGCTATATCAATTACTTTACTTGTTGCTGAATCCAATGCTGAAAAAGTAGCAACTTAAAAAGAAAAGGATGATTCGACTCTGTTTGAAAGGGTAGAATCCAGTGTGGCGCAGAAGTCATGGCAACAGGAAGGCAGGAACAGAGGCTTCTGGTCACGTTGCATGCACAGTAAGGAAAGCTAGAGTGGACTGAGAGCAGAGGCTTGTTCTGAAATATTAAGGCTCACCCCCAGAGATTCATTTCCTTGAGCAAGGCTCCTCCTCCTAAAGGTTCTAAAACTCCAGAAACAACACCACTACCTGGGGAACACACTTTCAAACATATGAATGTATGGGGCATATTTTACAATCAAGCCATGTTCAGAGGTCAGTAATTCATAAAACTCTATACATTAAGCTAAACTATAAGTAACAAGTAACTGTGTTCAAATACCAGCCCAAGTTGCTCCTCGATTGAGATTCAGTGGGTTCTAGGTGGAGAATTCAGCAGGTGGAGGTGAACCGCGGAGTTGAAAAGATCTGACCCAAGGCTGGATTGGCTGGGCAAGTCACTCAAACTCTAGTCTCGGATCTCTTTCTAACATGAGAATAGTAATGATGTCTGTGTATCAATTAGCTCTCTGTTACTATGCTAAACAACACAAACAAAAGCAATTTAAGGAAAGAAAGGGTTTATTTTAGCTGACAGCTCCACAGAGCTAGCAATCTGTAAGACAGGGAAGGAATGGCAGCAGAAGCAGGAAATAGAGACAGATCACATTTCATCCATACACAGGAAGGAGAAAGAGGGAGGGAGGGAGAAAGGAAGAGAGAGAGAGAGAGAGAGAGAGAGAGAGAGAGAGAGAGAGAGAGAGAGAGAGAGAGAGAAAGAGAGAAAGAGAGAGAGAGAATGAAGGTAAGGTTCTAAACCCTCAAAGCCCACCCTTCTCACCCAGTGACTTATTTCCTTCAGGTACCTCCTAAAGGTTTCATAACCTCCCCAAAGAGCACCCACCAATTGGGGACAAAATATTCAAATACGTGAGCCTGTAAGAGACATTTCTCATTCAAACCATGTTAATAGATTCAAAAGCACTGTTCTGGGGAGTAAATGTGATAATGTTTTAAGTACTTAACTAACTATTTGACACTAAAGACTTTAAAACAGTTTTAAGCCTTGTTGTCTAAATTAAGTGCTAACTTGAAATGCGGGAAATCAAGATCTTAGATATGAATGACATTATAATGGAAAGCGTGGGGCGCACCCTCTATAACAAGGCAGTGTCTACCTTCCTAACTTGGCCAAATACACTTAGCTGTAGCCGTTAATCAAAGATATATGACTCCTGGAATGGAAGTGTGAGCCTGACTTAACTTGCTAAAAGGCTGTGGAAATAGGTTTTTAAAAAGAATTTTAGTCACAGTCCAGCTGGCCTTGGTGAGCTCCCAATAGATCAGCCCCACTGTCTCAGTGGGTGGGTGCACCCCTCGTGGTCCTGACTTCCTTGCTCATGTTCTCCCTCCTTCCGCTCCTCATTGGGACCTTGGGAGCTCAGTCCAGTGCTCCAGTGTGGGTCTCTGTCTCTATCTCCATCCATCACCAGATAAAGGGATAAAACCGGACTCTCTGAACGTGGCGAACAATGAGGGCGGATGAGAAGCCAAGGACAATGGCATGGGGTTTTGATCCTACTTCATTTTCTGGCTTTGTGGGAGCCTAGCCAGTTTGGATGTTCACCTTCCTAGATATGGACAGAGAGGGGAGGACCTTGGACTTTCCACAGGGCAGGGAACCCTGACTGCTCTTTGGACTGGAGAGGGAGGGGGAGAGGAGTGGGGGGAGGGGAAAAAGGGTGGGAGGAGGGGGAGGGAAATGGGAGGCTGGGAGGAGGCAGAAACTTTTCTTTCCTTTTCTCAAAAAAAAAAGAAAGAATTTTAAAATTTATACCTGGAAATAAAGCATGTTATCATCCAACGTCCCCCTTCTCCCATGACCCAGCAAAGAAATACTTCTTATGATTCTCATTAGCCAGAAATAAAAAAAACATAGTATCATTAAACTCTCCACCAATAACAACCAAATTTAGGATCTCTGAGCCCAGCGTCCTCTAGGGATGGAGAGACTTGGATTGGAATTCTAAGCAGAAATGCTGATGTTTCATATGCCTCGCAGAGGACAGGCAATTTCAGATTTCTAAGGACATTTTCTTATTCTTAATATTACACATTTTTAATGTTGCAAGTATATACAAGCATGATAAATAGAGGAACATGGAACAACCATTAGGATTATTACATGTGTAAAGAACCCATTGAAACAGTCCCTGCAAATAAAAGACCATAGAAATGTTAATAGCCCCACCTCTTACGGGTAATAATAACGTGTCATCTGGCTGAAACAGTTTCTTAAGTACTTTATGTTCTCTGCTGGAATCAAGTCATTAATCCCATTTATGCAGTTAACAGGGAAGTCCTGTGTCCAAATTAAGGTCCTGAATGAAAGTACTGGAACTAATGACAGAAGGGAATAATTTTTTCACCACAGCTGTAATATTGCTTTGCTAAATAGCATTTTTTGACCCTGAACTTTACTTGGAACACTGAATACTCAGACCTAAAATGAAACATTTTGTACCCTTACATCAATACTGTGTTCAGGATGGCCAGTCTACATGATGAGGCCTGCCCAGTCACCTCCCTTCTCTAAAGCACCCATATCCCCATAGGTCTACGAAGGCTCTCAAATTTGTGATGCATCTGTCAATCAGGGCAATGACTCCATACACCATGCCACACTTCAAAAACGCTTTAAAATAATGCATCTCTAGTCTGTTCCTTCTTCTATGTGAGTTACAGAGAAAAATAGTGTATAGAGAACTCCAGGGTCAGCCTCCTAAATATATCAGCAAAGAAGTTTCTGGTAATACCAGTTTCTGGCTAGTTTTCTTTATTGTTCAAGTGAATAAAGAAGCAAGAAGTATTATTAGATAATTGTTTTGAATTATTAATAAATACATGAAGAAGGAAGGGGACAATGACACAAGGTCTCCTATAGAGTACCCACTTGATGGGAAAGTTCCCTGAGAACCCTGGGTGGAGAAACCTTCCCCAGATCCCAAAGCTTTTCTACCAGAATCTGCCGTGGTCTCCTTATCTAAAGGGGCTTGGGAACAAAAGTATGAAATGATAAAGAGCATCAGCCTACTTCAAGGAACCATTCAATTTAGTTTTCCCCCACCTAGCTCACTTCTGCCCTATTACAGGCCAAGGCAGCTTCTTTATTCATTAACCAATAAAAGCAACACATAGACAGAAGGACTTCCCACACCATAACATTGCATATGTACATTATTTTAAGTGACATAACAATACTTAATTTTAAAAAATCACTGGAAAAGGTTTTGTCATGTCTAAATTGAGACAAGAACTTCTCTCCAAACATGACAGTTGACAAAAACTTTTCCAATAACATAGCCTTTTATGACCCTGTCTAGGTGGGCTGAGATGAGCTGAAAGTCAGTGTAAAATACAACTTGCCCGACTTCACTCACCAGCATCAGGAAGTTTCAGTTATTAGATCCTGTGCTTCGGTGACTCAGTTATGACATATATTTTCTATCTGCTGATCAACACTGCACCAAAAAAATACATTCTCTTGCCCATGTAAATGTTCCCAGAGCTACTTAAACCTCTTTTCCTCTCTTTTGCTTCCTCCTGTAACAACCTTCTTAATCAGTGTTTTATCCACTCTGGCAAAAGCCATGAAGTTTTCATGACATCAAAAAGAGATCTGGAAGCCGGGCGGTGGTGGCACACGCCTTTAATCCCAGGACTCGGGAGGCAGAGGCAGGCGGATCTCTGTGAGTTCGAGGCCAGCCTGGCCTACAAGAGCTAGTTCCAGGACAGGAACCAAAAAGCTATGGAGAAACCCTGTCTCAAAAATCAAAAAAAAAAAAAAAAAAAGAGAGAAAGAGAGAGATCTGGAAATTTTGTATATCTATACCTTGGAGTTTAACACTTAAAAAAACACTCAAAAATAAAGACATGATTATAAATTAGGGCCTGGTTTCGATAAAAAAGAGGATCAGTGTCATGGGAGACTAATAGGAGTAAATATAATCAAAATACATTATATTCTTTATATACATGGATTCTCGTTGCATTTCTATTGTTCTGAGACAATAGCTGACTAAAGATACTTTAAGAAATGAAAAGCTATTAAAGTAATCTTATTTTGCATCCCAATCCTAGTTCCCTCTCCTTCCTGTCCCCTTGCTCCCCCAACCTTCTCCCCACCCTACCCCCATCCATTCCTCAGAGAGGATGAGGCCTCCCATGGGGAGTCAACAAAGTCTGTCACATCACCAGAGGCAGAACCAAGGCTATCCCCCCAGTATCTAAGCTGAGCAAGGCATCCCCATATGGAATGGGCTCCAAAGAGCCAGTTCGTGTACTAGAGTTAAATACTGGTTCCATTGCTACTGGCCCTACAATTCCAGATCACAGTCTACCATCACAGGGATATTAAGACAGAACTTGAAGCAGCCTGTCACATCTACCACCAAGAAGAGAGAGCCAAGAGAAATGAATGTGTGCAATCTCGCCAGTGCTCAGCTTGATCTCTATATTTATATAATCTCTGATCTGGTTTCTACAGAAGGGTGCTGTCCACAGTGGAATTGATCTTTCCAAATCAATTAACAACTGATCAAGACAATCCCCCATACATGTGCCTGCATACCATTCTGATCTAGCTCCCTCATTGAGGCATTCTTTCCAGGTAATTATAGATGCATCAAGAGGGCAATTAAAAATAAACCATTTTAGCATGCTTAAAATTAAAACTATTCCTTGCTACCTTTGAACCTCAAAATAATTCCAGTTTACACTAAGTATGATTTTTTAATGATATATCTCTTCTCAATCATTTGCTTTCCTTTTGAGACTTTCTGAATTAAAAAGCTCCATCCTTCTATGTATTTGATGTCTTTCTTTGCACAGTACCATCTCTAGAATGGTAGGCACATAGATAACAGGGTAAGAAGTAAATGTTGCTCCCTCTTTCAGCCAAAGGAGAGGATAAAAGAAGAGGTCAGGACCTGTCCACATAACTCTAAAGGTGTCCCAGACCTTGTTTGTGACTCTTTTTTCTTCTAGATAATCCATTTATATTAATTAACATTCAATCACTGAAACCAAACACCAAGACAAACTATTTCAGATGGGAGGGAGATGTATTTCGGCTCTTGCTTTAAACCCATGATCAGCTGGTTCCATTGCTTTAGGTCTGAGGGGAGGAAGAGCATGGCAGCAGAACTTGTGGTATTGCCTTCTTATATGATATTTAAAGTCAAATAGAGCTAGAGTCACCAAGGGAGATTTTTAAAAAGTATTGAAAACTAAATTCCTTATCTGGAATAACATATTCTTGTCTTGTGTACCAGATAATAAAAATGATAATGTTTGCTCTAAAAAGAGAGAGAACACAACAATTACAACTCCAGATACCTGAGATCAGATAATGTTACATTTTAAGCTCAAGGGTTTGCCTGATGACACCATTTCCCCTAACTGAAATTTTCACTCCAAGAACCTCAAAATCCCAGCCTTGAGATGAACCAAAGACTTCTAAAATATCTTACAGAATCAAAATTATATCTTCCTTTTTATTTTCCATTTGAATATTTATTTTAAATTAAGAGAAAATCAGATAATATATCCAAGACAATGAAATTCTCTGTACCTCAACACTAACAGTCATTCAATAAATATTAATGACCACCATCAATGTTTGCCTGGTCCCAGTTGCTTCTTTGAAATAACCAACACTGGATATCTATATTTCTTGCATCCTGAACTCTAATCTCTTCTGGTCTTCCAAATAATCTCTCTGTGGTGGTTTGAATGAAAATGGCCATCATAGGCTTGTCGGGAGTAGCACTAGTAAGAGGTATGACCTTGTTTGAGTAGGTGTGGCTTTGTTAGAGGAAGTTTATCGCTGAAAGTGGGTTTTGAGGAGTTAGATGCTCATACCAGGCCCAATGTCTCGCTCTTTTCATGCTTTCTGCTCATCCAGATGTAGAACTTCTCCAGCACCACATCTTCCTGTATGGCACCATGTTTCCCACTATGACAATAATGGATTACACCTCTGAACTGCAAGCCAGCCCCAATTAAATATTTCCATTTATAAGTTGTCATGTTCATGATGTCTCTTCATGGAAACAGAGACCCTAACTAAGACATTCTCTGTCCCCTTTTTAATGTTTAGGGAGTGGACCTCCCTCTTCCTACCCATCCTCCCATCTATTGATCAATCCTCTTACCTATGTTCTTCCTAACCTTGACTTTGGAGCAACTACTGCTGATTGTACTGATGGTATTAAGTCAAGACATGAGGACGTGTCACTAAAAACCTAATGGATGTTGCCCTAGAACACAGTCAAGGAAGGACTTCAGAATGAGTTTACTGGGACAGAGTGGAGAAATGATTTGGGAATCTAAAAAACTGCCTTAAATATGATCCCATGTATCTTAACATGATAAACTCATGTTCTGAGAGTTGAGCAAAGGAGGAGCTAAAACATTTAGGTTGAGTTTGAAGGGAATGTTTCTCATGTCCTGTTTGACAGCCACATTGTTTCTCCTGGCAAAAGATCATGACCTTGTATACGACCCCAGATTCTCATTAGTCCCATGGTGTAGATTTCACTGGAAAAAGAAACTTGCTCTGGTTGATGGTTTTGTTGGTCCCCTCTTTGGAGCCTTCTAAAAGGTAAAATATCTCAGTTTTGTAAAATAGCTTCTCATATCAGATTATTTCTTTAACTAGAACTGAAGACAAAGTCCTGGAGGAGGTACTATGAAGACCCAGCAAGGTAAATATTATCTCTATCTTTCACTGCTGTCAAGATATCTAGTGACGAAACTCCATAAAGATGAGAGAATACCAGTAAAATGGCATTGAATGATAGAATCATTTAGTGGTAGGGAATTAAAATGAGTTTAAATCAATTTTTTCTCTTATTTCTATTGATCCAGAGGTTCTAATTTTCATTTATCTTAAGATGCAGATTTAATATAGATTAGAATTTCCTTGATAAAAGATGGCTCCAGGACACATGCCAAGAAAACCAAAATTGGTATTATATTATAGCTCATTGTTACTTTTTTTTTTTACCAACACTTCTAATTTAGGAGATCCCAGAAAGCAGTCTCCTTAGAAGCCTTAGACTCTTATACTTCAACAAATAGATTGCACTGAACAGCAAACTAATCTTGTACACCTAGCCATGAATGTCAGCACTCAGTCTAGAAAATTAGTTTTAAATGGAGCCAAGGGTAAAATATGCAGCACAACTTGTTGCCTATAGCAACACGAACAGCATGCAGAGCACCTATCAGGTACCAATACTGACTTTATAACAAACTGAGGGAGACATGACTTACAGGGTCAGAGAGATCTCTTGACAGGAAGCACAGCATATTAGCTCTTTGCTCCTTTACTGTCTGATAGCAAAGACAAAAAGGCACATGTTAAGAAGAAACAAATTTGAAAGAAACAGGGAACAACAATATTCCCTGCATTGTATTTACATTTTCTCTTCTGACTTTCTCCATTTGTTTGCTTGAAATTTAAGTCTTTTGTTTTGTGGTAATTTGAAAGAACAGCAAATAGTAATGTGCTCAGGCTTTGCAGTTATCTTCAGTGATTCCAATAAAAGCAGAAAAGAGAGGATCTTGCCTAAGCCACTAAATATAGTCATAATTTACAAGATAACTCTGAGCAGAAATTCTAAAGTCCCTTTTGTTTTCTAGGCCTTGGAAATGTCTCTCTCCATTGGGATATCCATTCAAAACTATCTTCTGCCTTATTTCTTACTACAGTGAATGCTTTAGAGTCTAAAATTTCTGAGCAATGAACTGCTATTTTAGCTTTTTGTAACATGTTATACTATATCTTAAGACACACAAAAAAATTCTCCTCTAGATAAATTCCTTTCATGGTTTTTAACTATTTTGCATGCCTACTAGAATGACCGTATAATGACTCCAGCCCATGTTGGCTCAAGAGAAAACGGAAAGAATGGAGCCACTCTGTATTCATAATCTTCACTCTCCTCTTTTAACGAGGCTTAATTCATCACCAAGCCATTCTTACATCTCAGGAGCGTCATGCAAATAAACTCTTGGCAGGCCATGTCACCAGTTGAGAGACATGCATGAATTTTACTGACAAATGAGCTAAGTTAATCCCATTCCTCACACTCTGTCTCAACATCCTTCATTTCTGACCACATGAAGACTGGTAATTATATTTTCCTCATTGCTGTTTTATCAGTGACACCATCATTGCCACCTTAAATCTTGAGTGAGGTTGTTCATTCAATTAGCATGACATGCTAAGGAGGATAAAGTCTTGGAAATTTGTTACATGGTTCAGTAAAGTCTGGCCATGGCCTCCTAAAGTCTAGGTCTTTAACTGGCCCGACCAGACACATAGTAGAAAGCATCCTAAAAGCACAAAGGGTACTCAAAAAAAGTAGTAGTTCTTTGGACAATTCTAGGTCTTCTCAAAGGTAACCTACTTTAGCCACCTCAAGATGACACTGAATCTATCTTTTAGGATTCTGAAGAATTCTTATTTTGGAGGTGAGGTTTTCAGTTGTGGAAAAAGGGGCAAACACCATGAACATATCATGTAACCAAACATTCAAATTAGGTGTGTTTGGATGTTATACTAATCTGCTTAGATTTCTATATAAAAAATTGTAAATCAGATAACTCAAACAACATGTATTTATTTCTCACTGTTTTAGAGGTTGTGCCTAAGACCAGCCATCCCAATCAACAGCTTTCTTCTATCATCCTAACTTCCTTCTCATTGTGCCAGAGACAACAAGAGTAGGGGAAAGAATACTCCAATTACTTTGTGATAACGTGCACTAATTCCATTATAAGGATCTTACCCTATTGACTCAATCATTTCTGTAAAACTCCATTTCTAAATGAAATTACATTGTAGGTTTGGGCTTCAGCAGTTGAGTTTCTAGGGAACCTAGTTCAGTCTGTAGAAGGAACTGACTGAACATTATAGAACCCCTGAAGAAGGTCTAGAGCCCAAGAAAATTGAGAAGGCTTCAGCTTTGTGTAAAATTTAGAATGCAAGAATAGCAGGGCATTGGAGGAAGAAACGAGACGCTTTCACATCTCAAAATACACTGAACTCAGAACTACCTGCATCTCCCACAGCTTGCTGGGCCCTCCATGCCATTCATTAAGAGACAAAATGCCCCTCCCCCAAGATTTACACAAAGGCCAATCCAATGGAGACTTTTTTTTTCAGTTGAGGGTCCATCTTCCCAGATGATTGCAACGTGTGCCAAATTGACAAAAAATACTAATCATCACATACACTATAATACAAATTATCCCTAAAAGACCCTAGAACTATTGATCTAAAGAGCAATATTCATGTGAATGGTACTCAGTGCCTTGTGAGATCATGGGTTCATGTTAATGTCTGGCTAAATACCTGATATAATAGCTAGAACTATTTTATACTTCATGGGACTTCATGTCCAATCTTATTCCCACCTTAAACCTCTATCTTTCTAATACATGATTTCATACATCATCAGAACTTATGAGGAAATGGCAGATTCTACTTTTTTCTTTAGGGAACTACATGCTCACTAATCTTCACCTCTTTTTGCTTTTTTAATTAATTTTATTGAGCTATACATATTCTCTCTACTTTTCTACTTGCTCTCCCCTCCCCTTTAGCCCTCTCTCATGGTCCCCATGCTCCAAATTTACTCAAAAGATCTTATCTTTTTCTACTTCCTATGTACGTTAGATCCATGCGTGTCTCTCTTAGGATCCTCTTTGTTATATAGGTTCTCTGAGATTGTGAATTGTAGGCTTGATTTCTTTGTTTTATGTCTAAAAGCCACTTATGAGTGAGAACATATGATATTTGTCTTTCTGGGTCTGTGTTACCTCACTCGATATGATGTTTTCTATATCCATCCATTTGCCTTCAATTTTTGAGATGGCATTATTTTTTTCTTCTGTATACTACTTTATTGCATAAATATACCACATTTTCCTTTTCCATTCTTTGGTCAAGGGGCATTTAGGTTATTTCTAGGTTCTGGCTAAGACAAACAATGCTGTTATGAACATAATTAAGCACATTTCTTTGTGGTATTATTGAGCATCCTTTGGGTATATAATCAAAAGTTGTATTGCTAAGTCTTGAGGAAGGTTGTTTCCTAATTTTCTGAGAAATCACAATACTGATATCCAAAGCAGCTGTACCAGGTTGCACTCCCACCAGCAATACAGGAGTGTTCCCTTTACCCCACACCCTCTCCAGCATAAGTTGTCATCAGTGTTTTTTATCTTGGCCATTCTTACAGGTGTAAGATAGAATCTCAGAGTTGTTTTAATTTGTATTTCCCTGATGGAGATTCATATCTAACACCATGCACAAAACTCAAGTCCAAATGGATCAAATACCTCAACATAAAGCCAAACACACTGAACCTAATACAAGAGAAAGTGGGAAGTAAACTTGAACACATTGGCACAGGAGCCCACTTCCTAAATATAACCTCAGTAACAGAGACACAAAGTGAAACAATTAATAAATGGGACCTCCTCAATATGAAAAGTTTCTGTAAAGCAAAGGACACAGTCAAAAAGACAAAATAGCAGCCTACAGAATGGGAAAAGATCTTCACGAACCGATATCAGACAAAGGGCATATCTTCAAAATATTCAAAGAACTCAAGAAATTGGTCATCAAAAAATAATAATCCAATAAAAAATGGGGTACAGACCTAAACAAAAAGCTCTTGACAGAGGAATCTAAAATGGCTGAATCATCACCTCTTAGAAACCTTTGAAGGCTTAATAAATTCTCCATCAGATGAAAGGCTATCCCGGTAAAACTGAGCTGTCTGGGAAGGGCCTTCTGGCAAAGAATTCTCATTATACTTGGATCCTATAACTTTATCACAGCTACAGGTCACCTGACTTCCTACCTGTAGCCTCTGCCCTCCCCTTATATCCATTCTGACCCAGATAGATTCCTTGCCCCCTGAATGAGATAAAAGTGACCAGACACCAAATATGTTGATGTTTAACACACTATTAAAAACTTTTCATATATTTTCTTGTTTCCACAGCACTATACAGGCCTTTTCAGTTATATTGCAATGTTTCTGTTTTCATGTCATTTTCTCACATTGAACAGTGATAATTTTAAGGTCAAAGACCAGTATTTATAAACTCTATAGCATAACATGCAGTTGGCACCTCTAATTAACAACATAAACTAATCCTCAGCCATGATTACATTATTATTGTCTCTATTTTAGATGAGGGAAACTGAGGCACAGAGAACAATACATTGTCTGAGATGAATCAGAAATTATGTCACTCTAGAGCTTTGAATCATAAAACTTTGTCTTCCACAAATAAACCTAAAATACTTTAGTTACTCCCAGTTCTAATGGAGTTACCTTTCAGTATGTGTTGGTCACCTAACCAGACAAGTACAGAAAATTTTAGCCAAAGGTGCCAGAGCTTAGGCACCAGACCCCAAAGATAGGGCCCTGTCTTTATCACTTTTTGACGGCTCTGAGAGAAAATAATGAATAAAATATCCTCCTTCCCTACTCCACAATTACTGCAAACCATTCTACAGACCCATATCCCCAAGTTCTGTAGCACAAGTGAGGCCATATTTGAAGTTCAGGTGACAATTTTCTAAGTATCTCAGCAATCCACCCAAAAGGCAAGTTGAAAAATGTCACAAAAGACAGGCAAGTGCACCCTTAATTCCCTAGAAATATATCTTCATACTTCATTAGCAACTAACTGGGCATTCCCTACCTTCCAATTTCCCTGTGCTAATTATCTGCCTCATACTAAATGCATCCAATTAGAAGGAATGGCAAGTATAGCATCTTTTGCATCATAGAGAAAGAGATTCCAGACAATGCCACTTGTAGAGGATCTCAATGAATGTGCTTGCTTTGTTTTGTTATCACTGTATACTCCCAGAGAGACCACATGAGAAGTCAAGGCAGCATTGTGTTAATGTACATTGTCATGAGGCATTTGTGTTACCACTTAAACATAACTAAACCTCATGTCAAACAGAAAAACAATCCTTTGAATTCTGAGAAAAGGGGGGAAGGGCAATCAACAGAAACAAGGAAACCAAGTTTAGATGGAGGCAGAAAGGAATGGGAGAAGTAAGAAGATGGGTGGGAAGGAAAGAGAGAGGAATGGTGGGCAGTGAAGTGCTAAAGGAGACCCTGTCTGTCAACACTCATGGGCTGGCAGTCATCCACTGAACAGCATTTGTTACGTCTTAATAGAATATCGTAAAACTCAGCAAAGCTGACATCCAGGAAAACTGGTCAGTAGCACATATAGATACAAGTCTTTAAAATGCTCTATTTTCTTAGCTCTACCTCCTTTCATTCTTATAAAGAAGTGAAAAACATGTTTAGAGAGGGGAGGTATAGATAAGTGTGTTATTATGTCTTCTAACTTTCTTTTCCTATCTGAACCTGCCTGTCTACCCAGGTCAGTTTTGTCGGTTTCTTAAATGCATGGAGACAAAGTATGTTTGAGTTTGTGTTAGGCACCAACACATGATAGAGAAATTCAAACCATTCAGACTACATGGACACTTTCTTGCAACCAGATTGTAGAACTAGACACCTACGCTTTAACTAATTAAAGAATAATCCCAAAGTAATCATCAACAAGTGAAAAATAAGATGTTTCCTCCTACTTAATTACATATTTATGCTCTCTTTGTAGCTTTATTCTGCTATTCTGTTATCCCATTCAGAGTTTACAGAAACCCTTAATGAACACCACTAAAAATAACATCCCTCGGAGACACATATGACTTACCTTGATAATGATGGTTTCATTGCTTCTCTTATTTTATTTGTGCAGCAGGTGATCATTAAAATTAAACTCTTGATTAAAATTACCCAGGGTAATTTATCTCAGGCTGAATTCTCACTTAACAAGTGGAGAGATTCATAAATAGTGATGGGGCTCAAGTTTTCACCATGCTTAGTAATTCCTTGGGGTAGAAAGTGTTATGTTAGCACAATATCACAATAATTAACTGGAATCTACCCCTCGAGTATCAACAGAAATTCGTAGAGTCATTGGGAAGTATAATAAAGAAACTGTCACTATTATCCACATTTTATGTAAGGCATTATTACCTAAATATAAGACTAAGCCCCCAGGAATGTTTGAACAGAGAGTAGGATGTTTTATCTGACATTATTCCATGTTAAGTGCTCACGAGCCGCAGTGTATTGTGTAATTAAAGAAATTTCTTTGTGGGGAAAAAAAGGTAAATAATCAAACTATGGTTTTGAGCACAAATATATGATCAGTACCGCTAAATGTCCCGACTTTGTTTGTTTTTATCACACTAGTGATGAAATTTTTGTTTTTCTCATGTCCCTATGAATAGACTATTAATCCTCACTGCCTCAAATAGAGGAGACTCGGAGCTGCTAGTGAGGCTATTCTGAATGTTGCCCACACTATGGGAACTTGTCCAGCTGAGAAAGAGTTAGATCCATGCCTATTGCCTTAAGGACCTCAAAGGCATAGCACATGATAGAATGAACCTCTTGCCAATAAACTTTGACCTGGAACCTACATGATCAAAGAAGCAGAGTTATTTTCAAAATCATGATGGTCACAGACCCACAAATGCTAGTAAGAATTTTTTTTAAATACTGTTTATAAAAATTGGTTATTTTGTACATTTGATAAAAGAGAATGCATTTAATTCTCTGCCAGTTTTAAAAAAGAAAAAAATAGAGCATTAAAGCAATGATCTGACTCCATGTATAATGTGCACATGTGAGCATGCATGTATGCTTGCATGTATGCAAGTGTGTGTACATGTGCACATGTGCGTGTGTGTGTGCATGTGTGTGTGCATGTGTGCGTGCGTATGTGCATGTGTGCGTGTGTGTATGCATGTATGCATGTATGCTTGCATGTATGCAAGTATGTGTACATGTGCATATGTGCGTGTGTGTGCATGTGTGTGTACATGTGCATGTGTGCATGTGTATGTGCACGTGTGCGTGCGTATGTGCATGTGTGCGTGTGTGTGTGCATGTATGCAAGTGTGTGTGCATGTGCATGTGTGCGTGCGTATGTGCATGTGTGCGTGTGTGTGTGCATGTATGCAAGTGTGTGTGCATGTGCATGTGTGCGTGTGTGTGTGCATGTATGCAAGTGTGTGTACATGTGCATGTGTGCGTGTGTGTGTGCATGTGTGTGTGCATGCGTATGTGCATGTGTGCGTGTGTGTATGCATGTATGCAAGTGAGTGTACATGTGCATGTGTGCGTGTGTGTGTGCGTGATTGAGAGGTGGTGGGTGTTTGCCTTCATGCATACCTGGTACACATGGAGGCCAAAAGAGGCCATCAGCTTACCTGGCACTGGAGTTACAGATGGTTCTGAATCATTGTTGATGCCAGTTCTCTGAAAAAGCAGTCAGGGCTCTTAACTGCTGAACCATCACCCCAGACCTTGGTTTTGTAATATTTGCAGCGGGGCTGTGTCCTGCCACCCAGCTAGCTTTACCAAAAATAATTACACGGAAACTGTATTCTTTTAAACACTGCTTGGCCCATTAGCTCTAGCCTCTTATTGGCTAGCTCTTACATATTGATCTAACCCATTTCTAATAATCTGTATAGCCCACGAGCTGGCTTACCAGGAAAGATCTTAACCTGCGTCTGTCTGGAGTGGGAGAATCATGGCGACTGTCTGACTCAGCTTCTTTCTCCCAGCATTCTGTTCTGTCTACTCTGCCTACCTAATTTTCTGTCCTATCAGAGGCCAAGCAGTTTCTTTATTACTTAACCAATGAAACAACAGATAGAAAGATGACCCTCCTCCATCACTTGGACCCTCACATCTTACTGTGCCCAGGCTCTTTCCTACCCAGTTGTGATTCTGTCTTGCCTATCTATATTTTATAGAGACAGTGACTTTTTATAATTGAATTAGTGTATAATTTTATTCATAGTGAAAGTATCAAAATTACTCCTAATGACTTTTTCCACCATGCATATTGAAAAATAAATGAATTGCCATCCCATTTAGGCTATTTTAATGTTTTTAATCATATTATTTGTTCATTCGATTAAATGTCATCAATAAGTGCTTTCCAGAAAACAAAAAACCTTAGCAGTAAGAAAAAAGTGTGAGTGTATTTGGAACATTAGAAATTTGCACAAGGAATTTGAACTATCCAGGGCTGGCATAATTTTGTGAAATCATGTAATACAAGGATATATTTGAATAATTATCTTTTTATTAATAATTGCTATTTCTATGAGGGAGATAGCTGGAGAAATCTATGTGGAGATTATAATTTTAAATAACTACATTAAAAGCAGTTTTGAAATAGCTTTTGAAGTCTGAATGCATTTGAAGCAGGTTTGGCCAGGCCATTTCCATCACAATAGAATTTTTAAAGCGAGTGCAGAGGGTAAAGGGAGCCCATTATCAAGTCACCTGATCCAGTCACAGAGATAGATGTGAAATTGTCCTATACCATAATCTCCACAGGGCTTTATCCAGACTAGTATGAAGTAGATGCCCAGAAAACATATACAGTTCTAAGAACTTCTCTCCCTTATTTTGATCCTGGAGGCCTATTTCCTGATAAGAGCAATGATTATCCCTCCTACCCATCCCCCTTTTGTAAGGGATATAACAGAAGGATTATCTGGCCATCAGCATGAAGGAGAGTTGTTCATGGCATCTACATGTTAGGTAGTGATAGTTGAGGTTATATGAAGCATATAAGTGCCAGCTTATCAGCTGTCTGACAGAATCAAATGTGTGCTCCAGAGAACCTGAGTAAATGAAGAGGGACCTTGATGGAGGAAGGTCATTGGTTAATTAATAAAGAAACTGCTTGGCTTCATAGGTTAAAACATAGGTGGGTGGAGTAAACAGAACAGAATGCTGGGAGAAAGAGGAAGTGAGCTCAGACGCCATAGCTCAGCTATCGGGGGCAGATGCGATGAAGCTCCGACCCAGGATGGACATAGGCTAGAATCTTCCCGGTAAGCGCACCTCGGTGCTACACACATTAATAGAAATGGGCCAGGCAGTGTTTAAATGAATACAGTTTGTGTGTTGTTATTTTGGGGTATAAGCTAGCCGGTGGCCAGGAGCCGGGTGGCAGGAACACAGCCCGTAGCTCCTACTACAGGACCTGAGGAACAGAGACGTCAGGTGTGCAGATGGGCCTTAGTGTGAAGAAGAAATGTCGGGGTATGTTCAATTCTGAGGCTAATCTGCAGAAGATGCAAGTGCTTCTGAAGCAGGAAATGGATGCTTAACAGCTATGATCTATACTACAACTCCCAGATAGCACATCCATTGGTCTGAACTTCAGTGACACAAATCCTGGTTGTTCTGCCAGAAACCATATTATTTGCAATACTGTTTGGCCAATAGCTTAAACATATTTCTGGCTAACTCATATGTTAAATTAACCCATCTCCACTTATCTCCACGAGGCTGTGGCTTAAGGGGTAAAGTTCTGGTGTCTGTTTCTGGTAGGACTACATGGCTTCTCTCTGACCCCGCCTTCTTTCTCCCAGCATTCAGTTCAGTTTTTCCCACCTAACTCTGTTCTGCCCTGCTCTGCTATAGGCTCAAAGTGGTTTCTTACAGAAGGGAATCCCACATTAATGGATAATTAAGTCATGGCAAAAAGTAAAATTCAAATGGTGGTGCTATAAAAGAAACATTCTAGCCTGATACAATTTCAAACAAATGACTCCAGCACCAGTCACAGCCGCCTTCCAGAGGCCATCTGGGTATTCTTTACGCCTTGCCTCCTACACATCCCACGCTGGCTTTCTCAGAGTTCTAGAAACCATTGTGCTCTGATTCAGTGGAAATTGCAAAGATTCAATGCAAAACTGATTGATGCCATATATGATGGACTCCATTTGGACCTGAGAGATTAATTCAGATGTTTAAGGCCAGAAGTGGTTGCTGAAAGCTAACAAGCAACTTAACAGCTTCAGTGTGACTTCAGCACTAAACATTCAATTGGTATCATTATCCCAAACCCTACTCTATGTAACAAATTACTAGCTGTTATTTCTCAAGGTAGGATACCAACTCCTTGAATGCATTGGTCAGCTACATGGGCTGTGTAAGTTACCCTTATATTCCCAGACCTGGACTAGTGTTTAGCTTCCATAGGGTACTAATTATTGATTGAATGAATGGAAGACTTTATACTGACTATCAAGAATATATACTGTTGTCTATTTGACAATCAGAAATTAACCTCCAGGAACATCTGTGAGGAGTTATTCATACTAGGTTAGCATCATATAAATATGACAGCCTAATATATAAATATCTTGATTAAGTCAGCCGTAAAGGAAGACCCACCCTACTACACAGAACGGAGAAAACTAGCTGAGCATGGAAATTCATCACGACTTTCTGATGGTGGATGCAATATAATCAGCTGCTTCCAGCTCCCATCACCTGACTTCCTGCCACGATTATACCCTTGAGCTGGGGTTTAAAGTGACTCTCGTCACTAGAAGCAGCTACTGGATTTACCTACCTGCAATCAAAGGAACCCAGAGAGTAAGTGGATGAGAAGCCTCTCCTTGAGGCTGTCTCCCTCCTTCTCTGCTGTTTCAGTTAACACCATCATCACCTACTCCTCTGGGTTCAGTAAAATGGGTAAAGAAAATGGCAAGCTGGAACAAGATAAAGGTGAAATTATTTACACCAAATAGGATCCATTGGAAAGAATTGCTTGTCGGTGTGAAAGCAATAAAAAGTTGTCATCCTAGAAACCAGAGAGACACTTTCCTGAGGCGTCTATGAAAGCATTTCTCTCCCCATTAACACACATTACCTCAGTTAATGCTGTGAAAGCACTAGGAAAGGGTTGCTACTGGTTTTCCTCATTTCCCAGAAAAGAACCAGCAGACAGAGAAACCCGGTATCTTACCCAAGGACTCACACACAGCTCCTCACAGCCAAGGTAAGAACTGACCATGGAACGCTACTTCTTAAGGTTTGTTTTTTTTCTTTGCCCCTCAGGAGACTGAGGAATCATTTCTAGCGCAGAGAGACTTGAATACACAGCATAGAGATAAAGGAAGAATTTGATTGTACCATCCTTTCTTAACACCTGCTCTGTTTGACTGCTCCCGTGACAGCAAGACTTCTACTCAACCTCAGCATGACGCTGCCTCTCAAAAGTGTTTTGCATCTCTATAGGATATGAAGCAGATTAACATCTTTAATCCAAGCACTAAACAGGCTTTCAATTATTTATCAGTATAAATGAGAAAGAAAAATGTGTGGCTTCAGTTTCATTGAAGTCTAAAACAAATACATGTGCACACAGGCACACGCACACACAGGGGTCCTGGAGTTTGGCATTTGAGGTGTATTCTTTCTAAATATAGCGTTTTCCTCATCAGAACTCAGATACTCTTAAGTTTAAGTACTATCACAGGATTTCTTTTGTTGTTACTCAGAGATTAGAATCCCGTAGAGTCCAGGAAGATAACTGAAAGTGGGCACTTCAGTTCCGCCTCACAATATTGAATAAAATCTCATGTAATAGAAGCCTTAGTCAAGCAAAGCAGGTGTTTGCAGGGCATGATACCATCAGAGTGTGCCTTATCTCCGGGCTGCAAGCCCAAGCCTTTCTACTCCAGGAAGGATTTACCAGGCTCCTGAGGGAAAAATAAAGCAGACATCAGAAATGAGAAGCTGGAAACAGCTGCAGGAGCTGTTGGGTGGCAGTGGCACTAAGCAGGGTTAGTGCATCCGAAGCACTTTCTTCCCAACATTAAGTGTTAATATCAGATGAAAGATGTCTATTGGATTGGCCTCTAAAACAGAAAAAAAAACTGTCCAATTGCATAGCTGATGAAAAAAATTAGCCTGTTACTAAGCATTAAATGGATCGATAATCTATTAACTCTAATCTCGTTAGCAGTGATTTTGCACTACAATGTGTGACCCGTCTTTATAAACAAGCTTCCCTCACTGTCTTTGACTAAAATGGTTTTCCTTTCTCCGTATCCAGGATTGATAAACTTAATACTCCATATTAATTAAGAATAGATCTGGGCCTTTCTTCAAATGCTGGTCACCTTCAAGGACTTTTGGAGATCATTAAAGGTTTGCCTTTTCAGACAGCTGGTAATGGTAGGAGGTTTATTTAGTAGCCAGAAACCATAGCAGAGGACCCAGCAATATACTCAGTATCTCATGTCAAGGTAAAATGTTGTGAAGCCCTTGATGATGAATCAGCTTCTCACTGTCTTAGCAGAAATAGTTTGTCTCACACACTCCCACTGGGGGAGAAAAAATCAGAAAAGGACCATTAAAAAGAAAAAAGAAGTTCTTATGGAGAATTACAGAAAGAATTGATCAAATAGATCCAAAAAGCATACTTTTATGGTGAAATGTTCATGTTTACACAAAGTTAAAGAGAATTTAGAAAACCAAGCTGTGTTGAGACTGGAGGGCTTAAAGGAGCCATCATACAGAGTGCCCGGTAAGAAGGAGAGTAGTACACTATATAGCAATCCTAGAGACCAGACAGGGGAAAGACTCGGCCCAGGTGGGTCTCAGGTACTCAGTCCTGTATAGCAATCCTAGAGATGAGACAGGGTGAAGGACTCGGCCCAGGCGGGTCTCAGGTAGTCGGTCCTGTAAGCAATCCTGAAGACCAGACAGGGGAAAGACTCAGCCCAGGTGGGTCTCAGGTAGTCAGTCCTGTATAGCAATCCTAGAGATGAGACAAGGTGAAGGACTCGGGCCAGGCGGGTCTCAGGTAGTCAGTCCTGTAAGCAATCCTGAAGACCAGACAGGGGTTAAGACTCAGCCCAGGTGGGTCTCAGGTAGTCAGTCCTGTGTAGCAATCCTAGAGATGAGACAGGGTGAAGGACTCGGCCCAGGCGGGTCTCAGGTAGTTAGTCCTGTAAGCAATCCTGAAGACCAGACAGGGGAAAGACTCAGCCCAGGTGGGTCTCAGGTAGTCAGTCCTGTATAGCAATCCTAGAGATGAGACAAGGTGAAGGACTTGGGCCAGGCGGGTCTCAGGTAGTCAGTCCTGTAAGCAATCCTGAAGACCAGACAGGGGTTAAGACTCAGCCCAGGTGGGTCTCAGGTAGTCAGTCCTGTGTAGCAATTCTACAGATGAGACAGGGTGAAAGACTTGGCCCAGGTGGGTCTCAGGTAGTCAGTTCTGCATAGCAATCCTAGAGACCAGGCAGGGGAAAGACTCGGCCCAGGTGGGTCTCAGGTAGTCCTCTGGAGGCAAGAATGAATGTCCACATGAAACTAACTTCAGTTCCTGCAGTGACCTGACCCTGACCCTGACCATGAGAAGATTCCGGCAGAGAACACTCCAATTCCTCTAGCTGTGAAAAGTCATGAGAGAAGACAGCAAAAGTTCCAGAGAAAATCGTAGCCCCAGTATAGAAGAAACTGATAGGAAAAGATCAGAAAACAGTGATTTTAGGACAAAGACTCGGAAGTTCTCTTGGATCCAAAGAAATAAATATTGAAATAACTGTCTAACAGGATTTGACAAACTCCTTGAGTGAGGCAAACAAGTATTGCTGACAAAAAGCGCAGGCCATCCTTGACATCAGTTAAGTATCTGTGAGGCACTGTAAGGTGAAGGAGAAGACAGGCCAGATGATGGAGGGAGTTGAAGGGCCTTGGTGCTGCCGAAACAGTGGTTTCTGTTCAACCACTGTTTAACCATCATTGTTACAAGCTGTTTTCTCAAGCACCATGCAAAAATAAAAGTCCTCCATTCCTAAACTAAATCTGTAAAAGCTGGGCGGGGAGATGACTTAGTAGGGAAATGGCTGGCTGGGCTGTGTTGAAGCATCTGTCTCAGATCCCCAGAACCAGTGTAAAGGATTTATGGTGGCTTGTCAGTCAACCTCCGAGATCAAGGTATGAATAACCCCTGCTCATCTGCAGTGTCTGGTGGAAAGTTTAGTCTTCAGTGTGTGTGTGTGTGTGTGTGTGTGTGTGTGTGTGTGTGTGTGTGTGTGTTCTGGTATTCCTGTGTGTATAGGTGACAGCATGCCTATGATTGTGCAAGTATGTTTGTGTAGCAAGTATGTTTGTGTAGGTACAAACATACCTGTGTGTGTGCAAATATAATTACTTTTCTTTCTTTCCTTTCACTCTCTCTCTCCTTCCTCTCTCTCTCCCTGTCTCCCTCCCCTTTCTCATTTTCTCTGTGAGTATGTGTGTATGTGTGTAGTGTATCTTGAGACTGACCTAAAATCAATGTATTCAAGTGATACTTTAAGGCCTTGATCTCCCTAAATATTCAAATTTCCATATAGTTTCCAGTTATAAATCAGGCATGATTTGATCTATATAAATACATTGCATAATTGTTTATTTTAGGCTAGTTACAGCATGACATGGTAGAAAAAGTAAAAACAAAATAAATTGTGGCATGAGATAGACTATATTATTAATATTTCTTACTCGTTTTGTGACCTTGATAAACAATATCTTTGGAAAACTCCACTTTTTTATCTGTAAAATGGGTTTAATTCGTTTTGCTATGGAATCCGGTCCTTTGACATTATGTTTGGAAAATATTCAGTTAGTTTCTGTGAGACAGACTGTGGAGTCAGAATAGCAACAATTCTGACAGGTAATTGCCACATTCCACTTCATTTTGTGTGTTTCTTTTGATGAACAGGAGCACTTTGGTGTCTTTTTAACACCATTATAACTACTTTTTGGTGGGTTTTGCTGGTGACTTTGGTGCTATGGTCAAAGTATCATTGTCAAGGACTTATCTCCCTATGTTTTCTTCCTTTGCAGTTTCTTCTTTTATATTTAAGTCATGTATTTTATTATGTCTATATTTTTCTTACGTTTAAGTCTTGAATATATTCCATGTTAAGTATTGTGCTTAGCGTAAGATAAAGATCCAATTTCAATATACTACATACAGATATCAAGTTCTCAAACCACCATTTAATATACTCCTTTTTCCCAGTATGTATTATTAGCATCTTTGCCAAATACTAGTTGACTATATACAAGTAGAATACTGTTTTTGAAAATAGTTTCTGCAATGTAGCCATGGCTGATCTACAACACATTTTGTAGCCTAATCTAACTTCAAATTTGAATCAATCTTCCTGTCTCAGCTTCTCAGACCTAAAATAATCACATAAAAACTGTATTAATTAAATCACTGCTTGATCTATTAGTTCTAGCTTCTTATTGCTAGCTCTTACATCTTAAATTAATCAATTTCTATTATTTCTATTAATCTGTGTATCACCACATGCCTGTGGATTACCAGCAAGGTTCTGTCTCACTACACCATAATATAGATGAAAAATGTATAACCCAATTGAAAAGTGAATGGTGATCTTGAATTATCATTTTCCAACAAGAATATGAAGAGCTGTTCAATATGAGCCATCATTGGGGGAGTATAAGTGAAAACCACAATGAGGCTTCACCTAGAGGAATGTCTATTATCACAAAGACAAGAACTAACTGTTGACATGGTGTAGAGAAAAGGCAAACCTTGTATACTGTTAATGGAAATGTAACTTGACACAATTACTAAGGAGATCAATGAGGAGCTCCTTAAAGCTACTGACAGAGACTTCCTCCCTTCTCATTCAATAACCCTGTCCATGAACATTTATCCGAATAAAATGTAATAAAATGCCCAGGAGCTGTCTGTACTCTCATGCTCAATGCAGCATCATTCACAATAACAAAGTTAGGGAAACAATGTAAGGATCTGTCCACAGATGAATGGATAAAAAAATGTAGTGTGTGGGCCGGAGATAATGTGCATCTGGCATTTTCCCAGCAGTTATAAAGCCATAAATCCAATCCCGGCACCCCAAAAGCTGGACAAAAGTTTGACATGTAATTCCAAAACTCAGTATATGAAGACAAGAGTATCTGACATTCAAGGACATGCTCAGCTACATAATGAGTCTGAGGCAACCAGGAATACACGAGATATGTACATAATCATTAGCTGTATGCCTTAGATGGATAGTTTTTGTTTGTCAATCATACTTCAGTAAAGCCAGGGAAAGATGTAAAGAAAGAAACATTACCATGAATTTCTCAGTATGAGAGCAATTCTACATAATTAAATAATTGATTAGAGGCTTGGATACCCCTAATACATTTCAAATTATGGTAATTGTAACATTCAATTTTCATAAGGAAATACAATAAACAAATTACCATATTCTAAGATCTTTACATCAAGTGGTTCTAATTACAGTCATTTTCTAGGAATTACTTTGATGTAAAATCTGATCATAGTTATTAAATTCATTTCCAAATGTGACCACATTCTTATCAAATAATAATTTTGCAGTCTTACCAGAAGAACCAGGCTGATATTCTATGGTACCTACATTGATATATGTAATTTTACCCAATGAATTCTGAGGTGAGAACTCTCTTTCATTGTCTGGTCTGGTCTCATATTGATTTTTAAGGAAGCTTTAGTATGATCTCAGTGGCAGTAACAGACTAGTTGTGGAAGCTACTTGGATAAGAACAAAGAGAAATAAACATTTAAAATTAAAAAATCTTCCCAGAACCATTGGTCCTGAAATGGGAAGAACATCAGAAGATTTACCATACCTACACAGTTCCCTTTATTAAGGAGAAGAGGAAGAAAGTATCCTGAGAGAAATTGTGATTATTCACGACCAGCCATGGCAGCATCCACAAAGACCCATGACTTGCTTAAACAGTTTGAGCCTCCTTCCCTCCTGCTTTCCCAGATCACACTTGCAATGAGTCCTTAGCTCATCTGTTCTACATGGAAAGCAACTTCACCTAATAAAGTCAAGCCATGCCCACTGCAAACATTGGATAAGATGCCAATGCTGTCAGAATATCAGCCACAGAACTTGGGAGATTTTTCATAAACACAAACCACAAGGCTATAGCTAACCTTTGAGAAAAGAAGATGGTTGTTCCAGGACTAACAAACACTAGGAAAATGAAGTACAGGGGAAATAACATAAAATCCAACCCAGAATCTGCACTTAGTATCCTGGGGCATCCTCAGGCCTCCCAGCACTACCAACATCAGGGTCACGGTAGAAGATGAAAACTAAGCACAAGGACCTCGACTTTGGGCTCTCTGGGGTTGGTCCTGATTGTACTACTCACTCGCCACCCATGCCTGGGAGATTATTTCCCCTCTCTACTCCTTGGGGTCTGTGTGTAAACAGAAATTTTCCTTGTTTATTTATTCTATGTCATATGTACATGTTTGTGCCTGAGCGTGTGCATATGTGCTGCCCACAGAGGCCAGAGGTGGATATCAGATCCTTTGGAGCTGGAGTTACAGATGGTTGTGAGTGTAATGTAGGCACTAAGAACCAAACCAAACCTGGGTGCTATACAAGAGCAGCTAATACTTAACAAGGAGGCAATCTCTCCAGCAACTATAAGTTAGGATTTCTATACTAAAATTCTTGTGGACATAGTAAAGTAAAACTAGTTGCATATGACCATTGATTTAAAGTCTTTGGCAATGCCCGTTACATTGTGATACTTAATCAGTGCTAATCATTGATAACTTTATTATTTCATTCTAGTATCCCTTGAAAGCCCTCTAAAGTTATTGAATCCATAAGTATCTGCTTTTGACATCCTTCCTCCAAAATATTATAGTTAAATATGGAAAATCATGAATTTGGGGATTTTAAGCACATTTTTAAAAAAAAATAAAACCAGGAAACTGGGGAGATGGTTCAGTAGTAAAAAGGCTTGCCTCGCAAGCTAACAAATCAGAGCTCAGAACCCCAGGATCCATGTAACTGGAGTGTGAGCATGGTGGCCCACCAGTAATCCCAGCCTGAGAGAGCAGAGAGAGGGGATCCCTGAACAGACTGATTAGGGAGAGAAGGCAGATCTGTAGGTTCTGGGTTTGACTGAGAAACTCTGTCCTGAAGAACAAGGTAGAAGAATGATCGAAGAAGATTTCTCACATAACTATAGACTCCCACACACATGCTCCCCCACACATGTGAACATGTGTGTATACATGCACACAACCCACTCCCTGTGTGTTCACACAATGCTCCCACACACATGTGAATATGTATGTATACATGCATACCATCCATACAAACATATATGAAAAAGGAAAATATTTTTAAAGCCAAGTAAATGAAAGATTTTGTGTTTTTCATATTTAAAGGGAAAATTGGGCTAGGAAACATGTTATAGGATGATCCTACCAATCACTAGCTGCCTCGCCTAGTGAACCACTTTACTCTCAGCCTCAGTTTCTCAATGAATAGAATGGGAAAAAAATGCAACTTGTGCGTTATATTGAATTGGAATTAAAATCTAAAAATGTAAGCTTTGTTTAATATTTCTACCCTCTGATTCAACA
The DNA here is from genome assembly GCF_037038515.1 of Microtus pennsylvanicus. Classification (NCBI taxonomy): domain Eukaryota; kingdom Metazoa; phylum Chordata; class Mammalia; order Rodentia; family Cricetidae; genus Microtus; species Microtus pennsylvanicus. The sequence continues at coordinate 130,717,923 of NC_134583.1, forward strand.
TTGCAATTTATAACATTTACTCGAGGAGGTAATTCAAGAAAAGAAAATAATTTCTTCATGTTTAGCAATTTAAAAATTATAGAAGCATACTTCATTTCACTTAATCTTTTTTACAGAATTTGCACTAGAATACACAACTAAATATTAGTCGTTTTAAGATGTCCATTGTGTCATATAAACTGCACTCTTCCGTGAGGAAATGTTTATGACAAAATAGTAAGCGGAGGAGCTGGGGAGACAGCTAAATAACTCGCTCTGTGAGCATAGATTCCTGAACTGGGAAGTCCTCCATATATTAATACGAAGCCAAGAGTAACTGCTCACTCCTGTAACAGGAGTGATGGGATGGGGAGAGAGGAATCCTTGGGCTTCTGTCCAGCCAGCTTAGCAAACACAGATCAGTGAGAGACCCTGTCTCAAGGGAATAGGGCAGAGAGCAGCAGAGCAAGGGAACTGCACCACCTCTGTTCTCCATACACATGCACATGTCTACAAATACACAGACACATAAAATGATAATAATACATGCAAAATAATGCAAAAATATGAACAAAATGATAAATAATGGGAAAAAGAAGTCATTTTTCACTAAGAAGACTGGCTTCAAGTAGATCAATATAAATTTTTTAAAATGTACTTTGAAAGTGGTAAATTTATGTATTAAAGGAAGTCAGTAACACACAATTTCATTGAGCAGAAAGCCTTCAATGTATGATTATGTCTTTCCTGGTAAATTTATACCCACACCAGAGTATTAGTCCATCACTTAATGAAGGTGTTTTATCTTGTAAACAAGAAAGAGAAACAGCTTCCTGAAGCTAGAAACTTCTTACTCTTGGAACTGTTAGCTGACCTGTACAGCTTTGAAGAAGCCTGTCAGAGCTCCGGCTGTCAGGTTGCTGCTTGTCTGATGAGCAATGCCTGCTGTGTGTCAGTTATTCTCTTTTCTCCAAATCATTGGGAAGCAGAAATAGCTGATGTGTAGGCTTGATTTATTGCCTGTCAAGATTTGGTACCCTGTGCTTCCCTTGACCTCTGATTTAAACTGCTTGAAAATCCAGACTGCCTGGCATACCTGGACCACTCCCGCCTTGGCTTTTCACAGTTGCATGCTTTCCTTAAACTCTCTGGCTCTCCCAAATGCAAAGACACCTGAGGCATACGCTTCTAAATTATCAAGATGCCTTATACATAGTGATTTGGAATATAATACGATCTTGATTATTTCCTAAGTCTGACCTCTCATTACTTAGGCAGATGAAGAAGAAAGGAAGGAATGAGAAAGGGAGGGGGAAGGAAGGAAGGAAGGAAGAAAGGAAGGAAGGAAGGAAGGAAGGAAGAAAGGAAGGAAGGAAGGAAGGAAAGAAATATAGGTCTGAGTCATAGAATATATAATATGATGAGAGAGACAAAACTCTAAATCATGGAGTAAACACTGAAGTGAGACAAACAGTTCTAATTCCAGAAAGAGACTATAGTGAGATGCTATGGCCATCCAAAGTCTTTAAGAATTTACAGATTTATAGCCAGACTTGCTCCATGGTATGACTTGACATCATGTCTGTAAAAAGTATAGCAAGTAGAAAGCTGCTAATATACAAATGTTATTGATTAGAACTCCATTATATATCCAGATTCATCAATTTCTTCAAGTGCTATAAGCATCTGAAAATCATTATTCTCGCTATTTTATTAATTCATTTACTTTTTTCCAATAGATGAAGCCAATAACCAGTCTTCCTGGAAGTCATACAGCTACCTTGCAGACAAGTTCTGTATTCCTTTCCTTGCTTGACCCCAACCAATCTCAGCAAGTTCCTCAGCAGCTTGATAACAACCCAGTCTAGCAACATAATTTGCAGGATCCAATAAAAAATTAAAATTTAGGGCTATTTAGAATGCATTAAAAAATTGAGCCAGAAATAGCTGTCTTGAAAGTTTTAAACTAAATGGAGGGCCTTTTTAATAGCTGCATAGGTCACAGGACTCTGAGGCTGCCCCTGCTGACATTAAGACATATTAAACTAAAATCAATAATCCAGGAAGCCACTAATTGAAAGAAGCTAAAAGTTGGATATATTCCAAGTCATCACTCTCCAGGAAGTCCTGAAATGTATGTGTGGCAGATGCAATCCAAATTATACCTTCATAATCACCCCCTTCAAATAAATTATTCAGATTAAAAAATGCATGCCCATTAGCTTTTGGTGAAATAAGATAAACCTGGTTTACCCATGATCTTCACTGAACACATTAATATGTATTTTTCCCCAAATGCAATGCACTGATAGGCTTCAGACCACAGCAAGGTAAAGGCATCAGGAAAGTTCATTCAAGAAGATGTAAACCATCAAATTAGCTTGTAGCTTGTAGCAAACAGACTCTATTTGCTCTATGGTCCCAGCACGACTTCTCAGGATGAGCAATTTCAGGAAGTTGGATATACTGCTGCTGAAGGGTAAGCTGGAAAAGGCACTTGATGCACTGTCAATGAGCAGCAGGTGTTTGACAGTGGGCTGGGAGCTGTGGCCTTTATTCCCAGGAAGGAAGGACGGCAGTCGATCATTGCTCATCACCTCTGTGAAATCCTCATGCTCCATGAACCTAGCTTCATTCCTTGTGAAGCAAAAGTAGTTTGCCTTCTTGTAATTCACACCTTCATCTTTTTAGGTGGCATGGTTCCGCGTACTCCGTGTAGCATCTAATTCTCAGTGGAACCACACCTGGCTTTGAACTCCTGATCCCGCGGCCTCCACTCCCCAGATGCCTCATACCCAGCTTCACAGTTTCATCTTAATAGAAATTTTGTTTGTTTGTATGTTGCTGTTTTTGAGACAGTATCGCTCTATGTAACAGTTCTTGCTCTCCTGGAACTTTCTTTGTAGACCAGGCTTACAATGAACTCACAGAGATCTGTCTGCCTCTGCCTCTTTAGTGCTGGAATTAAAGGTATGGGTCGCCACCACTGGCTTAACAGAAATTTTTGAAGGTGCATTCTTCTCCAAAATGCTTAAGAAAATTTTAGAATAAGGAAATATATACTAAAGAGTGGACAAAGTGATCATTCCTAAATAATTAAAGCTACACAGTTTTCTATTAAAAATAAATTAAGTATAATATAAACAGAAAAAGCATTTAAGTAACTCAATCATGAAAGAAAGCAAGAATACAAATGTCAATTTTATTCTTCAAATCAGATGCCCTGTGGGTCAGATTTCATTACAAAAGACACTTCCCTATTTTCTTATTTTGTTCTTGCAACCCCTTACTGCCCGTAACTCAGTTATTATAATAAAAAGCCACAAATTGGGTAGCATAAAGGCATCTGTTTCTCACAGACCTAGGAGCTGGGACATTCAAGGCCAGGACACTTGTCTACATTTTTTTTTTTTATCGTCTGGCAACCATCTTGCTACGTGCTCACCTGAGGGAGGGATAAAACTCTGATAAGGGCAGCATTCCTGGGCCTTCTACCCTCAATGACTCATCTACCTCCACAAAATCCTGACCTCCTAATACCACCACCTTACAAACTACAGTTTTTTATTATTATTAAAAATAGATTCTCTTTTCATATGATTTTTTTCTGACCACAGTTTCCCCTTCCTCCACTCCTCCTAGCACCCACTCTATACCCACTCTTCCCCAGATTCACTTCCCCTTTATTTCCTCTTCAAAAAAAAGCAGGTCCCCAAGAGATGACAGCCAAACAGGATTAAACAAGATATATTAAGACAAGATAAAATACCTTTCATATTGAGACTAGACAAGTCAGCCCAACAACAGGAAAAGAGTCTCAAGGGTAGGCAAGAGAGCCAGAGACAAACCTGCCCCTACTGTTAGAAGTCCTACATAAAAACCTAGATAACAGCCATGACATATATTCAGAGGACCTGGTGCAGACCCTTGCAAGACCCATGCTTGCCGTTTCAGTCTTTGTGAGACCATTGTGAGCCCTGCTTAGTTGACTCAGTGTTCCATGTTCTTCTGGTGACTTCCATCCCCTCTGACTCCTACAATCTTTCCTCCCCCACTTCCTACGAGTTCCCTGATCTCTGAGGGGGAGGACCTGATGGAGACCTCCTATTTAGATTCTCTCTCTGCATAATGTCTGGCTGTGGCTCTCTGCACCTGCTCTCACCTGCTGCATGAGGGGGCCTCTCTGATGACAACTGGACAAGGTGCTGATCTAAGAGTACAGCAGAATAGCTTTAGGATTCATTTCAATCTTGTTAGCTTGTGACAAGGTGCTGATCTAAGAGTACAGCAGAATAGCTTTAAGATTCATTTCAATCTTGTTAGCTTGTTTGGTTGGTTTTGTTTTTTATGTTTTTTTTTTCCAGTCAGGTTCAGTTCTACCCATAGTCTCTGGACTATTCAGTCAAATTTCAGTGAGAACATATGAGAAATGCAAGCAGTTTTTTCTACTACAGTCTTTCTTTTTTATTGTTTTTATTGTACTATATATTTTTCTACTCTTCCCTCCCTTCCCCTCTTCTACCCTCTCCCATGATCCTCACACTCTCAATTTACTCAGGAGATCTTGTCTTTTTCTAGTTTCCATGTGGATTAGATCCATGTATGTCTCTCGTAGGGTCCTCTCTGTTGCCTAGAATCTCTAGGATTGTGAATAATTGTAGGCTGGTTTTTCTTTACTTTATGTCTAAAAGCCACTTATGAATGAGTACATATGGTATTTGTCTTTCTGGGTCTGGGTTACCTCACTTAATATGATGATTTCTAGATCCATTCATTTACTTGCCAATTTCAAGATGTCATTCTTTTTTCTTCTGTGTAGTACTCCATTGTGTAAATGTGCCACATTTTCTTTATCCATTTTCCAGTCAAGGGGCATTTAGGTCGTTTCCAGGTTCTCAAAACACTCTCATAATCACTTTCTTCTTCAATGATTCTGATATTTTAAAACGAATGTTTCTTAGGTTGTGCTATTTGGTTACTTTCATCATGATTAAAGTTCTTTACTCTTTGTTACTAATATGAGAGCAGTAATGTGTCCTTCCTCTGCTCCACATGGAGGATACTAATTTATACTGTCTAACTGAGGGGCTGCCAAACTTCTCCCATTGAATTATTACTGTATTCCCACCATTGTAACTAGGAAACAGTCTCAGGGAAGACTCTTTATGACCATGCAAATATCTTTTCCATCATCAAAAATTTCTCCCTAGATATGGCATTTATTAGTAATTCTGGCCTGGTACAATGTTTACAAATGTATTTACAAATGATGTTTCCCCAATTCCAGCATCACTCATCATTGACTCAATCATTGGCCAATTCCGACCAATCTGTTTTTAGCAAACCTTTTTATTTACATATGTATGTGTTTGCTGCATACATGCATGCATGTATAGATCTGTGTGTGTGCAGGTGCATGAATCGGTGTGGATACAGGTTTACATGCAAGAGGGTGTGCATATGCATATGTGTGCAACAGCAGAAGTCAGCCTTGGGTTTCACTCCTCAGGTGCTTTCTACTTTGTTTTAGGCTAAACTGGCTGGCCAATGCACCCCAGGAAGCCACTTGTCTCTGTTTCCTTGGTGCTGAGATTATAAATACAGGTCACATCATCGGGGTTTCTTTTTCTCTGTTGTTTTCCATGTTGTAGAATTCCATTGGCTTCAGCTATTGTCTTCCTCCATTCCATTTCCCTTAGCTTCTGAAAAATCAGCCTCTGTGTGTGTGAGCATGTGTGTTTACTTCTGTGAATGGGCATATGAGGTGTATCTTTACTCCTCAGTCATGTTCCTCTTTAATTTTTAAGATTTGTTTTATTCCTATGTATGACATGAGTATTTGCACACATGTATGTGCAGGCCCACAAGCCTATTCAGACCAGAAGACTAGAAACTAGGGTGAAAGACTGTCTTATTTGGTCAGCTGGTAAAAACAATCTTTTCTGGTTGCTATTGTAAAAATACCCTGACAACTGAGAGGAGACTTCGCTTTAGTTCACAGTTCCAGGGTACATCCAGGAAACTCAGAGGCAAGAACTCGTGCAAATGTCACTTCCATGAGCACGAACAGATGGCAGCGACTGTGTACATGCCGGTGCTCAGCTACCTCTCTTTTCTTAATGTGGTCCAGAACCCCCAAACCCAAGCAATGATGATACCCACAACGGAAAGTTCCCCACACAACAATTAACGTAATTAAGACAACCCCTCACAGGGATCATCAGAAGCCTTTCTCTCAGGTGATTCTAGATGTCAAGTTGATAATTAAAATTACCCATCCCATGGCCATTTGCGTGGTTCCTGGCTTGTTGCATGGGTGGTTAGAGTCAAATTGCAAACCTCGTGATTGGGCAGCAAGCATTCCTAACCACTGAACCATCTTTCCAGCCAGCCCACCTTAGTTTTGAGACACAGTCTCTCTGTGGATCCTGGAGCTCCACCAATTAAGCTACATTAATCAATCAAGTTCCTAGGACCCTCCTTCCTCCTCAATACCAGGATTATAGGCATATTCCAGCATGCTTGGCTTTCACATGGGTGAGGGGATTGAACTCAGGTTCTCAAGATTGCACAGCAAGTACTTGGCCATTCGAGTTATCCCCTTGCCCCAAAATCATTCTTAACAATGGCTCATACGCAAGTGTTCTTTTAAAACATAACATAAACATAAAACTAACCTGCTCAGAAGAACTAACTGAACTGCTTCAAAATCCAAGAGTAAACTGATTCCAAAGTATTTCCTCCTCTGTCCTTTCTTCATCTTGTTCCTTTTTCTCCTTTCTGCACATGCCCAGCCTTTATACATGGAGAGGTGCTTAATCTTACTGCAACTTGATATGCATGTTTTATTGATACATATGGGAGACCTTCCCTTTCCTGAATGGAGACAAAAGAGGAGAGTATTGGTGGGTAAAAGCAGGATGGAGGGAATGGAGGGAGGACCAGGGAGTGGAGGATGGGGGGTAAGCTGTGGCTGAGATATAAAATAAATAGAAGAATTTTTTTAAAAAAATTAAAAGCTTCCTCAGTCACTGCTTTACATAGCCCCTTCATTTTAAAGATTTGTTTTATTTTCTATGCAGTTTAACATATTTTTATCCAGTGACTGGCTCTTCGTCCCTTTAATTATTTAGATGTGTTTAGTTTAGTTACACGTTTCAAGGACACCGTAGTTATCTTTCTAATTTATTTTGTCTGTGATCACAGAACATACCCTGCATGACTTCAATTTTATAACATGTATTGAAAATGATTTATGGCCTGGTATGAGTCCCATCCTGGGGGCTCCCTGTGCATTAGAAAGGACTGCTTGTACTTTCTCTGAGTGCTGTGCTCTGTAAATCACAACCCTCCACTGAGCGTGCTGTTACAATCTTCTGTATTATTCTGTATTATTACTGTTTCTTGGGAAAAGTCATTAAAACAAATCTCAATCTCCAAGAATTATTATAATTTTACTCATTTTGCTTCATGTTCTTTAAACCCCTTGTTACTATGTGCACATTTAAGAGTGTGAGAGTTTCATAATGAAGTAAACCTTGCATCCTTATGGCATTTTATTCATCCCTCGAAGTGGTCCTTGCTCTACACATCTAGAGGTTGTTCTAATGTGACCCAGCCATGCGTGTTACTGATATTGCATGGCTTGTATGTGCTTTCTCATCACATTTATCAGTTAGCAGCTGCGGTATCTCAGTACCTCCTTAAGCCTGATTGTGTAGCTTGTTTGTCTGATATAATCTGTTCATCTTCCCTGTCTACACCGAGGTGAGTTTGGGGACAGTAGGCATCTGTTGAGACATCCAAGAATCAATGGTATTGCCCTAGAGTTTCATCCCACTCCTTCCTTAGCGATAAGAACATCCATGCGTTCTTCTAATTCTCTAAATTTCTGAGTCCTTTTCATAATAAATTTCTTATGAACCATGTGACCATAGCTGGTCTTTTTTTTTCTTCATTACATTTATTTGCTTGTTTGTTTGTTTATTGTGTGTGTCTGTGTGTCTCTGTGTGTGCATGCCCCATGTATCAAAAGGCAGATTGTAGGAAGGAATATATTTTCTTCCACACTGTAGGTCCCAGGAACCAAACTCAAGTCCTCAGCCTTGGCACCAAGTACCTTTACCTGATGAGCTATGTTATTTGTCTCTGTATCTTCCCTTTTATTTTTATTAAAAATAGAACTTTTTCCCCATACACACTATTCTGATTATCATTTGCCTCTCCCCAAGCCCCAACTCCTCCCCAAACCTCCGTATGTCCCCACTCACCAAATCCACATCCTCTATTTCTCTCTCTTATTAGAAAACAAACATGCATCTTAAAAAAAGAAGAAGAAGAAATAAGATGAAATAAAAACAAGTAAACCTGAACAGGAGGAAATCACAGCAACAAAGAGCCAAAGAAAAAGCAAAGAGACACAGAGATGCCATATATGGGCATGCCCAGAAATACCCTAAAATCTTAAAACTGGAAACCATAATATATAAGCAAAAGACGTACGAGAGAGAGAGAGAGAGAGAGAGAGAGAGAGAGAGAGAGAGAGAGAGAAGAAAAACATTCCAAAAATACCAGTGAATTCATTTTGTGCTGACCATCTGCTGCTGAGCATGGGTTCTGCCTTTAAGAGTGTTTTGTATCCCCAGTGAGACTCCACTGGAGAAGATTAAAACTAATTTTTTAAAATCTGTGAGTGGTTATCAATTGGAGATAGCTTCTAGGATACAGATGTGGGCTTGTGCCCACATAAAGGCATTGCCCTTGCTGCCACAGTTCCTGTGAGTTCGTGAGTGTGACTGCCTTCCTGTATGTAGAAGGCCATGTTTCCTTGGGGTCCTCCATCCCCTCTTGTTCTTACAATCTTTCTACCTCCTCTTACACCGAGTTCTGTGAGATGTGATGGGAAGTAATTGATAGAGACATTCCATTAAGAACCAAACGTTCCAAGGCCTCTCACTCTGCACATTGTCGGACTGTGAGTCAATATATATATTCCCTACTCCTGCACGAGGAAGCTTCTCTGGTTACTGCTGAGCAAGACACTGATCTACAAGTGTTACAAGAGATTCCACGGAGACGTTGTGTTTGGCTTGAATTCTGGAGTGTCAGCACCTGGGCTTTGAACCACCTTTTCTGATTGCTACCTTTTGTAGTAATTTTGTGATTGTTGTTATCTTTGGTTTCAAGTGTTTGGTTCTTATCTGTGTTCTTCCTGAGGGATTCCAGAGCCTTTAATAACTTAGTTATGAGACAACCTGGAAAACCAGGAGGTTCATAGCTGGGAGTCATTCACCGTCTTTGTTTGGTTTGTTTTTGTAACAAAAATAAAATATAATATAATTAAAATAAGATTCTGTTTTATTTTTATATTAAAAGAATTTATTTTGGAGCAAGTCTTTAGTATTTGTGCTATTTTACTATTTATTAAACATAATATTAATGAAATGGGTGCACTTGTCTTGTTTTACATAAAGGGTAGCATCCTAACTGTATATTTGCTAGAGTGGGACGTGAGCATTGTCAACAGTATTTTCAGTTTATCAATTATTTTGAGTTTATATTCATCGGTACCAAGAATCCTGCTTAGCATAAACAATGGGCAGAACAAATGGCAGAGCATGTTCCAGAAAAATTAAGAAACGGTTGGAGATTCTCATCTATCTTAAGTCAAAATTCATTTTATGATTTTTTTAATAGAACTTAGGATGGTAACTGAAACACCAGTCTTTTGAAAAAGCAAACATTTACGGACATTTATTGATAGATAGATGTGTTCCTTTTGTCTTTAATTTCACTCAAAATGGAAGGAATGACAATGAAAAGGAAAAATTCCTACTGTAGACAACGAGGTAATAGCTAATAGTGAAACATAAGCTTTAAAAGCGCTATTTTGCATATTATTTTTATTTAAATTACTGTAGTGTTTGCAGGGCATTTTGGAAATTGGATCCTTTGTTAAATATTCAATTCTAAATTTATTACACAATTATTTTGCATGAATAAAACTCAGCTTCTCTTAAATAGAAACAACCTTGTTTTTAAAGGCAGGTCCCTCACTGGGACCTGTGGCTCCAATTAGGAAAGGTAGGCTGTCTAAAAAGCCCCTGGGATCCAGCCGACTGTGTCCTGCAGAGGGTTTCAGGCATGCGCCATCACGGCCTGATTTTTACATGGGTGCTGAGCATGGAAAGGTGCTCTGGCCAGAAAGCCCCTGGGTTCCAACCGAGTGTGTCCTGCAGTGCAGTCCTGGGTTTCAGGCATGCGCCATCATGGCCTGCTTTTTACATCGGTGCTGAGCATGCATTGGGTTCTCACACCTGCACAGCAAGCGCTTCACCAACCAAGCTGTCTCCCCGGCCCAAGCTTTAAGTTTTCAGTTTAATGAAGCCAAGTGTCTGATTACTTTTCTTTATTACTTGGGTTTTTTATACCACTGAAATGAATTCTTCCCAGTTCTGATATAAGAGTCTTCTACATTCCTCTCAAATGTTTGAAACTTTTGCTTTTCACACTTAGTCTTTAACCTAACAGAATCTCTTAACTTGTACTCACATTTTGTCCATCTTTTATGAGTCCTGCCTTCAGGCCACTCCTTCACCTCATCCCTATACCTAAGTCCTGAGTGGTTTTCAGTCTAGTCTTTTACAAAGCTTTCCCCTCTAAGTAAACAAGCTCCAGCAAGAATAACAGAGAACCCCCCCAAGTCCAACCCTCCTCTCCTCTCAGGCTACATCCATTTTCTTTTACATGTGTGTCTGTCTTATAAAAAAGATGGAGTGCTACTTAATTTCCACATAAACTTATCACATTCACTGCAATTGTTTGGCAAACTAAGGGAAGATTTATTAGTATAATAAACCAAACGCCTCATAAAAATTAAGTGAATTTTAAAGTATTCTCTTCTAAGAGAAATTGCTAAAAATAGGCCCGGAACAGCACAAGTATCTCACTGTGGAAATGAAAATCTAAATATGAAAATGAGAAAGCTTACAAGAACCATCCCATAATAGGCTACTTTGCAAATTAGAATAGACTGTTCTGAGTAGGGCATGTAGCCCTACTCAGCCTTCAGAACAGGGTAGCTCTCTGGTTACCACTGTGAATATACACAGGCAGAAACCCTTTATAAAAGGACTGTAGAGGGTCAGGCTGTATGCCTGCCTACAGCTCTTGACTCTAAAGAACACCCACAAATCTGAGGATCTTTTCTCCGTAGAGATAAGGAAACAGATTCCCACTTAGACAGGAGAAAATGAGATTTTCAAATTGTCCCTGGAAGCACTACTCTTTCAAGCAGTCAACCTGGGCATCAGAAGCTCCGCCCTGGGTATCTGCTAAGAGAACTACTGATTGAATAAATGATTGAATTGAGTTTTAGCAGCTTAGGGCCTTTGAGGGGCAGTTCAGGTCTTCTCAGCCACTTAAAGAAAACAAGAAGGACTCAGTAAAAGCATTCTCAAGAACCAACCATCTTATCACCAGGGAAACCACCTTTTACCCTTAATCACTGAGAGAAAAGATTTAGTGTAAGGGATGTGTCATTGTTTGTTCTAATAAGTGAACTTTGAAGAAAAATAGCACAGGATAGTATAAAATCCAGGGCTCCCACTTCTTTATTTGCATTTATTTTAAGAATATCAGGAGCATGGGGGCAAGGTAGAAGGAAGGAGAGAAGGGGAAGAGGAGGGAATAAGGGGAAGGTTGAGAACTTGAGGGAATGGGATGATCAAGATGGAGGGGGGGGCAGATATGAGAGCAGGGAAAGGGATGTCTTCATTGAGGGAGCCATCATGGGGTTAGCAAGAAACCTGGCTCTAGAAAAATTCCCGGGAATTCACCAGGATGACCCCAGCTAAGACCCTAAGCAATAGAGGAGAGGGTGCCTAACTGGCCTTGCCCTGTAGTCAGACTGATGATTGTCTTGAATATCACCATGGAACTTTCATCCAACAACTGATGGAAACAGAGGCAGAGACCCACATTGGAACCCTGGACTGAGCTCCCAAGGTCCAGTTGAAGAGTGGAAGGAGTGAGAGTATGAGCAGAGAGGTCAAGACCATGAGTGGGTTATCCACTGAGACAGTGTGCCTGAGCTAATGGGAGCTCACCAATTGGGAATGAACTGGGAATGAACAAGCACAGGATCAAGCTAGTCCCTCTGAATGTGGTTGGCAGTTAAAGCAGACGGAGGGGTCACTGACCGTGGCAATGGAATTTGTCTCTACTGCATGTACTGGCTTTTTGGGATCCTATTCTCTTTGAATGCATACCTTGCTCAGCCTAGGTGTAGTGAGAAGGTCCTTGGACTTTCCCTTACCCTCTCTTAGGATTAAAGGGGGTGGGGTGGGAGGATGTGTGAAGGGAATGGGAGCAGGAGAGGGAGTGGGAATTTGGATTGGTATTTTTTTAAGTAATAAAAAATTTATAAGTAAAAAAAGAATTTCAAACATGTAAACTATCAACTATGATCACATCTACCGCCTTTCTTCTCCCTCACACCCACCTTCTCTTACAACACTCCTAACACACTCGCTCCCAACTTCATGTCTTTTGTTTTATACAACTTTATGGAATTGAGTGATTTGGAATGTTTAAGAGGAAAAAGATGGAGGCTTTCATGAATGTTAGATCAGCATTCACACTGGTAGCTATCCGGCTTAGTATTCTCATTTCAGAGTTGAAAAATTGATATAGCCAGAAACATGATAGAATGTACCAGTAGCTGAGCTAACTGGTGACTGCGATCAAGAGCCCAGCTCATGTACCACTCTCCCGCTGATCACTGAACACTTTGGGGTACTTACCCTCTTGTGGAATGATTAGAAAATCTTTCCCAGAGGGGCAAAGATATAGATATTGGCCTTTCTAACCATGATATGGGCTACATTAGCCCTGGGCTTTCTGCTTTCCTGACTCGTTCAAAGATTTTAATAGAATGATCAGAATTTCTTTTCCTGTGGAAACTAAGGACTTGTTCCTGTTCCCTCAGCCCTGCTATTTAGAGTGAGAGCAAAATGTCTATACAAGTCGTGCAAACGTTACTGCTAGCAAAAGGAGTCTGAGACAAGGGCATCCTTATTTCCCCTTTGACCCAAGGTGAGGTGATAGCTCCTAGTTCCCAAACACTTTGGTAAATCAAAAAAAAAAAAAAACTTTAGAGGCCAGTTAAGGTATCAGGTTGTATTGTCCTTCTGTATATAATATTTTCATTCACAGGCTGCCCTCCAAAACTTACTTTCCCAGAACTATCCTTGCCTTTGTGTAAGTGTTTGTTCAGTCATCACTCAGAGTTGCTCATGGGTTGGCTGCCCAGCAGATTCAACAATCTTTTATCTGCTCCCAAGTTTGTTATCTCTGACGCACCATACTCTAACTTCATGTCCTGCTCATGGACCCTTATGACTGTTGAAAACAGCAAGCCTTCACCTACTGGTCAGAAATCAGCTTTCAGAATCCAAAGTTGGCTCTTAGAACTCTTGAGATAAAAGAAGAAAAGAAAACATCAGATTAAAAGTTGGCTGTACTCCAAACGTGCTAATCAGAAACTGACCCCTGGAGACGTGTGGTGCAGCCTTGATTTCCTAGGGTAAGAAAAACAAAAGGCACAAGAAGCAAAATGAGATCACTGAGGCAGCATGTGAAAGGAAAGATTATTTTTTCTGCTGGGAGTGTTGTCATTCTGAACTAACACTTCCTGCCACTGCATGCTTCATATTCCCTTGGTCCCAAGAAGACTAAAGAATTCAGAATTAAAAGACTTTATTGCATTAATACCTCATGAACCCCCTAGGAACATGCCTAGTGATTTAGGACCTATGGCTTGCTAAGATGCTCCACCCCTGCTCTGGCTCTCTCTCTCTCTCTTTCTCTGTGTGTGTGTGTGTGTGTCCGTGTGTGTGGTGTGCTGTGTATGTGTGTGTATGTGTGTGATAAACAGTCCCTTGATATTTTAAGTTGTATTCCTCTGATTATTACAAGAATAATGTGCTTCTTACTTGGTTTGCTAATTGTAATTTCCAATAACTTTTCTGTTTGGTAAAGAAGAACTCAAGTGAAATTACTTCCCAAGTATTGCAACCAAAAAATTAAGGCTAGTTGTCAAAATTATATTATAAATATATTATAAATCTCTTGCAGGAACTAATAAAAAATTATATATACTATTACTTCAAACAGTGAAACTGGTTTTCAGAAGGACAAAGACTGAATTCATAAGCAAAAGTTTTTGATTTTTCTGTTTTCTCCTAATGTTTTTATCTCTGAATTAAATGTCTTATTAAAATACAAATGCATATACTAGCATCCCTAGACTAATTAGTGTAACAAATTTTCACAGTATACACTGCTTAAAATAATAAAAATGTTTTTCCTCTCATAGTCTTAGAAAGTCATTAGTTAAAGGGTATATGAGACTACCCTGTTCCCTATGAAGCTCTTAAGGAAGGACATCCTGCTTCTAGTAGTCTCTGGAAGTATCTGATGTGACACCAAATCAACCCATATATCTTAAGTTAATTATGTTTTTAATAATTATATTTATCTCTGCAAATGAACAGAGATCTTAGACATTATTCAACCAAGACTATCATTTCAATAATTAAGTTTCAGCTATCAAGCACTGCCCTGGTGTGTGTGTGTGTGTGTGTGTGTGTGTGTGTGTGTGTGTGTGTGTGTGTGTTTGTGTGTGTGTGTGTGTGTGTGTATGCGTGCGTGCACACATGGAGGACAGAAGTCAACCTTGTATCATTCCTCTGGATGATGCACATCTTCTTTGGTTTTATTTGGATATAGGATCTCTTATTGGCCTGAGACTTTCCAATTCAGGTAGGCTGGCTGACCAGTGAGTCCCATAGCAATTCCTTTCTCTGCCTCCGAGTGCTGGGATTGTAAGCATATACCACCACACTCAGAATTTTCACCTAAGTTCTAGGGTTCAAACACTATACTTCATGGAAAATACCCTACCAATAAGCTATCTCCCATGCCGTCTGTTTTGTAGAATCCTGCTATGTCCCAAGATAGAGCAACACCACAAGAATTGGTGAGAGAGAACAATCAAGTGTCAGGGATTCATGGGAAAGTAAACAAGTTTAGAATAGATGAATCATTGGGAATAAGAATTAAGCTTTAAAAAAAACCATCATATTCTTTGGCTTCTTCAAAATCCATTTCAACACCATCCATATCTATAAGAGGATCAGATAAAATCCTATCTGCTGTCCTCACCACTGCAATGGTGAAGATGCCTCCTGAATAATACCACAATGATAATTAATAATCCATAAGTGTTGACTACAACCCTTTAAGTCAATGCAAAAGAAATAGAAAGTGAAACCATAAAATGGAGAAAGAATCTGAT
The DNA here is from genome assembly GCF_037038515.1 of Microtus pennsylvanicus. Lineage (NCBI taxonomy): Eukaryota > Metazoa > Chordata > Mammalia > Rodentia > Cricetidae > Microtus > Microtus pennsylvanicus. Next base: position 130,733,260 of record NC_134583.1, read on the forward strand.
TATGTTGCATTGCCAAACACTCTTTATGTTTCAAAAGGACAAGTGGGTAACCAAGCCTGGTAAGAAATAAGGTTAGTAAAATAGATCAGGAATCGTGAATAGGCTGAGACAAAATTAATTATGAAGATGAGTTTGTAGGGAGACAAGTACAAGACTTCAGAGAGGGGAGAAATTTACCTGAGGATGTTTTGCACTTGGTCATTTTCTATTTCCCTTAAAGTCACAGACCACAACATACTCAGGGAAACAAATTTAGAAGACGCTGCAGGGGTAGGCTGAGAGTTGTCAATCTGAGCACAGGTTAACTTGGTAGAACAGAGGAAGGAGAACATCACTGCTGGGCGTTAATAGTCCATCAATTGGAAGCATTTAAAATAGTACATCCTGACTGCATGGTGCATTCCAACAGTTCACAGGATCCTTAATTACTTGCCACTATGTGGGACCTTTGACTCCTCATAGATCTGCTTAGCTTCCAGGAAACACCATCTGCAGTTCTGAGAGCTTCCTGCTGGATAAGCTGCCCAGCTGTTTCTCAGCAGCAAAGAGAGGAAGGGCAGAACTCGACCGTCTCAAATGATGAGTTCTTCAAAGGTTCTCATTACCTCCTTTTTCTACTAAAAATCCTATTGAGTGGCTCCCAGGAAGCTCACTGTTTAACCCAACAGTTATTACCTTTACACGAAGAATAACAGTCCTGATCTGTCGTCTGTGTTAAGGGCACATTACTCCTTTATTAGACACAGCTCACCACAGCTGTCACCAAGGAAAGAGAGGCTCTGCTCATGGAAGTCCCTATCCAGCTATCCAGCTAGACACACCCAAGAAGAGCAAGCTCTCCTTTCTGCAATTAGTAAAGTGTTGCGGTATTACAACATTCTAAAGTGCATCTCACTTCTCTTGGGTTACCCATACTCTCGAAGGAGAAAAGTTTTAGAAATCCTTAAATTAGGTAAATCCTAAATTATTTTTATTTTTTACAAGGAGGGGGCCGAGTATAAAGGTACAGATATTCCTTACGTCACTGGCTACAAAGGTTACATAAGCATTTATTCAACATTGTAAATAGATTTCAGTCCTTGTGGTCCAAGTTAGACCAATGTCTGCCAGGTGAGAGATGTTTAAGGCTTTGCAAGCCATTTGGTGTCTCTTGTACTTTCCAAAGTTTGCTATGGTAGCACAAAAGTAGCCTTACGCAGTCCCTAAATGAATAAATGAGTGGGCTGGGGTGCCAGCAAACCTTTATTTACAGAAACAAGCGAGAGGCTATACACAGCCCCTGAGATGGGGTGCACCAGTCCCTGCTTGCTTGCTCTCCTGTAATCCTCAGGATGGCTTCCTGCTGGTAAATAGTTGGTATCTGATTTGCGTTCTGCTCGTCTGAGATAAAGAGTCATTATCATTGATCTTCATAACTATAATATTGCTTTGTTTTCAGTGAGCCGGGAGAGTCAAAGTGCTTCCAGAGAGTACACACTTCTGAAACGTGCTAGTGGGTTTTTTTTTTTTCAGAGAGGGCTTCAATGTACTAGACATATTAACAACATACATATTCAGTGTTTAAAAACCTAATCTTTTCTGCATTTCAATAAAAGCAGTTGTCTTAGATAGGGTTACCATTGCTGTGATGAAATACCATGACCAAAAAACAAGTTATGGAGGAAAGGGCTTATTTGTCTAATATCCATATCACTGTTCATCATGAAAGGAAGTCTGGACAGGAACGCAAACAAGGAAGAAACCTGGAGGCAGGAGCTGACACACAGGCCATAGTGGTGCACTGCTTACTGGCTTGTTCTTCGTGCTTTCTCAACCTGCTTCCTATAGAACTCAGGATCACCAGCCCAGGTTTGGCCCTACCCACAATCAAGCTAGGCCCTCCTCCATCAATCATTAATTAAGAAATTAGAAAAGTCTTACAGACTTGCCTGCAACTCAATCTTACAGAGGCATTTTCCCAATAGAGGTTCCCTCCTCTCAGATGACTTTAGCTTGTATTAAGTTGACATAAAACTAGGTAGCACAATGATATACTCTCGGTTTTTAAGCTAGACACTTGCTTCAATTTATTTCAAGGAAATACTAGTCCCACCCCCCAAAAAGAAGATAAGAAGAAGGCATATATCAAGAATAAATATATGTCAACTAGGATGTATTCAACAGTGAATAACTTTTACTTTTCTTAATTTTTGAAATTAGACAATAATTACAACATTTCTCTCTTCCCTTTCTTCCCTTCAAGCCCTCTCAGACACCCAGCCCTGCTCCCCTTCCAAATCCAGGATCTTTCTTGCATTAATTGTTATTGCATGCATACATGCAGATGTATATACATGTATATGTTTCTAAATACAACATGATCAGTCCATATGCTGTTACCTGTATATGCTGTTACTTAAAAAAAGAATAAAAGCATATTCACAGAGACTTAACAATACCATTTGTCATATAGTTATCACGGAGTTTGGAGATGAGCAAGTCAACGCAGCATTCATCTCAGGATCACATTCAAAAGCTGAACTCTGGAGTTCAGCTCGGCCACCCTCAGTGTATTGACTTTTCACTCTCTGGTTTGTTTGTGTCTTCAGCTTCACAAGATGCCACGTAGATTACCAATCACACTTAAGGCAAAAGGAGCTATTTCTTCCTACTGAGAAGTGAAACAGTTAAACTATCTGCAAACCCATAGAAATGTCTCTAGTCTCACGATTAGAGGAGAAGGATTCCCCCCACATCTATGAAATAGTTGGAAGCATTTCCGAATCTGTTCTAAAAAATGATTTGATCTTCTTCTCACACACCTCTGACCCCCTCTCCAGCCCCATTCACGTTCTTGTCTCTCTGGATACAAGGTACAAACCACAGAAGCTGAAGAGCAAATCTTGGGAAAGAACAGGGGAGTCATTCTCTGAAAACAGCTTAGGTGTGAATAAGAGAGCATTTTCAAACCTATTCAGTTGCAGGAATAGAGAGTTGAATCATTCAATGGGCAGATTAAAACTACAGCCACTGGAACCTTGAATTATAAAAATAAATAATAAATAAAACAATATTGAGAGCTTGATTACAGAGAAAAGTGATGATTTCAAGATAAAGTCTCATTAAGGTCATTTTATTTTTTTAAATTTAATTAATTAATTTATTTATTTATTAAAGATTTCTGTCTCTTCCCTGCCACCACCTCCCATTTTCCTCCCCCTCCCCCAATCAAGTCCCCCTCTCTCGTCAGCCCAAAGAGCAATCAGGGTTCCCTGCCCTGTGGGAAGTCCAAGGACCACCCACCTCCATCCAGGTCTAGTAAGGTGAGCATCCAAACTGCCTAGGCTCCCACAAAGCCAGTGCGTGCAGTAGGATAAAAAACCCATTGCCATTGTTCTTGAGATCTCAGTAGTCCTCATTGTCCGCTATGTTCAGAGAGTCCGGTTTTATCCAAGGCTTTTTCAGACCCAAGTCAGCTGGCCTTGGTGAGTTCCCAATAGTACATCCCCATTGTCTCAGTGTGTGGGTGCACCCCTCGCGGTCCTGAGTTCCTTGCTCGTGCTTTCTCTCTTTCTGCTCCTGATTTGGACCTTGAGATTTCAGTCCGGTGCTCCAATATGGGTCTCTGTCTCTGTCTCCTTTCATCGCCTGATGAAGGTTAATATTCAGAAGGATGCCTATATGTTTTTCTTTGGGTTCTCCTTCTTATTTAGCTTCTCTAGGATCACTAATTTTAGGCTCAATGTCCTTTATTTATGGCTAGAAACCAAATATGAATGAGTACATCCCATGTTCCTCTTTTTGGGTCTGGCTTACCTCACTCAGGATAGTGTTTTCTATTTCCATCCATTTGCATGCAAAATTCAAGAAGTCCTTGTTTTTTACTGCTGAGTAGTACTCTAATATGTATATATTCCATACATTTTAAATGGAACTTTTGCTTAAATCCTGGCTCTGAAAACAGTTTTCCAGATGGATCATGTAGTCAGAGGTTTGGGAAGCTGTCTTTTCAAGACTGTCTTTCTCCTCCTTTCTGACTTTGCCAAACAGTAGTACAGCAAAGTTTGTACATGAAACTGTGGTTCAAGAGAAGGCTTAGGACTATTTACCCCAGCCTGGGTGGCCTGTCATGTTGGCTGAAAAATCTGTGCTCTGTTCACTTCTCCAATCAAGCTTCCCATGCTGTCATGTGTAGCAGATGGAGATAAACTTCATAATACAACTATAGATAGACACTGGATGCAGACATGATCCCCACAGAACTCAGGTCCCTAAGGACTTTATTTGCAAAGTCTTGGAAGGTTTTGTAGGAATTTTTCTAAAATTATTTGACAGGAAAAGCTCCACAGTAAATCCCGTGGCACTTTACCAATGCCCATAAGTTGTCACAATAGATAACATGCTCTAACCCATGTCAGTTTGTTCCAGGGTCCACGTATGAAAAACTAAGCTTGCCAGTGGAGTTGGAATTCAGAGCTTGACTTCCAGTCACGGGAAAGCATGCATGCACATCTTCCCTCCGGAGATTTCTGTTTCCAGTGTTGTAATAAGAGTGGCGGGGCTGCGTCCCTGGCACCCGGCCGCCTGCACGGCTAGCTTTACCTGAAATAATTACATGGAAACTGTATTCTTTTAAACACCGCTTGGCCCATTATATCTAGCCTTTTCTCGGCTAACTCTCGCACCTGGACTAGCCCATTTCTTATAATCTATGTAGCCCACGAGCTGGCTTACCAGGAATGATCTTAACCTGCGTCTGCCTGGAGTGGGAGAACCATTGCAACTCCCTGACTCAGCTTCTTTCTCCCAGCCTTCTGTTCTGTTTACTCCTCCCACCTATGTTTTTTTCCTATGAGGGCCAGGCAGTTTCTTTATTGCTTAACCAATGAAATCAACAGATTGATATATGACACTCCCACATCATTCCAGGATCATACTCACAACTGCTTCCCCTCCTTCAACATCTCTCTCAGCCTGAGGTAAACTCTGTGGGTCAATTGAACTATCACAACTGACCCGAGACCCTGTAACCTCATAAGTGTCCTATGGACAGAGATTAGGAGGGCAAACAATGCAAAAATTAGAATTCACTTTTCATTGCCAAGGCTGCAAACTTTCTGAACCATTTTCCCCAACCTCAAGTTACCCAAACCAAACATACATATCCCACCACATTTGAAAAGTGTGCCATGACCTGGAATTTCCTTATCTTCTCAGTCGTCACTCAAGTGCATCATAGTTCCCGTCAGTACTCTTGCTGGACCTTCTGAGGTTCTCTGAGGTTCAAGGACTTAGGGAAGAATCCCCACTGAGTGCTGGATGTGAGAAAAGTCTCTGTACCAAACAAGATGACTGGTGTTCGGAGCCATTTCTTCAACCTTCTTACCACTGGTGTTCTCAGAGAGCATGAAGACACTGTTTAAAGACCAAATTGCAAGGTCCCACACATTCACATGGTCTTATATCCAAGATGATTCATCAGAATGTTAGTGAAGGGAGAGGTCAGTGAGAAAAATGGAGGAATTCTTCCAAATATAATTTTACCGTCCAACATGAGTCAATCAAAAGTTCTATTGATAGTTTCAAACTCCAATTTCTAACAAGCCTCAAACAAGGGACTGATATAAACTTTTAAGAACAATAAAATGTATGCACGAGTTTTTGCTCTCCAAAATCTGGCCCATTTGCATTACTAGGACAACTCTAATAGAATCAGCTTTAGTTAGGGTTTCTATTGCTGTTATAAAACATTATGACCAAAAGCAACATGGGAGGAGAGAGTTTATTTCATCTTACAACTTGCAGTCCATCACCTAGGGAAGGCAGAGCAGGAACTCAGGGCAGGAACTGATGCAGAGGCCATGGAGAGATGCTGCTTCCTGGCTTGTTCCTCATGTCTTACTCAGCCTGCTTTCTTATAGCACCCAAGACTACCAGCCCAAGAGTGGAATAACCCACACTGGCCCTCTCTCATCAAACACCAATCAAAACATGCCCTACAGACTTGCCTATGGAGTCATCTTCTCAGTTGAGATCCTCTCTTCCAAGATATGTCTAAGTTAGTGACAAAATGACAAGAACCAACAAGCAGAGTACCTAATACAGGGCAGTTTTTTTTTAACAAAGCCAATTATATTCTGGAAGGTACTAAATGATGGGGAATAGCTTCACAAATAAAAAGTATGTTTGCTTCCTAATAAGAATGTCAAGAGCAGCACTCTAGTATAAATTCTACTGAACCCTTTCTAGGGCTGTGGCATTCTACATGTGGAAACTCAAGCCTCTTCAGAGCTGTCACTGGGACTTGACACCTATTACCACTTCTGAGTCATACAGCACTGAGTAGCACCTTCTTCAGCCTACTTTTGATTTCTCCTCATCAGTTCCGAGGCACCAATTCCTTACTCTTAAGGTCTTGCCTATAAGCAGCACCTCTATTGAATTCATATGATGAAGAATTTCAAAGTCAACTTTACCTGACTTCCTGATATTTCATGAGAGCAGCACCCTCTTTACTGATGGTCAGCTATAACGCCTAACACCTAGTATATATACACTCATATATACACCCATAGTATATATACACTATTTGTTAAATCAGCTAGCAAAAGATAGTATCAAGAGACTTTTAAACATAATTGAATCATTAACTACAAGGTCATTTCACATAATTAGATGATTTGCTATAGAATGTTAAGCTGTTCAACAGCTACAGAACTTGAATGGAAGTTATTCCAACTGCATCACTATTTGTCCAGCCAACTTAGCCTTATAGGTGAGTTATAGGACAAAGAGAGACCCATTCTCCAAAAACAAGCTTGACAGTACCTAAGGAACAACATGCTACCATCCTGAAGTCCTAGGGTGGAGGCATGTTTTGTTTCTGGTGGATTTAGATAGCTTGGAACCCAGTGGTTCACTTTGGACAGAAAATAACTTGAACTACTGACTGTTTGTACCCCGGTTCTGACTTCCTAAAACCCTTTAATCTCTCTGCACCCTATTTCCTTTAAAATAGCATTTTCCTACTGACTATCCTTTGAGTTATTGTTGGGATATATTTTGTCCTTTCCAAAAGACTACAGACTTCCTGTAGACCAAAAGTAAGTCCCATAATCACCCCCAGGAGATATTCATCAGTGTTGGCTTCTCACCAGGAAATCCAGCCCAGGACTGGTGAAGCATGTCTTTATAGTGGCTTCAGATAAACCTAGATGAAACCAGCCTGCTTCAATCCTAGTGCAGGTTACTCTAGCATTCATTTGTAGAGGCCCTTTCCTTGCTTAAAACATTTGATTGCTTAGTGTCAAGGTGAAGGAGTTGGCTACATGACGAAGTTGCCTCAGACAAATAAAACTCTGAAATGAGTGGTCATAATATTTCATTGCCTCTTCTGTGACTTGGGAAGTTCAGATGATGGTCTATGACAGGTGAATTTTAAAATATGTTTTCAGTTATCGAGATTCTTAAAAAGCTTTAACTTTACCCCAACAGTGGATATACGTGACAAGTAAAAGCATATATATTAATGCTGCATAATATTATACTTGGTATCTGTACGCATTATAAAATGTCTAAAATGATTAACATTTGCATTATTCCACACACATTTTGTGACAAAATAATATTCAGTAGTTTTTCCCTTGACAGTCTTTTAGGACACAATGTATTATTATTGGTTATGGGTAGCATGCTATAGAATAGACTCCACAGCTTATACCCTTTGACTAACATCTCTCCGTTCCACCCATAGACTCCAGCAACCGCAGTTCTGCTTTCTGCTTCTGAGTCAGACTTCTTTTACATTTCACACGTGAGAGCACATAGCCCTGCCCTTTCCATACCAGACATGTCACATACCGTAATGTCTTCTGAATTTACCCATATTGCCATAATAGCAATATGTCTTCCTATTTTGACTTAATAATATTCCCCTCTATAACTCTACATTTTCTTTATTTGCTTAATTGTGAAGAGAAAAGAACAAAGATCATCTTATAGGTTACGGACTCTAGATGAGTGAGGAAAAGAAACTCCTCCTCGTGCCAGGCCGAACTCTATGTGAACGTTCCTCTCCTCTAACTTTTCGGAGTGTTACAGTGTGTGTTCTCTCTCTCTCCTTCCCTCCCTCCTTCCCTCCCTCCCTTGCTTACTCTCTCTCCATGCTCTACTAACTTCCTTTCCATCCTAGATAAGTAGGTACAATGCCTCTAGGAAGAAAAGACAAAAGAAAAGACTCACCAGCCCTGATGAAAGTCACATGAAAAGCTTTCTCCCTGGGATGAGGGAAACTCTACTCTCTCTCCCCAAGAGGCCATAACCCACTAATTCAATGGAGATGCACAGAACTAGGTTCACAGATAAGGCATTAGTCAGGGGCCATTACCGCATGTTGGGATGGGACACCAGGGAAACAGTTCAATTGGCAGTTTACTGTACAAGCAGGAGAAGCTGAGTTCAACCTCAGCACCCCAAGGTAAACAGGATGGTGTAGTACATGCCTGCAATCCCAACACTCAGGAGATGGACACAGGAGAATCTCTTGAGCTTGGTGACTAGCCAGTCTAGCTAAATTGATAAGCCCCAGATTTAGTAAGAGATGTTATCTCAAGATGAAGGAACTGGACAGGCAGCTCGGTAGTTAAGAGAACTGGCAAATAACTTGAGTTTGATTCCCAGCACCCTTATCTGACAGCTCATATCTGTCATAGCTTCAACTCCAGGCTACCCCATACCCTTTTCTGGTCTCCACAGGAACTCAAACTCACATGCAAATCCACACATTAAAAAATAAGATAGCACTTGAAGAAGATACCTAAGGTCAATATCTAACTTCTACACACATGCTACACATGCATAGCATTAGCGCATACACATACACACATACATATACACACACATACACACACAATGGTTCTGGAAGGACATTTTATACTCCTTTAATATTGTAGATAGATAGATAGATAGATAGATAGATAGATAGATAGATAGATAGATAGATAGATAGATAGATAGATTATAGATATAGATATAGATATAGATATAGATATAGATATAGATATAGATATAGATATAGATGACTTCCTTGGTTATCCCCTTACAGAGAATTCCACTTGAAAGGAATCACTGAATGAGTCTTGGTCATTATTTTATCACCAGTTTTCATGTCTATTTGAGTAAAGGTTAGCTCATGAAGGCCCATATTAATCTGACTACAAAGTTTGTAAATTGATCACAACTTGATATTATAGTTTATATGACTCTGCTCTTCAATGTCCTCTGACAACAAGCAGAAGTTTCAAAGTTCCCCAAACTACCTCTTGTCACAAAGTCACCAAAGAAAAACCCAGCCATATAGAGAAGTGGACAAATCTAACTCACATGGCTCCTAAGCCAGCATTGTCTTAATTAAGATGTGCTGGAAGCTTCACTGATAGATTTCGGGAGCCAAGCCATAGATTTCATTGATGAAGTGCTGAAGCCAGGCAAGCTGCTTCTGCATATCGTCTGCAAAATTATTTCAGATTTATGAGTAATGACTTGTATAATCGAGCTGAAATGGAGTACACACACACAGATCGGAACTATGCTGTTCACAGGAGTGCGAAGTACTCAAGTTTCCTTTTATATGGTTCAAGACAAGTCTGATGGTTAAGATCTGGCCCTGGGAAGCTCTTTGTTTTGACAGGCATACTATAGTCATAGAATCATTTTTCTATTACGCATGTGTTTTCCCATAATACACTGGATCATATGCATGCTTAACTACACATAGGCATTAGAAAGTCTCCTTAAACCTTTTCACGGAGAACAAAGCTTGCCATGAACTCAAAACAATTCAGATTAAATTAGTCTCATATCAAGATATAACTGTGAGCCTCTTTGAATAAAAACTGTCTGTGTTTGATGGCTGCTGGGACATGAGCAACTTATTCCACTATCTATAGTGCAAAGTGTGTGCATCTCAAAGCAGGTGGAAGGGGCAGTTCCTACACTTATGGGCACCAGGTTAAATGAGGGATGTGTGCACAGTCCAAACCAAGTGGAGTCCTGAGTTGCTAAGCCAGTCCTTATGCTTGTCCATGCCTTCACTAGAATTGTAAATGTGGCATGCCCATCCAGAAAACATCTTAGTAGAGTTCCATAAAGTTATACATGTGTAGTTGTATTGTGAAACCAGAAATACAATGGACCTCAGGGAAGCCACTCCTGGGATTTGTGACAGAGAAATGGAAACCATGCAGAATGCTTTAACAATTTTTATAGATACTCTATTTATAAATTTACTAAATAGAAGCAAGCCTCAAATATCTTTAATTAGCAAAGGCAATAACAAATTTTTATACAAGCCTTCAGTGGGATGCTTCTCAATGACAAAAGAAAGATACCACTGCTGTTTGCAACAATTTGGATGCACCAAATTACAAGGGTACAATGCTGAAGGAAGAATAACCCCAAATAACCGTGTATGGTATGTTCCCACTGACACCTCAAGGAGACAAAAATGTATGGCAGAGAATCCATTACAGTTGCCAGAGATTAGGGATAGGTGAGGGTATGATTCCAAAGAACTGACAGCAGCCCATTGGCAGCAATGATACTATTATTATCTTGACTGTGTTTCCAATTACATAAGTCACAGTTCTGCTTGCAAGAATAGGGGAAACCTTTAAATTTAATACCATTTGTTAATTAGAAAAAACTAAAAGGTGTTAGATTTTGTATTCGAATTCTAAATGAATCTTGTCACAATCATCCTTTTCTTATTTATATTATTAGAAATCACACAGTCCTGTAGATTGGATATTGTTAGCTCCATTCTCCAGATAGGAACTGGGGCTTGTGAAGGTTAAATAAATAGCCTTCGCATTTGCACAGCCACAATGTGTAGAGGGTAAGTGAGGTCTGAATCACCTGTGAACACATATGCATTGACTCACATTTTAATCATCCACAGATAACATCCCTCTCCCCAACCCCAGGATATTTATTACTTTAATATTAATCACAGCTGGGAATTCTATGAGCAAATAGATGTACAACTGAGTAGTAAGTTTAAATACTTATCCAGCCATGGTATAGCAGGGTATTCCAATTTCAAATATTTAAAATACTTCTAACAGTCACAATATATAACTGTCAAGATTTTATGTATTTTATTTTTATAAATTACCTGCCCATTTCAGTGCACTTTCTAATCAACGTAACTGAATATAAAAAAGCTTAATAGTTTATAATTGGTTTGTTTTTTCTCCAGCATTCCACCAAACCTTTGCATTTTTAATGTTTTAATGACCTTCAAATGCCCCTTTCTAGTTACAGAAAGTAGTGTCTTCCTTGTTGTTGATGCTGCTTTTGTAATTACACCCTTGTTCCATTAATATGTCAATTTTAATGGGAGATTTATTGAGGTAATTTAAATATCAATAAGAATGGGAGTGTTCTCACCGTATAGATCCACATGAAGGTCTAACTTGTTTCAAATTACCAAGGACTATAATCTAATTGCAAGTCCCATGATGATTTGCCTTCTTTGCTTGCTCGTTTATTTGGAATTCTTTTCCATGTCATTACCTCTAAAGTATGTACATTTCATTAATTGTTTTTATATCTTAATATGTCATGGAAAAAACCTATAATTTTGAAAATTATAACTGTCTGACAGCTATGCACAACAAAGACTGTCCTCTGAGGGCTAGTATTAATATGATAGTAATTAAACACCGTAGCACGAATGCTTTGTGGCAAGATGCATTATGATTTTAATACATTTCTCAGATAATAGGCCTTTAAATTTTCCCTTCTGTACTTAAAGTTTAGAGAACACAAAAAGAAAATAAATGTAGCATGGATGAAATGTTTAAATTTTAGCAAATGGTAAAAAAAAAAAGCTTATTTATCAAGCATCACATTGTGCCAAGAATATCACTCATGTACCTTATGTTACATTTTAAAGAATGCTATCATACTTTCATTGCCATTTCACAGACAAAACTGCTGAGGCTTTGAACAGTCATGTAGTTTCTTAACCCAGGTTGAAGGAAGCACTGAAGGCAGAGGGATCAGCCCAGTGGAGGCTAAAGTCAAAGAGAATAGCTCAAGATAGTTAAATGCACAGCCAGGTACATCTGAGACATGGAGAATTGGTTCAGTGGAAATATTTCATATTTAGGAGCAAATATCCCGACCATCAAATGCTTACTGAACTGCTACCAAATTGTGATTTAGAAATTTTGAACCCAAAGCCCAAATCCATAAATATAATCTTGTAAATCAATATCCTCAGACTTTTACGTGCATCATACCCACCTGTTTGAAGCAGAGGAAATAACTGTAGCCCTAGATAGCCAGGGATATAGACTGGAAGCCTAGCTCTGAAACCATCCGCGTAAACTATGCAACTTGATCATTCAACATCCTCCTCTGTAAAGACCTACTGCAAAGCACAGGTCTTGAAGACCAAATAAGTTCACTAATATCAAGTCTAGATATAAAGTCTGAAGCACAGGAAGGTATCATTACTTTCTGGGCAGTTTATTAAATATTGGATCATGTACTCTAAACCAGGGTTGTGGCACTTAATTCACTTTTCATTTAAGCTCATATCTTCCTAATCCACATAATGTATACATTTTTCATCATCACTTATATCAATGTATATTCATAATATATAATGAGCAATAGTATCTGCTCATAATGAAACAAAATTCAAGAAAGTTAATAATAGCAAACAACAGTTTATATCTCATTGTTTTTCACCTGAAATTCTACTTCCGAAAATTGCCATTTTTAGAGTTTTCCCTGGATTTCTTATTTCTATTGCCACAGCCTTGAGTACTAAGCTCACTGTTGAATATACTTTATGAAACACACTTATTTCATTTGTACATGCATTGTCTTTGCTCTGTATTTACATCTCCACTTTTCATTATTCTTCTAGTTGCTATTTAATTCTTGCTTTGTGCCCAAAGAAGGAAGAGAGCATGGTTCTGAGACTATATTTAAACTCCAACTCTTAACATCACAGCGTCACGTATTACAAGACAATGCTTAGAGTAATTAAAATGATAAAGTAATCATAAGAACCCAGAAGTGAGGAGATAGCTAAGTCAGTAAAGGTGCCTGAAGGTAAGCATGAAGACTGAGTTCAGAATCCTAACAGCCACACAACAAAGCTGCCATGGTTCTATACATCCGTAGCCTTACCACAGTGTGGGCAGATTCCTGCAGCCAACCTGACATCCAGTCTAGTAAATCAGTGAGCACTACGTTCCATGAGAGATTCTGTCTCACAAAATATAAGGCAGCTAGAGATCCAGGAACATGCACATGCATTCACCAAAAATAAAATAAAAAGAATACAGTCAGAAGTGAGTCCAAAGCTCAGGCCAAATATAAAGACTTGGACTTCAGTGACTTTCTTTGACAATAACACATCTTTTCCTCCCTGCCAACATTCTACCCGCAAGCTTAGCATCTATGGGAACACGTCTAAATGGATTGCTTAAAACTTGAATTACATTGCTTCACTTTGCTATCCATGGAGTTTGTCCTTTGATCCAATTTTCTGAAAAATGCAACACTTTTCTTTCCTGAGATAGTGGTTACAGCTTTCATTTAAATCGATGCCTCAGATCACAAGCCAAGATGAATACATAAACTACCATCTTCCTCTTTTGTTTGAAAAAATGGATAGACAATGAAGAAGAATGTAACCGTTCAGAGAAGAGATGGGTAGGAATATAATGGTGAGTATAAACTGAATCTCAGAGCTAACCTCTGGTCCTGACCTTTGGAGGCAGAGACAACAAATTCCTTATATTCCCCTGTAGAACAAATTTTAAGCTGGGTTTGTGTCACTTGTAAGGAAACCTGCTATGGCTAAGTGCTGCGGTCTGGGATAGTTGGAGTTAGGCTGCAGGTATTGAGATCTGAATCCCACTATTAGGCTGCGAGGTGGTCAAAAGATAGAAACTCAATCTGATGGTGATTTTAGAAACAGGGCCTTTGGGGGAGTGATTAGAAGTACATGATTTTAGAATGGAGCCCTTGGGATTGAGCCCTGGTGCCACTATAGGAGGAAGAGAATCTAAACAGACGTAAACCTAAGCACCATCTACCTCATGCCAGTTTCAGAACTGGCAGAAAGGAGGCCATCACTGCTCATGAGTTCTTGATCTTCCAACACCCTGAGGTAAAAGTAGGGGAGATGTCTCCATGGATAAATCACTTGTTGTGGATGAGAACTCAAGTTTGAATCCCCAGAACCTGCGTAGTTGCCAGCTAGGTCTGGTGGTCTATCTGTAACCCCAGTGCTCCAAAGGCAGAAAGAGGCTAGCTGGATTAGCTACATCAGCAAATTCCAGGTTCAATTGTGAGACCCTGCCTCAGTAAATACAGTGGAGAACAATTTGTCAAGACACTCAGATATTCAAAGTCAACCATGGGCTTTCTGTGGTACATGCACACACATACCCCATATTTACATGTGCATATACGTGTGTATGTGTGTATGTATACACATACTGCATATACAAAAAATCATGTGAACTAAATAAATCTTTTAAAAACTCACCTGATTTGCTGTATCAGGAAAGGAAACAAAGGGTTTGTAATACATTGCATTAGTCTTTCTTAATTTTTTTATTTTGCTTCTTGTTTCATATAAAGTATGAACCTAATTGTTCCCCAAGTAGTATTTAATGTAAGAATTCAATAATGAAAACAATAGGCATTAGAATGCATGTCTGTATGTGTTCTAAACAGCAAGTAACATGAATGAGAGAACCGAAGTGTGCCCTAATGCAAGTGGTTATTAGCTCTCAGACATTACTTTTCTGCTCACCAAAATCCTGCTAGAGAAGTAGCCATGTGTAGGGATGTAAAGGTGACTAAGTCAGATGTTTGCAGGGAACACAGCTGTTCTCTTCTGCTATGACAGAATACTTGACTAAAGCTGATTAACGACGGTTTTGCTTTGACTCAAAGCAGGTGTAGTATCAAATACCCAGAAGGCATTGGGGCAAGGATTGCTCTAGCTGTGGTAGCCAGAACATGAGGCAGCTGGTCATACTACATCTGCACCAGGAAGCAGAGAGGTGACTCTACTGTCCACATTCAAAATCAGTTTTCTTTTCTTAGACAAATCTCTCTCAGAGATATCCCCAGAGGTGGGTGATTCTCCCACATGACCCTACTTAATTAAAGCAAGTTGACAGTGAAGACTGGTCATCATAATATCCATGAGGGATTGATTCCAGGGCCTCAAAAAAAAAACCAGCAAAACCAACTGATGCCACGGCCATATGTAAAATGACATTATTTATATATAATTATTTATATGTAACCTGTGGATATTCTCCTGTGTACTTGAAATCAATTCTAAATCATTGAGGACAGGAAATGTCTGATGTCCTTTGCTGTTGTTACCCACCATGGGCACCACACTATGAACACAAATAGAATTTTCCTTGAAGACTAACAAGCATAAAATAGAAGACTGGTCCCACCCATCCCTGAAAGGTCAGAGTAAACACAGTTGCCAAATAGTAATAAATCAATACGTAATGGAATTTGGATCCTTTTCAATCTAAGATTAGCTGAATCCACAGATGCAGAACCTAGGATATGGGGACTGGACTATAAATGAATAACTTCTTAGAAACAGCATGAAAATGTCATTAAATAATTAGCTAAACATAAAACACTCAATTTCTAGATGTTTAGAACACCTCATCATCTGTTTCAGTATGATCCATAATTGTGATCTGAAATGCCACACAGAAATGGTGAATTATGCAGATGTTTGTCTTCTCTCTAGGACAGGGCTTCTCTGCTAGTTAAAAAAAAAAGGAGAGATGGGAGAAAATGCTTCATTCTTGAGTAGATGAAGGAAATGGTGCTGAGAGATATCATAAGTGGCCTCCAGAGAAGTGGATATAAGGGACTTTGGAATGAGACCTCACATATTGGGGATGCTCCAAACCCCTCCTCTCACAGAAGGAATCTATAGAGAAAATTCTCCAGAAATCTTAGACAATATGGATGCCTACTGCAAGCATGTAGGCAGAGGCGTGTCTGTCTTCCTCTGTTTGGATGCCACCTATAATGTAATTTGCCAGCAAAGCTCCACACTTAAGATGAATACTCCATCCATTAGTGACTGAAATGGAATTGCTATCCAACACAAATAAATGCTATTTGGAGCTAAAGGTTGTTCATTGAAATGAGCAGAAGGCTGTTGCTTGGATATCTGGGTCAATGGGCTTAATTAACAGCCGTAGGAATACCGTGTTTCATTTCTGTGGCCCCAGGCTATGGTATTCACTAAGACACTGTGTGATATTCAGCATCACAAACACATACTTCACCCAGGCCTGACACCAGGAAAGTATGAGATTCTAAAATCAGACTTTTCATGTATATATCTCCCTGCATCCTCCTACTAGATGTTGAAAGGCATGTGTGATGAAAAAACCAACTGCAATGTTTAGATTATGTTTAGGCATCTATAAAGAATCCCATTTCTTTCACTACCAACTCTTTATCCTCAGACATACATTTACAAACATGATATCTAGTTGTAGATTGGTCAAGGGCTACCACCTCTAGAAAGGCAAAAGATTTCCGGCCCTTCAGGTTGAGTATGGGCAAAGGGGGCAAACGTCAGGGGAGAGAGGAAAAGAGAAATGTCTCAACAAAGAAGTTGGTAGGGTTAAGCTCTCTTCTGTACTCAGATCCCCAGGAGGAAAGGAGGACAAATGCCAAGCCAATGCTCACAGAGACTGAGGCTATAGTATTGATGTGTTCCTATTTGCTCTCTAGGTTTGCTCTGTCCTTTCCGGGATTCGCAATGCCAGGCTCCTACGCTTGTCAGTCTTTAAGGAAGGTCAAGGGTATGCCTAGACTGTGGTGCACATCCTGGGTGAAAATAGCAAAAGGCAACAAATGTCTCCTGCCCACAGAGGCTATGGTTTGTTAAAGACAGTACTTATTTGGATTTTAGAGCAGACAAATATGCTGTCTGTTCCAGATATTACAAACAAATATAGTATCCGAAAATTTAACATTAAATATATCAAGTATACAGCTTCTAGTTACAATGTGATTATCTATCATCAGTTTCTACTTCCTATAACAATGAGCTGAGTTCTAGCACCTGTCCCTATAACCGAAAGTGCACACTTCAGTGCACACTTTACAGAGGGATTGACCTGTCTAGCACCTGTCCCTATAACCAAAAGTGCACACTTCACAGAGGAATTGGCCCATCTAGCATCCGTCCCTATAACCGAAAGGGCATACTTCACAGAGGGATTGACCTGTCTAGCACCCGTTCCTATAACCAAAAGTTCATATTTTACAGAGGGATTGACCTGTCTAGCAGCTGTCCCTATAACTGGAAGTGCACATTCTCTGTCTTGCTCTTCATCATCCATGAGTTTGCACCTCAGAATTCATACTCCGAGGTAAAATATCAGCGATAAGATAGTGTAAATAAGATCATGAAATGACTGACTTTCAGTCAGCTGCAGGTGTACCATTTTGAAAATACTCCCTGCCTTTTTCAGTTACCAGTGCTAGGAGAAAAGAAAGAAAGAAAACAGCCCTCAGAAGTAGATCAAATAAGAACACAAATGAACAAACTTGTCTGGCATTTATTGTCTGAGACTTCCTCTTTGCTCCTCCTCGTCTTCATGTCTCAGACAAACTAAAGAAATGATGCAAAGTTTCTAAGAGTAAAATTTTTTTAAAAGGCTAAAAGGGTTTTGTCAAGACAGATGCTGAGCAAAAAGGAAATTTAAAGTTAGTTTTCATAGACACAAAGAAAGACTAGAAGTAAAATAAATTATTTTTGTCAAAGAGATTCCCCTCCCCTTTTCTCTCGGATCATTTACTTGTAAACGTGGCCATTGTAAGCACTTTCCCCTCTCTCTGAAATGCACATAGATCTTCTAGAAAATCACATAGGCCTTTTGTCAGTTTTATGACTAAGTTATTATCTGTCTAAAGGCCTGAGATCCATCCTTTAAGTTATAAATATCAAAGGGGAACAGAGCTTAAGGATTGTTTTATTTTGTTTACTTGGTTTTGTTGTAGTGGGTTTTTGTGAGAAAGAAATGAAAGTTAGGTGTGTGGGGATAGGAAAAGGATCTGGAAGGACTTGACAGAGGGGAAGAAAATCATTAAAGTTTATTTAAATTGAAAAATTGTTTTAAATAATAAAAATATAAAAACAAAAATTCATCTTGTTCAATAAATAAATATCAAGGAGAAGAACAACCCTATCTTCCATATCTGTCAGAGAGAGCCTGAAGGAGATGAATTCCCTTCCTCAAGTAACAGAACTACCTTCTGTTGTAAAGATACATGAATAGAAACAGGTTCATTTAAGTTATAAGAGCTATTTGGGAGTAAGTCTACATTAAAGTGCAAGTCTTCATAATTAATAATAATACTCTCATTATTTGGGGCTAGTGATCCCACAAAGGAAAGTCTAACCACATTCATATTATTTGTTAGTTAGTGTATAGACATAACTTCTTAACACAAACAGTAGCTTGTTGTGTGAGCACTGGCTGCAGGGCAGGCGGTTGGGTGTGGGCAGTCCCACATGGGTGCCGTATGATGAAGGGAGCCAAAGAATTACTCTACCGTTTAGTATCAAGTAAAATCCATGCACAGTAATTGCAAGAAAGAATGGGGGAATGTGCTCCGCTGCTGCCTCCACTTGTCTTCCTTGTTCTAAAAGGGCTGAGCATCCCTCTGCTCCACCTTATCTTTGGTCATACTTCCTAATTAAAACTCTGCTCTTTGCTGAGAGAGACACACATGCATCTAACCTACATGAGAAGTAGTAAAAGACAAGATCACCTGAGTAAGTTGGGAGCATGGGGACCATGGGAGAGGGTTGAAAGAAAGGGAGGGGAGAGGCAGGGCGGGGAGCAGAGAAAAATGTAGAGCTCAATAAAAATCAATAAAAATAATAACAAAATAAAAAGATTGTCCATTTTACATAGTGAGTTCCAGGACAGGCAGGTCTACATAGAAACCCTATCTCCAAACAAACAAACAAAACCAAAACAACAACAACAATAATAAAATAAATCTTTAAAAACCCTGTAAGGAAAAAAGAAAACTCTGCTCTTTGGACCAAACAACTCCTTTTCATTGGCTAGCAGACTGCTGATCGAATTCTGTAACAGTAGTTGGCCATCCAAAAGGGGGATTTGACAGCACCCACTGCCACTCATAGCTTATCCTAGATGAACCTGGAAATTGGGGTATATCTGTGCTAGATACTCACATTTGTAGAGGGAAAAAAAAAAGCAGTTTTTTTATATTTTCTGCACCTGGCTTTTTACCTCTTCACCATTCTGTATGTCTAACTCCCTCCATGTCTTGCTGGCTTATCCCAAACACCTAAATTTATCCCAAGTTCCTCTCTGCCAAAAAGTTCTGCCTACGCTCTCCTGTCTAGTCATTGACCATTCCGCTCTTTATTAAACCAATTACAACAACACATCTTCATAGACTGTAAACAAATATCCCACAGCATAAAAAGGGGTGAGATTTCTATTTTTGCGGCCTCTTAGCAAGCTACCATGGAATATGGCATATTTTAGTTTAATGCTTATTTAATAACAGAATTATTCTCTATCAGTTTTGTTTTGCTTTGCTTTGCTTTTTCTGTGTTGGGGATCAAACTCAGAGCCTGGAATATGCTAGGCAAACTACTACTGCTGAGTTTTATCCCATCTCAAGGTTTTCTGATTTTTGAAAGACTTTTCAAAGTAGGCCCTAATTTAAATCACAATAAAGAGAGAGAAAGACAGAGAAAGTGAGATTTTCCAAGCACTCAGGTCACCTTCAACTCATTCAGGAAATGGGGATTATCTTGTCTGTTTTCCAAGTCCCATGGATCTAATACTTTCTTATGTTCAGCCAGATCCCTATTTTATTCATTGAATGTTTGTTACTTGCCAACAAAATAGACTGCTGTGTATCCCTAAGTTCCTGCTAGACTTAAAATCAACTCCTGATGGCTTCAGGACAGAAATTCCCTTCCCTTGTATACATGATATGTAAATGAATCCAACAATCTTTCACAAAGAATTAGTAAACACACTTCTTGGAAGAATTAAGGATATGTATGGGTAATGTTTGCATCCTCAGTTTTGCTTGACTACATCTTTTTAGTTTTTAATGATTTTATCATTTTAAGAAATGATCCATCCTTGTAAATGTATGTTTATGAGTGTGTGATGCATGCATATGTTTGTGAATCTCTGTGTCTGCAGACAGGAGCAGAGGACAACTTTGGATGTCAGTCCACATCTTTCTTCTGGTTTGATTAGGGCCTCTGTCGTTCACTGCTGTGTATTCCAGAGCCTCTGATTCACAAACTTCCAGGCATTCTGCTGATTCCACCTCCCATCGAACACTGAGGATTCTCTAGATTCTCTCTCTCTCTCTCTCTCTCTCTCTCTCTCTCTCTCTCTCTCTCTCTCTCTCTCTCACACACACACACACACACACACACACACACACACACTGTGTCTGACATTTATGAGTTTTCTGGTGACTCAAGCTCAGGTCACTGAACTTACGGGGCAAACACTACTGCTGAGCCATCTCCCCTGCCCAGATGCTGCTTGTTAGCTACTAAGGACCTTTCTCTTCTTGTCATTCTTTTTTAGTTACCAATTCTCAAGTTCTGTGGTGCTTTGTGAGTCTCATTGTCCTTAAAGTTTCTCTAGAAAGATAAGCTAGGCTGTCACAGAACTCAAGGATGGCTGTACCCGTTCTTGCCCGCCGCTTGCAGGGAATGTGCTGGATCTCCCTCTCACGGAGCACCATGGCGTGCAACAGCTCTTCAAAGGGGACTCAAAACACTGGGCTCCACTTTATTTTAGAAAATCATTTTACTCTGGGAATTAAAAACACAGATCCCAGCTCACTGGCAAGCATCTGCTGCTCATTGATAACACCATCTGGTATTTCAACTCCTTTCTCTGTTGTAAAAGCTTCATGTCACTGCCTCCCTCAAATTAATTACTCCATAACAACTCAAATTCTGGAAGTACAGGCCACATGTAGTAATTTTGCCAAAGGCTACTAACTCAGTTCTCTGGGTATTCATGGGCTATCACCTGGTCACAGTCTGAAGTGTTTTAGGCCATTGTGTTTGGGGTAGAGAAGAGGGAAGGGATACATACGACTGCCTAGAGCAAGTTGGGGGAAATGTGTTTATCTGCATTTTATAAGCTCATGAGAAAGCATGTCTTAATTTGAATAATTTATTTAGAGGGAAGATTATGATGATCCAGGCTTAGCTGCATCTGTTTTAGGCGCTTAGGAAGTGCTCGTGAGAGCGGTGCTTGTCTTTAATATAGCCATATCCCTCACCTCCTGCAATTAGTGGCTTCTTCAATCATCGATCTCATCATTCAATTTGCAGTGGTGCCCAATGTTCCAACACTGGAACTTGGCCGCTCAGCCCAAGCCCTGCAAAGAAATGAGCACTGATCAGGGTCACTACCTAGCCTAGGGAGCCCCAGCAAGGCACTTCATCACTCAGATCTCGTGTTCTCATTGGTGATTAAGTTACCTTGACATCACCTCCCTGGATGCTGTGATGCTCAGATGTGAAAAGGGTGGGCAAGACTGTGCCGTAGGCCAGCAGTCAGCCTGGATTTCACCTTTGAAAGAATCAATGTGAGTGTCCCATTCTAAAAACAAGATTAAAGCAGGGGGTCTGTGTTCATTTAAATCAGTGGTTCTCAACCCTACTAATTCTTTAATACAGTTCCTCATATTGTGGTGACCTCCAAACATCAAATTATTTTCATTCAAACTTTATAACTGTAACTTTGCTACTGTTATGAATTGCAATATAAAAAATAAATATCCAATATGCAGATGGTTTAGGGGACCCTGTAAAAAGGTCTTTTAAAAACCCCAGGGGCCACAATCTCCAAGTTGAGAATCTCTGGTTACGTGATTAGATAACTCTTGAGAGAGTGGATGGCCAGGGACACTGGAGACAATGTGAAGAGCCAGAAATCACCATTACCATGTCACCTCAGACAGGGACACTGGAGACAATGTGAAGAGCCAGAAAACACTATTTCTGTGTCACCTCAGACAGGGACACTGGAGACAATGTGAAGAGCCAGAAATCACCATTTCTGTGTCACGGCAACAAAGAGTCTCTTCATCTTTTCTGGCAAAGACCCTCAGGTTGGTCTTAGGAGCTCAACACAGCCATCTGTGAGACTTGAAAAGGAAGAAAAAGAAGGGCAGAAAGATGCACTCCCTCAGTGGGACATGAGCATATGGCCACGGAAGCATCTCCTTTCGTCTCCTCTCTTCTCCTCTCACCTCCTCTCCTCTCTTCTTCTTTCCTCTCCTCCCACATTGAAAATATGCACAAGTTAAAGCAGACTAGCAGCCTCCAGTGTCCTGGGTGGTAATTGTATTAGTCCACAAGGTCTTTGGAAAACAGTATCTAGGAGGTGTTACGCCAATCTTTACAGAATTGGTGCCTCGCCATCCCTTGCCATCAGACTGTCTTGTGTGGTTTCAAATTTGTAAGTTCTGGATTGAATTGATAGAGACAGAGGCCAATTTTGTCTCTGCCAATCACTGGAGCTGCTCTGTGCTTTAGCTGCACATTCCAAGCTCCTGTCCAATATTCTCTTAGATTTCTCACTCCACACACATAGTTGTGACTCCGAGAGTGAAGGAGCAGATATTTGGCTAGTATTGAAAGTCACTGTTAGTGAGAGAACCTTCAATAACACTGAGATATATTTCGCAGGGTGCTCATAAGACTGTTGATTCACAGAATCCTAGACAACAAAGTCTTGGAGGAAGTTAAAAAAAATAATCTGTTATTTTTGGCAAGTGGGAAAAAAATGATAGAGCAATGTAAGCCAGACATCAAGGAAGACAGAAGCTCCAAATTCATGGCTTACAGTAAGCCTGAGCATAAGAATGAGGGCCAGGATTGGAAGCAAGGTTTGCTTCTACACAAAGCCTCTGCTGTGCCATTCACTCTTACCACTGCAGGCATGGCAAGGCTGGCAAGTTGATGTGGGCTTTGTCCAGAAGAAAAGAGCCACCACCAGATCCAACCACAAATCCATTTTTACTTTCAGTTCTTTGGGCAACCTTCCCAAACAGGTATCAGTTCTGTGCAGTAGCTGCTCAACTTACTAAGCCTGATCTTGGAAACAATATGTATGGATGAGCATTTGGAGAGAAACAGTTCTAGGCCGATGTCTTTCTTTTTATTGGATTTCCATTAATATCATATTACCAAGTAACTATTTTCATAATGCACTTTTAAAATTTGATTGTTATTCATGACTTTTGTAATATAAAATCTATGACTAACACCAGAACTTTAATCTGTTTTGCATTTCTTTCCTATACTTCTAAGTACATCTTATACTACATGATTATATTTGTAATGTAATGCAGTTCAGTGACTTTTGCCATTTAATGTCATGAAATTTTTCTCCTAGAGAAATACAATTTCTTCGTTCATGGAGATAATAATTTCCTATGGCAAAGTTAATATTATATTAACATTAACATAACATTAGCATAGCATCCATGTAGTCTGGCATAAAGCTCATTTACACTAATACAGCATTCAATTTTATTTACCTAAGATAAGCTACCTAAAACAAAAACCAATAATTTATATTCCTGTTCTTTCTAATTGTTTGGTGTTTTTGAAAAGGTTTCTTTCTTCTTTGCAATTATTTCTTTCCTATAAATCCAGGACACTGGATTAACAAGTCAGTGATCCTGAAAATAAAGAATTTACAAGAAACTTCTGCATAAGGTTTTTGTTTTAATATTCAAATTTTTCATCAGGAAAGCAAAGCATTATTGTTCTCCCCACTTCACAAGCAGGACAACTGAGCTTCTGAGATTGGGTGTGAACTGTAGCTTAACTAAAATATACATTCTCTAGTTGTTGGCTTTTTCTCTTAAATAACGAACATAAAAACAGGAGTCTGGTTTGGCTGTTTTTGTATTTTAATTGCCACTGTAATTTGTCAAAATTTTAGAAGTGAGAGTATTGAGAGATGAGAAATTCTATAGTAAATTTGAATAATAAAAGCCATTTTGAAATTTTAAAATCTATGATACTTATTTTGAGGATCCTCAAATAACAATATTTGAGTCCCTCGGTTTTCCCAGTTATCCTGCAAGTGATTTATATCAGTGGGGTGCTGTGGTCAGGGAGCTGATTCTATGTGCATCTTCCTAGCTTGAAAGGGCTCCAGTGGAACTTGGCAGCATGGGGACTCAAGAAAGCAGGTGGTGAGGCACTGACTACACCGTCACATGAAACCAAACAGTCCTGTGTGTCAGTTACATTAGTGATTCTCATTCACAGGGTCCATGAGCAAATATTTGCCAATATTATTCTGCTATGATGTCGGAGAGTTGGACTCTAAGCAAGGCACTGGATTCCAAAATTTAATATTTCACCCCACTATTGTCTGCTGTTGATCTAAAGCAATGCAGATATCTATAATACAACCACGGGTTCTTTTTTTTTTATTTTTTTTTCATTGATATAAGGAGAATAAAGAAAAGAAAAAAAAACAAATTTCCACCTCCTCCCAGCCTCCCATTTCCCTCCCCCTCCTCCCACTCTTCACCCCCTCCT
Organism: Microtus pennsylvanicus; assembly: GCF_037038515.1. NCBI lineage: Eukaryota > Metazoa > Chordata > Mammalia > Rodentia > Cricetidae > Microtus > Microtus pennsylvanicus. The sequence continues at coordinate 130,757,933 of NC_134583.1, forward strand.
CCCACTCTTCTCCCCCTCCTCCCACCCCTCTCCCCTTCCCCCCACTCCTCTCCCCCTCCCTCTCCAGTCCAAAGAGCAGTCAGGGTTCCCTGCCCTGTGGTAAGTCCTAGGTCACTGGGATGCAGATTTTTATTTCACTCTCAATCCCCACAGATGGATAAGGCTCAATTTTGAAAGTATCTTGCTGCTTTTCATCAATGTCACTGTGATTCTCTGAGGGTGTTTAGTGGTGGTTGAAATGCAGGTAAGCCTACAGTCTTACAAAGGAATCATGTATTCTTGTGTTCTTAGGGCATAAGTTTCTTGCCCTAGGTAATTAAATGAGTCAACAATCCATACAGCCTACTCAGACCATTAGGCCTGCTCCCTGTGATAGATGAGATGCTGAGTACCTTCTGCTGCAGACAACAGGCCAGTGGAGGCAGGTGTTCAGAGGGCCACAGTGAACTGTCATGCAGCTCCGTCACTTCATCTGATGCTGAACAACCATGTATGTATGTATATATATATATATGTGTGTGTGTGTGTGTGTGTGTGTGTGTGTGTGTGTGTGTGTATCCCTTTTCCTCTCCCTTCAAAATCGTAGACATGTTAATATGTTGATGCTTTCCATATATGTCATTGGTTACACCCTGTCATTCAAGATACTACCATTCCATAATTATTCTGCTTTTGTTCTGGATGATTTATATAAATGGTCTATTACTTTTGGAGAAGTAGAGAAGTATCGGGTTGTAAGCCAACAATCGGTAGTAGCAACTAACAAAAGGGAGCACATGAATAATCAAAATGTTAAATCACCAATACTTGGCTTGTCAACTGTAGGCATCACAAAGAAAGATAACAGCATTTCTAAGGGGCTAGAAACTGTACTACCTGTCAATCACATAGGATGGAAAAGTGATCTTGTTCCTACTTAAAAGACATATATTGGGGAAATGGCCTTAATACTTACATAAGAGTATTATCTTTGGGATAATTTATAGAAAGTTACATATATAAAATACACATATAAAATATATCACATCTTGTAAAGACTTGTGAGTATCTATAATCTTGAAGGAAGTCAATACTCTGAGAAGTGATGCAATTCATGGATATATCAGTTCTTCAGTGGCAGAAGAATTAAGGCTTTTTTTATTTGACCTATATCATTTCCTATACTTCCAGTATCATACTGTGTCCAGAAAACATGTCTACTCGTTAAGGTACAGAAAACATTCATTCTAGCTCTACGTCAGTAATAGTAACTCATGCTTTTTTGCCCCTACTCCAACACATTCATTGAGTTCAAGAAAGCAGAAGGGCTGGAGATATGGCAGCTAAGAGCACTTGTTTCTCTTCTAGAGGACCTGAGTTCAGTTTTGAAAACACACATCAAACAATTCAAACCACCTGTAACTCCAGCTCCAAGGGAATCCCCCTCTGGCCTCGACAAGCACCGGTGCAGGCAGGCACACACAGACACACACACACACAGACACACACACACACACACACACACCACAAATAAAATAAATCTTTTAAAACGGGAAAGAAAGTCAAGCAGACATTTCTATTTCAAATGTGCAGTTTGAAACAGAACTTGGAACTCATCAGCGCAATCCTCACCTATTATCTCTTCAATTAACTTTGACATGTTTGCAACAGTTCCTTAAGAAATGTTTCTAAAGAAATTTGATTTGTTATATCTTTGGGAAATTTAAGTCTAAGAAATTTTTAAAATGTGAGATAAAATCTTGTCTTCTACTGTGACTTAGGGCTGCGATATTAAGTTACAAAAAAATCTGCTTACCTGACAGCTGCAGGAATATGGATGAGGTGGTTTGAACGCTCACTCAAGCACATATGAAAAGCCACAGGTTCCAGAACCGGTTCCAGGAACCCTTCATCTGACCCCGGCTGTTGGTTTCCTGACTCACCTAAATACCAAACCCTAAGTACTCCAAGGAATAATCGTATGATTTGCGGTCCAAATTCCTCTAAGATGAACACTTTCAGTCACTCAGTTGGTCAATATGTGAAGAACCTTAAACTTCTTCAAAATACACTTCACAACTCCACCCAGAGTGCCTGCTATCTTCTTGGGTACTCATTTGTATGTTAGATGAGGTCTTGCCTGTAGCCCAGGCTGCCCTCAGTCTTAAGTATCCTCCTGCCTCAGCTTTTCATGTAGTTGTGATTACAGACATGTACAGGATACCGAGTTTCACATATCTGGTCTTTGTGAGGAAAGTTATTTGTAACTTGCTTAACATACTCTGTTATGAGATGGTGTTAAAGGACACAGGTCAAAGAATCCCAAGCTAAGTACAAGATATTCCAATTATATTTTCTTTTTTATAAGTGGCAAACTCATGAAACAGGAATGAGAAGTCCAACCTCAGTTGTGTAGTATGGGAACCACAGAGAGAGAGAGAACCCTGTGTGCGCCGGTGGTTTTTCTCCGGGTACCCAAAAGGTCATGCCCTAACCTGGTCTAACCTCTTAAAGATCATTGGCTGACACAGAGTCCCCCATCAAGATAGCTCTTGACATTAATGTGTTCAACCTCGTTTAGTGGCCCATAGAAATTTGTTTAATGGAAAATGAATGAAAATCTGGTCAAATGCGAGTAATAAATGTTCAGAAACCATTCTTCAGAAAGTAGGATTCTAACGTTAGTACATACAAACAAAACTAATTAATTTAGTAAATAAGGAAAACCACATAACATCAAGATAATGTAAATAAAATAGACAGCAATAGAGGAGGAAAATGCTGGAGAATTCTTGAATCCAGGGCACCAAAAACCTGTTATAAACAAAGATAACCCAGATTCTGACTTATAATCAGCTGAAGTGAATCTCTATTGGAGATGCTGAATAACCTCTAGCTCCAAAACTCATAAGAGGAAAGTCATGTGCTCCAAAAGGAAGTAGCTGCTGATGGCATACCCAGCAGGTGAGACAAAATTCGCTCTCAGCAATGTGCATGGGGAGACTAGGAAAGGGTTCTTCATGTAGACTTAGCATAAAGGATTCTGAGAGCACACAGCAAAGCAAGAGGGCATACTTTAGTATGTGGTTAGAGACTTGCACCGTGTTTTGTGTCAAAGGAAGTAGGCAATGGCAGAGACCCATGGGATCTCTCATAGACTGTACTCAGAATGACCAGAGCTAATTACCAATCGTCCTGTGATCACAACACTTTCCATGTAGTCTGATAGCACTGAAGCTTGAAAATGTAGCAGATGAATCCACATTTTAAATCTGAGAACCCATGAAGGGATTAAGTAAGGAGGGCAGTTTGTCTCCCCACAACTAAAGATTGAGCATGCCTGTGCTTAAATAAACTTGCAATGGTCGAATTAGAAAAAGTGCCTGAATATTCAGTACAGTGGAAATATATTAAGATATCTCAGCAGAAGCATCTAAATGCAGAAAAGGAAAGGAAAGAGAAATTGCTTAATAATTCCTTGTACCAAAGACAAACACTAATTAACATTTTGCTATTAACCTTATAGTTCCTTGGTAACTGTATATGTGTTCATTTATTCATATTGTACACATTTTGAGCATATTCTGTAACTAGTGTTTTATAACATACTTTTTCTTACAATACATATGAACATTTTTCATGTTATTATGTATTCTCTTAAAGTGTGACTTTCATGCCTTCCTTATTTCTCCACCTTGTTCAGTTTGCATCCTATTACTAGATTCCATGTCCTTTCTGCTATTATCTCTGCTCATGTGTATTTGTGTCTTAATGATTGTTTTCAGGATATATCCCTTAATGAGGAAATGCTGGATCAAAGAGAACAAGCATTTTTCTTTAGCTTTGAGTAGTTACTGCTGTCAACCAACAGCTCTCAATCTCACCTCAAAGAGATAAGAGACAGTCTACACTGAAGCCGAATATGAGTAGGCATGGCCTAGGAACACAGAGTTACTCTGAATTCTATATTCTGACGTAACAGTGGGACAACATTTTATAGTAATGAAACAAAGAAAGTCATAAATTAAGACACTTTTTTAATATGTTGCTAGAAATGCAGAAAGGAGGTAGTTAAAACCAGGCGGGGCAATCTCTGCCTTGGCCTTTGATCAACAACCCTCGGTTGATGGAATCTAGATGTCAGTTAATACATTCTAAATGGTTTCACCTGTTAACCACGAGGTCCTCAGGTCAGACACAGGGGAGGGAAAAGTATGTCCGGTAAGGGAGATAAAAATAGCAAAAGATAAATTGTAATTAGCTTCTAGACTGTAGCATTCCGACTTATTCAGAACCACGAAGTTTTAATTAGTTAATGAGCCCTGCAGAGAGTTCAGTGGGAGGTGGTGTTCTACTCAGGAACTTTAGTCCACACTGACAACTAGCTGTCTTCGTGCTCTTTCACCAAGCTGGGTAGTGGCATTGTTTGTTTGTTTGATAGGTTGGTTGGTTGGTTGGTTAGTTGTTTTTTAGATATGGCAAGCATTTTGTTTAGAATTATAACATAATTACAACATTTCTCTTTTCCCTTTCCTCGCTCCAAACCTGCCTAGATACACCTCCCGGCTCCTGTTCAAATTGATGACCTTTAGTATCATTAGTTGTTATTGCATGCATCTATGTATATGTATATAATACCAGGTATATTCCTAAATATACCCTGATTAGTCCATATAATGTATTTGTATATGTGTTTTTAAGGCTGACCATTTGGTACAGGACGGTGTGCCCTGGGAAAAACCACTCTCCCACTCCAGCTTTCCTCAGTTTCCCCTTACACTTTGGCATATCCAATAATATCATTCTTTCTCAGTTCATGTTTAGGCAGTCACGTTGCTGAGAGTTTATGGATGTAACTTCTGCCATTACTAAGGAGATACAATCTCACAGCAAACTCCCTTCCGATCTTCCTGGGCCCCTGCTCCCTGCCTCAGTGTTTCCCGAGACAGAAGGTTGATAGATAAACACTAGTTTCTGCCACAGTTTTCAAGTTGAACAAATAGAGCTATGAAGACTTGCCTTGTCTACCATATTCACCTGACCTCTCACCAACCAAGTCTCACTTCTTCAAGCAAGTGAACAAGTTTTTTCAAAGAAAACACTTCCAAAACCTTCAGGATGAAAAACAAAATGTTTGCCAAGAGTTTGTCAAATCCCAAAGCATGGATGTTTACAATGTGATACACACTTATTTCAGATAGTCAAAACTAAAATACATTGGTTGTAATGGCTTCTCTTTTGAGGAATAAAGATGCATTTGAAACTAGTTATAATAGCTTAAAATTCATGGTCTGAACTCACAATTCCTTTCATATATCAACCTAATAGAGTTGGGCTGCATTCTTGCTTACATTGTGCCAGGCAGTGCTTGCTCTGAAGTTGTGCCTCAACTTCTCAAATCCAAAAATATGTAATTCTAGAATGAATTCTCTCTGGAATTCAGGTTCTCTTTGGGCCATCTTTTTCTGTTATCAAAACTTGATATATACAGTTAAAATAAGATATTAGACTCAAATGGAAATTCCCTGAAGCATGCTTTCTAACAGCATGTGGCAGACCTAGTGCTGACTGTTTTCATTGACTACTGGACACTATGGGGCGCCTAACAGGGATGTTCAGCCAACGGAGATGTCAATAAGGAAGTTAATAGAAACCAAATCTGGATTTGGTCTTTTGATCCCTTGTATGGTTTTTCTGTGAAAACATTTTATAACTAACTTGTGATAGATGATGAATATCCTTGGAGTTATGAAATAAAGACAGAATGAAACGATATAACACAAAGACATTTCTACGTGAAGAATAAAATTGGGGGAAAAAAACTAATGTCAATCAATAGGACATTTGATAAGCCAGAGTGCTATATAAAAGCCTGTACCCTCGCCAGCCAGGTTTAAGATGCTGGAGTACAGCTCTGTTTATTTTCTTAGACAGCTGAGTGTGAAACACTGCTATGACAAGCACCAAGGACAACGTGGCCTGTTCTATATGAATTTACGCACATGCATCCATAGCTCGTCTGTGTTGCTAGCTGGCATGATTTACTTTTTACTTTTGCTATAACCTTGATTTAATATTATTTAAACTGTCTGGCATAAAAGAATGTTTTGTGCAAAACAATATGTTTTAAACAGAGCAGCTCTGAAGGATTCTGCCTGCCTCTTTACTCTAGCTACAACAGTGCCTTGATGGCTTTAATCACCTGGACGCTCTTCTTAAAAACGCAGATTCTGATCCATTAGGTGGAGCCATAAATTTGCATTTTCAACAAACACTAGCCAATGCCCATGCTGCCAAATGGGAAGCACAAGGGTCTAACTGCTGCTGCTAATTACATTTAGCAGGCCTTTCCATGGTGCAGTATGTAGTCTCTGGCATTCCTAATCTTAAACAGTTTTCCCCTGATTGTCAGTGCTGATGATTTCTGAGTAAATGGAACTCTGGAGCGTTCTTATTTTTCTTGTAGATAATAAACAGAAACACTAGGGAACACTATTTTCAACCGCTGGATACACATTATATAACTGGAAATAGTCCTCAATAGTTGTTTCTCCCAACAGGTAATTTTTACCTTGATATTTGTGATGGAGGCTGTAATAATGACATTGATTGTTTAAATTTATGAGCAATTGGAGAGTAATTATGAATTAGAGAAAAATAGCAATGACAGACTGCTCAGCAAGTGAAATGAGGCTGTAATATGAATGCTAATTTCTTAATGTATTCTCCAAAGAAAATTAAATAAACCATTTAAAGAATGACTGGATGTGGCAATGGCCTAACATTTATGAAAGTAAAAAGGTTAAAGACTTGAACTTGCAAAGAAAGTTGAGTGAAATAAGATGCTTTCAAAATTATAATCTAACCAACAACCATAAGGTAAAAACCAATGCTACCATAATGCCCACATCTATTGAGTGTTCACAAAATGATTCAGGATGCTCAACTTGATGTGTGCATTATTTCAATACCTTTTTTAAGGACTGCAAAAGCTTAATAATCCACCCAGCATAACATGTCTGGTACATGGTGGTCAATATTTCAATTATATATCAAGTTTTAACCACTATATTTTGACACTTATTTAACTGAGGGCTTGCCTATTATATTCCAGGCTTTTTCAAGTAATGGGGAAACATAGTGAATATAGATACATGAAAACAAAATCCTTGTCTTTGTGGGGTTTACGTTACAATGGAGATAAAATAATTTTATATTTATACTGGACTTTAATCTCTTAGCTACATAGTCTAAAACGGTAGCTTCCTTCTCTGGACTTCAATTTTCTCTATTCTAGAATAAGGATTTCACAACAAGTTTTTAAGTTTATCAACCCTTGCCAGAAAAAGTTCAAAGCTTTTTATTGACCTTTGCAGTTCCTGTTACTGATTAACTAAGAGAGCACTAAGTTTACTTAGACCTTCTGATTTCATGTCATTGGTGGAGACTCCTATTCTAAAACTATGACTATATTAACGTTATTACTGCTACTACATTATTATTGCTATTACCACTGGCAACAATTTAAAATTGGAGCACAATGAAGTGAGTTGTTGAATCTCTGACTTAAAGTTTAAGCAATCATGCCTCACCTGCCATACCCTTCTTTTTGATGTCTGCCAATGGCCCACCATCTTAATTGCAGGACCTCCCATTGTTACAAATGAAACTAATACGCTGGAGTCTGGACTCCATGTATAATAATCATACACAATCATTATAAATTATTTTTGAAAGCACTTCAATGATTTTTCATGAAGTAAAGCAATTTACCTGCCTGGTTTCCAAAAGAAATTGTCTAGTTCTTTATTCAATGGGGTCTCCTTTAGGACTTTCACACCCATTTTGTGCCTACCCCTTCAAAAAATAGTCAGCCGCCTTTAATCCCAGCACTCGGGAGGCAGAGGCAGGCGGATCTCTGGGAGTTCGAGGCCAGCCTGGTCTACAAGACCTAGTTCCAGGACGGGCACCAAAGCTACAGAGAAACCCTGTCTCGAAAAACCAAAAAAACAAAAAATGGACAGTACTGTAAGGGGCTACTAAAGGAGCGTAGGTGTGGGTCGTACTAACACTCTTCTGTAGAAAATAGGTGCCAATAGGAAATCAAGGCAAACTTGCCGGAGTTCCTTTCAATCATGAATTTATTCCCCCTCATCATTACATTTTCCACAGTCTTTAATGACTAAAGCTGTTTGCCAATCTTCAGATCTAGTGTGGACAGGATTATAGACTGTCTCTTTTACAGAATCATAAGTAAAGTGTTCTCTTATCTATTTGTAAGGGTCATACTTGGTGCCCAGTACCAGCATTTACCACTTTTTGTAACCAAAGACATGTATCAGGTTTTGTCCAGATCCTCATTACACATAAAGACATCAAGAATTTCCCCTAAAGAAATTGCTTGCTGTGAACCAGGCCCTTATCATATCTATAAGGCTGGTTGTTGTTATGCACTGCTTTTCTTATTGTCAATGCTAGCTTCTTAAAAGTCTACCAATATAGCTTCTAGCGTGATAGACTAGAGTAAGAGCACAGTGAACTTATTCCACGGTTGAGAATATCTCTATACATTTATTTGGCACATTTTTTTACAGATATAAGTTTTATGTAAGAAAGCACATCATTTCCCTCACAACACAGATTATTCTTTATATGGCATGAAATTTTTATTTTTATAAAGCCTAATATATTGCATTTTCTTCCACTATTGTTTGGTTGATGTTTTTCTATTCTAAAGTTTGAAGATGTCTACTAGATACAAAGAATCATTAAATGCATTAAAGTATTCAGTACCTGTAGCCAATCATAACCATATTTAGATTCCATCCTTCCCTAATTCAATGATTTCCATCACCATCAACAACAACAACAAAATATGAGTGAGGATATGAGAAAAGCAGTGGAACTAGATCTCTGTTTTTGTGTTTCCTTGTCTTTCACTTTGTTCTTTGAGAATTTCCTACAATCTCCGACAGCATTTTGATTATAGCCACTCTTCACCCTTAACTCCTCCCACATCTCTGCCCCTTCTATACCCACCCAATCATGCATCTTTTTTATTTTAACATATCAAGTCCAATTTGTATTTTTATATACTCTTGGGTGTGTGACCTTCCACTGGAGCATGGCCTACCTAATAGGGGCTACACCCTTGAAGGAAATTGAGTCTTCCTCTCCCAGCAGCTATCAACTGTCAACAGGATTGAACCTTTATACACTGTTGTTAAGAACGTAAATTAGTCTAGCAACTAAAGAATTGAGTATGGTTGTTTATCAGAAAAATAAATGAATAAAATTAGATCTACCAAATGATGCAGCTATAAACTTTCTGGGGATATACACAAAAGAATAAAAGCCAGTTTAAAATAACGATCTCACGTAGCTGTCCTTGGAGTGGCACTGTTACAACATTCAATTACAGAATCAGGTTAGATCACAGATGACAGATGACATACACAATAGAGTTTCATCCCTCTTTATTCAGAAGAATAAAACCATGTGCTTTGTGGGGAAAACAGGAGTAGAACTGGATATCATTATGTCGAGTAAAATAAGTCAGACTCACAAAGATAAATATTGTATATATTCTCTCACTGTAGAATTTGGGGGCCATGATAGTACAAAATGATGAAGGAGACAGAAGAGAAAGCAGCAAGAGACACGAATAGAGCAGAATATTATCAAAATACATTGCATGCAGGTATAAAATGTCATGATGTTCAATATTTTGTACAATTATACTCTCCGTAAAATAGAACAAAAACTATTCTGATTCCTGAAAGTCTTGCGGTTCCAGCATCAATGCTAAAGTAAACAATCCATTGGTAATTTAATTTTGTGTATTGGATAAATTAAGAGCCAAAATTATCTTTTTGTGCAGCTACATAGATAATCTGAAGTCAGTGTTCCTTCAAGCATGGCAGTCCTCTTGAAGTACTTTCCAACTTAATGTACAGTGAATAGTACAGCAAACCAATCAGGATTGAGATTATGAAGTGAAAATTAAAATGGTTATGTGCTTTTTTTCCAAAGTGAAAATTAAAATGGCTATGTGATTTTCCTATGAATCCATTCCAGACTGCTCTGCACCATGTCTTACCAACATTATTCTAAGAGACAATTCTACATTGTTTTCAGGATGACTTCAGATGGCCAGTCTGTAATAGAACCTATTACCCCTCTTCATTCAATTCTAAGATCTTATTATGATAGAAAAACTTTGTTCAAATCAGGTTCAATTACACTAAGACTTGAGCAATAATTACATAGCTGCCTTTAATGCAGTTATTTAAAAGCATGGTCTCGAGATAAGTTTCTCTTTCTTATTAAAAACTGGTTATTAATAAGAAATAAATGATTATGCCCACATTTTCCTTATTACTTGATATGAAAGCATGTACCTTCTAAATGCAACAAATATGGAGTGAATGTTTCCATAGTTACGAGTATACTCCTGCCTCTTTTGTTTCTGATTAGAAAATCTTTCTGGAAAACCTTTATCGATGTCTTATAATCAAATGTGTAAATGACAAGCTTAACACATTTAAATAGTTCTGGTGAGTGACAATGAGTTTTTCTTTCAATAGATGGAAAAAGAAACTGAAGTGTCTACTTCCTTTCCTGCTCTTACCATACAGCAGGCCCCATTCTAGATTCATTCTAAAAGTTGGTCTGCAAATATTAGCCTAAACATCGCATTACAAAACCGAAAGGAATCTAGCTTGTGTAACAAAAGTCCTGGGTACCACAGGAAGAGAGTCATGCCAGAAACTGCATCAGTTACTACTTTCGTCTTCATAGAAGAACAGACTGTACCATCTCTAAAGTAATATATGGTTTCTCCTAGGAACTCATGGGAAGATGAAGAATTTTAAATGCTTACACTTCATGAAAGACCCACAGAGATCTCCACTGTCCACTTTCTCTACAGCTCACTCTCGTCTCTTCCTTCTCTTTACTTTCGAGCACCTGTAGAGACTTACAAACTTTAGTATAGATGATTTTCTCTTGTTCTTGTTTGAGAGGGTTAAACTCCTTGGATGTTGGCTTGGACTTTGGAACTGTGTTACTTGTTTTGACAAGTGTCATTCAGTGAAACCTAGTGTTTGACATGTAGATGACCAATAACTCATCCCATGTTTATTTCAAACACTAATCATTTAACATTTATTAAGCCCTTTGTATATCAGGTTTAATTGAGCTTATGGTAACTGAATTGTGCTATTATCCTATTTTATAGATGAGTGTACTATAGTTTGATGATGGAATATTGCCAAAATTCACATTAATAGTAATCAGAGTGAAGAATTTATTTTATTTTAAGGCAATTGACACAGATATTGTCTCAGACCACAGTCTATGTTCTACTAGAGCATGGTGGACTAGAATCATCTTGATGATTATTCTCAGAAATGTCACTGTTGCTACTAGTCTAGGCCAGTCTTCTCCTGCATTGTGTCAGGCGCCAAGGCAATTCAGACAAGTCAGCACTTGCTGTGTCTTACATTCTGAGGTAGAAGAAAATAGTTCCATTTCAATGATCAACTAATCAGAATCATCACTAAACAATAGAGATAAATGCATTTTCTTCTCACTTCTAAATCATTACCTTTGTCCTAACTACTAATTCATAAAGATATTATAAGTCAGTTCAGAGGAATTTGTATCACACTGTAAAATCAGGATGTTGCTTTCCTGAACCTTCCTCATTCAACCTAGAAGGACTGCCAGCTCTAAGAGGAGTGAAAACCTTGAAACACCACTAGCTGGTACATTTGTGTGGACCATGTGATGTTATTGTGGCATTCGTGTACTTCGGCTCTTAAGAACCAGTATGTGTTGTTCCCTTAGCGAAATATGCCTTTGATATGAGTGTGCGTATATACATATGTGTGTGTGTGTGTGTGTATACAGCAATCCAAAGATGTTTTCATGTCAAGTAGGAAAATAATTCAATATAAAAGTCTTTGAGTGTTAATTAAAGATCAAAAGGAGCTTTTTCTCTCACTCTGCAGATGGTATTTATCTATTCAACCATCAAGAAAAAGGTATAATTTCATACAAGGTGGTAATTATAAAATGGGAACATTTTTCAGAGAGCTTAAGTGAGTAAGAGAAGTAAGGACCAGGCAGTAGGAAGGGGCATGCTTGTTGCGATGGATTCAGAGCAGTGTGCATTTTGAAATTTTGGTTAAAAAATTGCTTAATAAATGACAAGCACAGAGCAAAAACTGGATTCCTTAGACGCTGGACAGGGGCTTTTAGTGAATCTCAGGGAAGGAGTTGGCTAGGCAAGGAGACTAATATGCTGGTATATCTCCATTATAGAGGTTACAGTGTTATGGAGTCTTAAACCCTAAAGTAACCAAGCTTTAAAATAAAACTTCATATAATCCTTAAATTTTAATTTTAACTTAACAAATCCAATTCAAGAAAAACATCCCACTCAAAACTTCACTTAATAAAACACATTACTAAAGCTTAAATCACACATCAAACTCTAAAAATTAATAGTGGGAGACTTCAACACCTCACTCTCACCAAAGAATAGGTCATCCAGATGAAAACTGTAAGCAGAGAATTACTGGAACTAACAGGCACTATGACTCAAGTGGATGTAACAGATATCCACAGAACATTTCACCTAAACACAAAATGCTATACCTTCTCAGCATCTCACAGAACCTTCTCCAAAATGATCATGTTCTTGGTCACAAAGCAAGTCTTAGCAGATACAAGAAAACTGAAATAACCTCAAGTATCTTATCAGACCACCCCAGATTAAAGCTGGATTTCAATAACAGTAGAAACAACAGAAAGCCTACAAACCCTTGGAAACTGAATAACTCTCTACTGAGTCAAGGCTGAAATAAAGAAGGAAATTAAAAACTTCCTAGCTTCCTAGAATTCAATGAAATGAATGCACAACATACCCAAATTTATGGCACACAATGAAACTGGTATTGAGGAAAGTTCATAGCACTAAGTGCTTTCATTAAGAAATTAGACCTCATATTAACAATTTAATAGCACACCTGAAAGTTCCAGAACAAAAGAAGCAAACACACCCAAGAGAAGTATACAGCAGGAAATAATCAAACTGAGGGCTGAAATTAATAAAATTGAAACAAAGAGAATAATACAAAGAATCAATGAAACAAAGAGTGGTTTCTTTGTAAAAATCACAAGACAAACAAACCCTTATCCAAACAAACTAAAAAAACAGAGAGAATAAACAAATTGACAAAATCAGAATTGAAAGGGGTACATAACAGACACTGACGAAGTCTAAAGAATGATTAGTTCATACATACAAATAAAAAATTGTATTCCACAAAATTGGGGAAAAAATCTTTTAAAAAAAATGGATAAATTTCTTAATAGATACCACTTACCAAAATGTCTTAGTTAAAAGGGTTTGATTGCTATGAAGAGACATCATGACCAAAGCAACTCTTGTAAAGAAAACATTTAGTTGAGGAGTCTTGCTTAAAGTTTCAGAGGTTCAACACATTATCATCAGTGCAGAAAGCACGGAGGCATGCGGGCAGACATAGTTCTAGAGTACTAGCTGAGAGTCCTACATCTTGCAAGCAGCAGAAGTCAACTGAGGCACTGGGTGGCATCATTAATTTCCTCAGCATAGGAATCCTTAAAGCTCACTCCCACATTGGCACACTTCCTCCAACCAGGCCATACCCATTCCAAAAGTCACACCTCCTAAGAGTATCCCTCCCTATGAGATTCTGGGGGCCAATTCCATTAAAACTGCCACATAAGTTAAATTAAGGGAGAGAGTACTTTGAGAGTCAGCTAGAATTAGGTGGCAACTTAGAGAGAAGCTAGAAACCTAGTGCAATGGAAACTCGAAAGAGTCTATGAGAGTGATCCTAGCTAAGACTCAGAGCAGTGGGGGATACAGAGCCTAAACTGGCCATCTCCTGTAACCAGGCAAGACTTCAGGTGGAATGATTGGGCTAGCAACCCAGTCACATAATTTTGACCTACAACATGTCCTGCCTACAAAATATGCTGGAGTATAGGTGTAGTGGCATTTCAATTGTCTTTTAATAAATAAAGCTTGCCTGATCTGAAAGTAAAACAACCCCATTGGTCTGCCTTACAAACCAGGTAGTGGTATGATATAGACATGAATAATTTGCATTAGTATATATTTTGCTTTATTGATAGAGATTTACGGTCAATTTTGTTATATGTATGAATGTTTCTGATGTAATTTTTATTTGATAACTGTTTTGTTATATGTAATTTTGCTATGTTAAGGTTAAAGCCTTCCTTTTTTTGTTTAAACAGAAAAAGGGGAAGTGATGTGGGAGTGTCATATATCAATCTGTTGATTTCACTGGTTAAGCAATAAAGAAACTGCTAGGCCCATTTGATAGGCCCACCCTTAGGTGGGAGGAGTAAACAGAACAGAACGCTGGGAGGAAGAGGAAGTGAGGTCAGACTCCACAGCTCTCCTCTCCGCAGCAGACGCAGGAGAGACGCCATGCTACCTGCTCCAGGGAAGACGCACGCTATGAAGCTCTGACCCAGGATGGACTTAGGCTAGAATCTTCCCGATAAGCGCACCTAGGGGCGCTACACAGATGATTAGAAATGGGCTAAATTAATATGTGAGAATTAGCCTAGAAGAGGCTAGATAGGAATGGGCCAAAGCAGTGTTTAAATGAATACAGTGTCTGTGTAATTATTTCGGGGCATAAGCTAGCCAGGCCGGCGGCTGGGGTTTTGGGGACGTAGCCCCGCCGCTGCCCCATATTACTACAGTGGTAATACGCACCTTTAATCCTAGTAGCCACACTAGTTTGCCTTAGAAAGTGGGCAGTGCGTGCCTTTAATCCTAGCCGTAGAGAAGATTATAAAGCAGAAGGAGACAGTTCTCAGTCTCTCAGTCTCATTCTGAGATTCCTGGAGGTAGGATCACCATTTGAGACTGAGGTCAAGGTAAGAGCCAATAGCTGACTGTTTTTCTTTTGGGATCTTCAGGTTGAGCCCCAACTTTTTCTCTCTCTGAGTTTTTATTGATTGTGCTTCACATAGGTGATGCTGACAGCCAACTAATGACTGGTCCTGCTTAAGACCCATGCGACGAGAGGAAGCCCACCCCTGACACTGTGCCAGGACCCAGAAAAACTGGATAGCTCAGAGACCTAAGATAGAACAAAACATGACTGACAAAACGTCAGTGAAATTATACCTAATGATATTCTGCTATACTTATAGATTGCTGCCTAGCCCAATTGTCAGAGAGACCTCATCAGAGACCCACAGCCAAATATTAGGTGGAGAGCAGAAAATCCTATGTAAGAGGAGAAAGGATTCTATGAGCCAAAGGGGTCAAGAACAACAACAAAAAAAAAAACAGAATCAACTAACCTGGACTGATTGATAAGTACCAACAACCAACAACCAACCAACCAACAACCAGGGAGCCTGCATGGGACTGACCTAGGCCCTATGCATATGTTACAGCTATGTAGCTTGGTCTTCTTGTGGGACCCCTAACAGTAGGAGCAGATAGATGCTGCCTCTAACTCTTTTGCTGGCTTTTGAGACTTCTTTCCTCATACTACATTGCTTTGTCAAGCCTTAATCGGAGAAGAGATGCCAAGCCCCATATTTTATTGATGTCCATGGGAGAACTGCCCTTTTCTAAACATAAACAGAAGAGGAGTGGATGGGAAGGCACAGAAGAGAGGTGGGGTGCTTGGGAGGTAAGGAAGGGAAACTGAGGTCAGAATGCAAAAAAATAAAAATAAAAAAATAAAACAATTCCAAAAAAAACGGTAAGGGCTTTTAAAATGTAACCAAAAAGTCTAAAATCTGAGTCATACAAAAAACAAAATTTAAAAATGTTAGGTATAAGGGTAATCTTATCAGTGATAACATTGATTGTAAATAGGTTAAGCAGCCAACTAAAATGCAGAAGCTTGATTTTGAAAAATCATATTATATACATTTATGAGTCCCACACTTTATAAAAGAATCAAGCTAGAAATAGAGTGATGAAAATACTGTATGTATCATAATGCAATAATAAAAAAGCTAATTTCAGAACCACCTTTCAAGAGAGAGAAAGTGATAGATATTGTGACAACGTAAATTTCGGGAGACTATGACGAGAACTCAGGCACCCATTGTACCCTCTTTAAAACTCTTGTGTGTATGAAATTTTTAGTACCACTTTATTGTTATTACTAATTTAGACACTTAATGCTCCACAAAAAGTCTGCTGTTTTGGTCTCTTCAATTTTTTAAAGTATTATCAAAGTACTCACACCACAGCCTTTGAACTATAAAAATGTAGTTGCCAACATGAATGATAATCTAAAAAGAAAAAAAGTAAATGCTTATATTTTGACCAATTGTAAATATAGACTGTTTCAGAGAGTTTTAAAATTCATAAGAAAAGAAAAATGTGCCATTAAAAGTCTCCACTCACAGCACTAAAAGGCTAGTAGAGAAGAGTAGGGCTTCTCACGATCTCAAGATGCAAACACTCCTCAAACCACTTCCTCAGCACAAAAAAAAAACAAGATTTTCTGTGATGAATTGGTCCCTGGATGGGATTAACATAGATGAGTTTCCCCACTATGATGCTAATCATCATCTCTGGAGTTTTAACTTTTTACTTCTTCAAGGATTTGCAAAGAAAAGAAATAATTTTTTTCCAATATAAATGTATTAATGTTTAATAAAAACAAATCCACATTACATTATTAGTAGAATTTACATTGAGCCCTCCTATATTTGAACAAGTGTGCTAAACTGGGTCGTATAAATTCACAGACAAGAAAACAGCATGAGTAACCTGAAATTTTTCAGGTTGACAAAGTCTTTGTTTGGTGGACTGAAAAACAGCCAGCGACTGTTGACAAATGTAACCAAATTCCTCTTTCAGACCAATCATCTCTGAAACTCCTGTTAGACTTTTGAGCAAGTGTCCAACCAATGATCCAGGAGATTGACCTCCAAAATAATAATGAATTTCCCAAAAGACAAATAATGTCAATAAGGTGTTTTGATTTTTCACATTTCCTATCACATGGGAATGACTTTTCCTTACATGGGACGGCCATTGCTAGAGCTATCCTACAGCTAGATACAAGAACAACCATCACAGACTAAGTTAGCTGTTGGGAAAGCAATATTTACACCAAGTTGCATAGGCCAGACCAGGTGAAAGGAACAAGTAATGTAGCTGAAACTACAGTACTTTAAAAATAAATTTCTTGTTCACAAGGTCCACTTCGGTTTGGTCAAATCTTTGCTAAGTTATCACTTCTCCGTCTGAGCCACAGAGCCTGGAAGACATGATGACAAAGGGAAAAAAACGGGGCTATACGAAGCGCTGCTTGTAGCAGCCAGCAGTGACACAGTTTCTATCCCTCCTACGCAGCCATTTGATCTCAGCCCAGCTACCAGAGGAATCTGGAACTACAGTCCTCCTGGGTATCCAGAAAGATTACGTGGCATGAGGATAGAGTTGACATTCCCGCCACTGTCCTCCCCAGTGAGATATCTGCTCTTGCAGAATGAGCCCCAGGAGTATTTGATGTCAGTGTGTGTTCATGTTGGTGCCTTGATGAGGAAAGCACGTGACTTGGAATGAAGCCATGACAAAAGAAAACAAAGCAGAGGCAGAGCGCTCAGGTTCACTACGTAAGTCTCCTCTTGTCTGGGCTAATAAATAATGCCCACCTGGTTTCTGTTAATTCAGTTTTCCCTCCTACTCTGGAAAATTTTCAGCTGAGCTTAAAGTCTCTGGGTGGGACTCTCAAATTCACTATGCAGGCTTTCTGCTTTAAGGAGTCTATCCTAAGCAGTATAGCAATTGTCCTTGTCTTTTACCAAGGTCAGCATAAGGGATAGGGGGAAGATGAGACTGAATAATAGATTATTGGGACAAACGAATCACAATGGACATTTCAGGGAGACATCAGGTATACTAATTTGAGATTCTACAGCATCTTTTATCATAGCTTTCTATGTCAGTTTCCAAAACTGTGTATTCTTGAAAATGAGATATTCTTAAGAGAATGTCAGTGTCGGATAGTATCCTATTCTGATTAGCACGACAAACCAAGTAACTTAAAATAACTGTCTCTCTCTCTCTCTCTCTCTCTCTCTCTCTCTCTCTCTCTCTCTCTCTCTCTCTCTCTCTCTCTTTCTCTCTCTTTTTAGCTTTAGTGTTTAGGCCAGGCATTCATGCATACTGAGTTGGGTTCTCATCTTAGGAACAGACCTGCAGCCAAAGTACTTAACGTAGCTGGATTCCAATCAGAGCCTTAACTAAAGAAAGGTCTGCTTTCAAAATCTTTCAGTGTGTTGCTAGAATTAATTACTTGGAGATTTGGGGAATCTATGCAAGCTAACTTATTCAAAGCTAGAAGCAAAGGCATAGCAGAAAAAGAGAAGAGAGAAAGAGGAAGAATGAGAGACTAACCAGAATCATATAGTAGTATAATAGTGAAAATGACATCACTACTCTTTGACTGTAGGTGCTGGAATTTGGACTTCATCAACTACAAGATTCCATCAGTTAGACACAGCCATAAATTAAACCCCAAATCAAAACAAAGTGAGAATTAGGACTTTAGGATGCTCCCAGCTTCCCCCTATAATAAATAAATAATAATGTGATCCCTTTGGTATTGACCCTCACCATTTGCATACTTTGGAGTGTAGAATTGCCCTTGACACCTACAACCTTCTAGAAGATGCCACCATTTCTCCTAATCTTTGATGCCCAATTTCTTATTACCTGTGGAAGCATGGGTAAGACTAAGCAGTGAAATTAAAGGAATTCTAAGTTTTTCTCTTCAAACAAAGAAGAACAGAAGCAAAACTGGGTATACCAGTGGCCAAAAATAATATGAAAGAAATTAAAATTTTTACTCTATTAAAAATAATGTTTCCAGCACTTGGGAGGCAGAGACAAAATGAATCTTTGTGAGTTTGAGGCCATCCTGTTCTACAAGAGCTAGTTCCAAGACAGGTTACAAAGCTACAGAGAAACCCTGTCGTGAAAAAACAAAAACAAAAAAAAATAAAAATTAAAATTAAAAATAAAAAATAAAAATTTCCTAAAGTCAAAGATATTAAAATGCCCACTTATTTTCACAAATGTAATTTGAGTCATGTAATTCACATTAAAAATGAAAGTAAAGTTACTTCATTTGACAAACCACAATTCTATACACAGATTTAATATTCAGCCACAGCTTTATATTTTGAACGTGGGTAACCCCTAAATCTATTTTCTATTCTCTCTTGAATTACATGTGAAAAGTATTGGCTATATCAATGCCTTAGTGAAATAAAGTACAAAGTGGATGGCTTCCTCTGCCTGGTGTACATCTTTTGGTGAAATATCACAATGTCATAGTTTATATCAAATAGTATTGAGTATATTATCTATTTTTTGGCTTACTGGTAGAAAATTGGAGGTTGCCAACATATGGGGCAGACTGAGAAGCCATCAATAATGGCACTGGGACCTGTTTCTACTGCATATACTGCTTTTCGGGACCCTAGTCTATTTGAATGCACACCTTCCTATGTCTGGATGAAAGGGTGGGGGCTTTGGACTTCCCACAGGGCAGGGTACCCTGCCCTCTCTTAAGGAGGAAGGGAGAGGGAGGAGGGTGAGTAGGGGAGCGGGAGGGGAATGGGAGGAGGAGAGGAAGTATAAATTTTTAAATGGAAAAATAAAAAAAAAAGATTTTTTTCTATTAAAAAAAAAAAGAAAAAGAAAGCAGGCTGAGCAAGCCATGACGAGCAAACCAATAAGCAGCATTCTCCACGGCCCCTGCATCAGCTCCTGCTCCAGGTTCCTGTCCTGACTTCTTTAATGATGAACAGTTTTAGTGGCATTTCATTTGTATTTTAATAAATAAAGCTTGCCTGAGGATAAGAAAGGTTAAACAGCCACACTGGCCAGCCTTACAGACCAGGCAACAATGACACACACCTTTAATTCCAGTAGCCATGCTAGCTTGCCGTAGAAACCAGGCAGTAGGGGTGCATGCCCTGAATTTCAGAACTAAATATTATAAAATAGGAAGAGACAGCTCTTAGCCTCTCAGTCTCCTTCTGAGATTCCTGGAGGCAGGATTTCCATTTCAGAGTGAGGTAAGAGCTAGTGGCTGGCTGTTTTGCTTTTCTGATCTTCAGGTTGAACCTCATTTCTGTCTCTGAGTTTTTATTAATCATGCTTCAGAGAAAAAGGCTTAGATTACTTAGTTTTGTGGTCACCCGACCTTGGTAGAGGTAAAATTTCTCTAGTGACTGGCTGTTTTACTTTTCTGATCCTCAGGCAACCTTTATTTATGAAAAGACAATGAAGTGCCAAAATAAACAGTTGTGGAAGTGTAAGTCAAATAAACTCTTCGTCCCCAAGCTGCTTTGGTCGTGGTGTTTCAGCACAGCTATAGTTACCTAACT
This sequence comes from Microtus pennsylvanicus, assembly GCF_037038515.1. Taxonomy (NCBI): domain Eukaryota; kingdom Metazoa; phylum Chordata; class Mammalia; order Rodentia; family Cricetidae; genus Microtus; species Microtus pennsylvanicus. The sequence continues at coordinate 130,778,381 of NC_134583.1, forward strand.
AGGACAGCTTCTGTATACGGTCTTTTGATTGGCAGTGACTCAATACGGCACCTAATAATCCAAGATTGCAAGTTACATAGTCAAGTAAATATTAGGAACTTGGTAGCCCTCAGGTCCCTTATAACCATTTCTCAGATGTTGATACTATTGTCATAGAGAGAGTTATTTTATTGTCATTTAGAGTATCTATTTATACTCATCTGGAATGTCCATCAACAAATCTCTAATGAAGTATTTCTTGTACTTGAATTGTGTATTCTATAAAACTGTATCGTATACTTTCAGATGCAAAATTTTGTTTGATACGGCACTGGCACTGACAGTCAGGTCTGCAGCCCACCCACACCACCTTGGAAAAACTCGGTCCATCTTTCTGACTCACATAGCAAAGATAATTGCCACCGCTTGGACTTGTCTTAAGGTTTAAATGAGCAAATGCAGCAAAAATGCTTAGAACAGTACACGGTATTCAGTAAATTACTCCATAAGTGGAAGTAACTAATTGCAGTATTTGGCTTCCCAGTAGACAGGGTAACCTTAGCAGACTGTCTTAAAATCATGGGCAGGATATAATTTTCTCCTTCAAACAGGCCTTGGAGCAACACTCCCAGGGTAGCAGACCAGTCTGGCTCTCCACCAGCCAGCCAGGAAATTCAAAATAACTTACAACTCTTTCCACGTTTCTAGAGTTACAGACCAGAGATTAGATCTGGACACATTCTCATTTTTGCTTTGTATTTTCAAGAGTACACTGGCTTTTAAGCATAAAAGTTCATATCTAGTTCATAAAAGTTCTTAATCTAGTTCCCGCCGGACAGCACAGTTACACTATGGGAGTTAATAAGCATCTTTGGAAAAAGAAGTTTAATCCTCGGAGACAATGCAGCTTTTCTATGGGGAAGCAGAAAGGGAATATCAAATAATTATAGTGTAATATGATTAGTGCAATAATGAAAATCTGCCCACAGTGGACAAAACACACAGAGAGAGGAGAAGTTAATTCTGCCTGGGAAAATTAGAAAACAGCTATGATAATAAGTTGGGTTCTCAGAAGAAGAAAGTATACCAAACAAAGGAATAACTGCTTTCATTGGAACTGGGTCTCTTCCTAGAGACTAGACTGTGATGTACAGATTATGGAGAATTTACTGATTTTAGGAACAGAAAAGAATAATCCTGTGGATAACTAATGTCAATCATGTTATTGATAGACTAACACATCTCCCTCAAAGCCAGAGGACCACCATGTATATCCGGTCCCCTATGTTTGTCAGCATCTACCCAGGCTTCTACTTTGCCTCTTTGAGATTCTTCTTGAGCCTGGGAAGAATGAAATTCTCTCTCTTCTGACTTGAAGTAGATAAACTACAGAATAGATGGTTCAAGAGCAGTGCTCCTCATCCTGCAGAGGTCTGCAGGCACTTTCATCAATTAACAGAGTACACTTTTAAAAAAATTGTCTGGAAGACAGCCAGGTACCGGGCTGTACCAGGCTGTATGTTATTTGTTTTACATTAGCTCTGCTATTTAGTCCTCACATAACCCTGCAACAATGATGTGGGATTCCCCTCTGTGTGCTGTGAATACTGTTAGTTAATAAAGAAGTTGCTGTGGGCCTGTTGATAGGACAGAAGTTAGGTAGGGGGAAAACTAACTGAATTCTGGGAGAAAGAGGCAGAGTCAGAGAGAAGCCATGCAGCCCTGTCAGAGATAGATGCTGGAACATTTCCCAGTAAGCCATAGCCTTGTGGCGATACACAGATTAATAAAAATGGGTTAAATTAATATGTAAGAGTTAGCCAATAAGAAGCTAGAGCTAAGGGACAAGCAGAGATTTAATTAATACAGTTTCTGTGTGATTATTTGGGGGCTGGGCAGCTGGGAACCAACAAGCGGCCTCTTTACGACACAACAATTATCATGAAGCTTGTTTTACACATCAGGAAACTAAGACTAGAGTGTATGTTTTCCTGCAGCACACAGCTTGTGAGTGACAAAAATAAGATTAAAACTCAATTCACCTAACTTCAAAGTCCACTGACTTAATCACTGTGCATTAATAAATTAATGAATTCATTCATCATCTGTCATCTCTGGAAACTTGGCTTAGAAGATTGACACCATTATGCCTTAGTCACTTACCAGGTGTAAATTTAAAGCAAACATTATTGAAAGATTAAAAATAGATTGTGGAACCTGAATTCCAACTTCTTACACAATGATTTATTTCTTACAGTTCATCCTTTGAGCTCCCTGTTCTGAAACAAGATTACCTAGAGATACGGCAGCCAAACCGTGAGTTGAGAGTCCTTAACACTCTCAACACTGCCTTTGACAAAGTTGTTTCCTACAGAAATGAATATTCTACTCAACAGTTCTCAGTGGCATTTGTAATGAATGCATTGGTTACTGAGAGCCATAGACCTCCATCCACCTCAGGGTGCTCCTTTTCCCAGACAACTGCTCCCATTTACGGATAACATCTCTACATGGAAATGGTGACTCACACACACATCAACTTTAGTCAAATCTCTAATCTCTCATAATTAGAAAGCTATCTAATAGACTGAAATATTAAGGAAAACGAATGCATACAGACTTCAGTCTTTAGTTGATTTCTTTATACTGAACCAAACTTTTTCTCTCACCTTGAAATACTGGCCAAGCCTCCAGGAAGCATCTAACTGAGCCTTGGGTGGTAACTGACTCAGTACATGTCTTCACGACTAGGTTGTATCTTCCAGACTCTGGAAGACTGAAGGCAGTATCACCTACAAACTTCCATTTCAGAGCTAAACAAAAGTGTGCAGTATCTTAGTTCACACACACACACACACACACACACACACACACACACACACACCTGAATACACGCACATCATCCCTTGTTTTCCTGGAAAGAGGAAAAGTATGGGTAAATGATGAAGGGCAATCAGTGAAATCTAAAAACAGTGCATCCACCTTCATGGAAGAAAATTGTCATGCACTGATCTGTCTCTTTTTGTCGCTGCAGTGTGGGTTATAGGAAGGCCCACCATTTGCAAAGGTCTGGGGCTATAATAAAAAAATAGCCACCATGACCTTGCTGTCACTCCTTTAAGAAGTCAGAAAACTTCTGCTTCCCACCACTGTCCTCCCACTTCCTAGCAGCTCTCTAATCAGATCTGCTCCATATTGCTACGTCAGGCATAATCCCCCACGATAATAGGCGGGCAGCCATATGGAGACTGCACCTCTGAGGCAAACTGGTTCTTTTTGTTTTTTCAAGTTTATGATGAAAGCTTTGGATCAGCTATTTCTGGCAATTGCCTGGGGGTAGCCTCATGGAAGGATTTGCCTCTGGTTTTTGATGAAGATTGAGGAAAAGGACTGGAGATTTGAGATTTTCAGTTCTATTAAACATAAAGATTACTTATTAAGTGAAAAATGTATTACTTAATGTACTATGAATAATTTAACAAAATATTATAAGTATGTAGCAGGGCACAGTGCTCAGACTGTGACTGTTTAAGAAATAAATGCTAGCCATCATTATTTCCATTACGTACTTTGATACCTATTTTGAATTCTGTTTTGATATTTCACTGTCACACCTCTACCCCAAATGATGAGTAGAGACCTACACGGCTTCCACGCTACAGTCTCTCAGGTGTTCACCGTGAGTTGATAGTAACCATATGGGACAAAATGGCTATAGCCACCTTAAAAATATTAGGCTAGGAATCAAATTTCACCCCTCAAATGACTGAATCTTAATATTGGACTCTGGGAACAGGCAGGTCTGGGACCTACTGTTCAGCCAGACTAGCTAATCAGTGATCTCCAGGCTTAGTGAGAGACCCTGTCTCAAATATAAGAGGTAAAGGGCTGTATACATGACTCAGCAAATAAGGACAATTGTCACCAAGTCCAGCGAGCTTAGTTTGCTCCCAGGAACCTACATGTGCAGTAGGAGCCCACCTGTTTGTTCCGGGATGCTCAGCCCAGAAACAACCACACAGAAACTGTATTAATTAAATCATTGCTTGGCCTATTGGCTCTAGCTTCTTATTGGCTTGCTCTTACATCTTAATTTAACCCATTTACATTAATCTGTGTATTGCCATCTGGCTGTGGCTTACCAGCAAGGTTCCAGCTTGCAAGGTTCCAGCTTGTCTGTTCCTGGTGGCTTTGGATCAGTTATTTCTGGCAATTGCCTGGGGATAGCCTCATGGAAGGATTTGCCTTGGCATCTCCCTGACTCAACCTTTTTCTCAGCATTCAGTTTAGATTTCCCAACCTAGCTCTACTCTACCCTATCACAGGCCAAGGCAGTTTCTTTATTTATTAACCAATAATATCAACACCTATACAGAATGATTTCCCCACACCATATCCCCTTTTCTGTTTAAATAAAAAGGAAGGTTTTAACTTTAACATATTAAAATTAAATATAACAAGGTATCAAACAAGAATGACAGTTACAATATTTATATATATACTTTATCTTTTATTATAACTAAGGAAAACTATAATTACAGCTATTCTTCAACTCCATCAAAGATTTCAGAAGGATATAATATTATCTAAGTTAAAAGAAAGTGCATTGTAAGCAACTTCCAAAACTTTAGAATTGACAGAAACATCTTGCTGCCTGGACAGTCATCCAAAGTTCTTCTGTAACATTTCAGGGACCCATCTTTAATCTACTCGCCCATAGTATCCAGCAGATTTTTCCATTAAGCATACACCCCACATGCACTACACAGACATGCGCATTGTGCACATTACACAGATGCCAAAAAACAAGGAAGAGGAGGATGCTGAAACCACACACTTCATCATCTGTTTGCACAGTGCAATCTACACTACAGACCTTTGATAACTCAGGGTTTCAGTGTAGTGAGAAACCACGTCTTCTCTGGTAAAGAGTTGTTAATGAGTGTGAAAACATCTCCCTCAAAGAGAGCACTCAAAAACTATTCCCTGACAGCTCAGAGACAGATCTGAAATCTGAATTTGTCAATTTGCTAGCAATTAAGACTGATGGCATTGTTTTTTTCATATTTTTCAGACCTTGTCATGAAATGTTAACCTTTTTCATTTCCACAGTTCTCTGTTTCTGTTTACTTGATATTAACAAAGGCCAGGGCTCTAACTCAACTCAAAATCAATCCCTTTTAAAAATCAAGACAACTTGTTAACGACATGCTAAACATTGACACGCTTCCTGATTAGCTGCCTTGGTGGTTTCCAGTATGTAATTAAACTTATTCAGGAAAATTCAAAAGAAGAATTTTCTTCTTTCTTTTTTAAAGATATCCTTAAAATTGCTTGATAAATGTCCTCGGTGTGAATATTCCTTCTAGAAAAGGGTTAGAAGGCTTTCAAAAGTGACAGGCAGGATGTGATGTCTGGTTCATTTTTTTCTTAATTTTTTTTTTTAAATCAAGCTTCTACAGATCATTAGAGGCCTGGTAATTTGAACATGCACACATAAGGTCACATGAGCCCTCTGTGCTGGTTATATTTTGTGTCCATAACAAAATCACCAACAGGAACAATTTAAGGCCAGGGAGATTTATTTTGCCTCAGGTACAGCAGAGTGGCTTTGTTCATGGTGGTGGGAACAGATGGTGGGGACTACCGACATCAAAGTGAATCAGAAAACATCAGAAACCAGAGATACGAGTGTAGCCTTCAAATGCCGAGCTATAGTGACCTCTTTCCACCAACTACACCCCTCCTCCTCAAAGTTCCACCAGCCCCCAAAGTAAGGCAGCCAAATGGAGAACATGCTCTCAGCACATGAGCCCATGGGCCATGTTGCAGATTCAAACCACAAAAGTTTCAACCATACCAATTTCTTCCTTGGTGCATGACCAACAGAAACCAGCTCCCCTGGCATGTGTGTCAAATGCTGACCACCTCTAATCAAGAAAAAGCACTGTTGCAAGAGAGTGGAGACTCCAGACCAGTACTCAGACAAGGGGCTCCCTGAGACTCTTTCCCCTGGTGTCCTCCAACATTCAAACTCTCCAGGTTGCTAAGAGAAAGCACTGCTCTCTCCCTCCGGGACTGGCTGGGAATATTGATGGCATCATTTCTCTCTGGCGTTTAGAGTGGCTTGTCTGAACTGTCCCTGTGGGCACATCTTCAAGGAGTATTATTCTTAAAAAGTGGAATCAATAATGTTCTAGTCATAATGACAATCCTAAAAAGATATTCCAATTTTATATTTAAAAATTTTAAAGATACATAAGGCCTATTTTTTAAAAAAATGTTTCTAATCTCAGTTACCCTGTCACCTGCTACTTCTCAAAGGCAAACAGCTTTGCCGTTTTCTGTGGATATTTCTTTAACAAAAATACTTTATGCAAATAAAATTGAATTGTGTATTTCCTTGTACCTACGTCAGATATCAAGTCTGCTTCGTTCCTGCTTTACTTGTGGCTGATGTATCTTGAAGATCATTTTCCATATTTTAGACAACTTTCTACATCAAGGCATATAGAGGCTTATATTTCTTTTTTATTTTTGTGTATATTATATGGAAGACTTTATTATTACTTCATGAATGCCCACCTGACCAAGACCCGGCTTGTTTCTCTGACATGATTTGTGGTTACAAATGGTACAGTGATATAAAATGTGTGCTTGCATTGACTTGCAATGTGGGAGAGCAACAGTGAGCTAACATTCTGGAGTGAGATCACTAGGCACATGTGTACGCCCTTCAATGAGTGGTAAACATTAAAGACTTTGTCCTTGAAAGCTCACACCTACATCACGGAACCGAGTTTGCATTTGCCATCCTGGTGTGTGAAAAATGTTATTCAATAAACTTTAAATTGTGTTTTCCCTTTATTTGTGAGTACTGGCATTTTTCATATAAATAAAAACCACCAGTATATCATTTTTATGTATTCTTTACCAGTTTCATACATGTATATAACTTTTAGCCATTTTAAAACCCATTGCTCCCTAACAGCCTCCCTTTCTTTTCTGCTGAAAATCTTCCCTGTTGTATAAAGCCGCTTGTTTGTTTTCCTGGCCATCCAGACTCCTGAAATAATAACATAGAAACTGTATTATTTAAATCACTGCTTGGCTCATTTGCTCTAGCTTCTTATTGACTGACTTTTACATATTAACTTAATACATCTCCATTAATCTGTGTGTCACCACATGGCAGTAACTTACCCACTAAAGTTCTGGCATCTGTCTCGCAGTGGAGCTACTTGCTTCTCCCTTGACTGTGCCTTCCTTCTCCCAGCATTCAGTTTAGTTTTCCCTGCCTAGGTCTGTCCTACTCTATCAGGCCAAGCCATTTTCTTTATTAACCAATGGTGTTCACTGCATACAGAGGGGAATCCCACATCACTTCTCAAGCTACATTATTTGTTTAAATAACCTTCCAATTTTACTAATTTTTTTGTATTTGAACTTTTTGTCTTGCTTTATATTAATAAAATTAACTTGTTTTGATTGCAAATGACAAGCTCTCTGAAGGACTGAACAGAGAAGCTTTCAGTCAGTAGATGAGCATTACATTGGGGATGGAGAGAAAACACAGTCATAGCTCTGTTTTGTGAAATCATTTATGGGATAAACACACAAGTATTTGCCCACTAGGTTCACTAGCGATACTGTTTTTTCCTGATAGGGGGCCCTGACTTGTTTGTTTGTGATTTTATATATTCATATGGGTGGGGATCATAAAATAAAGTTGATTAATAAAACCAAGGCTAAATCAGACCCCCCACAAATGGGAAAGTTACTTGTATTATAGTATGGATAATATATATGATATATACTATGGATAATATAGTATGATAAAACAGCAACTAAAGGCTTAGTTCTTGCTACTTGATATAAAATAAGATAAAAACAGCCGTGAAAGGACGTACTGTCTGGCTATCCCATTAGGCACATTAAAAGGGAGAATTGCTTTCTATGACAACCAGAAGTAGCATTGTCCTTTTAGCCTGCCTTGAGAATAGGAATTCAGGCCTTCATAGAGATATAGGAGAACACTTTTTCATCTCATTACAGCGGCGTTTTTTCAGATTACATTAATAAAAAAAGAAAAACAGAGAAGAACAACCTATAATAGGAAGGATCTACCTTGGCTCATCGTCTCAGAGGGTTCAGGTCTTCATGGCAGAAAAGGCAGGACATAACAGTGGTGCACATTTTGGCTGAGAGAAAGGGATAACACGATGCTGCTGTTTAGCTGTTTGCCTTTTTAATCTACCCAGGTCCTTGGGCCATGGGATGCTGCTGCCCACACTCATAGTGGGTCTTTCCACCCCCAGTTAATTGAAGCGCGATTAATAAAAGCTCAGTGATTGATTGATACTGGGGTTCAACCTGAAGACTAGAAAAGCAAAAAATGCCAGTCACTGGATCTTCTTACCTCTACCTCAGTCTGAAATGGTGATCCTGCCTCCAAAACCTTCAGAATGAGAGTGTGTGTGAAAGCTGTCTATCCCCATCTTATATTCCTCTCTAGTGCTGAGATTAAACTGCTGCCTGGTTTCTATGGCAAGCTAGTGTGGCTACCTGGTCTATAAGACTAGCCAGTATGACTGTTTTACTTTTCTGATCCTCATGCAAGTTTTATTTATTAAAATACACTACAGTTAATCTCTTCTGGAAATGTGCACAAAATCACACCCAGAAGTGTGTTTCACCGGTCTCTTACTGGTTCCAAATTCAGTCAAGGTAACAATGAAGACGGCCATATCGGATTCTGATCTATATTATCTTTTCCTCATCCAGCCAAAAGTCTAGTCCCCAAGGCATTCATGTAAGGTACTTTATAATTTATTTCCACAAAAGCTATTATTAATAAATATTCTATTTCCCATCTTCAGCAGATTTTCTGGAGCATATAATAAAGCAATGATGGCAGGGAAGTGAGTGGAAGGCAGAGCTAGAAAGACATTAGCACCCTACCCAATGCCCACATGCCTTCTCGTGCTCCCTCTTGAAAACGCCAATGTGCACAGGTGACTCCATTCCCAACTAAGGCTGCTGAGAACAGTGACTATAGTCCCTTTGGGTGTTCTAACTTCCAAAGGCCACATAAGGAACTTAAATTTAAAATAGAAATGTTCATATTCATTTCTTCCGTTGGGGCAGCTTAAACAATCTTTTTTGTCAAATGGGGACATGCCATGGTGATTGTTTTCAGTTAAAAAAAAAAAGTACATCTAAGCTGCTCTTAGAACAAGATCTTCAGTGTCTAACCTAAGCCTTGCAGGGGAAAGCCATGTGCTTTTCATCACCTTGCTGACAAGTGCACAAGCCTAGAGATGGTATGCAAATGAAGGCATGAAGGAGAAGTGAGGCTTATGACTAGGACACTAAGAAGCTCTTGTGGGTAGGGCAGGTGACTGAAACAGACAATTTTGAAGCTGTCAGTGGGGCAGTCATTGATAGACTTAAGAGAGAGGCAAGAAGAGGTTTCTGTTGTTTTTTTTGACTTCTCATTCTATACATTCTGACACTATTATTGATTAAACAACAAGAATCTCCCCACCCCCTCCACCTTTATTCTGATTTCTCTGTAGATCCCGAGGCTCACTCATTTTTGCTTCTACAATGACAAGAGTTGGATATAAGGGTAACAAGAGTCTAGACATTCACACATCTGAGTCCACCAAGTAGTGGACGCCAGGCCCACTGTCAGGTTGTGCGTCAGCCTTGTGTTATTTCATTCTCAACACTACTATAGAAGTACAGGTACAGGGTACATTTTAGATGTTGAAATCAAAACTTTAACGCCCCAAATTTCATATCTACGGAATGCATGTGTTGTAGTGAGAAATCTCTTCATTCTTTTGCTTTGTGTATGGGTTTATTATTGCTCAACTGATACAATTAACACCAAAGCAGTGCTCTTTGTATTTCTGGGCTGGAGGCTTTATACAGAGAAGAGAAAAAAGCATTCTGATGCTGTTTGTCCATCTCTTGAAAAGCTCCTGCTCACTGCCTGTTGTTAGTGTTCATACCATGAACCCAGTACCATGCACATTGATGCTGGTTTTGATATTTAAAGATATATGTTGCAAAGGAATTTTTGAAGACCTAGGATTGATTTTTAAAAATCAGCAGTTTTAAAGCAAGAGGGAAAATGTGAGTAAAGAACTTAAAATCAACTTCCCCTTGCTCAAGGTTAAAAAAAAAAAACTAGTTATGTTTCAACTACTGTGATGGAATACCATGACCAAGGAAACATTTTTAAAAAATTTGAGATTACTATTTCAGAGGGTTAGAATCCATTAAGGCCAAACAAGGGCATGGCAGCAGGGACAGCTGAGAGATTGACCCATTAGTAGAAGGCAGATAGAGGATTCAATAAAAGTCTACAAACTTGAAATTTTAAAATCTGCCTCTCGTCATACACCTTCTCCAACAATAGTAAGGTTCCTAATGTTTCCCAAACAGTATCACCAACTTGTGACCAAGTGTTATCCTCATTAAATACAAGTAGTCAAGAAAAAAGGTCCATTTTATCTTGATTTTTGTCAGGTTTCTGCCTGAGATATTTAGAATTGGTTATTGGTCTCTTAAAGTGTTGAACTATCTAACAAGCAAAAATATAATGGAAGTCAATCTGGCAAACTTGACCCAACTTTATGGTTGAGGATAAGAATCTGTTGTGAAACTAAGTGCAACCCAATTAATCTGTTTTAGAGAAAATAAAAGTCATTACTTAGAATGGTGTTGAGAAGCCTTGCTCCAGAGCTGCTTGTCTCTTTCATAGCAACATTCTATTCTCAGAAGATTGTACTTCAGAGAAGCTTAGCCTCTGAAATTTTCATAATGCATTAAAGTCAGAAATGCGCATCTGCTAGTCGTTTTACGGGACACATGTGGTAGAACTTTGAAGACTGGGCTTTGATTGTGATCAAAGAGAACTTACCGGGCTTAAGTGGGGTGTCTCTAATCAGGAGAGGGATGCAGATTATCAAGACTGATTTTCAATCACCAAGAAGACAGAACACACTGAGTAAGTGTTTAATAATCCTTTTAAATTGCAAAAAAAATGTGAAATTGTGTTTCTCTATTGTCACAAGCTTATGCTTGTGGTCTACTGTTCTGGTCCACAGTTAATCATCCCATCTGAAATAAAATTTAATATTTCAAATGAACTAATTTTATGTTAAAAAATCCAATTTTTTGGTCATATATGAACTGATAGAATTTAACTACAGTAAAGAAATTTAAGGGATTATTCACTTTAGTACCCATATCCAGTACACATTTGACAATTGATGAAAGATGGAGACTTAGGAAACTTGATGACTATTTATGTCAAAATATTAATCAATAGCAGAACTGGGGTGAGAATTCAGGCTTCCTAACACCTTCTTCAAACACAATCTGTTTTTCTGTTGCCACAAATTCAGAAATAAGGCTCAACAGCATTCTAGTTGATTATCTTTCAACTGCTCAGAAATATTTAATTGACAAATAAATAACAATGTATTTTCATGGGAAATGATATTTGTATCTAGGTATACATTATATCAAAGTAAAAATTTGAATATAGAACATAATAAATTTTTACCATTCATATGTGTACAAAGAGTTCCATGTTGAAAACCATCCTAGAGGAAGACATTATAGTACAAGAGAAAAATTCTTGGGATGGTGTTGTAAGACATTTCAATATTTAATATTTTAAAAAGTTTCTCATTTGATTTTCAAATATTATTTAGTACCAGGTACTGTGTAGATTGCTGAATATTCAGCATGGATAAGACAACCATTATCTTCATGGGTCTGACAATGTATGGAAAGTAATTACAAATGAAACATTTGCTCTAAAGGGAATTTCTCTGGATAACCATCATCACTTCTTTCTAGGTTTATAAAGAAAAATAGTAAGTGCCCTAAAAGTTTTAGACAGGTGTGAGAAGCAAGAATCTGAGCCTGAGTCCAAATTCACAATTCTTGTCATACATAATTGTCTCTACCCACAGTCTTACATTGGCTGACTGCTGTGTTTGTTTTTAATGCTTGATTATAGTAAAATCTGTTGTTCTTCCCGCACAAGATCTTTTTCTTTATAATACTAATGGGGATTTTCTTGGCCGATAAATTTCTTCTCTGTGCATTAGCATGTCAGTTATGTACATGTGCATGTGGATAAGCACAAGTGTATGCATGTCTGACTTGTACATGTGCGTGATGGCAGTCTGACAAGCATGTGCAAATGCATGCATTTGTGTTTGGGGGTCACATAAACTCCATCTGGCCACAGTGAATGCTTAACCCTAGTTAATTCACTCACAGCTTCTACTCAAGGGAAGCTGAAGCCCTCACCTGCTGGATTTGAGGTGTGGATGCTCAAACACTGTTGCCATGAGACTGGTGGTGGACACAATCTGTCTGAGCCCGAAGCCAGCATTCCAGAAAGTGAAGTCAATAGAACCTCTAGCAGCAGTGGCACCGAGATCTCAAAAGGTCTCTTCACGGATATAAATAGATTGTCTTCCGGTTTCATCCAGATTGAACTGCATTTTCTTATACTTCCAGTAAGAAGAAGCCTGACCAAAACTCCAACCACACGAAACCAGCTAGAGTTTAACTGGAACACAGCAAGTCTGCAGAGTCGAGATTAAGCATCATGGTTTGCATTAGGGAGATTTGTGTATCACAAACACAAATGACTAATATACCACCCACGAGGAAAACCCAATGTAATGGCCTAGAAATTGGGGGGTCCCTAATGCTAATCTTTAATCCTCTACCTTGTTCTATAATCTGATGAAGTTTTGCAAAATTTGATTTGCATCAAAATCTCTTTGAGAACACAGATGTGGTAATGAAGGAATCTGATGCCTTCTTTCTGCATAACTGCAGAGCCGCTAGTAGAATTCAGAGTGCATGCCTGACAAAGCAAACTTCAGTAGTGGCAGTAGGTTCCAGAAAAAGGCAAACTCCCATACAAGCTCTTGTAGTCTAGAAAGTGATAAGGTGGATAGTTACAATAGAGGGAGACAAGACCTCCCTTTCAGGGTATTTCTTCCTATGAAAAGTTCACAGAAGGAAATGTTACCTATACCATAATATAAATGATATTTTGATGACTCTAATGACATCAGGACTTGTGATGGTGAGGATCTTTTGTTAGTGTGTGTATTTGTGGAAATGCCATGGGGCCTTAATTATTATAATGGGAAAAATGAAGGATTTTTAACCACAAAGAGGGCATTTTTATCATCAGAAGACAAAGCTACCAAGATGTAATGTCAATTATCCTCTTTGATTCATATTCAATTGCTTCATACCTAACTCTTTGTCTGCCTGGCCTCATGAGGACTTCCCTGTAATATACTTTAAAATAAAATGATGAAAACAGTTCAGTTGTGCAAAAAGTTAATGAAACCCATCATTATATATCCATGAAGTCGAATATTACTCACCTATAAAAATGGATGAGAAATCTTTCCATGAGTTTTAAAAACTGTATGCTTCTAGCTGAAAAGAACAGGGCCAGTGGGCTACTTTATATATAAAAACAGAAGAATCAAATATATGGATATTTCACTTCAACTTTTTAAACTATAGAGGAAATATGAAAAGAGTAAACTCTCTAGGTGAGATGGTTCAGTGAGTGAGAATATTTTCTGCATAAGCCTGAATACCTTAGTTCAAATCCTCAGTAACCATGCAAAGAGCTACGTGTTGACCTGTGCATTGATAGCCCCAATGCTATCAGGGTTAGAGACAGGAGATTCCGTGGGGTTTACTGGGTGCCTGTCTCACTCCAGGCTTAGAGAGAGCCCTATTCCAAAGAAAAATAGGAAGAGTGAAACAACAGACCATCAATGTGTTAATTTGGCTGGTCTCTGTACATACTCCTGGACACACACACACACACAGGTAAATATAAGATCTAACCTTCATTCTTGTCCTTAATTATATCTTATATGTGTTAGTATTAATAAGACAACATATTCAGTATTTTGTGGAGTGCGTATTAAGAGGTGTCTTCAGTTGTTCCTAGGCTGGACTCTGTTTCTCAGATCAACAAAGAATCTTTGAAGGAGGAAGATAAGGATGAGTTCTGATACAGCCCATGTAGCTTAAGAGTGTAGTTAGTTTTTCATCACATTTGGGGGCCTGCACCCAGCTCCCAAATAAATACACAGAGCATTCCTACTTATGAATACTCAGCCTTAGCTTGGTTTGTTTCTAGCCAGCTTTTTTAGCTTAACTTAAATTAACCCATTTCTCTTTTTCTACATTTTGCCTTTGGGATCTTTACCTTTCTTTATTCTATGTCTTTCTTCCTTCTTACTCCGTGACTGGTTATGTGGCTGGGTGACTGCCCCCTGGTGTCCTCCTGTCCTCCTTTTCCCGCTCCTCCCTCCTCCTCTCTTGAACCTAAATTTCTCTTCCTCTTTATTCTCTCTGCCTGGCTGCCCAGCCTATTTCTTTCTCCTGCCTACCTATTAGCTGTTCAGCTCTTTATTAAACCAATTCAGAATTTTATGCAGGCAAAGTAATACAATTTTACAGAGTTAAGCAAATGCAACATAAAAAATTGCAACACATCTTTGTACCATGAAACAAATATTCCACAGTATAAAAATTTCAACACATCTTAAACTAATATTCACAACATAAGAGCACCTGTGTACTTAGGTCCCTGTGGTGGAAAACAGCCCCTCCTTTTTTGCTATTAGGCAAAGCTGTTGCCCTGCTGAAGCAAAATTAAACTCCAGGGAGGCTTTTGGAGGATATACTGGGAGGTTCTTTGTAGAAGGAGCTGTAGCTGGCCACTTCTCGCCTCCCAGCTCCCAGCCACTGGCTAGCTTTATACCCAAAATAACAACACACAAATTGTATTCTTTTAAACACTGCCTGGCCCATTATATCTAGCCTCTTCTTGGCTAACTCTTATATCTTGATTAACCCATCTCTAATAATCTGTGTGGCTTACTGGGAAAGATTCAGCCTACGTCCATCCTGGGTAGGAGCTTCATTGCGTCTGCCCCGGAGAGCAGCAGCATGGCATCTGAGCTCACTTCCTCTTCCTCCCAGCATTCTGTTCTGTTTACTCCACCCACCTATGTTCTAACCTATCAAGCCAAGCAGTTTCTTTATTAACCAATGACCTTCATCCACCAGTTCTTAATAAAAAAGGACCATATTGCATGATTTGACCTGGGAAGACTATTTTTCTCACCCATCCCTGACACTTATAGAAAGATCAATGGCATAATAGAGAAATGAGTACACCCAAACTCTGCTTGGTAAACCAATGAATCCATTGGGGTTAATTAGAGGATCATGGGCAACTGAACAGGAGCAGGATCGGTGCAAAGTCCCACTCCAACAGGGATAACTGTTCTTGAAAGTGCCATCACTGAATTTCCCTATATACCATATAGGCAACTCCTTACCAGTCTCTTTTCCCCAGCAGTTTACTGATTACATAATCTCAGAGGTGAACATCATGAGTTCTGTGAGTTTCTTGTGAATGTCATCTCGAGGAAGAAGTGTTTCAATGCCTAGAAACCACCTGCAGCTATACAATCATCACCGTGATAGTCTGTCTGATCCCTGGACCGAGCATCTCTAAGGAAAAAAGTGCCAACAATTCAACATCTGCCAGTTCCAAGGATCCTGAAACATTCCAGCAGAGTGGAGGACTTCTTTCTACTTTCCAATCTATCTCCATTCTTAGATCATATCATACCCAATTTGGCAGGGGTCACTATTATCAGCATCATTAACAGTTTACAGGTTACCTGTTTATTTGGACTTTGTTGACATCAAGTCTCTGTGCTATTTTCTTTAACAGAAAGCATGCATGCAAAAGCAAGTAGACCATGAGGGCTACAAAATGTGAGATTCCAAGCAGGGTAGATATAGATTGAAATCCTATTTTGGCACCTAACCCACAGAGTGACTTTGGAAAGCATAGTTGATGTATGTAGAACAGTTTCCCCATCTAAAACAAATTTGTTTTATGAAATAAAAAAGAAAACATTTTAATCATTATCTTTGCTTTAGATACAGAAAGAATTCAATGAAGTGTGCAGCAGTTGACAATCAGCTCCGTCTGTGAAGCCCCAAATAGAATGATCTCTCAGAAAGAACACATAGTGACTTACTTTTATAAGCGTCTTGAGATCACTTGCAATAAAAGAGGTATGATCTTTCCACTGAATTCTATGGAAACTTCTTTAATTTTCTTAAAATAAGCTAAGGGGCAATACAGCTTCTTCGTGTATTCATAAATATGTTCTCTATTTAAACTATATATGTAACCAGAGTGACTTACAGTCATTTAAGATCCATTAGGATCCTCTGCTGCAATTTGGCTACATCTAATTAAGCCTGTAATTGCATAGTAAGGACAAATTGGTTTAGCCAAGATGTCGTCATCTGGGAATATAACCACACAACAGGCCCCCCAGCTCCCTCTCTTTATAGTACTTAAGCAAATGTCCCTCTACTCCAATCAAAACATGAAGGTAAATGACTGTTTAGATGGGGCTGAGTCTGGCTCCAAGACTGGTTCACAAGAAGGAGAAATCTGGTAACGAGGCTGTGGATTCTCCGGGGAATCTTCTCTCTTTCCCTGTCATCCAACCTTCCTTTCTTTTCTATTAACACAGGAACTTTTCTAATAGAACCAAGGGTGTTGACTATTGATAAACCCATTTTGTGCATTTGTTTTTCTTTAGAGGGAAGGTAAGTTGGTCAATCAATGACAATTTACATATACTAGTATAAGATAATATACACAGCAGGTGCTGGGGGCCAGAGCCTACCCATCCAGCCACCCTGCTCTATTTCCTCACATTCTCGAAGGTAATCACAGGTTACTTGCCTTACAGAATTTGGGAGGAACGAACCATCGAACTTCCCCGTCTCTGTCCTTTTCCAGTGCCACAATGGATTGTGAACGTCACCAAGGACATTCATAAAGAGACTGGGGTTATTTTGAGGGTCCAGCAATGCCCTGGGTTTCCAACACAAAACCATCACGATCCATAGTAGCCACTTCTTTCCAAAGCATTATTTGGCATTCAAAGAAGAATCCAGGGGCAAAGTGTGTTAGTCAGAAAATGAGCATTCCATCTGCTGGAGAGGGATAACGGATCTCCTCTGAACCACATGCTAATACATCTTCTCAGGGAACATAATTGGGGCTCAGGGCTTCACCATTAACTGTATCAATGGGATTAATGGCTCAGTTCCAGCAGGGAATGTGAAACACTTAAGGGACTATTTCGTCCCCGTGACACATTATTATTAGTAATGAGGGTGGAATTATTTAGCATTCAGATGGCCCCTCATTTGCTGGGCGTGTTTGATGGCTTTCCTACACACATATTAAAATACTAATGGTCATTTTGCTCTCCCATTTGTTATGTTTGTGTGAAATTGCATCGTTCAGCCATTTGTGATAATAAGTTAAGTAAGTGTTGCTGATGGCCTGCAGCTTCTTCCTCGTGTGGCCTGCTGCTCCATTCATTCACAGACACTTGTCTCTCCTGCCAGGGACCCAACAGCCAGGGCGCCACACCATGCTGGGAAAGTGCCTTGGTTTCTTGTTTTCCTTTGCTTATGGTGTCACTCAAATGACCTTAAAATACCCGAGCTTCAGTTCATCGAATCCCAGTTGTGAACTTATTGAGAATAATGCAACATAAACTCTGGTTTGCTGTAGGTTTTTTCCCCACCACTCTTCCCTGTAATTCCATTTTGGATGCTCCTGTTTTCTTGTTCTGTGAGCTGAGTGGAGATGGTAATGATGATGGTGGTCAAACAGTAACTTAGTGAGCACATAAATCCAGAGCACACAGCTAAGCTAACAGGAGGCCTGAGAGATAGATGTCATCCTCGTGTTATGCAGGCCCTGTTAACCCAGATATCCAGGGCCCCACCTGGTATGCCCATCCAGGCCATCTGATTATACAACATCTTTGTGATCAGTAAACACCCCTCAGCTGCTTTAGACTTCTTTTGTCTTGCAGCCTGGGGAAATTTTGTTTTATCTTTTGAAAATGATTGCATTCAGCTTAGTTTTACCTATGGTACACTCTGTTTAGGAAAACTTTGGGGACCACAAACTGTCTGGATACAAAGAGCAAAGAGATCAGAGAAATTGCCTTAGATCTTGGATGCTTCTTTGTTTTTCCTTCTCTTTCATTTTAATTTTTTTCCTTCTACAATAATGGCCTATCTCCATGTTTCAATTCTCTTTTTTAGAATTAAATTTTCTTCATTTTATAATCTAATTCTTTTCATGGCATATTTTAACAGCAGTGTGGCAGGCCTTAGGGATTCCTATTAGACGACAGGAAGATGATGAAATAGCATCTAACAAGACTCTCCCAATTCTTCTCCTTAAGAAATGTGAGCTGGAGAGATGGCTCAGCCGTTAAAGGCTGGGCTCACAACCAAAAATATAAGAAATGTGAGCCTAGCTTAACACCTCTCTGCAACCATGCTTTAATATTTTGTCTCGGTGAGTCCTCACCACCTGCCCCAGGTATCTGACAGTTATCCAGTACCTGTCCCTTTTGGCGGCCTGTTTCACCCTGAACAATGTGTTCACATTTCATTCATGGTGAAGCAGACTCTCCTTCCTTTCTGAGGCTGGAGAACTTCTCCCCCATATGCAGAGCACATGTGGCCATTTGTCCATGAATGAACAGCCAAGTTCCTTCTGCACTCTGGCTTGTGAAGACTGATGCTATGACTGTAAATGCACAAATATCTCTTTGCAGTGTCCCTGAGCTAATGGGAGCTCACCAAACCCAGCTAGACTGGGACTGAACAAGCATGGGATCAAACTGGACCCTCTGAATGTGGCTGACAATTGGGGCAGACTGAGAAGCCCAGTGATGATGGCACTGGGATTTCTCTCTACTGCATGTACTGGTTTTGGGGGATCCTATTCTTTCTTTTTTTATTGAGAAAAAGAAAAAAAAAGTTTCCACCTCCTCCCAGCCTCTCATTTCCCTCCCCCTCCTCCCACCCTTCTCCCCCTTCCCCCACTCCTCTCCCCCTCCCTCTCCAGTTTAAAGAGCAGTCAGGGTTCCCTGCCCTGTGGAAAGTCCAAGGTCCTCCCCCCTCTGTCCATGTCTAGGAAGGTGAACATCCAAACTGGCTAGGCTCCCATAAAGCCAGAACATGAAGTAGGATCAAAACCCCTTGCCATTGTCCTTGGCGTCTCATCGGCCCTCATTGTTCGCCATGTTCAGAGATTCCGGTTTTATCCCATGCTTTTTCAGTCACAGTCCAGCTGGCCTTGGTGAGCTCCCAATAGATCAGCCCCACTGTCTCAGTGGGTGGGTGCACCCCTCGTGGTCCCGACTTCTTTGCTCATGTTCTCCCTCCTTCTGCTCCTCATGGGGACCTTGGGAGCTCAGTCCGGTGCTCCAGTGTGGGCCTCTGTCTCTATCTCCATCCATCACCAGATGAAGGTTCTATGGTGATATGCAAGATATTCGTCAGTACTGCTACAGGATAGGGTCATTTCAGGTTCCCTATCCTCATCTGCCCAAGGAACTAACTGGGGACATCTCCTTGGGCTCCTGGGAGCCACTCTAGGTTCAAGTCTCTTGCCAACCCTAAGGTGGCTCCCTTAAGGGGAGATGGGGAGAGAAAAGTGAAAAGGGGAGGATGGGGGGAACTTGGGGAAACAGGATGATTGGGATAAAGGAAGGTTGGACAGGGGAGCAGGGAAGCACAAATCTTAGTTTGTCAGGTGCTAGGATTTTAAATTAAAGTAGTCATGCAAGTTCTTCTCCCATTATTCAACTGAAACTTCACCTCAACCTTACACAACAAACGCATGGCTGAGTTTCACGAATAGAGATATAAGTGATTGTTTCATACGGCATGTCTGGTAGGTGCGGGAAGTAGGTTACACATCTGGCCCATTCTCTCTAACATTCTCTTCCCCAAGGGCCACTCTCTATGCCCACACACAGATGGGCCCTAATGCAGACTAGCTGGGAACCATGCTTCACTGCCAGAGCGATGATGCATCTCCCCACCTGTAGTGGCAATCTCCCTAGCAGCCAAAGGTGACACAAGAGTGATTCCGGAACCCGGCTGTAACTGAGGAATCAACCGACATACACTCCAGATCCAGCTCGCCTTTGGACAAAAGTAATAGCCTTCCTTCTTCGGGCTGGGAAATGAAAAGATATCTTACATGATGAAGCAGGGGGACCCACTTACTAGTCACCTGCCAGAAGCATGCTCCAAGCTGAGGGCTTTCTTGTTTCTCTCATAGAGAGTTCATTCTTCACTTACTTGACAGGAAATCTGTGGAATAAACCCCGTCTGAGGGAGCAGATGACTAGAAAATGACTGTAGATAACTCATTCAGCTTGGCTTTTGACCACACAGGGCATTAGAGCAGAGCAGAGCAAAGCTTGTGTGGTAGTTAGCATCTTGACGGCACTCTAGTACCCAGCCATGTAACCAAACACTGCATGTATTGAGGGTATTTGCTCAATAAAATGTACCTCATCAAAACCAGGCCTTAAATACAGTAAGGTTTCCCAGGGCAGTCTTAGCTGTAATATCAACTCCTCACTAAGTTACTGGCTTATAAGCCTACTCTGTAGGTTTCAAACCTGCCAGTCCTTGTGGCAAAGATATTTACTTGAATAATTCTACTATATTTGTATCTGCCTCTAAATCTGCAATAGTTCATATGTTTATGTTAAAATTCTTGGAAGCACAACTCAGGGTAAAACATGCTGCTGCCACCTTTCTCTGGCTAAGGCGTCTAATTCTCGATGTCTCCCTGAGTCACTCTGTAGATGCCACTGTCACCTGGCTCAGCAGATGATAAAATTCATGGTCTGGAGCCTTGTATGTCTATCCCTATAGAAAGACTTTTAAAAAGAGCACCGTGTGTGCAAACAGTTGTCACAGAGACCTGAGTCACAGCCCCAGAATGCTGGCATGCCCCTCTCTACAAAGCTTCCACCCACTTCTGCAGACTATGGGCTGCTCAGCAGCACCTTGCTGTGCTCCATCCGAACACTAGCTGAGAAGATCTCTGGTACTGTCCGGGCCTTTGTGTTGTCACCATTTATAGTAACACGTCAACTCCAAGTGGTTTCTCTCTGACAGATTTAAGCCCATCAAATACCAGCAAAAGATCATCTGAAAGGCCCGGAACTGAACTGATCTGCCTTTCTCCACAGACAAACACGTGCACAAAATTCAGAGCAGTGAAGTTTAGCAATACGATGCTCCTAACCCTGGCAGCATCCTTTACTGTCCAGGAACATGAAATTAAGTGTTACCTCCAATGCTAATTTGAATTGTGTTCTCTGTATTATAAATAGATCCATTTTTTTCCTGGTTGGCAGCCAAGCTTCTGGAAAAGTAGTGATGGTTTGTGTTTTTATTTCACCTTGCTTCTAATTCAGAGCTTGGGATAACATTGCCAGGCATTGGGTTAAAAGAAATAATCATAATAGATCAGTCAAACCATTTTCAATTATGTCCAGTGAGAAATAATTGGTGTTATTGGAAAGTCTCTGGATTGCATTGATTTTCCCATCCAAGTTGAGAACCCTGGAGACACTTTATTAAACTACCTTATTAGCTATGAAAGGGTCTCTGAGGAAAAATTATATTAGTCACGAACTCTTTGTATGTTTCTTTTGCCATTTTCCTGCAATACCTGTTCTTGGGAAGAAATAATTTCCCACTTATTGGATACTGACTCTTCTGTGCCTCTCCATGCCCTGTTCTGGTAGTGTGGCAAAGGGTCCAGCCAGTGGGTGAAGCTGGAATGCAGCCACAATCTACTATCTGCCTGGAAGGGGGGACATAGTTCTCCTATTCACATGAGGCCCCGAGGTAGGTCTATTCGTATGTTCAAGCCGTGGGCCAGAAGGCTAATACATGCCATTATGTTTTCATAAAGTTTTCAAATCAGAGCTTGAAATGAAAAGGAGAACAAAAATGCTCCCTTTATTGTGGGATTAGAATTGATTATATCAGCGTAAACTCATTGTAGATGAGTAAAAGAGACCAATACAAAGATAAACAAGAGTGTTGTGTGTGCACATGCATGTGCGCACTCATGCATGTGTGTGTGTGTTCATGCGTGTATGTAGTAATAGGAGCAGCGGGGCTGCGTCCAAGGTACCCGGCCGCCCGCATGGCTAGCTTATGCCCCGAAATAATTACAAGGAAACTGTATTCTTTTAAATACTGTCTGGCCCATTAGTTCTAACCCCTTACTGGCTAGCTCTTACATATTGATCTAACCCATTTCTAATAATCTGTGTAGCACCACGAGCTGGCTTACCAGGAAAGATCTTAACCTGCGTCTGTCTGGAGTGGGAGAATCATGGCGACTCCCTGACTCGGCTTCTTTCTCCCAGCATTCTGTTCTGTTTACTCCACCTACCTAATTTTCTGTCCTATTAAACAGCTGAGGCAGTCTCTTTATTTAACCAATAAAATTAACACAAAACAGAAGACTCTCCCCCATCACGTGTATACTTACTTTTTTGTTTGTTTAGTTGGTTTGGTTTGATTTTTCGTGATATAGTTTCTCTGTAGCTTTGGCGCCTATCCTGGAACTAGCTCTTGTAGACCAGGCTGGCCTCAAACTCACAGAGATCTACCTGCCTCTGCCTTCTGAGTGCTGGGATTAAAGATGTGTGCCACCACCGCCCTGGGGTGTATAATTATAAGGCAAAATTGGATTTAATCTTAGCTCCATGTCTACACGACTTTAGTCAAATCATCTATTATTATCTTATAATCCTTCCTAATCCATAAAAAGAGAGAGAAAGAGTGCAGAGAAAGGAGAGGGGGAGGAAGAAGAGGGGAAAAGAAAGTAGGAATGCTAATGGTATCTACATCAAAAGGCTGTCATAAGGGTTAATGGAGGCACAGGGCATTTATCACGACCTTATCCAAACTACAGCTAATAGAACATTGTCACTATATATTGACCTAATATGGTTAAAAAACTTTGCTCAGCCACCTGAATAGACCCAATTTTTAAGCTTATACTTGATCTTTTTATTTTCTCCCTGGATATGAAATTTAATTTGATTTGAGCTACCAAAGTCCAGCCAAGATATCTCCAGGGCCTTCACAGGGTCCAGTTATACCTGTAGATAGCTGCCCTCCTCAATTAGTAGGGCTGAGCATGGGATAAGTCAGAAAGCCTCTCTCTACGGAGGTCTCAATGAAAAAGATCAAACCCAATCACAGAGTAGCTTAGGAAACCTGTGCAGAGACACCAGCTGGCTAAGGTCGTCCAAGAAAGAAATATTTCATTTGTATTATAATAGCCAATAATATCCCTACCATACTCTGCTTGAACTTTAAGAAATACATCAAAGAATATTTTGAAAAGCCTGTCATTTGGAGGAAGCTTATTTAATCTGATTGGTAAAAATTACAGTGGCCAAATTCGACAAACTTTCCTACCTGGTTCAACCAAAGCATACTGCCATTGCAAAATGACATCATAAGCCCACCAAGGAAAAGTTCTTTTCAGAAAGAATTTCTGAAGTGAAAAATGATCATCCATCAAGCCACATCATCCCACAGACTAAGTGCAAATCACTAAGTTTAGAAAGGAAGCCGTATTTCATCTGTTGCTGGATAGTTAATTAAAAGACTATTTGAAAAAAAAACTGAGATCTTACAAGTCCATGATGGTTTGTGGCTTTAATGATAAGGAAAGAGATCATAGGGGCTGGGAATATTGAACATTTACTTTGACAACTGTAACCTGAAGACAATTTTAAAAAAAATAAAGTTTTTCATCCAGCTTGAGGCACCTGTTATCCTGACTAATCTAAATAATATAAACAAGAACTTAAGATGTTATGAGAATTTCTCTCATAAACATGCAATCACTTTGGGAGAGAGAAATCACCATTTGTTAAACGGTAAATATATGTTTCACATATTGGCACACATTTCTATCAGGTCCTTAATGGCTTCCATACAGTATGTGTTTAAAAGGTTTGGAAGCTTTTCCTAAGACAGAAGACAAGCAAGGAAGAGACCTTTAGGCTAAGCACAAGTGGGGAGTAGGAGCCGGATTTAAGAGCACCTGTTTACTAGAAAAAATTGAGGTGAGGTCAAAGGCCCCAAAGAACATGCCTCAAATGGAGCTTAGTCGAAGTTTCAATCCCTTAGTTATCAGAAGCATGTCCTTTAAGCACACATCAAAATCAGCTTGTGCCTCCACTCCCTTTTCTATGGAGGGTGGACATATGATATACTTTGAACTATTGCAGCATGATTGTCTAACACCATTGTGGCCATTATCTGAGACTTCTTATCTGGCCCTGGTCATCTGAGTTATTAGCTCTTCAGAACTTTTTGCACACAGTAACTCAAAGATCTTCTCATTTGATTACCAATTATTAATATATCATATTCATGCCTCATTTTCCCCTAACTCCTCCCAGAACCCTACTACCACGTCCCCCTCCCAACTTCATGCCCTCTTTTTTCAACCCTCTGAGTCCAGTTAGTACATCATGTGTATAGTGTAGGGTCATCCGCTGTAGTGTGGATATCACGCCAAGGGCTGCATCCATGAGGAAAACAGACTCTCACCCCAGTCCATACAGAAATGTGATGTCATGTTGCTGTACAGGCAACCATCAGTGCTGTAAGTTCATGAGTGCGAAGGGGCACTGATGTGCGAAGTCCTGCATATGTGTTGCTTTTTATTGGTTAATGGATAAAGGAACTGGCTCGGCCTGATAGGGAAGGCAGGGAAAACTGAACTGAATGTTGGGAGAAAAAAGATGGAGTCAGTAGAAGCCATGTAGCCCCACCAGAGACAAATGCCAGACAAAAACTTGCCAGTAAGCCACAGCCACATGGCAATACACAGTTTAATGGAGATGGGCTAGTTTAGAATATAAGACTTAGCCAATAAGAAGCTAGAGATAATAGGGCAAGCAGTAATTTAATTAATATACTTCCCATGTAGTTATTTTGGGTCTGGGCCTCCGAAACAATCCAGCCTCTTTACAACAGGACACTGTTTCCCAGTAATTCTCCCAAGTCTCTAGCTCCAGACCCCTCTTCCATGATTCTCCCTGAGTCTTAACAGGATGGGGTGTGATATAGATGTCCTATATAGAGCTGAACACACCAAACTTACTTACTCTTGGTATTTTGACCAGTTGTAAGTTTCTATATTAACTGTTATCTACAGAAGAAGAAGAAGAAGAAGAAGAAGAAGAAGAAGAAGAAGAAGAAGAAGAAGAAGAAGAAGAAGAAGAAGAAGAAGAAGAAAGAAAGAAAGAAAGAAAAAACCTAACAAAAGTTAAGAGCTGCTCTCATATAGAAGAAACTTGGAGGGATCTGGGTGGAGGGTCAGTTAGTTTGATTCCAATTATCTGCTGTTATCAGATAAACAAAAGAGAAAATAACTGATTTAAATTTGTCTGGGGGCATAAATCTTTCATTTGAAATAGTAAAGAAGTCATAAAATTTATGGTTCTCCCAGTCAGTATTATCAGGATTCACTCTCTGGGCTCCCTGCCAGTAATCCTTCTCAGAAATTATCCTGAGGAGCCTCAGCACTCTGGGGTGGCCATAGGGCATCTCCGTTGGAGTTTTGGCCCTATGGAGACATGACTATATTGTTTTAAAAGGCTTAATAGTGAGTTAAAATTTGTCCAAATCAGTGGTAAGGAGTTGCCTGGCACAACAGAAACCAAGAATACTGATTTCTAGTCCCTCCAATACCTTGGTAGGGTCCCAGTGGAGGGCCACAATTAAAGGCTGGTCATCTCATATGTTTCCATGAGCATAGACTTTCAATATGTAAGGCATTGATAAAATCTTACAGCATGTCACAAACACTAAAAGCACACAAAAGGAGGCCGTCTCTGCTGCAGTAAAGGAGTTGTTGCCGTCACTGTGGGAGCATTGCTGTCGTCCTACAAAAGCACCCGAAGTCTAGACTCCTCAGGGATGACAACTTGCTCATCAGCATGCTGCCTTTCAATTATAACATGAGTCACTTGGTTCACACCCCAGCTGCCTTACATTTTTACAAGTTTTAATTGATCATCATTGAGTTAGTGTAAATTAATGAGCCTTTCTTGGCAACCTCTGTTTTGGAAATCTATTAAGCAGAGGCATCGTTGCTTTCTAGGAAATGTTCTCCTCTTTTGTTCTTTGAGACTTTCCAAAGCAAGATAACTATGCCCATACTCAGGCCAGTGCCGTCTGCAGGGCAAAGCGCTGTCCCATCTCCGGCAAACATTTCGTGCTTGTGATGTGGGGGGTCCCCTCTGTGTGCTGTGAGTACCATTAATGAATAAAGAAGCTGCTTTGGACCTATAGCAAGGCACAACTTAGGTAGACAGGGAAAGCTGGACTGAGAAGAAAGGGCGGAGTCAGGAGATGCCATGGAGCTGCCACCAGAGATAAGACGTGTTGAAACTTTGCTGGTAAGCCACAGCCACATGGCAATACACAGATTAATAGAAATGGGTTAAATTAATATGTAAGAGTTAACCAATAAGAAGTTAGAGCTAATGAGCCAAGCACTGATTTAATTAATACAGTTTCTGTGTGATTATTTCTGGTCTAAGCTAGCCTGGCAGCCAGGAAGAACAAGCAGGCCCTCCTCCTACATGCTTGTTCTTTCACCTGGATATCTCTACTAGACTATCATCCGAAGCCTAGAACTCTATTTATGTATCAGAGCAGTATCAGCACCCTGCCAGTGACCCGCTTCGTGTCTTACACAGCAGCCGAGGCACGTGGCTTGAGTAGAGTTAAGCATCCTCCCCTAAATTGCCTTCCAAACATGTAATCACTCAGAGAGAGGGGGAATTGGACTAGAAAGTTTCAGGATAAAAGAAAGTGAATGGGCAATTATTCATGCTAGAAATAATAATTATTAGATATTCACAAGGATTGCAGCCTGTAATGGGAGATGACTACATACAAAACTCTAAACAAATGAAAGACAATGTGTGGTCACAAAATATACTGGGAAAAATAAATTGATCAGTATAGAACATGATATTTTCAGGTAATGCTTGAAGAAAATGAGTAACATTTGAATAAAATGAAATTAATTTTAAGTAAAATTAAGATTTAAGTGAATAGGGTACTGTTAGATAAGGACTCATTTTTTTGGATGATTTTGAGTGTCTGCCCTCGACCTCCACCCCTTTATTATTTCTTTCTGCTCTCTAGTTGCATCAATTACTTGTTGCTATGAAAAAATGCTTAACGAAAATGACTTAGGGGACAAAGGGTTTGCACACGGCTTGCAGGATAGTCTGCTGCAGCGGGGAGGTCGTCTTGGTGGCTGCAGTGTAGAGTTGGCCACCTCACAACTGTGGTCAGGAAGCAGAGAGACAAGAAAGCAGAGATCAGTTTGCCTTCTCTTCAATGCAGTTTAGAAACCCAGCCCACGGGGTGACGCCTCTCACATTGAGGATGCATCTTCCCACTGTAATGATCCAAATCCAGAAAGTCTCTCATAAACCTAACAGAGGACTGTCTTCTAGATTATCTTAGATCCTGTCATCTGGACAAAATCAGCCATCACAGGGGTAAATTTGATCACATGAATGGCATAAGACCCTTATTCTCTGTGTGATAGCTATGTGCCATTCAATTTAATTCCAGGTCATCTTTTTACAGGAAAAACATTCCTAATCTTTGTGAAGCCTTTGTCTGTTCACGCCTCTCCATTTTCTAACAGATACAGATTGTCCAGGATGCATTGTCCTTCTGGCCACACTTAATTGGTTCATAGGTGGGTGCTGGACCAATGAATATTGCTCACCAGTAATTTTTGAAATAGGAAACAGGAAGAATATTTTATCAGTCTCTGATGATAAAGTAATGAAATATAAACCTGATCCTGACAGTCAAGCTTTGAACCATATACATAAAGCAGCAGAAGAAATGATTGTGGGCAATAGAAACAAACAAGAGAAGATGCTGTTACAAGGATCCATCCATAGACTTGTCCTCACATTCTTGATTCAACTTTTTCTTATGAAAATACTCAAATATGTACAAATAATCATATAATTAACAGTAAAATAATGATACGATTAACATTTGGCTACACTTATTATATCTCACACCTGTCCAACCATTACTCAAAACTTAACTTTCTTTTTTATGTATTTGGACTTAATCTACATAAATTGTTATGGAACATCTCTATTCAAATCTCCATATATATCCTAAAATATATTTCAACTATAAAAGCACTACCTGCTCATTCAAAAGTCCTGAGTTCAATTCCTAGCAACCCCATGGTGGCTCACAATCATCTGTAGTGAGAAATGGCGCCCTCTTGAGGAAGAGACCTGGTCAGTCTTCTTCATCAGTTTAGACCATGAAACCCAATATGGACAAGTTCAACAGAACTGTCATATACAGTCTGCCCATGCATGCTTCAGCAATAAGTTTTTTTTTTATTTTACAAAGTTTAAACATAGTGAGATGTACAAATTTTACAAGGGTTGTTCATTGAGTTTTGCCTGCTTTTTTAATTTTCCAGTCTATATAGTTTATAAATTTTATTCTTTTTCAACTTCATACATGTATATAATGTATCCTCCACTAATCCTTATTTCCCTCCCATGCTTACTACCACCACCCTCCTTTAAAAGTTCCGTTTCCATGTTTACTTCCTGTCTTGTCCTCTGCCATGCAGAGTTTTACTAGGGCTGCCTGCATGACTCTGGGTTTAGAGCTATCTATCTATTAGAGCCTGGTAGCCTAACCAGCAGGTACACAACTAGATACTGTGTCTTCCTGTATCCAATAACCTGTTATTTTTCATAAACCAACAGTAAGTGGAAGGGTTCCCTGAGCTTCTTCCCCAGTCCACGCCTAACTGTCAAGAAGCCTGGACTTCTGAGCCCAGCTACTGGGAATCCATGGTTTCCATGACGTGTCATGACACAGCCAGTCTCCTCCTTTCACCGAGTCTTCCTCTTCTGTAACGCTGTAACTTCTGGACCCTAGAGAAAACAGCTCAAACATTGTCTTGAGGGCATAGCCCTCAAGTTTTTGTCCTTCTCGCCATAGCATGCAGACATGAGCCTCTGCTTTCGCTTCTGCTCACTGAGCGCAGGGGTTTCTCTGTTGACACCTGAAAGTAGTCTTTTTTTCTGGGAGTATAAGCACAGATATTTAGGGTGCAGCTTGATGCTGTGTCAGCTTAACTAAGAAGCAGTATTAAGTTCCTCTTATGGCCTAAAACCTCTTCAGCCACAAGTTTCCCAGCGGCTTTCCAAGAACTAGACATAAACTCCCTCTTGTGAAGTGGGCCTCACACTGAAAGTTTGACAAATGCATAGATCTATAAACGCAGATGCTTGTCAAGATACCTAAAATGTTTTTATAAATTTATGGTTTGGGTTTTCTAAATTGCTATTTTACTTTTATTTCATGTGTACTGGTGTTTTGCCAGCATGTATGTTTACTTGAAGGTGTTGGATCCTCTGGAACTGGAGTTAAAGACAGTTTTGAGCTGCTGTGTGGGTGTTGAGAATTGAACCAGGGTCTTTTGGAAGAGCAGCCAGTGCCCATAACCACTGAGCCATCTCTCCAGTCCCCTATGATTTTATTTACATTTCATTCTTTCTTAAAATATTTTTGGTTTCTTGCTTCCTCCTGTAATTAAAGATGCCCCCATTAGATTTTAACAAACGTGCAGCTGAATTGAGAATTGAAGCTAGGTACCTACCAAATACAGAAATAGGTGCATGTTTGCAAATTAAGAGTTTTTCTTTGACCTAACATGGTCCCATCATAGTCTCAGGGACTTGAAAGGACAGGGCTAAATATCACCCCATGTTAAAGGACCTTCACCATAATGTGTGTTCATGTACAAGGACCTTCAGTGTGAGCCAAATGCCCTGTCTCGTATTTTGTTTCTGTCGCTTCCCAGATACTGTCTTTCTCTGGCATTTGGTCACTGACCAAAGTATCCTGAGGTGTTCATTCATCATGGAAAGCCATTCCTCCTGGTCTCTGTAAAACCCCACAGAAAAGAGGACTTTTGTAGAGTGATCCTGGATGCGGGACTGTTCATGCAATGAAACAGAATGTGCTGAGAAGTGCAAGATACTTATTTATCTCAAATCAGCAGAGCGAGAAAAAGATAAATTGGTAGGTGAATCATGAATGCAGTTTTTGATTACACTAGACTTAGATGCCAAATAAAGTTCCCTGGGATACCGCAAATTGGCATTTATGCATTATATTGGAGACAGAGGGGAAGTTGTATTACAACTAGAATTCATCAGCAGATAAAGTTACGCCTGTGCAGGTGTGGTGTTGCCACAAGCCTCTCCGAATAAATGGGGCATACCCAAGGCCAGGCTTCTGTATCTAGAAACACAAGACAGTAATTGGAACTCACTACAGATGACCAGAAAATTATTCAAAATAAGGAGCTGTTTTCTCCGAGGCATGGAGAAAGGCCAGCCATTTTCTCCCAAGAATGATGAAGAACTTCAACATAAATAATACACAACTTTATACAGTATTACATCCTGTTCTGAAGAAAGCGGTGGTTCTGAGATCCATTCAGAGAAGTAGTAAGACATCCTACTTAGGAAAGACATACATAGTCTATGAGCTGCGTTTAGAACCAGAGTTAAGTGTTCCATTTTATCAGTCCCCCTCCTCAGAGGGCAGTCTCACTGGCGAGGGATGGAAGCTACAAGTCAGCCATTGCTGTGTACCAGACAGTTGGGAACCCAGGCCTGTCCTTCACTGGAAACTATCTCTTCTTATCCCCACAACCATCTTTCAATCCCTCATCTCTTACCCTACTAAGAATTAACCTCCTAAATGTGCCCTGAACTTTATTCTTACATTCCTGAAATCTACCGCACAGAGACATTTTTCTAAATCATGAAACGGGAGGGACTTTCAGCACATGGCAAACAACAAGAATTTTTACACATACCAGATGTAACCCTACCACCCTCACCTGACTCTCCTCGGGTTCCTGTCACTCCATCACTCTGAGCTCTGTGCACACCACCTTACTATTCATCCTCTGTGCTCAGCCTTGCAGAAGAGGTCTTGAGGCCTCAGTGGTTACAACTCAGCACACATGGGGTTTTTAAAGAACACATGGTCATAGCTTTTTTAAGCTAATTTTCTGTGCTTTTATTTTTACATCTATAAAGTAAGTCTAATGCAACCTATTGACTTCTTAGATGACTAGAGGATCGAACGACACAGTGAACACAAAGGCTTTAGCAAAAGTGTAGCAAATATAAACATTCACAATGAGCCCAAACATGACTAGAGCCCACCTCAGACATCTATCTTCTATCTTCCAAAACCCCATTTAAATGCCATTATCATATTAATTAAATTTTAAACTACTACTTGGTAATATTTTTGTTAAAACATGAACACAGAGAACCAAGTATTGACTGTCCTATTGATATCCTTTATACTTAGTGCCCTTCACAATCCCCAAGACAGTGTAAGTGCTTAAATATGACTTGAATGAATAAATAAATGATTCTAAAGAATTTTATTTTTATTTTTTAATTATATGTATGTGGGAGTTAGGATGTGCGCATGAGTGCAGTGTCCATGGATGTCAGAGAATTTGTCAGTTCCCCTGTATCTGTGGTTACAGGTTGTGAGCCACCTAATTTAACTACTAGAAGACTAATTTGACCTTCCACAAAAGAAGCAAACAGCCTTAATTGCTGAGCCATCCCTTCAGGCCAGTAGATGACTTTTTAAAACAGGTATCTTAGTTAAGGTTTCTATCACTGTGACAAAATGCCATGACCAAAACCAGTTTGGGAAGGAAAGGGATTATTTTCTTCTTACATCATCACTGAGAGAAGCCAGGGCAAGAACATGGATGCAGGAATTGAAGCAGAGGCCACAGAGGAGTAGAGCTTACTGACTTGTTCCTCATGGCTTGCTCAGTCTGCACCTAGGACCACCATCCCAGGGGTGACACAACTTAAAGTGTACTGAGCTTTCCTACATAGATCATTGACCAAAAATTAGATATTATAGACTTGCCTACAAACCAGTCTTACAGAGAGAGTTTTCTCAGTTGAGAAGCACACTTACCAAATGACTCTAGCTCGTGTCAAGTTTGCGTAAGACCAGACAGAACAGTAATAAATAATACATAGTTAAAATTCAAATAAGACCAGTCTCTGCCTTAGCACATAACAGACTGAAAAATGTTGGTGATATAGAGATTAAGAGGAAGGAGTGACTTTGGGGGTGCCAGAGGCTTAATAATCACCTTTTGGATGAGGGAAGATGAGCTGGGTCTTAAAAGATGGGTGTGTTTTTAAAGGGTCATGGACCCTCTGAGTGCAGGTGATACCAATTCTGTATCTAACAATTTTCAATTAATTGGAGGATGAAGTGAGTTGGAACTTCAAAAGTAAACAATAAATAAGATCACAGCAAAACTGTCCAAATGGATTATAACATAAATTTATAGCAAACACATTTAGCTACGGTGGAGGATCCTAATAGGAAAACAAACTTATCTTTGTTCATGATCTATTAGGCAGACCAAGGGACCAGATATGCTGTCAGGCTGTAGGAGTCTGTACAGACTCCCTGCCGAAATAAACTCCGAAACATAAGTGGGCAGATTCAATAGTAGTGATTCTTAATCATAAAACACAAGGGCCTCCTGCAGGCAGACTGCTCCAACACCCCACATAGGACCCTGTAACCTATGAGTCCCACTCTGCTCCAATTCCATCCATCCCCGAAGATGTCAGCAGCTCCCTGAGACACAGTCAACAACTGCAACTTATCCATCCAAGAGGGGATCCCGAAGACACAGACACCTACTGCAGTGATTGGACCAAGAGGCAAAGACACTGCCTGCACCAATTGGAGGAAGGGATGTATAGGCACCAAGGCAAGAATACATTCAACAACTTAAAGAGCAATATGGCAACACCAGAACCTAGTGATCCTACAACAGGAAGACCTGAACATCCTAACCCAGAAGAAGCAGAAGCAAAAGGCCTTAAATATTAACTTTATGATGGTAATAGAGATCCTTAAAGAGAAATGAAAATTTCCTTAAATGGAGGAAAAAGACAAACAAAAAATTAGATGAAATGCAAGGGCTGTGCTTTTGATTGGTAGGCGACTCCTGCCTGTGTCAGATAAAGAGGGAACTGAGTTCTTCCAACTGTTGATTTGGGCATCCTGAGTCTTCTTTTTTCTTAATTTATTTTGAATCCTGACCACAGTTTTCTCTACATCCTCTCCTCCCAGTTCCTTCCCCTTCACTTTCCCTCTGCCCCCACCCCCATTCTCTCTTCCTTTATTTCTATTCAGAAAAGGGGAGTTGTCCCATGGATGTAAACAAAGCATGGCATATCAAGTTGCATTAAGACTAAACACCCCTCCCCTTGTATTAGGGCTGGGCAAAGCAATACATTATGAGAAATTATGGTTTCTCAGAGACAGCCCATGCTCCCACTGTTGGGAGTCCCACAAGAAGACCAAGCTGCCAAATATATGCAGAGGGGCTAGGTCAATCCCATGCAGGATCCCTGGTTGTCCTGAATGGGTGCCCTGAGTCTTGCATGCAGAAAATAACATAAGGAGCTCCCCTCGAAGGATTTTTATACATCAGCCTATCAATGAGGCATAGATCTGCTCAGACTCCATGAGCAAGAACTGAGTCCCACAGTCACACCTAACCTGCCAGGAGCTCAGGAAAGCTGCTTGCTGTCTAGCTAGATCCCAGGAAGAGCACTGAACTGTCAACCACAGGAGCTCCTAATGTGCCAATGAGTGTTTTTCCTCACTGTCTGACTTCTTTCCTCCCCTGCTCTGATCATAATACCATCAGCAACTACAGTTCAAAAATTTATATTTTTCCTAGTCTGTCAGCCTCTGTGATATCCGTATATGCATTTTCCCAAAATTATCAGAGCTGTACATACTAATACTGCAAGCAGTCAGTTCAAGCCTAAGTGGTCTCATGTTTCAAATGAAAGGCTGCTAATAGCAACCTGTAGATGTTTTAACTGATTTAAATATATATATGTTTCATATATATTTTATATTGTATGCACTATAAATTAATGTATGGTAATTATATTATTTTCTATTATACTAATTATTATGTGTTAAAACTTATAATGTGATCAATTATATATTAATGTAAGTAATACATTAATATGCATACAATATATGTCTCAGTTGGCAGTTGAGTGAAGTAATTTTATGAATTGTTCAGTAAACATGAGAATCGCTAAATATCACTATAGGTTTGCCCATTTGTTCTTAAAATTCTACGTGGTTTTGCTTATGTTGCCATGTTTAGGCAGTAAGTACCTTTCCCCTCTGAGCCATCTCAACAGCACAGAATAAAGTATGTTCACACAAGAGAATACTAGTCAACAGTAGGAGGGATAAAATGCAACTGTGTGTTCTGACATGAACAAATCTCAAACATCACGCTCAATGCAAACACCAGACACATCACACCTCGTCTCACAGGATTCTGATGAGACATCCAGCAAGACACATGCTGTGGGGATTAAAAAGACACTCATATCCACACAGAGGGGGTGTGGGACCAGGAGTTGTAAATGTGTATTAGAGACCTTACTGGGGTAAGGAAGATGTTTGAAATAACTGATTCGTTTACTAAAACAAAGAATTCCAGTTTGCGACCCTCCTCATTTCATTCTTCAGCTGATGGTGAACTCCCACAATGTAGCTGCACAATAGGGAGAAAGGTCTTAGAAAATCTGGAGTGAGCTACAGCAACTGAGATGTTGTATACCGTGCACCAGTCGCTAACTCCTTTGGGTAACACCAGATAGTTTCAATGACATCTTCTCAATGCTGCATGGGAGATGGATGCTTGAACAATGGGATACATTGAAAGGTTATGGCTATGAAAATGAACTATAGGCAATTCCAGACATTAAAGGTGGACCATGCATCTCAGTGACTCTGTGTGCTAAGATGATATCTGGCAGAGAGTAATGCTATCAGCTTTGTAGATTAAGAAATATAAATTCTCAAAATTCATGAGTGCAATAAAACTGGGGCACTTTTTGTTATAACCTAAGGCTTATGTGTTATATATGTCATGAGGATAGAATAAAGGGAAAATAAGAAAAGGCATATAATTTCCTTTGTTCTGAAGCATGCTTCTCTCTATGATAAATAGAAATTTTCCTCTAAAATAAAAATTCAAAAAATAAATAAATATACTTGTACATATTTTGTGTAGTCTGGGAGAAAAATTTATAAATAGGCAAACACTACCTTATATTTTCCCAGTTTCTTTGTCTCTCAGAAATACTGTGGAATTATATCTATATGGAAAACAATGGAGGTCCTTTCTCTGATGGACTTGGTGAAAGAGGGTGGATAAGTATAAAAGATAACAGCTCGAGCTATCCATAAAATGACCTTGTGATCCAGTGAGCCAACGTGAGGACATTGACTCCTCAAATGTGTTGACCCAAAGAATGAGAATTGAACCATAGGCATCTCACCTCGACAGTATTTCTCTAATGGGAGTGAAAACAGACAGGACACTTTATTTGCAAATGTAAGACCATCGCCAAGAGGAAAGTCTGGTAAGAGTTAGTCTTTAGCATCTCGAGAAAGAAGCTTTCCACTTGTCAAGATCCCTATGTTCCTCTGCACATTGGGCTCTGCTAACACTTAAAGCTAAAGGTATTTATTTTTCTTTGTCCTTGAAGAGAAATACATCTCCAGGGAGAGTGGAGAGGGCAGTGAGTACGCATAAGATGGTAGACACATTGACTGTGCTCAAAGTCAATCTTCAGCGACGAGATGGGAAAAAGAGGTACCAGCTGTGCTTGGGTATGTGGACTTCCTGAAGTCCTCAGAGAGGCCTCTCAGCTGTGAGTGGGTGTGCAGATCTTCTGGGACACTCAGAGTGCTCCTCACCAAAGAGGAGCATTGACTTTCAGTTACTGTGTTTGGGCCTCTGAGGGAGGAATTATCTTCAATGATCTGCTTGAAAAAAATTGTTCTCTTCCACATCGATCTGAGGCTTGCAAAAAGGTTATTGCTAGAAGTAAACTAGTGACTAGCATTCAGAAAAGGTTAGAACATTCTCTAAGCTGAAAAAGTAATAAGAGGAAATATTGAGTAACTTAACAAGTAATTAGTGCTTTGACTTGTGGTATGAAAAGTAATTAAATCGTCTCATGGCTTCTGAATTATGGAAATACAATCTAAGTAGAATCCTACTGTGAAGTGATAAATTGTATAAGGTTAATACATAACATTAGGAACACCTACATATTTTAATTTTGAAATAAACACCTGTGACTTTAATTAAGGCGCATTATCTCACAGGCATTAGAACTGTATTTAACAGGCGGAAGTGTGGCTGGTGAATTTGTCCAGCACTCTGTGATCTTGATTTGATACGGTCATTGTTCTCTGGCTGTATGGGCCACTTGTGATGTATTCTTCACTGATCTTTGCTTTTGAGATAGGTTCCATCTATGGCACCTATGAGTGCAAAGACAGCTGCAGTGTCTAATGGATGGCCATGCATTCTTTGTATCATCAGTGGTACAGAAGTCACAGCTATAACAAACTATGACATGTGGACTTTTTGTAAACTGTCTAACCTCATATTATACTATCCTTATTGATGCTTTGATTTCTCTCTTGATTGTATATTTGCCTTTATATTTCAGCTATACAGTATTGCTCCTCCTTTTAACACTGCTAATCCTTTGGCCGTTTGGAGAGAAATGCAGTAAGTCCTACAGCCATATTTCATTCTAATGGATTATAGGCATTTCTCGAGGGAGATGAGAGGGAAGAGCAAACATCACAATTGTCCCCTCTGGACTTCAGCTTGAAGAAGGCAGAAAACTTGTACCCCACTTGTCATGAGTAGTAACTGTGATGGCAGTCCCTCACAAATTTGAAAGAGGGTTTGTAAACAGAGATTGCACTTACATTTCCCGGCCACCCAGACCTGAATAATCACACAGAAACTATATTAATTACAACACTGTTTGACCAATAGCTCAGGCATATTCCTAGCTAACTCTTACATTTCTATTAATCTATGTATCACCATGAGGTGGTGGCCTACCAGTAAGGTTCCAGCATCTTTCTTCTTCAGCAGCTACATGGCATATCTGACTGACTCTGCCTTCTTTCTCCCTGCATTCAGTTTAATTTTTCCACCTGGCTCTATTCTGCCCTGCCATAGGCCAAAAGAGCTTCTTTATTAACCAATGGTAATAAAACATATTCACAGCATACAGACGGGAATCACACATCAAGGGTTAGGCAAACAAATGTTATAATTTAAAATAGTGCAATTTAGAGTGTCTCGATCTTTAATAGGGCACACTTCCAGGGAACCCCAGTTCAGTTCCCACCCATGTGTTATAGCTCAAAATCACCTATGACTTCAGTATCAAGAAATACAGAGCCTTCTTCTGGCCACTGTGGGAACCTGCATAGATGCAGCATTCCCTTACACACACACACACACACACACACACACACACACACAAATAAAATTTTTAAAAAACTTTAGTAACAATACTGGGATATATGTGATGGTTAAATGAGATATCACATATAAAATGTTCAGAACTGTGTCTCTCATATAAACTATGCTCAATGAAGATTTCTAGTGTGTTTATTGCTTTTTTTCTTTTTAAATTTTCCATATTGTCTATGTTCATGGATGTTGTGCCTAAGTGTATGTGTGGGTACCACATGTATGCTGTGTGCACAGAAGCATCAGGTTCCCTGTGGCTGAGGTTATAAATGAATGCAAGACTCCATGTGCATGCTGGGAATTGAACTCAAGTCTTCTGGAAGATCTGTTAGTGATCTTAACTGCTGAGTAGTCTCTCTACTCCCTTGTTTATTGCTATTGATTTGTATTTCTTTATTTTAAACTAAATGTCCTTCAATTCTAGGACATTCGTATATGTGCCAATGACCAACATTCCAAATTCAAACAATAACGCTCACCCTCTCTGATAAAAGAAGCAATTATCTGTACTTCCAGAAATTCCAAAGATCTGTAATGCAAATATTTCCTGACACTACTTTTGCTCTGTTTCCCTATTGGGCATATTCATTCTTTCCATCCACAAGGGGAGTTATCCTCACTGTGGATGTGCAAAGTAAGTTGGAGAAGCTCACAGGACTGTGGTAAGCAAGGCAAAAAAGGTTTCAAGGCACCCAACCTGAATTTCAACATTATACTCTATCTACAGGCTTCCCAAAATACAAAGAGAATTTGAAAAACAATTAAAATAGCCCATGGTCTTCACCACCCAAAATGAAAGCAGGGACCATAAGGTTAGTGCATGGGAAAACTCAGTTAGGAACCTCACTAAAATTCTATTTCTAAAATTCTGTTTCAAAAAACCAGACAAGTATGTGTTCATCGACAAAAGTTTTCTTATTACATCTATGCCCGTAAGTTCCCAACATGGCATGGGACATGGGTGGAAACCACTGTGCAGAGGACCAGCATTAGCTCCAGAGTTGGTGGCTGTTTTTAAAGCACAACCAGGAGTTTGCTATAACTTATAAAATATACAGTAAGAGGTTTTGAGTAAGACTAAAAAATAGGAGGAAAGTCTGTGCTCCCAGCAGGCAAAATATTCCCGACATTTTTTAATAATAATGAAAACAAAGACATCCTTAAGGCAAAACGAAAATGCATTTTTTATGTAGGGGGAAAATAGGTTCCATTTAATTTGTTTAGGCTTCTTTGTTAGGCTTTGTGTTTGAAAGTTTGAAGATGTGAAAAGAACATATAATAAATGTCTCAATGACTGAGTGAAGGTGTGAGAGGGGGAAACCAATTTTTCTAATCAAACTAAGAAAAGCATAAAATCTATATATAAAACTGTTTCCCTCCCTTACTTTGTTCACTTTTTTTAACTTTAATAAAGCAAAAGGAAATAAAACATAGGCTTGCATGACTTTATAATCTATAACAACCTGGCTGTGCATGCATGGAAATGTATAGTTAGTTTCTGTTTTAACTGATGAATTTGATTCATTCACATTAAAAGGCAGAAAAAGGAAGGTTTTGAAAAGATGAGCATTTTTAAACTTTTTGGAGGAGGGTTGAGACAAGGTTTCTCTGTGTAACAGTCCTGGCTGTCCTGGAACTCATTTTGTGTCGTAGGCCCACAAGACTGCACATGTACAGCTGTACACATGTACAGCTGACAGACCAACAGACAGATCGGGCATATACACACCATATGGAGAACCTGATATGCAGAGCTTCGGGAACACCTGTCTTTTGAATAAGTCACTGCCCATTCGGTAGAAACCTTATGAAACCATGACTCTTCTCCCCTTCAAAATGGGATTCATTTCCAAAATACCTCAGCAGTGTAACTTCCTCCTGTATGGGCAAAAGAACGACCCTCAGTGGGCCTTAGAGCTACAACAGTCACTCTTTGTCCTAACAGTCAAATCTACATAAATTCACTTCTCCATAATTACCTTTGCTAATAGACCACATAGGAATTTCAAAAGGGTAGGAAGACAACATGCCTGCGCTTATAATCAGGTCTGGGCTCTCCAAAGCTGGCTATTGCAATAGAGATCGAGGTGAAAAGAATGGGTGAGCCCAGGGTGCAGGGAGGCCTAGTAATCTTATTAAGTGATTTGGAATGTCAGATCTCCTCTTGGATGCTGGCATTTCCTAGGTGGTGTCAACTTTTCCTGGAGTGCTCCTTTTTCAGGTTCTTCCTGGGGTTTTTTGTTGTTGTTCTTGTTGGTTTGGTTTGGGTTTTTGTTTTTGTGATTCTGAAATGCATGTTGATATCATTATTTTGCCTATGGAATTTTTTAAACTATGTTTGGATAAACTAAAAACCTGGTGGACATCATACTTCTCTCTGCTTCTTTACCCAAAGAATAAAGAGCATGCAGAAGTAATATGCTTGAGTTAATTTATTTCATTTCCCCTCAGAGCCTAGAAGTCAGACTTTCACTTGGTGTAGCCTTCCTGTTCTGAGCCCTGAGGGTGTGCTGAGACTAGTACTCAAGGCCTTTTCATAGCTTTGTAGAGCAGGTTGATGTGGAACTCACTGAGATCCACCTGCCTCTGCCTCCCAGGTGCTGGGATTAAAGGCGTGCGCCACCACCACCCACTGCATTTTTAAAGGTGATATCTTCCCCAATTTCCCCCCATCCTCCCCTTCTCACTTTTCTCTCCCCATCTCCCCTTACCCCCAACCCTCCCCACCCCCAAGATCCCACTTTTCTCCCCGGCAATTTTGTCTACTTCCCATAGGCAAGAGGATAACTATATGTTTTTTTCTTGGGTTCACCTTCTTATTTAGCTTCTTTAGGTTCACCAATTGTAGACTCCGTGACCCTTATTTATGGCTAGAAACCAATTATGAGTGAGTACATCCCATGTTCATCTTTTTGGGTCTGGGTTACCTCACTCAGGATAGTGTTTTCTATTTCCATCCATTTGCATGCAAAATTCGAGAAGTCATTGTTTTTTACCGCAGCATAGTACTCTACTGTGTATATAGTCCACACTTTCTTCATCCATTCTTCCATTGAAGGACATCTAGGTTGTTTCCAGGTTCTGGCTATTACAAATAATACTGCTATGAACATAGTTGAACAAATGCTTTTGTCATATGATCGGGCATCTCTTGGGTATATTCCCAAGAGTGGTATTGCTGGGTCCAGGGGTAGGTTGATCCCAAATTTCCTGAGAAACCGAAACACTGATTTCCAAAGTGGTTGCACAAGATTGCATTCCCACCAGCAATGGATGAGTGTACCCCTTCCTCCACAGCCTCTCCAGCAAAGGCTATCATTGGTGTTTTTGATTTTAGCCATTGGGATAAAGGAAGGCTGGATAGGGGAGCACCGAAGCACAATTCTTAGTTAAGGGAGCCACCTTAGGGCTGGCAAGAGACTTGAATCTAGAGTGGCTCCCAGGAGCGCAAGGTGATGTCCCCAGTTAGTTCCTTGGGCAGATGAAAATAA
Source organism: Microtus pennsylvanicus (assembly GCF_037038515.1). Lineage (NCBI taxonomy): Eukaryota > Metazoa > Chordata > Mammalia > Rodentia > Cricetidae > Microtus > Microtus pennsylvanicus. Next base: position 130,819,415 of record NC_134583.1, read on the forward strand.
GGAACCTGAAACGACCCTATCCTACATAGAACCTTCATCTGGTGATGGATGGAGATAGAGACAGAGACCCACACTGGAGCACTGGACTGAGCTCCCAAGGTCCCAATGAGGAGCAGAAGGAGGGAGAAGATGAGCAAGGAAGTCAGGACCACGAGGGGTGCACCCACCCACTGAGACAGTGGAGCTGATCTATTGGTGTAGTAATATGGCGCGGCGGGGCTGCGTCCCCAACACCCCAGCTGCCTGCCCGGCTAGCTTATGCCCCGAAATAATTACACAGACACTGTATTCATTTAAACACTGCTTTGGCCCATTCCTATCCAGCCTCTTCTAGGCTAATTCTCACATATTAATTTAGCCCATTTCTAATCATCTGTGTAGCGCCCCTAGGTGCGCTTACCGGGAAAATTCTAGCCTATGTCCATCCTGGATCGGAGCTTCATTGCTTGCGTCTGCCTGGGAGCTGGGACATGGCGTCTCTCTCTGAGGTGTCTGCTCCCGAGAGGAGAGCTGTCGAGTCTGACCTCACTTCCTCTTCCTCCCAGCGTTTTGTTCTGTTTACTCCTCCCACCTATCTCCTAACCAATGAGAGCCAAGCAGTTTCTTTTAATTTAACCAATGACCTTCCTCCATCATATTGGGAGCTCACCAAGGCCAGCTGGACTATGACTGAAAAAGCATGGGATAAAACCGGACTCTCTGAACATGGCGAACAATGAGGGCCGATAAGAAGCCAAGGACAACGGCACGGGGTTTTGATCCTACTTCATGTTCTGGCTTTGTGGGAGCCTAGCCAGTTTGGATGTTCACCTTCCTAGACATGGACGGAGGGGGAGGACCTTGGACTTTCCACGGGGCAGGGAACCCTGACTGCTCTTTGGACTGGAGAGGGAGGGGGAGAGGAGTGGGGGAAGGAGGAGAAGGGTGGGAGGAGGGTGAGGGAAATGGGAGGCTGGAAGGAGGGGGAAACTTTTTTTTCCTTTTCTCAATAAAAATAAATAAAATAAAATAAAAATTATGAGATTAAAAAAAAAGGTGATATCTTCAAATACCCAATGGAGCTGCTCTGTGGAGCATGAGTTAGATTCATAGTGTGTGCTTAAACAGTGGCTAATATTTACCAACATGGGTTTTCAGTAAGGAAGAACACAGTTCTGTAGTTACTGGTTTTGCTCAATCTAACACCCAATTCTAAATTCCTAGAGTGGGGATTGTCTGCTTTTCACTATAGTATTCCTTCCACCTAGAAGTCTCTTGTCAATGCTTGAGAAACTCCAAAACAGAACAGCCCAGTCCTAGAACCCATGAGCTTTCGGAATCAAAACTGTTCCAACATTTCTGATATCTGTGGCATGATAGCAGAATTTTAGGTATCAGGCAGAGTTGGACTAAATAACACGAAGGGCTTGATATAGTTCTGATCTCCTAAGATTTGGATATACAATCTCAACTTCAGCGTCTCAGAATTGAGTACAAGATAAAATGAAACCAATAACTACAGCATTGGGTTAGTGTGATTTTGTTACCAATAACATAATAAAATAGTTTGGGTGGGTTTTAATGAAAAGAGGTGTATTTGATTCATAATTCTAGAGATCTAAAGTCAAAAAACCACATTTCTTCTTGTTACAATCCAGGAGGCATAGGTCATCACATATTAAATTAACCCATTTCTATTATTCTGTGTACCACCACGAGGTTGTGGCTTACTGGATTAGCTTCCAGCATATCCTTTTCTTTTGGCAGCTACATGGTATCTATCTGCCTCCACCTAATCTTTCTCTATATCTCTGTTGAGATTTCCTGCCTGGCTTTGCTCTGCTAAGCCATTGGCCAAAACAGCTTTATTCCTCAACCATTAAAAGCAACACATACAGAAGGATATCCCACATCAAGTCCTATTGCTCTGAAGAGACACTATGACCAAGGCAACTTCATAAAAGAAAACCTTTAGTTGGGGGGCTTGCCTACAGTTTCAGAGGATAGTCCATGATCATCACAGTGGGAAGCAGGCAGGCATGGTACTAAAGCAGTGGTGGGAGTTTTACATCCTGATCCAGAAGTTATAGGCAGAGAAAGAGAGAGACTAGGCTACCCCAAGTGACATTCCTACTCCAGCAAGGCCACATCTCCTAACCGTATAATCCTTCTTAAACAGTTCCACTCCCAGGTGACATTCTGAGCCTATGGTGGTCATTCTCATTCAAATTGCCACACTACAGCCATCATAGTCTCTGACTTTCTGGTATTTCACAATTGGATTAGATTTCAACAATGAACCCTTGGGGGATACACTCAAAATACATCCAAACAATAGAAATTAGGATTGCGGTTGTGCAATTTGCCTTTGTGTAAATTTTGACTTTTCAGAGTGTTTAAGAACACAGCCCCAACAGCATTCTATGATAAATGAATCATAATGTCATGGTCATTGAGAAGGGTGGGACACTGTGTGACTTTCCCCCAATGCCTCTCTTGTTTCAGGAAAGCCCAGTGACCCTCTCCCTTTCCATGTTATGTTTTCTGAATGGAGCCTTCCTCTTATTTCAGAAAGCTGTGGCCAATGAGCAAAGCCTGGGACAGATCTTTTCTATGTGATACCTGATTATGAATTTCTCACCAGAGAAATTGGTCTATAGGCAATACATTCATATTCTAGAATGCTCCTTGTACCCTGCTCCTAGACCTGAGCCTGATGTTGCTGTGACTATGCTAACTGCAGCTCACATGGGTCAGGGGGAGCAGTATAAACAGCGGTCCCCTCTCATGACTTCTGGGCTCCCAGATCTTCCTCTTAAGGGGTAAAATGGTGCCATTTGGATTGCCTTTTCCTTAATAGAAATACATTCTGCTGTCAGGAAGCATTCTTGCCGCAGTCGCCTAGCACTGTGTTTTACCAGGAGCCACTCAAACTTCACATGGCCCCTGCTGCATTCCTAATCTACCTGGAAGTGATTTGTGTCATTTTCGCTGTTCACCTGCTCACTTCATCTTCCATCTTCATGTTGATTGGCAGAAGTGAAATATTTACTGTTTCCATTTACTCTTGATTTAAAATTTTATTGGCTTTTGGGAGCAAACAGAAATAGCAATTTACAGGAAGCACTGAGAACAGAATACTAAAGATCTGCAAAGAAAGAAATACACACAGCATAGGAAAAGAACCTTCGTGACACAGGGAAACAGAGCTGGTTGCTGGGAAGGCTCCAGCAACTGAAGGCTGAATCGCACAGACTCACTCTGGAAGGAAAGGCGGAGAAAATACTTTGGCTGCGTTCTATCTACCTATCACTGTTTTTGCAGATATCTCAGATAAGAGTGAATTCGCTCTGACTTGACAGGCAGCGAGTAAGGAGTCACGTGGCACAGTTAGCTGATGTGACATAGTAAAGACACAGCTGGCTGACAGACCTGAGTCCATTCATTGTCCCAGGTCTGGGGTTTATGAAAGTGATTGAGAATTCCTGGACATGCCTACTCTCCCCATGTAGGGACTGTATGGTAAGGTATATGGTTGACTGTAGGAGGCTCCCAAGCCTCTGCTATCCTGTGTTAAGCAACTTACCAACTCTGAAAGATTTTTTTCTCCACTTCTAACTCCATGGAGGTTTAGGTATGATAGAGATAAAAAGTGAATTTAAAGTCACTCATGTACTAAAATAAAAGCCACAATGTACCTAGTATTCTGAATAGATGTTATATATTTATCTATAATACATATAGCATTTATTAATATGAATGCACAGACATATAAAACCACAGCAAAGACATTAGGGATTCTATATAAATTCTTAAAGTTATTTTTAATTGTTTGATATTGTTATTTTTATTTTATGTGTGTTTCCCTGAATATATCTCTGCTCATCAAATATAGGCAGTGCCTGTAGAGACCAGAAGAGGGCATTGGCTCCCCTGGGAATGGAGTTGCAGGCAGTTGTGAGGCACCATGTAAGTGCTGGTTGGGAATTGAAACAGTTCTCTGGAAGATTAACCATTGAGTCATCTCTCCAGCTACATATGGTTATGAATTTTACGGGTCTGTTAATAATCTATGTAGGTAGATACCTTTACCTTAGCATATGTTTACAAAAATAAGCTGGTGGAGAAGCAAAGGGACCAAATAGCTCTTGGCTTAGAAATACCTCGTTGGCATCAAGGGGCAGGAGAGGGAAGATCAAGCCAGTTCAGCTGCATCCAGCCTTCCTTTACTTGGGTCCTCAGCTTTAGTCTACCCGGCATCTGTCTCCTGCATTTCCTTCTCTCTGGAACCTTGTCTGGCTTGCTCACTGATGTGCCCAACACTGCCACAGGGTGCCCAGTTATACTAGGGGAATAAATGAAATGAGGGTTAGTAAGTGCATTCCAGCCAAACCTTGGGCATGAAATTATATTAATGTTCCAAGTTATCTGCTCTCCCTAATCTTCCTCAGCTGATGAGTTCTGCACAAGATAGTCCAGGAGCCAGCACTGTCAGGGCAGCATAAACTGTCCTTTGGTGGGTAGTATAACAGAGAAATGTCAGTCGATTTCTCTCTTTTCTTTTATTTTTCTAATTTTATTTATTTATTTATTAAAGATTTCTGCCTCCTCCCGCCACCACCTCCCATTTCCCTCCCCCTCCCCCAATCAAGTTCCCCTCCCTCATCAGCCCAAAGAGCAATCAGGGTTCCCTACCCTGTGGGAAGTCCAAGGACCACCCACCTCCATCCTGGTCTAGTAAGGTGAGCATCCAAATTGCCTAGGCTCCCTCCCACAAAGCCAGTACATGCAGTAGGATCAAAAACCCATTGCCATTGTTCTTGAGTTCTCAGTAGTCCTCATTGTCCGCTATGTTCAGCGAGTCCAGTTTTATCCCATGCTTTTTCAGACCCAGGCCAGCTGGCCTTGGTGAGTTCCCAATAGAACATCCCCATTGTCTCAGTGTGTGGGTGCACCCCTCAGGGTCCTGAGTTCCTTGCTCGTGCTCTCTCTCCTTCTGCTCCTGATTTGGACCTTGAGATTTCAGTCCGGTGCTCCAATGTGGGTCTCTGTCTCTCCTCTTCCTGCTCCTCCTTCTCCCTCCCTCTCCCCCCAGCCTCCTCAATGCAAAATTTCAAATCCAAGACTACTCCCTTACTTGTTTATCAGGTACAAGAAACTGGTTATAATTATTTTTCACTGTCAGGTTGCTAGCAATTTTAAGATTAAAGTATGTCTATATGTAAGCAGAAAAAGTAGTTTTGATGAAATGTGACAATGATATCAGTTTTGGTTTACAGAGGCAGGATTTATATGAGAAAAGGAACAGAGTGATACCTTCTTCAAGAGCTAAACTTCTCTTTAGTAAGGAGTATGGTGGGGTGGGAGAAACAATTATATTTTTGTCACACTTTACAGAGGTTGAACAAACGGCAACACATTAAAGAAGCACTGAGTGCAGCAGGCATCCCTCCCAGGATTGTAAACACACTTACCCTGTCAGGTCATCAGATACCATTGGATCAGAGACCACTGTAGCGAGGAGCAGTGGGCCTGCTTTTCGTCCCGCCCTGCTCCCGCACGGCTAGCTTTACCCGAAATAATTACACGGAAACTGTATTCTTGTAAACACTGCCTGGCCCATTAGTTTCAGTCTCTTATTGGCTAATTCTCATATCTTGATTAACCCATTTCTAATAATCTGTGTGGTACCAGGAAAGACCTTAACCTGTATCTGTGTCGGGTGGGAGAATCATGGCAACTGCCTGACTCGGCTTTCTTTCTCCCAGAATTCTGTTCTCTCTACTCCACCCACTTAATTTTCTGTCCTATTAAAGGGCCAAGGAAGTTTCTTTATTAACCAATGAAATCGACACAAAACAGAAGACTCTCCCACATCAGACCATCTGGTCAACCCAGCATGTACTCTTTACTGCTTCCAAGTGGTTTTCAAAGCCATGGAGTTTATACCCGTGCAACCCACAAAAGTCAAAGTGGGTTGAGATAGCTAGGGGGACATGGCAAAACAACAAAACTAAATCTTACCCTACAACAAACCACAAAAATTTCATCAGCTCATATGTATTATGTAGAATTAATGTGTGTTTTATGATTACCACTAGTTAAAGAAGGAGTGCCAGGTTTCTCCCTTAGTTAGTTTATAAGCTGACATCCAAAGTATTGGTTGAAGGGATGAATTCTGTGACATCCTACTTGTCTACAAAGTGATTTACATTTCTAAATATTATTAAAATCTTTTTAAAATTTGATTAATAATCCCACTACCACCTCCATGAAATAACAGGTGCTAGAAAGAGGAAATAAGCTGGAAATCTGTGCTTCTCAACTGCAAGAGAGGTGTGTTAGTAGATTTAGAGAGATCCCGTCTCCTTTAGGAGTTCACTCAACTCCAGCTTTATAGGTGATGGCTTCTTTGCTATAGAGAAGTAGGAGGGGGGCAGTGCAGAACTAGGGGTGTCATGGAAGAGCACAGACAAATGCTTTTCCTTTTCCCATTAGGTTGGTTAGCTTCTCCAGTGACAACCAAGCTAAAGTTAAAACATTTATCATAACAAAATGCATTGAGCTTTTTAAACCTAAAACATCTAGGTTAGTATAGATGAGTACTTCTTAGAATCTTTTTTCTATATATAATTATTTAGTTTATAAGAGATGTTCATTGAAAAGTAGCTCCTAATATAAAGAGTTTGTTGAACCCAGGAGCTTCTTAAGAGTGAAAGGGTGTCCCAGAGAAGGAACATTGCTTATTATTATACGAAGGAAACTTAACTCCCTCAAGTGCTGTAATAAAGATAGTTCCTATTTGTTAAGTCTTTAATGTTATCCAGCAGCTGGTTATACCCACAGGCAAGTTATGATGCCCTTTAATTACCTGTGATAAAGATATAACTGTTATTCTTGACTCATTATAAGTCAAAAATTGCACATGTAGAGGTTAAATTCCATGCCCTAGTATTTGACCTCGAGACTCATGCTCTGAAACTGTCCCTGTGATACCATCAGCAGCCACGGTTCTGACACAGGTTTGAGGTCTCAAACAAAAGCTGAGCCTCTTTTGCTTTCATGTTCCATTTGTGAACCTGAAGAGGAAGGTGTGAATAGCTGGCCTTCGTCTTGTGTCTGTCATATGGAGAACAATTAAGTTCTCTGTATGACACAATTGCCTTGAACCGGCTGAAAGGGCCAGAGAGTGCATGCACAATGTCCAGATGAGATTTCACTCTTCAGAGATCTGTTTACTTTGACTTCTGCTAACACTTGGTGTTTTATTCTCAGATTTCATTCTTCTCCATGAAAAAAAGAAAGAAAGAAATTTTCTGGTGACTAAATGTGGTCTGAAGAATCATGATTTTCCCATGTTTTATTTTTATGTCATGGCAACAAGTTCATGTTGGTTTCCGGTTTAGTTTTCAAACCTGCTGCACAGCTCCTTCTCTTCAGCTCAGGGAGCATCAGGGAGGAGAAAGTGGGAGGGTCATCAGAGCCTGAAAGCCTGGAAGTCTGCCATGACCATATCTCCTGGAAACGGCTGCATAAGGAAGATCTGAATTATAGTGGCATCGGTAGATGGCTAAAAAAGAAAGGGGGAAATCTCACAAGGTCCCATCCCTAGACAGAGAACTACAGGCAGAAACAACCGCTAAGAGAAGAAGAAACAGCTTCCCTTGGGGATGAGCCCCCAATTGACTGCAGTTCCAAATGGTCAGCCCCCAGACCACACGTACACACTAAGGGCAAACTGGACTCGGCAAGTTGTGTGTGTGTGTGTGTGTGTGTGTGTGTGTGTGTGTGTGTTGCCCTGCTGAGCTGAAAAAACCCATCATTCACCTGCTCTGTGTCTTGTTTCGTGGCTTGCCTAAGTAGCCTGTTCTTTCTTGACATCTTTAAAGCACTCAAATGATACTCAAAATATCCCTGAGAAAATCTAAATCTCATCATAGGCTTGAGAATTAAGTCACAGAGGCCACTGTAACTCATATCTCAGCAAGTCTGAGCACATAGTAGGTCTTCAGCAGTACATACAAGTAGGCAGACTGATGGAGTAACTTAGGTGCACATTACCAGATAAAGAAAATGGTGGGAAAACCCAAGAGAGGAGGGCACCTGGCCCTACCTCTGTGGTGATAATTTTGCCCTAGTTTTTGCGTTGATGCATCAGCAGACGTCATCTTGGAAACTGGCATCAATTTGTGCTTTGAGTCAAGGACCCTGGGGTGTGTGAAAAGCATCTCTTTAATTACACAGCAGAAGCTGTTCCATGGATGCTCTTCCCAAACACCATCTTACCTTGATGGTGATTCCTTCTGTAAGCGTGCCCTGAGCAGCTCTTTAAGCTGGAAGCAGAGAAGGAACTTGAATAGATGTGGATTTGGATGACAAAACATATTTTCTGTGAGAGCCGGGATTCCTTTGAGTGGCTTCGTATTTCACAAACATCACACAGGACCGGCAGAGACTCTCTGGCACAAGGTCCACGCAGCTTTTTTTTTTTCAGCCGTGTTATCTCGTCTGCTGCTTTCTTCTTTGGTGTGATGGATGGAGCTCCACGGTGGGATCCGCTCACACCTCTAATTGAGATGGGAAGACGGGGATGAACTTTTATTGAACTTCTCCAGAACTAACGGATTAGAATGCATATGAGTAAAGCATAGCTCAAGTTTTAGACTTTTCTCTTGCCTATTTCTGTCTCTAGATGCAAGCTCTCACACACACCTACACTCATCACCACCCACACCACCCAAACTTCATTCCCTGTATTCCTCTATTTCCCCCAAAACTCCCACTCCCTCACCTCCAGCCTAGACTGAAATCCATTCCAAGCTAGGGTAAACTCCAAGAGCTGGGACCATGGAGACACAAAATGAGACAAATCTTACTCCGAGGGTAGCTACCAGGCTTCCAGAGGCATATCACAGAATTGAGCTGCAAGGCATGAGCCTAATTGAAGAGTTAAGTTTCCTGTTTGGGGGAAAGCACCTTGTCTAAGTTGATGGTCAGACTCACATTCATGTTGCCACTAAACCTGGACTTCAGACTCAGATTTCTCATAAGGAAGCTTATGGTGACATTTTGTTTGTGCTTTAACAAATAAAGTTTGCCTGAAGATCAAAGTGCAGAGCTAAATCACTAGTTAGTCATAAAAGCCAGGCAGTGGTGGCACACACCTTTAATCCCAGCACAAGGGAGGTGGGACAATGGATCTCTGTGTGTGTTCAAGGTCACCCTGGGCTACACTAGATTGATCCTGTCTAAAAGAAAAACAGAGCTAGGCTCTGATGTCTCACACCTTTAATCCCAGTACTTGGGAGTCACATGCCTTTAATCCCAGAACAAGGGAAGGAGACAGGAAGGGTAGAGGGAGAAATAAAAGGTAAGAGGAGACAGAAGCTCATGGCATTCAGTCTGAGAACTTGTAGAGAAAAGATGCTCCAGATTGTCTGAGGATTTCATAGAGGTAAGAATTAGTGGCTGGCTGCTCTGCTTCTCTGATCTTTCAGCTTTCACTGCCTAATATCGACTCCAGGTTTTTATTATTAAGGCAAATTAGATTCGTGCTACAGAAGCTAAGCATTATTCTAAAAGCCTAGTTGTATGCCATGGTGTTGGGGATGGGAGGAAAAGTGGGGAACCCAGGATGGCCTCACAGATGAGGTATCTTTTAATGGGGACCATGCAGACACTAGTAAATCAGCAAGACTCTGATTGAAAAACAGACTATTAACTGTTTGGAAATCTAACCAAACTACCTTATTTTTCTTTTTTTTTTCTTTACAAGAATGCTAAAAGAGAAAGAGAGAATAAAGAAAATAATAGAAGAGAGACAGTTAAACATTCAGTGTGACTTTCTGTCAGGTATTTAAGAAGAAAATAAAATTTTTCATAATATGGTTTTGTTTGCTTCTTTCCCCCCAAGATATAAAATAATAGAGAATATAAAATTGCCCATCTGCTGAGTCAGCTATGAGTGGCCGATGGTGTGCAGTGGAAGAGGCAGCTGCTCTCATTCCTGGACCACTGCCTCTCAAAGGCCAGGGATGTCACTGAGATCTGTTGTGCCAAATAGTAAACAGAGGGAGGAGAGAAAAAGAGCATCGAGTCAGAAAGTCAGAATCTTCAAGTAAATTGTGGGCTCTTTTCTTTTCTTTCTTTTTCTTTCTATGTAAACCAAAGCAATTTCTATTTTTTTTTTTAAAAAAAAAGTGGGGGGAGAAAATCATTCAGCCAGAGGCCTAGAGGTGACAAGGAACTGGACAAAGTGACAAGGGACGTACATCACCTACTCTCTCAGCCTCAAGGACAGAGTCAGAAGCAGAACAGGCAAGAATCAAAGTGCTGGAACTATCAGAATGACCCAGGTGTAAACAGTGTGGGCTGCAGGTAATAGAGCAAATGACCATGCCACCATGATAAGGGCAGCTGTGGTCTGCACTGAGTGATGTGGACAGACACTCCTTGTAGATTGAGAAAAAAATAGACAAGATAAATAAATAAATAGTTCACAGGCATTATGTTAGTTAAAAGTTTAGAAAAAACAGTGGTCATGTTTATGTCTGTATGGTAAGTGTAGTGATCTCTTAAATCTATATTATTTTGCAATAAAAGTAGTTTTTATGTTAATAAAAATATGGCAATAAGAATATTTTAAAAGGCTTTAGTCTCCTTCCAAAAGCATTGCACGTATTATTTTGATAAAGGAAAAAACAAAGATACCTAAATGTGAAGGATTAAAAATGAATTCTTAGCTGTGAAGTCAATACTGTTTCCTCCCGCAGCATCATGCCACTTCACACGACCACAGCTGCAATTAGTTGGAGGGAGAATCAGTAAGATCATATTTAATTGGCTCTCTAGAATATGATCTATTTCAACCTTTACTTCAGAATAATATTAACACAGAATGGTAATCTGTGTGCACCTTTCACCCAACACCTATATTATATATGACCTATTTTCTGTTGTGTCTATTAAATACAAATATAGGGAAATCTCAATAGTATTGGCATGGCAAAATAAATATTATCAGTCAGAAGCAAATTCATCATAGTCAAATTTAAATATATTAAAAGATCAACAGTATGTTAAATGATGACTAAGTTGCATAGCAGGGCAATGAATTTCTCTACAGAGTTCTTATTAGTAGGCAATTAGTATTAAAAACATGCTGACTGTTCTTAAGTACTGTAGACAGTGGAGGGAATGGAGGCACGCATGGCAGAAAGCGGATGGAGAAGCTAATTATTTTTCAATTACAGGTGGCATATTGAATACAAAAACTTCTAAGTCACTCCTCCATTCATCTTACAGCTGTGTTTCTTAGAATAAATAAGCACATTATTTCATTAGAGGGAGATTTCTGTTATAACAATTATAACTACTTACCCGCAATGTGTTTGCCCCAAGAGGGAGGTCAGAAGGGAAGAACACTGAGCCTTAGAAAGATGTTTGAGAACTCAAATCCCTGGATTTCTGTAATAGAATATAACTCTGTATCCATGTGTTCCAGGAGATCTCTGTTGCCTTCCGTGGGTCCACTGGTGTTAGTCACACGTCTCCATTGTATTTCAGTGTTTGAAGATAAGTAGGCCAGTTAGAGCAGTGTGATGCCATTTACAATTCTGGAACTGAGACTTCTGCTGTTTTGTGAAGAGTTGCTAGCACAGGCAAATGTTTGCTGTTTCTCTGCTGTCGTCACGTCTTTCTTCAATAGAATAGATGGCAGGGGAGCAAGCTAAGTTTGGATATCATGGAGGCTAACCATCTCGCTGCATCTGTGACATTGAAAAAATAAACAGAATAACATACTATCTAGCAAAAAGCATCAGGATTCTGTGTGTGTGGACGTGCATGTGTGCATGTGTGCGTGCATCTGTACATCAATGCACCCATGCGTGCGTATTTGTGTGGAAATAAATATTAAATGAAAAGGCAAGATCAAAGCACCTAGAAATCAGGTGTTGCTAAAGACAGGTGAAAATTTCTTGGATCCCTTATCTCTAGGCAGAGAAAATCTGAAGAACAGAAATGGGAGCCAACAGGAGGAAAACAGATTGAGGCTGGATCTGAGTGATGAGGTTGTCATGACATCCTTTCATAAGAAAAGAGGCCGCTATATGGGATCTATGGGATACAAAGTGATACCCACTCCATGAAGTCTTGTGTGTTTATCTAAGTTGGGTGAGGGGGGTTCCGAGAAAGGGGCTGAAATAAGCCATGGGCAGTGTGAAGAATAGTAGGACTTTTTAATGAAAAGTCAGGAGTCCAAGAAAAAGAAAAGAAAAGAAAAGAAAAGAAAAGAAGAAAAGAGTTGCAACCCCAGAATTCCCAGAAATATTGACCATACATTTAGATGTCCATAAGCCATGTAATTTTCTTTGTGTCTAAGTGGGGAGGGGCGCACATGTTGAGATCAGCTGCCTGGATCTCTGTGGTCAAAGGGGTCTTGGCAGCAGCATTTTATAGTAGTTTCTGGAATACTGGGCTAGGTTGGCCTGTTGGACCTATGCAGTATTTAATTGTGAGCATGGACTTTCAAGAGGAGAACTACTGTGCATAGGGGAGTCAGTTTTGCTTGCTTGCAGGGTGACCTTGGAGCAGGGTGACCTTGGAAAACAAGTCACACCCATCCCCACCTCAGCCTGCATCCTTCACGGTGGCTTAAGAGAACAGCTGCCCATCTGAAGGTTCTCTGAGCTCAGTCAGTACAAAATCTGGACTCAGCTTCAGAGAAGCTTATGTGCCTTGATTTGGAGACTGACTTTTCAGCAGATTTGCTTTAGGCCAATTTTATTCAATTCAGGCAGGATGAGAAAATCGCAAACCTATGATAGATAGCCCTGTTTCCAAGCAGGACTTGAGCTTGAAGTTTTTCTTCAGGACATTGCTTTCTCTTTAAAGCGCATATTTATTCATTTATTCTACTCTCTGGATAGGTGATTGTCAAGGCCAAGGCCTCTGCAAAGGAAGAATATTCCAGTGAGTGGGGGGAAATCCATAGAGCTTTTGGCTATGCTTGTTAGTTATCCAGATTATGAGTTCTCTAAAGGAAGGATTGCGATGTCACGGTAATAAACTAGCGATAGAAAAGCACCTTTCTGTCTGTAATTGGAGAATGGGGAACTGAGGGGATTTAGACACAATCTTAGTATGAGTCAGTCAATCATTGTAGAAGGAAACGAGGAGGAAGTTCACATTTTTATTAAAAGCATATAACAAAAATCTCACTCAGTTCCTGATCATGGGACCTGGTCCCGAAACCTGATTTATGTATTACATTTGCTGGTAAGAAAGCCCACTTCAGCACTGACAGCTCTGTCAAGCAGCCTTGAGTCCCTATAAGCATGCAAACGCCTGACTAAATTTTTCAGCAAATCCATCACTATTTGGAACCGGTGTGAGCAAGCCTGTGAGAAGCAGGGAGAAGGAGAGCAGTATATTTCCCCCTGTCAAGTCAGTGTACCGAAAAGTCAGACACTGACTAGGAAGCAGAAAGAACGTAAGTGCAGGAAGAAAGGGGGAAGGCTGACTTTCGGGTTTGACATGGCCAGTCCGCTCTTGTACTCCCAGGAGCTGTGATCACCTGAACAACGTTTGCATTCTATTAGGCCAGTCAGCGTTCTTGCATAGAGTGGCAGGGGCTTATGAGGCCTCATCCTTCAGTGAAGACTTACTGTGGTGCTGGAGAAGGAAGAGACATTGTCTACAGTGCTGTGGACACTGACAAGGTACCAATGGTCATAAATAACCCCTCATCCATGATCCTAGAAGCAACCCTAATTAAACTCTTTATTCATATACACGGGAGTGGGGGGACGTTGACTTTAAGGGAAGATCAGGGGCAGGGAAATGCTCAGCAGTTGACCCATAAGGCTGACACGCAGTAGGTAACACCATTTCTACTTCAGGTCTCCGTTTCTCCAGCTCTGCCTCTTGTTGTCACCACAGTGCCATGCAGAAGGCCTCAACATGTCAGCTTTCTGAATGCATGAGTCAACTACACTTCTCCGGGAGGAGCCCTGTTGTATCTAACCCCAGAACCTCACACAAGCGCAAAGTGCTGCAGGAATTCCTACTGCCAGTAGCCTCGAAGTTACCCACCCATTTGAGCATGGCCTTTTATACTATTTATGCCAATGTAAAGTGCGCATCCAGTCTCCTTTCCAGCTGCAGGATTCAGTTGCTGTTCCCTGTTCCAGCAGAGGACTGTGATCTGTGAGCCTACCCCTAAATAAATAACCCTATATTATACTCAATTCTGAGCTAGTGTGGGATTTCTTTGAAGTGTCCTTCTTCATCAAGACACCTTCTGGGCCAGCAAAGCAAGTGAACTATAAATTCAGATTGCATTGCCATAGCCAGGAGGGCCACAACCAACACAGATACCATCGGCTGGAATCCTACCTGTCTCTCCATGGGCACCTTCCACTTGTAGACTCCTCAAAGCATCTCGCCTCACAGAGTCTTTGCAGATAAGCAATGGCATTTTGTTTTACTCAGACACACCTTAATATGCATTTGTGGTGTGTGTGTGTCTGTCTGTCTGTCTTATCTGGATATTTATTTGTCCTGACTCCTTAAATAAATTATAACTTCTATGAAAGCACAAAACTTTGTATTAAAAACACCTATAGGGCAGACTAACTCTGTTGCTATCATGCATGGTATGTGGCATAAGGACTTGATCAGCCAACACTCATGTAAAAAGATGGATGTGATAGAATGTATTTAAACTCCCACCACTGGGGAGACAGAGGCAGAGGGTCCCTGGGGCTCACTAGACAGACAGTTTAGCCTAATGACCAACCTCAAGTCCCAGTGACAGACCTTGCCTCAAAAAACTAGGTAGATGGCTCCCGAAGAGTGGCACACACACACAAGGCTGACTTCCACATGTCCACACATGTGCATGTACCTGCATACACATGAACATGCACACAAACATATTACTATCTGTGCAATGGAAGGGTCCAAGGCCTCATTTCATTGGGCCCCCATCCTGTAAACTGTCGTCAGTAACTGTATTCTCATCACTAACATAAATGTAATGCGTTGAAAAGTTTTGTGGAGAAGCAGATGAAGTCGTGAGATATCCACGGAGAAACCCAGACGTGTGTTTAATAAATCTTCCCATGCTCCCAACATGAAAGAACACTCAATCTGTTTCATTTCAAATGCTCTTGTTCACTTTAATATCATTCTTAAAGAAAGGAAAGCCTGTGGGGTTTGCGAAGTCTGGCTTTTGAAATATCCAATTTTTCAGGCTCCATGTAAAAATGTCCCTGAATTGATTCTCACTTACTTTCACGGGGCAGAGACTGGAAAATCAGCAAAGAGGTTTACATACGCCAACTCACTAAAGAGTTCAGCGGGGCGCCTTGAGTGAAGCCCAAATAGAAACCCCAGCTCCTGAATCTGGACAATTTTCCTCCCGGAGTTCTTTGCAGAGAAGACGTTACATTTTATAAACCTTTCAAGTACGCTGAGAACAAGAGGCTTACCTCTACCTGTCTGCTGGAAGGACATTAGAATCTTGTTTTTAAGTACAATTCAATAGTTATATACTGGGAACATTTTGTTTTAGGGGTAATAGATGCCATCTACACATATTTAAATTTGTTCTGATCTAAGACATTATCCACCACTACCCCTTAATGAGGGATAAGATAAATCAGAATATTTGAAAAGGTTATATGGAAATGTGCTATTTGATAAGCTTAATTCACACACATACACACACACAAACACACGAACATACACACATGCATGTGCAGGCAATCACATGAACACACATATGTGCTCATATAAAAGAGTGTAATTGGAATTTTTCTCCATAGGGAATATTGTTCCTCCCAGAAGGTTGCAGGATAAAAGGTTTGGGACCAGATGTGGAATAGCTATCTTCAAGTAGTTAATCAGAGAAGCCCCAAAGACCTTTCCCCTCTGAAATAGTACAGGTTAGCACAAATATTCCTGGTTTCTCGCTAGAACTTGATGGAAAAACATGAAGATATCGTACACATTTGTCCCAGGGAACAGAGAAATCACATCAGGGCTGACCAGGAAATTTCCTCCCTGCTGGAAGGAAGTTTTTATTATACTAAATAATAAAATCAATAGCTTTTATCATACTTAAAGGTGTCATGTGGCTGACAGAGATTGGTGCGTCATCAACAGTCTTACCTGCCATGAACCCTGTGAACCACAATAATAATCAGTGTAGCAAGAACTGCCCATGAGTAAAGGATTGGTATAAATGCTACGAGGGTAACCAACTCCTTTTCGATTGGTCTTAAGAGCCACTCCACCAAAGGAAACATATGTCTGGTACTATAAATCTGTCCAAGAGCCCATGTTTGAAGAGGGGTAAACCTACAGCTATCATTCTGCTAAATGATATGGTATCAACCATCTTATAAGTTCATATCTCTCTACCCATAAATTAGTGCAGTTCTCAGATCTCATCAGAGAAGTTTCTTTAGATGGTGGAAAGAATTCATAGCAAAACTCAACTAAAGAATGTTCTTGGAGTGCTTAGCAATAAATGGAACATGAATATCACACTCTCCCAAAGGCTCAGACACCACTAATGAGGGACAGATGGAAATCTTGTAAGAGCCAGAGGCCAGGGAAGGACAGAGCAAAGTAGTACCTCCTGGGTATAAGACTGCTGCATTCATGCATTCAGAGTACCTGTGGTTGACTACACAGAACCAAGTCAGTCAACATTCCAACACAGACAAAAAAGGGACTCACCAACCCCAATCCATAACTGAAGAAATATGGGAAACTGATGGTTTCTGGGGAAGGAAGAGTCAGTTTTATGTGAGGGTGTAGACCCTGGTAAGTCAACTACTCTCAAGTAGGTGACTCCACACCCAGAAATATATGGGCAGAACAATTTGGACTCAATCAGATATTTTTTAAAAGAAGAGGATATGAAGTTGTTGGGGTTAGGGAAGTGTCATGGATCTTGGAGGAGTTAAAAGAAGTAGGGGTTAATGTGATAAAAAATGTGTTGCATGAAAATCTCAATAAATCAATAAAAACAATGCATTAAAACAAATCCACCCATGAAAATGAGAAAAGGTCATGAGTAACCCTCACTAACCAAGCATGTGACTGATCTTAGAACAGATACAATGAGCAATCTGTCCATAAGCTAAAGAAAACAAAAACCTGAGTTCCTTTATTCCAACTAAAAAGAAGATGTACATAATAAGTTCCCTCCTACTAAATCAGTACTTATTTTCTGAAAGGACACAGCTTTTTTGTGCACTTTGGCAGTATATAATCCAAGACCTAGAGGAACTGAACTCATGGAGAAAAAAAAAAAAAGAAACCCTGTCCTGAGGAAAAGGAATGAAGAGGGTCAGGTCTTCTGTGACACACTTGTCTGCAACTCTAGAAGCAAAGAACACAGGTCAGATATAGTTACAATTATTTCATGCCACTTCTTGTAGGAACCCTGACCTTTGCCTAATCCCAGAGTTCACACAATCTAATAATCAGGTCATCCTTACCTAATTATCTGGAAATTTATGTGTGGTGATTTAGGCAAATCTTCAAGAAAAAGCAAAAATGACTACTGTCCGTTTGGGGAATTTGCTAATGTCAGGAACTCTATCAAACACTTTAGATGAATTATTTGATCTTGTGATGATTACTGTGGCATACCACCCCAGTTTCCCTGTAGGAGCTGGAAGAATATTCTGGCTTCCTTGACTTAAAGGTCAATTCCAAAAGGATGCTCAGGAGGAGCTATGCTTATAGAAACAATGAAATACTCTACTGAAATTGCATTGCGATTGAGCATCTTCATTTGCCCTGTACTTTTGGTTTTGTCTCTCCTAAACCTACTCTCCAACAACGCTATTACATGAAAGGATGACGTTTGGGTTTTTTTCTCCTACAATACATATGTCCACAGTTACCCCTCTCTCTGCTCCTCACAGCTGAGAGTATTAAAGTTGATGTTTTTGCATTCCCAACCTATGATTGTTGACAACAGAAATGATCAGAAGAACTATGGAAAGAAATGTTGCCTCTGAATTATTGACAGTCTGCCACAAATGAGGACCCATCACTGGCAGAATGTGGGACCTAAGAGTCCTAGGCCTGTGGTAGCAGTGCACTGGGGAGCCTGCATCAGTGCTGAATGGGATCAGGCTAGACAGAAAAGCACTATAAAATTCCACACAACGAAGAGCTTCATAAAGAATAATGGTTATGAAGATGCTGGATTTAGAAACTGATAGTGGGGGGGCATGAATATATTGAAGAATAACAATGAAAGAGAAAGGGAAGTGTGAAGGTAAAGCTGGATACCAACAACAACCAAAAGTTTACAAACTCATGGAAACTAAACAATTCACTAATAAATGAAAATATAAATCAAGATGGAAATGAAGAAGAAAATTAGTTAAAAATTCTTTAAAATTGAATGAAAATAAAAACACATCATACCTAAAGCTGTGGGACAAAATGAGAGAAGTTCTAAGAGACAAGAATTTTTAAAAAGAATTTTTAAAAAATTAGCAATTTAATAGCATACCTGAAAGCTCTATAACAAAAGTAAGAAATAAGGCCCAAAAGAAATCAACAAGAAATAAACACAGGACTGAAATCAGTAAAATAGAAGCAAAATGAAAACAATACAAAGACTCAATGAAATGAAGAGTTGGTGCTTTAAGAAAAATAATAAGATTGATAAACCCTTGTTGAATTGACTAAAATATGGAGCAAGAATATCCAATTCAATAAAAATCATTGTTGAAAGAGGGGACATCGCAACAGACTCTGAAAAAAATCTAGAAAATTATCAGTACATATTTTAAAAATCTTACTTTACCAACTTGGAAACTGTAAAAGAAATGAGTAAATTTCTTGATATATACAATTTTCTAAAGTGAAATCAAGATAAGAAAAGCAATTTAAACAGAGCTATAGCCCCTAGTGAAATAGGAGCAGTCACTGAAAGTTGTCCAACTAAAGAGAGAGCTGGACCAGATGGATTCAGTGCAGAATTCTACCGGGTCTTCAAAGAAAAATTAATGCTGATTCATTTAAATTGCCCCCCGATATAGAAACTTGAGGAACATTGTGCAATTCTTCTTAGGTCACAATTACCCTATAACCTAAATCACATGAAGACCCAACAGAAGAGTAAAATTACTGACAAAGATTTCTTATGAACATAGATGCAAAAATTCTCAATAAAATACTAGCAAACTGAATCCAAAGAGTCCTCTTAAAGTCTCAGGAAGAAACCATCTTCTCCTGAAAGTTAGGCCCAATAGGTAGCATGGTTACCAAGCAGGGACAAAGTCCTGGATTTGATTCACAGTATCACAGGAACCAAGAGTACCATGTGCACTTGTGGCCCAGTACTTGGGAAACTTAACAGGAAGAATAGAGTTCAAGATCATCCTTAGTTCACGGTAAGTTTGAAGCCAACCAAAGCCACATGAGAGTGGCTTAGTTAAAAAGGAAAAAAATACAGAGAAGGAAAGTATCAAACCTAAAAAGACTCAACTGAAGTATCAGAGTTTCAGACTGTGAAAAAGACCACTACCCAAGCCAAATTAATACATAAAATTTGTATTATGTCTTAGTAAAAAAATAGATTAACACTATCCTTGATGTTGTGCCTGCTACTGATGATGACTACCATGCACTGAAGCCAGTTTATCCCATGTTTGCAGCAGTAGCAGCAGGTGTGGTATCTTTACTAGAGCAAGCTAGCTGAGTCTCAGTAGGTAGATTGTGTTTGCCAATCAAGTGAATCCTTCTGTCCATGTAGGTATTCAGAAGAACCACACACAATGACTTCAAGGATCGTGTCTTTCCTAGTTAAGATACCATTGCTATGATGAAGCACCATGACCAAAGCAACCAGGGGAGGAAATGGTTTGTTTGGCTTATACTTCCTTTTCAAGGTTCATCATGGAAGGACATCAGGACAGCACTCAAACGTTGCCAAAACCTGGAAGCAGGAGCAGATACAGAGGCCATGGATGGGTGCTGCTTACTGGCTATTCCTCATGGCTTTTTCAGTCTGCTTTCTTAAAGAACCAAGAACCACCAGCCCAGAGATAGAACCACCCACAATGGTCTGGACCCTCCCCCATCAATCACTAGTTAAGAAATGCCCTATAGACCTACCTACAGCCTGATTTTATAGAGGCATTTTCTTAATTGAGGTTCCCTCCTCTCAGATGAATTCGGCTTGTGTCAAGTTGGCATAAAACTAGCTAGCAAAATTGACCACTTGTCAGTTTGACACACAAACACATCACCATTAAGTCACAACCTTTCCTTTCTCATTTTGCATCCATTATGTAGCTGATGTCTGAAGGGATCAGACCTAAGCCTCTCTCTATCCTGCCTCCTAGGCAGTAAATTGTAACTTGAGTCTCCACTTCCTCTTTGAAAATAGGGAAGTAAGCCAGAGTAATACTGTTGGGGACTTTCCTGCTATCCTTGGGCTCTTGACCTTAGTTATTGCAGCCATACTGTATGAATGAACATCCACCTTGAAGAGTTTGAGAAGGAAGTACACACTTGCAGGGCATGTGCTCTGAAAGAGGACAGACCAGCAGTGTGACTCCTGACTCGAGTTTCTCCCTACCCACCCAACACCCCATACCCATTGTCAACCTCCTTCTCTCCCTCCCTCCCTCCGTAGGCTTGGGATCATCAGGAAGAGGGAACAGAAAAATTGTAAGAGCCAGAGGTGGTGAATGCCAGCTCCTCACATGTCTCCCTCATTCTCAAATCTTTGTTTATTGCTGTTATACATATGTGTGTGCTTATGTGTGTGTTTATATGTGTGTGTGTGCACATGCAAATATAAAAATGCAACCTGAAAAATCTGCTTTTGTTGTTTGGGTACATATGGTTCCAGGGCTGACTACTTTGTGTTGGTAACCAATTAGGAGGCTCATGCTTAGAGAGAGGCTAGTTTACCCTCCTCAGTGGTCATTACTTACCTGTGATTCTTTGCCTAAAAGTGGAACCTCATAAAATTATCCTACCTTCCTTGTTAGCAAGTCTATTAATGTCATCGTTCAGGCCTTGTTCTTGCAGTCATTCCTAAGAAGGGCAATCTCACAGTAGACTTTGTGGTATTCTGGTTCTTACAATCTTCTGAAGGCTGCTCCACATTGTTACCCGAGCTGTAGATGGAGGAGCTCTGCAGATGGACCCTTTGGAGCTTGAGTCCCCACTATCCACTGACCTTTGCATTGTACCCAATTGTGATTTTTCTGTACTAATTTCCATTTGCTGTAATGGGAGGCATCTTTGATGAGGAGTGAGAGCTACACTTATCTGTATATATGAGGATAATATTTAGAATATTATTAAGAATTATGTTGATCTAATGGTCAGATTTTAATTGCTAATTTTATTGTGAAATCCACTTAATCTCTGTAGGCAAAGTCCCTATTCCATAAAGTGGCAATAAATTTTCATTTCCTAAGGCTGACAGAATATATGGGAGGTGATATATAGCCAAGAAAACATTTTCAAATAAGGTAAACATATCCCATCATTGTTTGTGATTATGGTTATTGTCAAGGATTACTTTAGTTTTTATCAGATGACTTATATGAAGCACTGGGTGAACATGCACTATAAATGTTGAGCAATTTGGAAAACCACATGTGAATATAATTATTTTAATAAGTACTAACAAACCCAAATCATCTGGTTATGCAGCAACTTCCCAACCAAAAGTTGCCTAATATGACCTAATAAAGATGCCTCTCAACTGAAGAATGGATAAAGAAAATGTGGCACATTTACACATTAGAGCACTACTCGGCAGTTAAAAACAATGACATCTTGAAATTTGCATGAAAATGGACGGCCAAGATCGAAAACACTGATGACAACTTCTGCTGGAGAGGATTTATCCCTACTGCTTGTACTAGCTTTTTAGGAACCAATTCTCTTTGGATGGATACTTTGCTCAGCCTAGATATAGTAGGGAGGGCCTTGAGCCTCCCCAAAGCAATGTCCCTTACCCTCTCTGAAGATTGGATGGGGGTAGAGTGGAGGGATAAGTGGAGAGAATGGGAGGAGAGGAGGGAATGGGAACTTGGATAGGTATGTATAATGAAAAAAGATAGTTTGTTTTCTTTTAAAAAATAAAAATTAAATAAAATTTCTAAGAAAGTATTAAACTGAAAGCTGTGATATACACACAAAAGACCTGTTGCAGACGTGTGTAGGCCTGTGCTTGCTCACAGTCTCTGTGAGTTTACGTGAGCTTTCTTCAGTTGATTAAAAGGTTCCTTCCTCCCAGATGACTCTAGATTATATCAAGTTGACAAAAAGTAAATCTAGCCAGCACAGTGTCTGCCGGATTTCACTCCAGGACCTTATTTCTCTCTTATCTCTTCCCCACTCCCCATCACTCTATGGTTCTTATAAATTTTGCTACTGTTGAAATTGCTTTCGCCAGTGCCTCTACACGGGAACCACAGCTCTTCCTTAGACAGTGAGAAGCATTTTGAACAGAGTGAGGATTCTTGCCTCAGCTCCCTGGAGAAGTTATCAGATCTGTGTCTGGATGATGGGCATCCAAAGCATGGCTTCCCAACTTCTCAGTTGTCTGTCTTTAAGCAAGTCATCATTCTCAGCCTCCGCACGCCATCTGTGAATTGGTAATATTGACAAAACAATAATGCCTCATTTATAACCCTATTCGGAGGATTACCTGTGCTGACCTAGAAAGTACAGATTCTCACACTGGTCTTTGGCTTTCTGGTTTATCTCTATAGATTGATATAGATTGAATTTGCCTATTTCGTGGACTAAGAAGTTGTTTTCCATTCTGTTTCTTTCAACTACCAGTAGCAATGCAATGAAGATTTATTTACAGATTCTTCTTATTCTAGTTTAATTGCTTTTTGCATTTTTTATTAGTTCTTTGAGAATTTTGATCATATTTACCCTCTTTCCTCAATTCTCCCCAGGTTGATCGCACCTTCCCTACCCACCCAACCTTGTATCCTCTTACGTGTTTGTTTGTTTGTTTGTTTGTTTGTTTGAACCATCAAATCCAACTTGTGCTGTCCTTATTCTCAGGATTTTGGCCTTCCACTAGAGCATGGCTGACCTCCCAGGGACCACACCCTTAAAGAAAGCTAGCTCTCCCTCTCCCAAATGGCTATCTATTAATTTTCAGACTGGGTGGGACTTTACACACCTCTTCCACCTCCACGCTCTGTTTGGTCTGGCTTCAGCCTGCACAGTTCTTGTGCAAGCTGTAATAACTGCTGTGAGTTTGTAGGTGCAACTGCCCTGTTGTGTCTAGAAAACAGCTTCCTTGCAATCATTCTGCACCTCTGGCTATTACAATTGTATACACTCCCCCCTACTGAAAAGACCCTTGAGCCTTTTTATATGTCCCTAAACCTGGACTTTCTGAATCAAAGGACTTGTATTTTATCAGTGTGTTTAAAATTATGACCGAGTTCCAAGAGTGTTAGATTATATAACTTTTCACAAATTCAAAACATCAAAAACCTTGAGAAAATAGAAATTGACATCAAATTCATCTAGATATGGAAGATTCTATAATTTGGTAGAAAATGTTGACAGTCTCAGAAGAAAATTCAACAGACATGCTGACTTTGGGGTTTCCAGACATGACTCGGATCACATATGATTTATCACTGAGAAGTACCTCTGGCAAGGACTGGAGAGAACCAAGTCATACTGGATGCTCTCTAAGATCTATTACAAAGCTTCCTGGGTTTTCTGTCTTCAAATCAATCACTTGATGACTGTGCTCATTTTCTTAGTGTGTTACATTCCTCCTAGAGATGTGTCAGATTGTCACCTGTGGCTAATAAGACTCACTCACCTAAGGCTGATAAGAGCAAATGATGGACATAAAGGTCAGTATACTCCTTATATCAGTATATCCCAGAGTGTACAAGCTCACATGGGCCGAGAGTCACAAGGTGCTATGAGCATCAGAGAAAGAACGTTCTAGAAAAGATGTATCTGAGTTAATACTCTCCTAACACATAATGAGAGTTATTAGAAGTGCTGGGAAGGACAGCCTTAGGGGCACTGCAAAGGAAAAAAGACTCTTTTCTGTTCCCTACACAAGCTAACTCAGAACCCTTGTGTAACTAGACAGCAGGTATCCATGACCTGGCTCCCACTATGAGTCAAAATAAAAGCTACACTCATAGATTGCATGCTGCAGTTCCAATTGTGAACACACGTGGTTCCAACAATAAGCCTATAAAGTAGACAAGACCATAATCTGTGTTATAACATTGTAGAAACTAAAGCACGGAGTCGAAATGGATTACCTAATGGGATACAGTAGGTCAGCAGCAAAGTCATGTAAAACTGAGACTCAAGACTTTTATACAGGGACCATGATATCACTGAAAACTTTTAAGATGGTACATTTCTTGCTAGAGAAGACACAAGCTGGATCCCAAGGCCTGGTCCTGGAAACATGGAGAGGAAACAAAGGTGAAACACGATTAATAAAAACTCAGAGAGAAAAACATGACTTCAGTCTGAAGATCCAAAACCAGAGCAGCCAGCCACTGGCTCTTACCTCGACCTCAGTTGCAAATGGCAATCCTGCCTCCAGGAATCTCAGAATGAGACTGTATCTGAGAGCTGGCTCCTGCCATTTTATAATCCTCTTTAGAGCTGGGATTAAAGACATGCACCACTGGGACTAAAGGCATGCACCACCTGGTTTCTATGGCAACCAGTGTGGCCATTGTTATTATAGAGGTATAACCAGTGTGGCCATTTTTATTAAAGGTGTGTATTACCACTGCCTGGGTAGGACTGACCCGTGAAGCTGTTTTACTCTCTGATCTTCAGGCAAGCTTTATTTGTTAAAATACAATTGAAATGCCACTACACCAAGGAATAAGAGAAGAAGTTGTCTTTCTAGGAGCTGTAAAGTGTAAAGGTGTAAGTGTCTCAGTTTCCATAAACAAAGTGAACTTTTATATTTTAAAAAGAAAACATGGTTGGATCTCAGCTCTTAAGAATATAGACTGCTCCTGCTGAGGATCAGAATTCAGTTCTCAGAACACACAGCAGTTCTGAGTCACCTATGATTCCAGATCAAGAGTATCTGATGACTCTGGCTTCCTCATGCATATGCCTGTGTGTGTGTGTGTGTGTGTGTGTGTGTGTGTGTGTGTGTGTGTGTGTAACAAACACAAAGACTTGGGAATAAAACTTTCCTAATGGCTCTGCAGATGAGGGAATAGGAAGTGACACTCTAGGAGAAAATGCCCGTTCTCACAGACTCGCAGTCCTAACTGCACAGAAGTCTTCTCCACAGGGCTCTGCGACAAGCGAGAAAGGAAGAGCCTAAGAGAGGTAACTCACTGAAAGAGTGATAAGGGTGAGAAGTGAGGAAGTAAGGACACAGTAAAGGGGATGCGGTCCTACTTGGCAGAGAGGATCAAATACTTAGACAATGCTACTACTAATTATATAAGTTCACCCATGCCTAGAGGTGGTAAGAACCAAAACAAATCTGTTTACATTTGAAAAAAACCTGCAAACTAGCGTTCCAAAGATGTATTCAATACTAAATAGAAATCTCATTAAACAGATCCTAATATAAACAAGTTCATATTTTATTCTAACAACACACAATTTTAATAATATCTTTTTAAGTTCTATAAGTATGACTGGACTTAAGACATTGGTAAGGAAGTCCTAAACTAACAAGCATTTGTAAGAATCCTCCAAATCCCATGCACTAAGATTCTGTTTTATAAATGTGAAATATTGAGATTTTCTGTTTTACCTTGTGAGGCAGATCTGGTTTTATTCATATTTACCAAATAGAAGGACTGAGCCTCGGTCAGTATCCTAAGTAAAGAAAGAGCTGCCTCCAGCTCCTCACTCCTACTACTACTCCATATTGTGTTAGATATAAACACTGAGAAGAAAATGAAGCTGGGGTTCATAGCTACCAGGGAAGTATTGCCCAACTCTCTTACTCTTTTTTGAAATAAATTGATCAGAGACAGGGAGGGGAGCAGAGAAAACTGTATAGCTCAATAAAATTATTTTAAAAAAATAAAATGATCAAAACCAAGATAATTGGCTCTTAAGCATAGCTTTGAGGCAATGGTAGCTTCATTACGGATAGATGTCTGGAAGGGCTACAACAACAATAGACAAATAGACATGCTGGACAAAGCTACATTTTCATGGCTAGAGTCTGGAACAAAACAAGGGTACTTGCTTTTGCCAGTATTATTCAGTGAGTTGAACACATTTTAATGAGCACATTAAAGGAGGAAAAGAGATGAGCTCTCCAAATTGGGCAGGGGGAAAACAAACAATCCATGCTTACAAATGACACGGCTCTATATACACCAAAAAAAAAAAAAAACTACTACATTACAAAACTCTGTGAACTGGTATATTTAGTAAAGTTATGACATAAAATAAACACACAAATAAGTAGTTTTTATATATTAATAATAAGCTTTCTGATTAAAAAAAAGCAAGAAAGTCATGCCATAAACAACAGCTACAAGAGACAAACATGTTATGTACTCACTTATAAGTAGATATTAGCTGTTGAGTAAATGGTAATCACAATACAACCTGCAGGCTCTAAGGGAGACACATGGATCTCCCTGGGAAGGAGAAATAGAATAGACTTCGTGGGTGGACTAGGAGCAGATGGAAATGGGACAGGAGGAATCAGGTGTTGAGGGAGCGATGGAGGGAGCGAGTACAGTAAGAGACACCTAGAATTGCAGGGCATTGCGGGGCGGAGCAATGTGAAAATCTAGTACAGCAGAAACTCCCAGGATTCAAAGGAAAGCTAATACCAATACTCTACAAATTATTCCACAAAATAGAAACAGAAGGAACATTGCCAAATTTGTTTTAGGAGGCCACAGTAACTCTGCTATTCAAACTACACAAAAACTTGGCTAAAAAGAGAATTACAGACCAATAACCCTCATGAACGTTGATGCAAAAATACTCAATAAAATACTGGCAAACCAAATCCAAGAACATATAAAAAATATCACCCACCATGATCAAGTTGGTTTCATCCCATAAATGCAGGGATTGTTCAGTATACAAAAATCTGTCAATGTAATCCATCATATAAACAATCTGAAAGAAAAAAAAATGATCATCTCATTAGACATTGAAAAGGCATTTGACAAAATTCAATACCCCTTCATGATAAAAGTTTTGAAGAGATCAGGGATACAAGGAACATACATAAATATAATAAAAGCAATATATAGCAAGCTGACAGCCAACATCAAATTAAATAGAGAGCTGGGTGGTGGTGGCGCACGCCTTTAATCCCAGCACTTGGGAGGCAGAGGCAGGCGGATCTCTGTGAGTTCGAGGCCAGCCTGGTCTACAAGAGCTAGTTCCAGGACAGGAACCAAAAGCTACAGAGAAACCCTGACTCGAAAATCAAAAAAAAAAAAATTAAATGGAGAAAACTCAAAGCAATTCCACTAAAATCAGAAACAAGAAAAGGCTGCCCACTCTCTCCATATCTATTGAGTACTTAAAGTACTCACATTTCTAGCCAGAGCAATAAGAAAATAAAAGGTTATCACCAGGGGATAAAACTGAAAAGGAAGAAGCCAAACTTTTGCTATTTGTAGTTGATGTGATATAATATATAAGTAATCCCCAAAATTCTACCAAGGAATTCCTACAGCTGATAAACACCTTCAGTGAAATGACTGGATACAAGATTAACTCAAAAAACTCTGTAGCCCTCTTACATACAAATAATAAAAAGACCGAAAAAGAGATCAGGAAAACAGCACACTTCACAATAGCCAAAGACAATATAAAATATTTTAGTGTAACTCTAACCAAGCAAGTAAAAAACTTGTATGACAAGAACTCTAAGTCTTAGAAAGAAATAGGAGAAGATATCAGAAGATAGAAGATCTCCCATGCTCATGGATTTGTAGGATTAGCATAGTAAAAATTGGTCATTTTACCAAAAGAATCCACAAATTCAATGCAACCCCCATCAAAATTCTAGCAAAAATTTGTGATGATATTTTGTTTATGCTTTAACAAATAAAGCTTGCCTGAGTATCAGAGAACAGAGCTAGCCACACTAGTGATCCATAGACGCCTAGCAATGGTGGCACACACTCAGGAAACAGAGGCAGGTGGATCTCTGTTAGTTCAAGGCCACCCTGGTCGACACAAAATTGATCCAGTCTAAAAGAGAAACAGAGCTCACACAAAGGTCATCCCAGCACTTGATATCACATGTCTTTAATCCCAGCACTAAGGAGGTGGAGACAGGAGTGATATGGTTGGATGGAGAGAAAATTATAAGGCAGAGGAGACTGGAGTTCAGTGCAGTCTGAGGCAGAGATCTGAAGCACTCAATCTGAGCAGCAGTGAGTCTGAGGCTGCAGTCTGAGGATAAGACCGCCCCTTTGGTCTGAGCATGGATAGAGGTAAGAGCTCTAGTGGCTGGCCACTCTGCTTCTCTGACCCTTCAGGTTTTTTTTACCTTGTGTTAGCTGACTCTGAATTTTTATCAGTGAAACCAATTAGAATTCATGCTACCCGCTTCTTTACATAACTTGAAAGAAAAATACTCATTCCATATGGAAAAACAAAAAACCCAGAATATCAAAAAGAATCCTGTATAATAAAATAAGTGTTGGAGGCATCACCATTCCTGATCTCAAGCTCTATACTTAGTTATAGTAATAAAAAAAAACAGCATGGCATTGGCATAAAAACAGACAGGTGGATCAATGGAATTGATTCAAAGACCCAGACCAGACACAAATTTACACATCTATGGACACCTGATTTTTTACAAAGAAGCCAAAATCACACAATGGAAAAAAGAAAGCATCTCCAACAAATGGGGCTGGCATAACTGGATGTCAGCATGTAGAAGAAAGCACAACGATCCATATCTATCACCATGCACAAAACTCAAGTCCAAGTGGATCTCAACGTAAATCCAGTCACACTGAAGCTGATAGAAGAGAAAGTTGGAAATTGCCTTGAACATTTTGACACAGGACAGTTGTTTGGCACAACTTCCTGAATAGAATACTATAAGCACAGACACTAATACTGACAATTAATAAATGAGACCTCATGAAACTGAAAAGCGTTCTGTAAGGCAAAGGACGCTGTCAATAGGACAAAAATAGGCAGCCTTCAGAATGAGAAAAGATCTTCACCACCCCTGTATCTGATAGAGTGCTGATCTCCAAAATATATAAAGAACTCAAGAAAGTAGACATCAAAATACCAAATAATCCAATTTATAAATGGGCACAGACCTAAACAGAGAATTCACAACAAAATTTCAGATGGCAGAGAAACACTTAAAGTAATATTCATAATCCTTTTACATCAGGGAAATGTAAATGAAAACGACTCTGAGATTCCATCTTACACCTGTCAGAATGACTGAGATAAAAAACACAAGTGACAGCTTACAGTGGTGAGAATAGGGAACAAGAGGATCACTACTCCTTTGCTTGTGGGGAGTGCAAACTTGTACAGCCACTTTGGAAATCAATATGATGGTTTCTCAAAAACAGGGAATCAATCTGTCTCAAGCCCCAGCTGTATCACGTTAGGGCATATTCCCAAAGGGTGCTCAATCATACCACAAGGACACTTGCTCAACTATGTTCGTAGCAGCTTTCTTTGTAATAGTCAGAACCTGGAAACAACCTAAAAGTCCTTCCACCAAAGAATGGATAAAGAATTTGTGGCTATTAAAAACAACAACATCAGAAAATTTGAAGGCAAATGGATAGAACTAGGACAAATCATCCTGAGTGAAGTAACTCAGACCCATAAAGATAGCCACGGTGTGTCCTCACTCATAAGTGGATATTAGCTGTAAAATAAAGGATAACTGAGCTACAATCTACAGATCCAGAGAGGCCAGGTAACAAGGAGGGCCCAAAGGAAAATGCATGGATCTCCCTGAGACAGGGAAATAGAAGAAATCTGAGCAGACTGGGGGTGGGCGCAAAATACTGAACGAGATGACTAGAAAAGGGCAGAGGGCATTTTAGGGTCAGGTAGAAACTTGGTATAAGGAAAAGTCCCACAAATCTTCAAGGATGATCCCAGCTCAGACTCCTAGAAATCATGGATGTGTAGTCCATTGTGATTAGATTGGTGACTACCCCAATTGTCATCAGAGAGGCTTCATCCAGTAACTGATGGAAACAGATGCAGAGACCCACAGCCAAACATTAGGCAGAACTTAGAGAATCCTGTTGAAGAGAGGGAAGAAGGATTGTAGGAGCTAGAGGTGCCAAGGGCATCACAAGAAAACCCACAAAAACAACTAACCTGTCTTATAGGAACTCACAGAGTCTGAAAGAACAACCAGGGATCCTGCATAGAACCAACATAGGCCCTCTACATATATGTGACAGTTGTGTACATTTTTCGACTTGTAAGACTCAACAGTAGGAGCAGAGGCAAAAAAGGTCTACAAACTTTTAAGCTTGCATAAGGCTACAATCTAGACTGTATAACTCAGGAAACCCACACATTTTTAGAAATAAATTAAATAATAGGCAAACAATCTAAACAGACATTTCTCAAAAGAAGACTCACAAGTGGCCAACAAGCGCACACACAAATGTTCCATATCACTGACCATCAGTCAAATACAGTCCTAATCACAATGAGACATAATGAGATAGAACCTCAATCCAGGTAGAATGGCTACTACCAAAAGACCAAAGGAAAATGAAAATTGCTGGTGAGGATGCTGAGGAGGAGGCCCTCTCATATCCTATTCATAGGGATGCAAGGCAGTATGACCATCATGGTAAACAGAATACAATGGAGCTGCCTCATAATCAGGCACTCCAAAAGAAATGAATATGATTATGTTTAACAGATTCTTCCACTCCTGTGCAGTGAAGTCCTCAACAGCCAACAGGTGATCTGAGGCAATGAACTTGAAGACATTATACAAAGTGAGAAAAGACAGAAACCAAACAATAGTATCACAGCTCTCATTCTACAAGAAACAAAAAGTTAATCTCACAGATGAGTGTGGTTATTCATTAGATATTGAAACATAGAGGGAAGACAAAAAACATTCATAACCAAAGCCCCAAAATATAGAAAATCAGAAGACACGAGTTCCACTGTTCAACAGGCAACTGTTTTCTACAACAATCTATGATGTATTTCACAACAAAAAGTGTGTGCAAGGAACCAACACAGAAATGGCTGTTTGAGGAGATGGAAGTGTTTGTTAGCTTGATTTGATCACTATATGGTGTACACAGGTACAGGACTGTCATGTCACATTTCATAAATGCATATGAATATTGTGTCACAATTTGAAAAGTATAATAAAGTTGTCTTCTACAAAATCAATTCAAAAACAGCACCATGACCCCGGTTGCTGGAAGAGAAATCTGTCTTTGGAAATGACACATCCCGTCTGTTATGTGTCACTGTGAGCAGATGTTCAGTTTGTGGGGAAATGTGCTTTCCTAATTTCCTCATTTGTGTCACTTCCCCGCACCCATTACCCATCTGGTACTGTTCGATGAATCCCCCAGATGTCATCGGGCATTGCTACGAACTAGGATTCTTCGACTGACAACTTCCAAGACAAAAGAAGATGTCCCTTAGTAAAATAATATTATTTAAAGAAATCTTTTCTGAGAACCCAAACAACTGAAAGATGAAGCAGTAGAGTGTGCATGTTGTTCTGTGCCACACCTCAGCGCCACACCTCCTGGGTATTCAGTCGCAACCCTGCCGTGCCAGACACACAACAAAGCCACGTCAGCCTGTAGCTCAAGAAACAACTTATTACAAAATGTCTTCCTATTGGCTAATGAAAGCAGACTGATTTGATTCAGTTCCTATACTGAGTCAAAACAAGATTCTTTTACTAAAAAGTTTAAGGATGGCAATATTTTAAAGGCATAGAATGAATGCTCATAATTTGATATGATTTTTAAATCAAGACACATTGTGATTTTTGTAATTTTGTTTTTTTTTTTATAAAGCTAACATTTTAAAATGTTCTCACTGCCTCATTAATGAATTGTGGAAATGAAGTTGAATTTCACAGAAATATTTGAGTGTTGAAAACAGTCACCCCGCCCCACGAAACATCTGTGTTGGACTCTCGACTTGAATGTACTCCAGAAAGCAGCAGTCGTTAGACAAGATGTGCTTCCTACACTCACCAGTGGAGATTGAGACTGATTTTTGAGATGAAGGATGCCAAAAGGTTTCTAACACAGATTTCGACTGATTCAGTTCAACATGTACTCACTCTGCGTACTCTGTGCCACACCAGTTTCTAACACAGATTTCGACTGATTCAGTTCAACATGTACTCACTGTGCGTACTCTGTGCCACACCAGTTTCTAACACAGATTTCGACTGATTCAGTTCAACATGTACTCACTCTGCGTACTCTGTGCCACACCAGTTTCTAACACAGATTTCGACTGATTCAGTTCAACATGTACTCACTGTGCGTACTCTGGGCCACACCAGTTTCTAACACAGATTTCGGCTGATTCAGTTCAACATGTACTCACTGTGCGTACTCTGTGCCACACCAGTTTCTAACACAGATTTCGGCTGATTCAGTTCAACATGTACTCACTCTGCGTACTCTGGGCCACACCAGTTTCTAACACAGATTTCGACTGATTCAGTTCAACATGTACTCACTCTGCGTACTCTGGGCCACACCAGTTTCTAACACAGATTTCGGCTGATTCAGTTCAACATGTACTCACTCTGCGTACTCTGTGCCACACCAGTTTCTAACACAGATTTCGGCTGATTCAGTTCAACATGTACTCACTGTGCGTACTCTGGGCCACACCAGTTTCTAACACAGATTTCGACTGATTCAGTTCAACATGTACTCACTGTGCGTACTCTGGGCCACACCAGTTTCTAACACAGATTTCGGCTGATTCAGTTCAACATGTACTCACTGTGCGTACTCTGGGCCACACCAGTTTCTAACACAGATTTCGGCTGATTCAGTTCAACATGTACTCACTGTGCGTACTCTGGGCCACACCAGTTTCTAACACAGATTTCGGCTGATTCAGTTCAACATGTACTCACTCTGCGTACTCTGGGCCACACCAGTTTCTAACACAGATTTCGGCTGATTCAGTTCAACATGTACTCACTCTGCGTACTCTGTGCCACACCAGTTTCTAACACAGATTTCGGCTGATTCAGTTCAACATGTACTCACTGTGCGTACTCTGGGCCACACCAGTTTCTAACACAGATTTCGGCTGATTCAGTTCAACATGTACTCACTCTGCGTACTCTGGGCCACACCAGTTCTCCTACCTGCTTCTAAAATTCTAAGGCGAGTATGAAGAGTGTGCTCTCCAGCTCACCGGAGTAGTATTGCTTAAAGAAATCATGTATATTAAGAGTGTTCAGTTCTTAGGTGATAGGCAAGAAGGTAGGTAGGTAGGTAGGTAAGTAGGTAGGTAGGTAGGTAGGAGATAGATAGATAGATAGATAGATAGATAGATAGATAGATAGATAGATAGGAGAAATGATAGATAGATAGATGATAGCTAGATAGCTAGATAACTAGATAGCTAGATAGATGATAGATAGATAGATAGATAGATAGATAGATAGATAGATAGATAGATAGATAGGAGAGAAATGATAGATAGATAGATGATAGATAGATAGATAGATAGATAGATAGATAGATAGATAGATAGATAGATAGATAGATAGATAGGAGAGAAATGATAGATAGATAGATGATAGATAGATAGATAGATAGATAGATAGATAGATAGATAGATAGATAGATAGATAGATGATAGATAATTGACTGAAATGATTGACATAATCAAGTTAATTGATATATCCATGACCAAAATTATATGCACACACATGCACACACACACATACATACACATTTGCTTCTATGCCTTTGACATTTTCAGGTTTCATATGTAAATGAAATCATAGAGTATTGGTGTCCATGTGCTTAGTATGTTCAACTTACTATAATGTTCTCCAGTGTAATCTACTGTGTCAAAAAGGCCAAAGAATGAACTTTGCTTTGGCTTAAAAAGGAAGATTATGAGGCTGGAGAGATAGCTAAGTGGGTAATAGCACTTATTACATAAGGATAGGGAACTGAGTTCAGAACCCAGAACCTACATAAAAAGCTAGGAATGACCATGCAGGGACTGACACCCCGTGTTGTTGAGCCATCACGGTGTTATTGAGGATCCCTGAAGCTTGGTGGCTACCAGCGTAGCTCTAAATTCCTTAAGAGACCCTGTCTCAAGGTGGAAAGGCAGAAAATTATATAACAGGACACATGCCATCTTCTTTTGGCCTCCACACATTATAGACATATATATAAACACACATATACATACACACAAGCATACGTACCACATACACACATACAAACTCACAAAGAGATTAAAAACCAAGTATGGTAGTACATGCCTGTAATCCATGGGAAATGAAGGCAGGAGGATCAGGAGCTCAAAGACATCCTTATGCGTTCAAAGTCAGTCTGGGCTATATAAGATGCTATCTCAAAAGAAAAATTTTTAAAAGCAGATAGGACTTTAGCAATAAACAAATGTGAAACATTGCCTACCACATAGGAAATAAAAGCAGTGACTGAGTGTCAGATCAAATGAAGTAGCTATTCCTGTGCTGTAAGGCTGCCCTGAAGACTCTGAGGTTTACTGCACAGAAGCAAATTTTCATTATCTTGAATTTTTATCTTAAAATGAAAATTGGACATGTTTTTATAAATCATGCAGAAAAAATAATGCAATTATTTCCATACGTTTGTTCCATTTTCATCTGAGTATATTTTAAAAATCATTACTATGAATTTCTTCAAGAAAAGCCAACATGATCTATTCATTAAATAAAATATATGTGTCAAAAATAATACTTTCCTATTTTAAACTAGTTTTTCATATGCTTATTTTACAAAACTGTTGCAGGAAAAGGTCTTCTCTCTAATCCTAGATTTGAAAAGCTAAAAAATTCCATATGAACAATATGGCAAGATATTTTGCTTTATTAGTGCTGTTTTTTTTTCAGTACTAGAGATTGACCCATGGCCTTGTGCATGCTGGACAAGTGCATGCCACTGAGCTGTATGCTCCTTATTAATCCTGATTGCTATTAGTTCCAGAAATAACGTACTTCAGGTGGTTTCCTCAACTAAAGCCAGCACACGAAGTACACAATGCAAAGTAGGTTGATATTATTAATCCAAGGCAAGACGCTGCTGGTGTGTAACCTGGGAAATAACAGAAGAACACATTCAGCTCATATCTGATGTATCATTATTTGGTTTTCTCAAGTTTGTTTAAAAAAATTATAGAAGAAAAGGAAGAAATCAACTCCTGACTTCTCGAACCAGCATTCTGAGTGAAAAGGAAAACCATCTTCCCTCAAGGTGCCTTTTTTTTTTAACAATAGGTAGTCTATAATCCAAACAAACAATTTAGTTTCCATCTTGTGGTCATTTTAGTAAAATACATGAAAATGAAATTATATAAGTGACATTCTTTCCTTCTGACTTACAATGCTCAATTCACTGGAGTTCCTACTGGACACATCAGAATTCATCTGGGAAGCTTCACGCTGCTCCATCTGTCCCATGATTTGCCACAGCTATGCGCTGAGAACCTACAAACTCAAGGTGACGAGTAGGTCAGGATGTGGAGAGACAGGCAGTGGACTGCGAGTCCTCAAGAGCTTGTAGACTGGCCAAGGGAAAAGGAAACATACTTCAAAAAAACATGGCAACCCAAAATGGATTGAGAACTTAACCAAACGTCCCCAAAGGAAGAAAGGGACGAAATTATGTCTAATTGAGAACCACCACACCAGAATAAGGAATTGCACCTCAAAAAATGAGAAATTGCACATAATATGTATGCATACTTATGTATATGTGTGTATGCATGCGTGTGTGTGTTTGTGTGTGTGTGACTATGTATTCATATAAATATCTTACCCAAAGCAATAAACAGTTTTAAGAAACTTTGGCTTCAGTTGGAACTCTTAATGCTAGCGACTGCTTCTCTCACTGGAATGAATAGCTGGAGTCGCATATGTACGGTTGTACAGAAGAAATCTCATCTACAGTCCTCATTCAGTCTTGATGCTTACAAGGGGTGAGCAGTGGCTGACAGTCTCTACACAGACCAGGATGTCAAGATGGAGACTGAAACCTGACTTTTAAACACCAAGGCAGCTCTTAACTTGAGGAATCTCCTCGTTCCACTGAACTGCCAGGAGTTTCCCTCCTTTATTGATTGTAGGTCCACAGCCTGAGTCCGCAAAACTTGCCAAGAATCTGACACTTTACAGGCTCACTTGGAGAAGCAGCACCGCACAGACAACGCACAGGAACACAGAGAAAGCAGGTGGCTAGACTGGGTTGTCGCCACAAAGATCTGAACCCTCTGACCCCCACCAGAACCGGTCATGGGCATAATGCCCGTACACACATGCAGGCAAACACTAAAAACATAAAACAGAAGAATTCTTTCTATTGATTTTATTGAGCTCTACATTTTTCTCTGCTCCCCTCCCTGCCTCTCCTCTCCCTTTAACCCTCCCCAATGATCCCCATGCTCCCAATTTACTCAGGAGATCTTGTCTTTTTCTACTTTCCCTGTAGATTAGATCCATGTATGTCTCTCTTAGGGTCCTCATTGTCTAGGTTCTCTGGGTTGTGATTTGTAGGCTGGTTTTCTGTGCTTTATGTTTAAAAAAACACTTATGAGTGAGTACATATGATAATTGTCTTTTTGTGTCTGGGTTACCTCACTCAGTATGATGTTTTAGAGCTCCATCCATTTGCCTACAAATTTCAAGATGTCATCATTTTTCTCTGCTGTGTAGTACTCCATTCACATTTTCCTTAACCATTCTTCGGTTGAGGAGCATTTAGGTTGTTTCCAGGTTCTGGTTATGACAAGAATGCTGTTGTTATTATAGTTGAGCACATGTATGTCCTTGTGGTATGATTGAGTATCCTTTGGATATATACCCAAATGTATTGCTGGGTCTTGAGGAAGGTTGTTTCCTAATTTCCTGAGAAATAGCCATACAGATATCCAAAGGGACTGTATACAAAGAACTCAAAAAATTGGTCATCAAATGAACAAATAACCCAATTTTTAAAATGGAGTACAGAAAAAACAGTAAAGAAGTCTTTTTAAACCAGCTCAGTTGTCAGCCTTCCAGTGATGTCATCAGGGATCCAAGATGTTTTCGTCTTTCCTCCTACTAGTCTATCGGCTTTTGTCCTCATTATTGTTTCAGGATTCACCAAAGACTGCAATGTCGTAGACTTCATCTCTGCATCCCAGCAGGAAGGAAGACAGAAAGGAATATATGGACCTCCACCAGCTCACTGGCTAGAACTGGGTCACACAGCCTCTTTTTCTATATATAAAAAGAACTCTAAGATTGTGGCTTTCATAATTTAAAGTATCCATGGTTAGCAAATGGAGATCAGTTCACCCAGGCTATGAGACCTACAGGAGGTCTCATATAGGAGGTTTCATATGACTTCCAAAATTCCCCCTATTTAATTTCTGCTGCTTTTAATCCCAATCATGTTGGGAAGCTTTTACTAATAAGCACAAATCCTCTGAAAAGGGTGATTAGTGGCTTGAGATCCTCTTGCCTTTGCTTCCAGCATCTCCCATGAACTAACAGATGATACTGAGTCTCCTATTCTAGAGTTGACTTCGTTCCATATCCAGAGAGGTAGGCTCACTTGACCTTAGTCCCCCCCACACACACTTCCTCTCTTCAGCCCACTCAACTTTCCATTGCATGCTACAAGCTAGAGACCGAGGTTGATGGTTAGGAACTGCACCCTCCCAGCAGTAGCTCCTGCTTAGGACTTAACCACCACTGCTCACCCATGAAAGCCACAGAGCAACAGCGGTAGCACCGATAGCTTCCAGTAAGGGCAGCCGCCCTTCCTCTTCCTTGGCCCTTTGACCATGGTTGAGATTTTCTTGAACATCAAACATAAATGTGGAAGCTTCCTGCTATTTTTTAAACTAAGGAAAAGGTCAACCAAAGGTCACTGTGTGCATTTAAAGAGCTAGAAGCTTTTAGTGATGGTAATTCTGATGTAAGAGGTTTCCTTTGCTAAGAGACCTAACCAGAGGTTAACATTGGCACAGCAGGTGGCTAGCCTCAGAAGCACACACATTGAAGAATCCCAGAGACTGGTGAGTTAAAGATGGCTCAGATTGAGTCCACCCCGTTCTACCCACAGACTAGTCCGTCATCTCCCTTCCTGCCTCAGCCCCACCCTCTGTCTTCCTCCAGGTTCCATTCCGGGATATAAGCATGTGACAGAGACTCTGCTAGTCAATCTGTGTTGGAATCAATAGTTGAGTTGAAAGCCAGGAGCAGTCTACAGAGCATAGTAAGAAAAGCTGGTAAATAAGAGAAACATTACAAATGACAAAGAAGCAGAGGGCAGGAAGAGAGAGCAGCTGAAGGTGGTTAAAAGACCAATGTTAGGCATCAGCCTGAACAAGGGTCTAATCGTGGCTCCATTATTGGCTGCTGAGAAACCCTGAACGATTACCAACTTCTGAAAACACAGATTCCTTCATCCTAAAATGGAAACATGACTTCTTAAGCATTAAATGTGATAAGACACCATATATCAATGTGTGCCTAACAAAACACTTGCTTCATAACACAGTACGTGATTAAGAGGCAGTATTATTAAAAATAATTAACTTTCACCTGCAGGAAGCTCGGGATTCAGATGATCCTGACAGGATAGGGACTTGGACCAGAAGGGCAGGTGCAGGTATTAGTCTATTTTTTATCTCCACTCAGATCTGTTCACTGCAGGAGAGATCGTTTTCTGGCCACATGCTAGACACGTCGCTGTTTTCATTGTCCCCTTGATTTGTGAGCCTTTCTAGTAATTATTTAACGTTCCTAGCTGAATGATGTGAATGCTGTTTTATTTTCCTTAAATCCTTTTATCTGTAAGTTTTTTGTTGATACTTAATCATTTTGACTTTATGATTCCTGAAAACCACTTCCATATCACATCCTACTGTTTTATTACAGGTAATGACATCACATCCACGCTGAGCTTTTGTCCAGGAAGTCGCTCATCAAGCTGTGCTCGCGCACTGTCTGTAGCGGGCCTGGAGGGTAGCCTTTCTCTTGTCCTGGTGTTTCACACTTGTAAAGGGGCATTTTAATTGACAGATGGGAGATGAGAGGGACGTGACGGTAGCCAAGAGTGTTACTGAGAAATGTGACCAAAAATTTTTACCAGCATTAGAAAAGAAAGTCAAATGACATTTAATTAGGTAGACAGTTGTACTGTATAAACAGGTTAAAGGAAGTAAGAGTCACAAAGGTCCAGTCTCGGGAGTTCCTAATCTAGAGAAGGGCAGGGAAAGCTGAGGGGGTGGAATAGTGACTGTATGGACGGCCAGAGTGCCGTGCAGCCAAGTTTTAGACCTTCAAGGACAACAGTGGCTCTGAGGTGCTATTTTCCCCCTGGAAAGATGTCGGGGAGCTGCTTCTGAGAAAGCTGAAAAACTTAAACCTGGATTCAGTAGCTGCTACTGAAGGGAACCGATGCTGTTAGGGTAATACTTACAAGAAGGGAGAAGCGGGAAGCCAGAGAAAACCAGAAAGAAATGTGAACCGGGGTCAGGGCTGTGCTTGCCTTGCAGGAGTGTGGCATCCCTAGAGTCCACATTCAAATGAAGACAGCCAGCTGGAGGTGGTTGCTCACACCTTTAATCCCAGCAATCAGGAGGCAAAGGCAGGTGGATCTCTGTGAGTTGGAGGCCAGTTTACAGAGTGAGTTCCAGGACAGCCAGAGCTATAGGACAGAAAATCCCTGTCTTGAAAAACAAAAGTGAAGAAAAAGAAGAACATAAGCAGGTGACCTAAGCGTATGATCCAAGCAGTGGGGAAACACAGCGAGTGGATCCCTGAGGTTCACTGGCCGTCCAGCCCCAGGCTCAGAACAGGCGCTGTCTCAGTGAGTAATACGGATGGCACCTAAGGAACGTAATGTAGATGGCAGCTGAGGCTGTCCTCTGGCCTATACACATGCACAAGCACCTGCACATGCATAAGTACACAGAGGTGGGGGCAGGAAAGAGAGAGAGAACATCAAAATAAGAACGTATAGATATGAAACAGTTGTCAGTCAACAAGGCAGGAACGCACACTGCAAGCCCCGGAGTAGAGGACACGCTGACTAAGCATGAACTGGGGGCTGAAGGCACATTCACAAGTTTGCCTTTTAAAAAGACAGCGTTTCATCTGCAAACCCACAGAAGTGTGTAGATGTTGTGTAGAAAAGAATCTTGGGGTTCCACCCATGCCCTAGAAGGCAGTTCCCCAGTGGTGGAAAAGAGGGGGGGATAAATAGTCGCATAAAAGTCACCGTCTATATCCTGTAACCGCACACCTGCTTCTGGTGCCCTTTTGGATCAGGCTGTAGGAAAGATGCCTACACTTTGTCAGCATCTGCCCGTGCCCAACCTGATTCTGTGTAGCAGAGAGGATGCAGGTGTTGGGGGGGGGGGGGATATAGGGACTTTAATACTTGACCTCATTTGACCTAGAAATACATGGGAGATTCCTAAAGCATGGGTTGTTAAGGTCGAACAAGAACCTCTGGTTCTTGGAGATGCCTGTACAGCTCTAAGGACAGTCATCACCTCTGTCTTCACACCGTTTGGTCCCAGGAGATCAACCTCAGTGTAACTCCTACCGCAGGACGCTTACATCCCTTTGGGAAAGGCAGAAGTAAGTGAACCTCTCTCTCCACATGCCGTCACATGCCGTGTTTGAATTCAGTTGTCGCGTTCCATCAGTTCTTCCTTTGCTGCGTAAAAATGTCCCCCAGTGTTTTGTACACCACACAAATCTTGTGGCATATTTTAATAAATATCAGCCCTCGTCAAGAGTGGCCTGAAATCAATATTCCATTTGTTTTCAAAGCAGCCTCAGAGGATACAGAACTACTATAAGATTCCAACAAAGGTTAAGGAAAGATCTTGCCCAGCTTTTTGGGAGAGATCTTTGCCCAACATGGACAAAACTCTGGGTTCACAACACCATATACACACAGAAACTTCTATCAACATTTCTGGTGCCTCACAGAAGATGCCTCTGGAAGCTTCTTACACTTAGAGTGATTCAGGACCCTTTTACCACCTGGATTAACAACTCCAGGTACTGCAGACTTTCCCAAGGAAAAGTGAACTAAAACCAATTCAAACTACTGGAACCATTCTTACAACAAAAGGCAGGGACCAGGCAGTGGTAGCACATGCCTTTAGTCCCAGCACTTGGGAGGCAGAGGCAGGTGGATCTCTGTGAGTTCAAGGCCAGCCTGGTCTACAAGAGCTAACTCCAGCAACTCCAGGACAGGCTCCAAAGCTACACAGAGAAACCCTGTCTCGAAAAAAAAAAAGGCAAACAGCTCTGTGAATGCCTGAATAAATTAGAAAATTAAGCCTTTATTTGCTGGTGGCAGCTATCATAAATGTATATTCTGATGAAAAGAAACTTAAATCAATTTCAGTGCACTGAGCTGCAAGCTTTGTTATTGTTCTTCCTGCACAATAGAGACACCATGAACCACGACGAGGAGTGCAGACAACATCTTCTCCCACGGGATACATTTACTCAGATGAGATTTCACAAGCTCTGTCTCACCTTTTAACTACATTCTAATTTAAATGTATCTTTAATCACAGCTTTAAAAATTATCTTCACTTAGTAACCAAAGTTCAGAATAATGCAAAAACTCTCTTAGTTGGGGTTTTAAATATTCTGGTTGCATTATTTCTTTTAGGTTCATTTAGCTGGAAGTTAATTTTATGGCATTCTAGAGTGCTGAGGCAAAAAATGTGATTGCCAATTACCCAGACCCTGTTTCCAGGCACACCATGGAGGAATCTGTGAAATAAGGGGACATTTAACAAGAACAGAGATCCTGAGGTACTATCCGGTGGAAATCCTGTAGAAACAAACTTCTAAAAATTAAGGGAAGTGGGAGGGGGGGTATAATTAAATATGAGGATGTTAGGGAAGAGGTACAAAAGATCATGAGGAATGGCTTTATACCCTGCACCCTGGAAGACAGAAGACTTATTGAAATTAAAGAACAGCTTTCAAATCCTTAGCGTCAGGGCAACTCCTTAATTCCACTGATGAGAGGCTATGCCATTGAGATGGGAGGAAATTATTCTGAGTACAAAACTTATAAATGAATACTGATGTGGATATTATTCAAAGGGGGACATTTGTCTCTAGGAACATGTGTATTAGTTTTCCACTTCTGCTCAAACAGAATTCCATAAACTCAGTGCCTCTACAATATCTTGGCAGTTAAACTACTAATCACTTTGACATGGAACCATCCACCTAAAATTCATGTATTGATTGGACTTTATTTCCTTCTGGCAGACCCATTCCCTCACTTTTGTCAGATTCCAGAGGTTGCCTACATCTTTTGACTAAGAGTCCTTTCCTCCGTCTACAGTGCCAACAAGGCTATATCAACGTCTGACTGCACCCGGGTAAGTTCCTCACTTGGGTTGGGCGTAACTGGATTTTCCACTTACTCTCTCCTTCCCCAGGTTCCACCTGCAGACTCTCTGCCCATGTCAGGTCACAGGTTATTCAAGCATTGATGTCTTGTGAGGGCCTTATTGCTGTGAAGAGAGGCCATGATCACAGCAGCTCTTCTAAAGGAAACATTTCATTGGAGTGGCTCACTTCCAGTTTCAGAGGTTCAGTCCATTGTCATCATGATGTAAAGCATGGAGGCATTCAGGCAATGGCAGTGCTAAAGAAACAGCTAAGAGTCCTACATATTACAGGCAACAGGAAGCCAAGCAAGACACTGAGCTTAGGAGCCCACAATGCCCATCCCCACAGTGACAACAAGGCCATATCCACTCCAACAAAGCTGCACCTCCTAATAGTGCAACTACCTATGAGATTATGAGGCCAATTGCATTCAAACTAACACAGTGGATGACATAGGGACCCACTGTCTTGCTCACTGTACTCTGTAAATCAGTGGCCTTGCTCTGCACTCCTTCGGGAACGTCCCCAAAAACTGTTAGAAAGGAGATGGGAACCGACAGCTGGTGGAGCAGATCCCAGGGTTTTCAGGGTTCTCGGATTACATGTGTAACTGTATTGATTCTCTTCGCAGTCCTTCATGGTAGTGTTTCTATCACCCTGTCTCAAAAATGAGGAAATGAAAACACAGTGTACTCAAAGCATCACAGCTGGGCAGACGTAGAGCTCTGCCCCAAAATCCAAACCTTAGCCCCTAGAACACAAAATTTCTTATTTATTAACCTACTAAACAGTGAGTTGCCAGGAATTTGTAAGAATACCTTTACCAAAAAGTTGAGTAGTTTGCATTTGAGTCAGGATTACCTCTACAATGGACCTGTGCTATCTGCCACAGCCTGCTGTGGGTTTCTGGTGAGTGTGGAGACTGAAGAGAGATTAATGGATCTATAGCAAGTTTCAGTCGATGGATCTATAGCAACTATTCTCTCAGCTGTTCAGTGCGCTTAGGAACCACCTGGAGTACTCTCTTAAAGCAGATTGCTCAGCCCTAATGCCATAGACTCTCTGGGTGGACACTGGGAAATCCTATCTTTACATTTTTCCCAGTATTCATGAGGGTGTGTGCAACGTGAGGTTTGTGAGAAAACTGATTGTTAATGCTGTGCAAACCCCACTCCAGCCCACCACAGCTCATCCCACAGCGTGTGGCCATGAGTCCTCTGCTTCTCTGCTCTTCCCCTCACACTGCAAGGCCTCTAAGAGCAAAGTCATGTCTCTCTTTTCTCTGTCTCGCTTCGTCACTCTTGCTGATGCCCACACTTCACAGGTATAGATGTTCCGTAGCTAGAAGCTGTTAAACGCA
Organism: Microtus pennsylvanicus; assembly: GCF_037038515.1. Taxonomy (NCBI): domain Eukaryota; kingdom Metazoa; phylum Chordata; class Mammalia; order Rodentia; family Cricetidae; genus Microtus; species Microtus pennsylvanicus. The sequence continues at coordinate 130,863,424 of NC_134583.1, forward strand.
GTCAAATGAACAAATTAATGAACCCGTCTCAGATCAGGGAAATATATTTTCAGATGGATGAGTTTGAGATTCCAAATGCCTCATTTAATTGAATATCTGTAGGTATATGGGGGACACATTCAGTGAATTAATAGGATTAATACCATGAGCCAAGTTCACTATCAAAGGACACAGAACAGAGAAGATGCGCAGGAGCTCCTATGGCGCAAAACAGAGCTAGAAACATCCCTCTCTTTGAATGGTGTCTTCTTCGTGGCTCTGGGGATGGCACGTCCTGTGCTGTGTGTGTGTCAGTCATGTGCCTGACTTTCCAATGCAGTAATAGATGGTGGACCAGGAACAAAACCCATCTGAAATATGATAGCAGGAATACTTGTTCCAAAAGGGAGCATTGCAGAGAGGGTGGGGAAGCAGGTGATTTCCTACTGTGTAGAAGTCTTCCCGCTGATAAACCATAATTTAAAAAAACATCTTTGCAAACCAAATTTTAGGAAGTATTCAGATAAAATTATTGACTTATTAATTAATTCATTGATTCAGTTACATCTTTCTAAATACAGCTACATGAAAGCAGGGTGTGGTCGCACATACCTGTAATCCCAGCACTTGGAAAGCAAAGGCAGAGGAAACATCACAGGTTCAAAGCCAGCCAGGTCTTGCTATACACCCCAGGTGTTAGGGCCAGAAAAGGATCATTAAATACCCCAATGATGAACTAGCTGGTGTAGAAGGTCCTTCTGTCTTTGTGTTGCTTTCATTGGTTAATAAAGAAACTGCCTTGGCCTAGTTGATAGGGCAGAACTTAGGTAGGTGGAGAAGACAGAACTGAATGCTGGGAGGAAAGGTGGAGTGGGAGAGGAATACCATGGATCCTCCACCTGAGAGAGATATACTGAATCTTTCCCAGTAAGGACTACCACATGGCGATATACAGATTAATGGAGATGGGTTAAATCAAGATGTGAGAGTTAGCCAATAAGAGGCTAGAGCTAATAGGCCAAGCAATATTTTAATTAATACAATTTCTGTGTGGTTATTTCAGGGCTAAGCTAGCCGGGCAGCCTGAACGACAAGCAGGCCCTCTCCTTTGCAACAACTCAGGGCTGACCAGACTCCTTTATGTGTTCTCTTTCCAGACAGACAACACTGAACAAATCTTCTGCTTTGCCCCATTGGTTGTGTCTTTAATTGGTCTGCCACAATGGTGATCAAGCCTAGTACCTTGGGACTACCAGGTGCCAAGCTATTACCCTAAAAAGATCTAGTTATAATGTCTGCTTTCTCCTACCTACAGGCTGGCCCTATCTTCTCCAGCCATGGGCCTGAAAGGGCTTCAGTTATCCAAACTCTTCTGTATTCCTTCTCTTGAGGATCATGGATTCCTCTGCCTGTTGTCAACACCTGGACACAATCATCTCACAATCTGTTGTATCTGAGGTAAGTGACTGTCATGGGATCTTCTATTTGTTTTTCTCCAGACCAGAGAACTGCTCTGGTGACAGTTGCTTTCTGTGAGCACATGCAAAAGTTGACTTATAGGTCAAATAATCATTTTTAGTCTAAAATATCATTTAATATTTCTGGATTTCTTTTTGCCTTATTTGAATTTTAGTTCCTATCTTCCCCAGCTTTGAGGATTACTAGTTCCAAAACAAGGAAGACAAAGGAAAACTTCCCATCCTCTGGCTGTCCATCAAGGTGACACTGGGTCTACAATGACAGAATCTGGTTGTTTTCAGCTATTCTTTGTCATTAAAATCTGGGAAAAGATCCAATAACCCACTCTGTTCCCCTTTGCCTTAGAATCAGAGATTTATCTCTTCTCCTGGGTTCAGCATAATTTTTAAATTCTTATTTATCTATGTTTGATAATTTTACACATGTTGACAATATATTTTAATTATCTCTGTCCCTACTTCCTCCCCTTTAATTTCTCCAAGACCTTCCTCCCTGTCCTCCAAACTTCACTTCTTTTTTTTCTTACTTTTTTTCTTACTAGTCCACAGAGTCCAGTTGGTGGTCCCTGTGTATGCATAGGTGTAGGGCCATCCACTGGAGCCAGGACAACCTACAAAAAGCCACATTCCTGAAGAGAACTTACTGTTCTCCCTCCAGCAACCATCAACCCCTAATATTCCTCAGCTAGCGATGGGAACTCATGAGCCCCTCCCCCATCGACAGCTTCATTTTTATCTCTGCCTCTGGACTCTTCCCCAGGACTGAGGCTCTTTATACAATAATATACTCACCCTAAATTTCTTTTGACTTTAGGAGAGGCAACACACACACACACACACACACACACACACACACACACATATATATATATATATCATATATATATATCATATATATATATATATATGATGTCTCAAAGCAACATTAGCCCAGCAAAGGAATTAGTTGAGTCACAAGGGGATGTCAGGCGTACATCAGGTGCTTCAAAGCACTGAGCATTGGGGAAGTTGAATAAGCACAAAACTGTCCCTACTGTCTCCACTGTGAGAAGCTAAAAGGACCCCAATTGCTTTATGACAGAAGAACTCACCTGTGACTTCCCTCAACTGCTCCCTCATTAAACTTTAGGATTTATGTTTTCTTCTGGAATATCTCTCCTGCCGTACAGAAATACATTTCCTGTTGTTTCCAACAGTAAATTCTAAGAATAAACTGTGACTCCGATAACAGGTTGCAGCTCATGAGTTCTGACCCTGGGGTCTTCCCGAGACCAGAGTCTGATGATAGTCTGTCTACCCTACAACGGCAGGCTGGCTGCCATGATACAGAACGCACGCCTGCAGGTCGTGCTGGCATGAAATTTGTCCCCACGGTTATGGTAATGTCTGGTGCATATTAGCATTTACACCTATTCCCCATGAGATAGCTAAGAGAGTAATCAAACGTTCTTGTGTCAGCACATAAAACAAACGCCTGGAGGATCAGAAAGCAATCTCCTCTCCCATGGTGCATTACTGTGTAATTTCCTGCTTGCCTCCAGTACTGGAATTTTGAGATATTGCTAATCCTGGGGACAAAATCGCAGCTTTCACTCCAAATACGACATACCCAAGACCGCAGCAAAACTGACACATCCACCTCTCTTGCCTTTGTTCACAGTTTCTCAGAAGCTCCGAGACACTTTAGATATAATTCATCATCATTGTTCGCAAACTTTCCACTTCATAATTGCTTTTCCAACAATTAATTGTGGACAGACTCACTGTGCATAAAATAGACAGATACTAACCCCACCTTTGGAGCTCACGTGCTATTCGTCATGCCTAGCTACTGAACATGTGAGAGTTCGCATGTTCTTCGTCATGCCGAGCTACTGAACATGTGAGAGTTCGCATGTTCTTCGTCATGCCGAGCTACTGAACATGTGAGAGTTCGCATGTTCTTCGTCATGCCCAGCTACTGAACATGTGAGAGTTCGCATGTTCTTTGTCATGCCCAGCTACTGAACATGTGAGAGTTCGCATGTTCTTTGTCATGCCCAGCTACTAAACATGTGAGAGTTCGCATGTTCTTTGTCATGCCCAGCTACTGAACATGTGAGAGTTCGCATGTTCTTTGTCATGCCCAGCTACTGAACATGTGAGAGTTCGCATGTTCTTCGTCATGCCCAGCTACTGAACATGTGAGAGTTCGCATGTTCTTCGTCATGCCCAGCTACTGAACATGTGAGAGTTCGCATGTTCTTTGTCATGCCCAGCTACTGAACATGTGAGAGTAGGAAGTCACTCATGTTTGACTTTAACTTGTCCTCTTAATCTTAGGATGAGACTAATGCCATCCTGTAATTGTTCTGTGACCAAGCAATTTGAGACTATTTTGTAAGTAGTGTCTGTCTAAGGTATTATTATCATTATCTGGAAAGAGCCATATAAGGGAGAGTGTGGCAGAACAATCTGTAGAGTGCTTCTTTTATTTTTGAAGGAAAGAGACTTCCCGGCAGACACAAAGACACAAAGCCCCCGTTGTTAACTTCTGAGGTTGGAGTGTTTCATGTTCGGGGTACTTAGGACAACACTACATATGGTCATGGAAGAAAGATAGCACGTGATTTCTTCTGAAAACGTGGGGTTCCCTGCCTGAGAAGATGAGAGGGCTTGACTCATGCGGAATAAGAGATGAGTGCTGACTGTGAGGGGTGGAACCCCAGACTTCAGTGTCCTTCCCTGTAAGATTCTGTTTAATCTTGTGACTTTGAATGCTTTGCTCTGTCTCTGATCCTCTATTTCATGGGTTCAAAACCTCATGCTGCTGCTATTCCCAAAGTTTCTAGGTGGCTTTGGGACTTCATGTTCAGGTTTTCTTTCAGCAGCAAATGTCGCTTAGTTTTCTGGGTCATGTTCCCTATGTTTAGTTCTGGATAGCTGGGCAAATCAACAGTGTACCTCCTTCCTGCCATACTATCCTCCATGTTTTATTATGCTGAGAAAACCATCTTACATGGTGATGTTCTGTTGTGATCTGGCAAATTCAATGCCACAATGCCGCAAATGCCCTTCACGTCAGCACATTCTGAACACGGCTGCCTTCTCGCTGTGTCTTTGCAGAACAGAAGGGAACATGGGAGCTTTCCAGGGTCTCTTTTGTAAATGTACCAACTCCATTCAGAAAGACTGTAGCCAACATCAATGGAGCATGGTTCATCCTGATGTAATCGCCTCTCCAAAGCCCCACGTCCAGATGCCGGTATGGGTGTCAGTAAGATCCATATGTATAAATACTTAGAGGATGCACACACCAGTCCAAAGAAAACAGATGCCATTGTTAAGTTTTGCTCATCTGCTTGACAAGTGTGTCTGTACATCATTGAGAAGGGGCAAGATCTGAAGCAATAGCTCCAGAAGTTTCCCAGGTGGTCAAGAAGGTGACAACCATGTATGCTCTGGAGGTGGTACCGCTGGCTTCTACCATCAATGTCCCTTTTCTTCAATGAGGTCAAGGCTGCCAATGTATTCATCTGTATTCTACTGCTTGAAACAATAATATTATGGGATACCCAAAAAATAGACCACCCAAGAGGCCTGAATAAGTAAAATTACATCGAACTTTTATTCTCTAGCAGTGGAGCTATCCCATGCAAAGCAGTCAGAAGCAGCCCTGATCTCCAACTTGCTTGATCTTTTAAAGGCAAAAATTGCAAGTGTGTGATGGTGGTGTATACAGGAAGCCAGCTGTGGATATCTGTAGGAAGGAAGCAAACATTCTTTACAGAAGCAGAAAGATAGCAGTTAAACAGGCTGCTCTCACAACCTTAAGGTCAGGAGCACACTGTATAAAAAGTTATGGCTCCTCTACATGACCGGTGATCAGTTTACACAAGATTATGTTCGTACTTAAAGTTTGCCCTAAGAACACTCTCACAAAATGACATAACTGTAGTTCAGCAGCCCACTGCAGGAAAAGATACTGAAAATCACAACCCCATCCCAAAATCTTGTCTCTGTAATCACCACAACTCATGAATCTACTGACTTTAAGTTAAATTTGTAATTAGCAAAAAACAGCTGCTTTCCTTTCCAGGGTGAGCTAGTGCTCACTGACCTGAATACAGACATCAGGATGCTTCAGCTTCTGTTGATTTATGAAAGTTTGAAAACATTCTAATGACAGATGTGAAAACTGTTTTCACTCCAACTGAAAGAAAGAAAACTGATGTCTCTCAAATTTGAAAAAAAAGCTCCAAAAAACCCATGAACTAAAAAGTGCGTCTCTGTCCATTATAGATCACCTGAGTTTCTTTACATTTAAAATTTTATGCTTAGAACTATTAATGTATTTCTCAAAAGCTAATAAGAATATTAATTTTCATACACAAGAATATCAATATAGGATAGACTTATATCTTCCTAGGGTGAATATTGAAAAGTCCTGACTTTGTTAGTATGTTGAACTCCTCGATGGTAGCCATCTGTGAAGCATGATTCAAGTCTAAATTAAGACATGAGCCGGCAAATATGGTTCCTGGGAAAGGCATAATTTGAATGTGCTGTCTGTTGAATCAGTAATTCTGTGGGATTTTGCCCAGCCATTGAATTTAGGCAGATGCAAAGAACAGTACTCAGGAGACTAGGCAGAAGGTGACTTCTAGGCTGGCTTTTAAGGTTGATGTCTTCATTCTGGCCCTGCTTTTTCCAGTCCCTGTTATAGAAACATAACCCGTTCCACACAGGTGCAGTCTGACAGTGCTTCATCGCAGGCTCTGCTCCACCCATCTCCTCTTGCTTCATTACTCCGGGTTTCTCCAAAATTACAGCAACTGATAACCCAGACCCACTCAACCCTCATACGGTGCAACCTGGAAAGACAGATGATACAGAATCTGTGGAACCAGAAACTTATGAATAAATGTCTCCCTTTTATCTCCTACACAGATAACATGGAATATACATCACAAGCTTCCCAAAAAGTACCCTGGAACAAAAAGATCACCAGTCACAGTAACCAATTCAAAAGTACCGTCTATTTTTTTATTTTTGTTTTATCTTGATATGGAGTCATATGAACTTACCCAAGCTGGCCTTTAATTCATTATCTTGCCCTAGACTGGTGTGTACTTATAATCCTCCTGTCTCATTCCCTTGAGTAGCAGTGATTTCTTCTCTGGATTTTCCCTCATTCCCTATACACTCTGCCCTCATGGTGGCCTGGGATCACATAGCTGAGCGTCTCCTGGATGACTTTATTTCAGCCCCCGTGTAAGGATGGTCCAAGTTGTGAGAATATTTTCCTTGCTCTGAGAAGTAGATCACTTACTGGGCATGTGCGCTGACATTTCGCCTTGTGCATTAATCTATTGTAGAATTTCTCTGGAAGCATGACCTCGGGGGATCAGAGAGATGGCTCCTTCATCAGGAGCACTTGTTGCCCTTACAGAGGATCCATGTCCTGTTCCCAGCACCTACATAGCGGCTCACAACTGCCTACAACTCCAGTCACAGAGGAGTTAACATTCTCCTGACATTCAGGGACACATGTAACCACATGGACCACACACATAGAATAAAAAAATAGATCTTGTAAAAGGAAAAAAGCGGAACATGACCTCAGATTTCCTAGAAATACATCCTGGGTTAACTGAACTCCACCACAATCTGACTCTCATTCTGGAATGTTCCCGAAGACTGAGCAAGATGCTCATTTCATAAGGTTCACAGGGAGCAATGGGCAGCATTGCTTGCTTGCATAGGAACCTTTCTGATGATATGCAATATTTACTTAAGGTTCACATCCATCTCTCACATCACAGCCTGCGATAACAAAACCTTGCATGTTAACCTTGCAAACTGCATGGGCTGCAGCACCACAGTGCTATCAGCATGCCAGTGCTATAGAACAACTACTCCTTGATAGAAGGAAAGCCTAGCCTTGCCAACCACCTTGGGAATTCTGGACTTTTGCTTGTCTAACCAGGTGACAACCTTTCTCTGTCTTAATATTGCTAAGTTTTTGCCTATTCCTAAGCCAAAAATTAGTCTCCAGCACACATCTTCACCTTGTAGCCTGAGTCCTTGGTGATGTTTCTCATGGACCCAAACTCTCTATTTAAAACACAGAAGTAGTTTTTCTCCCTGTTACTGTATGATGCAGACAAGGCTAGTATAGGACCCCAATGCCAAGACAAGCACCTGGAGAATATCTAAGCATAGAAAGAGCAAATAGATGTCGTACCCTGAGACAGTGCTGAGTGGTGTACCACTTGAAGTGTAGTGTCACAGGCTCTGCTGACTGGAATAAATCACCTGTGAATCCACCATGGACAGAAATGCCTTGGGCATTTGGTAATAGCAACAGGATAGCTCCATACTTACATAATAATTATATATTATACAATTGTTTATATCACTGCTGCCCAGTAATTAAATGATTTTTAAAAATTAAATAAAATAATTTTAAAAGTTTGAACATGAACATAAGGAAGTCTGGAAACCGCTCCAAACTCCATTTTCTCTAGCTGCTTCAGTCACAGCCCATTCATCTTAAGTCAGAGAGCTGACAGTGCTCACTGGTTACATCATCAGCTTTTCCTAGACTGTGCCTTTCTAAGGACACAGGCCAAGCAGGGAAATCCAGATTCTGGCAGGAAGCAGACATCAAAAAAAGTCATTCTGATGACCTGGTCTACACCCTAACTAAGCCTTATATAACTATAGCTAGAGGAATCTGAAGTCTTTCACTCTAGGGGAACAGTAAGCATAACCAAAACACACTTGAAGCCACTCTGAACTCCTGATTAAAATGTCTAGCAGAATGAGGAGCCTTCTCCAAAGAGAAAAGACTTTGTCATTTGAAGGGAGACGAATAGAGCTGCAAACCTTCACATTAGCTGACATAACAAACTGAAACAAATGCTCCATTTATTCTCTCCTGTGCAAAACCTTGATATTTACTTACTAGGAGTTTTATATATGAGAATTATATTTACATAATTCCCCTTCTCCCTCAAATCCCTCTCATGTCCTGCCTACTCCTTTTCAAATTCATATCTGGTGTGGGAAGTCCTTCTGCATATGTGTTGCTTTTATTGGTTAGTAAAGAAGAAAAATATAGAGAGAGAGTAGGCAGAGTCAGGGAGACACCATGTAGCCACCAGAAGAGAAAAACACAAGCCGCCAGGTGGACCCTTCCTGGTAGGCCACGAGCCTCATGGTAAAATATAAAATAATAGAAATTGGTTAATTTAAAATATAAAAGCAAACAAGAACTATGCATAAGCTAATAGATCAAGCAGTGATTTACTTAATACAGTTTTGAGTTATTTCGAGTCTGAGTAACCGGGAACAAACAAGCAGCCTCCAGCAACACATATCCTCTTATTTTTAATTACATATGTGTGTAGAAATTTATAACTGCAATCTGCTGAGTTCATTTAATATTGATCACTTATGTTTAGCACTGATCTCATAGGATTGGTGAAGCCTTGTGAGAATTCCCTTATGTTGACTTGTCAACTTAGGAGATTTCTTGACATATATAGATCCTCTGTCATATGTAGAAGACACAATCTCATAGACATGAATGTGGAAGGGATGGGCTAATAATGAACCTTCATCCCAAGCTGAGGAGCTAATGTAGTTGATGATTTCTGGGAAATGGAGAATCATTTTGCTCAAATGGTGTGACTCCTTGTAAGTAGACGACATTCCACTGGTCATCACAAACTGAACTCTATGAGTTATTTTTCAGAAGAGTTAAGAGGAGATGATCGTGTGAGGTGGACCTGGGGGCAGTTGTAAGGAGTAGTTGGGGTGAATAGATTAAAACATATATATGTATGAAAGACTTAAATAATTAGGTAAAATATGTCATATTTTAAAATAAAATAAAGGAAGTTAGTTCTGGAAAAGACAATATAGAAGCAAGACTATTTGGAACAAATGGGAGAGGAGGCAAGAATGAATAGAGGACAGATATGATTAGAGTGCATTGTACACATGAATAAAATGGCATATGAACCATAGTTTTGTATAATGAACACATTTATATAGTAGTCAAAAAAGAGGAGTATACTATCTCCAAGTCCATATGCAAATACATAGTCACATGCACACACAGGCACATGCGCACACACCCATGCATGTGCATATACACATGCACACACATACGATGAACACATACACACACACACCTTCAGTACTACTGACATATATATCAAAATCAGATCTTCAATAATAAACTTTTAAGGCATAAATAATAAGAAACAAAAAGGCAAGAAAAAAACACAGAACAAACACACCAAAACACAAAAGTGAACTCATGCATGACAAAGACACATGAGAACTACCAAATAGAAGATTAGAATAATTGTAACTAAAACAATAAGGTCGCTAATGAATGGGTAGGTGCCGTGTAGGGTCAGAAAACACTGACTAAATAATAGGAGAGAAAGAGGGGCCATATTATATTCAAACTAGCCAAGAAATAAAGAGGTAATCTTAAAGGGGCTCAGAGGGAGAAAAAGATGCATTTCCTATAGCAGAACAAGGCTAGACATTATAGCAGACTTCTCAGATACCAGGAAAGGAGACAGTCAGTAGGTATGTTTAAAACTAAAGGAGGGGTTCAACACAGACTTCTATATTCAGAATAAAAAGAAACTTCAAGAGTGAATGAATGATAAAGACTTTGTCAGAAAAAAATCAATAGTTTACTTAAAGCCCAAGTGCTGCATAAGAAATGTTTTATTTTTCAAAAGAGCTATTGTAGAAGGAAAAATGAGACACGGGCTAGAACTCAGGCTTTCTATGAGAAGTGAAACACTGGGGCTGACATCAAGTAGAGTAAAATAAACTACTCTCCTTCATTCATTTGTCAGCAAGATAACTGTTAAAGAAAATCATAATAACAGAGGCTAGAGAGAGGACTCGGGGGAGGAGAGGACTTATCGTTGTTGAGGGGATCCACTTTCAGTTCCCAGCACCCACAAAGGCAACTCACAGTCACCTGTAACTCCATCTCAGCTCAAGGGATCCGACACCCTTATCTGACTTCATTGGACCCCGGCATTTATATATATATATATATATATATATATATATATATATATATATATATATGTAATTTATATATGTATGCATGAATATATAATTGAGAATAAATAAGTCTTAAAAAGTAATCATATATGGAATATTCTAAATAAATGTAAAAATAGAGTACTGATTTTTAAGAAGCATAAGAATATTCATTAAGGAATAATCACAAGAATATTACAATTTTAAACATATACATATCAAGCACAATTGCTTCCAACTTCATGAAACATACCACTGTGAATAAAATTATATGCTGATCCCAGAATATTAATATTAGGAGATTTCAATATTTCGTTACACAATACACAATACATCTGAACAACAAAGGAAAGAGAAAGATTGGAGTCAAATGAAACCATGAATGAAATGGCCATGGCCATGGCAGACATCTACAAAGTCCACACAAACATTAAAGATGCACATTCTTCTTAAGAGCTTATAGAACCTTCTAAACAAACCACATGCTGGGACATAAGGCAAGCCTCAACAAATACAGAATATTAAAATAACTTTTATATTCTCTCAGATCACAATGGAATAAAGCTATATATCAACAGTTTGGTAGAATTCTTTCAAAGAAGAACTAAGTCTAAAATTACTCAAATATTCTATAAATTAGAAAATGGAGAAATGCTTCCAAACTCTTTTAATAAATCTAGCATTACTCTGATACCAAAATCAAAAAAGGACACATACACAAAAAAATTGCAGATCAATTTCCTTGATGAAAGAAGATGAAAAAGTTCTCAATGAAATACTGGCTAGCTAAATTCAATGGCACATCCAAAAGAAACATTCTTCATGATAAAGTTTGCTTCATTCCAGAGACTCGGGGATAGTCCCATATACATAAATCAATAAATGCAATACATCATACAAATGAACTCAAGGAGAAATCACATAACAATCTCAGAAGAAGAAAAAACCTTCAAAATTTCAATATCCCTTCATAATAAAAGCCATGGAAAATCTAGGGATGGATAGAGCATAGTTCAAAATAATAAAGACTATAAATGGCATGCCTTTAGCCAATAACATATTAAATGGAGAAAATACTCTGTGTGAGGTGACCCAGGCCTAAAAGGACAAATGCCACATGTTCTTTCTCATATGAGAATCCTAGCTTCAACTCTGTAGTGTGGTGTCTCTAACTTGGAGTACCCGTGCAATCCAGAAAACAAGGAAAGGGATGGGGTTTCTTAAGGTGGCGTTGTAGAAAGAAAATAAAGAAAGGGAACACTGTAGGGGAAAGGTTAAGTCAAGGAGGAAGGTAGAGGAATTGAAGAGAAGTTGTGATAAGGTGTGATTAAATGGTATTAAGGTAATATAATTTAATTATTTGGAAAGCAAGACCCCTTCCTGTGCAGTAGCATCTTGACTATTGGGATAGTAGCCAACTATTCTCTGAATGAATCCAAGACCCATTCCAGAGGTGTGAGGAAGGAGCACTGCCTGAGACAGTAAGCTGGCTAACAATCCAGATCTAGAGAGGTATCAGGCCCATTCATGGAACACATTTCTGGTGATTAAATGTGCATAATAATAATCTGCCTTCTAAACACCTATGTTATACCGACAAAAGGAGCTCCCAGCTTTAATCAGAGAAGTTTCTGTTTGCTACAAACAGTGGTGAATGTAGAGACATGTTGTTTACCAAGAACGGGGGGGGTGGGGGTGGGAAGGACAACTGTGGATCCAGTCCTAAACATGTAATTTATACCACCGATTCTAAGACGTGGGGAACACTGCAGAAGAGGGGCAAGACGTTTGTGAGAGTCACAAAATGCCCTTTTCTGGATTCAGTGTGAGCACTATAATCATTAACTCATGCCTGCTGAGGTTGTCTTTACTGGGTACAAAGACTAACCCTATTAGCAATCAGTCAAGTAGGTGGGAGGGGCTTAGAGGGCCCATCCCTTTTCCTGATAGATTCTGAGGGGGAGAATCATTGTCTTTTGTTTTATGTCTTCTGCTGAGTCCATCAGACTCTAACGAGTAGTTACAAACCCATAATCACAGAGATGGCCCTTGGTTAATCTTGGTGAGACACAAAATGAAATTAAAAGACATGAATAAGACTTAAAGAGAAGGGGAAGGGTTGACAGGGATGTTAGGGAGGTGGGCTGATGAAGAGTGACCAGTATGCAATGCATATGCATGTGAAGTTGAAAAAGAACACAATAACAAAAATTTTAATGCAAAACAATGACAGGAAAAAAAATTAAGAAATGGGCAACACTTTTAAGGTCCTTACACTACACATGGGAAGATGTGATAGTCATTCAATGTATGTTCATTATATTTGAATTCTTACATAAGTTTTGGGAAACCACTAAAACTTCATTAAGGATGTGATAATATTAAACCAGTAGAAAAGATCAAAATGGGACATTAGGAACCACTTGATCCACGAGAAGGCAGAGAAAATGAACAAGAAGTACAGTAGAAAAGAGGTAGCCTTGTACTGGGCTCAGAGTCACCTCATTTATAAATGGTGATAAATGTGTGGTGTCCAATCAGAAATCTGTGTTTTACTTGGGCTTGGGGGATTTGCCTGGCAATTCCATTAAGACACCAAGAGAACAAGCATGGTAAAGAGATGAAACGCTGAGCTGAAGAAGAAAGGTCAAGTCCCTAACATAGCACTTGCTGTCTAAAACTGTTGTAGGACATGAAGCCTCAAGGGGTAACCTATTTTCTAGCTGTGACATTGCCCCAACTACAAGTCACAATCACATATCAACTCTCTGTTTGGGGTGGAGATGATTTTCCTCATGTGCAAACAAAAACTGCAGTATAATCTAGAAAGAAATGCAATTTCCATAACCAAATTCCAGGCTTACACCGTCACTGTCATGACTTCCTTCCTAGGAGATATCTCACATCCTACTGCTCTCAAGACACTGAGGACCTTCCTGGTCTTCACTCCAGTCATCTCTTCTGCTCCTTATCTCTCCAGTTGTGAGAAAATCCATCATTTTTTTCTTTTCCTTCCACACATTTATCACCTCCGAAAGAACTTCTAGCTAAACTAAGCAAATATCTCCTAGATAATTATCTTTTAAAAGGCACATAATGCATTTTTATGGATCCATCAAATGACTCATGTTCCATTCCCCAATCTGTTGTCATACAGCAAGCAGTGAATCATTTGCCTTCATATCTTACATAGAAGCAAACTCTTCTTTAGCTCCCTTTGAACAGCCGTACAGCTATAACTTACAGTAATAAAGGTTACTGCACTGGGTGGAAGGGAAGTAGATTTAAGGTAGCAATGAGAATGAGTCTTTATCATTCATGGCAGGTCTTGAGCTCTGTGTAGGCAGTAATTAAAGAGGAGTTTGAGAACCAAAGAAACATAAATAAGATTCCTAGTAAAAGATCTTTATTGCAAAGACACTGGAATGAGCCCAGAATAGACTCTTGGGTCTCGTTAAAGACCTCAGAGATATTATACAGATAGGAAGGATTAAGAGAACAATATTGGAGTTCTTGTCGAAGCAGGGCTGCTCTTGAGTATATACAGAAATACAAAAGGCTTCATTAGAGTAGAACCATGGACACAAGAACTGCATTGACTGATGTTCTGTTCCTTGATAAAACACAATGACTAAGGCAACTCGAGGAAGAAACTTTACTTAGGCTAACAGCTCCAGAGATATAAGAATCCATCAAAGTGGGGAAATATGATGGCAGGAGCAGGATACTGAGATCTTACAGCTGATACTGCAAGAACAAAGAATAGGGATCAAACTATAAGCAGCATGGAGTCTTTAATTTCTGAAAGTCCACCTCCAGGGGCATGCTTTCTCAGACAAGGCCACACCACCTAAACCTCCCCAAACAGCACTATCAACTTTGGATCAACTGTTGTCATTTTAGCCTATAGGGGACATGCTCATTCAGACTACACAAGGGCATTCTTGTGGTGTGGGAGGTCCTTCTGTCTATGTGTTGCTTTTATTGGTTAATGAATAAACTGCTTTGGAACTATAGCAGGGCAGAACTTAGGTAGGCAGGAAAGATGGAACTGAATGCTGGGAGGAAGAAGGCAGAGTCAGAGAGACGCTAAGGAGCCCCTGTCAGAGTCAAACATGTTGAAACTTTGCCCATGAGCCACTCTCATGTGGTGATACACAAATTAATAGAAATGGGTTAAATTAATATGTAAGAGTTAGCCAATAAGAAGCTAGAACTAATGGGCTAAACAGTGATTTAATTAATACAGTTTCTGTGTGGTTATTTTGGTTCTGGGCAGCTGGGACAAACAAGCATCTCCTTACTACATTCTTGGCCAGTTCAAAAGTCTGGAAAGGGGCAAAGAAGATGAGGTTACTGGGTGTGAGCGGTGCTTTTGATGGAGAAGTGGTGGTCAAATATCTTTAATATCTGCTGAATTTTGAACTTTGCACCATGACAAAGTTAAGGTGGATTCAGGGAAGCCAAGCTAAGTAAAGCTTTAGAATGGGGCACGAAATACTGTTCAAAAATATTCTCATTTGGAATATAATGTCCTTTATTGAACATATATGATCTATTCTCTTCAGTGATACAGAAATTTTGAGGCACATATTTTAGAAAAAGAAACAAAATGAAATACCTAATTTCTTTCTCCTGATTAAAGTTCATAAATATGAAGGAGACGGTGAGAACAGGAGTAAATGGATGCAGGTGCAGTATGCAAGGCAGGAAGGCACTCGACAGCTGTCTTCAGTTATCCAACCCAACTATGAACCACTCACCTTTCCTAAATGATGGAAACACAGATGAGACAAGAGAGGAAGGGGAGAGTTACTACTGAATATCAGCTTGTAGGCTGATGTGGGAGTGTCATATCTGTTGATTTCATTAGCTAAGCAATAAAGAAACTGCTAGGCCCATTGGATAGGCCCACCCTTAGGTGGGTGGAGTAAACAACAGAATGCCGGGAGGAAGAGGAAGTGAGGTCAGACTCCACAGCTCTCCTCTCGGGAGCAGAAGAGTGGCCATGCTCCGCTCTCCCAGGCAGGCGCACACAATGAAGCAAGCCGCCAGGTCAGACATGCTGAATCTTTCCCGGTAAGACCAGTGCTCACAGATTATTAGAGATGGGTTGATTGGGATATCAGAGTTAGCCAGTAAGGGCCAGAGCTAAGGGCCAAGCAGTGATGAAAAGAATACAGTGTCTGTGTAATTATTTCGGGGCATAAGCTAGCCGAGCCGGGCAGGCGGCTGGGGTGTTTGGGGACGCAGCCCCGCCGCCGCTCCCTATTACTACAAATGACGCCCAGACGTGTGGCTAGCTGAGTCCACAAAAAACTTGAGAAGGCTTAAAAATAAGGGAGAGAGAGTTTAACACAGATTTTTGCTGTTTGTTGGTGGCGTGCTGTAGAGAGATTTCCTGATTCGGCAACAGCAGCAGAAAAAAAGCTGCGTTATCTTAAAGCGCTGCTTCCTGGGGCTGTGCCGCCAGTGCAAACTCTGGCTTTATGTTTGTGTTCCCGCTTGGGATCGGAAGGAGAGTGCTCTGAGACCGTGTGATGACTCAGAGCTCCCCGCCTGCTCCTGGGCAGAAGACAGAATCAGGCTTAGGCAGGCGGAAGAGCATGGCGGATTCCTGCTGCCATACAGAGACGTGTTTTTAGACTGCGCAGTGCTCTGCCTGTCAGATTTGGATGTTACTTGGATGAAAAGAATTTCTGTGCTGCATGCTCAGTCTCAGAATTAAAGTGCTGAGTGCCGCTCCTACCTGGTAGCCCCAAGAGGCTTCCTGACTCAGCTTCAGCTGCAAAACCCTGCAGCTCATTAAGAGGTCCTGCCACGAAACACTTAAATGGTGTTGACGAAAAGCTGAACGCATGCTTTTCGGTTTTCAGCCGTAGCAGGAAAAAAGCTGCGCCGTTTTAAAATGCCGGCTTTCTGGGCCATCCTGCCAGGGCAAACTCTGACTGTTTGAGGCAGGAGGGCCGGCTACCGAGAGAGGGCTTGAGTATTGTCTGTTGTAGCTCGCTGGCTGGCAGGGACCTTGAAATGCCAGTTGTGGCTATAAACATGGCTGCAGCCTGTACATCAGCCATGAGGCTGGAAAGCTAAGGAATGGGCTGGATCCAGCCGGCAAAGCCACACCTTTAGTCCTACTGATATTGATCAGTAATTTAAAGGTTCATGTGGTCAGAAAAACAGAGATATACAGTAAAGAGAGATTCAAAGACAGAGAAAATTTCTGAATGGTTTAAAGTGTGTTAAAAATATATGCAGACTAAAAGTTAAAATTCTTAAAGCAAACCTCTGTGACTTCAAGGTGTGGTAGCACACGCCTTTAATCCCAGTGCTTAGAAGGCAGAGACAAACAGATCTCTGTGAGTTCAAGGTGTAGTAGTGTACGCCTTTAATCCCAATGCCTGGGAGGCAGAGACGGGCGGATCTCCGAGAGTTCAAAGACAGCCTGGTCTACAGATGTACGCTCAAAAAGCAAAAAGTTAACGTAGGAATGTCACAGCTTAGATTCTTAAGTGCCTAGTGATTTAAAGGCGCAAATCAAAAGTGCTCCTGGATAGTAAAAAATTGCAGATTCACAATAGGACAGATTCAGACCACTAAATGAGTCACACTGTTGGTTGAATGTACGTAGGCTTGGGAGAGAGAAGAAAAAGAATATAGAAAATAAAGTTAATGTTAAAAAAAAAAGGTAAAGTCTTTAGAGTACAGATAGTTAAGAGATTAAAAGAAATAAAGAAATATAAGCCGCGTAAAGATGGAAAATTCACAGAGAGTCTGGATTATGTACATTGTGTTTTCTTTAAAATTTTTGACTGTGAAGGAGCTAAGTACAGAGAGACATTTCATTATATGGGCTGCCAACTGGAACCAGAATGGATATAAGGGTATTACGATTTCAGAATTTGGATCTAAGGATATGATACTTTGGAAAAGAGATTCTTCTTTTTTTTCACAGAGGATGAGACTCTATGGATTTCTTCTATTCCGATTTGGTATGATGGACCACGTCCTCCTGAAGGTTTGCTGTGAACATCTTCAGAAAATTGCTTTGCTCAACTGCCAACTGAGATGAAACCTGGCACACAGGTTACACCCTAAAATCATTAACGACGCCCCCATTCAGCAGGAAGCAGTTTGGAGAGAAAAAACTGGGCCCATGTTCCCAAAAATTGTTTATAAATGTTCTTTTACATTTAAAGGGGGATATGATATAGACATGAATAATTTGCATTAGTATAGATTTTGCTTTATTGATAGAGATTTACGGTCAATTTTGTTATATGTATAAATGTTTCTGATGTAACTTTTACTTGATAACTGTTTTGTTATATGTAATTTTGCTATGTTAAGGTTAAAGCCTTCCTTTTTTGTTTAAACAGAAAAAGGGGAAGTGATGTGGGAGTGTCATATCTGTTGATTTCATTAGCTAAGCAATAAAGAAACTGCTAGGCCCATTGGATAGGCCCACCCTTAGGTGGGTGGAGTAAACAACAGAATGCCGGGAGGAAGAGGAAGTGAGGTCAGACTCCACAGCTCTCCTCTCGGGAGCAGAAGAGAGGCCATGCTCCGCTCTCCCAGGCAGGCGCACACAATGAAGCAAGCCGCCAGGTCAGACATGCTGAATCTTTCCCGGTAAGACCAGTGCTCACAGATTATTAGAGATGGGTTGATTGGGATATCAGAGTTAGCCAGTAAGGGCCAGAGCTAAGGGCCAAGCAGTGATGAAAAGAATACAGTGTCTGTGTAATTATTTCGGGGCATAAGCTAGCCGAGCCGGGCAGGCGGCTGGGGTGTTTGGGGACGCAGCCCCGCCGCCGCTCCCTATTACTACAAATAAGGAGAGCGACAGCTCTCCTCTCCGGAGCAGACGCAAGAGAGACGCCATGCTACCTGCTCCAGGGAAGACGCACACTATGAAGCTCCAACCCAGGATGGACTTAGGCTAGAATCTTCCCGGTAAGCGCACCTAGGGGCGCTACACAGATGATTAGAAATGGGCCAGAGCAGTGTTTAAAAGAATACAGTGTCCGTGTAATTATTTGGGGCATAAGCTAGCCGAGCCAGGCGGCTGGGGATTTGGGGACCCAGTCCCGCCGCCCCCATATTACTACAGTAGGCCAAAGGCAGACATGAGTAAAGCTGAGGGGTGGTACCTCTAATAGCTCTCATTAAAGTTTGGGCACATCTGAGGCTCTAAGGGCTACATGGATCCTGCATCTACCTGATCCAAGTTGGTAGTTTCATTTTCTTCCTCTCCTTTTACTTTTACAGGTAAACAAATGTATCCACCCATTATCCAGAGCATCTCACCAGAGTCAACTCATGCCAAGTTACCATACATGATTGAAAAGTAAAATGTAGAAGATGAACTAGACGTAGGGTCACTCAGACCTGGGTGGAGGACCAATGTTTACCAATGAAAGTAAACGCCATGTCAACTTTAGAGAGTAGAAAGAAGTGAGGGACTTAAGGGTTGTTGGGCTTTGGTATTGAAGTCAAACAATGTATTAAAAATTCTAATTGTGTCACTGACCAGCTATTTGAATAATTCCACTATAAAATTTCTCCTGAGTCTCAATAGTCTCATCTATTAGACAAAAATAACAGCTATTTGAGGCTTTTGTCTTATTCATAATGCTCAATCCACAGAAAAGAGGCATTGTCTGAAGCAGAGAGGATTTGGGTTATGTTTGACTACTTCATGCTTCTCTTGGATTGAATATATTGTATTTTACTGGGACGGTGATCTGAAGACTGGAGATTGGCGTTTTACTTAATGTTAGGAGCTGTGCTAAAACTCACAGAATGAGCATAAAATGAGAGGTGACTTTTTTAAAACAGCAGAAATCTAAGGGCCTTTGAAGGCTGCGTTTCTACCTGGCCAAATTCACTCTCACGCATGGGATGACCCAGCAAACCATCAGTCCTCGAAATGGAATGGAATCTGGCAAATAAAAATGGAATATTTCTCTACTTCTCTCCCTCCTTCTCTCTCTCTTTTCCTCTCTCTCCTGTTCCCTTTCTTCCTATTCACTGAGTCTTCATGGTGGCACAAGACAATGGGCCCTCCACTACAGAATATTCTTGTACAAGACAAACACAGGCAAAAAAAGTAACTCTATAGAAATCTCTAAATCTGAATTCTGAATTCCTAGGAGACAGAAAAAGGATTAGCTCAAATTAGTTAGCAACAAGTTTATTGGAAACAGAGATGTGAGTCAAAGATATGCCAGTTCCTCCTCTGGACCAGGAAACCAATATATATTGGGAAACCAAACAAAAGTAAATTAAACAATCAACTGGGGATATAGGTCAATTGATAAAATGGTAGCGTCTCATAAACAAAACTTAGTGTGATCCCCACCACCACAAAAAGTAGGCTTGGAAGCACACACCTGAAACCTCAGAACTTAGGAGATAGAAGCTGGAGGATTTGAAGTTCAAGGTCATCCTCAGCTTCAAAGTAAGTTCAAGGAGAGCATAAAGTAGATGAGACCCTGAGACCCTGTTTCCTCTGCAAAAGAAAGTAAAATAGAGAGAGACAGAGAGAAAGGGAGAGAGAGAGAGAGAGAGAGAGAGAGAGAGAGAGAGAGAGAGAGAGAGAGAGAGAGAATGGGTTATGGGAAATAAAGAAGCTACAGACACAGCCATTAGCTGAAGCAAACCTAACCTTCACTCCCAATAATGAAAGGGCCAATACCTCTCCAAAGGCTCCCATATGTGCTTCAAAGAATGGCTTAACTTAGCCCAAGGTTATGCTGGACTCATAAAACATTGAGCTAAAGGATATTAGAGGAAAGACAACATCAAGGACCGTGTTCAAATGTCAGGTTATGGGGGGGGGGCCTTCCTGCATTTACCCCATGCTTTCATCTTACCTCTTAGGGAGGGGGTTCTTAACTTCCCTAATGCTATGAACCTTTAATACAGTTCCTCATGCTTTGGGAACCCCAACCATAAATTAATTTTGTTGCTACTTCATAATTGTAATTTTACTACTGTTATGATTGATAATGTAAATTTCTGTTTTCCGATGGTCTTAGGCAACTCCTGTGGAAGGGCCATTCAAACCACAAAGGGTTCTCAATTCACAGATTGAGAACCACTATCTTAAAACATTCTGTATTGACTTGATGAGCAATTTTCCTAACCAAAGGTCATGTACAAATTCCGTGATCCAGACTACAGTACTCTAAAATAAATCACAAAAGCTATGCATTTCATAAACCTTTTCTCTAATTTCTAAATCAAGCTTAGCTACACACTCCTAAACAGAAAGAATAAATGCAATAAAACTTCTCCACACATTGAAACAAGCTGACAGCTGACACTCTAAGGCATCCACCCTGCCCAGCTTCACAGATAACCAGCATCTGCCCCACCCAGCTATACAAATAACCAGCACCCACCCCACCCCGCTGAACATACAACCAGCATCCACCCCACCCAGTTACAGAGATAACCAGTATCCTTCCTGCTCAGCTGTACAGATAACCAGCATCCACCCCGCCCAGCTGTACAGATAACCAGCATCCATCCCTCCCAGCTGCACAGGTAACCAGTATCCATCCCTCCCAGCTGCACAGACAGCCAGCATCCACCCCACCCAGCTGCACAGACAGACAGCATCCTCCCCACCCAGCTGCACAGACAGCCAGCATCCTCCCCACCCAGCTACACAGATAACTTCTGCTGTTGTTTCCACAGCAGCAGCACTTGTGTAAATCTGGATATTTTATTATCTGAGATTGTACACTGACAAATTTCCAAAATTAGCTCATTTTATGCTCTTGCAAATCACCACACTGGAGTAGGGAAGATCGGGTGCTCATGACAGAGAATGGGTCAGCAGATGCTAACAAGGACATCAGTCATGTCTGAGCCCTCTTCCAGCCTTAACCCCCTCCTAGGTTCAATTTCTTCACCACAAAGGCAATACTACTGACTGAATTGATAGAATAAAAACATCCAAATAGGTTACCACTGAGCCAACCCTAATTCACAAGGCTGTCCTGATCGTTGAGAAGAACTCTGAACCTTTTATGGGTTTAGTTGTAGATGGGACAGTTGATTGATGGTGGCTGCAAATGTTATGAAAAGATAGTAACCCATGTGCCTAGCATTTCCTAGCCCTGGACCAGTCAAAAGAAATCACCAAATTAGGGATACAGATCAACTAGTAGAGGGTTTGCCTAGCAGATGGAAGGCCCTGGATTTGATGCTTAGCACTGCATAAAGTGGGCATAGTGGTGCATGCCTGTCATCCCAGAACTCTAGAGGAGAAGATGGGAAAGTCAGAAGTTCCAGGTTATTCTTGACGACGTAGCAAGCTTAAACTTGGGCTGCGTGAGACCCTGTGTCAAAATAATTAATTTATTTGTAAAAATAGAGGGAAATCATTGGGAAATAAGAGCGTATCATCAATAATGAGAGCAAATGCCATGGAACTTGGTATCTGAGCTCATGCCGTTGCTATAATGCTGCACTAAATGATGTGGAATACAACTTAAACTTGACATTCTTGAAGGACACAACTAGAGAGTTTAATGGAGCTAGAGTTTTGAAGCAATCCTTAGTGTTTATCATTTAGTGTTATCCAGGAGCTATTCTAATTGTTACATATTTTATCTTGGATTTTCAGTCATCCTATGGGTGAAGGACTATTCCCCTTTTCTATTAGTATATATTAATTATACAAAATAATGAGCTTCATTCCACCATCTTCACCCCCCTCCTCCTATATCCTTCCTCTTCCAAAATAGACCCCCTTCAATGTTCATACTTTTGTTTCTAAATCTAGATTCTATGTTTGAGAGAAAGCATGAAAATTTGTCTTTCTGAGTCAGGCTTATTCCACTTAGCAGGATAATCTTCACTTCTATCCCCATTGCCTAACAAACAACATAATTTCTTCATTCATAGGGTGGAACAAGACCCCCTTGTATATATACACCATGTTTCCTTTATCCAGTCATCTGTAACTTGGTCCCTGTGGATAGGACAACAAGAATCATGGATATACTATATGTTGTATGCTAACTTTGATCCTTTTGGATATACAGTCAGGTACTCTGAGCATCTTTCTTCTGAGTGAGAGGAAACAAGGAAGTGATCAGCACCCTCAGAACTGGAGGACTGAGAATCTAGGCCAGGCGTTCTGAGCCCATTGCTCTCAAGCCTGTGATGTTAGGGTTCTAGAGACTATGGAGGTCATACTGACCGAGACAAGGACACAGAGCACTGGAGAAAGGCAACCCATTAGTTGCCTCGTATGTCCCTTCACACCAGCCTCATGGCTGCCCTGCGCTCCAGCCTTGCTAGGCAGTTTCCCTGCACTCAGTTATCTAAGCTGCAAATTATGTCTATAGATTTACTGCGATCAGTCTAAACATATCTCTTCAAGACTTTGAGTGATAAAAACGGAGAATAGTGCAGATAAATTTTCCAACAGGCAACCATGTCAATTAACCCTTTCCACTGCATTTGGAAGATGAAGAGGTGGAGAGAATACCTGCTAATGGGTTCCCACGCATTCCCAGGGCTGAGCATTTGCAATGGAAATGTGAAAACATGATTGCTATAGGAAACCTGGATGCAGCAGTAAGCTGAACTCATTTACGCTCCGGTATCATCAAATCCCACCTCACTCATCTGTATTTATAATTCATCATGCATCTCATCTATGTCTGTTCAGTTATCTCTGGCTTCCTTTAAAGTGTATCCCTTAAGAGCCTCACTCTGAAGAAGCTGGTTAATCAGGATACTGGGTCATAATAAAACGATGAAAGCATCCCTAGCAAGTAGAGAAATCACTGGGAAAGCAGACCCCGTGCACTTTATGAGAAACACTTAAGTCATGTGAGGCAAATACTAACTGGGGACGGAAAGTGCATTTTTAGAAAGGGGCTGAGATAAGGACAAGCATTTAGTGTCTTTTAAGATTTCTGATTCAATTTCGTGAAGCATATACTACAGTCTCCTTTCCCATTCCATGTCTCTAAACATTCTCAAAATTGGATATTTCAGCTACAATGCTTGAATACAATAAAACAAAGAAGTCAATTGATGAGAAGTTTCTTGCAATTAAAAGGTAGAAAATGGGACTGAAATAAAAGATAGCTCAACTGATAAAGTATTTGCCTTCTAAGCATGAAGACTTGAGTTCACTCCCCCAGAATTCTTATTTTTAAAAGAGCCTAATGCGGTGTCACCTATAATCTCAGCACTGAGAAGGTAGAAACAGGCAGATGATTGGAGCATGCTGGTCCATCGGCCTAGCCTACCTGTAGCGTTCCATGGCCAGCATGACCCCTAATATCAATCTACAGCTACCTGTCCTTTACCCACAGATCAGTGTAGTCCTGCCCCCTCATCAAGAGATCTTCTCTTTGCACAAGAGGGAGACCACTCCAGAAAACCACAATCAAACAACATTCAGAGTTGTGGAGCCCAGTTCCAATACATAAACCAGTAAAACGATTGTCACGCCTTAGGCTCAGAGAACATTGCAAACTGTGGTGGGGGTGTAAAAAGCCAGAGGATCAGGAACTTTGCTGTGAGATTATGTCTTATAGCAAAATTAAAAGCAGCATACAATATGTGTGTATACATACATGCTTGCAACAACAATTAGTGAAAAACGAAGCCATGAATTTGAAGGAAAGCAGGGAAGGGTTTATGGAAGGAAAGGGAACGCAGAAATGTAATTGAATTACAATTTCAAAACTAAATGAAAAAGAAAATAAGACAAACAGCATTTCACCTCCTTAGCAGAGCATCCGAGTTTTGGTCACATTGTGGAACATGCTTACAGGGAGGTCATTCAGAAGGTCCACTTGCCAAATGCTGAGGACATGACTATTCCCTTCTTCCCCCCTTCGACTCTTACAACATAAACTTCAAAAATCAGCCATAGCTGGAAAATGGCTACAGAACCCTAACATTTGCTACTCACTCCCAACAGCTACATTTCATCGGGGAACAAGAGGCTGTTCCTGTTGTGAACTTATTCCTCTTTTACAATTTGACTTATGTCCCTGGCCTCCAGGTATACAAACATAAAGCCTATCTGACATGGCTTGACATGAAAATCAATCTGACATGTCTGTTACAATTCAAGGAGTGCTGAGGATTAGGCAAAGTGTTCTTCTATGTCCCAATAAGAAAGTCTCATTCCATATGTCATTCAGAGAGTGGTGCCGACAGCTGTGTGACCAGCCAGTCAGAGCTGAGAGACTGAATGAACGCAGTCTTAGCTGTCATAGCTCCACACAAAGGTGAAAAGTGGAATCCTCAAAGCTATACACCCAGCATGTAATGTGGTTTATACAGGTTCTCCTAATTCACACTAGGAGTTCGCCGGGAGGCTTTTTAAGTGGGTAGCTTCCCTCCTGTCTCTTAATGTTTTAGCAATAGCACATTAGTTAGAGTAAAACTGGAGGTGTTTAAAGGAGCTTAGAACTAAAGTGATTATTTCGATCCACCAAGATTCAATATGACTATAAAGAGATGGTAATTCCAAAAGTGGTTGATTAACATCAAAAAAAGCAAGTGATTCGGCTTATAAGAATTCAGTATTCAGCCAACCAGAAATGGCTTAAGCATCGTAAGACTTCACTTTCTTGTGGAAATAAAGCATCTAAGGGGTGTATTTATCTTCCCATGTGTCTTGACTCAGAGGTCAAATGATATCATCCTCTCTGACTCTCATATGCTCTCTGCCGCCGTTTTTATCATATTGATGTGATGCTACGGGGTTCCAAGAGACATTTATTAAACCCAGGAAGAAAGAAATTGAAGGTCTCTTTCCAGGCCACCCAATGCCCACCTCGTTCTCAAGGTCTCAGGCTGGTTCTGTGCTATTCGTGCACATATTTACTTCTCAACAAGAATGGTGTTGATTGTCTCAGGTCTAAAACCACATGCCCTGCCCTGGAACAGGGAATAGAATCAGCTTCATTTGCATCACGCTCTCAGAGAACAGAGCAACTATACAAGAAGGAACATTATTGTTGCTGGGGAGTGACAGTCGAGGGGGTTCAAAAGAAATAAAAATTAATGTTGGGTAACTTAAAAAATAAACATTTACTCTTCACAATATATACATAAACTTCTTGAGTTACAGGCCCGGTATGAAGTTAGTCCCAGTACATATTCTCACATCAACACATGGAACGCTTCCTGATAGCAGTACAATGCTTGACCTTGCTACAATGCAGCTTTTAGAAGCCAAAGCCTCCAGCTGCTGTGCTCACCTTCCACTCAAAATCACAAGCAAATTCTTTACAGACTCAATGGGTCTTCATGCAGCTACTAACCCGAGATGCTCAACACATAGTCACATAATCTTACCATCTAGCCTTCATCCTCACACTGTATAAACAATATCGATCTGGTTACAACATGAAAATGGGAACCTTTTTCAAACTTTAAACTCCAAGAAAAAAAGTTGGTCTTGTAAAGGCTTTTAACTCTAAGATTTAGCATAAGAAAATTTGAGGTAAAAAAATCAATTTGGGGGCCAGAGAAATGGTGTGGGCCCCTGCTGCCAAGCTTAATGACGTGTGGCGCCTGTGACCCACATGGTAGAAGTAGAGAAATGAGTCTTGCAAGTTGTCTCTTGATCTCCACACCCATGCTGTGGCACACACGCACCCACACATATATACATAAATACACATAAATTAATAGATAAAAAGTCACTTTAAAAATCCAGTACTGGGGTGAGACTTCATGCTCACCTCCCCTCTCTTTGCTGGGTTTTGTCTGGCTTGAGCTGTCGCAACCTCTGGAGAGTTGATATGCATGGCTCTTTTGTTGTATCCAGAAAACATATCCTCCTTTCATTCACCCCCTGCCTCTGGTTCTTACCATCTTTCTACCTCCTCTTCCTGGTGATCTCTGCACCTAGAGGGGCCAGATGTGATACAGAGGTCTCGTTTATGGCTAAGCCTTCCCCAGTCTTTTATTCTCTGAACAATGACCAGTTGTGGGTCTCTGTGTTACTTACCATCAACCTCAAGAACAAGCTTTTCTGATGAGATTGGGCACCAAACTATAGTTATAACAATAAGTCAGTAGGAGTCATTTTAATATTACATCCATTGACCATCTCCCCTCAGGTTTTTGATCCAATAACAGGGTCTGGTATGAATTTCATCTGGTGGAGCAGAGCCTTAAAGCCAATCAGAAAGTGTTGGGTAATTGATAACTCCCAGAAAATGGAGAGTCAATTTTCTTTAAGGGTATTACCCCTGGTATCTCAACTCTCCTCCAGGACAGTCCACACACCCAAGAATATCTGGGCAGCACAAACGATTTTAAAATGTATATATACAAATCTGAATGGAAAGGATGTAGAGATGGATCTTAGAGGACCTGAGTGGGGGATGGTGAATATGATCAAAATACACGTATGAAATTTTCAAAGAATTAATAAATATTTCAGTCTAATGCACGGACTTGTGAGATGACTCACAAGGTAGTAGGTGCACAAGTCTGTCAACCTGAGTTAAATGATGCTGTTCTCTCTCTCTCTCTCTCTCTCTCACACACACACACACACACACACTCACACACACACACACACACACAGAGAGAGAGAGAGAGAGAGAGAGAGAGAGAGAGAGAGAGAGAGAGAGAGAGGATTACAATGATGATAATGATGATAAACAATTTTTAAAAGCCCATTGTATTCAGAAGATGAATGCAATTCTGTAGGTGGGCTTTTCTTTCCTACTTGCTAGTTCCCAAATAAGCAACACCGAGACTTGATATTAATGATAAATGCTCAGTCAATAGTTTAGGCTTATTACTAGCTAGCTCTTACAGCAAAGTGACCCATTTATATTAATCTACATTCTGCTACATGGCGTTAACTCTCTTTCATCTTGCACCTCCTCTTTCCTCTCCGTATCTATCAGGTGATTCCTCTGACTCCTCCTTTCTTCTTCCTAGTGTCCTTTGTCCGATTCTCTCGCCTAACCCTTTCCTATCCAGCTAGTGGCCAGTCCGCTTCTTTATTAAACTAATCACAGTGACTTATATTTATTGACACAGTGTAAAGGGATATTCCACACAATTCTGTTTCAGTCTTATTAAAATCAATGAGGCCCTTAGTTCCCATTTTAGAAACAGTATTTTACAGTGCTAATCTTTGCAAGCAAAATTTGCTACATGCATGGATCACGGAAGACACAGGATTTAGGTTTCCAGAACCAGAAGTGGCAAATCTGCTAGGAAGACAGCATAGGCAGTAAGTGTCTGGCTTCAGTGGCACCTGCGGTCATGTGCACATACCCACATAGAGACACACCTATACACATAATTAAAAATAAAGTAACTTTAAAAGAAGACTTGAGACTTTATAACCTTGAGGCTGAGAATCTCAGCTCTTCTCTTGAGACAACAGCACAGATTATTTGTCCTGATCCACTCATCTCATTCCCTCTTCTTTGCCTCCTTCCTCTGTAGACAGGTTTGATTGTGCTTTCAAATGCTACCTTTGCTTTTGGCCCCATTTCCTTTTTCCTGAAGCAAAGCTAGTCTGCACACTTCTCTGGCAGATGTTCAAAGGAGACAAGAGACTCTGGATGTCAAAGGCCCTCAGAAAATGCACCATCCTCCAGGATGCCCTCCAAATAAATAAATATTACTTTAAGACTCCACAAATTGGGGCTGGAGAGAAGGCTCACCCGTTAAGTAGGGGACCCAAGTTCAGTTCCCAGCACCTATGTGAGGCAGCTCTCAATGACCTATAATTCAGTTGCAGGGATTCATCTCCCCCTTCTGGCCTCCAGTTGTATCTGCAGTCTTATGCACATACCCACACAGAGATGCACTATACACATAATTCAAAATACATATACACAATTTTTTAAAAAAAGACTTGAGAATTTGTAGCCCTGAGCCTGAGGTTCTCAGATCTTGCCTCAACTCCTCTTTGAGGCAAAAGAACAGATTATTTATCCTGATCTGTTCATCTTATTCTTTATCATCTCTAAATAGTTTATGTGTTACCTTAAATTCACAGCTGCTAGTATTGCTCACAATCTAGAAATATCTTATTTCCCCCATCTAATATTTTAACTTCTAACTATATCACTTCTTGTTCAATTGTATCATCTCCTGATCATATCAAGCTCTTTTCTATTGGTAACCCCAGCCCTGAAAGTCCTACAACACTGTCACGAGGATTGCCTGCTCACAATAATGCTGAATCATACCTACATAGTAACACTTACTACCTTGTTTTGTTGTGTTTTCCCTCCACTTTTTCATGTTTTGGATATACATAACCCTCCTAAAAGATTGGGTACTGCGTTTGATAGTCCCTGGTGTCTGGCTCATAATAATACCTCTTCCAGTGACAACCCTAACTCTTCCCTAATTCTACAGTCGTGTCCAGGCTGACAAGCTTCTGTAACCAGTGTCATGAAGGAGGAGCACCTGGTTTTGTTTTGTCTTGTCTTTTGAGACAAAGTCTCATAGGTAAGCCGGGCGGTGGTGGCGCATGCCTTTAATCCCAGCACCCGGAAGGCAGAGGGAGGTGGATCTCTGTGAGTTCGAGGCCATCCTGGTCTACAAGAGCTAGTTCCAGGACAGGAACCAAAAGCTACGGAGAAACCCTGTCTCGAAAAGCCAAAAAAAAAAAAGTCTCATGGGTAACCAGTCTGTAACCATATGTCACCTTGAACTCAGGCTATAGCTGAAGCTGTAGCTGAGGCTGGCTTCTCCCAGTCCTTCCAGCTTCACTTCCTCAGCGCTGGGATTACGTGCATGGACCAGCAGACTCTGCAAAGTCATCTGTTAAAAGGCTTCTGTGTCAATAGATTTGTAGCAGATTTAGCATTTTAGAATTTTTAAAAAATTCTCAAGCAACTCTGAGGCAGGTGAGTTAAGGACAAAATTCTGAGAGGTGCTTCCAAAGAAGCTCCCCAGATGTTTCCTCTAGGCTCCTTGGGCACCAGAAAACACTGTCTCAAACAGTTGAAGTCTCTTTGCAGTGTAGTCTGAATTTTCCTCTGCCACACATAGCTCACAAGCATCTACCACAAGAGCAATCAAAGGACTACAACTGGAAACAAAAGGATACCTGCAAGGACATGAAATTTACTACTTTCCCCTGCTTCTGCATCTGGGGATGATTGATTGGCACAATCTGAAGACTCAACAGAAATAAAGCTACAGGTTTGGGTGGCCAATCAATTGTGAAAGGTTCTCAGCATGATGTAAAAAAAGACATCAGTAGGAATCCCAAAGCCATCCATTTATCTAGTAAAGCGTGAAACATGATTATCTTCATCTGATTGGGCAGGAGGCTGAGACAGTTCAGTGGCTCATCAAATGCCCACCAACAGCCCATAAAACAGTTTTCACCCGAGGCCCCCACACGACCTTCTCTTCGCAATGCTCCAGGAACTGGGGTCTAGAAATGTACAAGAGTAAGAGGTGGGCCAGTGTGATACATTAGGAGAGTGGAAATAGCATTCCATTTAATGCCAGAAGGCCTCAATCCGTCTCCTAGTCTTAGAAAGTTGGTAGTAACCAAACCTGCGTTCAATTTTTTATCTTTCTTCTGACATCTTTTCATTGACTTGCCCCGGCAATGCTATGGGATAGACAATGCCTGCTCCCTCTTCTTCATATTAAAGATAAATAAATTGCCTCAAAATATTACATTCTTGCCTGCATTATACAACTTTAAATGATAGAGCCGAGATTTGGTACCTGGAAATTTGGTTTCAGAGGTCCAGAAAGTTGGCACTATTCTCCTACCCAATACATGTTAGGGGACTTGAGTATTCCTTCATCTTGCATCTAATATTATATTATGCATTGTGTGATACACTATATCATGTACATATCTAAGCATTGTGATGTAGGCGGAAACTGCTCATTCGTTTCCCGGCGGCTGAGACCAGAATAATCACACAGAAATTATATTAATAACAACTCTGCTTGGCCTATTAACTCAGTCGTCTTATTAACTAGCCCTTACATCTTAAATTAACCCCTTTCTATTAATCTGTGTATCAGTACAAGGCTGTGGCTTACTGGTAAGGGTGTGGCATCTGCCTCCTTTGGCAGCTATATAGGGTCTCCCTGACTCTGCCTACTCTCTCCCTATATCTCTGTTCAGATTTCCTGCCTGGCTTTATTCTGCTCTTCCATAGGCTGAATCAGCTTTAGTCATCAACCAATAAAGGATCACATATACAGAAGGATTTTCCACATCATTGTGATTACACCAGCTCTCTCTATTGCACTGACTTACCCTAAAGTCCATGTGCAATGCCAGATAAACAACTGCTTTAAAAGCACACAATTCTAGGCTAATGGAACTACAGTAAATGTAAACACATATGTGAATAGATAGATGATAGGGAGGGTCTAGGGCCCACTGAAAGAAGGAAAGCTCCACAGAGACCGAGCCTACTGTTCTGGGTAGTAATGCAGCATATGAAATGACAAGGTTGCAACATTATGAGAGAAGTCAGAAGTCCAGGGCTTTGTTTGAACTACTTTGGCTTTTTATGTTAATATTAACACATATGTTCAAGGACAGGGTGCATGCCCATGAGTGCACCAGCGTGTGCATATGCAAGCTAAAGCAGTACCCTCCTCTAGTACTTGCTGCCTTATTGCTTTATGACAGGCTTTCTCAGTGAAGATGAAGTTTGCTGTTTCAGCTAGGCTGGCAAGCCAGTGAGCTTTCAAGAACCACCTAGCTCAAACTCCCAGTGCCAGGATACAGACAAACTCTGCCATGCCAGAGTACAGACAAGCATCATTATGCCATGATACAGAAAGCATGGTCATGCTCAGATCCGTATGTGAGCACCAAGATTCAACGTCAAATCCTCAAACCCAGGTGCTCTTACCCCCAAGCTATCTCTTAGATTCCCTCATATTTTCTTTTTTAATGTGTATCTACTTATCTTTATTTATAAGTGTTTGCATGACTATGTGTACATCAAATCTATGCAGGTGTCTGTGGAAGCATCAGAACCCCCAGAACTGGAGTAAAAGATGATTTGAGTCACCTGATATTGTTGCTAGAAACCAAGCCAGGTATTGCAAAAGCAGTAAGCACTCAATTACTGTACCATCTCTTGATGTGGGAATGTCGTATATCAATCTGTTGATTTCATTGGTTAAGCAATAAAGAAACTGCTTGGCCCTCATAGGTTAAAACATAGGTGGATGGAGTAAACAGAACAGAAGGCTGGGAGAAAGAAGCTGAGTCAGGGAGTCGCCATGGTTCTCCCACTCCAGACCGACGCAGGTTAAGATCATTCCTGGTAAGCCAGCTCATGGGCTACACAGATTAATAGAAATGGGTTAGATCAATATGTAAAAGCTAGCCAATAAGAAACTGAAACTAATGGGTCAGGCAGTGTTTAAAAGAATACAGTTTCCGTGTAATTATTTCAGGTAAAGCTAGCCGGGTGGCGGGACACAGCCCACCGCTTCGTATTACAACAATCTCTGGCCTCCATATTTTCTTGTTTAAAGTCTTTATCAGTCTATCAGGCATGTCTGAAAGATCAGGGCCTAAGACATATGCATATACACCTATAAAGTTTGCTGTCACAATTACTCATAGTTGAATATTGGGTAGACATTGCTTAAACATATTTGGGGGATTCAGTTACACCCCCTTGCCCAGTGCTTCCATTTCTCTTCTGTAAAATGGGTCTGATAAAAGAAAGATGTGCGCCAACTCCCTCATCGACATCTCTGTCCTATGACTTAATATCTTCTACTCTCATATTAAAAGTTATGGTCTTGGTTTGGGGCCATTGGCATTCTAACTGAAGAGATGGAAAGCATAGATGAAATATGTGATATTGCCTTTGAAGTGTCATATGGAAAGTGTGTTTTCTGCCCACACTCAGCAGAGTGGAAGAGTGACAATAGAGTAAGACTATGAAGGTTGCTCAGTTCTTCGAGAACAGGATAAATACAGCCGCTGAGTCTGTAGCCATGAGGACGCGTTTTGCTAGGATATTCCAGAAGTTGGAATTTGGGAACGAGTGCTAGGATGCAAGATATTGAAACTTAGTAAACAAAGGACTCTTAGGGGCATGCAAGTATTATCAAATGCCTAGAGGGAAAAGTAGGGTGTTTTCAAAAGTGAAAGGGAATTAAATTTGTTCTAAATGTCCCCAGGAATAAAATTATTGATGAGAAAATAAACACTAGATACGATTTTTTTATTGACTCCCAAAAATGATCTGAAAGCTGCTCAATGTGTACAGGTCTGCCGCTAACGATAGGGAGTGGTCTGTCTCTGGTGGACTTAAGCAGGTGCTAAACTACATTTAGTGAAGATATCAAAGAAAGAGATTGAGTATTAGAAGTTGAGCATTTAGAGTGGAAAGATGCCCCGGCAGCAAAGGGTCAGTCAAGCAGCATGAGGCCCCAAGTTTGTGTGCCCAGACCCCAAGTAAAAATCGAGACAATAGTGTATGAGTGTACATCCAAATAGGGAGAAAGGAAGACAGAGAAAGAGAAGCCCACGAAGCTCATTGATCAAGCCAGTCTAGCTAATCCAATGAGCTTCAGAATCACTGAGAGAAACTATCTCAAATCTTAAAGATAAAAAACAATACAGGAAAGACACCCAACACCAACCTCTGACCTTCACAGATACACATGTGCAACAGCATATATATCAGGACATATATGTGCACAGACTCACACTAACAAGTATCATACATGCAATCCATACACATACATACATACAAAATATGAGAATAATAATAAGGGATTAAAACCTTCAACTATGTCTATGTCCCTCGAGCCTCCAAATTCAACCTCCAGTCAAAATCACCTGAAAAGTTTATTTCACACAAGATACACGGAGAGATCCTGATTCACCAGGTCAACAAATAACCATGCAATCATCTGTATTTTCAGCAAGAAATCCAAGTGATATTTTGGGGTTCACCTGCATAGGGACTCTGCAGGACCCTCTCATTCTGGTCCCTTTATTACGTACTTACCCACCCCTGTGTGCTATAAAAGCATACATAAGGAAAAGGAGAGCTTGAGAAATGTCACCTGGTGAGTGACAGGGCAGAATGTAGACTTCAGAACTTTGTACCCCAAAGATCTTAACCATACTATGCACAGAGTGTTTACAGTTTGGGTGTCCTCTTAAACTAAGAGCTCTGAGGACACAGGAACGAGGTGCCCCTGAAAAGTAACACTATCTGTCCTGTGTCTTTGAGAACTCCCTCCTGCAAAGTCTTAAGCCGGGAAGTTAAGATTGGCAGTCTCTTGCCTTACTCATGGGCTCTAAGTGCCTTCTGTGGTATGAGTATGACTGAGTCAAAGAACAGGGGATATAAGAAGTGGGCGGGTGAGAGAGAGCCTAAAATAATATTTTCCAAGTAGAATGGTATTTGCCTGACCAATGTCCGAGGCTGTCCACCCATGCTTGCTGAGTCTCTGATCTCAGAGCCCCACAGTCTTCTACAAGGAACGGGCTGAGGAAGAATATGATGAATATGTAAAACAAACCAATAATGTAAATGCACTCAGGGTGACCTGCCTCGGAGAGGGAACTGTGCCCGTGGTGCTGTAAATTTCAATTTCCGTTACTTCCACGGTTGCAAAAAGGCAGAGGCAGCCCTTTGTGATGATCAGACCGCTCTATTCACCTCTTTAGTTTATTTCCCCCTAGGATAGGACAAAAGAAATGAGAAAGTCAATTTTCTTTTCATTTCAAGCAGATTGAATTTTTGCTAAACTAAAAGGGCTCTGGCTAAGCAAAGGTCAGACTAGCCTTGGTTCTTTTTTCTTCATTAACAAAAAACACCACCATTGTTGTTTCTAGGTCTTTAACCAGATAAAGGTACTTAAGATGCCATCAGAAGAAACCAGTGAGGCATTCATATCTTCACCAAATTCCTAAGTGGCCAGGACAAGAACCAATTTCTTTTTATGCCGATGCATTTGTACTTTATGTATAAAGCACAGCAAATAGATTCCACTTCGTTAAATATAATAGAATGAAAAACAGAGAAAAAAGACTTCTGTAAATATGATGGGACCAACTCTGTTGTCCATTCTGCTAATACAACTTTTGTGTATCCATGGATCATAGAACTTTAATAAAGGAAGCCGGAAGTCCTGTGAGACATTCTTCAGAGCATCACGTTAGCGGAATCTGGAACTCTGTTGTCATCCCACAACAACATTTGCTTAGCTAACGCTAATTTGTGTTTGGGGGTTTTATGGCTGTAATAATAACAGTGGGAAACACAGGAAAACGTTTGCATTTAGAGGTAGTGAAGCCAAACTTTGTTGTTAAATACTTGACTTCTCCGATAGTTGCTATTATCGCTGTAACTCAAAAGAGGAGGGAAATGAGATTCAGGAAGCTCTAAACTGTGAAATGTCATTACAGAATCAACCAACTACCCTTGAAAACATAACTGTATAACCTATAAATATTATTCTTATAATTAGGGACTTTGTACTTAAATTACATTTACAATCTGGTGGTAAGTAAGGTAGAAAAAGCCCAAAGATTGCATAGACTAACATGTAGTCACTATGGCCAACTTTTCCAATACAGGAAATAGTTTTCAAGGAGAATAAGACCAATTTTTCTGGATAATGCATCATTGGGCATAAGGTTGGAAAGATAGTAATAACGTTGTTTTAACAGAAATAACGTAACAGAAGAAAGGAAGTTGTTAAAAGTTCTTCAAGTAAGAGAAAGCCAAACTTCTCAGACATGAAGGGCTGCAGGAAAGGCTCCAGAAAGGGAAGGTAGAAATTCTCCACTGGAACCCTGTCCACCCAATGTCTCCATCACAGCCTTCAGGCTCACCTTTCTAATTAATGCCAACAGAACTTAATGAGAAAACATGCTCAGCTTAGTGTATGATTCTATAACATGTCTCACAATTAAATTCAGGGTTTCCGTGATTTTCTTTTTTAACAATATTTTAATAGTAATAATATAATATATAAATATCAAAATACTATATTAAAATCCACTGAATATTATTCAATAAATTAAATTAATTTGGGATTATAAGGTTTGAAATATAAAGCAAATATACCAATAAAATAATTCACATATTTAATAGTGTAAAATCAGTGCAAATCTCTTTAGCATCCTCAGTTAGAGTGAAATTTAAGAATTTAGCAGTCTTGAAAAATGAATCTATCATAAATATTAAAATTTTGGATATAAATTGGTAATATGAATGTGCATATACTTATTTCTTATAATTTTGCAATTTAATTTTGTTGAAAGCAGTATAAGCATAAAATAATTACTCTCATAATTTCTTTTTTCCTCTTTTTTTATTACTTTATAAATAATACCAATCAAAATTCCCACTTCCTCCCCTCTTCCCACTTCCGTCCTGCCTCCCCACACCCTCCCCCTAACCTCCCTCCAGTCCTAAGAGAGGGCAAGGCACCCTGCCCTGTGGGAAGTCCAAGGCCCTCCCCTTCTACATCCAGGCTTAAGAAGGTATGCATCCAAAGAGAATAGGATCCCAAAGAGCCAGTACATGCAGTAGAGACAAATCCCAGTGCTATTATCATTGGCCCCTTAAATGGGATGACACCTTTAAGAAATGAAGGACTGTTTTAGGGTGTGTATGTTTGTGTGTGTGATTTGTTTCTATGCCTCTCTATCTTTCTATATGTGTTTATGTGTTTGTATACTCTGTCTCTCTGTCTCTCTCTCTGCATGTGTGTGTATGCCTAAATTATCGTGACAGTAATTTTGAAATTAATCACACATATTTACCTTGGATAGTTTCTCTCTCTCTGGTTCTTAGAAATATGCTTTCACTGAATATAATGAAATATGTATATAAACGACATCACCTATTTTTTTAAACTGTGAGATAAGTAAGCACCGAAATTAGAATATAGTTGGCTTTTTCTAAGAACAGTCATCATTTATAAGGAAATAGTGTACTGGAGACCAAACACACCACATCATTCAATTTGTTTATAAGTAAGAGTGATGTCTTTCAGAAGTTCTCACTTGAATGTCTTACAATTTGATCATCAAACTTCTCCTGGTGGGTGGTAAATTACTTTTATGTAAATAGTAGTTCAGTTCTCCATATGTAGCAAGTTAATGAAATCAGAAAGTGAAAAAAAATCAGGTAGGTATGTTATTTCATGAGTTAGTTACTATGTGTAAAATTTTGTTTTCTGATAAAAGCAAAAGGAATTGCTTTGCAAGGAATTGAGTCAAAGTAATAGAAAGGGGCAAATTGTTGGGAGCAGTGAGACCCCAGATCCTGAATTTCTTGTAATCCCCTGATCTGAGTGCCTACAGCTGCTCTGAGCACGAGACCTTCAGGAGTTCCTGATGGCAGGAGAGTGGTTTCTGATGGGTTTGGTTGGGGCGTGGCTATCTCTATATAATCTGCCCCTGAATACAACAAAGGGAGCACTCTTGGGGAATTCAAGGATGACCCGTGTCGCTGTCTCTCTGTGTGTGTCTGTGTATTTTAACCTCCAGCCCCCTAGCCCGAAGCTCGCGAACTGGGTGCCAGCGCAGAGAGCTCAGACACGGGGGTGCGGTGCACGGCAGCAAATATATGAGAAAAACCATGCATCGCTCTTAGGGTCCTCCTGGTTACCTAGCTTCTCTGAGACTGTGAGTTTCTCTTGGAAGGGGAAATAGATAAGACCCTCTGGGTAAACTGGGGGCATAGGGTGAAGGGATGGGAACATGAGGGATCAGGTTGGTCGCGCTGGGCTTGGCACACAGAGGGAGAGAGTAAAGAAAGAGATATTTTGATAGAGGGGGTCTCTTTTGGTTTAGGAAGAAAACCGGTGCCAAGGAAACTGCTGGGAATTCTCAAGGATGACCCCAACTAAGACTCCTAGGAGTATTAGACTGGGTGCCGGAAGTGGTCTTCTCTTGTGATCAGATTGGTTACTACCCTAATCATCAATAGAGAGCCTTCATCCAGTAACTGAGGGAAGCAGATGCAGGAATCCACAGTCAAGCACTGGGCCAACCTCCAGTTGAAAAGAGGGAGGAGGAATTGTATAAGCAAGGGAGGTCAAGGTCATGATGGAGGGACGGCAGAGACAGCTGACCTGAGCCAATGGTAGCTCACTGACTCTGGACCAACAGCTAGGAAGCTGTTAGGCACCTAGCAGTGGGAACGGAACCTGTGCTGGTGCTTAGCTGGCTTTTTGGAACCTATTTCCCGCGCAGGGATGACTTGCCCAGCCTTGATGCAAGGGGAGGTATTTGGTCCTGCCTCAACTTCCTATGTCGTGCTTTGTTGACTCCCATGGGAGGCCTGCCTCTTTCTTAATGGAGGAGGAGTGGATGGGGGTAGATGGTAGGTGGGGAAGGGAACAGGAAGAGAGGAGGTAGGGAAAAATGTGACTAGTATGTAAAATAATTGAAAATTCTAATCAAAAACCATGAGGAAAAGATAGATTTTGAGAGCTAAACTACAAACTGATTGCACACACCAGGGTTGTACGCAGCTCTTTTTGACAAACAAGTGCACTGGACACGACTACATTGCCTTAAACAAACAGGGGTGGACATTCCAAATAGCGAGTATCTTTTTTCATTATAAATACCAATCCAAGTTCCCACTCCCTCCCCTCCTCCAATTCCCTCCAGTTATCCCCCATCCACTCCTCAGAGAGGGTAAGGCACATTGTTTGGGGAAAGGCCTAGGTCCTTCCTACTATATCTAGGTAATCAAGGTATCCATCCAAAGAGAACAGGTTCCCAAAAGCCAGTATAAGCAGTAGGGATAAATCCTGGTGCCACTGCCAGTGGCCCCTCAGTCTGCCCCAGCCATGTAACTGTCAACCACATTCAGAGGGACTAGTTTGGTCCTGTGCTTATTCCTTCCCAGTCTGGCTGGAGTTGGTGGGCTCCCATTAGCTCAGGTAGAGTTTCCGTGGGTGTACCCAGCATGGTCTTGACCTCTTTGCTCATCCCTTTTGCTCACTATCCTCAGCACCCACCTCTGCAGTTCCACAAACTTCTGAAATGACTTATAATTATAAATACACAGCTCCTGTCCTTAAGAGTTTATAGTCTAGTAAACGCCATAGTCATGACCAGATGCTCACAGTATTAAATGTGTATTCCCATTGTTTTATGTAATATGATGAAGGAGAAACTGAAGCACATGAGGGGAGTTTTCCTAGGCTGGGAAGTCCTGTAGGCTCACCATCAGTCTGACAGCAGGAGCACTTCAGATGAATGAGTTTGGGGACCACCTACTGCCCCAGGGACCAGAACAAAGGCTCCTGACAGGAAGCAACAGATGATGTGAATAAGGCACCCGCCAAGGAAGAGCACAGGTCACCTGGTCTGCTTCTACTAACTCCCAACCCGCGGCTCCACTTTCTCCTGTATGCAGCTATAGGGCAGGGCAAGAAGTTCACGTATCTTTGTAGCAAATAACTTACGTGACTTTTGGCACAACAGGCAGTATTCTCTGCTCCTCTCTGCCTACACTGAGAAATGAAGGACTTAGCATCTTGATGTATTCTTCAAAACAATGGCAATGGAAGACTTGACTGCTGGTTATGTTGGATATAGAGATTGCGAGATGTGCTCAATTATGAAGACTGCTTGAAATATTTCTCTAATGGACCCTTCATTTCCTTCACAGTGCGACGCAGACAATGCAGTCACAATTCAGGACAAATCTTGTTTGCATGGCAGGGACACTACAAATCTGTTTAAAAAAAAAGAGAAAGAAAAGCAACTAAGACAAATTTTCTACATTGAGATGTGATCTGCAGATATATTTTAGGCACAAGCACAAAGGAGGCCAAAACAGTCATTTTAGTGAAAGTCTAATTTTCTTTGCTCAAGTTTATTCTTCTTCCAAAACAAACAAGCGTTTTCAAGGACACACCCTCCTGGCTGGCAGAACGTCCCCACTGCGCTTGGCTTGTTTGCTGCTTTGCATTATCATGGCCAATGTGCGTCCCAGCAAGTGCTGTGTTCCCAGTGACATGATTAAGGGGCTGCTTTTGTTCATCTGCCCAGCAGTGACGCACGAGATGCTGAGTGATTTTCTTTACCCTCCATTTCCCCTGGATGCATATGGAATATATTTTCTACATCCAATAGTTAACACATTCATAAAGGCACTAAGATAAAGACCACATTTCAAGAAAAACATCAGGCTGACCCCAAAGTGTAAATTTAAAATAAAGAGTCACATGAGTAAATATAAGCAGAACTGCCTGAGGGAAACCGATTCGGAAAAAGACTCAGGTTTATCTATTAATTGAAATCATTTTTAACTCGGTGACTACTTATGGAACAAGAGGAGTGCTTGAGTTCCCAAAGAGGTCACTTGGCTTCCCTCAAATGGCAAGGTGGCCTGTGTTTTTAAAGGAACCCTGCAATACACCAAAGCTCCACCTCATGAATCCGAGGCTGTCTTCTCACTCCCTTTATTAGTCCCTACATGAACAGAACTGGTAAGATTACTAGACAGAAAGACAGAGAGATGAAATAAAAGAATTTATTAAACCAGCTTTTTTAAAATAGAAACAATAGCTGTCTTGCTCTTTAGATGCCAAGGAACCAACAGTTACTTGGTCCTGTCTCACTAAAGAAGTCAACACTTGGTTATCGGTGCCTCATCAGTCAAGAGTATTTCAAGTCATCAAACCATGGAGAGTCTAAAAGCCTGAATAGCCAAGAGAAGCACCCATGGAGATATAATGAGCAAATAAAATCCAGGCGTTATTAAAGACTTGTATAAAGTCTTTTACATGTTTGGTTGAAGTTACCACAAGGTATTTTATATTATTTGAGACTACTATGAGGGTATTATTTCTCTGATTTCTTTCTCAGTTCATTTGCCATTTATATATAAGAGAGGGGGTTTTTTGTTTTGTGTTTTTGGGGTTTTTTTGGGGGGGGGAGTTGTTTGTTTGTTATCTTATATCCAGCCACTTTGTTGATAGTTTTTACAACTGTAGGATTTCCTCGTAGA
Organism: Microtus pennsylvanicus; assembly: GCF_037038515.1. Taxonomy (NCBI): domain Eukaryota; kingdom Metazoa; phylum Chordata; class Mammalia; order Rodentia; family Cricetidae; genus Microtus; species Microtus pennsylvanicus. The sequence continues at coordinate 130,903,943 of NC_134583.1, forward strand.
ATTTTTAGGGCCACTTATCTGTATTACCAGAGAATTTGCAAATAACAACACTTTGACTCCTTCCTTTTCAATCTGTATCCCCTTGATCTCCTTCGGTTGTCTTATTGCTTTAGCTAAAACTTCAAGTGTTTTGTTGAATAGATGTGGAGAGAGTGGACAGCTTTGTCTTGTTCTTGATTCTAGTGAAATTATTTTGAGTTTCTCTTCATTTAATTGAATGTTGGCATGCTGATTCTTAAGATCCATGTGGAGTCTTTCAATTAAAATTATGCGTATGACTCTGGAAGCAAGTGCTGAACAAGGGAAGGATGTTGAAATAGGAGCGGCGGGCTGCGTCCCCGGCACCCGGCCGCCCACATGGCTAGCTCTAGCTTATGCCCCGAAATAATTACACGGAAACTGTATTCTTTTAAACACTGCCTGGCCCCAATTAGTTCCAGCCTCTTATTGGCTAGCTCTTACATATTGACCTAACCCATTTCTATTAATCTGTGTAGCCCACAAGCTGGCTTACCAGGGAAGATCTTAACCTGCGTCTGCCTGGAGTGGGAGAATCATGGCGACTCCTTCACTCAGCTTCTTTCTCCCAGCATTCTGTTCTGTTTACTCCACCCACCTACGTTCTAACCTATGAGGGCCAGCCAAGCAGTTTCTTTATTTCTTAACCAATGAAATCAACAGATTGATATACGACACTCCCACATCAGAAGGATTTAAATGAGAGACCAACAGGCTGTGATGATGTTCAGTGCACAAATCAACAGGATAAACCCTGAACATGCAGACTGTACTCAGCATGGCACTTCCTGCATCTCCACTTCTAAGCCAGTACTTCTCAACCTTCCTAATACTGCAATCCTTTGATACAGTTTCTCACATTGCAGAGACCCTACAACCATAAAATTTCTCTCATTGCTACTTCATAACTATAATTTTTGCTACTGTTGTGAATTGTAATGTAAATATCTGTGCTGCCGATGATCTTAGGTGACTCTTGTGAAAGGATCACTTGATCCCAAAGGGGTCACAACCCACAGGTTGAGAACCACTGATCTAAGCAGTTCATCACAGAAAACTCAGTCAGATACAATCTGCACCCTGGGACACTTACCACAGCTAATGGAAAGAATTTAGGAAATTAAATTGAGGCAGTTGAGTGCTTTAATTGCCTGGATCTAAGCTTCTAAATACTGAGACTTCTACTTAACGAATTTATCAGCAAATGGATTGAATACCCCAGTGGGCAAAATTTTTATATTGCACACATAAATTTCAATAATGAAAGACAATTTGCTTGATCCAAGAAACAATTCAATTCTTGTCCCTAAAGTCATGCTGTCAACCATAAAAAAGCCGAGACCTGGTCCTAGGCCTCCTATTTTGTAATTATTCAATGAGTCTAGCAAATAGTGTTGAACACTAATGATACTGGTTCCCAAGGCAACAGAGAAACTAATGGCATTTCTCCTGCCATCAAGGAGCATATATCCTTAAAATATAAACATTAATCAATTATACACATTTAGAAAAGCATAATTATTATTCTTACGGTGCCATGGGAAGTCAAATGAGTGGCTCTGAGGACATATGAGACACAGGAACCAGAGCCTTGAGGATGAGCACTCCTAATCTAGGGATGATTGTAAAAAGGAAAGGAAAGAAGACCAGGAAAAGGTGCCATGGCAGGAGGAGTCCGGAGCACAGTGGCACTGTGGGCATGCTTGGTAGAAGAAGGAAAGACAGATCCTCCCATGAGATGAAACTGCAAGACAGGCTGAGGAAAAACTACACAAGCTTTGATATGTCTATTAGCTTCGTCATTTCTAGAACTAATGAGAAACCAATAAAGTGCTTTGAGCTAGGGAAAGATGGATAACATGGATAAATAGTCATATTTACTATTTGAACTAGATCACATTTGTTATAATATAAAGAACTGTTTTTATTAAAGGGAATCAAGATTAGAAAGAGATATATGCCAGACTCTGGCTGGAGCCTATAGCAGTGGAGAGGTAGGGTGTCATGGGAGATTCAGTCGCTCATTAAATATGTGTTGAGCTCCTCTGCATGCCAGGTTCTGACCTGGGGCTGCTGAGGTGGAGAAGTTTAAACAACAGTAAAACATAAAACAAGCATGGGTCTCACTGATTAATCAGACATAAGCTAGAAGAAGAGGAAGTTACTGAGAATAATTTCAAGTGCCATGCTCATCAATTGTATGTGAATATAAAAATAAGGAGGAAGTGTGGAAGAAAACTGACCATGTGGAATTGAATGCTTGGAGTCTTTAAACACTTGGAGACATTCTGAGGAGATATCAAGGTCAGACGAGCCCACAGCTGACAGGGTAGACGCTTGCATGGGGTCACTTGCACCCAGGAGCCAGGTGAAGTCCTGGATGAGATTCTTCAGAGTAAGTAAAAAGTGTGAAGCAAAGTCTGCGGCTTGGTACGGTCCTAAAGGACAACGGCTGGGGTTACAGGAAAATGAACCTGAAAACAGAACCTCCTCCTCTCTCAAAAGAAAACAGATTATAACAGGATCAGTAAGTGGAAAACTTGGGCTGTGGGTATGATGCCGTGAAAGCCAAACCCAGGAGGACTCAGTCAACAGCCACTGGTGATTCACGACCACTAGAAACTCTGCGTTTGTCTAAGAGCTTACTTACGACCAGTTCCACTAGCTACAGTTTGAAAAGACAGTCATGGGGAGCTCTCCAGAGATGCCGGCTGTGAGAGGGAGGGGGATACAGAGAGGAAACAAGGGTGGCTTTTCTTCAGCTCCGGTATTCTGGGACTTCTATCTCTACAGCCTCGCTTTCCCAAAAAGCACGGAACTCCTGGGCTCAGCTAGGTGTAGCCACCGTGCCTGTGAAGTGCACACTGGAATGTCACCCGAATCCCGGGGCTCTGTTAGGTGTAGCCACCGTGCCTATGAAGTGCACACTAGTCTATCACTGGGATCCCGGGGCTCTGTTAGGTGTAGCCACCGTGACTGTGAGGTACACACTGGTCTGTCACTGGGATCACTGGGATCCCGGGGCTCTGTTAGGTGTAGCCACTGCGCCTATGAAATGCAGGTGAATATACTGTCTTTGTCAAATCCACTAGGAAAATACATCTCCAGGAAGGCAATGAACCACAATCAGAAATCTGTTTGGAAGGTTCCAAGGATGGGAAGGAAACATTTGACAGCTGACATAAGGCGTCTATTAACAAAATCGCTGCTCTGAGTAATGCTCCATTATGCACCGGAGTTCCTAGAAATGTACCTGCATTCCCAAGGAAAAACCCTCTGTTTCACACAGTGACAGTGACAGACCCGTGTTCCCGGGTACATCATTTCCTAACCCAAGCTGTCTTCTTTCTTAAGCATTAACTCACTGCATCCTGCCACTTAGATTAAGCTGCCTGGAGCAGACATATATCCCTTATAATTCCTCCAACTTCGCTTCTCTACAGCTCCTTTGTGTTTTATTGCATGAGCTTTATGATGGCAAGAGATCACAAGCTGTCACTTGTCACTTTGGGGTGGCAGTAATTTAACATCTAATGAGAAAAATTCAGAAGCCGCTCAGGAAATATAGAAGTTCAGGACACAAAGCTGGGGAGGGGACAAGTGGGAGAGATTGTAGGGGGGGAGCGATTGCTGCTTGTGGATGTGTAGGAGGAGGAGGAGGCCGCTAGTTAGTTCCCGGCCGCTTAGCCCTGAAATAACCACACAGAAACTGTATTAATTTAAATCACTGCTTGGCCCATTATCTCTAACTTCATATTGGCTAACTCTTACATATTAATTTAACCCATTTCTATTCATCTGTGTATCCCATGTGGCTGTGGCTTACCGGCTAAACTTCTGTCTGGCTCCAGCAGGCTCCATGGCTTCTCTCTGACTCTTTCTCCTTTCTCCCAGCATTCTGTCTAGTTTTCTCCTCCTAGATATGTTCCTCTATAGCTCTGCTATAGGCCCAAAGCAGTTCCTTTATTAACCAATGGTATTTACAGCATACAGAGGGGAATCCCACATCAGTGAGTGGAAGGAAAACTAAAAAAAAAAATAGTATACTAGAGTATACTAGAGAGGGAAACATAAGAAAGAACCTTGAGAGTAGGTTATGAATGGATATAGACTAGACCACAGAGGCAGTTAAAACCATGTTTGAAATAGGAATAAAATAGTAATCCCATTATTGGTGGTAGTTATTCATTTATCAAGTGCTGTGTGTTGTGGTTCTGTGCACTGTGCCAATGGATCTGCAAAATAATGCATTTGACCATTATCACAATCCCATAGATTGTCAGATCATCCAACCCCTCCAGACTTAAGTTTATAAATCTGAAAGATAGAAATTGTAATGGATCCCAAAAGCATCCACAAAAATAAAAAGCAAAGAGAAAAACAATGTAATGGACTTCAACAAACTCTAAAATGCCTCTGTAGAGCAAAGGAAATAACCTTTGAGGGAGCAACCTACTGAATAGAGGATGGTATTTGCAGATAATAAGTCCAGGAAAGGTTGTATTCAAATGTATGAGAAACAACTCAATAGCAAAGAACTTTCGCATAAGACAAAAATAGAGACTGTTCAAAGAAGACCCACCTAGTCAATGGGCATGTGCTGAAACTATTTAACAAGCAAATTAAAACCACCATGTGATATAACGTCATGTTTGTTAGAGCGGCCGCTACCAGTAAAGTAAATGATAAGTGACAGAGATAGTGCAAAGAAAAGGGGCCCCGGTACATCACAATGGGAATGCAAATTAGTACAGCCATCATGGAAAATAGTACAATGGTTATACACACATACAACATGTGCACACACTCACATACACAGCACTACCATGTGTCACTCATAAATTCAAATTCATAATCCATAAATGGAATTTATTTACAGTCTTAGGAATTGTAATATAAGAGATGTGAGTTTAGAAAGATCTGAACCTTGTTCTGAGGGATTCAAGAAGAGGGGCACTTACATGTTGGATCATAACAAAGACTATATAGAAAAAAATAGAAGAAAAATATATAACGTATAGAAATAGTCATCTTATAGAAATAAGAGCCCAATAACCTCTTGATCCAAACCAGAAAATGAAGTAGATCATTTTTGCATTTTATTTTATGTATAAGGCAACTGGAAACTATAAACACCAATAACTTGTTGATAAAAACCCATAGTTCCCATCACCTGACTTTAACTCTGCACTGAACTATGCCTCAGTCCATTAATTTTGAAAAGTTCCTGGTGGTTCTTTCATTTTCCAAATCATCTCAGCATATAAAGAGCCTTTACAGGGGTTAAGCAATGACTCTGTTGTTAAGAGCACTGGCTGCTCTTCAAGGTACCAGGGTTCAGTTTCAGCACCCACATGGCAGCTCACAACCATCTGCAACCCCAGTCCCTGGGGTTCTGACATTGTCTTCTGGTCTCCATGGCTCTCAGGAGAACAAACTCTAGGCTATCATGAGAAACTCAGCTAAAAGTACGGAAACTGGGTGAGACTATATTGGGAGAGGTTTTGCAACAACTCCTGCTTTTCCGTTCTGCCTCTAATCACCCATATTTCAGGTAGAGCTGAGGAACAAAGAACATAATGTGTCATCAGACCTAGCCAGTAAGCCTTTGTTTTCTAAGCCTCAGAGGAATAACCCTGCAGAGTAACCATCTCTCTCCTCCAATGAAATTCTCTCCTCAGCAATGTCTTCATGGCAAACAAACTGTGCATCTATACGGGTCTGAGTTTCTCTCCTTCTACCTGATTTAAAAGTTGAACTCATTAACCCCTTCTTTATCTGCAAATGATGATTTCCAACAAATTTGAACTTATTTAGTAATTAATCAAAGCTCCAAGAGCATTCCCATCAATTCACTCTTGTGCTCATAATGAAACACAACTCTGCCCCAGCCTTTTTCTTAAAGATGTAATGTGGGGAAAAAAGACTATAAATGCCTCCCAGCTTTGACATTCAATGGTCCCATCCATTATTACCATCTCTCCTTTTCTAAAAAACATTTCATGTGGTACACACTCTCAGTATGTTTTTATGTGATTACCTTAGCATCCTTCTTCATAATTTTCCCCTGAAATTGTATCTTTAAAACAGAAGCATATAAAGAAAGAAATGATCCAAAACAAAAAACATAAATTCTATGGAGAAAAAAAAACACTGCACTCTAAAATCTTGGTTATGCACCTTGCTACTATACATGAACTTTTGCAAGTTAAGAATAAAACTTGTGATCATGACTGGTGCTTAAAGGCATCCAAGTGTTAGCTTCACTATTAGAGAGCACAGGGAAACCTGGCATCCCCTTGGCTATCTAAGATACTGGGATGTGTCCCAACATTTTTGTCTCCAGGATTTATGTACACTTCTTTTCAGTGACACTGCCAGTCACATTCACCATGTAATATTCTCATTATGGCTTCCCATTGGCTGTGAGAATCATCTCAGAGTCCTGGTGGACATAATTAGGAGACATTCAGGTTGTAACTTTATAGGGAAAAGCATAATCAGCCAGCACTGTGTGCTGAGAGCCTCCTATCTTTGGTACCTGCCAAGAACTGGCTTTGATTACCAAAGTATCCCATTTTAAATTGCTTCTCTGTTTGAAAAACTTAACAAAAAGGGATTGAATAAAACCACTTCTTCCGCCGGGCGTTGGTGGCACACGCCTTTAATCCCAGCACTCGGGAGGCAGAGGCAGGCGGATCTCTGTGAGTTCGAGGCCAGCCTGGTCTACAAGAGCTAGTTCCAGGACAGGAACCAAAAGCTCGAAAAATCAAAAAAAAAAAAAAAACACTTCTTCCCTATGTCAGGCTCTTCAGAAATGGAATCAATGAATCTCTTGCCTCTACAAACTACCAATCTGGGAGGCCTGCCAAGTTTTCCTTTAGAAAACTTGAGATAAAAGGCATGTGATCTTAACATTGAATTATATGCCTATTTTGGATGCAGGACATAGAGAAATTAACTTCGACTGACCAGGAAACTCTCTGTGCTAGCTAGCTTACATAGTTCTAGAAGGTTCTATACAGCCTGCCAAGGGAGAAAGGACATCAGTGGTCTTACCCAGTGCTGAACTTTCAGGATACAATACTGTCCATCCAAAAGAGTTGTGCCCACTGGCACGATAATAGGATTGTAACAGAAGTAACCAACCACTCATTAGATTTTAAGCCTGCTCCATGGGACAGATAGTATGTTCAGTTACTGGAAACCCAATCAAACAACCATAACTGAGGGTGTCATAGACCCTAAGGGATTCTATTTGTGCTGTCCATTAAGTGATCACGTTGTCAAACTACTTTCTTAATATTTGTGTTTGCACCCATAGATTTCTGTTGCTGTTAACCTTGGTCAGGGAAGCTTCTTTTGGGCATGGTATCTTAGGGTTACTATTGCTGTGATGAAACACCATGACCAAAAGCAACTTGGGAAGGAAAAGGGTTTATTTCACTCACAGTTCCATATAACAGCTCATCATCAAAAGCAGTGAGAACAGGAACTCATACACGACAAGAACCTGGAGGTTATGTGTGTCAGGAAGACCAGGTTTCTTGATTTTCTCTGTCTCTCTCTCTGTCTCTGTCTGTCTCTGTCTGTCTGTTTCTCTCTCTCTCTCTTTCACACACACACACACAGTCACAGTCACACACACACACACACACACACAAATTTAAAAAGTTCTATTTCTTTGATAGATCTCAGACTTTAAACATTTTCAAAGAGGATAAAGGTTTGTTTAATATAGGATATTAAATAAAATAATTAATTAGGAACACTCAATTAGGGATAATACTTATATGTAGGTCAAGTAAAATAGCTTTTTAAGGAGGTAATTAAAGTGCTAAGGGTTTTAACTGTATTGTATGGAAACTTTAAGTTATGGGCTAGAAATAAAGAGCCCTAATTAGAGTTAGTTTTATGAGCCTCTAACTCCATTCTGAAGAGGGGCAGCAATGAGTCAGAGGGAAAGGCTGCTCTTGTAAGACTGAAACTACCTGCCCTGGTGCAGGATTGGGTTAGGATTGGACTAACACAAAGCCAGTGACAGTTTTACCTTCCCTCTGCCTCCTCATAGCTCCAGCCTATGATTGATGGCTTCCTTGTGTCTTTAACCATGCCTATCCTAGTCAAAGACACCCTCAGCTCTGCGGTGGTTTAGTTCTACATCCTCTTAACTACTTTTCTCTTCCACTATATCACTACCTCCCTATTCTCTATGATTCAGAAAAAGGCCCGTCAACGACCCTGAACCCTTTAGGGTAAAATTGTCAAGGTAAATATAGACTCATACACTCTGTAGTCTTAAGCTCAGTAGATGGAAGTAATCTCTCCTCGAGGAGAGAGAATAGCACAGTCCTTGTGTAATCCTTCATGCCAGTGTTAGGATTCTGACTGCATCACAAAACCCCAGGTGGAAAGTTAATGCCTGTTTTATTCCATCTGAAGCACAATTAATAAAAACTCAGAGAGATAAACTGAAGATCTGAACAACAAAGCAGCCAGCCACTGACTCTTACCTCATCCTCAGTCTGAAATGGTGAACCTACCTCCAGGAATCTCAGAATGAGACTGGGAGCAAAATCTGTCTCCTCCCATTTTTTTTCTTTTTTTATTGATTTTTATTGAGCTTTACATTTTTCTCTGCTCCCCTTACTGTCTCTCCCCTCCCCTTCAACCCTCTCCCAAGGTCCCCATGCTCCCAATTTACTCAGGAGATCTTGTCTTTTTCTCCTACCCATGTAGATTAGATCTATGTATGTCTCTCTTAGGGTCCTCATTGTTGTCTAGGTTCTCTGGGATTGTCGTTCATGGGCTGGTTTTCTTTGTTTTATGTTTATCTCTAGGACTGGGATTAAAGGCATGCACCACTGGGATTAAAGGCAGTTTCTCTGGTACATGGTTAGTGTGGCTACTGGGATTAAAGGCTTCATCCCAGAGACGCATAGATGGTTCAATATATAAAAATCTATCAATGTAGTTCATCATATAAGTAAACTGAAAGAAAAAAAATGATCATTTTATTAGATCCTGAAAAAGCATTTGACAAAATCCAACACTCCTTCATGATAAAGGTCTTGGAGAGATTAAGGATACAAAGATCATATTTAAATATAATAAAAGCAATATATGGCAAGCCAACAGCTAAAATCAAATTAAATGGAGAGAAACTCAAAGTGATTCCACTAAAATCAGGAACAAGACAAGGCTGTCGACTCTCTCCATATCTCTTCAACATAGTTCTTGAGGTTTTAGCAATAGCAATAAGACAACATAAGGAGATCAAGGGGATTCAAATTAGAAAGTCTGAAGTCAAATTTTCATTATTTGCAGATGATATTTTAGTGTACATAAGTGACCCCAAAAACTCTACCAGAGAACTTCTACAACTGATAAATACCTTCATTGATGTGGCAGGATACAAGATCAACTCAAAAAAATCAGTAGCCCTCCTATACACAAAATATAAAGAAGCTGAGAGGAAAATCAGAGAAACATCACCTTTCATAAAAGCCACAAATAACATAAAATATCTCAGGGTAATATTAACCAAGGAAGTTAAAGACCTCTTTGACAAGAACTTTAAAACTTTGAAGAAAGAAATCGAAGAAGACACCAGAAAATGGAAAGATCTCCCATGCTCTTGGAAAGGAAGGATCAACATAGTAAAAATGGTAATCCTACCAAAAGCAATCTATAGATTCAATGCAATCCCCATGAAAATTCCAACACAATTCTTCACAGATCTTGAAAGAAATCTTTCAAGCAATCTGGAAAAGCAAAAAAACCAGGATATCCAAAACAATCCTATACAACAAAGGAACTTCCAGAGGCATTACCATCACTGACATTAAGCTCTATTACAGAGCTACAGTATCAAAACAGCTTGGTATTGGCATAAAAACAGAGATGTTGACCAATGGAATCAAAGTGAAGTCCCAGATATCAATCCACACAGTTATGAACACCTGATTTTTGAAAAAGAAGCTAAAATTATACAATGGAAAAAGGAAAGTATCTTCAACAAATGGTGCTGGCATACCTGGATGTCAACCTGTAGAAGAATGAAAATAGATCCATATCTATTGACATGCACAAAAATCAAGTCCAAATGGATTAAAGACCTCAATATAAATCTGACCACACTGAACCTGATAGAAGAGAAAGTGGGAAGTAGCCTTCAATGCATGGGCACAGGAGACTGCTTCCTAAATTTAACCCTAGTAGCACCAACACTAAGAGCAACAATAAATAAATGGGACCACATGAAACTGAGAAGCTTCTGTAAAGCAAAGGACACAGTCATTAAGAGAAAAAGGCACCCTACTGAATGGGAAAAGATCTTCACCAACCCCACATCAGACAAAGAACTTATCTCCAAAATATATAAAGAACTCAAGAAATCAGACATTAAAATTCTAAATAACCCAATTAAAAATGGTGGGCTTAACTAAACAGAGAATTCTCAAAAGAAGAATTTCAAATGGCCAAAAGATACTTAAAAACATGTTCAACTTCCTTTGCTATCATGGAAATGCTAATCAAAACAACTCTGAGATAACATCACCTATCAGAATGACTAAGATCAAAAACAGCAATGATAGCTTATGCTGGAGAGGATTCCCATTGTTGGTGGGAATGCAAACTTATGCGACCACTTTGGAAATCAGTATGGTGGTTTCTCAGAAAATTGGGAATCAACCAACTTCTGGATCGAGAAATACCACTCTTGGGAATATACCCAAAAGATGCTCAATCATACTACAAAAACATTTGTTCAACTATGTTCATAGTAGCATTATTTGTAATATCCAGAACCTGAAAATAACCTAGATGCCCCTCAACTGAAGAATGGATAAAGAAAGTGTGTCACATTTACACATTAGAGTACTACTCAGCGGGAAAAAAAAACAATAACATCTTGAATTTTGCATGCAAATGGATGGAATTAGAAAATACTATTCTGAGTGAGGTAATACAGACCAAAAGAAAATGAATATGGTATGTACTCACTCATAAGTGGATACTAGCCATAAACAGAGGACATTGAGCCAATAGTTCATAATCCTAGAGAAGCTAAGTAATAAGGTGAACCCAAAGAAAAATATATAGAGACCCACCTGGGAATTGGAAAAAGACAGATTGTTTGACAAAATTGGGAGCATGGGGGCTGGGGGTAGAAGGAAAGGGAGAAGGGGAGAGTTGAGGAGACTGTGAGGGAATGGGACAGTCTAGATGGAAGAAGGACAGATATAAGAGCAAGGAAGGAGATATCTTGATTGAGGGAGCCATTATGGGATTAGCAAGAAACCTGGCTCTAGGAAAAATTCCCAGGAATACACAAGGATGACCCCAGCTAAGACTCTAAGCAATAGAGGAGAGGATGCCTGAACTGGCCTTCACCTGCTGATCTTAAATATTACCATAGAAACTTCTTCCAACAACAGATGGAAACAGAGGCAGAGAATCACATTGGAGCACTGGACGGAGCTCCCAAGGTCCAGTTGAAGAGTGGAAGGAGTGAGAATATTAGCAAGGAGGCCAAGACTATGAGGGATTCACCCACTGAGACAGTGTGCCTGAGCTAATGGGAGCTCACCAACTCCAACTGGACTGGGAGTGAACCAGCATGGGATCAAACTAGTCCCTCTGAATGTGGCTGACATTTGGTACAGACTGATTGCCACGGACAGTGGCACTGGGATTTGTCTCTACTGCATGTTCTGGCTTCTTGGGATCCTATTCTCTTTGGATGTATACCTTGCTCAGCCTAGATGTAGTAGGAAGGGCCTTGGACCTTCCACAAAGAAAAGTGCCTTACCCTCTCTTAGGATTGGAGGGGGGTTAAGTGGGAGGCTGTGTGGAGGGAATGGGAGGAGGGGAGAGAGTGGGAATTTGGATAGGCATTTTTTAAAATCTAATAAAAAAATAATTCTCTGAAGAGGAAAGGCAGAGATGCAGTCACCAGCCAGATGAAGAGGAAGCAAGATGAAAACAGGTACTAAACCATGTGGCTAAACATAGACAAGAATTATGGGTCAACTTAAGTCATAAGAGCTAGTTAGTAACTTTATTGACTTATTCCTGATGTTCGTAGAAATGCTTTGAGTTTCTCTCCATTAAGGTTGATGTTGGCCTTGGGCTTGCTTTTACAATAATAAATTTAAAAAATCCCTTTATTATGTTGAGGTATATCCCTTATATCCCTAGTCTTTGCAGGACTTTCATCATAAAGTGGTATTGTATTTTGTCAAGGGCCTTTTCTACATCTAATGAGATGATCTTGTGAGGTTTTATTCTTTCAGTCTGTTTTTGCGGTGGATTACATTGACCAGTTTTCATATATTGAACCTTGTCTGGGTTGAAGTCTACTTGATCATAATCGATAATCTTTTGCTGTGTTCTTCAATTCAGTCTGCAAATATTTTATGAAGAATTCTGCATCTAAATTTATAAGATAAATTAGTCTGTACTTGTCTTTCCTTGTTGGGTCTTATGTGACTTAGCTCTCAAGAGTAACTGTGACTTCATAAAAAAGAATTGGACAATGTTTCTTCTCTTTCTGTTTCATGGAATAATTTGAAGAGTATTGGCATTAGCTCTTCTTTGAAAATCTGTGTTAAAAACCTTCTAGCTTTGGGATTTTTCTTGTTGAGAGACTTAATTACAGCTTCTAATTCACTAGGGGCTATGCATCTGAACTGTTTATGTGATCTTGATTTAACCTTGGTAAGCAGTATATATCAGTAAAATTATCTTTTTCTCTTAGATTTTCCTATTTAGCTTCGAAAGCATGTCCTTATGATTCTCCTTCCTTGGTATTTGTTGTTATGTCCTCCTTTTGTCTCTAATTTTGTTAAATTGGATCTTCTCTCCACTTTTTTGTTAATTTAGCTAAGGGTTTGTCAATCTTATTGATTTCCTCAAAAGACAAACTCTTTGTTTCATTGATGCTTGGCATTGTTTGTTTCTTTTCATTTCATTGATTTCTGCCCTGGGTTTATTTCTTGAATAAAGTATGTCGTTCCAGAGGTCACTGCCACATGTCAATGGAAGAAAGTAGGGGCAGTTGTAATAAACCATGACACAATTGATATTACATGGGACAAAAAAAGTGTCCAAGTTTTAACCCTACCTTTCTGTGAGACCTGAAGGGAGTCATTTGAATCTCCCACTGAACTAATATATGTAAAGAGAGGAGTTAGTTTAAGGGACTAAAAATAAGCAGGCCTAAGTTGCTCTGGGTGGAAGTATGTATATAAGACATGAAAGGATGAGGGCCGGGGGTTCTGAAATAATGCTTTTTGCCCTAACTACTGTTGTGACAGCTCAATCTGCCTGCTGCTTCCTGGTGCAGTGCATCTGTGGTCTCCATCTTTCAAGATCCAAGTTCACATTAGAAACAAGTGACCAAGAAAAGGGAATTAACCATTTCAAATCTTAATAGAAAAAGGATAAAACTTAATTAGAAAAATAAGGTCAAGTATGAACACGTAGGAAAGTGATTTTAAATATCTTTAATGATATTTATGAATATGAACTATCTTTCCATTTGAAGAGAGAATGTAATTAATAGAAGGCTATTTTGTTGTAAATCATGACACCTTGCACAACAAATACTTGCTTCTATAATTATAGAATGTGGATTTTTCTTCTGAAATATGGCCAGATTAATTTTAATACCCACTACTTAAGCATTATATACTTTAATAAATTACAGTTGAAAAGCATTAAGCTGAAACTATTCCCAAAACCATAGGATCTTGAAAGTAATACTATCATTTTATAGCACTATGATCTCACAGCAGAATGTCATGAGACTGAAGGGTGTCAGACCACAAGGTTTACCAGGGACATAAGAAAAGATTTGGAGTCAGTTCCACTAGCACAGACCACGTTTAGATGAAGGGAGCTCCTTGCCATTACAGCCAACCTTCTATTTTGGTGAAAGTGGTTGCAATAGATAGACTACAGATAACTGAGGATCAGGAGAAAGAAGTTTAGCACCCCGGATGCTGCAGAAACATGGTGACTTCAGCTACTAAAACAGCAGCCACTATGTGCTAGAGACCCAATCCCAAGATAACCACTAACATAATGCCAAGGCCCCTGGTCCCGCTCAGCAGCAGCAAGCAACCTCTTGAAGGATTCATCACTTAAACATGTAAAGAATAACGTTAGGGAAATGAAGGTTATATATAAAGTGTTTGGGCATATCCACTGGTACAGCAGCATTAGATCATTATCCAGCCATGCTTCAAAGCCTATGGAACCCCACAGCTCAGCAGTTCAGTTCCTCAGGATGTGCCTAGAAGAATTCTGACTACTGGTACTAGTGGGGATGTGAATAGAAATTTTCTTAGGACTATTGAGAGAGAGAACATGCTATGATATACCCAGGAATAGCAAACTCCAAGCTAGAATGAAGTATAGTAGCTTGCATTTATCTTACAAATATGCTCTGGATTATGAGTATACATTTCAGAAGAATGCAAGGTTTCTGGTGAATAGCCTGTTCTTTCCCATGCAAGAGAATCAAGGGACATTCTAACAAGATTCAATTCATCTCTCTGATAATTATTTGTACAGGGAAGGACAGGGCTTACTGACTCTGGACTGACAGTGGGGGAACCCGCATAGGACCAAACTAGGCCCACTTGTTGCAGGAGCTCCTTTGGCTCCTTCAGCCAATAGCCGCTGAGAGACCACACAGCTCCTGCAACACCCACTGAATGTGGGGAACAGTTGTGAGGCTTGGACAGTCTGTGGGGCCACTGGCAATAGGACCAGGACTTATCCCTAGTGCTTGAACTGGCATCCAGGAGCACATTCTCTTTGGAGGGATACCTTGTTCACCCTAGATATAAGAGGGAGGAACTTGGTCCTTCCTTGAAGTGAAGTGTCAGACTGTTGACTCTCCATGAGAGTCTTGCCCTTTCTGGGGAGTGGATGGGAGTTTGGGGGAGAAACGTGGAATAGAAGGAAGGGAGGGAGTTAAAATAGGCACAGCTATGTAAAATGAGAGAAGAATGTCAAGGCTGCTGGCTGAGATGACCAGCCTCACAGAATACTCCAGTTAGGACTTGACCAGAATCCTAAATTTTCTTTGTGTCCCCATAAGATTACCAGTGCCTTCAATTAGCAGTAAGTAGCCTAGAAAACCACATTACAAGAAAATGGATTATGGTTGTTTGTCTTTGTTTAGTGTGTTGCTGATATGTTATGGATAATGATCAAAAAAAAAGTTAAACAGAGGAGATTAGATTCAGGATCTTATTTTGAAAAGAAAAAAGGGGAAATTCTGTAGAATAATGCTCTTGTACACTGTAAAGATTTGGTGCTCATACTGGTTTAATAAAACATTGATTGGCCAGTAGCTAGGCAGGAAGTATAGGCATGGCAACCCTACTAGGAGAATTCTGGGAAGAGGAAAGGTAGAGTCAGTCACCAGCCAGATGCAGAAGAAGCAAGATAAGAATGCCTTACTGAGAAAAGGTACCAAGCCACATGGCTAAACATAGACAAGAATTATAAGTTAATTTAAGTTGTAAGAGATAGTTAATAATAAGCCTGAGCTAATAGACCAACCAGTTTATAATAAATATAAGCCTCTGTGTGTTTCTTTGAGAATGAATGGCTATGGGACCAGGCGGGACAGAAACTTTCATCTACAGTGCTCTTCTTGGAAGTTAGGAGAAACTGAGGACTGGAAATGCAATCCAATAGATAAAATTCTTGCCCGGTATGCACAATGATCCCCACAACTACAGGAACTTGGCATGCTGGCACACACATGTTATCTTACCACTTGGAGAGTAGAGGTGGGTGGAGCTGTTCAAGTTCATTCTTGGCTACACAGTAAGTTTGAGCCCAGCCTGGCCTACATGAAGCCTTGTCCCAAAACAAAAACAAATTAAAAATAAATAAATGGAAAGAAGAAAACTAAAATAGTCAGTGACCTCAAAGGTTTATAATCTATTTGGAATGACAAGACACAAAGGGAAATTGAGACTACAGTAAGTGTGTAACACTGAAGGAATTTGTTTGGAAAAGAGATCTTCCTCCAGCCAAAAGCATGTACAGAATGTCTCCTGGGCATGTGGCTAAGAATGAAGGAGATTATGGGAATGAAGCAAACCCAACTCCACAAAACAGAAGACAGGAATCCCCCAGTGGCTTCTTGGCTCTTCTCTCTAGTGTACTGTGTAATCCATTTCCGTGACAAGTGCTTCCAGGTGGGCCTGGGCAGTTTCAAACACTTTCTACCATGGCTAAACTCTGCACAAAGGGTGATTTTATGCTGTGTTGTGCTTCTTTTTCAGTCTAAATGCCACAATTCTCCTCGTGGAGGTGTAACAGGGATGAGGCTATATTCATCAGTCATTCTAATGTCCCATGTTTGAAGAGCACTTTGCAGCTCTTTTCCCCAGAGTACTTAATAAAAGAGGATATTGTTTCAGACAGAGAGCCTGTGCTCTCCCATATGAGCGAATCAAGGGGCACTCTAGGATGTTTCCATTCATCTTACTAACAATAACTTGTGCAGGGCAGGACAGGATATCAAAATAGGTGCAAGACAGAATGGGGGGGCAGGTTTCTGAATTCTGTTATCTGAGGAAAAAGAATAGTCTAAATTTTTATACTTGCTATGATACTAGAAATACCAGCCAATAAACTAAATAGAAAATGGCATTCATACTTATTTGAGTCATAATTCCAAAGTTGTCCGTCATCATTAAATAGCACACACAAAAAAGAATAGCTTACAGCAGAAATCACATTATTATTACATTACCACCTATTTTGAACAAAAAACAAAATAGTCACCTAATATTACCCACATTCACAATTCAAAATACCTTATTTGTATTCATACACATGGCTCCATGACCTAAGTCTAACCCTCACACTGTGCAGATGCATAGACTGAAACCTGGTTTAAACAAGAAAAACAATGTATAGAAGAACTGGCACCCTAAGCCCAGCTCTCTTCATTCTCCAGCCCCTTGCTGCAAATTCCCCATGTTTGTAGGGAGCCACATTGAGCCTTGGCAGTAAGTTGGGATAGCTGAGGGGTAGACTCTCATTTGGCTTTGAAACTTTAAGAGATGATTCTGAAATGTTTGTCCTTCATTCACAGGTGGCCAGTACTCTGTTTACTGAAACCTAAAGGTATTAGAATGGTCACTTTTCCTCCTCGGTAGAATGAGACATGTAAAGTAGCAGCCTATTGTGTATAAGAGGCACAGCCATGAGTCTCTTTCCCACAGAGACATACATTAGATCTCCCATGTATGAGCAGCATCTACTTAGTAAAGATTCATGTCATTAACCGTAAGAAAATAAAGCACATTATGTGAAAACTAAATGGACAAAAGTTTAACTTTTCTTGAAATATATAATAAAATGAATGAAAGAGAGTAGTTCAGAGTTGGTTTTGGGGTTGATTAGTTGACCAGTTGGTTGGTTAATTGGTTGATTTTTAACTATGGAAGAAATGTAAGTTTGTGCTTCCTCATGTCTGAACCACATGTCTATAGGCAGACCTTGGGTGACCACAAATACTCCTGCACCCTGTCACTCATCCACTTTAGAGGCAGAACATTCATTGTTTCCTTTCAACCTGAGCACCTGAATTTGATATAAACTCCTCTAATGAATAAGTTCTCTGGAGTCCAGGAGAGCCCCTACTCAAACAAAGATGTGTCTGTCACCTACTCTTCTCCATGTGAGGGTATTTGGAGTTCCCACCTAATCCTAGTCAGAGATCAAGGTCACCAACGTTCTCTGACTGACTCCAACAGGCCACTCCGTGGGGTAGACAAATTTCACAGCACTGATTCATCTACCATTCAGAGCACTTTGAGTTCTTCCTGGGTGCATCTTTTTGACAGGAAGTATCAATTTTCCCAGTGTGCTAATACCCAGACTTGGGCATGTGTCATCTTCCTTTGTTGGTCTGGGTTCGCAGACCCTATGGCCTGTTAGTTATGCTCTCTTGGGATTACATTTGGGGTTATTATTATTATCATCATCATCATCAGTTTAGCATTAATAATTTCTGTCTTAGTTTCTTTTCCTATTGCTGTAAGAAAATGCCCTGGGGAAAAAAGCAACTAAGGAAGGAAGGGTTCATTTTAGCAGAGTTCAAGATGCAGTCCTTCATGGCAGAGAAGTCAAGGCAGTGGAAGCATGAAGAAACTGACCTCACTATATCTACTCACTGTATCTAGGGAGCACAGAGAAATGAATGCTTGTGATCCTCTTTCATTCTAGACTTTATACAGTTCAAGATCCCTGCACAGGTTATGTATTCCCCCAAAGTTAATTTGGGTCTACCCACATCTTGATTTTATCTTGATTAAAATTAGTTTAATCAAAATAATCCCTCCCAGGCACACTCAGAGATCCATCTCCTGGGTGATTCTAGCCCTTATTAAGGTAAGTAACATTTCTCATCACAATAATTTTGCCATGGATTAGCCTATCACAAGTCATACCACTTCCAGAACACCACCTGGGGAATCTAACCCTGCCCTTACCTGCCACACCATCACAATTTATAGATCTTTTGAAGAAACAGCTTAATATGGAGATGATCCCAAAGAATGTAAAACCAACACAGGACAGAGAAAAACAAAGAGACCCAGGTCTGATCCTTGCCTTTGTGTGGTGTGTTCATTCTATTCCTCCTTACCAGGGTAAACTGGGCATGGTCACTCAACTTCCTTGAGTATTAATCACACTGCTGTTAAAATGATAATAATAATAGCCCCATTCAGGGATAACCAAATCCCAGATATTACTTGGTGTGGCATACAAAAGGCCTCCAGAAAAGGGTAACTCTGGGTCCCAGTCCCAGCTCACCATTTAAGATTGGTGTTGTGCACTGCCTTTGTCACTTAAGCAGACAGTACTTTGCACAAACTTTTAACCAGTCGAAGTGCTGAGGATAAGTAGTTGTGGGATGTTCAACCCTGGGTAGGATAGCTGTATCACTCACTCAAAAGCTCAAAGAGCATCATATAAGAGGCAATGGAAAGAATATAAGAACCAGGGGACGATGCTCTGCAAAAAGATGTCTTCTGGACAGGACATATCCTTTATAGTCAAGGACCCATTGCATAAGATTTCATCAAGGATCAAAGAGGGGACCCGTGAGGTCCCATCCCTTCTTCATATATTGGCAGTTAATCGTTGTTCGGAGAAGAGTGTCATTTTTGCCAGTGGTGTAGCCACTAACAGATTGCCCTTACTTCAAAACACAACCTCCCATCTGTGCTCAGGCATGATACTCTAGTTAAGCTCAGTGCATCACCTGTGAAAAGATGGCATGAAATAGGACTTAGGAAGAAGGACATTGCCAATGTGAGGAGAGGAGAAGGGAGAGTAAAGAAACTAAAATTATATGCTTCATGTCTATGAGAAAGAAAGAAACCTCTGGGGAAATATGGTTAAATTATGGTACAGTGTCAGCTCGTTAGAGGAACTCAATGCAAATGAGAGGGAATGAGCCAGCATGGTGGTTCACACTTGGAATTCCGGCATGGAGAAGGCTGAAGTGCGCAGACTGTTGTGAGTTTGACGTCAGCTTGGGCTATAGAATGAATTCTAGGTCATCCTGGACTAAATTGAGTTCCTGTTTCATAAAAGGTGGGTTTGGGGAAAGGAAACTTGAGGAGGATAGTTGAAAGACACCTATGCCATTATTTCTTTACAAAATGTATGTCCATGCAGAGAAGAGAGCCTCTCAGATCACAGGATCCCTACACAGTGTGACTATATAAATATTCACACAGTCAGCCCCCTCAGGGTGTGGTTTTCACACACAGTGTGACTATATAAATATTCACACAGTCAGCCCCCTCAGGGTGTGGTTTTCACACACAGTGTGACTATATAAATATTCACACAGTCAGCCTCCTCAGGGTGTGGTTTCACACACAAGTGAAGGCTTGCCCTCAATCCGCTCTGCACCCAAATTCCATCAGGTAGGATCCATTCAGAAAACTGCTTCCTGCAACAATACTTGATTCATTCATTCACATCTCCAGGCTCTTCAGAGGTAATTAGCCATGGGATTTTATCATTAGTTTAAAAGTCACTGCAATTGTTTTTCTGTCACTATAATTTGAAGCCACATAGGATCATTAGCTGGGAAAACATCTTTGAAAAGGGTGTATAACTGGTTCCCTCACTGGGGTGCCACAATCTATGTTAGAAAAAAAATGGCGCTGCAAACTGGACAGTAAAACACCAGATATCCTCGGGACTAACATCTGAACCCCTACTTCACACTCTCACAGCAAGTACATGAGAATCCACAGATGGAAAGGTGTCCGGAAACACAAGGATGTTTTCAGGGCTACAGACCTCTTCTGTGAAGACAAAAACACTGCAGGTTTATCACGATGATCAATTAAGCTTCCATTGAAAATGTGCAGAAAAAGAGAGAGAGATTCCAAACTTTCATTGTTTACTTCTTCCTATTCATTTAGCATTGGGCAGTAAGGGCCTCAGACTTCATTCTAGATTTGGAGGCTAACTTGAGGGTAATCAGCATCTCGCTTCTGATGGCTTCCTTAGTCATGAATTGAGAAGATTTGGAGGCTAACTTGGGGGTAATCAGCATCTCGCTTCTGACGGCTTCCCTAGTCATGAATTGAGAAGATTTGGAGGCTAACTTGAGGGTAGTCAGCATCTCGCTTCTGATGGCTTCCCTAGTCATGGATTGAGAAGATTTGGAGGCTAACTTGAGGGTAATCAGCATCTCGCTTCTGATGGCTTCCCTAGTCATGAATTGAGAAGATTTGGAGGCTAACTTGAGGGTAATCAGCATCTCGCTTCTGACGGCTTCCCTAGTCATGGATTGAGAGGCACACATGCCAGCCACACCTTTGCCCAATTTGATGATGCTACTGTCTTATTTTGGACCCTAACCGTCGTTTAATGATTACAATCTAGAAATATCAGGGGAAATGTGTCTTCAGAAGTGTTATCTTTCCTCTCCTTCTTTTTATTCCTCCTTTTTCAGTACTGGGGGCTGAAACCAAGGCTTTGGGCATGCTTTGCAGCTATACCCCAAGCCGTTGGAAGTTTAGCTTTTGTTTTCATTGTATTTCTTACTATCAAGCATCAGCTGAGCCTTTCAAATCTGTCTCAAGAATGGAATATAGTCAGAACTATCTCCATAAACGAAGCAAAGTTGGAAAATTGAGGACAGGTGAAGCAAAACTGGTCACAATTAGCATGTGCATTTGTCAAGCAGTTGTCAAGACTTTGATGTTTGGGGCTCGCACATATTGACAGTCTCCGCGAGGAATTCAATTACATCGGTGGTCAGGGAATCGTGACATCTCTTCCGTGGCTTTCCCTGATCTCCATGTGACAAGGGGAGCTGGGTGTTCTGTCTCGGATTTGTCAGGTTAACAAGCCTTTGCTTTTAAGGAAATTATTCAGCTGTTCTCAGCTCCTTCATGTGTAAGTCTAAAGGAATGAAAACATAGATAATATGAATTTCACAAGCAAATGGATGGAATTAGAAAACACTATCCTGAGTGAGATAACCCAGACCAAAAAAAAAATAATATGGTAATGTACTTACTCATAAGTGGATACTAGCTATAAACAAAAGACACTGAGCCTATAGTTCATAATCCTAGATAAGCTAAGTAATAAGAAGAAAAAACATATATAGACCCACCTAGAAATCGGAAACTGACAAAATTGACTGACAAAATTGGGAGCATGGGAATGGGAGAGTAGAGGAAAGAGAAGAGGAAGAGGAGAGGAGAAAGGAAGGTTTGAGGAGAACTTAAAAGAATGGGATAGTCAAGATGGAGGAAGGACAGATATGAGGGCAAGGAAAGAGATATATTGACTGAGGGAGTCATTATGAGGTTAGCAAGAAAACTTGCTCTTGAAAAATTCCCAGGAATCCACAAAAATGACCCCAGCTAAGACGCTAAGCAATAGAGGAGAGGGTGCCTAAACTGATCTTGTCCTGTTTTCAGACTGATGATTATCTTAAATATCACCAAAGAACCTTCATCCAACAACAGATGAAAACAGAGGCAGAGAACCACATTGGAGCACTGGACTGAGCTCCCAAGGTCCAGTTGAAGAGTGGAAGGAGTGAGAATATGAGCAAAGAGGTCAAAACCATGAAGGGTTCATCCACTGAGACAGTTTATCTGAGCTAATGGGAGCTCACCAACTTCAACTGGACTTGGAAGGAATAAGCATAGGACCAAACTAGTCCCTCTGAATGTGGTTGACAGTTGGATGGCTGGGGCAGACTGAGGGGCCACTGGCAGTGGCACTGGGATTTATCTACTACATGTACTGGCTTTTTGGGATCCTATTCTCTTTGGATGTATACCTTGCTCAGCCTAAATATAGTAGGAAGGGCCTTGGACCTTCCACAAAGCAAAGTGCCTTACCCTCTCTTTCCAATGGTTAGTGCTTCATATTAAAGATAAATTTCTAAAGTGTACAAATAAAAAATAACAAAAGCCTAATTTATCGATAAATATAATCCACCATATAAACAAACTGAAAGAAAAAACACATTATCATCACATTATATGGAGAAAAGACCTTTAACAAAATCCAACACCCCTTCATGGTAAAAGTCTTGGAGAGATTAAGGATACAAGGAACATACATAAAAATAATGAAGGCAGTTACATAAAACCTGTAGCCAACATCAAATTAAATGAAGAGAAACTCAAAGCAATTCCACTAAAATCAGGAACAAGACAATGTTTTCCACACTCTCTATACCAATTCAATATAGTAGTTGGTCTTAACTAGAGCAATAAGACAACTGAAGGCGATCAAGGAGATACAAATTTGGAAAAGAAGAAGCCAAAGTATCCTTATGTGCAGATAATGTGATAATATACAAAAGTGATCCTAAAATTTCCACAGGGGAATTCCTACAACTGATATACACATTCAGCAAAGTAGCTAGATACAAGATTAAGTCACAAAAACCAGTAGCTCTCCCATATGCAAATAACAAACTGACTGATAAAGAAATCAGGGAAATAACACCATTCACAACAGCCTCAAGTAGTATAAACTATCTCAAGTAACTCCAATCAAGCAAGTGAAAGACTTGTATGATTTAAAAAAAAACTTCAAATTTTTGAATAAAGAAATTGAAGATGATATCAGGAGATGAAACGATCTCTCAGGCTCATGGATTGATATGATTAACATAGAAAAATGACCATCCTACCAAAAGCAATCTACTGTATTAAAGGGTCACAGCATTAAGAAGGTTGAGAACCACTGCCCTAGATGTCTCTGTCCACTGTGGTTTGAATGAAAATGGTTTCCAGAGGCTCATCTATTTGCATACATAGTCTCCAGGTAGTGCACTGTTAAAAAGGATTGGGAAGTGTGGTCTTGTTGGAGGAGGTGTGTCACTCGGGGTGGGTTGTGAGGTTTCAAAGGCCCACACCAGGCCCAGCCCCACCTCCTCACCACCTGCTGCCTACAGATCAGAATGAAAAGCTCAGCTGCTTCTCAGTGGCGTGCGTGTCTACTTCTGATCATGATGATTATGGAGTAGCCGTCTTAAACTGTAATCAAAACACTAATTAAATGCTTTCCTTTATAAGAGTTGCACTGGCCATGGTGTCTCTTCACAGCAATAGAACAGTAATTAAGACAGCCATTCAGAATTCTTTACGTGTGCAATGACACACAATAACAAATGCTACTTCGTTCTTGTACTCACTGTGAAGGTTAATTGTATGTGCAAACTTGACTGAGCTAAGGCACACACATAGCTGATAAAGCATTAATTTCGGACAGGAAAGATGTTATTTCCAGAAGAGATCTACAGAGTAAGTTCCAGGATGGCCAGGACTGTTACCCAGACTGTTACCCTGTCTCAAAAAAGACAAAAAGAAGAAAAAAGAAAAGAAAAGAAAAGAATAAGGAATACAACAAAATAGAAGGAAAAAATCACACTTAGGAATCCCATAAAAACACTAAACTGGAAGCCATAATGAATACTAAAAGGACCTGTAGAAGGGGATATAAATATTTTAAAACACCAAGACATAAGTAAAATAAAAACAAAAATGAGATAAAATTAAAGACAAAGTGGGGAGAAAAAGTCCCAACAGAACATATGAGACGAGGATCTCCAGTGGTAACGCTGAGTTCATGTTCTGTTGGGCATCTAGTGTTGGGCACACAGCCTATCCATAAGAGAAGTTTGTTTCCCCAGTGAGGTTTCCTAGGAGAAAACGAAATTTTCATTTGCAAGTGGTTATCAATTGGAGATAGCTTCTAAGTTAGGGATGGGGCATGTGTCTAGTTCTCCTTTCTGTCCTAGGACCCCATCTGGTACAGACACATGCAGGCCCTGTGCATACTGCCTCCATCTCTGTGAGTTCACATGTACATCAAACCTGTCTGTTTAAGGGACCTTGCTTTCTTGGTGTCCACCATTCCCTGGTTCTTACTTTCTCTCTGTTTCCTTTTCTGCAAAGGTCCCATGATCCCTGAATGAGGGATTTAATGGAAACATCTAATTTAGGGATGAGTATCTCAAGGTCTCTTATTCTCTGCATAATGTCCAGTTGTAGGTCTCTATATTTGTTCCCATCTACTGCAGGAGGAAGTTTCTCTGATCATGGTTGTGCAAGGTACAGCAGAATGCCATTAGGAGTCATTTTGCTACTTTTATTAACAGTAGTGTTTAATTTTAGCCATAGGTCCCTGGGCTACCTAGTCTCGGATTCTTGGTCATCCAGGCAGTGCCTAGCATGGGTTCCATCTCATGGAGTAGGCCTTAAGTCAAGTCAAATATTGGTTGGCTACTCTCACAAGCCTGTGTCACTTTGTACCAGAATATTTTGCAGGCAGGATACCATGGAAGAGCAACGGTTTTGTGGCTAGGCTGGTTTACATTTCCCTTTTGATAGCAGCCAGTGTACCTTCCCATACTGAAGAGGCTAGGAAACAGGTGTATATTAATTATGCTTGCATAGCCTGTCCTGTGGTACTACTAACAGTGAGCATGGGTTGTTGCTGACTCTTTTTCGTGATTAGGGGGCCTTTCCCTCCTACTGGTTTAAAGGCATGTGACCCCAAGTGCTGGGGTCACCTTTGTGTGAGCTCTATTTCTCTTTTAGACAGATTCAATTTTGTATAGCCCAGAGTGGCCTTGAACTAACAGAGATCCCTCTGCCTCCCGAGTCCTGGGATTAAAGGTGTGTGCTACCACTTCCTGGTCTCTAGTGGCTTAGCTCTGCACTCCGATTTTCAGACAAGCTTTGTTTGTTAAAACATTAACAAAATATCACTATGTTTTCCCTCTTTTGATTTCTGGTCTTATTATCTCTTGTATGGGGGGGGAGTTGTGGATCAGCCTCTTTTAGTTGGAATTTTCCTTCAAGTGCTTTGTATAGGACTGGATTTGTAGAAAGACGTTTTTTAAGTTTGGTTTTATCATGTAGTATCTTATTTTCTCTATCAATTGTATTTGAAATTTTTACTGTGTATGGTAGTCTGGGCTGGTTTATGTGACCTCTTTAAGTATGTAGAACATCTTTCCAGGACCTTCTGGCTTTTAAAGTCTCCACTGAGAAGTCAGATGTTATTATAATAGGTTTGCCTTTACACGTTACTTGGTGCTACTTGGAGTTGTTCCCTTGCAGCTTTTAATATTCTTTCTCTGTGTTTGGTATGTTTAATGTTTTGATTATTATATGTCAAGGGGATTTTAATCATGATCCAATCTATTGAATGTTCTATATGATTTAATGTTCTATGCACTTTAATGTTCTATACACTTTAATGTTCTATATGCATCACCTTCTTTCAGTCAGGGAAATTTTCTTCTAGGTTTTTGTTGAAAATATTTTCTGTGTTTTTGACCTGGGTTTCTTCTTCTATTCCTTCCTCTGTTCATATTATTTCTTCCTAGATTTGGTCTTTTCATAATGTCCCAGATTTCCTGGATATTTTGTGCCTAGAGTTGTTTTATGTTGTTGTTATTTGGGTTTTTGTTTGGGGGGGGTTGTTTAGCATTACCTTTAACTGATTATCTTTAACTGAGATTTTCATTTCCTCCATCATGTCTTCAATGCCTGTGATTCTTTCTTCCATCTTTGTTATTCTATTGCTAAGGTTCGTGTTCAAGCTTCTAAATTTTTCATTTCAAGTTTTCCTCAGTTTGGGTTTTATTCATTGATCCTATTTCTACTTTCAGATCCTGATATGTTTTATTCATTTCCTTCCCTTTTTTGTTTTTCCTAGGTTTCATTAAGGGATTCATTCATTTCTTCTTTAAGGACCTCTATCACGTTCATAAAGGCTATTAGAAGGTCTTTGCCTTGTTCTTCAGCTGTCTTGCAGTTCTCAGAGCCTGCTGTGGTGGGGTTGCTGGGAGCTTTCCTAGCTATTGTTGACTGTTTTTACACCAGCATCTGGACAATCTGGGTTTGGAAAGAATGTAATTCTAGGTGCTGTCGTATGGTCATATCTTTATTGGGCCAGTGTTTTATTCCTTTGTTTCTGTCTCCCTCTGTGGTTCTTAGGAGGGTGTGGTGGTTTTATGTTGCCTGGTGGGGAATTCTTCTGGGATTCTGCTAGGTGTGACCGCTGGGGATTCTTGGTAAAATGTGTTTCTAAATATTGAAGGCTGACACTTAAGAAATGGAAATGAGCTAGGGCCACTGAGGGAATCCACAGGTGGTAGGAAATTTACGTATTCTACCAGGATCTCCTTAGTCCACTGTGAATGGGGGCAGAGAGTTAGACATGGCAACAGGTAGTCTGGTACAGAGCTGGGGTTGAGACTACAGAGGAGAGGAGGGGGAAATGAAGACCTGTAGGTAGGTCACCTACATCACTGGTCAGAGTCCATAAACATCTTAATGAATGCAATTTAGTCAAAATGTCCATGTAGAGATTTCATTGAGTAAAGTATCAAGAAATTATTATATCTGTCTGTCTGTGTGCATGGGCACATGTATATGTTAGTGTCTTCTTCTATTACTCTCTACCTCTAAAATCAAACCAGGGTCTCTCACTGATCTGGAGCACTGAATATCAGTTGACTGTCTGGGCAACAAACCCCTAAATCAACCTCCAGTGCCAGCGCTGGGGTTGCAGATGCACACTGCCATGCCCAGCTTTTCATGTGGGTGTGTGGGATCTGAAATCAGGACCCCGTGCTCACCTGCAGCTCAGGACCCTGTGCTCACCTGCAGCTCAGGACCTCGTGCTCACCTGCAGCTCAGGACCCTGTGCTCACCTGCAGCTCAGGACCTCGTACTCACCTGCGCTCAGGACCTCGTACTCACCTGCGCTCAGGACCTCGTGCTCACCTGCGCTCAGGATCCCGTGCTCACCTGCGCTCAGGACCCTGTGCTCACCTGCGCTCAGGACCTCGTGCTCACCTGCGCTCAGGACCCCGTGCTCACCTGCGCTCAGGACCTCGTGCTCACCTGCGCTCAGGACCCCGTGCTCACCTGCGCTCAGGACCCTGTGCTCACCTGCGCTCAGGACCCCGTGCTCACCTGCGCTCAGGACCCTGTGCTCACCTGCGCTCAGGACCTCGTGCTCACCTGCAGCTCAGGACACCGTGCTCACCTGCGCTCAGGACCCTGTGCTCACCTGCAGCTCAGGACCCTGTGCTCACCTGCGCTCAGGACCCTGTGCTCACCTGCGCTCAGGACCTCGTGCTCACCTGCGCTCAGGACCTCGTGCTCACCTGCGCTCAGGACCTCATGCTCACCTGCAGCTCAGGACCCTGTGCTCACCTGCGCTCAGGACCTCGTGCTCACCTGCGCTCAGGACCCTGTGCTCACCTGCGCTCAGGACCCCGTGCTCACCTGCGCTCAGGACCTCGTGCTCACCTGCGCTCAGGACCCTGTGCTCACCTGCAGCTCAGGACCCTGTGCTCACCTGCGCTCAGGACCCTGTACTCACCTGCTCTCACTTTGCCTACTCGATCATCTCTTCAGCTACTTTCCTGTGTTTTTAAATATTTGTGTAAATTATTCTAATGGTAAGTTGCCATCCCAATACAGAAATATACCATTTTCTCCTCACCTCATTTCAGGATACTTAAATCGTTTGCCTTTAAAAGAAATATAGTGATTCTCCAACAGAGGACAAGAAATTATTTCTCTTTCAAGCAAAAAGAGTACATTGTTAAAAGATATAGACCATAATATCTATAGCCAGGCTCTCTAAAAATTAAAATCAGAGTGGATTTTATTTTTAAAGTTTAAGCTGAACAAAAAATCATTTTATGTTACTAGCTGCTCTTAAGTAACTAAGATGGAGAAACTTTGGGAAGGAAAATTGGCCTAGAACAGCCTTTTATTTTAATGTATTTTACTAGTTAATTATTATTAACAAGATAATTCAGATTTACAATAGAATTTACTGAAGTTAAATGAGAAAAAAAGCCCTGGGATAAAAATTAAAATGAACCATACTCTTGCCACAGAAGAATAAGCATATTTTTATTAGTCCTTCTAGGCTCTTACATATGTATCAATAGATAATAATCTGTAATAATATTTTTTCTAACTAGTGATCTGATTTGTAGCAAGAAATGCAGAGTTCATTATAATTTCCTAATGTATACAGACTTTTCTTACTAATTTATCTCTTGACAACTATTTCCTTTTTTATCTTTTAATAGATTCATAAATAACATTAATGACTGCATAATATCCCACAAAAGATATGCACCATCATTTACTTAACCAATTTTGGAAACATTATATTGTCTCCTTCTAAAAATGAAACGATACTTCAGATAGAAATTATGTCTTAAGATTGTGGGACCCAATGGTGTCAAGGGCACCACAAGAAAACCCGCAGAAGTAACTAACTTGAGCTCACAGGGGCTCACCGAGAGTGCACCAACAACCAGGGAGTCTGCCTGGGACTGACCTAGGCCCTCTGCGTGTATGTTACAGTTGTGTAACTTGGTCTTTGTGTGAGACGTCAAACAGTGAGAGTAGGGGATGTTTCTGGCTTTGTTGCCTGCCCTAGGACCCATTCTTCCCCCCAGATTGCGTCATCAGCCTTAATAAAAGAAATTGTGCCTTCAATGTGTAGAATTTATTGGAGGTGGACAGAAAGAGATAGAATCATTCTTCCTAGGACAAATATTCACATTGTGAAATTTTGAAACTCATATGCTGGCACGAAGCACGGTGTCTAGGAGGTTTCCACGGAACCTCACGTCTGACTATTTGTGGTCCCTTTGATCCCTGACATGCAACTACACCTATTTTCACAGCCTAAGTTCCCTTTGCACAGCACTCACCTCCTTGCGGTTGATACAGAAAGCATAGAGGAATGATGCCTGCGGTCTCGGCCAAGACATTATCATGAAAGACTTTGGTGGAAATACAAAATCCCAACCACATGTCACTATGCATTTTGAGAAATAGGCAACCAAGCCTTGATTAATGAAAATCCACCGCATCATTTATGCCCAACCTCCCCACCGCTTACTTCTGAAAACACTCAAGCATGGTCCCAGAAGAAATGCCACTTTCTCTGGTTTCAAAATCTGGTTATTTCCTGTATCCGGTGACATTTTCTGGGTCACAGAGACTGCAGCCAGGTAAGCCAAAAGAGAAAAAAAAATCATTCTTAAGCCAACATGACAAAGAAAAACAAATTGCTCTCAAACACGAGTCCTCTGCTTTAAATTATAGCCCATTGCTATCCTCAAACAAAAAAGAGGAGGCAGTATTTTCTTAGAACCCAGAACTACCAATCAACTACCATTTTTCCTACTTGGAACTCAAAAGGTAGGCAGCAGAGAGGCATCTGTACCTTTAAGGCTAAGCTCACACCCCACTTTTGTGATAATGTCTACTCTATCATAGCAACGCCTTCACTAGCCCATTAGACCTTCCCCAGTTGCCATCCTCCAGTGATTGCAACACTGCAGATAACCTGTTCATCTGTTCACATACATGTGTTTAAATTGTACATTATTACTGCCCATCAGAGAGCCAGTTCTGCCCATTAAAGGAGTTTCTTCCTTTAAGAACGAACGGACAGCCACACTGTATCTTAACAGCAATAACTCGTCTTTGAAATTGGAGAACTTCCTAGTTAAGTTGCCCTTTCCCGCTGATAAACCATGCCTTGATATGGGACTCTTTTTAATGCACAGATGTTGAAGCTGTACCCAGGGGTCCTGTATCCGATGTTCTGTGTCTAAGCCCTTCATGATTTATTTAGCATCAGCTGTTTTAAGAGTGTGTGGTTTTCGCTGCATGGGGGACCAGCAGCCAGCAGTGCCGTGCTCAGAGGGAAGCCACGAGTCAGCGCATACTAGACTTGTCTATCTGAGGGGGTTAAGGAAAAAGATACACACTGTCTTGATGGTTTCCTTCCAAGCTTTCCTTTATTCTTTTTGCATTCTCTACTCTTTATTTTCCTGGTGATTTCCTTCTCTCGCTCCTAATGTTTTCCTTCTAACTCATTTTAACTCTCTCATTCTTGATGTTTTTCTTATAACATTTTAACTCTCTCTAGTTCTATTCTTTTCCTTACAGCTTATACACCCCAGCAAAATCTTTCGGGCAGTGTAAAATTGCATTGTGGTTACATTCTGGCTTTGTGGATGACTATAGTGAAAACAAAACAAACAGTAAAAAGACAGCATGTTTTCCAAATCCCTAACATAATTAAACATTTTACATATTACAGGTGATAAACAAATTATCCCAAGAACCCAAGGACATTCATACCCAAGCAAGTTGTTAGAGATTAGCCGTGGAAGCAAGCAAGCTATTCTTCCCAGTCAGGTCTGTTACTAGCAGGCTGCAGCTGTGCAGTTACAGAGAAAGGGCCAACTACTTTATTACTTATCTTGAAATTATTTTACCTTATAAAAAATCTTAAAGGAATCACAAATCTAAACTTTTATACATGAAAAACAGCTCTACTTTAAGCCTTTAGGGCACAAACCCACAATAGTTTTATATATATATATATCAGGAGACTGAGGGCAGAGATGGGTATAAGGAATTGATCATCACCTTTGGTCATCAACCAATCCTAGCCAGAAAGGCCCTCAGCTAATGGTAATTGAGCTTCTCTGTTCTTGTTCCCTGACCTTAACAAGCTCCACATTCAACTCTGTGCCTTTCCAAAACTTCAGATTGTCTCCCTGGGTTTCCCACCTCAAAGCTACTTAACAAAAACATCTTAGTCTATCATTATGTTATTTTCAAAGCTTTGTTTCAGTTGTAATGCACTCTAAAACCTGTGAACACACCTCCAACATTAAGGTTGAAAGAATTTAAACTAGCTGGGCTACTGGAACTCAATTGTTTTTCTTAATCATTAAACTAAGCCACAGCCTATATTGTTCCTTAAAAGAAACTCATGTGTTCCAGCTGTGTGACGCTTACTTGTTTTTTTTATCATCAAAACTATATTTAAACTAACATTCTTGTTATCAGTTAGACAGTATAGCTTAGGAAGAAGTCATCTTCATAATAATTCACAGGTAAACAAGATGTTTCCATGAGATAAACCTAACACTACATTACAGACAGCAGGACTCTCCCCACCCCTTCCACACCGTGCCACATACCAGAAAAAGATGGCAGCGGTAAACATGTAAAGGCACAGCAGAAGCAAAGACATTCCGTGTCTGTGGTCTCGGGACCTTGTCTTTAGAAGATTCATCATCAGGGAGTTGTCCCCTGGTGGGCTGACACCTTGAACGTCAGTTACCACCTGCTGCTCCTCTGACACGCCACTGCATGTGTTGAAACACTTTTAAATCTGATCTTTATTTGTGAATCACTTTTAATGCAGCCAGGTACTTTATCTCCTGGATTTCTCACAATCATCCTACGACGTCAGACTGGTGTGACTCCATTTGTGCAGGTAGAAAACTTGCACAACAGTGACCTTTGCTCTCACTCATGAATCCACATAGCCACATAACTGCTGTAATGTTGTAATCCCTCACCCACTGAGGCCTGAATTTCTTATTGTACACACACTCAAACTCACACCTCGTCTGTGCAAAAACACATTTAAAGAGCAAAATCAAGAGTCAAACTCTGGTTGGTTTTAAATCCTCTGCTTCCACAGTATTATGTCTAAGAACTTTTAACCTCCCCGTTCTTCATAAAATGAACCAAATCGCACTTGAAAACAAAGCTGTTTGAGAGATAAACTGAGAGCCCACAAATCCTAGCTTAGTGAACATTTAATACATAATCAATAAATGCTTGTTTTCTCTCTCTCTTTCCTTCCCTCCTTCCCTCCCTCCCTCCTTTTTCTTTCTCTGCTTTAACTTCTTTAGTGACTAAAAACCCACTAAACACATTTTTGGCCATTTGGTTCCCAGTAAGGGACGTGGACATCCTGGGGTGCATCCTTCACAGTCACCACCCACAGGGCTGTCAGCAACAGCAAAGTGACGGCTGTCAATGGAACATTTAATCCTAAAAACATAGCTCAAAAGAACAGTACTTAAGAGGGACCACCCAGTGTTGTGGAAACTCTGGGATGCCATCATAGACATGATAGTCAAGGGTTGAATCTATTTCCTTTGGGAAGGTGGAGATTGAAAGGCAAGAAATAAGCTAAGAATGATCAACATCTGTGGAGGGGAAACGGGTTGTGGAAAGAAAGAGCTGAACTGTCACACGACCACGAAAAAGTCAGATGTTAATTACGATAGCTACGAACCCCACTCCCAACTGGCCAGTGTGCAAGGATCAAAAGACTTCAGAGTGTTCAGCACTAGATTGAGCATTCATATCACTCCCCTCCCTAAAAGCCTCGGGGATACTAGTGAAAGAGGTGATGAAAAGACTGCAGAGTCAAAAGTGATGAGTAACCTCAAGTGCAGTCACGTTTATGAATTCACAGCCATTATGACAGCACTCACGAGACCTTCCCAAGCTCCAGGCACACCAGCATGGATGGGAGGCACACATAATACCATGGCTGAGGAACTATTGGCATTTGATAGCCACATGGAGAGGGGGAGTTACTTTTCTTTAATGGTGTCACCCCTATTGGGCTGTTCCCAAACCAGAGCAGCCCCCAGTCCAAGAGTAGTTTGCAACATAAACTGAACTGGAGAAGGGAGAAAACAAATTTGCGACCTCTTTTTTATTAATTATAGTTGCATACATATAATTATATGTGTGTATAGTCTACAATACACAAGCACAACCTTCTCAGTCTGTAAAATGTTACTTGCATGAGTGTTTTTAGCGTTGGCCAAAAAGAAGTCATGAATTTGAAAGAGAGCAAGAAAGGCTAAGAGGATTTGGAGGAGGGAAATGATGAATATGTTCAGATTATAATGTAGGAAATTCTCCAAGAAGTATTTTTTAAATGTATAAGTTTTCTGCTGATTACTACAAGAAGAGGCAGCTCTCTTTACCTACGGGAAAGTCCTAAAGAATGAATCAGCTGAGACCAGCTACTGCCAACAATCTGAGCAACTGATAGAATGAATGTCTCAGGCCCAGAAGAGAGGGGGCGGGGCTGGGGTATTCATCACAGCATCTGTCACAAGTCTTGAGGCTAAAGAGATCCATTTGCTTTTATTATAAATTCTAGGACCATCTCCTACAAGATTCCAAACTCTTCCATAGCAAAGACTTGGGTTCATATGAAGCCTTGATGATAACTATCTTCATTTTTGGTTCTGTTTCCTTATTTGGAATGGGTCTATCTAAGCCCTTTTTTTAATGTATCAACTTATAGAAGAAGAAAAGTAGATACAAGTAGAGAAATGCAGAAAATTGGGTGGAGAAAATAGAGCACACAGAAACGCATCCACCTGTAAAGTTTGTGCAGCTGAGTGAAGATGAGGCAGAAGCCATGAAAGGGACATAGGAAAGGTCACCAGTGAAACACAGAGATGGTGGATTTGATGGAAGATGGGAACTGGAGTGTGGAGCTGAACTGACGGGTCTCAGGGAGATTGACCTGGAAAAGCACACACAAGATGTAAAATCTCACCAGC
Organism: Microtus pennsylvanicus; assembly: GCF_037038515.1. Lineage (NCBI taxonomy): Eukaryota > Metazoa > Chordata > Mammalia > Rodentia > Cricetidae > Microtus > Microtus pennsylvanicus. The sequence continues at coordinate 130,937,973 of NC_134583.1, forward strand.
TATTCCTGGGAGATCTGAGCACAACTACTAGGTTTACCTCTCTGAATATCTTCTATCAGAAACCCAAAGTGGCACAAAGGAGGAAGGTTTACAGGACAAGGTCAATGGAAGGGGTTATTCATGCGAATATTTAAGAAAGAAATAAGCAATAGATGGTACATGGACCTTTAGGTGGTCATTCTCTTTCAGGGATGAGTCTTTATGCTAGTTGCCCTGGTTCTGTATTCTGCACTTCTGATCACTCAGCACCAATTTCATCCTTACTCTATGCTTAAACTGAGGCATGTCTGAAATGAATAAGGAAAACAATTATACATACCTGATCATCAGGAAGCTTATTGTAAATGTTTGAGTACTTTCATGGAGGGAAAGGACTGCGCAGATACTAGCATTATGAAGAAAAATTGAAGAAGGCTTCAGCTGGGAAGGGGTGGCCAAGGGTGAACTGTGAAAGATGGGAAGAATTTGGCCAGGTGAGAAAGAATGAGGTGAGAGGGGTGAGGGTGAGGAACATGAATGGTTGGGTGATCTAGTCTGTGGGAAGAAGTCAAGCATACAGAGCCCAGGTTGGCTGATTCCGAATAGCACACTGGTGCCTGCTCTGATCTTCTGAGCCCTTCCATAATCTCTATTTCCTACTGTACCCTATTTTGTTAGCTATAGTGCAATCATTGTAGAAATGTGGAGTCATGTTTTGCCTCTCTAGCATCTAACCCAACACCCTTAAAATAATGAGATCTCGGGATTTTATGGAGGCTTTAAAATTCTTTTTAGCCATCCTTCATTTTCTTTCTTTTGGGAAGTAAAGGAAAAGTATTTTCTTGTATGAATAAAACTGGGTGCTGCCACAATATGCCAATTTTTAAAAATAAATATATACATTTCAACTATTTGCCAACCAACATCACCTACCAGACAAACACAGAACAGGGAGATTGATCAATAAGGCAATTGTTAGAGAACCTACCTATGTGTAGCCACATCCTCTAGACATGTCTACACAGTTACTGGATTTCAATAGCACTTGGAGTGGTTCTCTTATGTCTTTTGAGTAGATTGAGAAGCCCCTTTAGAAATAGAGTCTAGAAACTATTTCATTTTGCTTGGACCAAGTATCCATTCTGTGAGACCAGAGATGAAGAGGGAAGTGTTTAAGTGGAGAGGCTTCTTTGTCATCTCAGAATGGATGAGCAAGAAATAGGAAATAATCCTTTCAAATACATGCTTTTTCAACCAGTATAATCTGAATGTATCACACATTATATCAGCCCATTCTTAGATCCTCAAGCTTGGTGACAAATGTCTTCACCCACTGAGCTGCCTCGTTGGCCCAGAAAAATAATCATTTTAATGTCTTTGAGAAATGTTTCCTATTATTATGCTGAAATAGAAGAGCCTGCTTGTCTTCCCTACATCTATAATCTCAAAACAGGCAATCCACACCTACACTTATCCCATTCAAACACCTGAGCACCCATCTGGACAGCTGTGCATATTAAATCACAAAATGATTTGCCATTGGAGACTTGAAACTCCCCCTTGAAAAAATGTTCCCATTCAACAAAACAAACCAAACTTCCTATCATTAAGGGTGATTAACTTTTCCTGGCTCAGTAAAAAATATAAATAAATAAATAACTTTAGAAAAATAATTTGGATTTTATTTCAATTTAAATTTATACAAGTAGGCTTGGTGTAATATTTCACCTTAAATTTTGTATTAAACATCTACTAACAAAAATGGTGGCAGAAACTGTGGAAAAAAACAGTACACCGAGGTATCCTGCCACCAAAAGGAGCCACTATGGTAACAATACTACAGTAAATGGCCTAGCAACGATTGGTGAGCAGACTCAGGGCTGGGCTGTGCCACCCTGCTAAGACTCTTGCCCTTCGCTTCCATTCACAGTCAGAACCAACTTGTGGTTGTTAAAAGGCAAATAAAGATAATTACGACAACTAGAGGTGTGAGTCATGTTCTTCCCAGTGTGCTTTTCACCTTGCTCTTGGGTCGCAGGGAACAACGTGAAAGGACAAGGCCAACCTCAGCTTCCTCTTTTGTAGTCTTCTGCCTTAGACCATAGCTCATGGAAATGTAATCAAGCCCTTTCCCACTGAGTCTCAGATCCTCAAGCTGACTAGCACCCAGGTCTGTTCTACCCCCGCCCCCCCAGGCATCTTTATTCCAATGCCGTGTCCATGTCTGGCTGGAGATGGCATGGTGCAGGATGGGCAGGGCTTGGCAAGACTATCTAGTTCTTCTCCAGTAAAAAGCCTAATCTAATGAGCATCTCTGACTAGAGATACTTTAACACCTATTGCAAATATGCAAAGCACTGCATCAGTCAGAGAGGGTGGCACGCCATCCACTTGACACGCTGGAAAAAAAAACAAGAAGCATGTCGTCTCATCTTTCCCAGACTTGCCTCTATGCTTTCTTTGCCTTTGCTAATTGGAAATTGGAAACCTTCACTGTAATAAAGTCTAATCATGAGTAGAGCAGCTTTTCTCTGTCATTCAAGAAAGGAATCAAATCTTGATGGTTGCCTTGGAGATGCCCATTACAGACACAATAAGGTAGAGACAATTAGCACTGACTTGTTACTTACATTTCAACCTAACAAGTTCTAAAATTGTGACCGCAGACAAGTAACTGAATTCCACTGTGATCCAGTTCCTTCATTTCAAAATTAGGGTTATTGTGCCTACCATAAAGCTGTATGAAGTAAAAGATTTTGCATTCCACAGTGCCTAGCGTGTGCTTGGCACAAATTAATTACTTGGTGCCTGACACTTTCTTCTCTTGATTTGACTAGGCATTATGTTGTTTCTGGACTCATCTTTAGCTGGAACCGACATGGAGAAAGCCTCTTTCTAGTCCAGAGTTCAGACTAAGAAAAAGCAAATAAAGTTCCTACAGCTGATTCCAAAGATTTCCTTTGCCATTTCTGTTCAAAGACTCTGAACTGTGCACATTCTATTACTGAAGAAGCATTTGTGTATTTTTCCATCAATAAAGGTTTACATGCATCTGATGTGAGACAGACACCAGGAGCATAGTGGTAAACACAACAAACAAGAGTCCTGTTCTGGAGTTCACCCCATATAAAATATCAAATATTGATCTTTTTTAGACAGCCACAAAGGCTGTGCGGTAAAGTGAGGGACAGTGGTGTGTTCCCTGTGACATGGGAGGGCCTGTCTGAGAAGGAAGCCTCGAAGCTGCGGTTGTGCGGTAAAATCCATCTTTGTAAAGACGTTGCGAGGTTGTTTCCAGCTTTAGGGATTGACATACGCAAGGGTCTTGAGGTGAGAATGAATACAGAAGGAGATGAAGCAGAGAGATTTCATGGAGAGATGACTGGGAGGTCAGAGGCTGGGCAATGGGAGACTAGGAGGAACGCAGAGCTTAGGGGCACAGCATTCGAATGCGTAGTGGGAAGCAGTTTGAGGTTAGGGGCTGATCTAATCTAAAATCATGACCTTAGAATTGTAAGTAACGCCTGTGGCAAACAAGGATGACATGAAATATTAGACATAGAAGGAATCAAACAGGTCCCTTAGCCCCAGATTCCTCAGTTCAGAGATGAGAAATAAGAAACACAGAAAGAGGAGTTTTCCAAATCTACCCTGTGGTTTGAAAAAGCACCAGGCCAAAACATTAGACCTCCATCCCATGGCCTGCAGGTTTTCAATGGTTGCCTACTACTGCTCAAGTCCTCCATATTGCCTTGGTTATCGGGAAATGAGAGCAAATACATCCTAGGCTGTTCTGTGGGACACTTGGACTGGTCTGTCTCGTTATATGCCCTATGTTTATGAAAATCCCAAGGTCTACACCTGAGAATCAGTGCCTTAAGTGTCCAGTGCTGGAGCTGCTAAAGCTGTTCCTGACAGAATACAAAAAATGTTACATCCTCAGTCAACTCGGCTTTTGCTCTCCCGTTCCCAAGTAGAAGGCTTTGAGCCCGCATCCTCACGGAGTCCCCACTGTCTCTTCACATCTCTCCATCCAGCTGTCTTACTGTCTCCCCTATCTCTCCATCCAGTGACCAAAAAAGTCAGACCAAGGGGTGGAGGGGGCAGGAATGGCTAAGAGCATTCCTTCCCTTCCCACTTTGGTTTGTACAGTTCATTCCATGAGAGCTGCTGCCAATCCCAGCCAGGCATCCATGCTACTTGAGAGCAGAAGACAGCAAGGCTATCCAGACTGGCAGCATATCAGGGCCTCCTCAAAGCCTCCCATAATAATATTTCAGCAAGTGAAACTCTGCTTCCAAGGAATGTATCATCATGCAAAGAGCATCCCTGTATTCCTCAGGGACCTGAACAGTACCACCCCATGCGAAGACTAGGGAGGGGGAGCTCTGCTGGTTAATGGCTTTCACATAACCTGGCCTCACCAAAAGTACATGCCCATCATTTATGAATGATCAATGACTAGAAAAGACATCCTGCCTACCAAACTGAGTCCTTGGCTTCCTCTCATTCCACTCTGCTAAACTGGAGTTTCTAGGCAAAGGACCGCTGGGAAAGCCTCTCTGCCATTGGGTTTAGAGGTAGGGGAACATTCTACTTCAAACCACAACAGATGGATATAGAAAAATTCATACCTTCCTTGCTGCCCTACTCTGAGTTCCCCCTCACTCTTCCAATAGAGGCAGCTTCGTGGTCCTCACTTCCTAAACTGAAGGGCTATCCATGAGTTTCTGACCATCCAGACTGGAAGAAGGCCTGGATCAATAGGGGCAACTAGGAGATACTTGGCTCTCATGCATGCAGAAACCTTGGCCTAACGGGCTCAAGAGAAAAATCCCTGGTGTTTTTCTTATTTCACCAAGGACCTCTCCTAAGAGAAACTATTCCCCATCCCACCCCGTCCCCAGAGACATCATTACAGATGAATTTCCTCCCTTCTCTGCTTCTTCATTTTGATTATGATCAAACCCTAAATCTAAACAAAGGAATTATTAAGAATTATTATAGTTAAATGCCAAGCCCTATTAAGTAGTTATTCTCCCCTTGGGATATACTTTTGCAAACCTGCTCCATTCAACAGGAGCATCAACTATCCCTTAAATAGCTCAATTCCACTCACAAACATGAGCTTTCACTTGTTCCCAAGCAATCATGTGCCTTTTATAATTATAAATAATGCTATAATAAACCAATTTATGTTAAAAAAAAGAATTACTATAGCTTGAAAACCAGTCTAATGAGTAGAGCCAGTAAAATCACGCTTCATATGGCAGTTGAACCCCTAAAGGAAGTGGCCTCTGTTCATACCTCTCTGGCTTACATCCTACTGCTTGAGACCCTCCTCTGGCCCCTCAAACACACCACCATCGCATCTGGCACCAGCAGTCTGCACAAGCGTCCCTGCTTAGAAATACGTCTCCTCTGTGGGCGTACCCCTAATAAAGAGCTCAGCTTGACCACCGTTTCTCCTCCGCACAAGTCTCCCCAGCACCAAGCACCACGCCCCCACATCTTCATCTCTTTTCATCCTAAAAACCTGTTACAGTTCCCAGCTACCTAATGAGCGCCAGGGCGCCGAGGGGGTAAAGGTAAGTAGGCAATAGGTCACTATCACGAAAGTGTCTCTTCCGAGTGTAGTCAAAAACCACTCGCCGTGTTAAGTACATCGTGATTGGTCTGTTACAGTTATGCCAGCTACTGTGAGGACACAGACTGAGGGACGGGAAAGTTCAGACAACCGTCATGCAGGGATGTTCCTTAGCAGAAATGCAGAGCCACCAAGGAGAACGGTGTCAGTTCAGGGGCAAGACGCCACAGCATCCTGACAGACCCAGTGCGGTATTTGAGGGGAAGAAAGCTAGCTTTGGGGTGATCGCTAGTAAATACGGAGGAAAACAATGGGGGAGGAGGAGAAGAAGAATCCAGTGTGTGGCTGTTGGTAAGTTAAATAGAAAGTGTCTTTTCGATATCTGACTAGAAATGTCAAGAAGGTAGGAGGAATTCCTTAGAAAGGTCAGAGCTAGGAAAACATAATGGGCAATTGTTGACCTATAGGTAGGTTCTCAGAGTCTGTGTTGCTACAGGGGTCCAGTGAAGGGAGACTGATATCAGTGACCTTTGCATGTGTGAGAATCCACCCATGGAGCCCAACCCCATGAGAAGGGCCCAAGAGCCCTGTGAATACAGAGACAGTAGTGGAATGAAGGGTGGAGGATTGAGAGTCACCCTGCAGATGTGCAGTTGCTCAAGCGTAAGACAACACGGGGTCCAAGGGAAGGTGGGTTTAAGCGGACAGACACCCATTGTAGGTCTGTCTGATAAAGCTAGCCTACAGATCCTAGACCCCCAGCCTCCGTCATGCTCTCGGCGGTACCCTCTTCCAAAACCCACTCCCCCTTTAGGCGCCAATCCACGCATGTTGTCACATACGCTGTGACTTAGAGCCATTTTAATGTTCCTGGGGGCTATCCATGCGTAAGCCATTAAGAGGGATTGAAAGAGCTCCAACAGAATCTATAAACACCTTCCCAAAGCACTTCTCAGTACTGTTTTCTGCTTGAGTTCTGGCCTGGCTGCACGCCTCTTGGCTCTGGTATTCTTGGCCCTATTATCCATGCAAGATCCCGCCTCCTGCTCCGGATGGTCGTTAAGGCTCAGTCAGCTCCTTAAAACCAAACTTCGTGCTCACCTGACACCTCACATGGCTTTTCCTAGGGGAGAGGATTTTAAAAACACCGCTATTACCTTCAGGATCCCTTCCAGAGCGGCACTAGAGAATTCCTCAGCCTGTTCCTCCTCTGCTCATGAGAGGATGTTCCTTCAACTTTGTAAACATGTTATTTCCGGCTTGCTTTAATTGTTCGCAGAAATGTTATTATGTTCCTTATCCCTCCTTTCTATTTCTAACATCTTTTTATGGAATCAGATCTTAATCTTACATTGTGCGTTTTTGGTTTTTTTTTTTTTTACATGAAATGGGGTGGTTTCCGTGGCTCAGGAGCGCCCTCTTCTGCTGACTCTGCAGAACGTTCACGGTACCTTGTCTTCCCACCACCTCCTCACGACTGCTTTCATGGGCTTTTCTTTCTTCTTTGCCCCTAATGACCTCCTGCCACTGGCTTTGGATCTTATTCCCAGCAGTTCGGCTGCTGTGGGGCTTTGTCTTAAAACGCACTTTTGTCTAGTGGGTTTTGAACATCCGTGAGGTCCAAACTCCCAGGTGCCTTAGATCTGGCCACTCACCACTAGCGGAGTCTGCAAAGAGGCGAACACTGTTCTCAGGTGGAATTTGCAGGGAACACCTGTCCCTTCTCTAAGGGGTTAAGATGCACACTGGGCGTCGGTTGCTTTCCTTCGCCTTCCCCTCTCAGCACATCTGTTGTTACAATTAAGAGCTTAACATGCGGGCGATTCGTCCTTACCTCGCTTCCTAGTCAGGTTTAAACCTTTTTTATCTAATTAGAGAACTAACTTCAAATACAATTGGTTTGAATCATTTCCATTTTAGTTTTTTTTCCCCATCATTGTAGATTTAGTTAGTAGTAGTAGCAGTAGTAGTAAATTTATTCTTGGCAATTTAAGACAGGTTTACAATGCATTCTGGTCACAGGTTCCCCCTCTCTTTTTCCTCACATACTTAAGAGATCATGAGACTAATTTGTCCACTAATTTTATTGCAAATGTTCACCATAGATTGGGAGTGAGCAGGTTTGGGGTTTTGCTCTGTCTAGTGGCTCTATTTAATTTTATCTGAGTGCTTAGAGAAATTAAATTTTATGCCAACATAGCTATCTTCTCAGATCCCCTTGGCCTTTTAACAACCCTCTGAGATATTCCCATTACATGGATGAAGAAACTAACACCTGGAAAGAATGCTGAGTTTCCTAGGCTCAAACATCGTAAGCAGAAACCGGATACAAATCCAAGCTCTTTGCCTATGAAGTAGATATTACCAAGAGCTCTGCAAGGCTATACTGAAAGATGGTCAAGCCCTTGGGAAAGTAGGTAGAAAATTAACAAAAGGATTAGGAAGAAACTTACTCTGAGCTGCAAGAGAGGGATGGAGAGAGGGCCTGGGGTTTCTGTGTGTAGAGAACAGAAGAAGCCAATGGTGCCAGAGATTCGTGCAACACAGAAGGAATGTGTGCAGAACAGGGGAAGGAAACCAAGGCAGGTTATTCAGAACACTGCACATGGGAAGAATCCCCGACTTTATCTTTTATGGAATGCAAAGCCCACTTTCAAAACTGAATGTGAAACATGCAAAGATAACTCAGATCACTTTTGTTCCCAAAGAACCAAATTGGGAGGACAGAGGTCTTGTGACCCCAGAGAAGATGGATGCCCATGCACGTCATGGTTTGTGCATCGCTGGCCAGTTGGGAAGTAAAACAATACAGGCACGGAGGTGATGCACCAGTACACAAGGGAACGGGATGTTTCATGAGATAGAAGGCTGGAGAGATGCATCAGCCAAGGCCACGATGAGAAGACCCTGGGAGGCTTTGCTCAGACATCTCTTGCAAAAATTGCATTTTCCATACTGATTGCTAAGAGAAAAGTCAAGCCACAGAGGCTGTGGGATGGCCAGAACTAGAAATACCTACAGCTTTTGACTGAATGGGGCCATACAATGATGCTGCATCTGCTTTTATGGTTTTCAGAATTCTGCCTCAGAAGGTCAGCCACATTCACCTGCCAAGATATTCTGGGCAGTAAAGACTCCCTCTCTGGCTATTCCTATCAGTTCTCTTTTGTTCAGTCACTAAAGCTTTGTGAGGCAGCTTTATAGTAAGCCTCCTGGATAATGCAATGTTCAACCCTTTTCCTATTCTCATTCAAACCAGCAAAAGTATCAGGAAAAATAGGAGAAAGGACTACGCCTGCAAGCTGCGTCCTTTTTATGTGCATTCCAGGAAGAAAGTTGCTTAAATTCTGTGGCGCTGTCTTACTGGTGTCAGATGTATTCTATAAACACGGAGCGCAGCCACACCTCCATGCTTCACGGGCCACTCTATGTTAAGGACTGCTTTAGCACGCACACAAAATTCTGCCTCCTTCATCCAGTTTTAAAACCACTGGGAACTGTTTCTGGAAAGCCCACAGATGATCAAACATGGGTGGAAGGTTCAGGACAGCTCTAATTAACTAAGAGGAAGCATTTGGGAAAGATGTAGGCTGAGCTATTATCAGCCAGCACCTGCCGCTGCTGGAAGAAGTGTGCACTGATCTGGCCAAGGGAAAGGGTGGGGCACTTGTGGTATCTACTCCACAGGGCTTAGGAACCACATCCCTGGCATTTCTAACAATGCTTTTGTCTAGACACTGGCATCTACTTGGTACTCCCTTGTTTGGTTGGTTTTTTGCGAGGGTCATTTGCTCTGAGATGTCTTCATGGCAGTGCTCCAAATATGGCCCCAACTAAGGCTGTGGTTAATGGCCATGCCTTTGGAAAATCAAAAGCAATTTGACTTTGCAACCCTGAAGGTCTCTGAATCACTGGGATCTCTATATCTGTCTGAAACTGTCTTCAATCCTTCTTTCTTGAAGCTGACCTCCACCTTGAACTATTTTGTCAAATGTAGTTGATGACACTTAGTGCACCCATGCAGACTGACTAGCCCAGTGCTCAGGCTCATTAAAAACACTGTTTCCCAGATTCCACAGGCAATCGTTTTACACACTTTAGTCCATTACATAAAATGAGTTTCTATTCTCTCAACATCCTGTGAGTTTCCTCATGTCATTTGTCCACCAAGAAACCACACAAAGATTATAGACATAGAATTCTTGGAAATGGTAGCCAGGATTCAAGACCACTAACATGGCCCAATCTGGACCCTTAAGAATGCTTTTCATGAGGATGCAGAATAAACACCACCTCTGTGGATCTGATTCAAACAGCTGCGGGACAGACAACACACTCTACTTTGAATGATTAGTTAGGTATTAATTAATTTCATCTTTTTCATTGGGTCCAAAATGAGCGCTTTGACTTAGGGCTGTTGATACATGCATGTGTGCAGGTACGAGAGAGAGAATTTACTTCATAGATTGAAGTGAGCTTGTAGATAACATTGACCATCTAAGCACAGACACTGAGCTAGAAAGGGCAAACCGCACCTTTAAGATTTTTGTGTATATTTTTAAGAAATCAAAGTTTTGTATGTACACAGTGAGAAAAGATCTTAATGGAGGTGGTTTAAAATTGTTGGATTTTTCATGCCAGACTCGCCAGTCAGCCATCTTTCCTCGTTTTCAGCTTCCTCCAGTAGGGGAACAGAACATGAGTGAAGCATACAGTGAGGCAGCTGGAAGGTGGCTCAACGGTTAAGAACTCTCGCTGCTCTCACAGAGGACCCAGATTCAGTTCCCAGGACCCACATCAGGCAGCTCACATCTGAGATCTGACACTTTCTTCTGGCTTCTGTAGGCAGCCACACACACACACACACACACACACACACACACAAATGTTAAAAGTAAGAATAACTTATTTTTTTTACGGGATGGACTTGAGGAACTTGGGGGCAGTTCTGAGGCATACAGCAAAGGCACCTAACCTTGGAAGGGAACACGCCTCAACAGGGATGCCATGATTGTTTCCTACTCAGTCAGAGAGTCTGCGGGTGGAGGAAGATGCCTCCAATTCTCTTCACAAAACACACGTAGAATTTTCTTAATCCTCTTCACACAAGGTGAGCCAAGTAGTCCGCTAGCTAACATGCCCGTGGGCCTCAATGCTATCTGAGAATTTGGAGAAATGCAAAGTTCCACCTCAGACCTGGTGAATAAGAAATGTTGGGGATGGGGCACACAGCCTGTTCTAATGAGTCCTCTGGGGAGTGGTGAAGCTCCCTGAAGGTTGTGAAATTCTGCATCATACCACACTTCATGCCCAAGGTGTCCCCAAAGGTGTGTCTCTGGGGATATGCTGCTTGTCCTGTACATCCTGCAGAGAGCCCAGCATGTGATCTCTAGCCAAGGCACACCCTGCAGAAGGCAGAAGTCCCCTTCAGCTAGAGAACACTTCCCAGGGAGCTTGACAGGGACTCTGCCCTCCACACAGTTACAACAGGCAGGCAAAAGACAGGTCATATTTTTCCAAACTCTTCCTTCTGCAGAAGGAAGATCATTGCATCATTCATTACGACTCCTCTCACAGCCTGAAGACCAGTTATCTGCAGTCTCCTGAGCTACAGTACAGGGTAAGTTTTACCATAGAGCTTGGAGAGTTACATTTATATATCCCCCTTAATCCGAGAGGATGAGGAGGACTGACTAGTCTATTTCCCATTACTATAATAAATATTTCAAGCAAGCTAACTTTATGAAAAGGTTTATTTAGCTCACAGTTCTGGACGATCAAAGTCAAGACTGGATGGGTCTTCACTGGATTGGTCTCTGGTGGGAGCCTAGAGGAAGGATTCACAGCAGTGATCGTGTGAATAAGGAGATGTCGTCTCCCAGAAAAGGAGCTGGAGAGCTGACAGGACTTCTACAACCCCTGCCAAAGTCATCAGCCAATGACCTAAGGACCTCCCAGAAGGCCCTACCCCTGAAACATTTGGGACTGTCTCCCAACAACACCACTTTGGAGACTGCTCCCGTCCACGGAGAGCAAATGATTGACGGTAATCTTCATGATGATGAGGCAGTGCCGTAAGGAAGCTCTGTCTCTCAACAGTGATGAGACAGATGCACCACAATGACAGGGTAAACCCTCCCAAAACAGCTTTTCCTCCAGGAATTTCTCTGACAGTAAAAATAAGGCAGCATTTCTCACCTCTTGCCAGTCGCTCTGTAACACCACAAGCCTGCCATCGCTTTGTAGTATTTGGTTCTGTTTCTCAAAAGTTTTCCAGCAGTAACTTTGCAAGCAGAAAGGGATGAACTTGGATCCCTAATCTTAAGCAATTTACTTAACCTTAATTAATTTTCCTAGGCCTCAGCTTCCTCATCTTTAGGGGGAGGGTGCGGCATCCGTATTACAGAGTTGGAAAGGGGTGGTTTGTGCTCAGTGCTTAGTCCTCCCGCATGCTTAGTCTCTAGAGGGGCCCTCCTCTGTGCTCCTGCTGTTTCCTTTGTTCCTTGCCTTGTAGAACAGATTATCTTTGCACATAGGAACCCAGAGGCGCTCTCTCTCAGGGGAAGCTGAAGAACATGGGTTTGTAATTACTCAGATTTCTACCACTCTGTTTTATTTGGGTCCAAAACCCCTACTGAAAGAGAGCAGTTCCATCCAGCTACAAGCCTTTGAAGCTTGTGTACTGCTTTCCTAGAATGTTAGTAACAGCTAACCTTAGACTAGGCCAATTCAATATAATTCTTTCATTTGACAGATGGAAAAATGATGGCCACAGAAGCTAAAATATTAGTTCATGATGATTTGACACGGAAGCAAAGCAGAGATCAAATCTCTTTCTTTGCATTTCCTACTCTGTAACCCCACCCAATGGCTGAAAATGAAAATGCTACAGCAGTAGCTTGGCTTGTTCTCTCCCAAACTATCAATTTAAAAATAAGGAAAGAATCTGATTTTGTTCCCACTCCATATTGGCTCTGTGTTGCACACCTAGGTTTTTATATCTGAGTGTTTTCGATCAAGCACGATTGTGGATTTATTTTAAGCAGTCAGAAAAACAAAGAAATTTCATGGAACATAAAGTCTTTAAAAATCAGTAACCCTCAGTTATCCAGTGCCAGGAACATACAAACAGAAAACACTGACCAGACCCAGTATGTTGTATTTCTATGTCAATTCATTTATATGTATATGTAATAATAATTCAAGACGATAAGGCCAAATTCAGGAGGGGACAGACATGGAAGGGGAGGAGGGGGAGGCGAGTGGGGGAAATGGTGTAATTAACATTTTAACCAATTTTTCAAAAGTAAGACAAACATCTGCAATTGCTGTCGAGTCTGGTCCCATCCTTGACCACCATGAGACCCTGCCTGCAGGGACACCCAAGGGAAGCGCGGGAGTGCACACAGCAGGAAATGAAAATGGGTGTTATGGTTTGAAGGTGTATCTCTCACCTCCCAACATCATAAGCTCGAAACGAACTTCTCAAAGCAGCAGGGTAAAGTGGGGATGCTTACCTCCCTTTAAGAAGTAAATACGTCATGAAAGCTGAACCCTTGTAAAAAGGATTGACGCTGTTGTCACTGGGGAGGATGTGTTTAAAAGTGTGTCCACCTCCCCCTCTCCCTCAGTTCCTGCCACCCTCTTACCTTCTGGGATAGAATGACGTAACAGGAAGGCCCTCGACAGGCAGTGGCTCCTTGGTGCTGGTCTTTCCATCCCACTGAATTGCCAGGAATAGATTACTCAGTGGTTATGAAAACACAAAACAGACAAAGGCACTTGACTTCTGCACCAGTAGAATACGTATATTCCAGAAATTATGCCATTTTTTTAACATGGACAAAAGAATAAAAAGTAAAGTCAATTCCACAATTATAGCCTGATTCCAAAAGAGGAATATTATGATGTCTGAGGGTTGTAACAATAAGCAAGATATAGAGTCATTAATTTGGGAAGTCGGTATTGGGATGAAATGTTAACATGAGAGGCTGTGTAAGGTAAGCCCAATGTTCTCTGCAAGTGTGACCTGATTGCAGGGCAAGGTCACTATCAGAAGTAAGACTTGCCAGCAGCATCACTGTACTATAAATAGAAGTGGCCAAAGTAGTGTCAGGAGATCGGCCACCAACTCCTTAATCTGACAGCAAAGACACAATCATACTGACCACAGCAATATCAAAACTCAACACTGGGTAAGTGAACCAAGCAGAAATATCAATTAGCATCCAGCTTAAGAGAAGCCCAGGATGGCATTAAGAAGGACTTCAAACATAAGGTTCTCATGCTTCTGTTTTGCCTGATTGTCATATTGGGTCCAACAGTCATATCTTTATCTTGTCAGCTCAGTTTGGGCCACTATACCCTTAGCCATCATTGGTCATGTTGTGTTTCTTCATCTTCCTATCAGGAATTGTTTAGAACGTTAGAAAGATGAGCTATGGTTTCTGTATGACCTCCTTGCACCCCCAGTATCAGCACAGATACAGTAGTGACATCATCATAGTCCTATGCACCAATCACTGCCATTGCCCCGTATCTTCAAGGCCTCTTTCCCCAACAGAGCCCTGGAATAGTCTACCTTCTACCAACAGGGCTAGTGTGCGCATGTGTCTCAGGGATGGTAAACTCTGAGTCTTCCGCTCACCACTTCCCTTTCTTTCCTGTTGGCTTTGCTTGATTCAGCTTCTGGATAGTTGGTTTGTGTTTTCTCTGTAGAATACCAATGAGGCGCTTCATTCTTCCTACGCGTGTTTAACTTACACTTAACTATCCCAGAGAGCCCCTCACCATCTAAGAAAAACAAAAGGGTTCTCTAAGAGCCTCTGAATTTCCCCAAGACAGTCTATGGTTGTTATCCTTAAGTATTATTATAAGCACTATTTAACAGCACTGGCTGCTACGAAGAAACTAGAAGAAACAAAGATAAGTTTGCATGACAACTTAAGTAAGATGGAAAACACTTGTATATTTCCCTAAGAAATTAGGGGAAGCACTTTAAAAACCCAGGAGATCGGCAATTACTTTGTAAGCATGCTTTAACTGGCACAGAGGGGCTTGTGCCTCTGATCATGTGTCTACAAACAACCTAGGACCCACCAGAAAACACTTGTGAGTCCTTTGGCTTGTTGCTTTGATGGCTTTAGCTCAAAAGGAACCAGTTGCCTAGGTGGCAGAGGCTTCCTATGCTAGTGTATACGGTAGCTGTTAATTATTCTCAGTGTTTGAAATAGCATCGCAGAGCTAGTCCCGGAAGGATCACCCCTGCTATGAACTGACCTGTTCCACAGCATGGAACTACACAGGTATTTTTCCTGCAGGAAAGGCAGAGTCTTCATTGTGCGCACAGCAACACCAGAAGACCGTGGCATAACAGGGTTGAGCACAACAGACTTTCTTGCTGGAGTTTACAGTCAGTGGAGTGGGCACCCTTATACATGTACAGCGTGATTGCACGTGTAATTAGATTTGCTCTGGAAACAAAATCCTGTGAAACGTATGGCAGGGACTTGACCTAGACTGTAGGCAGAAATCGCCAGAGAAGCTTCTTCTGAAAATGAGATAATTAAACAATGGTGTCCGAGATGATAGAAGCTTAGAGATGGGATGCTTACAGGTTGGTAGCCTGTGGGCTATGGAGGTCCCATAGCATAGGGAGGCTGACACACGTGAGGACGTACTCATGCTTACTACGGCCATAATGCAAGCAAAACTGACCAAACTGGATATAGCCAAGCAAGGAACAGGGTTGTGTGTCTCGTGGACAATTCTAACTTTGTTGCAGGATCAATAGCATATCAGATTAGGAATGTTAAATAATTGACCTTGGGGGTTCATTAATAATGAAAAAAAGAGCAAAGCCTGTATTTTTAAAACATGCTCACCTACAGCTGGTAATAGATAGTCTTCTTTGAACATATTTTTAATTCATGAATGTCTTCTTACAAAAGAATTCTAAAACTATCACATGATGCCTTTACCCTTTTACTGCCTATCCGAAACCTCAGCAGTCTTCTCTGCTGGCAGAGGCAATGTGTGGCTGGACCTGGATGTATAGAGTCCTCTGTGTGCTGCATGCCTGGTCTCTGCTACTTCCTTCAGATAGCCATGACGGTGCAAGCCAGAATTCAACAGAATGAACACCACAGCATGAGCAAGAGAAGAGGTAGGTTGGTCTGTGGAGAAGACAACAGCTAAGCCCCAGTGTGGACGATTGTATCTATCCACCTCACCACTGCTCAAAAACCTCAAGTCATTCAAAATTAGATTATGCAGGCCGACATGGAGTTTTCCGAATGACAGTGTGAAGTTTTCAAACTGAGCAATGCCCAAACCCATAGAGATTCCTCAGCATCTTGAGGCCACGTCAACTTGGAGATAAGCCTAGTTTTGACCCTTGGCTCCTGCTATCTCCTCAGATCCATCATGAGGAGCGGGTTTCCTCAGCTGTCAATATTTTGTGGTGGCTTGAATGAGAATAGTCTCCAAAGACTCACATATTTGAAAGCTTGGTCTGAAGTTAGTGAAGCTACTTGGAAGGATACAGAGATGTGGCCTTGTTGGTGGAGGTGTGTCACTAGGGCTGGGCTTTAAGGCCCCTGCCATTCCCAGTTAACTTTCTCCGCTCTCCTCCTCTCTATCTTTTCCTCCCCTGTCTCTCCCTCTCCCTCCCTTCCGTTCTCCCTTCTTCTGATTGTGTGTGTGTGTGTGTGTGTGTGTACGCATGCATGCACACACATGCCTTCTGCTTGTGGACCACATGTAAGCTTTCACTACTGCTCCAGCACCCTGCCTGCCTAGGTGTTGCCATGCTCGCTGCCATGCTGGTCATGAACTCTACCATCTGGAACCATAAGCTCCCAAATTAAACGCTTTTTTTTCATAAGTTGCCTTGGTCGTGGTGTCTCTTCATAGCAGCTGAAAAGTAGCCAAGATGCATACCCTGGTGCTGCCTGCTCCCGCTGCCTCCTCCCACCAGCCAGAAACTGCTTCTCCCTGGCCCATCACCTATTTTTCCCTTCTCTATTTCTTTCATTTTTATTGATTCCTTTATGGAAGGAAAATTGAATAAAATGAAAATTTATGAAGAAATTACACACTATAATATTATTATCTCAAGGAGAACATCCTACAAGGCAACTCCATTACACGGAAGAATGAATTCTCAAGAGAAATAAGGGAGGACAATCGTTCAAGTTATTTGAAAACCAGCTGGACAAGTCGCCAAGGATGGACTGGCTGCAAAGCCACAAACTCTGCCATGTTAGAGGAGGAAAATGACCCTTTGCTATTATATCCTATGACCGTTTTTCCCTCACCTCATCTCACTCCTCTCTCTAAACTGAATTCTTTAACTTGTGATGAAATCAGCTATGAAATCACACCGAGATTCATTGCTTTTCTGTGTCCAAATCCATCAGAAAGTAGAACCAAGGGAAAGGGCTATTATAGCATATTTCCTTCAGCTGTCAAGAAATATCATTGGCCAGGCATGGTGGCACATGCCTTTAATGCCAGCACCCGGGAGGCAGAGTCAGGTAGATGTCTGTGAGTTCAAGGCCAGCCTGATCAACATAGCAAGTTCCAGACCAGCCAGGGCTACATGGTGAGATTCTCTCTCAAAGAGAAAATGTTTAAAGTACTCTGGTCTGGTGGGAAAACATTAGGGTCCATCTCTCATCTTCTGTTCTAAGCATGTTCTTCAACCTAGAATCAAAGGGAGATTCTCTGGAAATAAAGAATAGAGATTTATTATCAGTCCATGGTAAAAAAAAAAAAACGTAATTTTTATACACAGATTCCTGAAGTGATCGCATATAATTTTACCCAACAACTAAAGGTTTAGCCCCCAAACAGCGCCTGTTTTCATATTATAAATTTATTGTCAATTTTTGTTAGTCTATTTATTATATTTTATGGACAGCCTTGCAGATTGTTGCAGAAGTCTCATCAGACTCAAAATTCATACTACATAAGCACTGTCACATGGGGCGAATCTCCGTCTTTACTGCCACAAGCTACAGGGTCTAAGGAATAGCCTTGTGGTGCTCCACACTGTCAGATCAACAAATGCTTGACCTTACTCGACATGCCAGTGGGAACCCACCAGTTGGACCTCATTCACAGAGCTCTTGAACTTCAGAAGCTCTGTCACAGTTATCCACAGTTTTTCTCTTCAGTTGGGGCATGATTAAGTGCACTTTACAGAGACTGAAGCTCAAAGACAGGAAAGTTGTCTCAGTTGCACACAGTTTGGTCAGGTAGCAGAGTAGGACACAAGATCTGTCTCCAAACCCCAGATTCTTCATTTCTAACAACCTTCCCTCCTTGGGGCTTTCAAGTTTTGCATGCTGAAGGCATCTCTAAAATGTCGGGGGGGGGAGAACTACACACTCAAGGAAAGACAATGGATTGATAAAAGCAGAACTTTAATGAGCCCAGATGAAACAGCTTCATGTCTACTCCCAAGCATTTTTCATCCACCGGAAAGCAATCAAGAAAATTAATTTGGACTTTATTTCCCTGGGTTGAAGGAATTAAGCAT
Organism: Microtus pennsylvanicus; assembly: GCF_037038515.1. Lineage (NCBI taxonomy): Eukaryota > Metazoa > Chordata > Mammalia > Rodentia > Cricetidae > Microtus > Microtus pennsylvanicus. The sequence goes on from NC_134583.1 coordinate 130,956,083, forward strand.
TCACCAGATCACCCAAAATCTGAGTCCATTCTTCCTGCTCTTTCTGCAGAATGCTCTTTCCCTGGCCTCCATGCCTGACTCCATCAGCTTCAGCAGCCCAAAGCACCTAAGATGCTGCCCTGGGCTTTCAGAAGGTGGTGCCTGGGAGCATTGTGATCTCAGGTTTGCTTTATTTAACAGAAAGAGGGAGCAGCACATTCTAGAAGCACCCTGAGCAGGAGCCCTCTGACTCCTGCAGATGACAAGTTCTCATTGCCAGACCCGAGAACCATCAAAAAAACGAAGAAAAGTGACCTTAGGTGTGATAAGGAGTATAAAATCCAACTCTGAATGGCAGAGAACCGATAACGTCATACAGAAGGCCTCGATAAAAGACATAACAAGACCCACCACCACCCACTGGAGATAGGTAGAAGGACCCAAGCTTCCCTAAGAGTTAAGCACTCCTAAATAATATTAGGAATAACAATATTATTGCAAAAAATCTTAGCCTGGCGGTGGTGGCGCACGCCTTTAATCCCAGCACTCGGGAGGCAGAGGCGGGCGGATCTCTGAGAGTTCGAGACCAGCCTGGTCTACAAGAGCTAGTTCCAGGACAGGCACCAAAGCTACAGAGAAACCCTGTCTCGAAAAACCAAAAAAAAAATCTTTATCTTTATTTTTCTTTGAATAAACTAAACTATATGGGAAGCCTTTAATTAACAACTACTAGACCCTTCCCTTGTGCCCATGTGCCGAAGAGTTTTCTGTCAGTCAAGAGGCCCACTTCTTTAGCAATTAGTCAGAATATCATCATGGTGTTCACCTGAACATTTTACAAACACCTTGACAAAGCCATCCTCTAACCACTGATAAGTTATCATAAAAGTTGCTGCAGATAAAATTAATTTCTACTTCATGAGGCCTGCCTCCAATCAACCTTGTCTATAACAGTATCAGAATCTTCAGTCATGACCTTCCAATGACCCTTTCTGAAGCTGCTCCAAGAGAACATCTCTCTCTCTCTCTCTCTCTCACACACACACACACACACACACATGCACACACACATACATACATACATACGAGCACGCAAACCTCATCTGCTTTAATAACAGGTCTCAACAAAATTTGAGAGGAAGGAAACACCTCCCTATGACTCAGAACAAAGCTTGTGATTGACACAAAGCGACTGTCCCTGTGCAAGGCTAGTGATTGACCCTCACACAAAGCATGACCTGTAGAATTGGAAATTGAGAATATACAAGGCTGTGATTGGTGAAAGAGCAGCCCAAATACAAACATGCCACACCCACTTGGGGCCAACCTGTGGTCTTATCATGGAAGAGTAGGTTTTTACTAGTCAGACAAAATCACCCAAGCTCCTGGGACTTGGAAACTCGATGGTGGCAGCAAGAGGGCAAATAAAAACCTCCAGGAAGTCACCAAGAGCTGAGGACCCTGACAACTGAGACAGCGAGCTGTGACAGGCAAAGAGCAGGAAGTACAATGAGCTATGGATACAAATGATGAGACATTGGGAAGAAGCAGAGGAGGCACTACAGGGCTTGGAACATCACTCAGGAGGCAGAGGCTCTGTGAGTTCGAGGCCACCAAAAGAACTTCAGAGAGTGGCCAGAGGTTTAAAAGCAGAGGGTTCTGCCATGCGGGAGCTAGGATTCCAGCTGAGCATCTACTCTCTATGCAGGGCAATAGAATTCTACTCTAGAATATCTGGAGCAATAATCATGGACTCTCTAAGCCACCATTGCCCTAGCATGTCTTGCAGGCTGGACAGACTGTAGGCTGAAGGTTTCGTGTTGGGTTGGTGTCCCAGTCCCACCACTGGAAGCCTTTCCTGGTTACATAGATGGCTGGTTGAGGCTTTGTGTCCTGCATTACTAGGAGTCCTTGCTAGGGTCACCCTCATAGGTTCCAGGAAGTTTCTACTACACTAGGTTTCCACATCACCCCCCAAAATCCTCCCAATTCCAATAATCTCTCACCATACTCTCTCCCTCCACCTTTCCCTCCCCTGCTTGATCCCTCTGTTCCCATCCCTACCTGGCCCCATCCTACACACAAAACTCTATTTTATTGTTTCTTTTTAGATGAATCTCTTGGAAGCCAATCTGGCCTCTAACTCTGCATAAATTCTAAAAGCTTCTTGAACTCCTGATCCTCCTGAGTTATAGGCACGTGACACTATCCTATGTTTGTAGTCCTGGGGACAAAACCAGGGCCCCATGCATGTTAAGCAAGCATGTTACCAACATACCCTCAAGATCCCTTTTGATTTTCTCAAAAATCAATATATTTAGTGTGTTAATTACACCTTCAAAAATCCCATCATACTAAGATAGACACGTTGGTGTAATCCCAGCCCTCAGAGAGCTGAGAAAGAAGGAATATCAGTTTGAGGACAGCATAGTATTTCAATTAAGGTTTCTATTGCTGAAAGAAAACACCATGGTCAAAAAGTAAATTGAGTAGGAAAGGGTTTATTTGGCTTACACTTCAGTGTCCTGTTCATCACTGAAGACAGTCAGAACGGGGACTCAAACAGGGCAGGATTCCGGAGGCAGGGGCTGATGTAGAAGCTGTGGAAGGGAACTACTTACTGGCTTTCTTCTCCAGTCTTGCTCAGCCCACCTTATTATAGAACCCAGGACCACAGGTCGGGGATGGCATCACCCACCAAGGGCTGGGCCCTTCCCCATTGATCACAAATCGAGAAAATGCCTTACAGCTGGATCTCAAGGAGACATTTCCTCAACTGAGGCTCCTTCCTCTGATGACTCTACCTTTGTCAAGTTAACACACAAAACCAGTCAGTACACCTGGTCTCTGTAGAGAGCGCCTGTCTCAAGAGAAACCCTTTCGTTTTTGCCATGCTCTTTTGACTAGAAGTGAATTGTAAAGGCTTTGACTCATGAAAGAAGAGCGAGCAGAAAAGCAGCAGTCATGGTATTCACCTTGGGCTGCATCCAAGACAGGCAGGGCGTAACTTGAATTTTCAATCAATGTAGGTAAGTACTATACTTTCATTTAGGCATATTATTTTATCAATTTTCATTAACTTGAAGTACTTTCATTTAGCCATTATTACTGTACCAATTTTACTATCTTTATGACAAGAGCCTATATCATATGCGTATTGCCAGATAATTCTCTATTAGGTGTCAGCATCCTAATTAGGTTTGGACACACACTGGTTTCTCTTCTTATTTAATACACAGAAGCAAATTTCTAAGTGAACCAAAGTGTCCTCTGGCCACACTATACTTCGTGCTACTTATGTGTTCTTTAATCTTTGAATTAGGCAAATCTTAGGATCTGAAACCACTGTGCCTGAGATGAGAATGAGAGGAGTCTCCCATTATAGACCACACTGACCTAGATTGTGATTAAAAAGTACTTTTCCCACCATCCCTTTTGGCAGAGTCTCCCTTTCCATAGTACTGCATAAACAATGACAAGTAGTCAGAGGGTCAGAACACCAGGACTGACCATAGGATTCATTTGTCAAGGCAATTTCCTTACTCTCACTTAACTTGGGTATCTGTCTATCTATCCAGTGTTTTAGTGGAAATGGAGATATTTTTCACTGTGGTCACATAGGGAGCCATCAAGTTCAACTTTGGGGTACTCAAATGAGATGAAAGTTTTAATAGAAAGTGTTTCAGACATGTTCCCAAAGTTATAGTTTCTGGTGTGCCTAATAGAGAATGTTCTGGTTGCTTTCTGGCACTGTGATAAACCTATCACCAAGAGCATCTTGAGGAGAAAAGGGTTCATTTCATCTTATAACTTACAGCCCATCATTGAGTAGGGTCAAAGCAGGAACTCAAGACAAAAACCTGGAGGCAGGAATGATGCAGAGGCCGTAGTGGAAGGCTGCTTACCGGCTTGCTTTCTCTGGCTTGTTTAGCTACCTTCCTTATACAGTCCAGGCTATGCTGAGATCCTGTCCTCTGAAGCAATCCTACAGCTTGTATTGATATTTTTGATCAACGATTTTGCCTTCTGGTGTAGTAATAGGAGTGGCGGGGCTGCATCCCCAGCACCCCAGGCGCCTGCTAGCTTATGCCTGAAATAATAACACACAAACTGTATTCATTTAAACACCGCTTGGCCCTTTAGCTCTAGCCCTTACTGGCTAATTCTGATATCCCGATCAACCCATCTCTAATAATCTGTGAGCACCGGTCTTAGTGAGCACTGGTCTTACCGGGATGATTCTAGCCTACGTCCATCCTGGGTTGAAGCTTCATCGCGTGTGTCTCAGAGAGCAGAACTGTGGAATCTGAGCTCACTTCCTCTTCCTCCCAGCATTCTGTCTGTTTACTCCTCCCACCTATGTTTTAACCTATGAGGGCCAGCCAAGCAGTTTATTTTTTTAACCAATGACCTTCCTCTATCATTTCCCCTTTTTCTGTTTAAACAAAAAGGAAAGGCTTTAACTTTAACATAGCAAAATTACATATAACAAAACAGTTATTAAGCAAGAATTACAGTTACAATATTTATATCTACCTTATCTTTTATCATAACAATGGAAAACTATAACTATCTATTTTTCAATTCCATCAAAGACCTAAGTAAATAAGAAGTAAGCAAATTACAAAACTTTAGAAATCACAGAGACATCTTGCTGCCTGGCCAGTCACCCAAAGTTCCTCTGTACCGTTGGGGCATTAATCTTCAGCCTTCAGGCCCATAGTGTCCAGCAGACATTTCCATGAAGCAGGAAAATTCAAAGTCAGTTCAGTCACTATCTGTTATGTCCTGCAGAATGTCTTGCAGACTCCTTCATGAATCAGGAACCCCAAAAGATCATCTCACCTTTAGGCAAGTTCAGTAGTCCTCTCTCTGCGGGTTCTCTGTGTCCAGTTTATGCAATAGTCCAGGCAAGAGCAGTTTCTTGCCCAAATGGCTATCAAACTCCATAAGGATCCTCTTCGATGCCCATCTTCTTCTTGAAGTAGATTGGTGCTGCCAAAAGCAGAGTGTCTCATTGTAAGGAAAAGTCCTAAGTTATTAAAACATTAAATGCCATATTCTGCAGTCTTTGAAAGATATGAAGAATGTCTATCTAACTGAAATGTGTCTCTGTATATCTAGAAAATCTAACTAATATGACTACAAGCTTGACTATTATTGATGATTAACCACTAACCTATATTTCTTAATTATACATTACATTTTTAATGAACTACACAATCACAATATCTTAATCAATAGCAGAAATATGCATATACATATAACAAAATTAACCCCAAATCTCTATCAATAAAGCAAAATCTATACCAATACAAATTATTCATACCTATATCATATCCCCCTTTAAATGTTAAAGAACGTTTATAAACCATATTTGGGAACATGGGCACAGTTTTTTCTCTCCAAACTGCTTCCTGCTGAATGGGGGCGTCGTTAATTAGGTCTTTCATGGTATAACCTGTGTGCTAGTTTCATCTCAGTTGGCAGTTGGGCAAAGCAATTTTCTGAAGATGTTCACAGCAACCCTTCAGGAGGGTGTGGTCCATCATACCAAATCGGAATAGAAGAAATGAACAGGGTCTCATCCTCTGTGAAAACAAAATAAGAAACTCCTTTCCAAAGCATCATGTCCTTAGATCCAAATTTCAAATTCAAGGCATTTTCAAAATATCTATGTTGGATTAGTTCAGCAGCATTTATAAGCAAATATCTTTTAGCAGCTGTTGCTCCTTCCTCAGCATTCAAACAATTCAAAGAGAGCATTATAGCATACAGTATCAAAATTCTCTGTCTATTTTCCATCTTTGTACAGCTTTGTTTTAACCTCTATTTCATTTATTTTTACTTTTAACTTTTTGCTTTTTGAGACAGGTTCTCTGTATCTTTGACCTAGAATAACTCTCTAGACCAGGCTGTCCTTGAACTCTCAGAGATCTGCCTGTGTCTGCCTTCCAGGCATGGGGATTAAAGGTGTACACTACTACACCTTGAACTCACAGAGATCTGTTTGTCTCTGCCTTCTAGGCACTGGGATTAAAGGCGTGTGCTACCACACCTTGAAGTCACAGAGGTCAATCTCCCTCTGCCTCCCAAGGGTTGGGATTAAAGGTGTGTACTACCACACACAACTACTCTCTTTCTTCCTTATTTTTGTTTTTTACTTTAAGAATTTTAACTTTTAGTCTGCATATATTTTAACACTGTAAATCATTTAAAATTTTTCTTTGTCTTTGATGCTCTCTTTACTGTATCTCTGTTTTTCTGACCACATGAGTCTTTAATGTACCAAGCAATATCAGTAGGACTAAAGCCGTGGCTTTGCCGGCTAGATGTAGCCCATTCCTTAGCTTTCCAGCCTCGTGGCTGAGGTACTGGCTGTAGCCATGTTTATAGCCACAACTCTATGGCGTTTCAAGGTCCCTGCCAGCCAGTGAGCTTCAGCAGCCTGTGCTTGCAAACCACACTAACCGCCTGCGTAAAAGAGTCAGAGTTTGCCCTGGCAAGATAGCCCAGAAAGCCGGCATTTTTAAACGGCGCAGCTTTTTTCCTGCTACGGCTGAAAACTGAAAAGCATGCGTTCAGCTTTTCATCAACACTGTTTAAGTGTTTTGTGGCAGGACCTCTTAATGAGCTGCAGGGTTTTGCAGCTAAAGCTGAGTCAGGAAAGCCTCTCTTAGATGAGAGCACTTGCTTGCCTCTAGCAAGCAGAGCAGACCCAAGAAATTGCCACAAGAAACATGCTTTACTCTATTCTTTTCCAAGCTTTCTCAGGCTTTCTGTGGACTCAGTTACCCACACATCTGGGCGGCCACTTCCCTCTCCTCGCTTTCTTCACTTCCTGCTCCGCCGGCGACTAGACTCCCTTCCTGGTTGCATAGAGGGCTGTTGTCTGGGACTGCGATCTGTAAGTTTTTTCCCCTTTAAATAAATACCACCCTATTAATCATAATTCCAAACTGGTGTGGCATTGTTTGTGACTTACGCCTTCAGTTGGCACCCAACATTTGGTGTTAGGACCTCTTCTTCCCCCGCTCAGCTGCCGGCCACGAGTTCGGCTTGGCGTGAGCCTCCCTTTCTCAGCCGCTGCCTTGTTGGTGGTGGCCTTGTGGCCTGTGTCTTGTGCGTGGAGCCAGCAGCTTAATACTTCCAGTCCCCACGCACCCTATCGTCTGCCTCCCCACGTGGATTTCAACTCCACATGCCTGCGTAGTATCTGCCCACGTGGTTTGCTCTTTTCTGAGTCGTTTTTAAATCTCCCTTGCAAGCACAGCTCTTAAGTGGCGCAAACCAGAGCATGTGGTTGCTGAAAGCTGCAACCCCTCAGGGTGACTTTGTCACATGGAGGCATAAGCGGCTTCCAGGTTGCTCTTCTCCACCCACCTGTGTTTTAACCTATGAGGGCCAGCCAAGCAGTTTCTTTATTTTTTTAACCAATGACCTTCCTCCATCATTCTGGCTTCACTGTATAGTCACCTAAGATCTTTAAATGTATTTATTTCAAGGAAGGGAAAACAATAAATTCTAGCAATGTTCTGAGATACCTGTGGTGCTCACACCAACAGTGACTTTAAGTCTATAAGTCACTACATTCTTTTGGGCTTGGGATAATTGAAGCAATAGTAGGGTTGTCTTTTATTTTCCATTAGTTGCAAGAGTAATTTCCATAACTAATACACCGCCAGAGGCAAATTCAGATCATAAGTCTAGTTTCAACTAGCTTGATATCCACAGCAAGACAGATCAATCAGAGTTATGGATTTTTAAATACTGGGAAAGAGCTCATTGAATTCCTATTCCAACATACTTAGTTTATGGATTGTATAATTTAGCATCTGCAATGGATTATAAAAGGACAAGCTAACTGATTGCAAGCTGTGTAGCAAGGTCACACATTTCTTGACTTGAAGTATGAGTGATTTTTGCACTACTCCATGTTTCTTCAGTAATGTATTAATAATCTGTTAGTGATTTTTGAGAAATGACCATGAGTTCAGAGTTATGAGCTCTTTTTGTAGATACAATAAATATCAGCTATTCAACTATTTATTTGCTATACCCTATTGCTTTGATCTTTGTATGTGTGAGAAATTATAAGATAGGCATATAAGGCATTGTTCCCATTCTCAGAGTTTACATTCAATAACACAAGGACAAAGATTCTACCGAATATCTACTAGACATTTCCCAGCCAGTTGAAGGCAGAAAAGGAGAGCCTCAGATTAGCAGCAAACTAGTCTGGCAATCAGGTAGAATTGATATCTGTCTCCCCTACCTACTACCACTTGACTAATCATGAAGTCCACGTGTGAGCATCAGAGAATCGTCTTGGCATCCTCGTTCTCTTCACCATAAACTTTAGCTCATGTATGCTTCTATGTAGAAAAGTTTCAACTAAGTCTTTTAGTACTTACTACTAAATCTGATTATTATTATTATTATTATTCACTGAATTAATGTAGCTATCATTATCTACATGATGATATATGTCTATGCTTAGTATCTTGAAACATATTGGATAAGACACTATATGGTCATAGATGCCAAGGGGTACTAAAGTTTCAGTTGTGGACTTTAGAATTTGCAGTTGTCAGCCTGAGGGGTATCTTTTTGCAAACACAGTTTGTGTGGTCCAAAAGCAATAGTCTTTTAAACATCCTAATTAACTTCCAAAACTTCAAACTTAGGATACTTTATGTGAAAGTCTGTATTTCTTTCTTTTATCACAACTCAGAAAATCTGACAGTGTATGGGGCTGCATGTCAGAAGGGGAGCATAAGTCAAAGACGGGTAATATCTGACAAGTTCAGAAAGATCCACCCAACCTCTGTGCCACCAGCCCTATCCAGTAAGATCTTTGTCTGACTTCTGCAGGTTCTGAAGTTTGGGAACTCAAATAAACACTTAAACTTAACAAAGATACTCTTAAGATTCCCCACTTTCAGAATACACTGACATATTTTAGGCACACACACGGGGGTTGGGGGGACAGTCTCCCCTTAGTCACGTGTTTAGGAAGTGTGTTAGTAAATCCTCAGCCACCTAGAATACAATGACCCATCCATGATACTAGAAATGCAACAAGAGAAAAACAAGTTCAAACTGTTTTAATTAAATGTTGCCCAAATATACTTGACAGCAAAAAATAAATAAATAAATTCCAAAGACTTGATGACACTATCTGTATGAGTGTTTTTTGAAAGATGGGAAATATCAGAATAGATTTTAAAGAATTTGTGTATTATACTCGAAGTGACTCTGCATGCTCCCAGAGAGACAGAGAGAGCCATCAACCCAGATACTAATCCTGCCCACAAATATCCTGGCGCAATAGTGGCACAAAAATCATGGAACTAACCAATCACTCTATGATTGGATTTAAGTCCCACCCCACAACATGAAGCCGCTGTCTGACACTGCAACCAAACGCTGTTATTCTAATAAAGAAACACAGCAATAAAATAACTCCTAACAGTGTTCTACTGAGCCCATAGGTCAGTATCTTGCTCAGACACTACCAGAGAAGCTTCCTACTGCAGTAGAAAGGAACTGAGACCAAAGAACCATAACTGGACAATGTTCAGGTAGTGAGAAATTTTGGAACAAATAGTTCTAAATGAGATCTTTACCAAACCCCTTTCTTCAGGACTCAGGTGTTGGTGAAGGTTGCTTGTTCATTTCCCAGCTGCCCAGACCCAAAATAATCACTCAGAAACTGTATTAATTACAATGCTCCTTGGTCTATTAGCTTATGCATATTTCTAGCTAACGCTTACATCTTAAATCAACTCACCTCTATCAATCTGTACATCACCACGAGGTTGTGGCCTACCAACAAGGTTCTAGCATCTGTCTCCTCTGGCAGCTACATGTTGTCCCTCTGGCTCCATCTACTTTCTCTCTACATCTCTGTTCTGAGTCCTGCCTGACTTTGCTCTGTTAAGCCATTGGCCGAAAGCAGATTTTTTTATTAACCAATGGCAATAAAACATATTTACAGCATACAGAGGGGAATCCCACATCACCTTCCCTTTTCTGTCTAAATAAGGAAAGGTTTTAACTTTATAACATTATACTTTTATATAACATATAAACATATAAAATTACATATAATAGAAACAGGTATCAAGCAAAAATTACAGTTACAATATTTATATCTACTTTATCTCTTATCAAAACTAAAGAAAACTATAACTATCTATTCTTCAACTCCATCAAAGACCTAAGAAGGGAGACAATATTACCTAAGTAAACAGAAAGTGCATTGTAAGCAACTTCCAAAACTCTAGAATTGACAGAGACATCTCACTGCCTGGATAGTCACCCAAAGTACTTCTGTAACATTGGAGCATCCATTTCAGCATACAGGCCTGTAGTATCTGACAGAATGTTCTATGAAGCAGGAAATTTTTAAAGACAGTTTTACCTATATTGGCAGTTTGCTGGTCACTTTCTTCTGTACCATACAGAATGTCTGGCAGACTCTTTCATGAAGCAGGAACCCCAAAGGACTGTCTCATCTTTAGGCAAGTTCAGCAGTCATTTTCCTGTGGGTCCTGCATGTCCAGTTCACACAGCATGCCATCAAGCAGTCCAGACAAGAGCAGTCAGTTTCTTGCCCAAATGGCTAACAAACTCCATAAGGAGCCTCTTCAGTGCCCATCATTTTCTTGAAGTAGATTAGTGCTGCCAGGAGCAGATGTGTTCCATTTTCATGAAAAAAATTCCTAAGTTTTTAAAACATTTTAAGTGCCATATTCTGTTAGTCTTTTAAAGGTTTGGAGAATAACTGTCCACCTGAAATATATCTTTGTACATCTGAAAAAACCCAACTAACATGACTATAACTCAACTATTATAGATGATTATCTATTAACCTGTATTTCTTAATTATACATTACATTTTTAAATGAGCTACACAAACACAATACCTTAATCAATAGCAGAAATATACATATAGCAAATTGACCTTAAATTTGTATTAGTAAACCAAGATCCATACCAATGCAAGGTATTCATCTTTATAGCATATCCCCCTTTGAATGTAAATAAACATTTATAAATAATCATTTAGAAAATTTGGACATAGTTCTCTCCAAATTGCTTCCTGCTTTTTGTTGGGCAAAGTATTTTCTTTTGGGAGGATTCACAGAGACCTTTCAGGGGGTCTTGATCCATCAAACCACATTAGTCTAGAAGGAATCCACAAGTTCTCATCCTCTGTGTAAACAAAAGCAGAACCCCTTTCTTAAAGAAACATATTCTTAGACCCAAATTTAAAATCAAGACACCTTTAAAACACATATGTTGATTAAGCTTAGCAGTCCATACAATGAAATGTCTGTCTGTACTTAGCTCATTCACAGCCAAAAAATTCAAAGAAAACACAATAATATACATAATCCAGATTCTGTGTATAGCCCATCTCTATGTGGCTTATTTTTCTTTACTCTGTCTCTTTAAAGACTTTACATTTTTTCAAACCATTTACTTCTTTTTATAACTATTTCTTCTCTCTCCCAAGCCTTCATACATTTGTCCAACACTGTGACCCATTTAGAGGTCTTTTCCATCTGGATGTGTTGTAATCCTTTTCTGACCAGGATCGCTTCCTTTTTTTAATTTTTATTTATTTATTAAAGATTTCTGTCTCTTCCGCGCCACCGCCTCCCATTTCCTTCCCCCTCCCCCAGTCGAGCCCCCTCCCTCGTCAGCCCAAGGAGCAGGAGGACCGCTTCTTAAAATGCTAAGTGGACATGGCTAGGAACAACTCCATGGCACTGCCTGTTGGCTCCACCCAGTCCAACATAGCAGAGGCATGTTCACTACCTCTGAGAGCACATTGCCCCAGCTCCATTAAGCAATTTGTAATAACCACATGCTGCTCACAGACCCCATTTAAGTGCTTAGCCTCCTGAAAGAGCCAGAGTTATTCCTGGAAGTCACTGTTTCAAAACCACATGGTTTTTTGCCAGTAATGCTGAGTCAGGAAGACCTCTCAAGATGTTGGCAAGGTTCCAGCATCTGTCTCCTCTGATGGCTACATGGCATCCCTCTGACTCTGCCTACTTTCTCTCTATATCTCTGTTGGGAGTTCCCACCTGGCTTTACTCTGGTAAGCCCTTGGCCAAAAGCAGATTTTTATTAACCAATGGCAATAAAACACATTTACAGCATACAGAAAGGACTCCCACATCACTCAGTGAGATGGGGATGAGGGGCCAGAAAGATTGAAAGAGCCAAAGGAGATGTATGGCACCAAGAAAACAGTGTCTTCCAGACACAATAGGACTGATACGCATATGAACTCACAGAGACTGTGGCAGCACACACAGGGCATATACAAATTCAAGCCAGATGGGATGTCAATGCTGAGAGGGGGAAGTAGACATAGTCTCTCATCCCCATCCAAGAAGCTATCTGCAATTGATACATACTTGTAAAGGAAAAAATTAGTTTTCTCCAATGTTATCTCAGTGGGTATATTAACTACACCTAAAGGTAGATTCCATGCCTAGCAGTATCTAGCCAACACAAAATTAACCCAATGGTATTTTTGCAGACTTTTTATCTCATATTGCTTTGTTTTCTGATGATGTACTTTTCTGAGTGCACATTTTGGTGTGTGAGTGTTTCTTGTGTCTTTTCCTTAGGTTTTGTTTTGTTTTGTTTTTGTTTTAATTCTGGTAGGTTTGTTTGCCTGTTCGGAAACAAACGAGATATTTATGAGAATATCTTTAGCGATCTCATAAATAATTTAACTTAATAAAAAGGATGCCATGGGGAATTAAGCCAAATAAATATCTGGCTACCATTTCTTAAGTAAAGCAATTACATGACAGTGATGTTCAGAAAGCAAAAGTTCTACCACTTAAAACAGAAATTGTTTTGATCTGTTTACTGCGTCTCTCCTCTTTCTCCATATGCTGTTCTGTGATGAGTGTGTGCAGAGTCTCCTTTTTCAAAAATTAGATGGGAAGATCCTTGGGCTGATGGTCCAATTTCTTTGGCAAACTCCTCTCAGGCTTATCTGTAAATATTCATTTAAATGGCCCAGCAGATGTCTCTTGTTTACTGACTTCCGTCTCTATGAGGAAATCTGCAGTGTGGTACGGCATGGCCCAGTGACTCACCAAGTATTTGTAAATGCCAACAATTTCCCTCTCTGTTAGTTTGAATCTATTATTTTATGAATGTTGTTTTATTCATATTTATTTATGAATAGATATTGGAGAAAATTAGGATTACACATAAAAGAAAGGCAACTTTTTATTTCTTAAAATTCTTTGAAAGTTTTATAGATTTATAATATTGTATTGTTCATATCACCTCACAAAGACCTGCCCCAAACTCCCTCTACCACTTCCCATTCCATTTCCCTCTCAAAGAAACATCACCTTTTGTTGTTGTTTTGTTACTAATAAACCCTTGGAAGAAAGGAAATTTTAAAAATCAGTTTGAGGTGTTATAAAGGAATAGTATTTTGAAATGTGCCCTACTCATTTACAGAGATATGAAACCTATGTATTCAGTATACCCATACAACATACATATGCTGAAATACAGATTCACCTTATATAATATCAGCTTTACCTTACAATTTAATAATTCTATAATAATTAAATTTATAATGCACTTTTCATCTTTATTTCATATAAATGCCCACCAATAGTAGACTGGATAAAGTGATTTGTTACTATATATGTGTATATATATGTGGGGGGGGTGTATAGTGTGGATACTGCATGTATTAGTACGAGAGGGTTCACCTCCTATTTAACTCACCAAGAAGCTGGTGATTAGTGAGACAAGAGATGTGCAACTGTCCCTTATGCAATAATTCCACTATGTTCAGTGAAATTAGGATCTGTGCTGTGACCAACGAGAATAAAATCCCCTTTTGCATGTTAATCCATGCCACACAGGATATTCAGCTCATTTTCAAATGAGAACATGTACATGCAGGAGTGATGTGGCCATAGACTCAGCTCATTTTCAGATCAGCAGGGCCCTGACCTCCCATGATGCTCCTGATATTGTGCTGTTCATAGCAGCAAAAGGCTACGCTCAGATGGTCTTTTCTTGCCTCCTGAGGCACTGCAAGAGCAGGCTAGGCCGGTAACATAAAGGGGAGGTGGCTGTGGCTGTGGCAAAATTGGTAATCATGGTGTTGATGAACCTGGTGGCAGTAGCAAACCATCAATAAAGGGGCTGAAAGGCTCTAGAAGGCAAATGGGAGCAGAACTGTAGAAAATCGAGGTAGTTGAGATAGCAAAGGATCGAGGAAGGTAAAGGGGGACAGAAAACCAAGAGTGTAGACGTGAAAAGCAGTAAAGAGCTGACACGGAAATGCAGCCCGTCAACAGGAGAGCTCTAAGGAGCTGCCGGTACCCGAGTCCCATCCTCTCCTCCTGGACATCAGAGCTACTGTTTTTCAGGATTTTGGATTCCAAGACTTCACACTAGCAGTACCGTGAATTGTCATCCTCCAAATAAGCTACACAGCCAGCTTCCCTGATAGTCTACCAAACAGACGGCATATCAAGGGACATGTCATCTGCTGCAGGAAGGTTACAGCTAAAGCCTAACTGCCTACTGGGGCGTGGCCTCATGGACTATTGACCCAGATGCCAAAGCGTGTCTGGCCCCTTCCTTCCTCTCTCTGCTTGCCCCTGGGCCCCGTTTTGGCTATTCGGTTTGCTTTGGATCTGATGCTCGTCCATTGTTCAAGCAGAACATCCTGACTTTGTAAGTCTACCCCTTAATAAACACCAATTTGTTTTCTTAGTTCTGAGCTAGTGTGAGATTCCTTTTTTGTTAAGCATCCGATCATTTCCGTCTTCAATCATCTGTCATCATACGTACAAATTCCAGTCCCTGTGTTTGAGAGTGTGTACTGTTGGAATTATTCTCTTGAGAACCTAACTCAGATGTGACTTTCTTTTCCTTTATTGAAAATAGTTTTCTGTCTCACATAAGGCCTGATTAGTATTTCCTTTCCTTCTGCTCCTTCAACTTCCTCCTTCCCTCCCTGCCCATCCACCCACTTTTTATCTCTCATTAGAAAACAAACAATATTCTATGAGATAAAAGTAATATACAATACAATAAGATAAAACAAAAACTAATACAGAGAATAGGAAATACAGTGAAATAGAATGAAAACAGCACACTCAAGAATCATTAAAAACACTAAACTGGAAAACATAATGAATATGCAAAAAAAACCTGTAAGAGAAAATGAATTATATACAAATGTATATTTATATGTACATATATATATAAAATAAAAGCAAAATTGAGATAAAATTAAAGCCAAAGGGGGAGAAAAAGTCCCAACAGAACATATGAGATGAGAATCCCAAGTGATGCCATTGAGTTCATGTTCTGTTGGGCATCTAATGCAGGGCACACAGCCTATCTATCTAATGCAGGGCACACAGCCTATCTAATGCAGGGCACACAGCCTATCTAATGCAGGGCACACAGCCTATCTAATGCAGGGCACACAGCCTATCTGCCGCGCACTGCGGCCCCAGTCTGCGCTCTATGTGCTAGACCCCAGTTCGAGAGCTTCAGGAAAGGAGCGGGAGGTTGAGTTTACAGACGCAGAGACAGACTGACACACGGACCTCCAAACGTTGGTTCAGAAAGCCCACTTTAATTAACACCATGTAGACTTAAATACACTGCAGTCAATGGTCAACGGGTGATAATCCCATCTTCTGATCCTCTAACTAGGCACAGCTTCTAGTAACTTATATTAGAAGGTTCTAGGAGGGAAAAGCAGCTAAAAGCCAGGACTCAATTAGTCCCAACATCTCCCCTCTAAATTTTTTATAAAACAGAAGACCCTCCTGTCTTAGGTCATCTCAGAAGAGTAAACCCTTACCCGTCTTAGGGAGGCCCCTTCCCTGTCTTAGGTCATCTCAGAAGAGTAAACCCTTACCCGTCTTAGGGAGGCCCCTTCCCTGTCTTAGGTCATCTCAGAAGAGTAAACCCTTACCCGTCTTAGGAAGGCCCCTTCCCTGTCTTAGGCGGGCACTCAGAAGTTGCCCGTATATGGAGGAGTCTTCATTGTTGGTGCAGTATTTGCAACCAAACCTGGAGTACTTTCAAGTTACTGGCTAACAGGCTCAGAAGGACTTGCTAAGTGACCATATGCTGCATTCTCATGGGTTGTCTGATCTTACACAGAATTCAGAAATGAATGCCCATGGCAACAGGCGTTAAGATTGCCAGCAATAGGGTCCCAAATTGCCACTGGACCCAGCCTCCCATTTGGGCTATGGTATTCAACCATCCCTTTGGCTAAACAGTTACAATCTGGTGTGCTAATTGTAACATTTCAAGGGCTATTCAAGTAGCCATTGAGTTGTTTCACCACATAAGAGGCATTAGCAATATTAACAGATGTGAACTAGACATTTGTTGTACTAGCCGTAAGTCCACCTGCTTTTGCAATAGGGCAGTCTCTTGATTTAAATTCAAAAGTCCAAATTTAATGTGGACGCTCAGGCCATTCTGAGTCTGGAGAGCATCGTTGACTTGTCTCGCCAGTTTATCCACGGTGTCCAACACGTGTAATAGCTAATCTTGTCAGCTTGGTGGGATTTGAATCTCCATAGAAACACACCTGAGGGTGTGTCTGTGGGCATGCTCCCAGAAAGGATTAACTGAGGTGGGATGACCCACCCTGATTGTGGGGAGCATCGTGCCCTAGGCTGGGATTCTAGGCTGGAGAAGATGAAAGAGGAAGTTGACTACCGCCAGCCTTCTCTCTCTGCCTATCAGTGCAGTGTGAGCAGCCAGCCACCTCATGCTCCTCTTGTCAAATAATGAGGCAAAACCAGCCTTCCTTCAATGGTTGCCTTGGCCAGGGATTTTTGCCGCAGCAATAAGAAAGTAACTAATATGCTGCATTATTCATTCCTTTATAATCCGTGCATTGTGAAAGCTCACTGCAGCTGGGCGTGAGGGATGCAGCACAGAGCACCTTGTAAGCCTTTCGGATGGTGTTCAACTGATCTGCGTCGTTCTTATGCTGGTAGATGCAAGAGTGTCTATGTTTACTAGACAATAAGCTGCACCTTTAAGGTGACTGCATTTCATTACAAATATATTAGTTGACTTTATTCCCAAAAAAAACACATAATTATCAACTACCAGGACAATAATCTTTTCCCCCCTTCAATTTGTTATTTATCTGTTTAGTTTTTAGACACAAACTCTCATAGTCCAGCCAAGGCTAGCATCCAACTTGCCACAATCCTGCTTCAGACTTCTTAGTGTGGAAATAACAGGCATGCATCACCATAACCCTCCTGACCTTCAAATTAATTCTCATTTCTTGTGTGGTAGTTGTCCTCCCTGAAGACAGTGTGTTACCCCCAATAAAGTCTCACCAACATGACTGCTTAACTGGGAGCTGAATAAGGAAGACACCAACAGACATGCCAAATGGAGAGGGATGACCATAATACCACAGCCCTGCACAATGAACTACACACAGCTAAGGAACACAGAAAGTGAGAGGGATGGTGTCCTCCAGGGAACAGTACACCAACGGGTTGGCCAACACCAGATGCTCAGCCCTGAAAACACACATGCAACTAACATTCTATAGACCAAGGAGGGGTTATAAGGGAGGGCTTGAAGGGAAGAAAGAGAAGATAAAAATGTGAGTAATTTACTTGCCAACATAACCAGCATCTTTTCCTGATGTCTGCAACCAGGGAGGCCTGCTTTTTGGCATCTCTTGAGGAGGCACCCATCATTAAATTTATTAGAATTGTGTAATAAAAGCTAGGAAATTGCACGCTGCATCCCCAGAGCTGTTACATCGCAATTCTGCCACATAAGCCTAGCAGTTGTCAACATTCATTAAACTGCTAAAACCCAGGCTTGCGTCTAAACGGCAGGTAGTTGCTCATAGGTGCCAACACAGGTCTAGCAATTATAAAACCAATTACTAAGATCAAAAAGGAAATATAGAATAAATATTCTGCCTGCAATTTTTTTTCACTAACTTCTTATCAAGAGGTAAATAGCTTAGCTGGCATCTACTAAGAGGTTATACAGTGCTGGAAAGGATTTTTACCAGAACATTTTAGACTTAAATTTATCAGAAATGTTGAGAAACAAAGCAGCCAAGAAGGAGTATGTGTAACAAGGAAAGCTGTTTTATTACTAAAGAATTCCATAGAACTCAGCTGTGCCATAATGCTCAACAAAGAGCACAATCCCAACCAGACTATGCAGAACAAAGAAAGGGGATTTAAGCCTACACACCAAGTGGAGTGGAGGAAGTGGGAGGAACCAGTTTCAACTTTATTTAAAAATCATGACCTTTAGAGTCAGAAGGAATTCTGGGGTCTGGTGTGGCACAATTCTGTATTCTGTCAATTATGTTTAAAATAAATGCTGATTGGCCAGTAGCCAGGCAAAAAGTATAGGTGGGACAACCAGACAGGAAGTAGAGGCGGGGCAATGAGAACATGTGTATTCTGGGAAGAAGGAAGCTCTTTTCCCAGTCCTGTCCAGACACTGAAGAAGGAAGATGTGACCTGCCCCACCAAAAAAGGTACCAAGCCATGTGGCTAATGTATACTAGAAAAATGGGTTAATATGAGTTATAAGAGCTAATACGAAGCCCGAGCTAATGGACCAATCAGTTTATAACTTATGGAGACCTCTGTGTGGTTTTCTTTGGGATTTACTGGCTGTGGGAACTGGGCAGGACAGAAACCCCAACAAGCAGGCCCTCATGTTACAGGGGTCATCTAGCTCTTTGATTCCCTACACTAAAGGAATGAGTTGGTGATGTCTGTGTGAACAATAGGATGGAAGCTAAGTCCATGCGTGCTGAATAACCACGGTGACCCGCAGGAGCCACGAGTGTACTGATTACTAGGCAGTGTCCTCTCCCTGGACACCCTCGTCAGCAGAACCCCTTCCCCTTGTCTTCCTAGGACTTCTTTATTCCCTGAATCCTGGTGAAGAGGACCACAGAGAAGGTCCTGGCCATCCACAAGGACCTTCTGCACTGTTTCCATGCTCCTCTGAGGTTTGAAGTATGGGTGTAGAAGAACCAAAGCTTAGGAATGAAAGAAAACATTTTGAAAGGGAGATTTTATTTCAAAGCATCGCTCTCTCTCTCTTCTGTGTTCTATTTAAATGGCAACAACTGCTCCCTTTTTACTCAAATAAGATGGGATTTTCCCCCATAAGCAGATAGGAGGCTTAGGATCTCGGAGACCTGGATGGAAAGACACAAGCTTCATGCATAAGGAGGATTTTTTGTGATTCCTTACTTACATTCTCTCTGTCCGCTTTATGAATTATGAATTATTAGGTCAGAATTATGAATTTTATATGTGTAAACTCACCACCAGGTGCCTCACTGTTTGTCATTTCATCTCCTCTTTTGCAACAGCTCCGTGGTGTTTCTTCTGTGCTGAGAAAAGCCAGCGGTATTTGCTATTCCAAGGGGGGGGGGGGAGACAGAATTCTCTACAGAGAACACAGCCTGAAAAGTCTGCCCGTGTTGGTTGGTGGAAGAGCTTGTTTGCAGAGCTTCATAGCAAAGAGAGTGGGAACACCCTGTCCAAGGCTCTACTACTCTTTAACAGGGAAGGGAGGGGAAGGGAAAAGGACAATTCTCCTTCCATAACATGACTCTCCCTGATGGGAAGTGGCCAGGATTTCCCAAACACACTGAACTTCCTTTCTAAATGGAATGCTTCCTGATCTTCCAAATGGATACTCGCAGCAAATCATCTCTGTTATTCTTGATTTTGAACAGCATCTCTTTGGACAAACCATTTCTACACAATAGCAAATTGCAGTAGTTATGATCATCATAATAGCATCACAAGAATAATCAAACGCTATTGAAACAAAAATGATCCCATCTAAGCTAGGCTTCAGCTACCGTGTTGTGCATTTGAGTTTATGCACATTTGTGATTGATGGTGAAATTTGTGCCCCTTTATGGCTCCTCAGCTGTTATGATAGACTGGCCTCTACAATCTCACTTTGTTTGGCAATTTATCTACCCTGTTCTTATCCTCCATTTGGAAGGAAGGAAACAGCATTCTTGCTGTAACCCGAGCATAAGCAAACTAAGAGCTAAGTCATAATGTGCTAATTGATAATTCTATTGGATCTGTCCTTAACTAACAAAAGCAGACTGGACTTTTGCAAACAACCTTCATGCAGCAATCAGTTCAGCCCCTTTATCAACTTCCTGGATTTGACTGCATGCTGCCTTCTCTTTCGTCCATGTGGGTTGCCTCAAACTGGTTACTCTGGTAGCTCTCAGATTCTTAAAGGGAAACAGTGCATTTCCTTTGCTACATAGAAGCTTTTTAGTTCTATGAGTTTTATTTGTTGAATGGAATCCTATTCAGAAAGTCCTTTCCAACCCTTACCTTCTGTAGACACTGCCTCTGTTTTCTTTGAGCAGGTTCAGCATTTCTGGTCTCACAATTAGGTCTTTGGTCAGCTTGGAGTCTATTTTACAGGTGCATGTGTCTCCTTGCATTCTTCTCTATGTGGCTATGCAGTTTTCCCAGCAACATTTTTTGATGATTCTGGTTTTTCCAGTGTTTGTTTTTGGCATCTTTGTCAAATCTCAGATGGCCATAATTATGTGCACTCATGTTTGCATTTTCTATTTTGTTCCAATAACCGACATGTCTATTTTGGCGCCAGTACCATACTGGTTTTATTACTATAGCTCTGTAATAGATATATCTTAAAATATGATAGAGTAATTCCTCCAACACTGTTCTTTTTGTTCAGGATTTCTTTGACTATTATAGTCCCATATGAATTTTAGGATATTTTTCTCTATGTGAAGGACATCATGGGAATTTTGATTGGGATGGCCTGGAATCTGTAAATTGTTTTGGGTAGTGTAGTGATTTGAATGAGAATGGTCCCTATAGGTTCATATATTTAAATGTTTAGTTCCCAGTTAGAATAGTTTTGGAAGGATCAGGAGGTGTAACCTTGTTGGAGAAGATGTGGTCTTGTTGGAGGAGGCATGTCACTGGGGGTGCCTAGAATCTCTCTCTCTCTCTCTCTCTCTCTCTCTCTCTCTCTCTCTCTCTCTCTCTCTCCTGCCTGAAGATCAGATTATAAAGCTCTTAGATGCTGCTCCAGTGCCATGGATGTCTGCTTCACACCACAGTGATCATGGAGTACCCCTCTGAAACTGTAAGCAAGTTCTCAGCTAAATGCTTTCTTTCATAAGAGCTGTTGTGGTCATGGTGTCTCTTCGCCTAAATGGAACAGTGACTAAGACAAGTCAGATGGTCATTTGGGTCTAGAGTCTCAAGAAAATCACCACACAATCTAAACTATGTCAGCAAGGCAAAGCGTTTCACTTCTTCATCAGAGTATGTTACCATGCTTAAGCTAACAAGCAAGCACACACAGCAGTGCTTCTGTTGAGTTTTGGTTCCAGTTCAAAGGGTTCCTGTGCCTCACTCTAAGTGCTCGGAGCTTGGCCTCATATTTTTGCATGATTAGATAATACAGGGCAGTGTGATTTCAAAATTGGAACATTTATTTTGAATACAAGAAGCACTAACCCTGAAGAAATTTTAATTTCTTCCAAGTAGCTTCTTTACTATTATTAATGAAATATCTCATTCAACCCTTTGGTAGAAAAGGTAGTGTTTTCATTCCCCAAGGAAACAATCTTGCTGGAAGGAGGGTGCCACAAGACTTTGCAAATGGCATCATATGTGCATGTCAAGGTGCAATGAGAACTTTCCCAGCTCAACTCCCAGTGGCACCAATCGCGCAGCACTCATTTGAAAGCTAATTGTTTCTCCATGATTGATTTTGTCCTTGGCAGCCCTGGTCCCCCTGTGTAATGCCAGCCACCGGTCACGTCTCACTGGCACTGAACAAGGGTGCAGGGCATGCAAACCAAACTTAAGGAGTGACCTTATGTCCAGGCTTGTGCCCGAAGCCACAAGGCTGTAAGGCTAAGAGAAAAGAGTTCCCTGTGCTAAGAGTGAGTTTAACAGTGTAATCCCCACAGAGGACAGCAGCTGATAGGGTAGCTGACACCCAGAGCCTTTCAGGCAAGTCAAGCTTGAGATTTGATTGGCGTCTGACATTTTCTCCTGTGACCAAGAGTCTGGATTCCGAGGGAAAATGCAAATTGGGCTGGACAGAGAAGCTTCAAACTAGAGCCTAGTCCCTCAAAGGTGAGGAGTCCAGAAGATGCCATGGCTAGGCCAAACATCCCAGCCACCTGGGGCAACTGGAGAACTTCAGTATCTTGCATTGCTTTGGGGGCATCTGGGGAACGGCTGTTTTCTAGCTTTCCTTGGTGGCTCAGGAGGGAAGCTTTGGAGGTGTTTTTCTGTCCTTATGCAGTGTTAGTTGATTATCCCACTGAATATTAGTATGGTCTGATAACATCTACTGAGAAAGACAGCTAAATCTGAGTAATTAATACCAAGGAACACAGCAAGCAATCAAGACAGGCACATTGTGTAAAAAAGAAACTATGACATGGAACCAAAAGAGAAACTGACCAATCGGAATAGATGCAGAGATATGGACAGGATGCTGAGTTCAGTAGGAAGAGCTTTAAAAACAGCAACCGTTAGAGACAAAATATAGAAAATTCCTCACTTAGCTGTATAAAATGGGAAGAAGGAAAAAAAAGGACAGGACAGAGGGAGAAAAGGTGGAAAGAAAGAGAGAAGGAAGGAGAAAAAGCGGGAGGGAAGAAGGAAAAGAAAAAGAGAATTGATGGTCAGAGAAAAGCCAATGACAAGAGAGTAAACTCAAACCCAATTAAAGGCAAGTGGAATAAATATTCTAATTAAATGGAGGAAGTTGTCCAGCTGGGTAGAAATTAAATTGAAAATAATCACATAGTACATGGCAAATATCTAATTTGACGAAGGTAACTGGTAAGAAAAGTTAAGTACTGGGAGACGGATCGTAACTTTTGTCTGGAGCCAAATAATGTTGGGTCATGTTGTCAAATCCTGTATTTATTATGAGTATTTTTATGCCATCTGTGTGCAAATAAATAGCCCAGCCTATGAGACTGGATGCGTGTTCGGAAGACAGGAAGAAAGCAGATTTACTCTGCAGAATGTTTCACGCTATCAAAGCAAATTCCTCTCCCGCCGTGGGATACTTGCCTCCCTTACACTGAATAAAACAGCTTTGACCAGGTATTTGGCTAGCCAGGCTCCCGGTGTGTAAACAAGCCAGGGAGTTACAAGAAGTTGTACTACATTCTACGACTCTTTCCTTTAAAAATGAAAATATGCTTTAAGAGTGAAGAAAGAAATAAGCATGGTCATCAGTTGTCATTAAATCAATGGAGAAATTAAAGCCATCCTTACTCAAACTACAGTTCTTGGAAGACGGTGAGCACCCTTTTTATTATTATCATCACCATGGTTGTTATTTCATTTTTATTGGCCGCTGTGTATGAAGGTTCCAGAGTTAAAAGCACAGTGAGATATAGAAAAGATATTGCTTTTGCCTGGGTTTCATGAAGCCGATATCAATCTTTTATTTCATAAACCTCAGGCTGCTTATTGCTTTAAATGAAGGCTTGGGTGCATTAGCCATGGCCAGGACAGGAACACGTCAGAGAACTCGCAGCGACAATACACAGTGGGGCTAGGAGAGAACTGATGTCCCTCCCGTGCCCAAGGAATCGAACACAAAAGAGGTCACAAAGCCACCAGACTTGGAGAGGCATCTGAGCTCAGCTGACTCAGGAATGACTCCAAGTAACAGTTTTTGCTGTCGTCTTCAGCTAGAGGAAGAAAGGACGGATGATTTGACTGAGCAGGACAAGATGTGGTAGAAGTGGGGTTCGATGTGCCCAGACTTCAAATCTAACACGAAGCATTTTGCAAATGAATCCCTAAAGTTACCTCTGGCTTAGAACTGTAAGGTCTGAGTTCACACCTATCAAGAGCAAATATCAAGAGTATTTGAAAATGTTTTTCAAAACACAATTGTCTTAGAACTAATCGTGAGAGGTGAACAGAGCACAGTTAAGTAAACTGAGGTATAACTGTACTGAAGAAAGTAATCAGCTAAGCAAGAAAATGATCTTGTCTGCTTGTCTTTGGTTTTTAATCGTAGGCTATTCCAAAGGGGAGGTGACAACAAACACTGGCAGGTATGTGGGAGAAAAGGAATTCCTATACACTGGCGGTGGGGTACGAACTCGTACAGCCTGTGTGGAAATCATCCTAGAGGTCCCTCCACAAACTCAAACTCCCACATGGTCCAGTTTTACCACTCAGGTTGCATAACAAAAGGAACCTGAGACAGCCTGCCACAGAGATGCCGCACAGCCGTGCTTACCACAACACTGTTCACAGTAACTAGCAAGATACAGAACCAGCCTAGGTATCTGTGAACAGACGAATGGACTAAGACGGTCTGGTGTGTTACACAGTGGGATTTTATTCTGCTATGAAGAAGGATGAAAGAGACTAGAAAGATGGTCCAGAGGTTAAGAGCATGTACCGCTCTTTTAGAGGAATCAGTTCAGCTTCCAGCACCCACATTGTGCAGCTTACAATCACCTGCAACTCCAGTTTTAGGGGTTCTTACTTACTCCTAAATCTGGACTATATAGGAACCTACATACACATAGAACACATGTAGACAACCAGGAAAACACACATATATACAACCAAATTTGTAAAAAGAACTAAATTGTTCATTTACAGAAAAATGTATGGAACCAGAGCCATCATGCTGAATGAAATAAGCCAGGTGCAGATAGCTGAGCTGGTGATGCTGGCCCTGTAACCAAAGACTCTGAAGGACAGTGCATGGGGATCACAGGCTTTCTGGGGTCACACAGGGAACCCAAGGGAATCCTGGAAAATTCAGTGAAGCTCTGTCTCAAAACAAAAAGTAAAAGAGAAGGTTGAAGACAGAGTGAGAGAGTGCTTCTCTTTGGGCAAGACCTTACTTTCAGTTCCTAGTACTGAGAGAAGAAGAAAAAGAAGATAGATATGCACCATACTCTCATTCTGAAATAAGACGGAGAGAGAGAGAGAGAGAGAGAGAGAGAGAGAGAGAGAGAGAGAGAGAGAGAGAAGAAGAAGAAGAAGAAGAAGAAGAAGAAGAAGAAGAAGAAGAAGAAGAAGAAGAAGAAGAAGAAGAAGAAGAAAGGGGACCACATGGGTAGAAAAAGAGAGAAATTGTCTAAAGGGAGGAGGAAGGGAGACTAAGTGAAGATAATGGGAGGGAAAAAGACAGACAAATGTCGCATATGTATATAAACCTGTATTTATTTATATAAAAATGAAAGTAGATTGGGAACAATTAAGGAAGAGGAAAAGGTACCAGCAGGGAGGAGTAAGGGTGACAAGAGGAGTGGCAGCCTGGCAGACAGGAGCAAAGTGCAATGCTACACGAGTGTACGACACACCATAAAGAATTCAAAAGCTAAGGGCTGACAAGGTGGCTCCATCAGGAAAGGCACTGTCTGCCGGGACTGCTGACTGGAGTTTGACTCATGGAACCCACGTGTTCACAGCAGAAAACTGACTCCCACAAGTGGTCCTCTGCCTGCTACACATACACTTCATCCTATGCACATAGACACACAAACACAGGCAAACAAATACGTGCATGTACATACATACATACATAGATGTGGAAATTTTTCCATTAATTTTAAAATAAACAGATCATAAGACAAGCCACTGGCATACATGCCATTAGTGTCTGAGACAAGAACAAGCTTTTATGTTGCTAGACATTTGGATCATTCCTCCATGGTCTACAAAAAAACGGATTAAAATCTTCAGCTTCTCAGACCCCAGTAACCTGCCTTGTCTGGCCTGCAGGCTAAAGCCCACCACCGTCTTTCATGCACTGTGTGCCCAGGCAGACCACGGACAGTCCTTGTCGTCCCTGCACCCCATTTGCTGGCTGTGCACTTCCTCAGCCCCTTTCTTTAGTCATTCTTGTGCCTCGTTCTTCATAGCCACACATCTCCACAATTCCAGGAAACATGCTCCTCTCCCTCTCCTGCATTTTTCATTTCTCTGTTATTGTTGGCTTGCCTTGTCTCCTCTCTTTTTAAAATTTTTATCACATTTATTTATTTGTATGTATGTGTGTGCACACGTATGTGAGTGTGCATGCCATGGCATGCATGTGGAAGTCAGAGAACAGCATAAGTGTGTCCATCCTCTCCTTCTGCCATGGGAGTCCCAGAGGTTGAAGACCTCTCCCCTCTTAAATCATACCTTTTATAGTGGTCTGAATGAAAATGGCCCTCATAGGCTCATAGGGTGCAGCACTATTAGGAGGTGTGGCCTTGTTGGAGTAGGTGTGGCTTGGTCGGAGGAGGTGTGGTCTGGTCTGAGGAGGTGTGGCCTGGTCGGAGGAGGCGTGACCTGGTCGGAGGAGGCGTGGCCTGGTCGAAGGAGGTGTGGCCTGGTTGGAGGAGGTGTGGCCTGGTTGGAGGAAATGTATCACAGGTTTTGAGGTTCAAGTGCTCAAGCCAGGCCCAGTGATTTAGTCTCTTTTCCTGCTACCCACAATCCGGATGTGGAACTCTCAGCTGCCTCTCCAGCACCATGTCTGCCTGCATGCTGCCATGCTTCCCACCATGAAGATAATAGACTAAATTGCTGAACTATATAAGTCAGTCCAATTACATATCATCTTTTATAAGAGTTGCCAAGGTCATGGTATCTCTTCAGAGAAATAGAAATCCTAAGACACCTTCTTTCAAGGTTTTCTAATGCAGACTTCCACAAAACATAGATGTAAAGAACCTAACCAGTTTTTGCATTTTGGTCTTGCCAAGATCTTCCTGGCATCTCAAACTGGGCATTAAGTAACTCATTACATAACGCACGATAATGCTTATTGAATTATTTAGCTTTTTTTAAGATGTATCATTTTAGTGTGTCTGTGAGGCAGAGGCTAGAAAGGGGCATCAGGTTCCAATAGAGCCACCCACTTGGGTGTTGAGAGCCCAGCTCAGATCCTCTGAAAGAACAGCGAGTCATCTTAACCACTGAGCACCTCTCCAGCCCCTATTCAGGCTTTCTCTATTTTTATTTCAAAACTACTTCTACATTAAAACTCATTTCCATGCTGCATTCGCTGTGGGGCGACAGTATCCCAAACAAATTAGTGAAAAGGCTGGGGACTCGTAACTATTTTAACGGGATTTTCTTCTAACAAATGGGTACACTGAAGACCGAGACCCAGGATCCCATTGCTCAGTTCTGAAATCCATAGCAAGAGCTTTGATCTTGGAAACAGAATTTGTCTGTGCTCTATGGAATTCCCACAGTTGGATATTTTAAGCCCTGGATGAAAACATGCTAAACTTGAAGGAGTCTTTTTCATGTCAATGCATCAAACCCTTACTCAGTCAACTACTATAACACACGCCTAATCATGGCACATGTTCAAGGCCCTGAAATATTTATGATACAATTCCTGAGAGACGGTGTGCTGTATATTGAGTATACAATCAGAGACATCTGGATACAATGACTCAAATTGATGCTCTCAAAATATCATGCCGGTACAAACAGATTTTCCTTTAAAAACAGCTCATCTCTAGAATTCGACTCCCATTCTGAAAGATGATGTTCTCTGGGTATATCTTAAGCAACATGAATAAATCAAGACTAGCGCTCTTTCCCCAGCCACCAAAGCACATTCTGCCTCGCGGCTGTACCACTCCTGAACATGGGAGACTATCCTCACTGCTCCTAACATTTAGAATTATCCTATAAAAGGCCAGGTCTAAGTACATATTTGCTAAATGAAATAAAAATTCTCAGTCAGATTCCCTGGGGTTCTGAACGGCTCCTTGTTGCTGTTTTGATGTCTCATAGGAAGCACCGGCTACAGCAGGAAGTTTGGAAGCCTTGAGAAACCACGGTACTTGGTGGTAGACAGGATTTAAGTGGGACAAAAGCCTTCCTTTGTCAGAGCCTGGGACTGCTTCGCTAACTTTATTTTTTTTCTTTTGGCTTTGCCCCTTTAAACCATGTCACCTCTGCAATTCTGTCTTTTTTCCCACGATCCACCCTTAACCTTTTGTGTGGCTTTTTTCCTCACTTTGTGTAGTGTAACCAGCATGCAAGCGAATGCCCAATAAGTTTTTTTTTAAGGAACAGAAAGTTTGTGAAACTTTGCTACCCTGCCATGTGTGTTAAGAGATTAAAAATGTGAGGAAAACAAGCATGACCTCTGACCTGTTGAGGTTAAAGGTCTAGTGGAGAAGGTGAAGCATCTAAAATCACCACAGAGCTGACACCAGGATGCCGCAAGTGCTAAGAAGCAGCTCATGTTGTGAGCTATGGTGAAATATTACCTTAGCTATGTAAAGATGTGTTACATTTGTTTATGCTGCATTTGTTTAACGATATAAAGATAAGTTGTTTTGCCTGCCTAAGGCACCTGATTGGTCTAATTAAAAGCTAAACAGTCAATAGCTGGGCAGAAGGCAGAGAGGTGGGGCTGGCAGACAGAATACGAGGGAGAGATCTAGGCTCAGGAGAGAGAGGAGAGGAAAATGAGGGAGAAAAAGAAGGGGGATCCCCAAGGTCAGCCAGGTAGCTGCCAGACAGAGACATGGAGTAGGGTGCACAGAATGAAAGGTAGAAAGCCCTGAGGCAAAACACAGAAGAAGAGAAACAGGTTAAGGTAAAGGACAAAACTAGGCAGAAATGAGCATAAGCTAAGACTGAGCATTCATCATTAATAATGTCTCCGTCATGATTTGGGACCTGGTTGGTGGTCTAAAAGAAAGCCTGCTACAGTGGGCAGATATGATCAGGGTTCTGTGCTGACCAGAAAGGAGGGCTTCCTTGATCAAGTGAAGCTTCCGCGCTGACTTTAAGCGTGAGTGTGAGGTGACAAGAGACAGAGAAGAGCAAACAAGGCAGAACAGGTGGCCCAGGAAGGTGACAGTGGGAAGAAACCCAGGAATTACCCTAGGTCAAGGACTGCGTAAGCCTGAGGCTCAGGAACAACTGCGGACGAGGGCTGGAAAGATTCTAAGAGCCAGAGGTCCCGAGTACTTACAGTTATAGATAGTGTCCCCTCGGCACAACAGGGAAAATACACCCATGAAATCCCAATGACATGGTTGCCTGAACAAGGCCAGCATAGTGACACCGCCAGCTGGTACACCAGGAAAACGCTACATGGTCCTGTCCCCATGTAAAGAGCTGCGAGTAGCCAGTAGCTGCTGGGAGAGGGGCGGTCAGTGTGATCTAAGGACAGGTTCCCACTTGAGTTACCCAGGTCCGCGGGATCAACAAACAATGACAAACAGACTCAGTTGTATATACATGTTCGCATATGTGTAAATGCATGTGCACACATGTATAGACATCCAACAATAATAAAGGAGATATTATGAATGTGGGAAGGAACATAAGGGGAGCTTGAGGGGGGAAGTGATGGATGTGATATAGATACAGCGTTCATAAAGGAAGTTCTCAAAAAATAAAATTCATAATAAGTGTTTTTAAAGATGGGTATGGAGTCAGTGAACGGATGGAGGAAAGTCTAGAGAGGAAAGCCAGCTTCGGGCCACACGGACCTCTACCTCCCTTCCAGAACATCAGTTTACGAGACACAGAATCATTGTAGGAGTTTAAGCAGAGACTTGACATAACTGGATTTGGGTTTCCAAACCACTATGAAAAATTAGTGGTGGGGGGGGCGGGAAGTGACGCCAGAGCTGCCTGGTGAGAGGGGGCAATAGTAGCCAGAAGGTTAACGACAATGTACTTTCTCTGTATGTTCCCCTCACGCTGCTAAAAAGGCACATCTGTCTCTAAGGGAACAGGATCACCACATTTAAAATCAGCTCCGAGAAGGTGCCAGGCAACCCCCCTCCTGTACCAGCCTTTGGGCGGGCAGAGGTTCTATCTTTATAACAAGACAATAAAAGAAAGATCATCCGCTCCAGTCTCAGAAAATACATTCCTCATGTTCAATCAGAGATCATCATAATAATAACATGAATGGAGGATTTGGGGAGGAAGGAACAAGTCCACCGAAACTCTCTGATTGTGGCTGACAATGGGGGCTGACTGAGAAACCATTGATAAAGACACTGAGACTTTTTTTTATGGCATGTTCTGGCTTTTGGGGACCCTAGTCTATATGGATGCACAGCTCCCTGGGCCTGGATGTAGCTAGCGGGGAGGGCCTTGGACTTCCCACAGGGCAGGATTCCCTGCCCTCTCTCAAGCAGGGTGGGAGAGGGAGGAGGGGGTGCCAAGCATCGCGCCCCCATGTCTGCGCTCGGTGCGCTATTACTCAGTTCGCGAGCTTCGGGCAAGGGGGTTGGAGGTTAAAATACACAGACACACACAGACAGAGAGACAGCGACACGGGTCATCCTTGAATTCCCCAAGAATGCCCCCTTTATTGTGTTCAGGGGCAGATTATATAGAGATAGCCACGCCCCAGCCAAACCCACCAGAAACCACTCTCCTGCCATCAGGAACTCCTGAAGATCTCGTGCTCAGAGCAGCTGTAGGCACTCAGATCAGGGGATTACAAGAAATTCAGGATCTGGGGTCTCACTGCTCCCTACAGGAGGTGTGAGGGAGCTGGAGGGGATTGGGAGGAGGGAAGGAAGTGTAAATAATTGAATGGAAAAATTAAAAAAAAAAATAAGTTCACCGAAGCTGCATCACCGGGTGCAGAGAGAGGCAAACCAGAATGACATCGGCTACACTGTTGGGATCTAGACGCAGAAAGTTTAAAAGGTCTGCTCTGGAATTTACTCTCTGGTCTACGGGTAACAGGGAGACACAATGTGTTTCAGAGCAAGAGAGTGGCATGATCGCAAAAGCCCAGATGCTTGGAACACAGAAAATGGATTCAGAAGGGAAGACGCTCATAGCAGGGATGACGGTGTGAGAGCATTTCAGTGTATCAGAAGGAAGACACCAAAGCATGAACAGCTAGGGCAGCTGCAGAAGAGAAAAAAATGAACCCCACATTCTTCAAGAAGAGAGTGGATCTTTAAGGAGTTGATTCAGGGCACTGAGAAGCAGGAACAGCAACAGCATTGGGTGTACACTGGATTCTACAAGACACTGGCTTAGCCCATGCAACCCTCAGGAGCACACTATGAAGCCAGCCTATCCCTGGCAAGGGTCATCACAAAGACACCAATTGTGTTGTGCAAAGACTTCAAGAGGTGACACACCATGCCCAAGTACAGTCAACTGATAAGGACAGTATCTGCCACTACAGTGCTTTGAGCTAGGCTGCCTGTCACATAGGCCCACCCTCCTTAGCATAAAGCAAAGCAAATCTCCAAGACCAGAAATCCAAGGGACCCCCACAGTTTAAGTTAGCAGAAGACTGATAAGATGAAGGGGCTGACCAAGACGAAATAAGTTGGTTGGCTTGCATTCAGTTCACTAGGACCCGTGCAAAAAGGCTAAGTTGCACATGCTAGTAGGATGTGAGGAGATAGGGATCCTGCAATACACGGACCAACCCGTCTAGCTGAAGCAGTGGGTTCCAGGTACAATGAGAGACTCTGTCTCAAATAAAGAATAAAGAGATGGGGAGGACAATATTGATCCCTAGTCTCTACATTCATACATGTTCACCCAAATTACACACGGGTACATGTGTGTTCCAACACATGCGTGCGTGCACGTACGCGCGCACACATGCACACACACACACACACAAAGGGGGGGCTAGAAGGCATCCAATAACAAGGTCAAATCTGTGGAAATCTCTTAGGTCAAGATCAAGAAGGGGGCTTCTGAAGGGTGTAGGAGTGGGGACCACCCTGTTTACTGAGTACTCTCGCTGCTCCTGGAGCCTAGTCAAACAGTTGAAGTCTTCCTCGGCACCCTGAAGCAGCCCTAGCAGAAAGCTGCAGTGTTGTTCCTTGGATTCCAGATAAAGAAACTGAGCTTGAGTTTATCTATAGATAAGGATTTGAACTCAAATCTCTGCTATCAGAGTCTGATCAGTTAACCAATAAATCCAACACGGGAATCAGCACACATGAGAAAAAGAAGAGACCCTGTGAATGGCTGCCTGGATGAGCAAAAAGCTTAAAATCCAAATCAGCACAGTACTCTAGAGGCAGAGGCAGGAAGATCTCTATGAGTTTGAGGCCAGCCAGGTCTGCAAGAGCTAGTTTCAGGAGACTCCAAAGCTACAGAGAAACCCTGACTCAAAAAAAAAAAAAAACCCAGAAGATGAAATGGAAGCTATAAGGTTATTACTAACTGTGGTGGTTGAATAAGAATGCCCCCCAACAGGCTCATCTGTTTGAATGCTTAGCCATGAGGGAACGGCACTATTGGAAAGGATTAGAAGAATTGGGAGATGTAGTCTTGTTGGAAGAAGTGTATCACTGGGGGTGGGCTTTGAGGTTTCAAAACTCTGGCAGGCATAGGCTCTCTCTCTCTCTCTCTCTCTCTCTCTCTCTCTCTCTCTCTCTCCTCTCTCTCTCTCTCTCTCTCTCTCTCTCTCTCTCTCTCTCTCTGCTTGCTCGTCAGGATATAGCTCTCTGCTACTTCTCTTGCACAATCCTGAAAATGGATTAAGTCTCTGAAACTATAAGCAAGCCCTCAATTAAATGTGACCCATTAATATAGTTCCTCATGCTATGGTGACTGCAACCATAAAATTATTTTTTGTTGCTACTTCATAAGTGCAATTTTGCTACTCTTATGAATCATAATGTGAATATCTGGCATTCGGGATATCTGACACGTGACACCTGTGAAAGGGTTCTTCAGCCCCCAAAGGGTTTGCAACCCGCAGATTGAGAACTGCTGCACTAGAAGAGCTGGCGGGAAAGTAAATAAATAAATCCTAAGGTGGTATAAAATAGTAATGGTGACAAGAGCTAGGTGGTAGTGAATGGGGTAGAAGGTGAGAAGGGTTGGGGAAGATGAAGATGGACTCAGTGTCATGGAAAAGCTTGTCGATGTCAACAGTCACCTCAGAGGGGCAAGATCTGCTAAACTTGAACAAGGTAGCATCTTGCACACCATCCAGCCCCAGTGTAGGCGCTTTGCGAATAACTGCTGACTCACTCACTAGGACCAGAGAAGGGATTTTTTTTTCCAAAAGGAAAAGATGTAAAGCATATTTGTAGTGACACAAACAGGACAGGCTCCAACGCTACAGAGAAACCCTGTCTCGGAATAAATAAATAAAATAAATAAATAAATAAATTTTTAAAAAAGGACTCTCCTGGAAGGAAAGATTAAAGATGCAAATGTCAGAGTAATTCATAGAACAAGGAGGGTTGGGAAGCCTCAAGAAGGCAAGGGGATGGAGAGCCTTCCTTGAAGAAGGGAAGAAGTCTCTCCTCCTAAAGAAACAGTGAAAACTCAGCACTCATAAGAGGATTCACAGATGGGAAGAGGAGAGAGAATGGGGAGCCTCAGGCTGGTGACGGTGTCAGCAGCAACCATTCCAAATTTTCCAAGTGACTTCCCGAGCTCCCGTCTCCCACGAATCCTTTACTAGAACAGTCTCCAGCTATGTGTCTACCCAAAGACTAGAAGCCCCTGAGCTAAGCCACAGACATGAGATCTATCTCCAGGTTGGCCACTGTCTTATGTTGACTTAGAAAGAGGACATCCCTAAGCAAGCTTTCTCATAAGACTTTCTTTTGGGACCTCCAGCTCCCTTAATAATGACATGGGGACTTATTAATTATGAAAGCTTGGCCTTAGCTTCCATTTGTTCCCAGCTGGCTCTTATAACTTAAATTACCCTACTTCTATTAATCTACATCCTGCCACGTGGCTTTTACCTCTTTCCCATTCTTTACGTCAGACTTGCTCTAGATCTCACTTGCATCTCCCTGCCTCTCTTCTTCTCAGAGTTCCTCTCTCTCCCCAGAAATCCTGCCTATTCTCTTCTGCACAGCTATTGGCCATTCAGCTCCTTATTAAACCAATCAGAAGACACCTTAGACAGAGACACATCTTTACAGTGTACAAGAGATTAACCCACAACACATTCCCCTCCCAGGGGCTCAGAGCCTCCTCTGTGAAGAACTAAGCACCCAGATCAGATAACAGTGTGCACCCAGTAACTCAGAAGGAGTTACTGCCACCTTTCTGCCTTCCACTTAACAGGCACAAGAGTCATCCAACAACATAAATAACTTGCCTTTGAGTCGCCTCATAAGATATCATGTCTTAGCTCTTTAATTTTAAAGTCACTGGGAACTTTACATTTTTCATTAATGAGCCATGTTTTGCAAGGCGGTGAGAAGCATTTCTGCCAATTAGCATTAGGTCGTGTGTGTGTGTGTGTGTGTGTGTGTGTGTGTGTGTGTGTGTGTGTGTGTGATCTAAATCTGTACTTGTACCGCAGGTGGGTTATTCATATGGACTTTGTCAGTCCACTGTGCTCACTCTTTGCCATCGACCTGTCGAGGGACAACTAGAATATCAACACCTGCTCTCCCTTGACCCAGCCGTGGCAAATCCAATTTCCTTCATAACAGTATCACCCAGAGTGCCACCTCTGCTTGCCAGGCCTTGCAGCCAAGTTTGAAAATGGCAGTTGCCTGCGTGAGACTGGCACCCATGATGTGGGGTGAGGGGTATATACTGCCTCTTGGATTCCAGCCCAGTCCCCAGAGTCAGACTGCCAGCTGAAATTCCTGGCTCCGTCGTTTCCTGGCTGTGCAACCTTGAACACGTCATGTCTTTCCTCTCGCCTCTAACTTCTCGCTGTGTGAAATTGGATGGTGGTTAACACTCACCTCACTGGAGTTTTAAAATGATCAGATGAAACTGGAGTGTGTTTTAAAGGACCTGGATTCTTGGGAGGTATTCAGCAAGGTAAATGACTGCTAAGGTTCTGCTTTTTGTATGCGCACTTTTGTAGAGAGCGCAGGGGAGGAGGCCAAGGCCACATGGAAGGTGAGCCAGCTTAACACCCACAAGCTTGGTACCTCTGCCACAGAATCCCACAGTCATCTGAGGAGTATTGAGCAGGAGACCAAAGCCGATGTCACGCAGGAAGGAGAATTTGGATGTCCAGGCTGTTTCTTAGCATGGACACCATATCAGGAGAACCAGGGTGGCAGAATCAACTCAGAATTGACTCAGCATTCAACCTGACAAAGGATGGACATGGTCCTGGGATGATCTTTCTGTACGCTGTGAATATGTATTCCTCTCATTGGTTAACAATAAAAGCTGTTTGACCAATAACCATACAGGATAAGGTTAGGTAGAAAAATCAAAATGAGAACTCAGAAGCGGAGGGGCAGAGTAGGGAGAGATGTAAGCCAACTGCTCAAGAAGCAAGATGCCAACAGACCGGTAAAGTCATGGCCACATGACAATACATAGATTAATAGAAATGGGTTAACTCAAATGTAAGAGCTAGTTAGTAATAAGTTTGAACTATAGGCCAAGTATCTTGTAATTAATATTAAGTTTCTGAGTGATTATTCAGAAGTACCTGCGGGATGGAGAGGGACAGAGAAACCCCCATTTACCCTGGGGCCTGGTTGGAAACAGTTCTAAAGACAGACAGCCAGCTCAGGAAACTCATTTGGGGACTAAAGAGGTAGGAATAGGGGAAGCAGACAGACCGGGAATGTCATGACAACAAGACCAAGGTTAAAGCCGGTGACTGACCGTAGAACACAGGCCACCCGTAGGGTTGCTGAGTTTCCAGCAAAGGATTATGACCTTGTTGGTTCTGAACACAAGCACACTAAACTAGCAGGACTACCCAAGACTACGGAGCAAAAAGCACACCAGGAAAACGCAGAAAATGATTCTGCAGCTCCCTAGCTGCACTGGAGAGACGGCCAGGGGCTAAGAGCCCTTGCTGCTCTTCTCGAAGCCAAGTTCAGTCCCAGCACACCTGTCTGGCAGCTCACAGATGCCTGTACCTCCCTCTCCAAGGGACCCAGCGCCCTCTTCTGGCTTCCAAGGGTACTGTGCATCTTTATGTAAAGAGGAGAGAGCACAACAGAAGAGAGCCCTCAGCCCTCTTCTTCTCATTGTAGGGAATAGAGTCCAGCCCCGGTGTCCCAGTTCAGATAGAAAGGGACAAAGGAGTCTCAGAGGAAAAGAGAAAGGTGATATTGTTGGTGATGACAATAAAAAGGACAGGGAGCAATGCTACCCTGACTTTCCATCATGGTGACCATTGTACACAGAGTCAGAGGTGGTCAGTCTGTCCTCCCAGCTAAACGGACGCACCTGTTACTGTGGCAATTCTAAGTAAGCCACGTGCAGTGAATGTCAGTGTGGTAGAGCACCAAGACCCAACCAGGACACACTAGAGAGGTTCTGCACATGCCTCCCAGTGACGATTTACATCATAAGCCCTGTGCTACAGCTGACACACAATGAGAGAGGCCCAACGCGGTGCGCAGCTCGGTTCCATCACACTCGCTGAAAGGCCCTTCTGAGCCGGCACTTCCGTCCAGCTTATTAAATGAACTCCTCTCAACCCGCCTACAGTCACGGGCTGCGCACAGTGAGCTCTCGAGGGACACTGAGTGGCAGCCATGTGGCAGCCCCAGTGTCAGAGATTTCCTGGGGTCTTCCCGGGGTCCCACCGAGTATCTGTAATTCACCTCTTTCCCGGCAGGCTAGTGGTGTCTGCTCGCTGCAAAGAACCACACTGCCACCTGCTGGCAAAACAGGAAGGTGGCCCTGGGATGCTATGGGATGTCCTGGAAATTCCCGGTGCCTGTCTCTTGGGATGGTATCCTGAGCCCTGGTGGTCTACCGGCTGTTGTGGGAAAACCCTGTCTATTCCCTTTGGTTTCCCCTGCTTTTTCTCTTCTTCTTCTCTTGTTGAGAAAAGTGCGTCCTCCACCACCCCACCTGGGATCGGGGAGCATGACGGTGGTAAGAGCCAGACGCCTTGGTCCCCCCCCACACATCTCACCTCTTCCCAACGAGATTCACTACAGAACTTAACACCAGGTCACAGCACCCAGAAGGGCATAGTTGGATGCTCCATTATGAGAGTTTCTATGGTTGTTTCGCATGTCAATAATCAGAACGTATTTTACAGTCGTGATGATGCCGGGTGAAAACCTTTGACATCTGAAGACGCCAAGCAAGCACTACTGTATTGGTCAATAGTTGGATGGCACAGTACGTGAATTGCATCTCAGCAATGCCGCGGTAAGATTTTTGTAAATGTCTCAGGTTGGGCTGAAAGACGGGGTGACACAAAGCTTTACTATGCAGCAACGTGATCTACAGGTGCTTTCTCCTTGGGCCCTCACAATCAAACAGGAGGTGGGACCAGCAGTCTGTATAGGGAACAGGGACCCAAAGGTTTGTGCCGCCCAACAACACGACGGGGCTCAGATACAGTGAGGTCTGCCCTGGAATATGTGTTCCTAACCACTGTAATTCTCTCTTGTTTTGTGTTACTTCTAGAACAAAAAAACTGAGATCAAATTTTCTCTAGTAAGGGAAAAAAAACAAAGCCTTCTCTTTTGAGTTTAAGAAAAAATATACTGGGACTAAGTGCTGGGAGAGTTGACAACTCTCCTTAGAAACTCCTTAGAAATGGCTGACTCGATGATTAATCAGGAAATAGACTATACAAGTAAATCTGAAAGCATGGTGTAATACCAGGAATGAGGCAAGGGACACAGAAAGCAATGGAAAGAGGATAACGAAAGATGGAACAATTTGAGAAATAAAATAAAGTAATGTAAATTACCCTCCAAAATACAAACTATCAACAGGTCTATGTGGAAATGAAAAAAAAAATGTAAGAAAAGAGATAAGGCCAAGAGGTGGTGGCACACACCTTTAAACCCAGGACTTGGAAGGCAGATGCAGACTGGTCTATGTGAATTCAAGGCCATCCTGGTCTATAAGAGCTAATGCCAGGACAGACAAGGCTATACAGAGAAATCCTGTTTTGAAAAACCAAAAGAGAGACGGGGGAGAGAGATCTCCCATGTGGAATATTTTCAAACGAGTTCTGTAGATACTCACTCTTCAAGAAGGCTAGTTGTAACTCTGCATTCAAGTCTGGTCTACACGTAGTGACTTATTTCAAAAGAATATAATACCGAGGAGGGAATTAACTGTACAGTGAAGAAATGAGCAAACCCTCCTCAGTCCGATGGCCAAGGCCCACACCAACAGTGACAGGCTGCCTTGCTGCTGTGTCCCTTTGATCTGATATTGTAAAATGGGTACTTTATCTTTGTGGAAAATACAGAACCACAGGTCAATCA
Organism: Microtus pennsylvanicus; assembly: GCF_037038515.1. Lineage (NCBI taxonomy): Eukaryota > Metazoa > Chordata > Mammalia > Rodentia > Cricetidae > Microtus > Microtus pennsylvanicus. Next base: position 130,994,325 of record NC_134583.1, read on the forward strand.
TATTAAAATCTCAACATAGGTACGGTCCACAGAATAGCTGGTCTGTATTCTTCAGAACTGTCAATATCGTCAAAACAACGAGAGAAGATGTCACAACCTACAGGGACATGACAGCTGGGTGCTGATTTTTGTCACCCCGATATGAGATGGCATCACATGGGAAGAGCGGGAACTCAAGGCACTGCTGCATCAGATTGCCCTGTGGGCAGCCTGGGTGATGTTTTCTTGCTTGATGATATGTAGAAGGACCTAGTCCAGTATGTGTGGCGCTGTCCCTGTGCAGGTGGTCCTGGACATAGAAGAACCTGGGTATAGAAGAAAGCAAGCTGAGCAAGTCGGGAAGAGTAGACCAGTAAGAAGTGATCTTCTGCTTTAGTTCCCACCTCCAAGTTCCTGCCTTGGCTTCCCTCAATGAACTATGACCAGAGATGAGAGCAACATAAAATAAATAGAACAACAGCAATTACTGGTCTAATCTTCACACCAGAAATAAGTACAAGAAAATTTGAAGGAAGAATGGTCTCTGGTTATTAATAATGCATCAACATTTGTTCGTTATGATAAAAATTAATCTCTCTGAACTGTTTTACAGTAAATCTAAGACTGTTCTAAAACACATTTGATTCCTTTGAGGTATATTTTTATCTCTATATACTGCGCCTGGAAGTATGAGCCCGTGATTGCGAGTGCTCGCAGAGACCAGAAAAGGGTGCTCATCCCCCAGCACTGGAGCCACGGGAAGTTGACCAGAAGAGGGTGCTCATCCCCCCAACACTGGAGCCACGGGAAGTTGACCAGAAGAGGGTGCTCATCCCCCAACACTGGAGTCACAGGTAGTTGACCAGAGAAGGGGCTCATCCCCCCAACACTGGAGCCACAGGTAGTTGACCAGAGAAGGGGCTCATCCCCCCAACACTGGAGCCACAGGTAGTTGACCAGAGAAGGGGCTCATCCCCCAACACTGGAGCCACAGGTAGTTGACCAGAGAAGGGGCTCATCCCCCAACACTGGAGCCACAGGTAGTTGACCAGAGAAGGGGCTCATCCCCCAACACTGGAGCCACGGGTAGTTGACCAGAGAAGGGGCTCATCCCCCAACACTGGAGCCACAGGTAGTTGTGAACCACCAACATGGGTGCTGAGAACCAAACTCAGGTCCTCTGCAAGAGGGGCAAGCCCTCTCTACCACCGAGACATCTCTCCAGCCCCCAACAACATTTGGTTTTTAAAATAGTGATATAGGAATGAAGAGGAAGGGATAAGGAACAATAGTGAGAGAAGCCAACACAGAATATATTCCTCTCCTTCTTGACTGAAACACAGGTGCCTCTCATGATACTTAGCTTTATTGGGCAGCACTGCATGTCCTAAAGTAGGCTAAGATTTGTAGACATTGTTTTGCTTCATCCATAAAAATAAGCTATCAAAGACATCATTACTGCTTCTATTTTATAAATGGCAGAACTGGAGGTCAGAGATAATAGATATTGCCAGACTTTGAAAGCAGTGGGAAGATGCCTATTCCACGCCCATAGCCTGTCATCTGCAAGCCTATTTGAAAGATCTTCACCCATTATGTCAATAAATAAAAATGTTTAGTGATTATGCTCCTAGTTGTGGCCACAGATTGTATTGATTGTGAGAAAGCCATAAGTCTAGTGGAAGAGACATGGGGAAAGCTAAACTTTCAAAGGGAAATTTCTTACAGTGTTTGAATGCTATAGAAAATTGGCATGGGGACCTTTGCAGAGAGACATGTGGAATTCGAGCTAGGTTCTCAAGAAGGGAAGTAGAAGGATGAAGGTATGGAGGGCCCTCCAGGCAAAGAGGAAGCTCGAGGTTCACTATCTATTACAGAGCACAGGTTGGGTAGGTAGCATGCCCTAGTGCAAGAGCCCTTGATCTAAAGCCCAGCAGGAGCTGCTATGGTATTAGTCTCAGCCTTCAATCTGGCCCTCATACAGCCTTTATTTGCTAAACACAAACAAACAAAAAACTCTTTAGAGTACCCTGTAATGATTAAAACACAGAACATTCTAGTTGAGAGACCCTCAAGTAAGTAACCTAGTATCTTTTGCCCTTTCAAAGTGTCATTTCAGACTTTTATTCTGAAATCTCAGGGATGTTTGCTTGAATGTTGTCAAATATTTGTGTGATGTGGGATTCCTTCTGTATGCAATGAATATGTTTTATTGTCATTTGTTAATAAGGAAGCTGTTTTGGCCTATGGCAGGAAAGAATAAAGCCAGGTGGGAAATCTGAACAGAGATATATATAGAGAGAGAGTAGGCAGAATCAAAGAGATACCATGCAGCTGCCAAAAGAGACAGACACAGGAGTCTTACCAGTAATCCAGTCTTGGATTAGAAATGGGTTAATTTATATTTAATAATTAGTTAATAAGAAGCTTGAGCTAATAGGCCACACAGAGTTGTAATTAATATAGGTTCTGTGTGACTGTTCGGGTCTGGGCAGCCAGGAAGCTGATGTGCAATTTCCATCGACAAATGGCAACCAATGTCGGGCAACTACGTCTACATAAAAGTTAAGAGAGTTTGGGAAGGAATTCTAGACACAAAAGAACAGAATTAAGCATGGCTTCTTGGTGGCAGCATTGTCTCAGGTGGGCTCTGTTTTCTAGAGGGGAGCAGAGGCGCAGCTCTTTTAAGAGAGGCTTCCTGACTCAGCATTAGCAGGAAAAACTGCACAGCTTCTTTAAGAAAGTGCTTCCTGGTTTGTGCTGACAGCACCCATGGCTCTGGCTCTTTTGGGAGGTCCTGCTTGAATAGGGTTTGTGGGCAAGCTATTTGATGGTGGCCTGGGCCAACTGCTTCCCAGAGCTGAGGTGGTGAGCACGGCTCCTACCTGGCAGTCCCAGAGGTGGTGGTGAACATGCCTCTGCCATGTTTAAGGACCAAGAGAGGCATAGCCAGCATCCATGGCCATCATGACCACACTGCTTACCATTTTAAAAGTGCTCCTTGTCAAAAATGGATTTCAGATACACAATAGGACAGATTCAGGCATAAAAGACCTCTAAACAAGACACAGTGTGTTTAAAGAAATGTACATAGGCTTGGGAGAAAGAATATAGACACTCATAAAAAGTAAATAGTTTTTTAAAATAAAACAAAGTCTTTAAAGAGACAGTAAAAGTAATATAAAAGAGTACAGACAGTCATATATTAAAGGAGCAAAGATAATAAATATTAAAAAGTAATAGGGTAAAAAAATTTTGGGAGCTCCCTGGGCTCTGACCCCAGCCGGACAAATCTCCTTCATCTCTGCCTGTTCTGATCCTGTTTGGGTCTATCCTCAGGATTGACTCCTGTTTGGATCTTTCCTCAGCAGTTGCTCTTGTAATATGGAAAGTCCTTCTGTATATGTGTTGTTTTTATTGATTAATAGAGAAGCTGATTTCGGCCAATGACTTAACAGAGTAAAGCCAGACTGGAAGAGATATAGAGAGAGAGTAGGCAAAGTCAAAGAGACACCATGGAGCCACCAAAAGAGAAAGACACGAGCTGCATGCAGATGGAACCTTGCTGGTAGGCCATGAGGCTTGTGGCAAAACATAAAATAATGTAAATGGGTTGATTCTAAATGTAAGAGCTAGCTAGCAATACGCTTAAGCTACTGACCAAACAGTATTGCAATTAATACAAATTTCTGTGTGATTATTTCAGGAGTCTGAGTGGCCAGGAAACAAACAAGCAGCCTCTGCCTACACTCCTGTTTGGGTCTATCTTCAGCACTGTCTCCTGCTTGGGTCTATCCTCAGGATTATCTCCTGCTTGGGTCTATCCTCAGCAGTTGCTCTCGTCTGGGTCTATCCTCAGCAGTTGCTCTCGTCTGGGTCTATCCTCAGCATTTTCTCCTATTTGGGTCTATCCTCAGGATTATCTCCTGTTTAAGTCTATCCTCCGCAGTTTCTCCTGTTTGGGTCTATCCACCACAGTTTCTCCTTTTTGGGTATATCCTCAGGATTATTTCCTGCTTGGGTCTGTCCTCAGCAGTTGCTCTCGTCTGGGTCTATCCTCAGCAGTTGCTCTCGTCTGGGTCTATCCTCAGAAGTTTCTCCCGTTTGGGCCTATCCTCAGCAGTTTCTTCTTGCTACAGGGCTTTGCCCTGCCCATTGCCAGAATTCTGTCTGCTGGGGCTCCTGCCTCTCTTCCACAAAACCCACACTCATCACCGAAATGTACAACTGTTCCTTTCCTTGATCACACCTCTCCAAACAGCTCTTGAAGACTGTGTTCCTGGTCTGTTGACAGGCTTGTTGAGCACGTGGCCACCTCCTTCACCACAGAAGTGGAGAGCACAGCTGTTGGGCCTGCCACCTCTGTTGGTTGTCGCTCTCAGCCCTGCATTTGCTTTCCCAGCTTCTCTGTTCTATAGAGTGATTGGGGGAGACAAAACTACTGCAAAAGTCAGAAGCTGCGTTTTTAACTCTGGATCCTGTGAACTTTCAGACTTTGGGGGTTATTGTCTTTGTTTTGTGGTTTTGTTTTGTTTATTAGTTGGTTTTGACACAATCTCTCTATATAGCCCTGACTGTCCTGGAACTCACTCTATTGACCAGGCTGGCCTTGAACTCCTTAGAGTTCTAAATCTGTATTCTGACTAGTTAGTGGCCAGAGCATGGGCTTGAAAAAGCAGGAAGCTCAACTGGTGAAGAGTTTGTCATTACAAGCATGAGGACCTGAGTTTGGATTTCTGAGAACCACATGAAAAGCCAGGCATGGCAGCAAACGCCTATATCCCTATGCCAGGAAGCTGGAACAGGGGTCTCTTGGGCTGGCTGGCCACCAGTCTAACTAAACCAGTGAGTTAGTTCCAGGCTTAGTGAGACTCTGTCTCAAAGACCGCTGTGGAAAACACTGACCTCTGACCTCCACATAATACACATGCACATACGCATGAACATAACATGTACACACGGAGAATGAAAATTGCACCTCCTCTCTTGAGGCCCTCCAGAACCACTACTAATCTCCCCAGAAAGGAAGTGCTTGGAACACTGAGAAACACAAGATACTTTACGCTGAGCCTCTAGGTCATCAGCAGGATAAACTCCCAGCCACCCAGAAACCACCGTAGCTGGTCAGTAGTCGTGGGTCTGCCTCCAAATCACTAACACAATCCAGAGTTGGCGGGACAAGAAACAACTGAAGGTTGTTACTTGGCAGTTAGATACTAGCCGACCTCCTAGCCTAGAGATCTTGGGGAGGGGCGGGCTGTCTCCCAGGAGCCAGCATCACTGAAGCACCAGAGACTGAAAAGCACCCGGAAGCCAGCCCCCTGGGTGTCCGATGCAGAGGCCGTGTATCTGCACCATTCCTGGATCCAGGGGACAGAGCAGGCAGAACAGCACTGGGGCTGGGTCCCCTGGAGTTCGAGTGTCGCAGCAATGCCGGTTTCCCACTCGGTGTCTATCACTATTTAAACTGATCTTCGGTTCTCCCGTTTCCTCTCATCTCTTCCCTCGAGCCCTGGCACATTTCGAGCCGGATCTGGTCCTGTCTTTATGGAGCTGTCTCACCTAATTTAGGTCTCAGAGGCTTAATGCTAAGCCAGTACAGCCCGGCCGAGGCTTCAGGCCCTGGCACCTGTCGGCTTGGCTGGAGCCAATTAAGCCCAACTGCTCCGAGGCAGCCTTGGGAAGCGGCAGGCTGAAGAGGCTGCCGAGGGAACGGTGGAGCTGCGGTCACACTTGAGCTATGGTCTGTTTAAACTGAGTCAGCTGTGATTCACGGTTCCCATTTCTACAGACAAGGAAGCTTTCGGGATATCAGGAGACGACAGACAGAGTCCTAAGGGGATGCCTTCTGCCTTCCGGAGGGATGACGGATGAGAAACACGCCTAATCCGTTCCATCCTTCGGGAAGAGACTTTTCCTCTAAGCCTCACTTTACGGTACATATTAGAAATATGATCAGGTATGAGGGAGACAGTCTAGAACTCTTCGGGGGATCAAAATGTATCCTGCTGTTCGTTGGCAAGCACCACTTCTATGCTTTTCTGATCCTGTTACAAAAATATCCCGAGGAGCAGATCTTGTTCCCACCACACGGCAGGCTGGAATCCGAAACTCTAAAAGAAAGCAGGCCATACTGGCAAGCCTGTCAGTACTTTGTGGATCTGGGCTCACGCTTCTAGTAAAACTTGTCCTCAATACCACCTTGGTTCTAATAGTAATAACAATTAGTTCTTTTATTTTCCACTCCCCGAGTTGGCAAAAATAACGGACACTGTCAGCCATGCTTTGATGACCAGCAAGTATACTTACATTTGTCCATCTGTCAAAGTCATTCAGACGAAAGGTTCGGTTTAGTCCCGAGAGTTGTGGGACAGTGGCAAAGTTAGTCACCTCACCTACACAACACCTACACTGGCGGGACCTGACGTGACCACTTGGGAACTGCGAAGTCAACAGAAGGCTTGGAACCTGCAGAGGGCTTGACAGCAAACTGAGGTTAATTTTGGCCAATTTCAGCCTTTCGCCCTGCAGCGGTTACCGGCCCGACCTGTCTCATGCACCAATGTCTCTCCCCATTGGCAGAGAGCTGTGCATATATGTTCCTAAAGCAAACTGCAGAGCCTGGGGGAGCTTCAGTGTGCAAATAGACTTTGGATTAGATGAAGGTGTGCTCTGATGGGTAATAATTGCTGCCTCTGAAAAAGTGCAGAGGTGGACAGCTGTGTCACATTTCCCTGAAGAGTTGAAAGACCGCCTCCTTCAAAGTAATTTCTATGATATTTGAAGATCCATTAATGTTTTTTCTTTGTTTTTCTTTTTCCCTTTGGGAACCATCCACTAAAAACTAAAACCCTGGGAGGGGGGTTGAATCTGGGAGACCTTGCAGGGAATATCACAGTGTAAATATCAAAACACATGATATACATGTAAGAAATTTTGAAATGATAGAAATACATTTGTCTCAAAAGCAGATTGGAAAACAGCGGCACTATGGGTAAAATTTGAAAGCAAATTCATATGCCCAGGAAAAGCTCAGGTTCCTTCAGAACAGACTGGTAAGTTTGTTCCAAGCTGGTCCTTGGCCTAAAGCCTGCTACAAAGGTAAACAGTAATCAGCAACAACAAAAAAGGCTGCCCCAAGGAAGAGTCTTAACTTATAAATAAAAAGGTCACAGGACACAAAGAGAACAGAAAGTGGGATACTTTCAAAGGGGGGAAAATACTGCATGCACTAACAAACCTGAAGAAAACGCCTGGTGGCAGACCTACAAGATGCCTTTAAACTAAGCGCCTTAAGACACCAGGAGAGCTGAGGGGAGTGCATGGAAGGTCAAGAGCATGTGTGGACAAAATGCAAACAGCAACCTAAAAAAATTCCACAGCTGAAAATTACGGTAGCCAAATGAAACCTGACGGGTAGGACTCAAAGGTGTATCTGAGTAAGCAGAAAGCAAAACAACGGAACTGTGGGAATTCTGAGTCTGCGGGACAGAAAGAGAAACCTACAGGACACCCTAGAACAGACCAACACACACACTGCTCCATCCCAGACAACAGAAGTGGAGGGGATATCTGAAGAAGTGGTGTCTATTTGTATTGACAAAATACATAAATATAAATCTAAGGTCATTGTTACAGTCTAAATCAATTACTAAGTTCAGTAAGATTAACTCAGAGACTCTCACTATGACACATTATTAGTAACTTCCCAAAGCTAATCTTCCAAAAATACCTGAAATCGGTGGAAAGCTGACCTATCAGCTATGAGGAACCTTCCTAATATTAGCTGTCCATTTCTCATGAGAAACTTTCAAAGCCGGAAGGCTGTAGGTCACCATATCCTAGATGCTAAATGAAAAATGAGTCAACCATGAAGCTTCCATCAAGCAAAGCTGTTCCTGAGATCCTGAGAAGTTTAAAGAGACTACACCTACCTGGCAAGAAATGCTTAAGGGGTCCTTCAGATAAAATGAGCACCAAGACAGAAACCGGATTGCCACGTAAGAAACCAAAGGAGTGGGCAAAGAGCAGGGGCAACATTAAAGTTGGTGTTACTCCAACAATGGTCTACAATGACTGACTTCATTTTTTCTATGTGAGACGACTGTGTTGTTATCAGTCTATTGTACGTATGAACTCGGATACTAGAGTAGCATGCACAAGGTCAAGCCAGATGAAGTCTCGGCACCAAAAGAGGAAGTGGACATGGGATCCCACCCCTAACCACGAAGCTATCTGCCATTGATACCTACTGGGAAAGGGAAAATCCACTTTCTCCAACGAAGTCTCCCTGAGGACAGTAACCACAGCTCAGGCAGGCCCCATGCCCTGAGTCACTGGCCAACACAAGATGAACTCAATGGCATTCTGCAGACTGCCCAAGGCCTAAATCACTGACCCACAAAAGTGAACTCAATGGCATCCAATGGCATTCTACAGAATTTCAGTGTCTTGTTCCTTGTTTGGGCATTTTTTGACTTACTGATCTTTTGCTTATTTGATTTTCATTTTGGTGTTTTTGTGGAGTGGGGGTCTGTGAGTTTATCTTGACCAGCAGCTGTGGAAATCAGCTTGCCTGACTTACTGGGAGAAGCACCTTGGGGAAAGACGGACAAAACCAAGCAGAGTTTAGATGTTTTTATTCACTGACCGGAAGAGGGTCTCAAGGACATCAAGGTGACCATGACTGAAATACTAGCACCTGGAGCGAGACCATCATGGAGCACTCAGTGTTCGCCATCACTGGCCAGGGGTTCGGGTGCCTCCCCCTTGTCAAGTCTTCAGTTTTGTAGGGCCCCTCCTTCTGGTGTAGCAATTTTATTCTTGGCTCAATCTCAACAATTAAAAATTCATAAAAGACTGTTTGCAAGAAAATATCAAAGTGGGTAAGAAGAGTTTCAGTTCTTCTTAGTGTCTAAAAGTAAAAAGGGGAGTCGGGAGGAAGAGGTAAGGAGAAAGAAGTCGGGGTCCGCCGTGTTTCCTCCTTCCCCCAGAGCATCCTCGACACAACTGCAGGGCGGTCTCAGTGCTGCTTGGAGATAGGCTCAGTCTCTCTGAGGAGCCACTCGAGAGCTTCCTGGCGGCCCTGCATCTGCAGCTCCTTCCCGATCACATCCCTGCAGGTCTGGTGGTAACTGTTGAGCCAGTCACACTGCGGGGAAGAAGAAGGACACCACACTGTCACTAAGAAGCTACACAGGCCAACAGGCCTAGGTGCTATGGTCACAGCTGAGAGGAGAGACACAAAACCTTGTCCTTTTGCTCCTAAATTCCCCATGTCCATCTGCTTCCCCGGGAACAGACGGGCTGCATTGCTTCTGGTGAAATGATCCGTCAAGAGTATAGTGTGCCAGCCTGAACTAGCTATGACTGTGAGGGAACCAAAAATAACCTGGCAGCAAGCCAAGGTACTAGGCTTGGCAGAGCGATGCATAACTGGGGCTTCCCCTTGTCAGGACACCTGGAAGCCATGTCCACAGATGCTCACAAGGGATGGGATTGCATCACTGAGCTAGAAGCCATGTCCACAGATGCTCACAAGGGATGGGATAGCGTCACTGAGCTAGAAGCCATGTCCACAGATGCTCACAAGGGATGGGATCGCGTCACTGAGCTAGAAGCCATGTCCACAGATGCTCACAAGGGATGGGATTGCATCACTGAGCTAGAAGCCATGTCCACAGATGCTCACAAGGGATGGGATCGCGTCACTGAGCTAGAAGCTCCTTACCAAGCCATGCGGACTTAACCCTGACCTACCTCAGGGTACTGACAGACAACTGTAAAGATGCCTGCCGAGACCAGATGCTCCTCAGCTTCCTGTCCTATACCCTCCAATGCTAAACAAGTGAGCATCAGCTAAGCCCAGGTGGCTCTGGTCTGCAGTGTCTAGAGGATACAAAGCCTTTGGTGGTCAAGGACGATGGTTCTTCAGAGCGGAGCTGGAAACACACTTTGCTTTACTTTCAGCCCCTGTACAATATGCCACCATAGCCAAACTTTTTTTTTTTTAAAGAATTAAAGAGTAGATGCTGACAGAACTTGGTGCCGGGAAACTGCTACCTCCGGACCTGTATTAGAAGGTCCGTGGCAGGCACAAAGGGTGAAACCCCCTCTGCTGGGACTGGTGGGAAAAGGAAAAGAAAATAAAGGAAGTGAGGACAATGTCCACAGGATAGAGTGGACCATACACCTAACTGGACCAAGGCTCGTGAGGCTAACACTAACACTGCCTTTGGTCTGGCTGCAGCAACTAAGAAACATGATGTTCAGGGAGGCTGTGTTATTACAACAAAGGAGCTGGCTTCCAGGAATAGTCTGAAGCAGGTACCAAAACCTGCCTGAGAGACCAAGGTGGACATATAAACCAAAGGGAACAGATAGGGTACTGCTGTCAACAGACTCTCAAGAGCCAGGGCCATAATGCCCACTGATAAAAGCAAACCAGCCCTGCCACAAGCTGGGGAAGTAGTAGTGAGGGTGTCTGCGTTTGCAGCAAAGTCAAAGAGCCATAGGCTGCCAGCAGTGGATCAGCTCAGTAGTGAAGGGCTGGCCTGCTATAACCTTAGGGAAAAAGGGACACTCCAGAGCCCTTTTGGTTGAGGGACGAGAGAGACAAGACAATGCAAACTGACTCAACAAGACCTGGGCAATACCCCATGGCCCTGCCATCTGCAGGTGACCAAATTCACATCAGATTATGGTCCTCTGCTGCCATCTGGTGAAAAAAGGTAGACCTACTCCGAAGAACCCCTAAAGGACTGTCGAGGGCAGGCTGATACCAAAGTACAATGAGCAGGTATTTTAAAAGCACAAAGGACAAACCTTGCTTTGAGCTATTACCATTTCTTCAGAAAAAATGGTGTCCTAGCCTGTGAGGTTCTATATAAGAAAGGGGCTTTTGCTAAAATAGTGAGACAGTCCTCTGCCTGCTATGACAAACACTGTTGGCTATATCCACGGAAACGTGCTTATGACCCAAAGAAAGGGAGGCTGTCCTCAATAATTATTGTCCACAGCGATTTGGTCAAGCAAGGTGTATAAATAGTCACTGGACATGGTAGATCCCAGTGACCTGTGTCCAGTGTCAGGAAGTGGGTTGTGAGTCTTATTAGTAAAACTCTTTCGGAAAAAAACAGCCTTGCTTAACTTTTCCTCATCCACTACTTCCCTGGATAAAGTGGAGCATCACCTGGGACAAATACTGGTCACACGTGGTCAGGGCAACTGTGCAACCTACGTACCTGGTCATAAACTAAAGCCTTGGGCTTCAAGAGTCCCTTAATAAGGCCGCGGAAACATAGCCAAAGGATGCTACAAGAGCCACGGTCCCTACAGGACACAAAGCTTCTAAGCAGGCAGCTCTCAGGCCACTGCATGCTCATGCTCCCTTGCCCCCACCGCATCACTGGGGAGCTAGGGCTCCTGAGCTGCAGATGGGCTCTTCCCACTAAGAGCACAGGACGACAGGCTGCTGTTTAGCTGAGCATCCTGTTCTAAATCTAGCTACAGTCTGAATAAATCAGGACCGCCAGGCCCCTTCAGTGTTCTGTAAACACAAGTGCCGGCTGAACCACAGGCACCGTGATCAGAGACGAGCCCAAGCACACAGGAAAGTTAAGCTAAACAGGAAGCGGATGAACTTCCTCAGTAACGCACATGTTAAATGAAAAACAGGTTTCTAGCTGGGTGAGCCCCACTCTACAGCCTCCCTGGAGAGTGAGCACCTCAGCCCTCAGGTTCCCTCCTCTTCAGTGCCGAGGATGCCCAAGCAGACCCCACTGAAGAGCTGCCCTGCGTCCGTCCAGAAGGGCACCGGTGCCCTGGGGAGGGGCCGGTGGCTTCTCTCAGGAACCAACCGTTGTATTCCTCCAGCGACTTTTCATGCTTTTCCTGACTCATGTCCCCATCTGTCACCTGATTTTCACTGGGACTTCCACCTTGCCATGGGGTTTATGTCCTGCTCTCCAACTTCCTGGGTGAAAACCTGTTTGTCTCTGTCTGGCTAATTGTTTCTACCCTCCCAGGCTCCTGCTGTGACTGTTCCCCAGTATGTGGTGTTACTCTCAGAGGCTAGGGACCCTTTAGAAGATGGGGTCCACTGACAGGAGCAGGTCATTACGGGCAGGTCTTCAAAAGTCATGGGCTGGTCCCTGGATCTAGTCTTTCTCACGGCTTCCTGGTCCCGTGACAATGAAACCTCTGCTACGCATTCCCGTCATCATGAAGTCTGCCTCCGCTCCTCACCCTCATGGACCATTCCTCCGTGCCCTCCCCACGGGATGACCTGAAATCTCCTGAAACTGAGCCAAAGCAAACCTTTTCCAAAAGCTGTTTCTGTCTTTTCTTGAGGACACAAAAGTAGCTGGTACCCTGCCTCAGTGCACCTAAGCAGGACGAGTGGAGTTGTTTCTCGTGAACGGCAACAGCCCACTGTGCCTACCCATGAGCACTAGGGCCCCACAGTCCGTGGAACGGGACTACCGCTGCTAAGAGCCCAGCACACACCAGCTACTAGCCCGGCGGGACTTGACACGTACTTGACCTCTAAATGGTACCATGGAAAACGGAGCAGGGGACAGTCTCCACCCCTCCTACTAACATTTCCCCCAAACTTGCACCCCAAAATGCCCCATTACCTCTTTATCAGTAAGAGAATCCACATCTATCATTTTGGTCTGGATGGGAACCAAAGTTAGAGGTTCAAAGGTCAGGCTTCCTCGGTTATTGAAATTATACTGCAGGACGAGAGAGGAGACAGCAGGTTACCCTCCCCTTAGCGCAGTGAATGGCTGGGCTTCCCCCACCATGCCCGGCGCCCCTCAGAGAAATGTGTTCGTGGGAGCTGACACTGAACACCAGGGCACCACCTTCACACAAGACACACAATGCAGGTAACACCACTTGCCACCCACCCATGGGCACATCTCTGAGTTTCAAACAGCGGTACTGAGCGCTCCCGCTCAACAGGCCCATAAAGCTACTGTATGTTTTGATGGAGAAGGCAGGGACAGGACATGACAGTGTCTGGACTTAAGAATTCTCTGGTTTGAGTTCTTGAGATTCTACTGGGATATAAACCATCCAAACAAGCTAGCCGTGTGACCTATGTTGTCCTATTTATAAGCTTTTTTTTTTTCCAATTCTGTGTCTGTGTGAATAAGACAACTCCCCACCATGTGGGTCCCAGGGATCAAACTCAGGTTGCCAGGCTTGGTGGCAGGGGCCTCTACCCACACCCATTCACTATGATTTTTTATTATTATTCTTTGGCAGTGCTGTGGACTTAGGACCTCGTTTGTGCCTAACCAGGGCTCTGCTGCTGAGCTATAGCCTCTGTCCCCTTCAGGTTTTACAGAGGAGAGAAGCTTCCAGTAAATCCCCTGGTCTGGATGAAAGGAAACTCCATTTTGGACCAATTATGGTACATTTTTGGTTCCAAAGAAAAAAATATTCATCTCCCCACAATAAGAGCAGGAAATCTTTAAGCAAATAAATGAACACCCACCTTGGTCTTCACGGGAACCACAAGAACAACATTCTCAATGCGGATCCCGAAAGCCCCATCTTCATAATACCCTGGCTCTAGAACAAACAACTCAGTGAGAGGCAGTCCACAGGAGACGCAAGGAGAAGAGGGGGGAAGGACCCATCCCAGCACACTGAAGGAGAGAGGGGGAAGGGGCCTACCCCATCCACTCTGAAGGAGAGAGGGGGAAGGGGCCTACCCCATCCACTCTGAAGGAGAGAGGGGGAAGGGGCCTACCCCATCCACTCTGAAGGAGAGAGGGGGAAGGGGCCTACCCCATCCACTCTGAAGGAGAGAGGGGGAAGGGCTCATCCCATCCATCTTCTCCCGCTTAGCCCCATCCTACAGGCTCTTAGGTATAAGTAGACGGGTTCTCAAGTCCTGAACCATGACCACAGACAGAGCACAATAATGGGGATCTGCTACAAGACACACACTGTGTATCCACAGGACACAGTGATGCAGCCCTGAGTTCGCTTTACAAACACTGGGAAATAGGAGATAGCAGAATAGGGCAGATCCAGTATGACCTTGAAGGCAAACAAAATGTCTATACCTATAAAAGACCATACTTCTTAAAATCTTATCCAGACCTCAATCTTTCTAAAATGAACCCAAATTACTCTGATAATTGAAAAAGACTGTATCAATTCAAGATGATCTGGGGTGGGGGGCTAAGGAGAACCTATTACCAATTTTCTTTAAAATAACTGAAAAGCATATGCCCTGTGCCCAAGGGGCACCTACCATCAGTGACAATCATGCATATGCCCTGTGCACGAGGGGCACCTACCATCAGTGACAATCATGCATATGCCCTGTGCAGGAGGGGCACCTACCATCAGTGACAATCATGCCGGCTTCCAAGGGCTCATCGGAGAATGTTTTATAACTAATGCCACAAGGACCCTCGTGAACGTTCAAAAATGACCCAACACCGTGTCCTGTCCCATGCAGGTAATCCAGGCCAGAGTCCCACAGAGCTGACCGGGCAAAGGAGTCTAGCAGGTGACCTGGAAGACAAAGGGTCACCTGATATTCGCAAAGCACTTTAGAGATTAGATGTACTATGTTTGACTTCACGAAGGTGAAACAGAAACCAAAAGTTACTGAAGAGTTCAGGTTTAAGCTCAGCACAAGGAAGAACTTCCTAACAACAGAAAATACTGACAAGCCAGTCAGAGCTCAGTCCAAACCCAGAGGATCATTTGCACCAGCAGCTTGGGGGATGGACACCTTCTTACAGGTTAAGGCTGCAATGGTGACGTGGCCAATCCTTTCTGGGAGCTCAGGGTGTCAGAATTACAGACACGAGAGTCTTCCCAGACTACAAGCATGGCAGGCATGAACAGTGAGGAGAACAAGTCTAAGGGAGGTAGAGAAGTGAATGCCCACCCGCCAGAGTCTAGGTCTGAGTCCTGCAACTGCAGTCCAAGGCCCCACCCACCAGTAACTAGAGCGGAATACAACTCAAGTCAGGATCTTAGCAACATAAACCCAACAAGGGCCATCAAAGGAGGCGTTGGCCCCAAGCTGAAGACAGACAGGAGGCTCCCCACGCCAACCCTGAGGCCTCTGTGCCCGGCTTGCCCCCAGGTGTCAACTGCTTCTGTTACTGGTCAGAAGTGACATGGGAATCACCATAAGCCTGGCTCTTGGGGACGAGGGGTGGGGGCACTCACTCCATGTAGTATCCTGCATATCCTAGCTGGGCCAGACTGCACTAACAAAACAAAATGAAGGATACATTTTTCTCCACCCAAATTTAGATGTATGAGTCCTACACCTGCTGTGTCAGAGAACAAACCACCTACCTTTGGTTCCCGTGGGGAAAACGGCTGCGCTCACAGCTATGTGACCTTTGAGGACATATGTGAAGCATTCCTACCAGAGAGAGAAAAAAAAAAACTGAAACCCCAGAAGGTAGCTACAGGAGACAGGTTGAAACCCTGCAAGTCCTCCAGCACTTCAGAACCCCTTGCCTGCTAGTGTCTAGCAATACTACAGAGACCATCAAAGTGATTTCAAAAACAAAAACACCACCTTAACGGCCCAGTCTCAGACCAATCTGCCAGAAAAATCATAAAATCAAACTTAAAGCAGCAGGAGAAAGACCTGGCCTTCCCCTGAAGCATCTGACACAGCAGGTCCAAGCAGGGTCCAGAGCCCTGGCAGGGATCTCTCCACCTCAGTTCTACGCTGCCTTCCTAACCGGTCAAAGCAGAAACGGAACAGTGTCCACCGTTCCACAAAGCCCTTGCGAGGGGAGCCGTAAACAGGAATGCTGACCTTGAGAAAATAAGAGGTGGCTTTCAGAATCGTGACATTGCTGATACCCTCCCCAAAAGAGAAGGCCAGAGCTGTCTGAAGCTGTACTTGACTGCTTTGACCTTAGCAGCATGCTTTCAAATTCCCTCCAAATGTCTTACCTGCCAATAATTACACAGATCTCATAAAGCCAATAAGCCTGACTCCACAAATATGAGCGCTTCACTACCCACTTATAATTTTCATTTATTTATGCAGCCCCTTTGATAAATGCGATGTGTTTTTAGGAAGGCGGAGGCCTGGAGCTTCTCCTTCACATCACCTTCTCGTAGGCCGTAGGGGTCCCAAAGTGCATGGTCCGGGTCACATCTGTGGTTCCGTCCCTTTCAAAAGTAGAAGGAAAAAGAAAGTTTTTTCAGTCAAAGCAAGCTTTTCTCAACCGCGAAACAGATGGGCACATGGAGAAACCATACACACAGCACTGACAAGAACAGCACAGGAAAAACCCACCTTGAAAAACCACTTAGCCTGAAAGGTTAAGCAGGCATCATCTGAATCACAGCCCGACTCCTAGACATACCCCAGGAGAACCGGAAAGGTGTGCCTGTACAAACACTCATACACGGGTTGTCTGCGCAATGGCTGAACAACCTTACAGATACATAAAAAGCTGAGGCTATACTTTGAGTGGGTGAATTACATCTCAATAAAATTGTTATAAAAAAAAATAAGAGGGGCTGGAGAGATGGCTCAGTGGCTAAGAGCACTGTCTGCTCTTCCAGAGGCCCTGAGTTCAATTCCCAGCAACCACATGGTGGCTCCACACCATCTGTAAAGAGATCTGGCGCCCTCCTCTGGCGTGTGGGTATAAATGGAGGCAGAAAGTTGTATATATAATAAATAAATCTTTAAAAAAAAAAAGAAAGAAAAAATAAGACAAAGTGTGAAGGCAAAATTGGCTTGCTAGAGTAGGAAGCAAATGGACCCTGACAGACACTATTCTTGCTCATACAGTGAGGCACTCCATGAGACAGCCATCACCGGGTTATGACAAAGACCAAGTACACAGACGCTTGTAGCAAGAAAGCCAAAATCCATTTCCTTCTACTGGAGAGCAAAGAGATTATTGAACCGAGACCCTAAAACTGCCCAGAGGCATCTCTTAGCACACACTAGCTCACATTAACCACACCAAAAACATAATTTCCAGAATCTTCTCATAAAATTCAGAAAAGGCAGGAATTTCTGCTATGACAAAAGGATCCCAACATGTCCCAAGACCAGTCGCAGTCCCCCGGAACTGGCTTGCAGCTGCGGTGGGGAAAGGCCTTTCTAAGCACACAGTGCAGTGTCTACTCTGGCTGCTCTCTCTCTTGGGTTTCAGCAATGAGATGCGAGCAAAGTTCAGCTTTCTTCTGGGAAAAAGAAAAAATGCTGAAGAGGATGGCTGTAAAGGTGGCCAGACAAGTTTAGAGTTGGAGGGGCAGGTCCCCTTTTCACAGTCTTACATTCAGAATTAGCCTTCCTTCCTCAGGCCCTTCCAAGACTACTCCGAGCAGGAGCTGGCAGGCCGCTCTCTGGAGTGGAGCAGAAAACTCCACAATCGCTCCCAAGGCTCATGTTAGTCCATGTGCTGATTTCATAACCTACCAAGTTATAGCCAAGGACTGCATAGTATAATGATCCTTCATAGAAACAGCCACAACTGGGCTTTCTCAATGAGAGGTCACAAAACAAAGAAACACAACAGAACCCATCCATCAGTGACCAGCGAGGGATGGGGGAGCAGCTGGGTGCGCTCAGCTAGAGCACAGCTTGTCCACCTCCTCAAAATCTGGCCTTGAACTGAGGAACTGAGTCTCAAGTTTGACAGCAGCCTTGGTTTACTTACTTGTATTGAGCACCCGAGTCAATGAGGTACACCTCATCCAGGGACAGGGTCCTGTTTGTCTCAGGAACAGGCCTAATAATCAAAAAATTAGTTATTCCAAAAACCTAATCACTTGGTAAACCTGAGAGGGTATGAACATTGTAAGCTACTCTTTCTTTTTCTTTTTTTCTCTCTCTTTTTTTTTGGTGTTTAAAGAGGAACAGAAGAAGAAACAGTTGTATTTATGTCTAGAACAATAAGTGAGAGATGACTTTAAAAGAACAATCAATAGAACCCATGTGACTGCAATCCTCAGAAAGTTGAGGCAGGAGGACTATAAATTAAGACAAGCCTGAGCTACAGTGAGGCCCTACCTCAAACAACAAACAAACAGACAACATACAAAACCTGACAGAGGAAGCAATGAGTTTAAGCTTGGGTTCCAGGGATGGGAAGGAAGCAAGAGCCAAGGTCCATGAGGGGCTCACTACTTACTCTTAGGACTCCATACCCTGCCCAGGAATCTCGTTGCTAAGAGACCCTACCTTCCCCTGAGAGGAAAGAAGCGGGTGGGGAAACTTCTACACTCTTCAAAGATCAGGAGGTTCTTTGTGAAAAGTGACCCAGACAGGACCACTGTGCTGGGAAACATCCAAAGAAAAGACAGCATTCTGGGCTCCCACTCTGCAGGCAGCACCAATCCCTTTCCAGCAATAACAAGATAAGCAGACACCAGCCCAGTCTCTAGGCAGACATCTAACAGCCTGCAATGAAGAAACACTGGAATAGGAGCAAATGGTTTTGAAATTTGTATTACTCTAATCATATGGGGGAAAAAAATCCACCATGAAATTCATCGTTTCAGTCAAAGTGAAATCCCTTTGGTATCTGGAGCTGGAGCGTTCGGTGAGAGAGTGGTCGTCACATCTGCGAGGATCTCCCATACTCCCACACACAGCTTTGAACTCTATCCCAAGACTAACAGCTCTAAAACAATCATTTAAAAGGGAGAAGAGTCTAACCCAGCTAGAGCCCAGAGCCCTTCCTTTACTGTACATGAAGACAGAGGAGAACGGGTGCCAAATGCCCTACACAGAGCGAAAGCACTGAGCTGGGTAAGCTGATGTCCACACCTAACTACATTTCCTACATCACCAGCAGGGCCCAGATCCGGAGTACAGCAATGCCCCTGTCTCAAGAGTTCAGGGAGGCTCAGCTCTGTGGGTCCATGGACTCTCACAGATCATATGCTAGAGAGGAACAGCGAAAGAAAGAAAGAAAGAAAGAAAGAAAGAAAGAAAGAAAGAAAGAAAGAAAGAAAGAAAGAAAGAAAGAAAGAAAGAAAGAAAGAAAGACGAGCCTGGGATGTTGGCTTCAAGGCCAGAGTCAGGGAAAGATGGCTCTGCTCCCCAGCATCTCATGACCCACAACAGGCTGGCCCCACAGTTAGCAGTGCACTTTGGACGTTGGCTGTGGTGATCACAGAGGATAGACAAGAACATCAACAAGCCTGCTGTTACCAGAAAAGAAGCTCAAGAATTCAGTCAAAATACAAGGGTTATAGAGATGATTTCTGAGCCTCAGAATGGAAATCTGGTTAGGTGTGGTAGCTCATCCCTGTCATCTCAAGCTGATGCAGGAGGATCACCATGAGGTGGAGGGCAGCCTAGACTATATAAAAGTTCTAGACCAGCCTGAGCTATAGGGTGAGAACGTATCTCAGAAACTGTTAACAATAACAGCAAACAAGTAAGAGGAAACAAGAAAAGGCAGAGGCTTGAGGACTCGGGAAACATGGCCTCTGGGATCTTATCTCCCCTCCTTCAGCCTCCACACAGCGGTGGGCACGAGCTTCCCCTGCTCCGGCTGCTGTGCAAAGCCAGGCCTGTGCTCCTGCCCGTCTGCATGCCTTACGCATAGTGAATGATGGCGCCGTTGGGTCCCGTACTGGAGATGGTTGGGAAGCTCAGGTCCACAAAGTCAGCCTGTTGCCTGGAGCAGACACAGAGCAGGGTCACTCAAGGCTTTCACGGTGCTCATCCAGCACATGGTCCACGGGTCTTCTCCACAAATACTCACCTTCGAAATTCCTCGGCTTTGTCAGCAGCTGAGATCTCAGTTACACCACCTTTGGGAACCTACAAGAAAGCGTGCTTATGACTCATCACTGAGGGAGCCCGTGCTTCAGTCATGGGAAGAGCATACATTCGATGCTTGGCTTTTCCTCAATTCCCACGCCCCAAAGGCCCACGCTTCAGGATATACTGTGTCTCCTCTCTAATAAGGAGAAAACATTGGCAGGCTCTTGAGAAAGCTATCTAAAGAAGAGTTCCTAGTTAACTTCCCCCTGAACTATTTTGTCACAGCATTATATCCCCAAATCTCCCAAAATGCCATACATCTAAATTTAAAATCTCAAAAGCATCACCTACTAAGCAACTATCCTAAAGCCAATTATCCCAGAGGAAGAAAAAGGATAAATGCAAAGATACTATAGGTTATAACAATAAAACCAAGAAGAATACATAAGTAAAACAATCTAGCACTGGATCAAAGCAGGCGCCACGTGGAGTTTTTCTTAAGACAGCAAAGCACACAGACAATGCTCACACTACATGGTTCTAAGAGGAAAATATACAAAACACAAAAATCTATCTGTATACTACAAGAAAAACAAAAAAATGATTTCCAAAGAAGACTAGCTGGCAGCATGGAAGAACTCAGTAGAATCCCTGCTGATGACTAGGGGCCATACGGAGGAAAACGATCACACTAGGACTCAGTAGAGTCCCTGCTGATGACTAGGGGCCATACGGAGGAAAACGGTCACACTAGAACTCAGTAGAGTCCCTGCTGATGACTAGGGGCCATACGGAGGAAAACGGCCACACTAGGAGAACTCAGTAGAGTCCCTGCTGATGACTAGGGGCCGTACGGAGGAAAACGGTCACACTAGGACTCAGTAGAGTCCCTGCTGATGACTAGGGGCCGTACGGAGGAAAACGGTCACACTAGAACTCAGTAGAGTCCCTGCTGATGACTAGGGGCCATACGGAGGAAAACGGTCACACTAGGACTCACTCAAGTCCCTGCTGATGACTAGGGGCCGTACGGAGGAAAACGGTCACACTAGAACTCAGTCGAGTCCCTGCTGATGACTAGGGGCCATACGGAGGAAAACGGTCACACTAGAACTCAGTCGAGTCCCTGCTGATGACTAGGGGCCGTACGGAGGAAAACGGTCACACTAGAACTCAGTAGAGTCCCTGTTGATGACTAGGGGCCGTACAGAGGAAAGCAGTCACACTAGGACTCAGTACAGTCCCTGTTGCAGGTCTACTGGCTCCTGTCATTCTCTGGAGCATGGTGCTGTTTAACAATAGTGCTAAGAAACCAACCTTTTCTCAGCTCCATGTATGGTTGGGCAAGAAATTAATGGCAGGAGTCAATTTAATATAAAAAGTTTCATGGCTTAAAGTTCAAAATGTACACACTAAGACAGCTTACGCCCAGTATAAGTAGGTGGCCTGTAATTCAGGAAAGGCTACTTTTCCTCCCAGTGAAATTCCACTTAATTATCACTCTCTACACAAAGGAGCTGCCCTCTACAACACCACAGTGGTGGAATTCTTTCTTTTTCACAGAATTTGTCAACATTGTGCATGCACAAAGTTACAGAACACAGTGCCAAGGAGAACACTAAAGCCAACTAAAGCCTTCAGCCACAAGAGCCAAGGGAGGTAACGGTTGTTATCAAGGAGTGTTGATATCTAGGAGTGTTCTAGAACCACGTGTTCAACAAGGACAAAAACCAACCTCTTTCTCCAGCCAGTTGAAGAGTTCACAGAGGGCAACGGCATCCTTAATCTGCGTGAACAACGGAGAGTCAGTGATCAGACTCAGAGCCCAGTCCTGTGGCCACCCTCCCAGGACTGCGTCCCAGAGCCAAACAATCCAGGGGCACTCAGGTTCCCAGAAGCCCTCTACAGGAAGCCTTTCCCACTACTGGGAGAGAAAAACTGAGGCACAGTCAGATGTGGCCATACCTGAGCACGCGGGCAGCTCCTCTAACCAGTGAATTCCACCCTGCATGGGCCAGGAGCGATGAGCTGTGGCCAGCCTCCACCAACCTCAGATCTCGCTTCCTTGACCTGGCTTCACATAAACTGTTCCTTTCTCAATACACAACTGCCTCACTACCCATACTATCATCAAGGACTCCTCACAGTGTGTGTGTGTGTGTGTGTGTGTGTGTGTGTGTGTGTGTGTGTGCGCACGCACATGTATGCATTGTGTGTTTAACATTTATAGATTTTTTGCTTCGTGTATGGCTATGCACCATGTGTGCCTAGTGCCCAGAGTCGAAAAGAGTGTCAGAACCCCTGGAAATGCAATTACTGACAGTTATGGGGATGACATGTAGGAATCAATCCTAGGCCCTCCAAAAGAGCAGTCAGTGCTCTTAGCCACTGAACCATCTCTTCATCCTCCTTCCTTTGCATTTTGTATTACACTTCATAAAAAGTTAACACATCCAATTTTATTGTTTTTGTTTTTTGAGACAGAGTCCACCGTACACCTGATACTGGCGTCAAATTCATAATCCTCATTACAGGCCTGCATGCCCAACATAATAGTTTATTTCATTCTCCCACTGACTCTGGAAGACCAGAAGGACAGAGGTCCAGAGAGATTCTGAACCTGTGCCAGGCCCGGGACCTCACAGATGAGGAGGGAGCAGGACCCTTCTGACCACCCCATCCTATTTCCTGGACCAGCTGCTCTACTCACATGAGCCCGCCTCATGCCTTCCGACTCAGTGGGGTTCTTCACAGCTTTGGCAATGCAAATGGGTGTATAAGGCATACAGCAGCGACGATCCTAGGGCACAGCACAGGAAGATGAGAAACAGTCTGCTCAACAGCCACAACAGCACACACTTGGAGGCAAATCATCTGAAGAGCTCCACTCTGGACCCGGCAGCTGTCCTCTGGATCCTGGAGGCCTGCCACTTTGGTTGATGCCCTGAGCATGCTCAACACAGCTTGAGCTCACCCAAAATAAGTTAAATACATCAAATGGGGCATCTTCCTCCACTCCTGGCTCTTTGCGGCTGCCAGCCTGTCACAGCAGAGGACTGCTGTCCAAGCCTCGTAGCTCTGGCTGGAGCTCACTGTCCTCTCAGAGCTGGGGAAAGGACCCATGTTGTTTTGGGGGTGGAGAGGGCATCTGCAAAAGGACTCCTGATCTCCCGCTCATCACTGCTTACTCTCAGCTTGCACATTTTGCCCACACCACCGTCCTCACGCACACCTCAGGAAACGGACGTTCAGCTCTGAGGACAGAGACACCGTGGCGCAGTGGCAGGCCTCCTGATGACAGATCTGCCAAGAGAGCCCACGGCTGAGCTTGCCCAAGCCCTCTTATCTATCAAGGGTCCAGGGCCCAACAGGAGAATGAGCAGCTGAAGGGGTGTGGGGGCCCGTCCTGCTCCAGATTCTAAACAAAGTGAAACAACAGGTCCTGATCGGTCCCCAGCAGGGGCTCAGTGAAGGGCAGGGCTGCCACGACCAGGTGTTGTTCTTAAGACAAATCCTCCACTCCCCAGCCTCTCTGGGCCTTGAGTCTGTATCTAAAACATAGGGAAAGAAAAGAGGTGTGTGCTGGGAAGTGTACCCCAAAATTCAGGTTCCTATGCTGCCTTCACCCTGGCCACTTACCACCTGCACACCTCACTCGTTCTGTACTTTATGTGAAAGAATTTTCACGATAGCATCGTCTGCACTACTTAGAGCTTTTCCCCAGTTACAGTAACTGCTGAGAACACAGCTATATTTAAGTAAGCCTAAGTACCAATGTGTGCCTAAGTACCTAAGATCACCTTTCACGCCACACCCTGGACGAGTTTAAAGGGCCTTGCACATTCCACGCGAGGCTCCAGCTCTGGGCTCCAGCTGTGCATGACATCAGAACCACAAAGGGGCCACCATGTTGAGCCGGGCCTGAACAAGGCCACTTACCTTGGGGATGGCGTCGCTGACAGCATAGCTGGCTTTGTCACTGATCCACACTTTCTCCCGTGGGGAGAGATCAGAACACAGGGTCCTGAGCTCACTCAGGATGGACTTGTAAGGAAGCACCTGGATTTTATATTCGGCCTCCAGGCCCACGTCAAGGAGCAGGTGATGCTTCACAGCAGGCGCATCGATGCGGTCCCCATCAATGAAGAGCCTGCCGGGGCCAGGGGCGGACCACAGACAAGGGCCACACATGAGAAGGTGAACAGACACTAGGCTCACAGCAAACTCAACACCAAACAGCTTCTCCTCTTTCTCCGCTGCCTCCCCAAACCCTGCTATCCCATCTGCCCTTCCTGTCCCTGTAAATGCTGTCATCATCCATCCAACTCTCTAGGCCAGCAACTGGTCCACGGCGTTGATGTCCCTTCTCCGCACTCTGCACCTGCATTAACTCCTGAGACCTCCAGCCTCCGCATCACATCTGTACAGCTGTCTGCAGCCTTGCCCATCACCACCTCTCAGCCTGCAGAGGCCATCCTATTCTACAGCTACCCCGTGCTTCCTGCTCATCTTCTGCCCCTACTTTACACAGGGACCAGCTGAACGACTCCACGTCCCCACACACTGCTCCTTGCCACGGCCTCTCAATACCGCTCCCTCTGTGTGTCCCTCTTATTGTCCAATCCTCCTCACCCCAACATTCGCCAAGACAGCTCACCTACCCTTCATTTTCGATTCAATATAATTTTGCCAGCCATCCCCTCTTACACGTCTAAGCTGGGCTCTTCATAGGCATTTCTATCGGCTCCTAAAGGGCCGGTCCCATTTATGCGCCTGAGTCCTTCAAGAAAAGGAAAGCTCACCTTCTCAACTATAACCCAGGACCCTGCCACTCACAATAGCACCTAACACCAGCCCCTGACACAGTTTGCATCCAATAAATGGGATGCCCAAATCTGAGCAAGGTACAATGATACATGTGTAAGAATGTTTTAATGAAGCCCACTATTTTAAACAATTAAGTAAAAAAGAAAATAGGTAAGTATGGTTTTGTGGTTGTTGGTTGCTATTGTTGCTGGCTGGTTAGTTGGTTGGTGGGTGGGTTTTTTGGGACAGGGTCTCACTTTGTAGCCTGGGCAGTCCTGGGAATATGTAAACGACGATGACCTCAAACTCAGAGCCTCTGCCTCCCAAGAACTGGAATTAAAGATGTGGGCCAGCATGCCTGGTCCTGCCCTAGCTGTTTTAGCTCTTACCTGGCACAGCCCACTATCCGAGACGTGCATCTAACCTGAGGGACTACTGTACACACAGACTGCCGATTGCCAGTGGCAAGTATCTGGGGGCCCAGCCCTCTGCAGGAGGCACCACTCCCTGGGCAGTGGTCCTGTGCAGTGTAAGAAAGCCAGCTAAGCAAGAGCCTACCTCAAGCTCCTTCCTGAGTCCCTGCCCTGACTCCCCTCAATGATGGGCTGTGCCATGCAAGTAGAAGGCAGTAAATCCTTTCCTCCCAAGTAACTTTGGGCCAGTGCTTCAGCACAAGAGAGAAGAACTAGAACCCCATTCAGTAGAAAAGCAATGCCAGGAAGCCTACAAGCAGTGCTCTGAAGAGATAGACTGACAAGTCAACAGAGTAAAGCACAAGGGTTTCCCGTATCCTCGCTGACTCAGAATAACTGGGGTCAAGAACTGCACAGCTGAGTCTACACAGCTCCCTCTGCCTTCCAGAAAACCTGAGATCAAACATGGCCTGGGGAGATAGTGCAACAGGAACCTCTCAAAGAGCCTCATGCGGCTTTGTTCTGCAGCCTCATCTACTCACTTCTCAGTCTCCTTCACTATAAATACTTTGTGGATTCCAAGACATTTGGAGGTTCAGAGGGAAGGCAGGATAAAAACAAACACCTGTTAAGGCAGGCCAGGGTGAAGGGAGCTCCAGAGAAAGGAATCGCACTGCCATGACAGTGGGGTGACGAACAGAAGGCGGAGCCTGGGGAGGATGCTCAGGTGGGAGTCGGACACTTACATGATGGTCTCTAGTCCTACAATCGCATAGGAGAAAAAGACTGGATTGTGCTCCACGTCTGACCCTCGGAGATTGAACAGCCCTAAAAAGGAAAGCATTTTCTTAAGAATGGTTTTGGTCAGCTGTCTAGCTCCCAGGTCAAGCTTAGCAGGTAGCTTTTGGGGAAAGGAAGAGTTTCTGCTTAGAATGTGGCTATCAAAGGATCCCACATCTCTCAACAAGACTGGGCTGCAACTGCTGGAGCCTGCCACCTGATGGCACCAGAACTGTTCTCTAGTTGGCCACATGGCAAGACAGAGGAGAAAGTAGGATCAAAAACCATGAGCAGTGTTCTCCCAAAGCGCCGAAATAGCTAACCGAGTTGTTGGGACCTGCCAAGCTCAGCTCTGCTGCATACAAACTCTGGCAAGTCCCCCCTCCCAAAATAAAACCAGGATACAAGCATTCTCTCTATTCCAAGGCAAATGACCTAGAACAGAAAACTGAAATGGGAGGGAAGGGGGTGCTCCACTGAGCAGAGGACCCAGGGATGTAGAGCTTCGCATTAGAGGCAGAGGAAAAGCAGTGAGTCACAAGCCTGTAGCTTAGCTACAGCGAGCTGTTCCCAGGCTGGGCGGAGGACCTGCCTTGAGCCAGGGCCAGAGTCTGATGAGGTCACAGCACATTTGAGAAGCCTGATAGACAAGTACACAGTACAGCTCTGGTCCTGGCTGCCAGCTCTAAAGCTTGCTCTCAGGAAGGTAAGAGAGCAAAAAGGGCCAAGTACAAAATGTTGCTACCTCCATTTTAAAATAATCATTTCTCAGCCGGGCGATGGTGGTGCACGCCTTTAATCCCAGCACTTGGGAGGCACAGGCAGGTGGATCTCTGTGAGTTCGAGGCCAATCTAGTCTACAAGAGCTAGTTCCAGAAAACGCTCCAAAGCTACAGAGAAACCCTTTCTCAAAAAAAATAAAATAAAAAATAAAAAAAACATTTCTCAAAGCAAAGTAGAAAGGCATCTATTTACCTCTCATACTGACTCCTTTTTGATTTTTTAGTTTTTGGAGACAAGGTCTCTCTGCACAGCCCTGGCTGATGTGGAACTTGCTATGTAGACCAGGCTGGCCTCAATCTCACAGAGGTTCACTTGCCTCTACCTCCCAAGTGCACCACCAAACTGGGCTTACCAGCTCCTTTTTAAATGAAGGTACTTGGAGCTGCTGAGGTGTGAGAGGATGGATGGGTCGAAAGTCCTCCCACACAGTCACCCTTAAACTCACAAGACTATCCCTAAAAAGTAACCAGAAATACAAGGCGAAATGATCAAAAACTAAGACATAACGTATGAGCCACGATCGTGATGGAAGGATCATAATAAATTACAGAGAAACTGGAAATAGCCCAAAGGCCCTCCATATGGAAACTGTTAGGCAGACTGTCGTATAACCATTTGATGGATTTTTAAAGCTTAAATTACGATTATGTTTGTTCCTAGCATACTGACACATTTAGAACACCAGGCTGAATGACAGACACATAGAAACATCAACAATGGTTGTCACTAGGTAACAGGATCATGAGTGATTTTGGCTTTCTTCCACCCTCTGTAGTTTGCAGGTTTCCATAATGGGATGTGTTTTTCTTAAATTGAAGGGGAGAAACCGTGTGTGTGTGTGTGTGTGTGTGTGTGTGTGTGTGTGTGTATTTCCTCTGGCGCTGGGTTAATTAGAGACAGCAATCACTGACATCTGATAAAGTCTGACAGACTGAAGAGGCAGGGCATGTGGAGTGGGCTTTCTTCCTCCAGTGGGAAGACGCACAGGGGCCTCTTCCAAGCTTCCCTGAATCAAATCCAGTCAAAATGAGACAGGAGGGAGCATTTCCATCAGATTCCTTCAGATTCTGAACAATTACCCGGGACAGGAGGGGGGGAGCTCTGAAGACTAAGGGAAAGGGCCTTGAGAAGAATTTTCAGTTCTTGAGTTTTCTGAGGTAAAAAATTTACTAGAAGTTTCTTTCTCTGAATACATTAGGGAACTACCTAAGCATAAAGAAAGAACAACACAGGAAACGTTCAGAAGAAATTCTTCCTCAGAGACCACAATCCTAAGAGATGGGCCAGAGGTAGGCACACACCTGGATTCACCACAGCCCCTGGCTGTGGACTGCTGGTTGTGGCGTCTGTGATCCCCTGCCCACCTCACGGTGATGCATTCTCCACTGGCTAACTGGCATCTGCTCTCTCATTTGGAGACACAGTCTCTTACAAATTCCCTCACCATTCAGAAAGCACACAGATTCCCAGAGGCCCAGGGACGAGATCAGGTAACTCCCAAGCACTGAAACCAGAGAACTCACATGCAATCTCATCTAGGGCAGTGACCACAAACCACACGATGTTCCTCTCGGCCATTTTCAACCGAAGGTCTGCAACCTTCTCCTTCCAGGAGATGCCTGCAAGAAACAAATACGCTGTGGCTCCAGCTGAGATCCCGTGAAGACGGAGGCCACAGAGAGGGCCTGTGCCAGACACTTAGGCAGTACCATTCTTACAGCGAGCATGCGACCTGCACAGCAGGCAGCCGAGATTGAATCCACAGAAGAGAAATAAATGCCTCTGCAAAGCGCCTTGCCTATTGTGAGCCCTGACTGCCTCCCCGGTACAGTGTGTGTCCCACGGCATCTGTGAAGCACCTACACTTGCCAAGCAAAGGTATCTACCGGGGGTCCTGCTGCTCAATGCAGTTATGGCTCTGAAAAGACCCAGGCCTTACTCTCTTTGGACTTAGGAGCTACAAGGTGATGCATGCAGGTAGATCAACAATTAAGTGCTCTACTTTTCAATGCTGGTCTACTGAGCTATAGGAATACATACAAATCTCTCCGGCACTGAGATCTTGCCTGTGGAACTCACTTTACATTTCTTCGGCCCTGAGACTTGGTGCTATGACCAAAGAGCCACCTGCAACCTAACTCACTGTGGATATAACTTCCAAATTATACTGGCCCAGTTAGGCACAGCCAAGGCCTTCCTGCTGCCCCCAGAATGCAATGTGGCACCAGAGGACGTCAGCATGGTAGCATCTGTAACTTGGCTCCTCACTAGCTCCCTATGAAGAGCATGGACACACCTGTGTGGTACCCAGCAGTGTCCTGCCCATAGCAGGCACGCAATTGTTTGCAAAACAGAAACTTTGGCAGCATATCTGAGATCTCTTCTCCTACAGTAATAGGCCAGAGGCTCTGTTTCAGTTAATAAACAATTTTAACCGTGCTGATGGAAAATATTAAGCTGACCGTGGGTCACTCACTGTACCCATCCTCCCCAATAAACCACACCCAGTGAGGGTGTCCCGCAGGAAAGCAAGCCTGGGGCTGCCCAGAACCAACGGCTGCTTTGAAGATTAGCCCAGGAATGCTGTTTAAAACTTGGCCCGGTGTCTGAGCAGTGATACTTTCTTCCCAGGACCCCTCTGGCAATCTGCCTACATTCCAGATGTCCCCCGTCCACCTCCCTGTTTCTACTGCAGGGCTCCCTCCCCTGCAGCCCCACCTCCAGCCTTCTCCCTCTGTCCTTCATGTCCCAACCAATCCACACTGCCTTCTCCTAAACAGGTTCACAGACTACACGGCTCCCCACTGCCGCGGGCCAAGGAAACAAGCACATCTAAGCTTCACAGCATAGGTACAGATAGTGAGGCCGCAAGGCCACCCTGCAAACGCCAGCACGGAGGAAAAGCAGCTGGCGTCACTAGATGCTGCTCCCGGTACCAGACCCAGAAGAGTGGCAGTGGGCAGCCATGGAAAAGCTTCAGTCACCTCCCGGGTCCTACAAAGACGCCCAGAGGAGCACTGCAAAGACGGGCTAACCAGACAAGCAGGTGTGCATGCGGCAGGCAGCAAAGCCCCAGCCTTGTCAATGGCCCTCTCCACCGGGTGAGGCACGATACTGTGCTCACGCTAAAGGCCCGTGCGAGAGACATGACTACATACATGTGGCCTACCAACTCCATGATGACAGGGTCTTAATATGACCTTTGACAGGATGGGTTGGCAAGCCAGGGTCTCAGGGTCACAGTTATAGCTCTGACCTGTATAATCCAGGCCCAGTGTGAGCAGGGGCTTGCAAGGGCGCTCTGGCCGGTCTGTCCAGATTTTGTCCACAAGGTTCTCCTTCACAGGTACGAGGTGGTGACCAGCACTTCGAAGTACCTTGGCCATCTTCTTCCAGTAATCTGAAAAAAAACACATAGCCAGCCATGAAACAAGCACCTGTCTCTTCTAAGGCAAACAGCAGGGCCTTGGCCAGGCCCTTCTGGAAGACATTCCTGAGTGCCAGGCACGCAAAATGAAGAACTTTGCCACCCTGGCCTCCCCTGCCTCTGTCCCAGAAACGTCTGCCAGCTGAGTCTTGGTTGTAACAAGTCATATTGAGTCCCAAATGCCCCAGATCCAATGCAAAAAGGAGGACACAGAGAAGTCTAGAACCAGATCACTCACCTGTGGGAATAATGAGTGGGTCTACACCAACCCTGGATCCTTCTGGAAGCACACTCACCAGCCAGTCCTCCTGAGTTGGTGTGTCCTTCAAACCTAGGAGGACAGAACTGCTAAGTGTCTCTCTTCACCTCCAAGGCCAAGACCAAAGAGCAAAGCCCCTGCCCACAGACAGCCTCTGATGAAAGGACCGAGCCTAAGTCTTGGCCACAAAGAAATCTTTCTGAGGGAAGATCCTAAGAGGAATGGACACACAGGAGCCCGCTGCAGCCCTGGAACTCCCAAGCACAACAGTGGACGGCCTCTCACTTCTACAACACTGTGATAAGGAACTAAACCATTCCAGAAAGAAACAGAATTATTTCAATAAGCCAGTGTTTCTGCAATCAAACAATATCTGGGGATACAGTTTTTTGAGCGCCCAGGAGGGATAAGGATCCCTCCGTGCCATGCAGCTGACATAATACCACTTTAACAGGCAGACAGGATTCGCTCTTCTGCTGCTCTGACCCCTCAGTGCTACCACACCTTACAGCCGTAGCTCAGGGAGCCCAGAGTCAGTTTGCTGTCAGCAAAATGAACCTGGGATCCCTCAACAGTGAGCATGCACTAGTGTGCACACAGAGGCACACGCACACAGAGGCACACGCACACATGCACACAGAGGCACACACCCATGCACACAGAGGCACACACCCATGCACACAGAGGCACATGCACACAGAGGCACACCACTTTTTGGTTTTCCTTGGCTTTTCAAAGGATTGGAAATGTCAGAAAAAAAACATTAAGATCCTAGATGCCGGAAGCACTCCACCCCTGCCCAGACCGGGCCAATCACAAAGGCAGGTTAGTCAGTCTACTCGTCCACCCACCCATCTTCATGAGAGTCCAGTTGTTGTCCATTTGCTTGGCCGCTTGGAGAAAGTAGCGCCCGTCGGTCCACATGGCCGCATGCTCTTCTGTGATAATGGCTGTGCCTAGAGAAAAGCAGCAAGAAAAGACCAGCTCTGACCGCTGAGAATCTGTACAGAACATGGCAGTAGGCAGCCAGGAAAGCGAGGAACACCTGCTCTCACTGGGGCAGAGGGGTCCTAGACCCCAAGGCAACATCCGGGTAAGACAATGATGCCATGGCGAATGCGGGTCAGGCTCTGTGGGAGCAGTCATGAGGCCAGGACTACCAGGATGCTGGTCTCTGCACACTGTGGCCTGAGTCAAGGCTGGAACAGAGGACCATGCAGCCAATCTCATAACCAACAAGACTGGGTGGGAAAGGTTCTGCTCCAATGGAAACCCTCAGAGAGCTGCTGCACTTCCCCCAGAAGCAGCAACCCGGACCGTACATGTCCACGGTGACTCAGCAGGCAGCAGCAGAAAGTCCATGCCTCCCACTTCTTCACCCTCAGTTCCCACAGACCTGGCAGCCCTGGGAGCTTTCAGCAGAGGTGACGGCCAAAACCAACCCAGATGTGCCAACCAACACAAGCACTTAAGCCAAAGGAAGCAGAGGTGAACCACAAGTTGAGAGGGGCTCCCACCTCATCTAGTTTGTTTAAGGGATAGGAGCTCAAAGGGGAAATCACCCAAAAAGTCAAGAGTGAAACAGCTTTGGGAAAGTTAAGACCTAACACCAAGGGAGCTCGACATTATCCACTGCGATCTAATGCCACTGAACACGGAGACTCAGCAGTGGAGGACTTACTCAAAGAACTTCACAGGGCCAGGAAGCTAGAAGCTCGCAGTTCATGTTTGGGGCACTACCTAGGCAGCCATGCTCAGTTTAATTAATACTCTTTTCTGTGTGTATTGTCAGAAGCAGTACAAAGTTCAAAACTGCTCCTTATAGTAGAAGTTTGATTTGCTTTGTTTGAAAAAGCAAAGACACAGAAAAGAACAGATGGTCACTAAAAGGTGGCACTGAAGAGCAGGGAAATTGGAACCTACGCCAGTTACTCTGGGAGGGGAACAAAAGCAAAAACGGAAAATTCAGGAACTCACCTGCAGAGCCATCGAATCCAGAGACAAAAGCCCTCCGGCAGTCACAGGGCGCAATGTACTCACTCTGGAAAAAAAAAGGTGAGAGATGGACCTTGGCTGCTCATGCCGTGTGCTAAAGCTTGTGGGTATCACAAAGTGGGAGGGTTCTCGGTACCACTGCTCGTACAGCCAAAGGTACACATAGAAACCCAAACCAAACATCTTTTCAAAACTAGCCAGGCATGGTGGCACATACTTGTAATGCCAACACTGATGCAAAAGGATCTCAAGTTTGATGCCAGCCTGGGTTACACAGCAAACTCCTGTCTCAAAAACCAAAACAATAAAAGTTAACGCACACACTGTGAGAGACGGACTGAAGGCTACAGAGTTGTTGCCTTTGACTGCACAGCGCCCTTTGAGGAACAAAGCAAGTACAGAGAACTGGCTCAGAACTGCTTCCCTCAATAAGATCTTACAAACACTGATCGCTTTCTCCCTCCCTTGCCTCTGACATTTGGGCATCTGTTATTTTTCTGGAAAGTGGAGCTGCATTTCTGTTTTAATAAGTCACTCCTTGAACATCCTGTCTGTGTCCCCTCCGCGCGGTGGTATCAGTCTCCCACACAGGCCCGCCCCTTCCTGTCAGGCAATCAGAGGAAGCACTTCCTCTGATCCAAGGGGCTCCAGCAAAACCAGGCCCCTCTGCTGAGAATCCCCCTGCCTCTGTGAGGAAAGGGGATGGAAGGTACCGGGGGTGTGAGAAACCACCATGTGGCAGCCAGAGAAGCAGTGTTCATGTAACTGGCACAAAGTAAATAACAGAGGCAGGATTTGAACCTGGGCAGTCAGCCCCAGAACCTCAACTTTGAAGCCTATGCTAGGCTACCTTCTACCACACAGTATCTCTCATCCTCAGGACTCTCTAGGAACAGAGCAAAGACAAGCAAGAAAACAGAGCGTGATGGCTGATACTGTCACCTGATAGGCTCTAGAACCACCGAGCAGACAAACCTGGGCATGTGTGTGAGGGAGGACTAAGGTTAGGCTAATTACGGTAGACTGACCCACCCACCCTAACTGTTGGCGGCACCATTCCATAGGCTGGAGTCCCAGGCTGAATAAAAAGGGGCAAGTGTGCTCAACATCCACATTCATCTCTCTCTGCCTCCAGCTGCAGATGCAATGTGAGCAGCCGCCTCACGCTCCAGTGACCACGCCCTTCCTGCCACGGTGGAGTGTATTCTCAAGTCCTTCCTTAAGTAGCTGTATCTCTCTATAAACTGTGTTCCTATGGCCACATCTTTCCTGCCATGAAAGAGTGTATCAAGCCCTTCCTTCTGTAAGTAGCCTTTGTCAGGTATTTTTTGCAGCAAGACAACTAATATACTAAGGTTCAAAAAGACAGTCTGTCAGTAGCTCGCCCTCTGTCCGGCTGGTAGTGAGTAGACCAGAATCCAAGGTCAGCTCCGCTTGCGTCCAGAACTGAGTCTCCTTCCACCAGCAGCTGATTTTTCCCATGCTGAAGGACTTAGCACGGTAAACAATGTTGGGCATGCTAGCACACGCTTGCAATGTCAGACTGAAGAGGCTGAGGCAGGAGAATTATGAGTCACGAAACAGTCAGGCTTACATGAATGGCAGACCCCAGAGGGAGGGAAGGACCTTAGGATAGAGAACGGGGCCTCTGGCCAGAGCCCAGAGTCTTTGGGGACAGTGAGGACAACTTCAGAGAAATTACCCTGTTCCTCTCCTGCTGTCTGCCCTCTCACCAAAGCTGCTGTCACATTTTCTGGGACTCAGGGAGCTGCTCAAAGGACCTGCTGTGAGACGGGAAGCAGGAGCCACAGACCACACCCGGCCCAGCCCAGGTCCCAGCTCTGTGTCTCACCCAACTCCTCATCTCTGAAGTGTGTCATTCCCCTATCAAACTCAAAAGAGTACACACAGCCGACAAAGCATAGAGACCATCACTAGCCCTGCAGAGACAGAAGACATGGCAGAATCCTTATTCACTAACCCAGTGACTACAGGGTAAAAGGCTGTTAGAAGAGAGGCATGGGAGCACCCGGCCTCGTGACACAGGCCTCCATCAGATCTCAGGAGGTCGAGGCAGGAAGATCTTAAGTTCAAGGCCTGCCTGGACCACAGAGCAAGTCCAAGGATAGCAGTGGCATCTTAATTTAAAAAAAAAAATTAATTAAAAAAAGCCTGTAAAAAAGCAGTTACGGAGAAAGTGGCACCGGAGAGGACAAAAACAACATCTTTCCTAGGCCCACTGGGAAGGACAGACAGAATACAGGGTTAGCCTCAGCAGCCCCTGGAACCTACGCAAGTGCACAGAAGAACTGCTAGCCCATCTTAGGAAGCATCTGAGGAACCAGGGCAACAAAGCTAACAAATAACTCATCCTCTCAGCAAGGATGCTCTCCGCTGACATCATAGCTCCCTGGATGGAGCCCTCAGGCCCTGACAATGCTAAGGACTCTAGATCTCGCTCAGAGACATAGGGATCCAATGTGACCCCATTACTCTGTGGGCAAGCCTGGGGGTGAGGGAGTGCGCAGGAGACCACAGGTCCCATCCAGTCCCCACCAGAAAGGTGAGGGGGGGCAGATTTCTCCAGCAGATGTCTCGTCTGGGACCCAGACAAGGCCTGGGGCAAGAACCAGACATGACCTAAGTGGTCAACAAGCCAGAAGGACACGGCTAGCGGGGCTGGAAGCAGCATTACCTCACAATGAAGGCTTAGGAGGCCAGAGAGCAGAGTCCTGGCGTGTGCTCTGCCCAGAACAGGCTAAGGAAAAGACGCACAGAAGCAGACACAGCCGCTGGCTTGTCCTCCGGAATTTCCCACTGCTCTGCATTTCTCTTAACAGGACTCAGGCCCAAGCCTCATCATTTCCACCTGACCACTGCCCCAAAACCCACACTTCAAACACTCTGAGCATTTCAAGCACATGTACATTTTTAATATTAACACACCTTATTACCACTCTCCTTCAAATTCTCTAATGGCTGCCTGCCATGTTTAAGATCAAATGCAAATCCTAGTCCAGTCCCCAGGTTACCACCTGACCAAGCCCTGCTGTCCCCTGGGCTCCATAACCACCCCGGCCAGTGCCTTCTCATCAGCGCATTTGGGCTGAATGTCATCTCCACAGCGAGACTGCCTGAACCACCAAACAACACAGCCACCGGGTCACTCTGAACGCTCTGCGCAGAAGCAGCTTCTTCTCAGGGAAACTCTATACTTATGCTGCACTGGTCCTTCATGCCTCCCCCAGACTGCCCCTCAAGATCAGAGTGCTCACAGCTGTCCCTGCGCACAGAACAGGTACCATGCAGTGGGTCCCCAACCAACAGTGCAGAATGAACAGAGGAGCTTTCTCCCTCTGCCCAGGGAACCTTAGCCAGCTCTACAACAAGGAGGACGAGACCGTGAGCCAGGAAACAAAGGTCACCAGAGGAGCTAAAAACCAAGGAAGTGGGTCCTCCTGAAGCCTCCAGAAGTAACAGCCCTGCAGTTCACTGGAGACCTGGAGCCCTCCGGAGCGCTGGGGGAATGCATCTGTGCTTTTGATGTGTCCTAGCAAGGGCAGGAAACAGGAAGAGGGCTGGAGGGACTTCTCACAGCTGAGGCTTCCAACCCATGTGCTTATAGCACCGCAGGAGGCCAGCAGGCAGGCAGGACGGGTATCTTCTACACGGAGCAGCTGCTCACTCACGTTGCCACCACACTGGGCTGCAGGCCACACGACGCCCGCCTTCAGTATTCGGGGAAGCTAGAACCACGAGAGTTCATGAGAACTCCCCAATTTCTAGATGCTAGCGACTAACTCCAACAACATAAACAAAGCACACCTACAAACCACAGACAGAACCTTAGTCATCTCTCAAAACCCAGCTCCAGAAGCCTCTGACACAGCGCTTCCTTCCCGACTCCAGCTTGCAGCAGCCTCCCCCATCTGCGGGTCCTGAATGATGGAGACAGAGAACACTGGCTGAGGATTTGGCTCAGTCCCTATTTGCTGCCAATGACTGTATTAATTTCCTTCAAATACCACAGCAGGTCCAGAAGGAACCACCTCCCCCAGCTACAGAGGGAAAAAGCAAACTGAAGCTCACATGGCCAATTACTCCCTTCCACCAGAGGAATCGCCATTACAGATGGGGGAGGAAAGATTTGAACTCCAGCCTGACTCAAAAGCCCTCTCCAATTCTGAACTATGTATAATATGTACAGTACAAATGGGTCATAAACTCAGAAGGAACAAGGACTACAGATATGCCCCAGAGACCTCCACCTTCAATAACCACACAAACGACAACTCAAGCCTTTGACCAAGAGAGTCTTCGGTTTGTGTTGCTTTCATTGGTTAATAAAGAAACTGCCTTGGCCCTTTAATAGGACAGAAAATTAGGTAGGCGGAGTAGACAGACAGAATGCTGGGAGAAAGAACGAGTCAGTCAGTCGCCATGATTCTCCCACCCAACACAGACAAAGGTTAAGATCTTTCCTGGTAAGCCATACCTCGTGGGGCTACACAGATTATTAAAAAATGGGTTAATCGAGATGTGAGAGTTAGCCAATAAGAGGCTGGAACTAATGGGCCAGGCAACGTTCAAAAGAATACAGTTTCTGTGTAATTATTTCGAGTAAAGCTAGCCGTGCGGAGCTGGGCGGGAAGGCAGTCCACCGCAGCTCCTCCAACACCAGGGCAAGGAAAACTAATGCCCGAATGCCAAGACATCAAGACTAAAGTTACCGGAGCCCACATTGAAGCATCTCCCCCAGCCCCACCCTGCAGGCCTTCCTATAAGCATCGTATCTGGAACATGCCTCAGACAACATGAAATTCTCAAGAGAAGTGAAACTGAGTGTCTGGATGTCTATACACAGAAAACACCACGCGTTGTTGAGAACAGAGACATAAGCTCCCTACACCCAAACACTGAAGTACTCAATGCCCTGCCATTGGCCTTCTCTCCTAAATGGAACAAAGTGAACATGAGGAAGATGTAGAGCTGCCCAGAGACTAGCACTCCAGCCGCAGTGTAGATGGGTTCTAGAACTTCATCTCCCAGGTGCCCCTGCTACTGTCACATGATAGGAAGGGATGGCTGCGCCAAGAGCTAAAGATATGCTCTCTCCACACTCTTCCTCCCTCTGCTGGTTGGAAAGGGGGCACCTCAGAGGAAGGAGCCGTCAAGTCCCTCATCAACCGGGAGCTCTGTACTACAGAACAGAGCGGCACCAGGTCCCTGAAGCTGCGTGATGTGCTGACCACCACAGGCATGGGCTCAAATACACTAGTGGGGAAAATCACCACTCTGTCCCAGGATTAAATTAAGAGACAGAACAAAACAGGAGGCTGATTTCAGGAGGGATAGAAAAAATACAGAGTTTAGGAAAATCTGATTCGTGTCTTCCAGGAGAACCACACATGGCCAAACACTCACATTAGCAGATTCGCCCTGACAAAACATGGCCTTCTGACCAAGCCACACCAAAAAGCAGAACTCAGGACCTTTCAGATGAAAAGGATGAGGAATTGGGATTTCTGAAAGAAAGCCCTGGCCCCATTCAGAGACTGCCCTGACTTGAAGCAGGGGACGCCCGGGAATCCCAGCGTCTGCCTAAGACTGTGCATGAGAGCATCCAGATTACCACTGTGAAAGTCTCCTGGGCCTTGTTCCAGGATTACAGAGAACCCCTACGCCGACAGAGGACAGAGAGAGGCCGGCCACCATAGTGCCAAATCCTTGCACAATCATTGGTGTTATCTATTTCATCTCTGACGGGGGAGTACACAAAGTACACAAAGAACAGAATTCAAGATGGCCCTTCAGAGTTCGAAGGCCCTCCGGTCTCCACCCTAGGAGGAATTCCATCAACCTTGAATCAGGCTAAAGTGAAACAGTCAGGATCAAGAGCCACAGAGAACAAAGGCTCTCTATTGCTGAGGAGGCCGCTGAACAAGTCACAGTCCTCCCTTCCTGTCCTCAAAGTCCTGGCAAGGACCCAGAGCCCCATTCAGTGGAGTGACCCCAAGTGTACAGCCTCTCGCAGGAACTGAAGCGAGGAGCCTGGCTCTGCTGCCACCATCTTCATCACCCATGGAGCCCAACACCTGCAGATTCTCTCTGTCACCCACCTCCTGCTCACCCTTAAAGCATGCCCTGTTGTTTCTCCTCCCAATCTCTGTGCTCTCTACCCGGACTCTGGGATTCTACCTGGGTCTTCCTCCTCTAACCCATACTCAGTAACTCCCCTACTGGTCATGTTACTTTCTTGTTCCAAAATTCTTCCTAAAAATAAATAAATAAATAAAATGAATTCTTCCTGAGCGCTAACAGCCAGACATGGGTGTACACTGTAACCCTTGCAGGCAGCAGCATCAAGCACTCAAAGCTACCCTCCACTGCAACACCAAGTTTGAGACTAGCCTGGGCTATATGAGAATCTCAAAAAAAAAAAAAAAAGTAAACGCTCCTGACTATGGGAATCAAGGTTATGAACAGGAATGAATGACTGACCTAAATGTGCCCATGGTGAATGTCTCTGTCTCTCTCACTCTTTTCCCTCTCTACCTCTCTCCTTGCATCCAAATTCTAACTGCGCACAGTCCAATTAAATGTTCTTCTTCAAGGACGCCTTCCTGAATCCTCTGTCTTAAAGGTCTCTCACACCCGGAATGTGTTCCATACTTACACAAGCTTACGCCGTGAATGGCAGCAGCTTCCAGCGTCGTGTGGCTACTAAGCACTTAAAAAATTTGACTAAAAATTTAAGTATTTAATTTTATTTCGCTTTTATCAATTGCAATGTCATTTTTTTTTTCTGAGACAGTTTCTCTTCATGGTCTTGGCTGTCCTGGAACTCACTCTGTAGACCAGAATGGCCTCAAACTCACAAAGATCCACCTGTCTCTGCCTCCTGAGTGCTTGGATTAAATGTACCACTATCAGGCAAATTGCAATGAATTTTAAAACAGATAATCAATTATTAGATTCAATTATTAGGAAACCTTTAGATATGCTTAGAACAACTTGGATCTGTGAGTCTACTTTGTCAACTATAAATTTAAAGAAAGTACAGACCAAATACTCAAAACTATGTATTCAAATTGAGGTGTTTTATAAACTACCATATTTGAATGGCTCCTATAAAAAGTAATCTATACTCTTTATACTGATATATGAAAATGTTAATTCTTCCAATACACTGGAATAAATAATTTATTAATATTTTATTTCCTTACAGTGTGTCTACAGAGTTAAAATTACACACACCTCACAAATTTCTCCTGGGTGGTGCTGGCTAAACCCTTCCCCACGACACATGGGATT
The DNA here is from genome assembly GCF_037038515.1 of Microtus pennsylvanicus. Taxonomy (NCBI): domain Eukaryota; kingdom Metazoa; phylum Chordata; class Mammalia; order Rodentia; family Cricetidae; genus Microtus; species Microtus pennsylvanicus. The sequence goes on from NC_134583.1 coordinate 131,033,828, forward strand.
TTATATTTGATTTCCCATCTCTAATTGCGGCTCGTCTATTTCTTTACTCAAGGGGACTCTCGTTAGCTTCTACAATGCTGATGACCAAAACAGAAGTGGCTCACACAATGAAACCTGAAGATAAACCTGCTTTAAGCATTTGCTGACAATGGCCCTGTGACTCACATGTCACAGTCCCCTTTCTGCAGGCAAGAAAGGTCCCCTTTCTTCAGCTGACCGAAGTCTAACACTAGTGATTGGTTCAATGGCAAATCTGACATCCAAGCACTTGAACAGATAGTCCCTCAGGCCCACATGGGAGTCGCCTGCCTCTGCATTTGTCCAGTATCAGTCCCTGGGCAGGCAGGCAGAAACGGCAGACAGCTCAGCCTCCCCTACAAATTCCTGACAGGTAGCTAAGCTACAGCAACAGAAAAACAGCCAGTGCAAAGGGAAAAATGGCAGCGGCAGAGGGGTGGGAGGACGGGAGGACAGCGAGAGCCAGGGAAACAGCTGGCATAGCACCGCACCCTGTGATCCCAGCAGTCCAGAGGCTAAGCCAAGGGCTGAGGATCAGAGTTCAAGGCCAGGGACTAGGCAGACAGCTCAGCAGTTGAAAGTGCTGCTCCTTGCAAAGGACCTGAGTTCAATCCCAGTATCCACGTTGGGCAGATCACAACCATAACTACTTGTAACTTGAGCTCCTGGGGCGGGGTCCGACACCTCTGGCCTCTGTGGGTACCTGCACTCTTGTCCATACATCACACACACACACACACTAAAAAATAATAAAAAGTTAACTCGAGACTAGCCTGGGCTACATAGTGAGTTCCAGACCAGTTAAGGCTGTACAGTGAGACCTGACCTCAATAAAAAGAGGAAAAAAAGGAATATAAGTATTTAAGTTTATGAATTCTAGACAGCAACTTCCTCAATTAGTGACTAGCACTGAGCAATTGTCACTGACCTGACTTATTGTTTTGAGTTGCCACTATATGATGTGTTTTCCTGGGATTTGAGCCTCAGCCCTCAATAATGACATTCCAGTAAAAGCTGAAGGCTGAGTAAACCTGCATCAGCCTGTCCTCTGGGCAGTCTTACTACCATTCCCGGAGGGCATATTAGGCTACATCTAAAGTCAGAGGCAAAGGCATCTAAAATTCAATGAGTTTTGGGAAAAGACCAGCTTTGTGATAGTTTCTTGTGAACAGCACCCAGGACTAAAAACAGCAAGAAAAACTTGGGTTGGCTTAGCTGCAAGAGTGCTCTCTACAGATAGAACAGAGTATAGCCTAACACTGGGCTAAAGAAACAGAAACCCAGACAGACACACGGCTGCACACACAGCCTGAGCCAGGCCCAGACAGACACACGGCTGCACACACAGCCTGAGCCAGGCCCAGACAGACACACGGCTGCACACACAGCCTGAGCCAGGCCCTTCGACTTTTAACTGGAGGCGTACTGAGGCTCAAATTTTTCTGCACTAGGCCACCCTTGGAGGTAATGGGTCACAAATAAAGTAGAAGTGTTAGGAAGAAAGAAAAGGGGAGGAGAGCAAATGGAAAAGGAAAGAAGGGGATGAGAGCAAGAGGGGAGAGGGGAAGCCCTTATCACTGGTCACCTTCTGTCATATTCAGTGGGGCCCTGAGGACTTAGGGAAAGCAGTCTAGTCACAAATGGCAAGAACACGGACAGGAAGCATCTGAAGCAGTCAGACTCCTAGAGCCTGAAGAATAACGGTGGAGTATAGGCGCAGGGAAGAAGGGAAACGGAACCGAGAGGTCCTCTGATGGACAGAGTTTGATGAAAAACTTGTAGCAATCTGCTATGTAAACAACATGTGCGTGTTGCTAACATGACAGCAGGCATTCTAAGTGAGTGTGCTGTAGATTCTGCGTGGTCAGTTTAGATCGCATAACATGCGTCTGTGGCACATCTGACACACGCCTCAGAACACGTGGAGAGCACGTCTAAAGAGCGCGCACCTCTGTATGTGCTGGATCTCAGCAGCTTACAACCACAGCCTCGCTTGCCACCTGCTCCCTCATGGTAGACCAGGAGGGGGGACCAAGGAGTCACAGCAATCACATGATGGGGAGAGGGAGGACCAAGGAGTCACAGCAATCACATGATGGGGGGAGGGGGATCAAGGAGTCACAGCAATCACATGACGGGGAGAGGGGGACCGAAGAGTTACCTCAATCACATGACGGGGAGAGGGGGACCAAGGAGTCACAGCAATCACATGATGGGGAGAGGGAGGACCAAGGAGTCACAGCAATCACATGATGGGGAGAGGGGGACCGAAGAGTTACCTCAATCACATGACGGGGAGAGGGGGACCAAGGAGTCACAGCAATCACATGACGGGGAGAGGGGGACCAAGGAGTCACAGCAATCACATGACAGGGGGAGGGGGACCAAGGAGTCACAGCAATCACATGACAGGGGGAGGGGGACCAAGGAGTCACAGCAATCACATGACAGGGGGAGGGGGACCAAGGAGTCACAGCAATCACATGACAGGGGGAGGGGGACCAAGGAGTCACAGCAATCACATGACGGGGAGAGGGGGACCAAGGAGTCACAGCAATGGCGCTCTCACTTGGGACTCTGACCTGGGATGAAGGCTGCAGCTCAGTCTTGGAAGTGGGGGATAAGGAAATGAGGGCCTAGCAGTTTATACTCCCTACTCCATAGCCTGCCATTGGCCCAGAAAACGATGTAGAGCAAGGGGGTTGTGACCCGCACATCAAGAACCTCGTCTAAACTCTCGCAAAGCAGCTTCAGTGTCCATGGTGTGTCAAAACAGCTTCTGCCACTTGCACGTGAGGAATCCTCAACCGAGCCTTAATGCACACGGATGCTTGGTTTTTACTTCCCTAAAACTTCACCAGGAAGCTGTCTGCCTCCCTGGATGTGCTCCTAGTAGCCCTCCTGCCTGGACCCCCTGCCCTTCTCCTCCCTATTTCCACAACCCACACTGTATGTACCCTTCATCTCACAGATCCCCCACGATCCTCCTCGCCTCTTCCCGCGGCCACAGCCTCATCTAGCTTTCCTCACAGGAGTTACCCACTCTCGGTCTTATGAGAGACGCGTGCGCGCGCATGTGTGTGTGTGTGTGTGTGTGTGTGTGTGTGTGTCTGTCTGTCTGTCTGTCTGTGTGTGCGTGCGTGTCTGTGTGTGCGTGTGTGTTTGTGTGTGCGTGTCTGTGTGTCTGTCTGTGTGTGCGTGTGTGTCTGTGTGTTTGTGTATGTCTGTGGGTGATTATGCACACATGCATGGGTACCTGCAGAGGCAATAGATAACCTAGAGCTAGAGTTACAGGCAGTTAGAAGCCACCTAGTATGGAGCTGGGATGGAGCTTAACTCTGCCGGAAGATCGGCTACTGTTCCTAACCACTGAGGCACCGCCCCTGCCCCATACATAGACATCTTGACCCCACTACTAAAATGATTCTTTTCCTTTGGCTTTCTCCATGTAGCCTGGCTGTCCTGGAATCACTCTGTAGACCAGGCTGACTGCCTTTGCCTCAAGTGCGGGGATTAAAGGTGTGTGCCTCCACCACCCAGCTAACTGATTCTCAAGGCAGAGAACAATTCTCCTCTTGGCATGTGGCACAACCACTGAAGTAGTTGCCTTGCACACAAGCAGAGGCTGGAAAAAACAACCACACAGAGGCTTCACTGGGAAACTAAAGCACTTTGTACACCAATTCTTCTCTCATTAAAACCAAAACCACGGTGACGGCAGGGGACCAACCTCCCATCTTTGTAGCCTTTAAGTCACACGTCACAGGGTGGACATCACACCTGCTGGCCTGCCTACATCGAGTTAGTCCCAGACTTCACTCATTACCACTAGGATGGAGCTCAGGACGGCTTTCTACCTATCTTCTAGCAATGCCAGAAGCTGGCAGGACCATCTCCTTAGACACGGGGAGGCAAGAGACAATTCTGATGGGGACAGAGCATAGCAGAAGCAGTAGATAGAAGACATCAGCAACGGAAAGATCCTCAATGGATAGCCTTAATTTGCCCGCTGATTTCTTCACAATTTACTGAAAGCTAAATTCCCTGAGAACAAGGAAGCAAGGGTCAGTGCATTCCGTGAGACTTAATCAGGGGTGTGTCAGGCCTATGTCAGGCCCCAGATGACACACTTACTATGGCTCACAACTAGAATTCTATAAACGTAATAGAGCCGAGGGAAGACGAAAAGGCAAGGGTCGATTGGCCCTTTCTTCAGCCATCTCCACTTGGTACCTGGTGGGCATCTCCTGACGGGATGATATAGGCCTGGATTGGTTCTGCCACATACTCGGCGTTCCTCATAGCTTGTCGCAGCTGCCGCAGCAGCTCTGATGTCACCTTTGGAGCCATCCTGTGGACTGAAACAACAAGAGAATTTGTTCCAAAACCAGTCTGTGCCCCCGCAACTGAATTGACTAGTAGTTCAAAGCAAGCTAAATGAGGGTACCTCCCACATCCCATCCTCCAGCGACTTCATCTTCAAACTGACGACTCCACCATCAGACCAAGACTGAAGCAGCCAGAGACACTTATGTTTATAGTTATTAAATATTACTTCTAAACAGCCATTAGGTGGCAAGAAAAAGTGTACCACTAAGACACATTTCCTGATTATCTTGCACTTCTAGGACATTATTCCAAGAAGATAATTAACAGGTATATAAAAGTATAGGTGTCAACCTTTGTTTATAGCTGTGGAAGAAACAGTAATTATTGGTTAGATAAACAATAATGCATAGAACACTAAGAACCACGAAGAACTATGTAGACCTAAGAAATTGTTACATACACAGGTGTACGTATGCAATGTATATTGGAAGATATCTAGGCCTGGTGGGTAACTAAAAACGTTTTGCAAGGGCATACATAGATTGCTCTACTTTAAAACTGTATTTTGAAATGTACACGTGCTAAGAGTTTTTACTTTGAAGTGCCTTAATTTGGAGACTTAATTTAGAGGTTTCCATTGTTGTGATAAAATACCGTTACCAAAAGCAACCTGGGGTAGAGGTTTATTTCAGCTTAGAGTTGCACATCACAGCCCATCACTGAAGGAAGTCAGGGCAGGAACCTGGAGGTGGGAGCTGATGCAGAGGCCATGGAGGATGCTGCTTACTGGTAGGCTCCTCATAGCTTGCTCTGCGAGATGCCAAAGTGCCAAGGACCATGATGGCAAGTGCTCAGCTCTAAATGGGACAACTGTGTCACCCACTCCGAAGCTCAGAGAGCATCGTACAATAGGAAACCTAAAGCACATAAGAGCCAGAGGATGGAGAGCAGCGTGGCATCCGACGTCACTGTCACACTCGGACACTGGAGGACGGGGCGTGACATCCGACATCACTGTCACACTCAGACACTGGAGGACGGGGCGTGACATCCGACGTCACTGTCACACTCAGACACTGGAGGACGGGGCGTGACATCCGACGTCACTGTCACACTCAGACACTGGAGGACGGGGCGTGACATTCGACGTCACTGTTACTCTCAGACACTCGAGGACGGGGCGTGACATCCGACGTCACTGTTACTCTCAGACACTCGAGGACGGGGCGTGACATCCGACGTCACTGTCACACTCAGACACTGGAGGACGGGGCATCCGACGTCACTGTCACACTCAGACACTCGAGGACGGGGCGTGACATCCGACGTCACTGTTACTCTCAGACACTCGAGGACAGGGCGTGACATCCGACGTCACTGTCACACTCAGACACTGGAGGACGGGGCGTGACATCCGACGTCACTGTCACACTCAGACACTCGAGGACGGGGCGTGACATCCGACGTCACTCACACTCAGACACTGGAGGACGGGGCGTGACATCCGACGTCACTGTCACACTCAGACACTGGAGGACGGGACGTGACATCCGACGTCACTCACACTCAGACACTGGAGGACGGGGCATCCGACGTCACTGTCACACTCAGACACTGGAGGACGGGGCATCCGACGTCACTGTCACACTCAGACACTCGAGGACGGGGCGTGACATCCGACGTCACTGTCACACTCAGACACAGGAGGACGGGGCATCCGACGTCACTGTCACACTCAGACACTGGAGGACGGGGCATCCGACGTCACTGTCACACTCAGACACTCGAGGACGGGGCATGACATCCGACGTCACTGTCACACTCAGACACTGGAGGACGGGACGTGACATCCGACGTCACTGTCACACTCGGACACTGGAGGACGGGGCGTGACATCCGACGTCACTGTTACTCTCAGACACTCGAGGACGGGGCGTGACATCCGACGTCACTGTCACACTCAGACACTGGAGGACGGGGCGTGACATCCGACATCACTGTCACACTTGGACACTGGAGGACGGGGCGTGACATCCGACGTCACTGTCACACTCAGACACTCGAGGACTGGGCGTGACATCCGACATCACTGTCACACTCGGACACTGGAGGACGGGGCGTGACATCCCACGTCACTGTCACACTCAGACACTCGAGGACGGGGCGTGACATCCGACGTCACTGTCACACTCAGACACTCGAGGACGGGGCGTGACATCCGACGTCACTCACACTCAGACACTGGAGGACGGGACGTGACATCCGACGTCACTGTCACACTCAGACACTGGAGGACGGGGCGTGACATCCGACGTCACTGTCACACTCAGACACTGGAGGACGGGGCGTGACATCCGACGTCACTGTCACACTCAGACACTGGAGGACGGGGCGTGACATCCGACGTCACTGTCACACTCAGACACTGGAGGACGGGGCGTGACATCTGACGTCACTGTCACACTCAGACACTCGAGGACTGGACGTGACATCCGAAGTCCCTGTCACACTCAGACACTGGAGGACGGGGCGTGACATCCGACGTCACTGTCACACTCAGACACTGGAGGACGGGGCGTGACATCCGACGTCACTCACACTCAGACACTGGAGGACGGGGCGTGACATCCGACATCACTGTCACACTCGGACACTGGAGGACGGGGCGTGACATCCGACGTCACTGTCACACTCAGACACTGGAGGACGGGGCATGACATCCGACGTCACTGTCACACTCAGACACTGGAGGACGGGGCGTGACATCCGACGTCACTGTCACACTCAGACACTGGAGGACGGGGCATGACATCCGACGTCACTGTCACACTCAGACACTGGAGGACTGGGCGTGACATCCGACATCACTGACACACTCGGACACTGGAGGACGGGGCATGACATCCCACGTCACTGTCACACTCAGACACTCGAGGACAGGGCGTGACATCCGACGTCACTGTCACACTCAGACACTCGAGGACTGGGCGTGACATCCGACATCACTGACACACTCGGACACTGGAGGACGGGGCGTGACATCCGACGTCACTGTCACACTCAGACACTGGAGGACGGGGCGTGACATCCGACGTCACTCACACTCAGACACTGGAGGACGGGGCGTGACATCCGACGTCACTGTCACACTCAGACACTGGAGGACGTGGCGTGACATCCGACGTCACTGTCACACTCAGACACTCGAGGACGGGGCGTGACATCCGACGTCACTGTCACACTCAGACACTCGAGGACGGGACGTGACATCCGACGTCACTCACACTCAGACACTGGAGGACGGGGCGTGACATCCGACGTCACTGTCACACTCAGAGACTGGAGGACGGGGCGTGACATCCGACGTCACTGTCACACTCAGACACTCGAGGACGGGACGTGACATCCGACGTCACTCACACTCAGACACTGGAGGACGGGGCGTGACATCCGACGTCACTGTCACACTCAGACACTGGAGGACGGGGCGTGACATCCGACGTCACTGTCACACTCAGACACTCGAGGACAGGGCATGACATCCGACGTCACTGTCACACTCAGACACTGGAGGACGGGGCATCCGACGTCACTGTCACACTCAGACACTGGAGGACGGGGCGTGACATCCGACGTCACTGTCACACTCAGACACTCGAGGACGGGGCGTGACATCCGACGTCACTGTCACACTCAGACACTGGAGGACGGGGCGTGACATCCGACGTCACTGTCACACTCAGACACTCGAGGACAGGGCGTGACATCCGACGTCACTGTCACACTCAGACACTCGAGGACGGGGCATGACATCCGACGTCACTGTCACACTCAGACACTGGAGGACGGGGCGTGACATCCGACGTCACTGTCACACTCAGACACTGGAGGACGGGGCGTGACATCCGACGTCACTGTCACACTCAGACACTCGAGGACGGGACGTGACATCCGACGTCACTCACACTCAGACACTGGAGGACAGGGCGTGACATCCGACGTCACTGTCACACTCAGACACTGGAGGACGGGGTGTGACATCCGACGTCACTGTCACACTCAGACACTCGAGGACGGGGCGTGACATCCGACGTCACTCACACTCAGACACTCACTGTGGCTGTGGTTATCCACATAAGAGCCGCTCAGGGCTGGGCCTGCCAGCAGTTCGTCCCCAACAAGGCCCCACCCGTCTCCGAGGGGGACCGCCAGTTTCTGGGAGGAGCTGTAGTTTTCTTCAGTGATGCAGCCACTGATAGCTGCCTATGCTTCAATAAGTAACTCGACCACACTTGTGCAATCAACCCCTAATTAAGCTAAGTAGATCACAAATAAGTACAAAGTAGGAGGTGACTTAATGAGAAGAAAGGTTTCAATGCGAAAGTGGGGAGGGGGTGTAATGGTGGTAATAATAACCAAAATTCATTTTATAAATGTATAAAACTGTCAATTTTTTAGATTTATTTATATATATGAATGTTTTGCCTACATGTATGTATGTGCACCATATACATGCCTGGTGCTCTTGGAAGTCAAAAGAAGGTGGCAGAACCCCTGGAATGGGACTTAAGTCAGCTGTAAGAGACCATGTGCATACTGGGAATCAAACATAGGTCATCTGAAAGAGCAGCCCGAGCTCTTAACTGCTAAACCATCTCTCCAGGCCCTGCTTAGTAGGTTCTTCAAAAAGATCTTTACTCGACAGATGCCGACATCATCCACTAGATAAGCCTTAGTCAGAGTCCTATGGCAACCTAACCAATGACGTCACAAAAAGCCAGCAGAGTTCTGGTTGAGCACAGTCCTCAGCCCATGCATTACTAGCATAAAACATGCCTAGAATGATAAAAGTCAAAGTGGAATGAGAGGGGATTCGTTTCTTGGAGTTGCTGCTGCTGCTGCTGTTGAAGACAAGGTCTCATACACTTAATGAATGGCCTGGAACTTACAACTCTGCTCAGCCTTCTGAGTGCTGGGAAAAACAAGTACCACCATACAGTTCAAAATCGTCCTTTTAATTTCTAAATTACATTTGTTTGTGTGTGCGTGCACATGCATGTATATAAGCTGGCTGGCTGAGCAAGAGCTAAAAGGAGCAAGACAGTAAGCAGTGCTCCTCCAAGTTCCTGCTTCAGTCCCTGCCCTGACTTCCCTGGATGACTGATTGTGACCTGGAAGTGTAAACGGAAATGAATCCTTTTTTCCCCAAGTTGTGTTTGGTGCAGAGTTTCCCCAGCAACCGATAAGAGAACTAGAGCACCAGTGCTTGGCTTTGGGGACAGGATCTCTCTAGATCTCAGGCTGATCCAGCATTCACTATGTAACTCAGGCTGGCTCGCATTTGGAGGCAAGTCCCACCATGTCTGTACACACAGTATTTTCACTGACCACCCCCCCCCCCCGCGCCAAACATCTGTGTTCAACCTACCCATCCCTCGCTCTCCCCCAGGCCCTGGCAATCTCTGATCTTTCTCACCATCTCCAGTTTAGACTTTCTCAGAATATTATTCAGCCAGAGTTATATGGTAGGTAGCCTATTGGCTTCTCTCACACAGCAAGATGAAGTACCCCCATATCTTTTTAAGGGGTGCTATCTCAACCCTTTAGTTTTGAGTGATATTCTAGTAACTAGCTGTCATTCACCTGTTGAAAGACATCTAGGTGGCTTCCAAGTTTGGTAATGAAGCTGACTAAACAATCATGTGCAGGGCTCTTGTGTGGATATACTGCTTCAGCTTATGTGGGTAAATACCAAGGGATGTGACAGTTCAGTTACACGACAGGCGTTTATTAGCATGTAAATAACTGTCAGACTGCGTTCCAAAGTGGCTTGGCCATGGTTCACCAGCAATGAACAAGATTTCCTGTTGCTCCATATCCTTGACAGCATTAGACATTGTTGGTGCTTGGGATTTTGCAACTCATTTTAAGCAAGTAATGAAAGATCTATTTATCAAGACACAGTCTGACGCACAGTTGTGCAACAAGGGGGGTGTTCCAATGAGGCCGCTTTATTAGGGGCTTTTCAAGGACCGACATGATTGCTGCAGCCTACCCACACTCTGATTCTGTGAACTAATCCCTTGTACATGCCGAAGATTTGTCATTGTGATTAGTCTGATAAAGGAGCTGACTGGCCAATAGCTGAACAGAAAAAGATTAGGCAGGAGGGTCAAACTGAGAATGCTGGGAAGGAGAAGGCCAGAGTCAGGAGTCACCAGCCAGACACAGAAAGAGCAGGAGATAAATGTGTCATGCTAATAAAGGTACCACCACGTGGCAGCGCGTAAATGAGGAATGTGGGTTAACTTCAAATATAAGAGTTAGCTAGTAACAAGCCTGAGCTATTAGTGGGGCATTTATAAGTAATATTAAGCATCCGGCCGCTGTATATTAGGGAACAGGTGGGTGGGAGAGAAACATCTGATTACACTCTAACTTGTCCCTGTGTGTCTTTCTCTTCATCCCCATCAGCACCTTGGGTTCTCACATTTCAGTTCTTACGGCACTCTCAATAGACTTCCCTACAAGCTTACACCAGTTGTATGAGTCACTGAGAAACTGAGCAGTTCATCATCTGCACAAGGACACCTTTTCCAGCTGCACTTCCAACTCAGAGGAGTCTCAGAGCAGACACACAGAAGACTTGCCGGAGACTGTCCTACTCGTCACTCATGTCCTTACTCCTTACGTTACAGCTGCTTCCAAACACTGTCTTCCAAGGGCCTTCCCTTCCTGTTTTCAAATCTGCTTAGCCGATATCAGCTCATCTCAGAGAAAGAGTGATCAGAATATCTGAAGCCAAGGCTGGAGGCCCAGACCTGTAAGTCTAAAGGAGAATAAGGCAAAAAAGGACCACGAGCTCCTGGCCAGTCTGGGCAAATTAGTGATATGATACACAGCTTCAACATAAAAAGAAGGCTCTAGATGCGCTCAGGGGGTGTAGCTCAGGGGGGTGCAGCTCGGGGTGGGGGCACAGTGCAGTGGTGGGCAAGCATGCCTAGAATGCGCTAGGCTCTGGATTCGATGCCCAGTACTGCAGACACCCACAGGAAGCATCTGAACTGCTATGGATTTGTCTAGAACTAGGAGAGTCGCTCAGTATTAGGCACTGCATAGCACCATGGAGCACTAGGTTCAATCCCCAGCATTGCTCCACTCCCTAGAAGTCCAACTCCCTGTGCAGATGCTAGCACCTCTCCTGGAGCCACAGTAAAACCCACCGTGGATTCAGAATGTCTGAAAACTTGGCTGTGACACTTTCCTGAGTTTCAGAACAGATTATTATGCTTCTAAACTATATTCTGGAGCAAACTAAACCCCATCCCATGTGGTCAGGAGAGGAGTCTCTCTCTGTTGCCTATGCTAGTCCAACTTGTTGAACTCAAGAGCACCACCCAGTGCAGCTTTCTGACAGTTGGGACTGCAGACAGGCACCATCCCCACCCACCCCTCCACCCCTGGCCTACACCTACCCACCACCATTCCCCGACTCCCGGACCCTCCCATCCCCGGCCTATGTTAACATTTTCATACCAGGCCAACATAAAGACTTCTTCTGAAGCACTGACTCACCCTTGGCTGTACACTAGAACTACCTTGGGAACTTGGGATTTCACTGGCCTGCAGTGCAGCCTGGGCATATGAAACCTTGAAAAGCAAACCCTGAAAGAGTCCACCGCACTTTCTTTTGAGACCATTAACTTTCTTGCAGAGTTTAGCTAATTCGGGCACATTCCAGTGTAAGGCTTTTGTTGGCCCCACCTGGGAGTTTACAGCACAGCACCAGATGGAGCAGCACTGGCGACTACGAGCCTCTTGGACAGCAGCAAACATCAAGACCAAGTGGGTGTGGTCAAAGCCACCTTCGGCTTCCACCTCCTCAGCGCCACACCCTGGACTTCACACTATTTCCTGCCTCACCAGTGCAGTCTCTCTCTTTGACCGTCACATCAGGCCTTCTTAAAACCATAAGCATCACAGTTTATTACAAAGGTGAATTTCCTTCCACCCACCCTGACCTCAGCCCCCAACCCTATTCTCAACATTCCCCTTCTTCCTGCCTTCTTATCCTTCAGCCTCATCACACCGGTGGCTGTTTTGGGTCAAATGCAGCCACTTCTTTGTCATCTGTGTCCTTGAACATGATGGAAAAAAACTCCCAACAGTACAACCAAGAGATAAGGTGAAGGCAGGAAAGGTAGAGACCACAACATCAGTCAACTCAGTCAAAGACTACTTAGACTGGGGTAAGGACACCAGGACAATGGCTGGATAGCCTTAGCCATGGAAAACAACAGCCTATGGAAGTGACTGGTGGCTGAAGAGGTGACGCTCAAGGGCAAGACCGGCACAACTGTGAACCCCAGCAGGACAGGCAGCAAGGACGTGACACTCATGGCTGGAAAGCCTCAAAGGATAGTTCTGATGAAAACCAGTTATTCTAGAAGCATTATGAAAATCTGCAAGTATTAGAGTCTGATGCAGAATAAATTAAGAAGAAATTCAATGGGCTGAATCGTGTAACGAGAATGTATCCTGATTTTCTCTAAAGCAAACGCCAGATCATTTCTGCATCCGTGCTTAACTATGCACATTTAGACGGCTGAATATCACAATGTTGTGTCTATGATCTTCTCAGAAAAAGCTAAGAACGTGAAGATGCCATATTATAGCATCTCACTCCACATCCTTTTAATTTTTAGAAATGTTAGCAGCTGCCAAGAGCTGAGCAGTGTGCAGGGAAGTGGAAAGCCAAGAGCAACAGACTAGGCCATGATGTAACATTAGCCTACACTGCCAGGTATTTTTAAATCATGCCTCAGAGAGAATGACTCACTGAAAAGTCTCCTGCATATGAAATCAGTTCTTAGACCTGAAGCCTTTATCACAAAAGCTTTCCCTGCTCACACTGAAGGCACAGCACATTTCCCTCAGGGGGTGGCGAGCACAGAACACAAGAACAAATGTGAAAGGGCCGCACGAAGGAGCTCACCAAACACGTGAACCTGGACCTGGGCTCCGACTGTGACTCCCACCCATCCTGCTGGAACAACGGGACACACACACACACACACACACACACACACACACACACACGCCTGACACCCTCCAACTTCAGCATCCTAGACTATGCCCAGATGTTCCTACAAACATCTAGAAACAGCAGTCTGTGTTTCTGCCTGCATGGCTGAGACAGCTGAGGGCTTTGTATGTGTTAATGCTTATTTCTCACAACCATTCCTCCAAGGAAGATTCCATTATTCACATTTAAAGAAACAGGGTGAGAAGCAGTTAAGGAGTTGCCCAAGTCAGCTGAACCATCCAGAGCCAGAATCCAAGGTCTGCACGATTCTCTAGTTCATGCTCCATTACCAACATTGCTAGGGGACTTACTGGAGGACTAAATGAGCCTCTGACTAGCAGAACCCATACCTGGGCTGATCTCCAGCTGGCATCTACCTCCTTAGCTCCCAGGAGCTACCCTCATACAGTTGGAAGTTTTCTTCCAATTCCAAATTTGATCATTTGAGCCCCTTATGTCCTCCTTTCTTGTCGTCTTCTTTCCTCTCTTCTTCCTAATAGAGCTCAAAAGGAGCTGGACAATCTGTATTTTTAGATGTAAAACCACACGATTCCCACAGCCACTTCAGGGTGGAGGGCACACTGCAGTGCTGCTAGGGCGGCCACAGCAAAGCGAGGCTGCCCTAGATGGGTACGGCGAGAAACTCCTTGTCAGAATTCAGCTTCCTAGCAACCACTGGATGAGGAACTAACAAGTTCTAAGAGAAAAGGGCTGACCTTGGAAATTTTCAAAGAAAAAAAAACACTTTTCCTAATTGCATACTCAATTTATACAGCACAGTAATATATTTTCTCATCTTAGAATCTGACGAAAGGTTAAAAGCTGATTTCTAAGATCATCAATAGGGACTGTATTAGAGATAAAGGTTGATACTAGAAAAAGCAAAAGACATTTCAAAAGCACGCTCCCCCATCTATCACCATCATTTTCTGCTTTACCAAGTTTAAAAAAAAAAAAGATTGGGGCCAGCAAGATGGCCCAGTGGGTGGGTGCTTGCCACCAAGCCTGACGAGTTCCAGTCCCAGGATCCACATAGTAGAAGGAGAAAAATCAACCCCACTAAGTTGTCGCTTGACCCCCATACATGCGCCATGGCATTCACACTCTTACATATAAACAATAAACAAATACAGTACGATAATTTAAGTGGTAAGTATATAGAAACAGTAACTGATCACCCAGAAAGCCAGAGGGCACCATGATTTTCAATTTCCAGACCCTCATGTTAGCCTCACTCAGTGACAAATCCCTTGACCTCTTCCCAGTCAACCTGAGGCTGGGACAGGCATTCTTGTGATATTCCATCTAATTTATAAGCAAAATTGTTGTTACCTCTTTCCACACTCTTGTCTCCTGAAGGTGTCACCTCGTTAGGTTCAATTATTCTTAAATTTCTCAGCTGGAAATCCTGGTGATTCGCCCTTAAAGAGAAAAAGCAGAATGCTGCAGACTTTGGCCCCAGGAAACGTGGCAAGGCTCAGTCAAAGGCGGCGTCAGCTAGGTTGAGCAGTCTTCCCGCGTGAGTCACAACTCTTACCCTGGTATCAGTGATGGCACACCAGTTTCAGATAAACCACCTCTGCTCTGTGCACCCCAGAGCAGGGAGCACTTCCCCATGGGGCATGTCAGATTGCCAATGTCAAACACCCACCGCAGCCTGACCTCCTCAGCTCACCACCAATTCATGAATTCTCTTCAATTCCATCTAATCCCATACTAGACGAAGATTTCTTTCCTATAACTAGGCCCTCAATGACGATTTCTCACTTGGACAAGGTTCTACTTAGCTCCGTTCCCCTTTTCTGTGATCATTTCAGGCATTTACTTTATTTCCCACCTTGGATAGCGACTCTTGTTCCTTTGCTGGCTGTGCTGCTTCTCCCTCCCTGTTGGTGCCCCACGGGGAGTTCACCTTCATGGGCTGGGGATGCAGCTGAGTTGGCAGAATCCTTGCCAAGCATGCAGGAAGTCACGGTCTCAGTCCCCAGCATTGCACAAACCAGGCACGGAAGAACATGCTCAAAACTGGAACTTCAAAGTTACCCTACACTACTTAGTTCAAGGTCAACCTGGAATACGTGAGCGTCTGTCTCAAGGAACTGAAATTTCTTCAGCCAGGCATGTGGTACCCAGCTGATCCTGTGATCCCAACTCTCCTTAGGAGGCTGAAGCAGCAGGAGGGAGAGCTCAAGTACACTCGGGCCTACAAAGTGAACACCTATCTCAAAAAAATGGAGGGGATGTAAACTTTTCTTGACCAGAAACTGTCTATGAAAAACTCGGTCCTGGTTCGTACAAGCACTTCTGCCACAGTTTGCCAATTTTTACATTAACTTTTTAGGCAAATCCTCCATGGGGACCCTGGATCTCAGGCATAAAGACCTCCATCTGAATCTGATACTTTCCTGGGCAAGTTCACCAGCATCCCAGGCAAGCTTTAAGTCCCTCTAAATCCCTCTAAATCTACGGCACCTAAGAATTCTCTATCACATTTGCTCAGGGATTGGCTGAGAAGCTTCCAGTACCTAGATGTTGGTGTAGACCCTGCGGGGATGAGACATCTGACTTGTGAAGTGGGGCAAGGGAGACTGACAGGGGAGAGAAAGCAACAGCGGGAAAAGGAAGGTCAGGCAAGGGAGAAATGGCCTCCGAGAGGTAGGAGGAAGGCCGCGTCCATGTGAAACCACGCAGGAGGTCTTTCTGATAATACTCGCCATTTTAGACAAGGATGAGTTTAAAAAGAAAAAGTGGCAAAGCTAGCCACATGCAATTATAGAGGAAGAACATGCCAGAAAGGGAGTCTAGCAAATACAAAGGCCATGAAGCCTCTACTGGGACAGAATGAGGCCTTGAATTTGCTGTCCAAAGTAAACCATGCCAGAGATCTCATAGGTGTTAGAGTGTATGGCCCAACAAAACGCCAGAAAAGAGCAAACCCAGGTTTCATTCCAGAAATATAAGGTTAGTCAACATAGGAAATGTAATGGAAGACACCAGATCAATAGAATAAAGAGCAAAATCAACATCTCAAGACAACTGCAACCCCCAATGAAACTAGAAAGAAATTCCATGAGCTGGAGATAAGCTGGCTCGGCAGGTCAAGGAGCCCACAGCTAGCTCTCCACGGCTCACTCAGTGGAAGGACAGGCATGGCTCCCCAAGTTGTCCTCTGACCTCCATATATACACACACACAGACAAATAAGTGAAAATTTCCCAACCTAACAACTAGAAATTACTGCTCTCTATGCGCATTTGTGATTCTGGCCCAAGCAATTAGGCAAGAAAGTGAAACAAATGTCTCCAGATCAGAAAACAAGCAAAATTCTGTTTGCAATGCCACTGCTTTGAATAGAAAATCCTAATGAATTCACAAAAAAAAAAAAAAAACTAGAGTAACTAAACTCACCAAAGACATACTATGTAAAAATTAATTATACTTCCATACCCTTGCTCTCAACATGATAAAGAAAAATCCATGCTCAATAGCATCAAAAACAATAAAATATTTAATACACTTAGCAAATGAAGTGTACAATGTATACTGTAAAACATACAAAAGATTGGTGACATGAGTTAAATAAAATCTGAATATATAGATTTATGGATTTGAAGACTTACTTATCATTAAGATAATACTCGCTGGGTGTAGTGATACACTCAGAGGCAGAGCCCAGTCAATCTCCGTGAGCTAGAGGCCAGCCTTGTCTACACAGCAAGTCCCAGGACAGTCAGGGCTATACGCAGAATCCCTGTCTCAAAAAGAAAAAAAAAATGTTAATATAAGATTGAACATTCTTTATCAAAATCTCAGCTGGCTTCTACACATAAGCTCATAAGCATATCCTAAAATATAGGAATACAAGGGACCGAGATTAGACAAAAGGGCCCCAACTATCTCAACTCACCAATAAAAAAATAGTCATAATTTGAAAAGTCAAAAAATATGAACAGACTTTTCTTCAAATGGTCAAAGATACATACGATGTTCAACACTACTGAATGTGGTGGATCACACAGGAGGTCCCAACACTCAGGAGGCTGAGGGAGAGGACCACCATGAATTTGAGGCCAGCCTAGACTTGAGTGTGCAACTCAACCTCAAAAATCGAGGGCAGAGGGAGAAGAAAAGATGCTCAACATCATTCAGCACCAAAAGTCTGCAGAACAATGATGGGTGGGGCTGTAGCTCAGGAAAAGTAAG
Source organism: Microtus pennsylvanicus (assembly GCF_037038515.1). Taxonomy (NCBI): domain Eukaryota; kingdom Metazoa; phylum Chordata; class Mammalia; order Rodentia; family Cricetidae; genus Microtus; species Microtus pennsylvanicus. Next base: position 131,051,463 of record NC_134583.1, read on the forward strand.
TGACTCTCCCAGCATGCTTGAGGGCCTGGTTTCAGCCCTAGCACTAGAGAAAGAAGGGAAACAGAGGCCACAGGATATCACTTCTCACCCACAAAGTGCAGAGTGCTTACTGCTCTTGCAGAGGACCCAGGTTCAGTCCCAGCACCCACACAGTGGCTCACAACTGCCTGTAATTCCAGTTCCAGAGGGTTCAACAGCCTCTTTTGGTCTCTGCCAGCTCCTGTACATACACACACTCACTCACTCACACACACACACACACGCACACACACACCAAAATATACTTTGCACACATGCACACACACATAAAATATACTTTGCCTGAGGCAGGGTTTCCCTAGGTAGTTGATTGGCCTGGAACTCACTGCATAGACCGGACTGATATCAAACTCACAGGATCCACCTGTCTGCGTGTCCTGAGTACCAGGATGGTATCAAAGGACGGACCACTAAAAAACACCAACAAGAACAAGTATGGGTGTGGATGTAGAAAGTTGGACCCACCAGGTATCGCTAGTGGACATGTAAACTGGTGCCGTGGCTTTGGAAACAATTTGCTAGCTCCTTTTAAAATTAAATATGAACCGGATGATGGTGGCACATGCCTTTAATCCCAGCATTAAGAAAGGAGAGGCGGATGGGTCTCTGTGAGTTCAAGGCCAGCCTGGACTACAGAGTGAGTTCCAGAACAGCCAGAGCTATACAGAAATAAATAAATAAATAAATAAATAAATAAATAACTGTCTCAGAAAAAAAAAGTAAAGAAAAGAATTAAAATTAAATATGGTTATCCAACCCATGCAATTCCACTGGTAGTCATATACTCAAGCAAACTGAAAACACAGCGTCATAAAACCTTGTTCACAAAACTATATGTATAGCTCGGGGTAGAGCACTTGTCCTGCATGCAGTATACGTAAGACACTGGATTCAACCCCCAGTGCTGTTGAAAAAAAAATGAGGACAAAATTATGCTAAGAGAAAAGCTGTCACAGGTACCCAAAAAAAATTAAACGTATGACTCTATTTGTATGAACGAGAGAATGGGCAACCTACAAAGACAAAGTGAGCTTTTAGTTGCCAAGGGCTGAAGGGAATGGGAAGTTGGGGGGAAATGAGGACTGAGTCCTGAGGACATGATTAGAGTGGGAGCCACTGGCTGCTCTTTGCAGAGGACCTGGAATGGATTCTCAGCACCCACATGGCAGCTCACAACTGTTATTCAGTTCCAGGGGATCTGGCGCCTTCTCCTGGCCTCCAAGGGCTCCTGCACACATGCGGTGCACAGAAAACTCATGCATGCACACACATATACAAAATTAAAAAAAAAGTAAACCTAAAAAATTTATTTGGGGGTAAAAGTGTCCCAAACATCAGTGGCAGTTACACAACTCAGTGATTACTAAAACCGTCCAACTATTCGGTCACAGTGGTACAGAATCAAGAGTCCAGGCTCTCAGAAGGAGAGAGAGCACGAGCAAGGAACTCAGGACCGCGAGGGGTGCACCCACACACTGAGACAATGGGGATGTTCTATCGGGAACTCACCAAGGCCAGCTGGCCTGGGTCTGAAAAAGCATGGGATAAAACCGGACTCGCTGAACATAGCAGACAAGGAGGACTACTGAGAACTCAAGAACAATGGCAATGGGTTTTTGATCCTACTGCACGTACTGGCTTTGTGGGAGCCTAGGCAGTTTGGATGCTCACCTTACTAGACCTGGATGGAGGTGGGTGGTCCTTGGACTTCCCACAGGGCAGGGAACCCTGATTGCTCTTTGGGCTGACGAGGGAGGGGGACTTGACTGGGGGAGAGGGAGGGAAATGGGAGGCGGTGGCGGGGAAGAGACAGAAATCTTAAATAAATAAATAAATAATTTAAAAAAAAAAGAGTCCAGGCTCTCAACGCCTCCCTCCTCGGTGTTCTACGCGGCTAAGAACTCGTGAAGCCCACACCTTCTACAGATCACGAGCCAAAAGGACCTCCATGGGAAACAGTGTGCACAGCTCTCCCTGCTGCACCTTCATAGACGGTGGTTATGGCCAGGACCACTTAAAACCATACATTTGCCTCCCTTTCTCCCTCTCTTGCTAAAAAGAAATCACAACAGAGTTCTAAGGATGCATCCAAACTCCATTCCCAGTCTGTGGGAAGAATCACACAGTTCTAAAGCTGGTGCTGAGGCCAGATAACCAAGTGCTCAGTTTACCCAGTGACATGAAACAAACGGGACAACGCTGTCCTCCGCCACACACAGCCCACCCTCCTGATTTGAGGACCGCCTTCTCCATTCTGGTCCAACGTTTGGAATAGTTCACTAATGCGCCATATCCTGGATGCAGGCTTGGTCAGTACAGTTCTCTGGTCATGACGGCTCGTTCAGATAACAGTGAAAATCAAGTGAATCCGGGGAGAATAAGACCTAAGAGTCCCGCTCCAACCATGCCGAAATAAGATTGCTTCTACGTGACGGTCAGCCTAGACATCTCTATGTGATGGTCAGCCTATAAGCCTCATCGCCTGCAATAAGGAAAAAGTCTGCCCAGGCAAGAGCTGGGCAAACTGGAGCTGGAAGTGAAAAGGGGAGGACAAGTGTGACGTCAGTGTCGGCTCGTCTGGCTAAGTGTGACGCCAGTGTCGGCTCTTCTGGCTAAGTGTGACGTCAGTGTCGGCTCGTCTGGCTAAGTGTGACGCCAGTGTCGGCTCTTCTGGCTAAGTGTGACGCCAGTGTCGGCTCTTCTGGCTAAGTGTGACGCCAGTGTCGGCTCGTCTGGCTAAGTGTGACGCCAGTGTCGGCTCTTCTGGCTAAGTGTGACGTCAGTGTCGGCTCTTCTGGCTAAGTGTGACGCCAGTGTCGGCTCTTCTGGCTAAGTGTGACGCCAGTGTCGGCTCTTCTGGCTAAGTGTGACGCCAGTGTCGGCTCTTCTGGCTAAGTGTGACGCCAGTGTCGGCTCTTCTGGCTAAGTGTGACGCCAGTGTCGGCTCGTCTGGCTAAGTGTGACGTCAGTGTCGGCTTTTCTGGCTAAGTGTGACGCCAGTGTCGGCTCTTCTGGCTAAGTGTGACGCCAGTGTCGGCTCTTCTGGGTAAGTGTGACGCCAGTGTCGGCTCTTCTGGCTAAGTGTGACGCCAGTGTCGGCTCTTCTGGCTAAGTGTGACGCCAGTGTCGGCTCTTCTGGCTAAGTGTGACGTCAGTGTCGGCTCTTCTGGCTAAGTGTGACGCCAGTGTCGGCTCTTCTGGCTAAGTGTGACGCCAGTGTCGGCTCTTCTGATCTTAGCTTCACTAACACCAGCCCAGCTCTATTCACCTCCTTCTATGAGTTCAATTGTACCTTCTAAACTGAAAGGAGTCCTCGTTTGTACACTGGATGGCACTGGAATGCTACCACTTCAGGAAAGCACCCTGGAACAAAAGGCCTCCTTCTCTCAGTCTGCCAAATGAGGTTCAAAGGCAACCACCCCCCAACACTGTCTCTCTATGGATCTAGCAAAGACTATGGTCTGGTCGTCAGTGGCTCCTCTCAGCCTCTGGAATCACATCATTATCCACCTGCCTGACCTTATTTCCAGCAGAAAACTTCCAGAAGGTCTATCCATGTGGACAGTTACCCACAGGGCACATGTGAATTTCTGGTCACACTTAGCATGCTACCACAAGACCAGCTCAAGGTAGGATTGAGATCTGTCCACTCACAAAAAACAAGCATAGGGCTGGAGAGATGGCTCAGTGGTTAGGAGCATTGCCTGCTCTTCCAAAGGTCCTGAGTTCAATTCCCGGCAACCACATGGTGACTCACAACCATCTGTAATGAGGTCTGGTGCCCTCTTCTGGCCTGCAGGCATACACACAGACAGAATATTGTATGCATAATAAATAAATATTTAAAAAAAACAAGCATAATGCCGGGCGGTGGTGGCACACGCCTTTAATCCCAGCACTTGGGAGGCAGAGGCAGGCAGATCTCTGTGAGTTCGAGGCCAGCTTGGTCTACAAGAGCTAGTTCCAGGACAGGCACCAAAGCTACAGAGAAACCCTGTTTCGAAAAAACAAAAAAAAAAAAAAAACATAATATGGTCAGGATTCCACGAATAAGTCAGGCTGCGGGGTCTCGTGAGTTCAGTCTAGCCTCGGCTGGTCTTAGAGGATGGGTAACCTCTATGTGGTAACCCTATGTGGATCGCCACAGTTTTCATTCTGGCCTTTGTGTACTTAGCATTTCCCACTTTTAATAGCTAAGTGTGCCTGGTCTGGGGGGAGTATAAACTGCAACATGTTCAACATGAGGAGGCTGAGGAACATCTTCGCACTTCCTATGTCCAAGGAGAACCCAGAGCAGGTTCCTGGTGGGATTTTCCGGAAGGTTATGCTAATCTATTCCTGATACAGCCCCAGAGATCATTTGTGTGGGGAGGGCCCCACGGCTGCCTGTCTCTGTGATGGGATTAAATCGAGAGGTAAAAATGCTGACATCAGAATGGTCAGGATTGTAACTTTAGATTGCTGCTGGGGAGGAAAGATATGAACAGGGGCAGAACCACCTCTGGGTACCCGGCGTAGATTCAAGAGGGACCAACTTCCTGCAACAGGAGGACCTTTCCCCCGTCGGGGTTGGTGAAGATCGCGGCCCGCCTGGGTCGGGCGAGGCAGTTCCTCCTGCACACTGGTCCCAGGACGGACTCCGGCCCGGAGGTGCCCGCGGCCCCGCCGGAAGCGAGCTGAGTCCAGCCGGGCTGCACGGATCGATCCCCGGCTCCAGTTCGGAAAGCTCCCGCCAGTCTCGGCCATCCCCCGACGGCCGCGGGCCCGCCGCTCCTCGCCCTCTCTTCCCTACCCTCCCGGGTGTGCAGCTCGCGCGCCCGGCCAGCCGGCACAGTCCCCTCACCTTACTCGCGGTGCCTTTCTGGAGGCTGCCATTCGGCGGTGACGTGCCCCAGCCCACGTCAGGGGAGCGCAGACCAGCTGATCACCGGCGGCCAGGCGCGCGCACCGGAAAAGCCACGCCCCCCTCTGTGGCGTGCTCACGCAGGACCCCGCCCAGCTGTAGGCTCCACCCATTTGCGGGAAGAGGCGTGGCCACATTTCAGAAGTCAGAACCCCTGCAGGCAGGCTGTTGCTTAGAGAGGGTGGTGCCCTGGGCAACCAGTTGGGAAGAGGGCGCCCTTCTCCTGCGAGTCGCAATCCTTTCCCTAAGAGGAAGGAGAAGAGTTTTCCCGCTAATGAGGCTGCAGTGCTTCCCGGGTGTGTTCCAGCCCTCAGGTCAGCTAAGACGAGTGGGGTCCCGAAGACACTGGATCAGGATATAACTTGCTGAGATCCTAGAGATGTCACCCAAATGATTTTTTTCAGACAACTTAAAGTCCTGCTGCTCGCTTCACTTGGATAACTACTGAGCCCTTCAAGGTTAAAGCGTTCAAACCTAGCCCCTAACCCCATACACAAAAGCATTCTCCAAAGAGCTTTCTCATCTCAATCAGTAGCTATTGCATGCCCTCAAAGGGCTAAAATCTTGAAGTGATGTCTGCCTTCTACCCAGCCTACGTCCCATTTGCCCAAAATCCGCTTGGTCCTGGCTTCAAAATTAGATCCCAAACCCACCCACTTTTCATCATCTCTTCCTGTCCCCTATCTGATGATGTCACTTCCAGCGCACCTGTATGACACCACACAGCAGCCAGAACGATCCTATCCCGAGGTTCCCTGCAGTGTTTACTGTAGTCAACTTGTCATGCTCTAGAATTTCCTGGGAGAAACACCTCTAAGCCTGTCTATGAGAATTGTTTTGAGTTGTTAATTAATGTGCTAATTAATAAGTGAAGACCCATCTTAATTGTGGGCAGAACCACTCTCTAGGCAAGGGATCCCAGACAATATAAATGGGTGGAAACAGCTCTCTGCTCTTGACTATGGGTGTAATGGCACCCGTGCTCTCTTGCTTCTGTCCACTGTGACGTCCCTGCCACGATGAACTATAACCTGGAACTGAAAGCCAAATAAACCCACTATCCCTCAAATTCCTTTCTAGAATATTTTTCTCCCAGCAGCAAGAAACTAAGACATTCCCCCATTCCATTCAGGATGAAATCACAGCTCACACCTGTCTCACTGCTGGCCTTCGCCATCCCTGGAAGGGCTGAGCACAATCAGGATCTCTTCCTCCAAGCGTCACCTCCTCAGTGAAACCTATGGAAAACTGTAAGGTCCTCTGACACATCGTCTCCCAACACCTGCTATTTTTCCCACAGCTTTCACCATTGTTCCCATGACTTTTTCTTTTTTTCTTTTTCTTTCTTTCTTTTTTTTTTTTTTTTTTTTGGTTTTTCGAGACAGGGTGGCTCTGTAGCTTTGGAGCCTATCCTGGAACTAGCTCGTGTAGACCAGGCTGGTCTCAAACTCACAGAGATCCACCTGCCTCTGCCTCCGAGGGCTGGGATTAAAGGTGTGTGCCACCACTGCCCGGCTCACGTGACTTTATCTTTTAAAAGTATATTCTGCCCCCTTTCTCCCCACCCTACACACATGCCATAGCCATCAACGCAGGAGCTGTTTCTTTTCTTTAAAAATGAGCAATAGCGGGCATTGAGTAAATTCTCATGTTTTCTGCAGAAATGAATGTGCCCGGATTGCACACTTCTCAGGATCAGGGACACTGGCTCTCTTCTTAGTTGTTACATCTCTAGTGCTTATAACAACACTCGGTGCTAAATGAAATTTGCCACATTTTTTTCAAAGCTGATCAGTACCCCCAAGTCCTAATACATCTGCGTCGAATAAGTTCTGCTCTCCTCCAGTACTGAAGGTTCCGGTGCAGGCTGAGGGAGCGCCTGGACAGCCAGAAAAGATTGTAAACAAAGTGACTGGCTCCTGCCCACACCCAAAAGAATAGCTAGAAAGAAAACCAGAGGTACCGGTAGGGGTTGTAAGTGAAACCCCAAGGCGGTGAGCAGTTTCATAGTCTTATTGCCAAGGAGAAAGGAGCTGGCTCAAAATTTACGCCATTGGCTTTCTGGGCAAGAGAAAGAAGCGCTATTCCCTGAACTAGACTTGAATTCTTGTTTGTAAGACAGCAAAGCCACCTTCGTGATCTTGAAGTTCTCTGGGGAAATCCCAGGAAGAAGACTCTGAGAATAATTGCCAGAGGATGAGAGCAGGAAGGGTTAAGCATGGCTTGGGTCTGTAGACCTTACGTCTTTGTAGGTAGACACGCGACCACGAACTGATCGCTATCTGTCTGGCCCACGCAACCCTCTGAACCAGGAGGACTCTCTGTGTTCCTTTTACTGTTTTCAAAGACGAAGGTTTTCAGCGGTCAAGTTCATTGCCTAAAGCCCTTGAGCTCATACATGATGAAAATCACAGTGTACTTTCTGGCAGTAGGATGTTCTTAGCTCCCACACACAAAACCAACAGTTTCTAGGTAAGGGGGGGGGGTGCTTGAGGTGACCTCATCGAAACTGCTAGTGTACTCAGTGGAAAGAGGGAAGCCACTGGTTGTAGCATTTGAGTACAGATCAGATGGGCCTTAAATGCAAGCAGAAACAATAAGGGCGTGGAAACATTGTCAACTGAATTGTGCCCACCCCTACCCCAAAAGAAATCATAGATTATTTCCAGTTCTTCTGATCTTCTTTGGGCCTGTAATTAATTAAAATGAATCCTTTCAGAACAGACAGGTTCCTACTCTGATATGACTGATTAAAAAAGGAATCTGGACACATGGTTCCTGCGGGAAGAATGCTGTGTGAACGAAGAGGGGGAGTCAGAGTCATGCACTGAAAGCCGAGCACAGAGATTGCCAGGAGCCACACAGAACCAAGAGAGACGTGCGACCAGATTCTTCCCTAAGAAAAAATTAAGTGACCCCATAGATACCTTGAACTTTTTGGCTTGTTTGTTTGTGTTTGTTTTTTTTTTCAAGACAGAGTTTCTCAATGTAGCCTTGGCTGTCCTGGAACTCCCTCTGTAGACTCCCATTGGCTGGCCTTGAACTCACAGGTATCCACCTGCCTCTTCCCCCCCAAGTGCAGGATTAAAGGTGTGCACCACCACCTGGTGATACCTTGCTCTTACACGTCCAGATTCCAAAACTTTGAGACAATAAGTTTCTGGGTGTTGAGCCACCCGTTTATGGTAGTCTGTTGTAAAAGTTCTAGAAAACTAACATAACACAAGTTCTAAAAATCCTAGTGTGTGTTTTGTATGCTGTTTTGGCAGCCCAGCATTCACTCTGTAACCATGCCATTCATGGGGCCCATCTGTCACCCCCGCCTCCCTCTTGTTTTCAGTCTGTGTGGTCCAGGTGAGACACTGAATCCCAGGGAGCATGTGTAACCCAGACCCAGAACCCACAATAATAGGCGCAGAGATTGCTAAGGGCCCAGAGCAATCTAGTAAGGTTTGCATGATAAGGCTGGAATGGGAACAAGCTCCCCTCTGCCAGGCAACAGCAGAGGCTATACTCCTGAGCTGCTGGCTCTGCAAGCCACCTTCCAAAGGTACAAAGGCAGCAGAAGGAAGCAAGGACAGAGGAGAGAAACAGACCTCATAACAGCACCTGAGCCCTGCTTCTTGCTGGGCCTTGGACCACGTCTCCCAATTCACCTTTCAGACGTCAGCCAAAAAAATTTTCTTTTGATCTTAAGTCATTTTGACATGGGTTTTCTGTCACTTTTAATTAAGACTCCTTACTGAATCATTTAAATAATCACTTGCACAGTTGGATTTTATGCATGAGTGGTTTCAACTTTATTAATAATGGCAAACTAACAAATTAAAAAAGATTACAAAACATGGTGTCCCAGTTTTACAATACATTTAGGTTCAAGCTGCTATAGTGTCAATGCTTTTTCAGAATCAACGCAGAGTGATCGATAGCATCTTGGAGCTTGTCTTGGGGGGACAGCACTGAAGCAGTTTCTGTTTTCCCTGTTTTCTTTCTTTTTTGTTTGTTTTGTTGTTTTTTTGTCTCTTTTGTTTCCTCTTTCTTCCCCCTTATATCTGGCTAGAGAGAGAGTTTATAGAGTGAAGAAATCTACTTTAAAGCCAGATGCTTGTGTTTGATCCCAAGGCCCAACCTGATGGAAGGAAAAAAAATGACCCCTTCTTAACTGTTTCTCTGACCCCTGCGCATACCCAGTGGCAAATGCACATGTTCACACGTACATAGACTTTTTTTATTTTCTTTTTTTTTTCTTTTGGAAAGTAAAAGGTTGGGAATTTATCTCATTGGTGACCCTGAGTTCAATCTCCAGTGATGCCAAAAGAAGAAAGAGGAGGAGGAGGAGGAGGAGGAGGAGGAGGAGGAGGAGGAAGAGGAGGAGGAGGAGGAAAGAAGAAAATAAAAGAACTCCTCCTCATCTACCTATCTCTTTGGAAGGCAAAGTGGGAGAGATTTGCTTCTTTCAAACTTAAGCATTCCATTAGTGATTCTCCAGGAGTTGCTAAGAGGTCGGTATCCTTACTGCATGCTGATGGGGGCTACAGCAAAATTCCTTCAATAAACTCTCACTCTGAAAATGAAATCCTTGCAGTAGATGAAATGAAAATACAGCTGCTGAGAAGCTTTTCAACTTTTCCAAATGTTTCTATGTGCTCTAGTGAAATTGATAGTCATAGGACGGGATGAGCAAGGCCCTCGCAAATTGATATAATATGCTCTCTTTTGTTGTGAACTGAACTAAAAGATAGGCTTATGGTTACACCCTAGAGAGGAATGGGAGAAGAAAGCCAACTTTCAGAATGGTAGAGTCTGCCAACACAATGCACTGTAAATTAAGGGTGGGGGAGCACACTTGGCTCAGTGCGCAATCCGCTCACCCTTGGTCTTCAGTGAAAACTGAACTCAGACCTTTTGATATCTGAGTTCCATTTGCTCTTGGCAAAGTTCAATTCTCTGGTTCAAATAAAAAAAAAAATCTCTTAAACCTTATGAGGCCCACAGGGTTTCTTGGACATCAAATGGCTGTTGTGAAAACAGCATTTTGATGAGCTAAGTGTGATTGAATCCCAAACATACAGAGTAAGTGTTTTCTGGAGCAAACGGACCCTCCTATGCTGCTGGGGGGGGGGGGGGATAAGGCTGGGGGAGGTATGTTGCCCGTCTCTTCCCTTTAAGGGGTATCCTTCTTTACAATATTTTATCCTCTCCTCAAAAGTCCTTCGAGTGGAGGGAGGAAAGCCTTTGCCAAAAAGAGAGGGAATCGAGCATGTCCATCTGTTCATGATGCTGAATTCTCACAGTCCCTTCCTGGTTATCCTTAAACACATGGCTGTGCACAGTTAGTACGGCAAGAGCAAAGGTCGGGAGATGATCTCCAGCCCTGGTTCTGCCGCTAAACGGAAGGAGAGCTTTGAAGCAGGCATAGCCCTTCTCTTCCCCGATTCCCTAAGCAGTCTGTTCCTGGAACCCTTCTAGACCTTCTGTGCAGAGAATCTGGAGTTGGGAGAAAGGCTATGTGTGGCCGTCACTGGATTCTTTTGTAACCATTTTACTGAGGAAATAGTCACATACCGTGCAGTTAGCCTGTTTACAGAGTGCCGCTTGGTGGGTTTGGGATATTCACAGCCATCACCACAATCAATTTTAGGCAATTTTCTTCATCTCAGAAAGAAATCCATACCCTTTGTACTCACTCTCCACTCTATACTCACATCTTTCACACCCTAAGGAACTGCTAATCTATCTGAGTAAATTTGTCTTATCTAGGAGCTGTAGATAAATAATATTTGATAGAGTTTTTGACTGGCCCTTTTCATTTAATATGTTATTTTTAAGACTTTGGGGTTTTGCTTTGTTTTGTCTGGGTTTTGTTGTTGTTGTTGTTGTTTGGTTTTTTTGTTTTGTTTTGGGATTTTGTTTGTTGTTTGGTTTTTCATGACAGGGTTTCTCTATGTAGCTCTAACTATCTTGGAACTCACTCTATTGACCAGGCTGGCCTCAAACTCAGACCTCCGCCTGCCTCTGCCTCTGCCTCTGCCTCTGCCTCTGCCTCTGCCTCTGCCTCTGCCTCTGCCTCTGCCTCTGCCTCTGCCTCTGCCTCTGCCTCTGCCTCTGCCTCTGCCTCTGCCTCTGCCTCCTGGGTGCTGGGATTAAAGGTGTGCGCCACCAGGTACAGCTAGGTTCTTATTTTTAATTGCTTGTGCGGTGAGTCTGTGGCGGGGTATGTATATATGAGTGCAAGTGCCCTTGAAAGCCAGAAGAGGGCATCAGATCCCACGGAGCTGGACTTTCAGGTGCCTGGGAACACCCTAAAATGGCATTTTAAAGTTTATCCACGCGGCAGCATGGACCAGTACTTGATTCCTTCTTATTCCCAAACGCACTAAATAACATCCCATTTAATAGGGATTATCTTTCACTGAATGGACGTCTGTGGTGTTCCCACTTCAGGGTACACGAATGTAGTGGTTTGGATGAGCATGCTTCCCCATAAGCTCAGGTGTTTGAATGCTTCAGCACCCAGTTGGTGGAGCTGTTTAGACAGGTAAGGGAGGTGTGGCCTTGCCAGAGAAAATGTCACTGGGTGGAGGGGGGGCAAGCTTTAGGATCTCAAAGCCTCACACCATTTCCAGTGCTTCCCCTCTCCTCTGCTTCCTGCTTGCAGTTTAAGATGTGAGCTCTCAGCTTCCTGCTCCAGCCACCATGGCTGCCACTTCCCTACCACGATGGCCTCCAATCCATCTGATACCCTTACCCCAAATAAACTCTTTCTTCTCTCAGTTGCTTTGGTCGTGGTGTTTTAACACAGCAATAGAAAAGGAACTACTACAATGAGCAAGGCTGGTACTGAAATTCATTTACGGCTTCTTATTTACACGTATGTTTTGATTGTTTTGAGTAGACAGCTAGGAGGTAAAGTGTTAATCACACGCCGTTTCATTTAGCCCTTTGCACAACTGCTACTCTGTTTTCAAGAAGACTAAGTCATCTCATGTTGCCAGCATCACCGCGAGGGCTCCTGTCCCTGTCCTCAGCACACCCATTGTCTTTCTTTTCTAGTCATCCTAGTGAGTGTGAAGTCGCGTCTCACTGTGTTTCTCTTTTCCTGACACTAATGACATTTGCGTGTCTCTGCAGGGTCATGTGTCTGTTCAGACCCTTTTCCAAGTTTAAATTCAGTTTCTTTATCATTGTTATTGTCGTCAGTATTGTTGAATTACAAGCACTCTTTATATATTCTAGATGCAAGTCTCTTATCAAGTGTGTGATTTGCAAATAATTAGCTCCCATAAATTGCTATAGGTCATTGCACTTCAAATTCAGATTAGAGGAGCCAAAGATGACTCAGTGGTTAAGAGCACTTGCTATCCTTGCAGAAAACCTAGATTTGGCTCCTAGCACCCACCTGAGATGGTTCCTGCACAGCTACCTACGACACCAGTTCCGGGGAATCTAATGCCCCCTTCAGGCCTCACAGATACCTGAACGCACACGGAGCACACACACATAAAATAAAATTAATAAATCTTGAAATTCTGATTAAATGGCAGCGCTTTAAAAGGAAGCCTTCCGTATGTAAGCATTGTTATGTTGGGTTTCCTCTGAAAACTCATGCTGCTTTGGAGACTTTGCCCTTCCTTCTGTTCAGTACCAGGCAGCTCCCAGGGAGCAGCCCCTCCCCGCAAGGATGAGGCCGGCAGCCCTCCATCTGCTATTCTTTACCTGTCCAACATCTGATTTGTGACCCCTCTTCCCAGAGAACCTAACAAAGTGTGGCCTGGGTTTCAACCCCACTGAAATCGTCCTTGCAATTGAAGTAAACAGCTCCTTGCCAGAATGTTGTCACCTTTGGCACCCGAACAAACTTCCTCCCCACTTCACACCAGCTAGCAAGTCCTCCACGCCTGCTATTTTGCAATTTCGGTTTTTCAAGTCCTAGGGCAAGACACTGGAACTCGGCAGAATTTTGGCTGCTCTGCTAGTACTGATGTCATGAGTGTCCCCGGCCATATGCATTCTCATTACTAACTCAAACCAGCCAAACAAACAAATGAAGCCTGGGCTTCAGAACTACATTAAAATACTCAGAAAAAAAATAAAAGAGTTTAGTGCTTAGGCCCACATCCAAAGATGAAAACCACTATTTCTCATTATTAACCATCACTTGTCCTGGTCACAGTTTGCCTGACAAAAGTCCCTCTTGAAATAAGCTAGGTACCCCTAAATATATGTTATTGAAATAGTTGTGAGTGTGTGTGGTATGTGAGCATGTGGGGGTTAGCACATGGCAGGGTACACCCATACACATACATGTTGAGCGTCTTGTCCCATCACTCTCCCCCTTACCCCCTAGAGACAGAGTCTCCCTGAACCTAGATCTAAACTGACAGCTACAAACCCACACCATCTCCTGTCTCTGCTGCTGACAGTATTGGGTTACAGTCATGCCCAGTTCTGTATTTGGGTGCTGGGAATTTGAACATCAAACACTCTCATCCCTGAACCTCTGCCCAGGTTCCTTATGAGTAACATTCCTATTCCTGTTTCTCACTAGCCTTTATCTTTTTATTTCTCTCTTGCTTCTCTTAAATATAGGATACAGTTCAGATGCCTTACAATGTGTTCACTAAAAGATTGCACTTCAGTAGGGGTTTGTGGGTTTGCAGAGCTGCACACTCATCACCACAGCCCACTTTGGACATTTTATCAGCATGAAAAGAAACGTCGTATTGGTAGCATAACCCATTGCCTTCACCCATCCCAGCCTTGAGTACCCTCCGGTACTGTGATCTCTTTCTTTGTTGCTACCTTGACCACATCATGAACAGAATCACATCATATGCCGCTCTGGCCAGCTTCTTTCACTTGGCACAGTGTTCTCAGGATCAATGAACGGTGTAGCATGGGCCAGAACTTCTTTTATTGTAGAATACTCCATTAAATAAGAATGCCACTTTTTTTGTGAGGTTTCGTTTTATCGTATACAACAAGGAGGGGACCGTTTGTTGATTCCTTGCTGCTTAACCCTGAAATAATCACACAGAAACTGTATTAATTAAATCACTGCTTGGCCCATTAGCTCTAGCTTCTTATTGGCTAACACTTACATATTAATTTAACCCATTTCTATTAATCTGTGTATCGCCACATGATACATGGCAGGGTACACCCATACATATACATGGAAGCCAGAGGAGGATGTTGAATGTCTTGTTCCATTACTCTTACCGGCTAAGGTTCCAGTGTCTGGCTCCAGCAGGGCTACATGGCTTCTCCCTGACTCTGCCTCCTTCCTCCCAGAATTCAGCTTAGTTTTCCCCACCTAGCTCTGTTCCCCTATAGCTCTGCTATAGGCCCAAAGCAGTTTCTTCATTAACCAATGGTATTCACAGCATACAGAGGAAAATCCCACATCAGTTGTGTGTGTTCTGTGCATGCACAGGTGTGCACATGGCAGAGCATGTGTATGAAAGGCAGAGGACAACTTTTAGAGTCGATTTTCTTCTCCTGTGGTGGGTGCTGGGTATGGACATTGGTCTTCAAGAGTGTGCAGCAAGTGTTTTTACCCACCAAGTCACCTCAGCCGTCCTCATTTGATTGTGTTTTTGAAGACAGAATCTTGCTGTGCAGCTGAAGCTAGCCTCAGAATCACTGTACACCTCAGACTCACAATCCTGCCTCAGCCTCCCACATGCTGGGATTACAGATGTACACCACCACACCACGCTACATTTTATCTGATGGGGGATTTCCCTCTGTAAACTGTGAATATGTTTTGTTACCATTGGTTAATAAAGAAGATACTTTGGCCTATGGCAGAATATAGCTAGGCAGGAAAACTAAACTGAATGCAGGGAGAAAGAAGACACAGTTAGGCAGACGCCATGTAGCCACCCAAGAAGCAAGATGCGAGGTAGTAAACCACGAGCCTTGTGGTAAAATGTAAAATAATAGAGATGGGTTAATTTAAGATGTAAGAGATAGCTGGGAATCCACCTGATCTGCTAGACAAACAATGTTGTAATTAATATAGTTTTGTGTGATTACTGGGGTCTGGGCGGCCGGGGAAACGAAAGTGCAGTCTCCGTTTACATTTATCTATTCATTCAAACAAACAAACCTTAGGGATTTTCTACTTTGGGGGCACCATGAATAATGCTGCTATAAACATTTGGGCATAACACATCCGAAAACCACATATCTCACTAGGGATAGACTTGTTGGGTTGTGCTGTAGTGTCGTGCTTAATATTTTGAGGAACTGACAAGCTTTTTTTTAAAGTGACGGCTCTGCTGTGTATTCCCAGTGCAATGGCCCAGGGTCCAGTGTCCTCAGCATCATTGCGGCTCTTGTCAAACTTTGTCAATATGGATTCCAGCCTTCCGGGGTTCAGATGAAATTCCTCGTGGCATTTGCCATTGGGAAATCATAGTGGCGTCTAATTTTAGGATGACCCTTATTTAGCCTCTTCTTCTAGGAAATCTATTGGAGAAAAAAGGCCTCCAGTGACAATTTACAACCAATTATGTTTCCACAGTGCAGCGTAAGCCTGCAATTCTAAGCACCTAGTCTGGGCATGTTAAATACAAACAAAATAGAGCTAAACTCAAGCCAAGGATGTGGAATTTTAGAAGTAGAAGTCCTAAGGATTCATTCGCCAACAGTTTCCTTCCATAGATGAAGATTCTTAAATCAAACCAAGAGACTCGTGTGAGCAAGGCTACGCAGCTATTTATTATAGAATAAGACTGAAACCTGATCTTATCAGTCCACACTGAAGTCCCAGACAGCTCGACTCAGCAAACACAGGAGCAGTTATAATCTCCAGAGCAAAGGTAGCGTACATACCCACACACAACCAAGTTCATAAATATCTGGGCGTAACATATTCTAAAACCCAAAAGGAAAGCTGGGAGCTGATTCTAGCCAATTGTTGTATCGAATGCATGTTATGCAGCATTTTAAGATTTTGCTTGGGGGATAGAGAGTTAGCTCTGTATTTAGGAGCACTCACCTCTCTTGCAGAGGACCCGAGTTCAATTCCCAGCACCCACATGGCCACAAACCATAATCTGTAAAATCAGCTCCAGGAAAACCATTGCCCTCTTCTGGCCACCTCTGGAGCTGCAGCCACAGGAACATATACACAGATACATACACATAATTTAAAACTCATTCTGTAAAAGGACTTTGCTTAAATAGTTGCTGCTATGGTTTGAGTATGATTTATTCCCCAAAGGTGCTCAGAGATTGAGTGCTATTCTTTAAGTGTTAAGAGGTTGTGTGACCTTTAGAAATTTGATAGCTCACTGGATATACCTGTGTTCATAGGGCTGCAGATGACTCTCCAGGACCCTGGGGAGTTCTTATAACAGCCAGTTTCTATAAGAGGGAGCCTGCCTGTCTGTACTTTCTTGCTTCCTGTCTCACTGCACAGTCAAATCTTGCACACCCTCCTGTTGATGTGATCCATCACCCACAGGCCTTCACGATAGCTGAAAAGAGGTCACCATGTCCTCCAGCCTCTGGGACTCTAAGAAAAATAAAACTCTTATTCTTTATTGAAAAACACAGCTTTGTGTATTTTGTCATAGAAATGGAAATTTGGCTAATATAGCTTGCCAATTCATAGAACAGAGATTTCATACACACATCCACTGACATCAAGCCTACGGCTAGTGCTCAAATTTTGCAGCGCCCAGACAAGTGGTGCATTTCTGCAGCTCTATCCTTAGAGGTTGGAGGCAGAAAGGTCGTGAGGTCAAGGTCATCCCTGGCTGCACAGTGAGCTTGGGGCTGATCTGGGCTTTGTGAGATTCTGTTTCAGAAGGAAAAGTCAGCTAGAGACGAGCAGTTCAGTCCAGTGTTTGCCCGATGGGATCGTGCATTGTCCTCTATGCCCACCGTTGCCTGAAAGGATCTGAACTCAAGACAGTTATCCCAGATGACTGGGACGCGTGTCAACTGCAGTACTCTACCATACGGAGCTTTGGGAGAGAGGGGGAGACCAAGAGAAGGGAGGAAAGCAAGAGAAAGGGAGACAGAAAGAAGAAAGATTTGGACAAACACCATGGACAACAGATCTCTGCCTGGGTTGCAGGCCTGTCAGAGAAACAGTGGGGGAGGGTGTCTCCTTTTGGCCTACATTCACAGACAGAGCAGCAGACACAGCAAGACTTATGCAGAGAAATAAAGACAACGTGTTGCCCAAGTTCCCTCAAGGGAAGGTCTGGGAACAGTGTGTATTCTTTGAACAGAAACCCTTCTCCTCCTCTCCTGCGAGAAGCTGGCCGTGTTTCCAGAATGTGCTCTGCTGTGCAGCAAGCGCATCAGCTCTCACCATCGCTAGCAGGTGACCTAGGCCACGCTAGTCCACAGCCCCTGAGGATGCCGGATCCTGTGGAGCGCCGCCGGCAGAGTGCCGTGGGCAGTGTGCGCACCAGACTGCTGCTGGCTGGGAGTGCGAAAGGGAAGCTGCCCATCTTCAGCTTTCTTTTGGTCCTAGGAAGTGACCAACGCTTGGCCTTCGGTGGGGTCACACTCACTGAGAAGAGTTCAGAGCACCAGAATGCTGGAACGGCTTCTTACTGTCTGTGGATGCTTTGGTAACTTTGTTTACTCTCTCAGGGAAGCAAGGGAAAGAATTCGGTGGTGGCTCATGAATTCGAGACCAGCCTGGTCTACAAGACCTAGTTCCAGGACAGGATCCAAAACTAAAGAGAAACCCTGTCTTGAAAAACCAAAAGAAAAAAAAGAAAAAAAAAAGAAGGAAAATCACTTTGCACTAGCTACAGAAAGAACTCTGTTCCCACAAGGCATTTTAAAAATCTCAAGTCTTTACATCTCTGTAAATCAAATGCTGTCACAGCAGGAAGAGTCTTTGGAGACCATCTATTTCACTGAACTTATGAGGCAAGCAGTTTGCTCTCCCATGACATGAGGTGATGGCCCTGATCAGTGTGTGGTCCCATCAGTCTGAGGCTCTGTCAATGCCCTCATTGTAGAAAGCAAGGCACACCTGCACACAGCAGAGTAGATGTGCCCCTCACCCCGGGGGCGGGAGGCCCTGCTATTACCCTAAGCAGTAAGCAGTCACCTTTCCTGCAGTGTGGGCTCACTATTCCAGCCAGCTTCAGAGGCCCCTGGGTGAGACTGGGGGTGCATGAGATCAGAACACACACAACCCGTGGGAGAGCAAAGCGAGACCTACACTCTCCACTCTTTCTCTTCACCAGGAAGCTGCGTATGTGAGGCACAGGACCCACAGCTCTGGGCTTGGAGCGCAGGACAGCTGTGAAAACAACCTGTCCCAGGCTTCACCCAGCTCTGTCACAGAGAGGCTCCAGCGGCTTCTCGCCAGGGAGGAACTCCCAGCCTAAACAGAGAGCAAAACAAACGCAGCGGCTGTTGTGTGTGACCTCGGCCCAGCCAGGTCATCGCTCCTGCCTTTGAAGTTAAGTGGAATAGAAAACACGTGGCTGTAAAGTAATGTGGGGAAGATTTTACTTGGGGCTGGGCAGATGATTCCGTGGATAACACATTTGCCACCAAAGCCTGAGAACCAGAGTTCAAATGCCCAGAACCCACGGGTGCTCATGGTGATGGACCTATAATCCCAGTGCTATAGAGAGAGAGAGATGAGGGAGCCCTAGAGCAAGCTAGACTAGTCATAAGGATGCATTCTGGGTCCAAATGAAAGCCATGGACTCAATAAATAAGATGGAGAGTGAGCAAGAAAGACTCTCCACATCAGTTCCCGCCGCCACACACAGGTGCACACACATGTGAACTGCACACACATGTGGACAAAAAAGTGCACCTTCACGTGAATGTGCACACATGTGCACATACGGCACACCCACATGTGAACATGCACACACATGTGGACAAACAAGTGCACCTTCACGTGAATGTGCACACACAGGCACACCCACATGTGAACATGCACAGACACAGGTATACGCACACATGAATGTGCATATGCACACGCACATGCATACACATGTAAGAAATGGTTTCTCATCCACCCAGCCACTGAAACTGGTCTTAAGCTTTCAATATAAGTTAAGGAAATACTGACAGATAAATGGAAAAAGAAATTGTGGCACTATGCACACACATAGTATAATATCATTCAGTCTTTTTAAAAGGGCATTTTTCCATTTGCTGTGACATAGATGAACTCAGAGGACATGACCAGACATGAAAGAAAAATACTACATACTCCTTAATGTCCAGAATCTGGAAGAAAAAGATGCATAGAAGCAATAAAATGGCAGTTGTGGGGGCAGGGTGGGGAGCAGGTAGGAAGGAAAATAGGGAAATGTATGTCAAAGGTATTGCAAAGCAGGTCTTTGGGATGAGTAAATCAAAGATGCAATCTGCAGCCTGGGGACTGTCTTCGGGAAATTTCTATTGCTGTGATAAAATACCATGACCAAGGCAGGTTACGGAAGGAAGCGTTCGTTTGGGCCTTCTGGTTCCAAACGGATGCGATTGCATCACGGTGCAGCCAGGACGTGGGGCGTGGGGCGTGGGGCGTGGGGCAGCACTAGGCACCGCAGCAGGACAGCTGAGAACTCACACCTTCAACCACACCCAGGGAGAGCACCCTGGGACTGATGTGAGGTTCTGAAACCCCAAAGCCCACCCCCAGTGGGCTTCCTCTAGCAAGGTCACACCCCCAAAGCCTCCCCAACCACAAGGACGATCCATACAATAAACTGCCTACTATAAATTTTCTGAATGAATAGATTTGATTTGGTGTTTGTTTGTTTCTTTGTTCGTTTTTGTTTTTTTATTTTTTGGTTTTGTTTTTTTTTTTTCAAGATAGGTTTTCTCTGTAGCTTTGTAGTCTATCCTGGAACTCGCTCTGTAGACCACAGAAATCTATTTGGGTAGGAGCTCCATTCCAAGACCCCTCCCCCACCTCTCTCCAAACCCTGATGTATAACAGAAAGTCCACCTGATCCTTCTCCCAGAGATGCGCAAGACCACTCCCACAGGGTACTTAAACTGTCCCCCAGAAAACAGACACATGGTTTTCTAGTATTCTTTTCCCATTTCCTCCGGGGGGGGGGGGGAGCTGGAAAATCATCTGAGAGCATTGTGTCCATTAACACTTGGGTTTTTCTAATTCAGTTTGATTCGGTCTGATTTGCATTGTTGTGTCAGCAGAGAGGCTTATCGGGGTACAGAAACAAATTCCGCCTGCCTCTGCCTGAGTGCCGGGATTAAAGGTGTGTGTCACCAGCCGACTTGCTTTAGACATAAAGGGTGACTAGGTGAAACAACAGGTGTGTTATCTGCTCAGTTATAGCAAGACATCATTGGGGGTGGCGCTGGGGAGATGGTTTCGTGGCTAAGAGCACCTGTTGCTCTTCCAGGGGACCCAGTTTTGAGTTCCAGCACCCGCATGGCAGCTCACAAGCATTTGTAGCTCCAGTTCCAGGAGATCTGACCTCTTCTGGCCTCTACGGGAACCAGGCATGCATGTGCTGTGCAGACACACATCTAGGCAATACCCATACATATAAAATAATTTTTTAAATCATGTGAGACAGCAAGATAGCTCAGTGGGAAAGGTACTTACCTCAAAAGCCTGGAAATTTAAATTTTATCCTTAGAACCCAGAAAAACCTACAAGGGAAAAGCTGATCCTACAACATTGTCCTCTGACCTCCACACACATACCATGGCACATGCACCATGGAGCTAACGACCACACATCGAGCCCCCAGAATTACATACTAACAATAATATAATAATAATAATAACAACAATAATAATAATTTTTAGTCATTTATTTGAAATATATACAGTTAAGTAAACCTGGAGACAGAATTTCAGTCAGCTTTCTACCACCGTAACAACAAACCTGCTAGAGGACACTCAGGAAATAAAAAGAGCTTTATTTTGGCTCTAGTTCCAGGGGATCAAGTAAAAAATTGGGTGACCTCATGGATTTGGGGTTCTGTGGAAGCAGCACTTCATGGGGCCTTATGAGCTCCTCCCTAATCCATGATGGAATGTTGAAGGTCTCAGTCTTGTAAATACCACATCTGAAAGGCCCACAGCATGCACGTGTGTGCATGCATGCACACACACACACACACACACACACACACAGAGAGAGAGAGAGAGAGAGAGAGAGAGAGAGAGAGAGAGAGAGAGAGAGAGAGAGAGAGAGAGAGAGAGAGAGAGAGGAGAGAGAGAGAGAGAGAGAGAGAGAGAGAGAGAGAGAGAGAGAGAGAGAGATACACATACCCATTTTGACAACCCAGGAACCGAGCTCTTACACAGAGACCTTTGGGAAATACCCATTTAAACCATGGCTCACCTTACACTGCTGTGCAGGACAAGGCTCTGTCCCACCTCCCGCCCAACCATGCACCCTCTCTAGGCTCTAGCCTCACCTTCATTTGTGCACACTCTCCTCATAATGAACCCACAGCGGCACTTCCATCCCAACCCTTGTGTGACTTCTCTACTTTAGCATTCAGGTGAAATGTCCCTGCCATCCCAGTGACATTGCCTTTTGTGCCAACATACCATGCCTGTACGTTCTTACACGGAAGGGCCGGTGGGCCACATCCCTCTATCCCTTGTTCTGAATTCACAGGGACTAGTATGGTTCCCAGGGGTCCTTTTCATCTTCATGAAGCTTATCCTTTTTATATTATTTTATTTTTTTAAAGGCTTTATATTATGTTTAAACTATTTTTCTATGACTGTCTATACCTATTTTCTTTTCTTTTATAAGACTACGTACATGTTTTAAAGACACTGTATCCTGTTTAGAGGCTTTTCCAGTCTGGATCTGTCTTTATTGAGCATCTGCAGTATTCTCTGATCACATGAGACAAATCTTAAGTTGCTATGTCAGTCACAAGCGGCTCATCTTAATGCATGGTGCTGGCAGCTGGCTCCAGCCCACAGCCGTCTCTTACACCAGGCCTACCCAAGAGACCTCGCTCACCAGGAAACCGTGCCAGAAAGTCACGTTTGACTCTGTGTTTTGAGCTTTTTTATTTTAGCTTTCTTGGGCCTTATGTGGATATATGTGGTTGGGCGTTGGGCACCATATGCAGGCAGATTTTTCTTTGGGCCACCAACTCACAAAAGATGACATGGAGTCTTTCCAACTTTTTGTTTTGTTTTGTTTTTTGTTTTGTGAGACAGGATTTCTCTGTAGCTTTAGAACCTGTCCTGGAGTTTGCTCTGTAGACCAGACTGGCCTCGAACTCACAGAGATCCACCTGCCTCTGCCTCTGGAGTATTAGGATTACAGGTGTGCATCATCACTGCCCAGCAATGCAGTCTTACTAGTAATTATGAAGGCTGTTTATCGCTTAGACTTGTTCCTCTAGTTCTTATAAGTTAATCCATCTCCATTCATCTGCATGTTGCCACATGAGTCGTGGCTTTTACCTCTCTTCCTGCATGTCTGTTCTTTCTCTACATCGGCTGGCGACTCCTCCTTTCTTCTTCCCAGAGCTCTCTGTCCCCACAAGTTCTACTTAACCTCTTTGTTCCTAGCTAATGGTCATTCAGGGGTGTGAGGGTTAGAAATGCTAGGTAGGAGGAACGGAGACAAGAAAGAATCACAGCGACACAGAATAGTACCAGGAGGGCATCTCAGTCTCGCCTGCATACTGAATTCTGAGTACTGAGTTTGTCCTGTGTTTAATTTTCCGTATACTTCTATACCCCAAATACAGCAAGGGGGGGAGAAGCAAAAGACTGCTTTAGCATGATACAAAGGACAATTAGAACAGTTCCTTGCTTCAATACTTTGAGACACCAAGCCATTAATTCATGAGAAAAGCATTCTGTTGTTTAGGCAATGAACCCACCTAGACAAAGTATCCCAAAGAGAGTCACTCTCTAGGTCAAACCTCCTAATTCAAAAGAAGGAGCAGAAGTATGCTTAAATTCTCTGACCTTTGGTCAGGGTGGACAGGACACACCTCTATGGGCCATCTCAATATCCAAAACGCCAAGTAACCACACCCTAGGTCAGGGTGTGTATCCACACTTGTTAACAACTTTGAGCAAGCTGAAACTCTCTGACCTTCAGACAAGGCTCACATTTTTGGACCTCCACAAGTAATACTTCATTGTGCAAATGTACCATGCTTTCTTTGTCCATTCATTCATGGATGGATATCTAGGTTGTTTCCAGTTTGTGATTATTATGAATAGAGCAGCAATGAACATGGTTGGCCAAGTGTCTCTATAGTAAGATGAAGCATTTTTTGGATATATTCTCAAGAGTAGCATAGCTAGGTTTTAGGGTATATCAATGCCCATCTTCCTGAGGAACAACCACACTGTTTTCTATAATAGCTGTACAGCTTTGCCCAGCAAATGGATGAGTGTTCCCCTTCTTCCACATCCTTGCCAGCAAGAACTGCCCATTGTCTTATTGATCTTGGCCATTCTGATGGGTGTGAGATGAAATCTCAAAGTAGTTTCGAGTTGCATTTCCCCAGTGACTAAGGACATTAAACATTTACTTAAGGTTTCTTGGACATTTGACTTTCCTCTTTTGAGAATTCTATGATTAGATCTGTGCCCCATTTTTAATAGGGTTATTTGTTTCCTTTATGTCCAGTTTTATTTTATGTGCTTTGGATATTAGCCCTCTATTGGACGCAGAGCTTGTAAAAATCTTTTCCCATTCTGTAGACTGTTGTTTTGTCCTTCTTATGGTATCCTTTGCCATACGGAAGCTTTTCTGTTTCATGATGCCTGTGTTATCGGTGTTCTGCTCAGAAAGTCTTCTCCAGTGCCAATGCATTCAAGGCTATTCCCCACTTTCTCTCCTGTCAGGTTCAGTGTACCTGGTTTTATGTTGAGGTCTTTGGAGTTTTGGGCTGGGTAATAAGTATGCAACTGTTTGCATTCTTCTACATGGGGCCATCCAATTTGGCCAGCAGCATTTGTTAAAGATGCTGTCTTTTTCCCCAGTGACTATTTCTGGCTTCTTTATCAAGATTTGAGTGTCCATGGCTGAGTGGACTTATTTCTGGGCCTTCAATTCTATTCCATTGATCAACATGTCTGTTTTTTGCCAGTACCATGCTGTTTCTATTCCGATAGCTCTCATACAATTTTGAGATCAAGGATGGCGATGTCTCCAGCAGTTTCTTTTTCGTTCAGGAGTGTTTTGGCTGTCCTGAGTGTTTTGTTTCTACGTGAAGCTGAAAACTGTTCTTTTAAAATCTGTGAGGAATTGTGTTAGAATTTTGATGGGGGATTTTGCATCGAATCTGTAGATTGTTTTTGGTAGGATGGTCATTTTTTTTTTTGTTTCGTTTTTCAAGACAGGGTTTCTCTGTAGCTTTGGTGCCTGTCCTGGAACTAGCTCTTGTAGACCAGGCTGGCCTCGAACTCACAGAGATCCGCCTGCCTCTGCCTCCGGAGCGCTGGGATTAAAGGTGTGCGCCACCACCGCCCGGCCGGTCATTTTTACTATATTAATCTTACCAATGCATGAGGGCTCCTGACTTCTAATGGCATTCTTTCTTGATCTGGCCTTGTTACAAGAATGTGTCAACTGGGTAAAAAACTCACAACCTGTGCCATTTCCTGTAGCTATATTTCAGAGGGGAAATTCTTTAAGACGCTTTTAGAAGAAAATACAAGAGGAGATCATAGACTGACTCCTGTTCTTTCTTTTTGTTCTTCTCCTCTATATTTCCGGGGTTTTTCTTTTCTTTTTTTTTTTCTTGTTTGAAATACTAGGGATTAATTGAACATTAGGTCTTATGAATACCAAACAAGAATTCTACCATTGCACGACATCCTCAGATGAGGACTTATTTTCATTTTTATTTTCAAGGTAGGATCTCACCAAGTTGCCCATGCTGCCTTGAACTTAGAATCTCCCTGCCTTGACCTCCCGACTAGCTGGGATCACAGTCTCCACTACTGGGCCCATTTGAAAGGATTGTTGGATCTGGGCTTGGGATATAGCTCAGTTGGTAGGATGTGAGCCTTCTCATGCAGAAAGTCCTGGATTTGATTCTCATTACCAGTAACCCAGGTATGGTTGTTATGATTTACAATGTGAGTGACTCTAGGGGATCCCACGGCAGTTGGAAGACTGTGGCGGGTAAGGGACAGAGAGATATGCTGTGCAGAGAGAGCTGGATACGGTACACAGAGATTATTTAATGGGTATTGGGAGAGTATTAGGAGAACAGGGTTGGGGGGGAGGAGAAATAGAGGGACAGAGGGGCAGGGAAGAGGAAAGAGAAGAAGGAAAAGGGGGAGAAAGACAGAAAGCTGCCTCTTCAGAAGGACGAGAGAAAGAGAGAGAGAGAGAGAGAGAGAGAGAGAGAGAGAGAGAGAGAGAGAGAGAGAAGAAAACGGGAGGGAGAAGAGACCAGTTTGCCTCAGCAGGAGGGGGGTGGGAGATTGGGAGTGGGCAGAGCTTGTCTATTAAAGGGACAGGGCACACAGGTAACTGGGCAGGCCAACATAATTTTGATTGTAACAATGGCAACACACGTCTATAATCTTAGTACTTGGGAAGCATGGCAAAAAGAGGAATTTTCCTTATTTTTTATATGATACAAAAAAACATAAATCCTTAAATGTTTGAAGAATTCAATTGCAGAAAAATATAATTTTTAAGGATTTATTTATTTGTTATGTATACAACTTTCTGCTTCCATTAATACCCATACGCCAGAGGAGGGCGCCAGATCTCATTACAGATGGTTTGGAGCCACCATGTGGTTGCTGGGAATTGAACCCAGATCCTCTGCAAGAGCAGACAGTGCTCTTAACCACTGAGCCATCTCTCCAGCCCTAGAAAAATATTTTAAGTGAAGAAGGAAGCAGAGACAACAGCAGCAAAGCCTCCGTAAACATTAGATGAAATGATATCATAAAGCCACTGCATTCTTTTTGCCAGGATCTGTACCCAAGCCCTTTGTAAACGTTGTTCCCTGGACCCTTGTGACTACCTCTGGGGAACAATGTTATGATCATCCCTGTTTTGCTGATGGGCAAGCTACTATTTGAGGAAATTCAGTTACCCACTTGCGGGCATTTCACAGTAGGAAGTAAGAGCCAGCAGAAAACTCAGGAGGGTCTGACTTGCAGGATTTTGTCCTCCACCAGGTACACAGAAGGATAGAAGTCCAAATGGGGGAGGGGCTGAGGTTGGGGTCATAGGTTGTGTTCCAGATTCCTTTCCCCATAGATTCCAGCAATGTTCTCCATAGAGTAACCACATGGCACCGCTGCTGCCTTGAGATCACGGTTAGAACTCTTTTTTTCCTGGTTGATTAGCACAAGCGAGTAATGGGGGAGGGGGGAGGTTAGGGGTAAGGAGGGGCCGAGATTCACTCTCTGAGCCTGTCACCCCTAGACCGATGGCCTTCACAGCCACTCTGAAGCAGCTCAGCACTCTGACTGACCCTGTCCTCTGGGAGATGGATCCCACATACCTGGCCCATTCCAACCCCCAAGCACAGCCCCGCCCACCCAAGAACCTTTCCCTTCCTCTTTAATTTGACCAGGATGGAGCCATACCTGTGCTCGGTAGGTGTCATTGCTACCCCAGGCTGTTCCATGAGACTTTCCCCAGAGTGACTGTTCATTTTACCCTGTCCAACACAGTAACCACCGAGCCACACATGACTTCGACACCTGCTATGACAAACATGGCTAAAAATGGCTGCCTGTGGCTAGCAGCTACCACATCGGACAGCACAACTTTAGACTACATTGATTAAATCACTGCTTTGATTAGGTTTCTTCCAGAAATGAATACAGTGGTTGATTGGTTTTGTTTGACTTGTGGGAGTCTTGTCTTTGGATGTGAGCCATTAGCATAAGAAAAGAATTAAAGACAGGGAAAGTCTACTTGTGTGGTCCTTCAAGTTCAGTGCTGAGCACAGAGGAGAGTCATCACAGTGAATTCCTATTAACAACAGTTTCTGGTTCAAGCTAACAGAAGTTGAAAACACAGCCTGGGGCATTTGGAACCCTAAGAAGCAGATGTTCCACTCTCAAGGAGGTAGAATATGGATTCCAGGAAGAAGCTAATAGCTTTATTGTGACAGAAGCCAGCACCTAGGACCCAGCTGAGGGCGGACGTTAGTGCTGGTCACATATTCAGAGTTCTCTAAGGCCTCTCAGCCATTACCTACAATCTTCTGCAGCTCAGTGGTGGCTCAAGATTCCACAGTGGGTCCCAGGCAGGGTCTGGAGAGGCGATAAATGCCACAACCCAGAGGACGCAGCCATGCCTGGGGGGGTGCTAATTATAGGCATTGAGTGTGGCATTCCCCGAGGGCCGTGAGTCTGCTTCCCATAGCCCAGCCCGACAAGCACAGTTGCAGAAATTTCCCCTGAAGTTACGGCAGACTAGCAGGAGGTGAAAGAGAAGAAGCTGAGCTGGGAACACCTTTGACCTGTGCCCTATCATGGAAGCTCATCCCCTAGTGCCTGCACAGAGGTCTAGGCTGTCTCCACGAGTCAGGAGTTGAGGGAGGGCAGTGTCAACTGGGGCACTACGAGCAACAGACAAAGGGAGCTGTGGTCACCTTGAAGCAAGAAGACTTGGTGGTAAAGGGCTAAGAGAACTCTGAAAGAATGGTCATCAGGTCTTCTCAAACCCCAGGTCTAATAGCGAATCTCAGATGACAGTCACGTTGGGAGATAAAGTTAGCAGTAAACTAGAGATTGAGGGGTCTGGGCATTCCGCTCCGTGATCTGTCTATACATTAGGTAATCTGGGAGGTGCCTGTATGGACTTTGGAGAGACTCTGGCTCCTTTCTTTAGGGTAAGGTACGGGAGAGAGATAAAGAAAGATAGCCTCTATCACACCGGATGTCCGTCTGCTCAGGGAAGATGTCCCTAGGCTGGGTTAGAGTGGACAGGAAAAGCAGGAAGTTAGCTCGATGCCTGAGCAGAGATGACACCCTGACACGACGTCAGCCCTTCCTGGTATAGGAGGAGGAAGTGTCTGGGGTCCATATGCTGCAGCTAACATGTAAAGTAGACCCCACAACTGCCCCCTACACACACACACACACGCACACACACACACACACACACACACATGCACGCACACAAAGCCAAAAAGAGAAGCCTTCTGAGGTAAAATGTCCTGTGAGAAAGGCACTGTAAGGCCCTTCCAGGAGACAAGCAGGACCCTTCCTCTTTCCCGACTTCTCCTCTCTTCTCTCCTTCACCTCCAGGTTCTGCTTCAGTCACATGATCCCCTTATCTATAGGTCCACTGATGTTGGTGACCCTCGACCCTTAGATGCCAAACAACACTGAACCCACTAAGGGCCCATCTCACTTCTGAGACATCTTTCAAGGACTGATATTCTCATGAAGCCTTCCTGGAACACTTTTGGGGTCCCGAGTCTCCTCTTGTTCCTCCCGTCTTTGTAGGTATGGGGACCTTTTCTCACTCAGCACACACCACCCTAGGCTTTACCTTGTACCCACTCACCTCCACCACTTTGCAATGTCCACATCTGTATCCCCAGCCCATCTGGATTTCTGAGGCCTGGTTCCTTCCCTCTTTCTCCTCAAGAGCATTGTCCAAACATTCAGGCATTTCAAATACAATAGATCCAAAACACAAATTCCCCTCTCCTCTTTTCTTGAGACACCATTCCCTTGTTGCATTTTCAAATATTTGGTATAAGCCTACTCATTAACAAAAATGCAACCCCTAAAATCTCTCTGTCTCTCTCTCTCTCTCTCTCTGCCATCTCTGTCTGTCTCTGTCTACTAAGAGCTTGCTAGGAATACACTAGAGTCATTGGCCAAAAATTATTTCAATTAATATAGTTTCTGTGTGGTTATTTCAGGTCTAAGTGGCTGGCAACAAAACACCTACATAAGGGCTTGAGTTGGATTCCTAGAAACTTTAATTTAATAAGTATATAAATAAGTAAATAAAAATAAATTTAATAAATACATAAATAAGTAAATAAAAAATAAATAAACCTTTTATGGTTTTAATCCTGTCGGAATTGGAGTTATTACTTGGAACCAAAGTCACCCTTGATGATACATTCACTAGTAGGGTCCTGAGTAACTATTTGTTGAAGTGAACTCAGCCCTAAAAGATTTTTAGCTTTGCAGCTGTTCTGTGTAGTGAAGCTCCACCATTTAGCTAAACTACATTCATTCAGGAAGCACCCCAATGTCAGTAGCTAAACTACATCCATTCAAGAAGGACCCCAATGTCAGCAGATGCTTATTTTAGAGGCCTTCAGGAATAAAAAGGTCCATGACACACCTCAAATCATGCCACGATGGTAGGCAACTCTGAAGCCTACCCGTGAAGTTGAGTCTTATTTCAATTTCCCTGTCTCTAAATCCGGTTGATGAAACATACTTCCTTCTACCATCTCTGTGGTCCTGTAAAAGTGAAGAAGTCAAAAGTATCCAACTTAGTGTGGTCTTGTTTTCCACCTCTGGAAGCATGGGCTGTGTCTTTGCAGAGCAGGCCTCCTCACCTTCGGAAGGGCAATGTCTCGTGAGAAACGTGTGAGAGGCCTCTGTGTTGGCTCTTAACATTGAGAAAATCTATAATGAGGTGTCAGAACCAGAGGTCAAACGTCCACTCTTTATTCCCAAAGCAAACATCTTAAACAGTAACACCTTTAAAATGAGTGTTGAATTAGATGGGTGACCTTTTAGCCACGCAATTCTTACACTGGTAAAGCCCAGCCCACTGGGAATGTGGACTGGAAGTGTGCGTTTACCAATCATCCAAGCTCCTCATTAACTATAGTGACTGTCAGCATCATCTACTTAGATTTCTTCTAGGGCTGAAATGGATCTGAGTGCTTAGGCATATTTTCTGTTTCTCGGACCTGAGCGTGGTTCCCAGCCCTGGTACCAGGAGTCTCACAACTGCCTGCGCCTGCCTGTATCTCCAGCTCCAGGTAATCCAACACCTTCTTCTGGCCTCCACAGTCACCCACACCATACCCCCTGACCGAGTCTGGCCTCCACAGTCACCTGACCATATCCCCTGGTTGCACCTCCACCTACTAGGATTCTGCCAAGACCCACTCTGCCTAACCCTCCCATACAACCTCCAATCTTTCCACCCAGCAAGATCTATCCCCACACTCCAGCCTTGTACCAGGGCTCTTATCCTGTTATACCAGCCCAGTCTCCTCTGTCTACCAGTTTTATTCTATCTAAGCCCAACCCACTTATTCATCCTCCCTTCTGCCCCAACCTGCTCTGTCCATAACAGACTCAGAACTGACAAAAGAAGTCTACATGGCCAGGACACAGAATTTAAAGGAACAATCACAAATGTCATCAAAGAATTCAAGGAGTTTAAAAGAGACACAACGAAACAGCTCAATGAAATTAAGGAGAAATTAAGAGAATAAATTCCTGAATGAGACTCAAGAAAACACAAGTAGAAGGCTGATGGAAATGGCAGAGACAACCAAGAACTTAAAAATGGAATTCAATAAGGAGATAGAAATACTGAAGAGGACTCAAACTAAAATGAAGACGTAGCTGAAAAACTCAATAACCCAACCAGAAAGCTCAAAGTTTACAAGTGGAATGAATCAAGCACGGACAGGATATCACGACTCATAGACAAGGTAGAGGATTAAATCAAAATAAACAAGGGATGTGAACATTAAAAAAAAATAGCTGTGCAGTAGTGGCCCATGCCTTTAATCCCAGCACTTGGGAGTCAGAGGTACTCAGATCTCTGTAAATTCAAGTAAGGCCAGCCTAGTCTCTAGAATGAGTTTCAGGACAGCCACAGCTACGCAGTAAAAACCTATCTCAAAACAAAACAAAAGTAAGTAAATAAATAAACCTTAGACTCCATTCTACTTGCTATTTCTTTTTTTTTTTGGAAAGATTTGTTTTTATTTTTAATTCTGTGTATACAAGAGCGTGGAGTGGATCTATACATGTGAGCGCAGGCGCCCTCCAAAGCCAGAGACATCAGACCTCCTTGAGCTGTATTTATAGATGGTTGTCAGCCAACCAACTTGGGTGCTGGGAGTTGAACTTGTAAGAGCAGTACATACTACACTCTTAGCCACTGGGCCGTCTCTCCAGTCTCTCTAATTGCTCTTAACATTCTCTCTGTTCTCCTCTAGGGAAGAGCCTCTGTCCACGTGGCTCCAATGAGGGTGAGTCCACTTTTAACCCTACCTCTACCCTTAGAGAAAGCAACGGAGAAAAGAAATAGCCTGAACTAACCACATGCCTATTGCCTGGAAAACAGTGTCTGTCCAGGCAGGGATTCCAAGTCAGTCCCAGGAGTCTTAGTCCTGGAACTTAGGTTGAAGTCATTAAGGAACGAAACCTCTGTTTTCTTGGAAGGTGGTAAGATGTGAAGATGCAGGCCTAAGACTACTCCTGGGAGCCGTTTATCACTCATGAAGAGACTCAGCAATGCCAGTGCAAAGAAGAGCAGATTCAAGAGATGGACAGAAAGAAGTCCCGAGGAATGCACTGGAATCCCTGGATCACCTCATGACTGAAGCCTGGACTGCTACACACCCATTTATTTCACAAGTCGATAAATCTCATATTCAAGTCGGTTTCGGTCAGCATTTTGTTACATACACAAATCCAAAGTTTGTATTTGCACAAAATAAGTTGGAAACAAAACTGTTCTCATCATAGCATCTTTCTTCTTCATTCGTGTATAGTTTTGTGCGTGAAAGTCAAGAACAAGCCAATACCAGCAATTGCTTGATCTATATTTTAGGCATCTGTAAAGGTGAGAAACAGAAAAAAAAATTGAGTCTACCAAAGTAATGTATGTGTCTAGTCCACGTCTTCACAAAGTAAAGACTGAAAATAATTTTTTCTAAGACAGTGTTTTACATAGCCCAGGTTTGTCCCAAACTCTCTACGTAGCAGAAAATGGTCTTGAACGTCTGGTCCTCCTTCCAAGTGCAGGGATTGCAGGCGTGGACCGCCGCACCCAGTTTATACAACAATCTCTACTGTTCCATTGCTCATGCTCCTTCTGCCTCTTCAACTTCTAGAGTGTGTAAACGGCTGTCCCCGCCACGGTCTGCTTCTACTCACAACGCCTCGTATTCTGCAAAGCTGCCACTTCTGCGCTCACACAACCCTGAGCACCCAGCAGTGATTACAACACCGTTTCACAGATGGAAAGACCGGATCTGAGCAGGGTGAAGTGTCCTGCCCTGAAACAGAGCAGGGAAACCTGCTCCCCATCCTCCTCTTGTGAGGGCAAAACGGGATCACAAATAGGAAAGCACTTTGGAAGGAAAGGAAGTCTATTGATGCCAGATGTATTATTACAAAGCCAAACCTAAGTACACGGTGACCTTGTTATTACCCCTGGAGGTGGAATGCTTACAGATCAGTCCTGCTCAATCTCTTCTACCCTGGGGAAAGTCTGTGGGACTTTCTCCAGCAAGGTTAAGCCTTGCATATGTCTGACATCACCTTCTCCAGAAAGGACCATCAGGAAGAAGAGTGACATCTCCTTTATTCGTTAAGAACATCGTCCTCCGATTATATTCGACCCAGGCCAATCCACACGCCAGAGGATAATTGCAGAGCTGTCAGAACTCAAAACTTATAGACAGTGGGACATACGTGATGGTTTGTTGGGGGAAATGGATTTGTCATGTGCACAACCCATGGCAGCAGATAAAATACCCTGACGATATTACACACTTGGGGGTGCAGGGCCTGAGCCGATCATTTTGAAAGCATGCTGTTATGACATCTGGGAAATTCCAGAGTCAGGGCTGAGCAGATCCAGAGGCTAGAGCAGTGCTCCACTATGCAGCTGCGCAGGACCACAGAGAGCCATTCATTTCCCCACACAGACTGCACTTTCTCGTTTCCACTCTGCCAAGTCGTGGAGTTCATTAAAGGGATGTTTCATAAAAATCTGATTGAGATGTGTTTAAAATAAATTAGTATGGCAATAGTGATACTCCTTTTTGAGGTTCTTAAAATAATATAAATAACCCTACTTAGTTCCAAATTCCAAAATTTTTAAGCTGAAAGCCCAACAAACCATAAAATCTACTTATTTCTCTCCAGCTGGCCAATATAAGTGCATGCCGTGTGTGTGTGTGTGTGTGTGTGTGTGTGTGCATGTCTGCGTGTCTTCTTACTCAAAAGAGTGTGTATATGCATGCATGTATGTGTGTATATGAGCATTTACGCGTATGTGTGCATGCAGAAGCCAGAGGAGGGGAGCGTCTGCTGCTCTCTATCCTGTCCCTGCCACCCTGTCTCCTGCAGCAGTTCCTCCTCTCTCTCCCTAAACCTTGAGCTCACCTTTGTGGCTGCTGTTCATTCGTTTGTTTTGCTAGCCTGGTGACCAATAATCTCCAGCAATCCTGCTGCTTCACTCCCCCCCCCCCAGTCCTAGTGCTACAATTGAGTGTGCCCACACTTGATTTTTTTTATTTTTTAAGTGTGAGCAGCCCTGGGGAATCTGAATTCAGGTTCTCATGATTATACAAGAAGTATTCTTACCCACTGAGTCATTTTCTTAAATGTCTGCCTTTCTGTCAGAATGAACCTTGTATCCTGAAATGCATTTGATTTCTTCTTGGAAGAGGTTAAAATATGCAACTTCCACATCAAGCTCAGCTTCTTCCCACGCAGTGCGGTTCATGTCTCAGAGGGCTTGTTATGTATAGACTTTCACACATCTGCTATTCTGAACCTCACAACAACCCAGAGAAGCAACTCTCACTCTCTCATCTACAGGGGAGCAAACAGAGACCAGGAAGACGGCGTTGCGTGCCCACAGTTAGTAAGCAGGTGGTT
The DNA here is from genome assembly GCF_037038515.1 of Microtus pennsylvanicus. NCBI lineage: Eukaryota > Metazoa > Chordata > Mammalia > Rodentia > Cricetidae > Microtus > Microtus pennsylvanicus. The sequence continues at coordinate 131,085,208 of NC_134583.1, forward strand.
TTAGAGTCAGAACTCAGTGGTTTCCACCCAAGGCCTCAGGCGTTCAACCTGACATAGGCAGAGGGTATTTGTGTATGTTTTCACTGGTCTCCAAGCATATACCAGGCCCTGTGCCAAGCACTGGTTTGATGGGCGCAAAAAGATGTCATAACCGAGATTTTTCATACGTAGGCAGTGGCGCATAACCCATGTCCAAAGCTCCAAGCTGGAACCAGAAGGTGTTGGCATTTGAAGATTGGCTTGATGCTACATGGAGGTGGGGGACATGAGAATTCGCTTCTTCTGGTGGGGCACTGAAGAGCGCAGCACAAGCAGACTTCGGGGGTGTGGGGAAGAATTCTCCCCAGTGAGGTTAACTCAGTCCCCAAAATGATGGCAACTGACTCTGAGGACAGAAACAGAAATAGGAAAGGTCAGCCAAGGAGGCAGCTCTCCCTGTGAACCAAAGAAAAGCTAAACACCAGACTGGTCCAGCTGGGCTTCAAAGCGCTTGGGTCCTAGTCTGGGAACAGGACGGCTATGGTTCACTGCCCGCAGCAGACTGGCTCCGGACGGCCAGAACTAGGACTCTATGGTCTCCGGTGTCCTCACTGCAGGGCTCAGCAGTTCCACCTCCGTCTCTCCCTCAAAGTACTTCGGATGCCGCTGAACCGCCCTTGGCACCGCCCTTGGCACCTTCCCCCACGCCAGAGCTCATTTGCAGATCCTCTGCTGAGCTGTGAACTCACCTTCCTGTTTCTTGCTCTCTGTGTGTCTTTTGGCTTCTATCCCTCTGACTAATTCTCTCACGTGATGGGTTCGGACTCTTGAGACAAAACATCTGGTTGGTTGACCTCATCACTGTTTCCCTTCCATTCAGACATTTGCACCAGGCTCACTGATAGGCTGTGAGCAGACCTGTGGACTAAATGTCCTGTCCGCAGTCAGGTGTCCATCAAAGATCAAATCAGCGATAGCTCTGGAGAGGAGGGCCGGTAGGGTCCTATGGGACAGATTGTGACCACATCTCCCTGTGCATAAAGAAAAGCTTTACTGGGCTGGGCTGTAGCTCTGTGGCAGAATGTTTTCCAAGCTTCTATGAGGCCCTGTTCTCCACCTCCAGTGAGACAAAACTAATTAGTTAAAATTCAATAAAAAATTTAACGCTTAAGTCCATGATTTATTTTCTCTCAGATTGGCTTTTTCTGTGTAAACTTGGCTGGCTTAGAACTCTCTCCATAGAGCAGACTGACCTCAAACTTATGAACGTCTTCTTTTGCCTCACAAGTGATAGAGCTTTATAAATATGTACTACTCAGCCTGGCCTATTTCAGTCTATTATCTCATCAAGGAACAATAAGCACAGGATGGTCAGATAAAATTCAAGATCCTTAAGTAAATCTGAATTTCTGATAAAGGACATAAAAATGTTCTCATAGTGGTGTGCACCAAAATACTGCATACTACATACAAATTTTGTTCATGCGTACTGAAAAGTCTGTGGAGTAACCTGCATCCTGACCAGTAAAATAAGCAATGCTATATGAGGGGAAAAGGAGAGCGCTATCATGACCCACCAGGTAATTGAGTTTAGAAAAACACAGCTCAGTGAATGCCAGGGGTTGGCCAGATGACTCAGCTGGGGAAAGCGCTTGCCCACGAGCCCGGTGACCTGGGTTCAGTCCTAAGAAACCACATCAAAAAGCCAGATGCAATGCACATCTATAATCCCAGCATTCCTATGGCCAAACGGGGGTGGGGGGTGGGGGGGGAAGCAGGAACAGGAGCACCTAACTAGCTGGAAGTATACAGAGAGGCAGAAATGAGAGAAACCCTGCCTCAACCGGTGGGAGGAGAGAACAGACTCCCGAGAGCTGTCCTCTGACCTCAGCAGACGTGCCGTGGCACAGGTCTACATGACACACACGTGCGTACACACACACACGCACCCCACATATGCATAACAGTAATACATAAACTTTTATGTAAAATAAAAATTTAAAAACAGTGACGTAAGCCCTGACTGGAACCATTAAAACAGAGCCAGCTAAGACGGCGCACACAAGCAGCAGCAGGCCGTTTTGTCAGGGACGCCTCCAAACATCTTCATGGTCTTTGCCGCCAAAATTACCCAAGATTGCATGTTCGTCCCTGGACATCAGCTCATGCTGGTTAATCTGATCTGGTTGGTCAGAATGATAGTCCTAGTCTTGACACCATTTACCACCCACTTCAAAACTGCATACCGGCCTTTCGATTTGACCGCCTGCAGTGGTCCATAGCCTGGTCGCTACAGAGTCTCTCTGGCATTCACATTGACTCTACTCTGGCTCCTTGTCAGAGGAATTTGGCCACTCTACTGTTTTCTGCATCTCTGCTACCTGATACAACCGCTGAGAGCATGATGTCTCTGGGTACTGAAGATGTTAATGGCTGAGAAGGAAGGGCTGAGAGATAGACGGCTTCGTCAGTTAAGGGCTTTCCACACCAGCATGAGTGTAAAGAATCCAGGCACAGGGGTTTGCACCCATAACCTTTGCATGTGGGGAGTGGGAGGCAAATGCGGGACTTCACTAGGCAGCCAAGCTAACCAATCAGTGAGCTGGCGAGCTAGCTAGAGTTCAGTGAGAAACCCTGTCTCAAAGAGTAAATGGAAAGCAATGGAGGACGGCACCCAGCATCAACTGCTGACTGCAACACACACACACAGATACACACACACACACACACACACACACACACACACACACGCACACTGCAAAGGGAAAAATGATAAAAACGGAATAAAGAATTTGTAATTTGATAGTAACAACTACCAAGGGAAACTGTGACGAAGTAAAGCCAATAAAACCGACGTAGCATGTGGCTTTATTGATATATAATAAGGTTTGACTATGAAACCAAACCAGGGACAAAAACAGTGTACATTGCAAGTTAATGGGAGACCAAAACGGGGAAAACATGCCTTGCAGGTTAAGGCTTCTGTTTACAGATAAGACAGTTAAGAATAACTTCCTGATAGTTCTATGTTTGTTTGACCCATCTACACCAGATGTGCTTGATCACACGTGGGCGGGAGGTACGTAGGCAGGAAATATGTCAGGATGTATGCTTGCCCACGATTGGACCTGATGAGATATGAGAAGAATTATGGCTTTCTAAGCTCCTTTAACATGACTTGTGGTCATTTCCTGGGAAAACAGGTATGGACCTAGCCAGAGTCTATCCACCTGGACAGTCTTTAATTAAAACTTGCTTCAAATCTGGCTTTAAACTGTGGGAGTGGTTTTATTTTCAACCGGCAGATTAACACTGACCCGTGGAAAGACTAGAACATGTTGGTCTATATTAATGGCATAGCTTGTTTATGACAATAGCTGCCTTTACAACTCAGGATTCTGTGTGTTCCCAAAGTTAAAATGAATCTTTAGCAAATGGAGTCTTAGTGGACAGTTGAAGGTCTATTAAAGTTCTTCTGGACACTAATAATCCATTACCACCCTTCTGCCCCCACGGAGGCCACGTTCATCCCATCTGTCAGACAATAACCAACAGCACTCATGTTCAGTCACCGTGGCTAATGGAAGCACTACAGCTTGGATGAAATGTACCCCAATAGTTGGGAGCCAAGGAATACCACAGCATCACACCACACAACAAACCTCACACATGAGATTTATTGGAGGGAAAAACCCAGGAGTGTGGTTGCCTCTGCTCAGGTGAGACACAGTAGGGAACCGAGCAGAAGGCAGGGTTTATGTAAAGTTTCTTGGGAGGGGAGGTGGAACTTTTCAGGGTGACTTGGGATTGGTGGGATTGTGTGGCCTGATCTTGGGGCAAGCTCAGGGATTGATGCGAGTGGCCTGGCCACTCTCCCACCTGAGGACTGAGCTGTTAGGACCAATAGAGAAGTCTGGGGGCTGGGGCTGGCCACTTGCGCACCTCAAGGGCTAACAAAGTTTATGAAGTATACAAAGTTTACAAAGGGAGCACCTGACCGAAGGAGTTGGCATGAGGAGTCAACATCTAAGTCAAAGTCTAGATACTAGACTAAGAGGATACAAGCTCTTGGTCAGTTTTATATGTGGCTCCTCTTGGCTCAGCAATTTATTGGCTAAAGGGTTAGTTATCTGTCCCTCTAACACTGGTTCTCCACCTTCCTGATGTTACAGCCCTCTAATACAGTTCCTCGTGAAGTGGGGACCCCCCCCCACCACAAGATTATTTTTGTTGCTACTTCATAACTGTATTTTTGCTATTGTTACGAATTGTAATGTAAATATCTGTATTTTCCAATGGTCGTAGGCAACCCCTGTGAAAGGGTCATTTGACCCTCAAAGGGGTCATGACCCACAGGTTGAGAGCTGCTTTTTTATCAGATCTACTATCCATGATTGGAACAAGAACTTGATAACAGCAATTAAAGCACTTGCCACACAAAGCAAAAAGAAGGAGGAAATATATCACTTTTACGTGATGATGAGCACTGTAAAGGTCTCTCTCTGGCAGGTCAAGTCCCTTGTTATCCCCTGTCCTGCTCTCTAGAAAGAATTCCGTGTTGAGTTTTCTTCAGGGTCTCCTACTCTACTCTCTAAGGGATTCCCTCCTCACTCATTACCAATGGGACTCCTGAAGACCGGCCAGCCTCCACAGCCCACTTCCTGCTCAGACAAATTTAGGACAAAAGGATAAGGCTTGGCCAATCAGAGATTATTTGTCTGAGCTTGAGATCTTTGTAATACAATCCCCTCAGTAACAATAACCTTCCACTTCTTTGCTTCCAGTAAATTCCAAATACTGTGACCGCACCCAAAGTCTTTTCCTAGACCCAGTTCTGAAGTCTAAATTATTTGCTTTCTTGTCTCCATAGCTTTCTTTGTACCTAGCAGCAGCTACCTTTAGACCATGTGAACTAATGGCTTTGGTAGAAAAGCTCCACCCTTAATCTGAGCCTTGCTGCAGGGTTAAGTTTCAATATCTACTTCTCTTTTTCCTTTTTTATTGTTTTTATTGAGCTATATATTTTTCTCTGCTCCCTTCACTTTTTCTCCCTTCCCTTTCTACCCTCTCCCATGACCCCCATGCTCCCAATTTACTCAGGAGATCTTGTCTTTTTCTACTTCCCATGTATATTAGATCCATGTATGTCTCTCTTAGGGTCCTCTTTGTTGTCTAGGTTCTCTGGGATTGTGAATTGTAGGCTGTTTTTTTAATTTGTTTTTGCTTTGCTTTATGTCTAAAAGCCACTTATGAGTGAGTACATTATTATATTTGTCTTTCTGGGTCTGAGTTACCGAACTCAATATGATGTTTTCTAGACCCACTTGCAATTTTCAAGAGGTCATTATTTTTTTCTACTGTGTAGTACTCCATTGCATAAATTTACCACATCTTTTTTTATCCATTCTTTGGTCAAGGGTCCTTTAAGTTGTTTCTAGGTTCTGGCTATGACAAATAATGCTGCTGTGAACATAGTTGAGCACATGTTCTTGGATCAAAGACCACAACATAAAACCAACTACACTGAACCTCATAGAAGAGAAAGTGGGAAGTACACTTAAACACATTGGCACAGGAAACCACTTCCTAAATATAACCCCAGTAGCATAGACACTGAGAGAAACAATTAATAAATGGGATCTCTTAAAACTGAGAAGCTTCTGTAAAACAAAGGACACAGTCAACAAGACAAAATGACAGCCTACAGCATGAGAAAAGATCTTCACTAACCCCACATCAGACAGAGGGCTGATCTCCAAAATATACAAAGAACTCAAGAAATTGCTCATCAAAAACGTTATGGTTTAAGTAAATTCCTGCGGTTCCCCCTAGGGGTGCAGTGGGCAGCAGGTCCCGAAACCATGGTGGGCCACAAAGGCAGCTGCATCCCAGGCAGGGAGCCCCCAAGTGGCCTGTGGGTCCTAGGCAGGGAGCCACATGGCGGGTGAGAGACCTCAGTGGGGCAGCCAGTCCCATGTAATGGCGTAAAAGAATGCTCAATCATATCAATATCTAATTCTTAATGGCCTTTTCCCCGTGTGTGTGTGTGTGTGTGTGTGTGTGTGTGTGTGTGTGTGTGTATACTTTCTGATCCTAACCCCAATCTGGGATCCAGAATCAACAAGCTTCTCTAAATCTTAGAACTCTTTTTATTCTCTATTTTTTTTCCTTTATAGTTTATACTGGTAATTTATTGCCAAAGATGATCATTTTCTAGTAGTAATTTGTCACAAGCAGCAAGGAGTACAACTCAAACACACATGAATTCTGAAATTCTGTCTCTCTATAAAGACTTTCTCTAGAAAGGCAGATGCCTGGGCAGACTTACACACGATGGCAGAGAGCCGATTTCAGACAGACTTTGCTGCAGCATACTATAACACACCATTTTTCTCTACCCCCTCTCTTTTTCTGTCTCCCACTTTTTAACTAGTGAGTACCCCCGTTTAGGGTTTTTCACATATTTTTTATCTTCACACATTTCCATTCCTGTTGAGAGGCCAGTTTCTCTCAATAGGAATAAGATAATACTTAGGGTTGATAATCTGCTGTTAAAAAGAGACCCGAGCTATATCATGACTCTGACACAATAGAAATCTGTTTCCCACTTTCCTGACTGTCAGGCAGTGGCCCTGCTACATACAATAAGTGAGGAACAGGACTCCTTTTCCTGTCCTCTGAAGCTGAGTACCCCATAGTTCTACCTGTGACACCTGGCAACCCTGTTTGTTATTAGAAGGAGGTTTGGATATCCACCCAAGGCCTGGCTGGTACAAAGGAGAGAGGAAGTATAAAGGGAACTCCTTTTCTCTATTAAGGGAACACCCAAAATTGACACCAAAACACGAGGCTAGAAAACAGGAACAGAATGCCATAAGCATGGAACCACAAGCCATGACTCCAGGGAAGGCACGCGCAGGAAGAAGGGGAGACCTGTGGACATGGAAACAGAGGAGCACGTGGGAGCAGACGATGGAAGTCAAGCCTGTGTCCCTTCATGGTCAGACACACAGAAGGAATTTAACGAATGCTCATCAGTAGAAGAGAGGATGTAAGAGGGATGTTGTCTAGAAGACAGAACAGCTTGACTTTTGATAATTTAGGTAGATACTGAACTTCTACAGAGATCATGGAGCAGGAACCATAAGGAGAAACCCAAGGGCTTCCATTTTCTCTGAGAATAATTTCCTGTTTCTCTCTCTGAGACGAGCTCACCAAGAAAAGTGAGCTTCTGAATCCATGTGTCTATAATAAGATGTTTCCAACTTGAGCCTATCTGATTGGACAGGAGTGGACAACTGACCCTAAACAGATGACCAAGTGTTTTCCTACCAGGAATGTGGAATTGGGCCAGCGAGAGATGATTAGTGAGTGGTAGGTGGTCCTTGAAAAAGGCATATGGTCACGTAGCGTGTAATCGATGTCACTTTAGGGATTACTAGCTATGCACAGTATTCTATACTTCTAGAGTTACATAACACACAATTGAACAACTGAATTTAACAGTCCTACTGGAGCGGTAAGGCTAAAATGCCCACACTTGATTATATACTTGTAAAAAAAGTATATATTATATAATACATATTTTATAAAGTTATGCCAGTAATTCATTTGGGGGAAGGAGTTTTCTCTGTGTGGAAAAGTACCTTGCTGATCTAACCAAAGAGTTCTCCAGAAGCAAGCACGTGTTGGTGCCATGACATCAGAAACAGGGAAGCCATTCTGCTTGAGACAAAGGAAAAACTTTCAATTTCTGGGTTTTTTCCTGAAACAGGGAGAGAAGTATTTGAACAACACTGTTTTAGGTGTAGCTGACAGCCTGCTACCTGGAGTATCCACCTTCAATCAGGAGTAAAGGCTCCTGGGGTAATAAAAAAAAGTCACTGAAAATGTCAAGGAAGTAAAAAATATCGGGTTTCTAAAACTCTTGAGACAAAGAAAAAAATATTTGTGAGGGACGCGTTGATAAGCTAGCTGTACCACACTCAGATAAGCCCCATGGGACGTGGTTGTATAAAAACAGACAGCTGGTTTTGATTTAAGAGCTTCAGCAGGCCTTCCCAGAACCAAGGGAAGAGAGCACAGCCTGGAAGTGAATCCACACATCTAAAGCCATCTGATTTTCAACAAAGAACTGAACATACGTGTTAGAAAAAGTGCAAACTCTTCAATAAATGATGCTGAGGAGACTGGCTATCCTTGTAAAAATCCATGACAGGAGACCACTGTACCTCTCCAGCTCCAAAACTCAACATGGGTTGGATCTAAGAGTGTTGGGATAACTTTTGGTACATGGGTTAAAGATGTGTCTCTATTTTACCTCACCTGTCTAACACACCTTCTGATTGGTTTAGTAAAGAGCTGAAATAACCAATAGTTAGGTGGAAAAGGATAGGCGGGACTTCCAGGGAGAGATGGGAACTCTGGGAAAAAGAATCTGAGGTACAGAAGATTCGTCAGTCAGATGTAGAGGAAGTTGGACATACCGTACTAAGAAGAGGTAACAAGCTACATGGCAGAATGTAGGTTATTATAAAATGGTTAATTTTTTTAAGAACTGGCTGGGAACAAGCCTAATCTAAGGCCAAGCCTTCATAATTAACAAAAAGTCTCCATTGTCATTATTCTGGAATGGGTAGTCCAAAGAAAGACCTCCTACAAAAGATTTTTTTTTAAATTATGAGTATGTGAGTGTGTGTGGGTGGGTGTGAGTATAGGCTTGCACACATGAGTACAGTGCCTGCAGAGATCAGAAGAAAGTGCTAGAGTCCCTGGAGCGGGAGTTATAAGCCATTGTGAGCTGCCCTGTGTGGCTGCATGGAATGCAGCTTCGGTCCTCTGCAAGAACAGTATTTGCTACTAATTGCTGAGCCATGTCTCCAGACTGAATACTGAAATGTAAAACCTAGCAAGGAACAAGGGAAGTTGAAATAGAGACCAGCTGTGTTGTTGTATTAAGCAGACTCTGATGCATCAACAAGTATACAAAATGTTACAATTGCTCAACAATACAAGTTTATGAGGTGGTGGAAGACTATAACACACAGCAGGGCAGTAGCTGCTCACAACAGTGCAACAGTGTGCACAAAACCCATGCAAACTCAAGCTGCGCAAAACCCTCCATGGAGCTGGTAGGTGGACGCAATGTCCTATCTCTAGCTGAGGAGCTATTAGAAATTGATGGCTCCTGGGAGATGGAAGGTCAGCTTTCTTTAAGGGTGTAGCCCCTGGTAGATTGACCAGGCTCCAGCATAGCACAAATTGGACTTGATGGGGAGAGGGGCTAGAGACATGGCCCAGCAATTAAGAGCACTGGCTGTTCTTCCAGAGGATCCCAGTTCAATTCCTAGCACCGTAGGCAGAGACTACTTGTTCATTTCCTGGCTGCTCAGATCCAAATAATAACATAGAAACTATATTAATTACAATACTGTTTGGTCAATAGATTATGTATATTTCTAGCTAACTCTTATATCTTCAATTAAGCCATTTCTATTAATCTGTAAATCACCATGAGGCTGTGGCCTACGGATAAGGTTTTGGTTTGCAGCTGGCATCTTTCTCCATTGACAGCTACAGTGTGTCTCCCTAACTCTGCCTTCTTTCTCCCAGAATTCAGTTTAATTGTCTTGCCCTGCCATAGATCAAAGCAGCTTTATTCATTAACCAATAAAAGCAACACATATACAGAAGGACTGTGATGGAGGAAGGTCGTTGGTTAATTAATAAAGAAACTGCTTGGCCGGGCGATGGTAGCACACGCCTTTAATCCCAGCACTCGGGAGGCAGAGGCAGGCGGATCTCTGTGAGTTCGAGACCAGCCTGGTCTACAGAGCTAGTTCCAGGACAGGCTCCAAAGCCACAGAGAAACCCTGTCTCGAAAAACCAAAATAAATAAATAAATAAATAAATAAACAAACAAACAAACTGCTTGGCTTCATAGGTTAAGAACATAGGGGGGTGGAGTAAACAGAACAGAATGCTGGGAGGAAGAGGAAGTAAGCTCAGATGCCAGGCCACTCTCCTCCAGGGCAGACGCAATGAAGCTCCGACCCAGGATGGATGTAGGCTAGAATCTTCCTGGTAAGCGCACGTTGGGGTGCTACACACATTAATAGAAATGGGTTAAATTAAGATGTAAGAACTAACCAGTAAGAAGCTAGTGCTAATGGGACAGGCAGTGTTTAAATGAATACAGTTTGTGTGTTGTTATTTCCGGGTATAAGCTAGCCAGGCGGCCAGGAGCCAGGCTGTGGGAAAAGGCCCGCAGCTCCTACAACAGGACTGCCCACACCATTTCCCCTTTTCTGTCCAAAAAAGGGAAGATTTTAACGTCAACATAGCAAGATTACATAAACAAAACAGTTATCAAGCAAGAATTATAGTTACAATATTTAGTTCATTTACATTTGGCAAATTAAGGAAAATATTCTATCATCTCTTATCTTCGTGAGTCTAAAGTTTTAGTTAATCTATCTTTTATAATTATAACTTACTTTCTTCAACTCCATCAAAGACTCCAGAAAGATATAATATTACCTAAGTAAACAGGAGATGCATCATAAACAACTTTCAAAACTCTAAAATTGACAGAGACATCTCACCTGGACAGTCACAAAGTTCATCTGGGGCATCCATCTTCAGCCTACAGGCCCATACTATCCAGCAGACTTTTCCATGAAGCAGGAAATTTGAAGATCTGTTTTGCCTTGAAATGGCAAAATTTATCAGTTGCTTTCTGTGTCCTGTAGAATGTCTGACAGACTTTTCAGGGAGAAGAAACCCAGAAGGAATGTCTCACTTTAGGCAAGTTTAGCAATCATTTTTATGTGGGTCCTGAATGTCCAGTTCATACAGCATACCATCAAGCAGTCCAGTAAAGAGCAGTTTTTTGTCCAAATGGCTAACCAACTCCATAAGGAGCCTCTTCAATGGCCAACTTCCTCTTGAAGTAGATTGGTGCTGCCAGGAGCAGATGTATCTCATTGTATTGAAAAGTCCTAATTCTTAAACATTTTAAATGCCATATTCTGTTAGTCTTTGAAAGGTTTGAAGAATAACTATTCATCTGAAATATATCATTGTAATCTAGAAAACCTAACTAATGTGACTACAAGTTTGGCTATTATAGATGACTATCTATTAACCTGTATTTCTTAATTACACATTACATTTTTAAGTGAGTTGCACAAACATAATACCTTAACCAAGAACAGAAATATACATGTAAGAAAATTGACCTTAAATTCATTTCAATAGACCAAAATCCATACGAACACAAAGAATTCATCTCTATTTCATATCCCCCTTTAAATTTAAACAGACATTTATAAACCATTTTTGGGAATTTGGGCATAGTTCTCTACAAACTGCTTCCTGCTTTTTGTTGGATGAAGTGCTTTTGGATGTTCATGGCAATCTTCCAGGGTGTCTTTGTCCATCAAACTACATTAGCCTAGAAGGAATCCACAGGTTCTCATCTTCTGTGGAAACAAAAGCAGCACCTCTTTTACAAAGCACCATATCCTTAGACTCAAATTTTGAAATTAAGATACTTTGTGTTGGTTTAACTTAGCAGCCCATACAATGAAATATCTCTCTGCAGTCAAAAAATTTGAAGAAAGCACAATAATATACATAATCCAGACTCTGTGTATATTCCATCTTTATGTAGCTTATTTTTCTTACTCTATTACTATTTCTACAAGTTTAATATTTATTTTATTATTTTTACTTCTTTAATCTATGACTGTCTGTACTCTTTTATATTATAACTGTCTATATTCTTTTTCCTCTCTCTCCCAAGCCTACATACATTTACCCAACACGGCGACCCATTTAGAGGTCTTTTTTTCTATCTGAATTGTTTTTATTACATATCTGTAATCATTTTCTGACCAAGAGCACCTTTTTTTTAATGCTAAGAGGGTATGGCTAGGACCAAGGCTGCTTTGCTTTTTGGCTCTGGGCAGTCCAACATGACAGAGGTCTGATTACCACCCACTTTATGAGTCGTGCTCTCTTCCCCAACTCCAGGGACGCAGTGGGTCCACTTCGCCATCAATCAGCCTATAGTAATCTGCTCACAAACCCCATTCAAATGCTTGGCTTCCCAAAAGAGCCAGAACTGTTTGTGCAACTAGCACAAACCAGGAAGCCTTCTAAATGAGACACACAGTTTTTGCTGCTACTGCTGAGTCAGGAAGCCTTCTCTTAAAAGAATCATCCCTCTGCTCACTTCTAGGAAACAGAGTCCACACAAGAAAATGTTGCTACCAGACGCTGTGCTTAACTCTGTTCTTTTGTGTCTAGAATTTCTTTCCAAGCTCTCTCAGGTTTTATGTGGATGTAGTCGGCCCATGTTGGCATGCCATTTTGTAGTCGGAGGCTGCTTGTTTGTTTCCCAGCTGCACAAACCCAAATAATAAAACAGAAATTATATTAGTTTCAATACTGTTTGGCCAGTAGTTTATGCATATTTTAGCTAACTCTTAACATCTTGGATTAACCCCATTTCTATTTAATCTGTTAATGACTATGAGTCTGTGGCCTACTGGCTAGGCTCTGGCTGGCGGCTGGCATCTTTCTCCTTTGACAACTGCATGCATCTCCCTGACTGCACCTTCTTTCTCCCATCTTTCAGTTTAGTTTTCCCACCTAGCTCTATTCTGGCCCATCATAGGCCAAAGCAGTTTTATTCATTAACCAATAAAAGCAACACAAGAAGCAGTTTTATTCATTAACCAATAAAAGCAACACAATAAAAGCAACACAGAAGGATTTCCCACACCAAGCTCCCACAAGGTCAGAATCATCTATAATTCCAATACCAGGAAATACAGTGGATGCTTTCTCTGGCCTCCAAGGGCATTAGGCATGTAAGTAGTACACAGACATAAATACAGGCAAAACATTCATGCACAAATGATGTGGGATTCCCTTCTGTATGTTATGAATATGTTTTATTACCATTGGTTAATAAAGAAGTTGCTTTGGCCATATATATAGATATAGGGCAGAATATAGATAGATAGGAAAACTAACCTGAATGCAGGGAGAAAGAAGCCAGAGTCAGGCAGATGCAATGTAGCTGCTGAAGGAGAAAAACACCAAAACCTTACCGGTAAGCCACAGCCTTGTGGCGATATACAGATGAATAGAAATGGGTTAATTTAAGATGTAATAGCTAGCTAGAAAAATGACTGAGCCATAGACCAAACATGTTGTAATTAATATAGTTTCTGTGTGATTATTTGGGTCTGTGTTGCTGGGAAATGAACGTGCAGTCTTCAATTGCACATATATAATAATTTTAAAATTATTTTTTAAAACAGAGAAGAGGGGTTCGGATCCCACTCCTGACACCAAAAAAAAAAAAAAACAGAGAAGAGGACATGAAATTGGGTGAATAGGGAGGTGGATGTGGATCTGTAAGGAATTAGGGGAGAAAGGGTGAATGTGATAGAAATATAGTGTATGAAATTCTAAAAGAAGCGATGAATTTTTTAAAAAAATAGTTTGTTTCACTCACACATCAGTCAGAGGACAAGCTTTCTCTGAGTGATGACTCAGAGCCCAGACTCGTTTCACTTTGGGGCTGCACTGTCCCCTAGGACTTCATCTTTATTGATACCCAGCCAGCAGAAGACATGGAACAAAGGGGTAACACACCAGCTTCCTGGCCTAGAAACAGCGTCTATCACAGCCATTCAGATTCTCTTAGCTAAAGCTGACTCATAGAGCCACACCTAACTGTGTAAGGCGAACTGTGCTTGCCCTGGGTTACTCCATTTTGTACAGGAGCAACAGCACTACCCTATGCCAGTTTGTTTCTCGGTGTCATTGAGCAGCACTTTGCTGAGATGCTCCACTTTTAATACAAGTGCTAACACAGAATTAATTATAATAATTAACACAGCAGATAACTAACGGGCTTTAGATACACATAACTTATGGAGAAGAATAGCCACCATCTGAATGGCACAATGATAAGGCACAGAATGATCAATAATGCCATGCTAATAAAAGATTACCTGTGAGCTTACTGAATTAAATCAGAGTTTCATGGATGTATGGATTTACTGGACTATATCCGAGAGACAGGCACATGAGCTTGTGAACGACACCAGCACAGGGAACTGCAGAGATGACTCGGTTGGTAAAATGCTTGCCTTGCAAGCACAAGAACACAAGTTCAATTCTAGAACCACATAAAAAAAAATAGAAAGCCAGCCTGGGGGAGTATGTTTGTAATCCTAGCACCCAAGGAGGCAGAGACAGGCACATCCCTAGGGCTGGTTCCAGACCAATGAGACGCCATGTCTCAGAAAGGAAAGGTGGGCAGAATCTGAGGAACAACACCTGGAGGTTGTTCTCTGGCTTACACACACACATACACACACACACACACACATACACACACACACACACACACACACACACATACACACACACACATACACACACACACACATACATACACACACACACACACACACCTGTACACACACATCTAAAACAAGAGCAGTGCAGTACAACAAGTCTTCCATGTAAAGCATCTGAAAAGAGAGGTATGTTACCATATGGGTCACTTCTGGAGTGAACCCCCATGAAGACTGTCCAGCCTCCATAACCTACTTTCTGCTCAGACAAATTTAGGACAAGAGGATAATAAGGCTTGGCCAATCAGAGATTATTCGTCTGAGCTTGGGATCTTTGGAATAACATCCACTCAGTACCAATAACCTTCCCACTTCTTTGCTTCCAATAAATTCCAAATGTCAGTGGCCACACGTAAAATCCTTTCCTAGAGCTGGCTCTGGAGTCTTAAGGATCTGCTGCCTGTCTCAATATCTTTCTCTGGGCTTAGTGGCAGCTGCCTTTACACCCTCAGAACAATTGGTTTAGGTCGCTTTCGACCCCACCCTTTTGCAGGGCTAAGTTACTACAGTATTGTGTGTCTGTCTGTCTGTCTGTCTGCCTGCCTGTGTCTTATTCCCAACTTGAGGTCCAGAATCAACAAGATTTTCCAAACTGGAGGCTGTGTTTCCTTTCATTTTGTCAGTTATTTCCAAGAATCATGTTTTTCTTGTAATCTGTTAGGAGCAGCGAGGGACTCGACTCAAAGCGAGGGATTCGACTCAAATGCCCACAAACATTCTGCCACTTTTAAGGGCTTCTCCTGGTGCTGTGATCTCATCAAGTGTCTCGCTGTACTTGCAGAGTTCAGTAGTCAACAATTTTAAGAACTATGTTGGTACTAATAACATGAGACACCATCTTTATAACCTTCTCTGGGGTTTTGTGGTTGTTACTGATGTTTTGATTTTTTTTGTCTCCCATTGTACAACTGGATGCCCCTTTTTTTGGGGTATTTTACACATTCCTACTCCCTTTCCTACACCGGTTTCTACATTATTTAAGGTAGGTAAGCTGCCTTAATCTCAGACACATTGGAAACCTGTTTTCCAGTTCCTAACAGTATGATACAAACGCGGTGTGGTTGCCCATCTCCACACAGCGAGACCCCTTTCCTGTGGGAAATTCCTTGTTCTATATGCCCATGTTATATATGCAGGTGAGGAAGATGTAAAAGAGTGTGTTTGCTGACTTCAACTTCTGCCCCAGAAAATGGCCACGTAACTTCTATTTGTGTCCCACGGGCATTAACTCAGTCATGTGACCCCTCCTAATTATAAGGGAAGCCAGAGAATTAGTCCCTGACTGAGCACACTTTTCCAACAACAGCTCTGTACTTCCAGAGGTCAGGCTGTCTCTGGCCCACTGCCTGCTTTTGTAAATAAAAATGTCTTGGAGCACAGCCATGCTCGTTCATTTCTGTGTGATCTATGGCTGCTTTTACGCTATTACAGGGGAATTGAGAAGTTGCAACAGAAGCCATACGATCTTCAAATCCTAAACTATTTCCTATTTGGCACCTTTACGGAAAACAAAAAATGTCAACCTCTTGGCTGTAGTTTGGATCTTGACTGTCCTCCAAAGGTCTGTGTGTTATGGGAACCAGCCTCCTGTGCTATTGGAGTAGTGATTCTCTTAAGAGATGGGGCCTACACTGGGAGCCTTGAAGGTCATATTGAAACCCTGATCCCTCCCCTTTTCTGCCTGGCACCCGTGAAATAGGCAGTTCGGCACCATGTGTCTCCACCACGACAGCCAAGAGATGGCGAATTATTGAAAACTCTACAGCCATGAGCCAAAACCAACCTTTCTGCCTTAAAAATGGACCCAACACAGGTTTTTCTTGTACTCACAGAAAGCTTCCAACCATACCTGCCCTTCCCCTTGGGGTCTGGAACTTCTAAGGCAGTCTTGCACCACAAGGGGGAGTCTGGAATTGCTAAGGCCCACCACCTGGAATCCAAAAATAAAGCCAACCTAACAGAAGGTAAACGGAAAAGATGGAGAGAAACCAAGTCCCAGTGACCTCATGTAAACTCAAAGCCAAGCTAGCCTGGAGCTTTTCAGTTAGGTGATCCAATACATGTCCTTCTCCATTTAAACTACTGTGAACTGGGTCTCCTGTCTCATCAGAAGGGGCCCTTCATGATATCCCCTCACTCTCTAGCGACGGCAGGCAATGTAAGAAAAGTTTCCTTATAATTAAGACATAGAGATAGAACCAGTTTGATGTAATACCCCAATGGGTCTGACAGGGACCATGGCCAAGCCGACTGAGGCATGCAACCAACACATGACACTCGCCTGAATTAACCCTACGAGCTTTTTGAGACCCGGATGCCTGACAGCTTGCCTCTAAATGTTTTGTGTCTCTGTCTGAGTCTATCAGATTTCTCAGAGCAGGTGAAGTAAGAGTAAGAGACCCAGATTCAGTGAGGCAGCTGCTCGGTGATCCCAAAGCCCTAGGAGACCTTGGATAAAACTTGGCTAGGAAACAAAGGCAGAGATTTCTAGTCCAGTCTGCCCTGGAAAGACACTGTCATCTCACACAGTGAAACATAAGACGCAGTCTCTCTTCCAGGCTGAGCCCTCGGAGCTCTCTGCAGGTGTACTGGCAGAGCGTGGAGGGGCTGGCAGAGGCCAGGTGGCTTTGTTCCCCCGGTGCCTCCTCCTTAGAAGTTGCTCATGACTGCAGGAGCTGGTGGTGTTATATAACACAGGCTTAGCCTGATTCCACTAGAGCCCTAGAGAGGAAATACCCAAATAGCTTAAACACACCGCAGACTAGGAGACCACATATAGACTTCGACAGACAGGCAATGCACTGACATCCTTGTGTGCTCTAGATCTCCTGTGAGGTGCCCCTTCTAAAGACAAACACTCGTTCCATGATAAGAGTCTTCTAGAGTAGGGCCAACAATAGTAATGCCTGTGTTTCTAATAATTCTTGGCATGGGCTACGCAACTTCCTTTCGTGGATCTCTAAGAGCTTTGCAAACATTTGCTGTGAAATTAACTACACACACACACGTCTATGCTTACATTCAAAAATAGCCCCACAAATAAGCAAAAGGTGATTACACACACACCCTTTTAATTAACAAACAAATCCACCTGTAGCCAAATGTCCTGAGACATGAATAAGAAACTCAACACGCAGGAAATAGAAATGAGCCCAATTGTTTTTTAACTCTTTGTAAAAGTCTGAGAACACTGTGTAAAGAATGTGGTTTCTGAGCTCAGGTATGTAGGGCAAGAATGTTCTAAGAGACTGGAGTACAAAAGGACAGAGGTTCTGAGCAGGTAGAAATCTGTGCTGGTACGGAGCTCACCAGACTGATCAAAGTCCCTCTGGGTCAATCCCTGGGGTCACAGGTTGGAGGCCCACCAGAGGAAGTTCTCCTCACAAAAATAAAGAGCATCCAGGGGTGAAAAGAAAGTTTAAATGACAGTCGTCTATGAGAACAACACAAGACTGAAGCCAGACCCGTCGAGCTGAGGGGTGAGCCAAGTTTAGATAAACAAGCCAAAATCTGAGAAGGTCAGGTAGAATGGTCAAGCACAAGGTAAATCAGGCAAATGGTTCTGGGACAGAGGCATTCTTTTCATGTGTGGCTATAGGGCTGGCAGATCTGAAATCTGTAGGGCAGGCCAGCAGCCTGCAAATTCAAGTAAGAGATGGCATTTCTGCCTTCAGTCTGAAATTTATATAAAGTTGGCCAACCAGATTTCAACTCTAGCAGAATTTCTCAAGTGTTAAGACAGAATTCTTCCTCTCTAGGAAACCTTTGTCTTTGCTTTAGAGGATTTCAGCTAACTAGGTGAGGCCGTGGACATCATCGAAAAACAAAACCAAACCCCTGCTTTATTTAGAGTCAATAAATTTTAAATGTGAACCCTATCTACCAAGTGCCGTCACCTCAGCATTTAAACAAGAGTGGCCAAGCAACTCAGCCCAGCCTAGATGACTGACAGAAAATGAAGTATCTATTGTATGGTGTTTAAATGATTGCTAAGTTCCTGATTTACAGAGACTTGGAGCTGGAAAGTGCTCTAGAGATGGGAAATCTAACAACCAAAACAATGGCTGGAGGAAATCTAATGCGACAATCCCTAGGGCCACCCAAAGGAGAGAGTAAGGCTTGAGCCTCTCAACTCCAGTTCTGCTCTTTTCAAATCCTCTCTCTGGGCCTGGAAAGCTCCAGTGTGCCAACTCCCACGCAGTTTCTTTTTTGATCAGATTTGGTGGCTGTGAAACGTCTATGCGTCTTTCAGTGAGAGCCAGCTGGATGACATTCTCGTCACCCAAGTCTCTCTGCTGGAATAGCCGCACTAGGAAGTCAGGGATGGCAGGAGGCTAAGTAAGCAGAGCATCACAATTCAAGATTTCCGAAGGACTGGAAAGCGTAGGTGGGTGCAGAGCCTATTTTTTTCCTTCACTGGCTACATCTACCAGCAATTGCTTCGGGAATTCTCATTTGCACCTATGTCTGTGTTCATCTACTCGTAGAACTGGGTTGCGTCAAGACGGGGCTATTCGCTTTTCCATTCCCCAGGCCTGAAATCGCAGGCTCTGCTAGTTTCTGACTTTCTGTGAATGAAATAACAGTGTTTGCTGGGTAGAGCCATCTGGCCTCGCACAGCACGCCTTGTGCGCCTCGACCCTACCCCCGCCTCCCAGCATCCCTCTGAGGTCGGAATTCTCCTATGGCTGGGGTGGTTCCAGGATGTGCTTAGAGCAACAAAAGACTTGGCAAAAAATGATCCATACGAGTGTCGTCAATGCGAAAAGTCTTTCTGCAACAGAACCGTTGCCAGAGCAGTCTGGTCCCTTTCTTTCAGTGGAGATCAGGGCGGACTTGAGGGCATCACGGGAGACTAAGGCACCAAGTGACAATCTACGCCATCCTCGCCGTGTGACCTGCTTTATGTCTCTAAAATCACTTGGCAGTGTGTAGTTGCTGCGCTGCCCCTCTCACCCCTGGCAGAAGGACAACCAGGAAGACCTCTAGCCTTCAGTTGAGCAAGTGCCCAAGGACTTAAGTGGTCTGTAGAGAATCGAACACTTACACGCTGGGGAATGCTGGGAGCATTTTCCACGAACCAAGCCCCTGACTCATCGCAGCTGCTTCATGAGGCAGGATCCATACAGGTTTTTAAACAAAGAGATGAAACAAAGTTAGAGATTCGGTTTCCTACACAGACACCATAGTCTATAAATGCTAAGACAAATGTTTTTGTCTGATTTCAACATCTTTTCATTGCTGCTATTTTCTAGGATAGGGTTTCTCTACAGAGCCCTGGCTATCCTAGAACTCACTTTGTAGACCCAACTAACCTTAAACTCAGAGATCTGCCTGCCTCTACGGGGACTAAGGGTGTGTGCCACCACATCGGGCAAATCTGAACATCTTTGAAACTGGGATGTGCCCTACAATTGGTGGCATACTATTGTGCCATAACTGGGCATGCAGCTTTATGTCTTTCTTATTAATGCTGAATCTCACAGTCAACAGTCTCTTATACTCCATGAGACATGCTATGTGGTGAGCAGAAGGGGACCAGGGGGTCTGGCCCTGAACTTTGTATCCCCAGACTGCGCAAGGGCATTCCCATCCAACCTGGTTAGAACACTAAGGAAGAAGCACATGACGCAGAATTTTTGAGACCATCTCAGCATTTAGCTCCTTCTGCATTGAGCCATTATTAAACAGAAGTTGTAGGCTGAGTTGGCTCAGGGGCTGAGAGCATTTGATAAACAAGGATAATGGTCAAAGTTCGAATCCCCAGAACTCACATAAAAAGACGGGTGTGGCTATGTGGTCACCTGTAACCCCAGACTGTGGTAGGCAGAGACAGGAAGAGTGTTCTAGCTGTCAGCCTGGCTCCAGGTTCAACCAGAGACTCAAGAGTGATAGACCAGGATACGGCCATCTTCCTCTGGCCTGTGCACACATGTGCCCTGCTCCAAACTCAAATAAAACAAAAACAAACAGGTGAAAAGCGGAGCTGCATGCAGTTACTTGGGAAGTGCAGTAGAGCCAGGAGGGCCTATGGCAGTTTCTGAGCCTTTTGCTTTTCACCCCTAACTGCTTTTCATCAACAAAAATTTCTGGTTCCCAGTCCACTACTTGTGGGAATTCTGTCCTGTTTCCACCATGGTTAACCCACGCAGAATAAGGTTATTAGCCCAAAACTGCCCCAAATTTCCCTATACTGTGTACAACTGGGAGTGGTATGTGTGCATGAATGTATGTATGTATGTATGTATGTATGTATGTATGTGTGTGTGTGTGTGTATATATGTGTGTATGTGTGTGTATATGTGTGTATGTATGTATGTGTGTATGTATATATGTGTATATGTGTGTATGTATGTATATATGTATGTATTATCGACCAGTCTCACTACAGAGACCAGGCCGGCCTTGAACTCACCTAGGCAGTCCAACCCGATCTCAAATGCTCCACCCTCTTGCTTCAGCTTAGCTGTGGGTCACACCCTACCACAGGGGAGAGTTGATCCATCTTTCCCTTATCTTCTCAGGAGCAATAATATTTACACAGCAGTAAAAGGAAAGCCAAGGAGAGTCAAAGGCTAGAAAAGGAGAGGCCACTTTAATGTGTGTATTGCTTGCAACTGTTTTACTGCGGTTGGTAAGGAGTTTTATTTAAAAGAGAATTTTTTAAAAAAAAGCAGAAAATGTGTAATTTTAGCCAGTTTCTTATTTCTGGTTTTTCTATCAACGGCACATTGATTTCGTTGCCCAGGAAACCAGTGGGAGTTTCTGGAGAACTAATTACCTCACTCCAAACCAAGAGGTCACTGCACTCTGTCTTTCCAACTCAATTTTTATAGGCAACAAAGGCCATTCCTTAGCTCACCTGAGTCTCCCCAGAGTCTGAAACCTGAGCCCCCCTCCTTGCTGGGGTTCCTCACTTCCTGCTGTAAACCATATGTCAGCCATAGGGGGAAAACCTTGTAGTCACTGCAGGGAGGGTGGGGGAGGAACAATGAGGTCACCAATCCCTGCAGGAGGCAATCACAGCTCTATCCCGAGGCTGCTGGGAAAACAGGTTGTTTTTCTAGTCCTTTGACTTCACTCTAGCTCTCGGTGGCTGCCAGTGTCTTCCCATCTCCCACTTCTAGCTTCGGCAAATGCCCAGGGCCTTGACTGTAATTCATCTGGATTTTGTCCCTTGCACCTGGAAAGTTCTTTTAATTTTATACATTTTCCTCCCCTTTCTTTCTTTGATAGAGACACCAAATGCAAGGGAGAGATGGATCCTCAAAAGCCACTGACCCAGACCCAACGGGAGTGATGCTGTACACTAAGGAACAACAGTTAGAGCACTGGGGACCTAAGAGTGGGGGTAGGGAAATATAAATGTTCAGCAGCATCCCCCCAACACACACACACACACACATTGGAACAGAGGACAACAGGAGCTGTTCCTTTAAAACTGTCTGGTAGAGCCAGGTGTGCTGGCAAGTATCTTTAATCCCAGAGTTTGGGAGGCAGAGGCAAGAGAATCACTGCAAGTTTGAGGCCAGCCTGGTCTATATAGAGAGTCCCTGGATAGTCAGAGCTGGACAGAAACTCTGTCTCAAATTCTAAACAAAACCAACAAAGCAAAGCCTGGTGGCTAGAAAAGTAACTCAAGTCAGTCTGGGGTAAGAAAAAGGAAAGGAGACTTGAAATCTCAGCCACCTGAATTTGAATCACAGCCTCCAGTTTGCCAGCTGAGTAGCCTGCTGTAAATGGCGGGAGAGGCCGCTGTTTTTCCCTTCTATGATTAGAATCATCATGCAAACGCTGTGAGAATAAGTTCTGGCCCGTATGCTCAGTGCTCGAAACCTAGAGAACCACAGAACGGATGCCCTCGGTCAGGAGAGAGCCTCTCTCAAGACTGTGGCTATATTCTAGTCTTCTTTCCTACAACGAAAATTCAGACACACCTTGTTTCTCAGCACACCCTATCTCAGCACAGCTCATCTGCTTCTCTGCAAGTTAGATTTGCTTTTATTCCTCTACCAGGAGACAGAGAATGTAGAATCCTTTTAGGAATTGGCCTACTTGAGCCAGTGCGGGTTAACGCTACGAACAGTTAGTTCATACAGGTTTCCAACACTTCCACAACCAACTTCAGAAACTCGTTCCCTCTTGTCAGCTTTCTCCTGGACCCTTGTTTTCATTCTAAGAACTTTTGAGAAGCCACGGGCTCGGTCTCTTCTCCCAGAAGCCTAGACTCTTCCAGTAGCCTAGCCACCTTTGAGAGGACTGCTCGTCCTTGTATATCTGTACACAACGTGACTCCTATCGTCTTTGAAACTCTAGTTGCCCAGCACCCTGGGCCCTCCCTGCTCGGAACTGCAGCTATGCTGATAATCAGCACCATATGGCTTCACCGGGGACTTAGCTGTGCTTGCTCCACTGCACCCTGCACCGTGCTCATCTCTCCGGATTGCTAAGTCCCTCGACTGCGACTGTGGAGAAAGCACAGGCCACCCTGTCAAACTGGAATTTCTGATAAACAACAAAGAACTCAATGCCCTGTCTCAAGAGCTGCATCTCCTGTTTATTTGCTGAATCTGCAGCAGGAAGGCCAGACTCTCAGCCTTCTGTCCCTGATCTACCCAGCGTGGAGGTGACGTCAGCTCTGCCTATCCCATAAAGGAACACGGACCACAGCAACAGCAATAATGGCTAAGCTTCATCAAGCACCATTCACAAGGAGATAAAGAATTCACAAGGAGATGGTTCAGACAAAGGTATCAAGAACAAGAACACCCTGTGGCAATTCAAGACAGAACAAGATTTTTTTAGATGTTTATTTTATTTTTTTTTATTTATATGTGTTTGTCTATGTGAGTATGTATTATAAGTATGCAGGCGCCTGTGAGGGCCAGAAGAGGGTGTTAGATCCCCTGGAGCTAAATGTGGTTTTGAGCCACCTGCTGTGGGTGCTACGACAAGAACTGGATCCTCTGAAGAGTAGCAAGTGTTCCTAACCGCTGAGCCATCTCGCCAGGCCAAAAATATGTTTTGTTTTATTTTTCTTTTTTGAGGTAATATATTTTAAGGTCAGGGAGGCACAAGAGATGTGTCCTAGCAATCTCACTATCCCTATGACCTTGGGATTTTTGTGTTTGGCTTTTGGTCTTTGGGTTTGTTTGTTTGTTTTTGGTTTGGGTTTTAATGCACGCAGGCATCTGTTTACAAGTATGTGCACAGAAGTGCAAGCCCCAGCAAAAGCAGAGATACTGGATTCCCATGGAACTGGAGTTACAGGCAATCGTGAGCCTTCTGATATGGGCCGTAGGAATTGAACTCAGGCCCCTGGGAGGTAGTACACACCCTTACACTGAGCCATCTCTCCTGCCCAGACCTTGAGGTTTACGTGATTTCTCCATATTCTCTCATAATTTATAAAATGATGATTTCCTCCTGAACTTATGGGTAAAAGTTAAATGTAAGAGCATATTCAGGGCTTATCACAGTGTTGACACACACTAAGTCCTCAGGCAATAGTAGCCACTGTGTTTGTAGCGTGGAAAGGCTGGAGTCATTGGTATGGCCTTAGAGAGTCAGGGGAGGTCTTAGTTACTCTTCCGGTTGCCGTGACCAAATACCTGAGAAGAGGTGGTGTAAGGAGGGAAAGCTTATCTTGTCTTTAAGTTAGCAGGTCGCAGTCCATCCCAGCAGGCAAGCATGGCAGGAAATGCAAGGCAGTTGGCCACATTGTCTCCACAGCCATCAAGCAGAGAGAAGACAGGAAGCAGAGCCAGGCTATAAAACCTTCATGTCTCTCATAGTGACCCATTTCCTCCAGAGGAATTCCTCTTCCTCAAGGCACGACCTTCCAAAAGAGTGCCACTGTTCAAACATGGGCCTCTCGGGGACACTTCCCGTTCAAAGCACAACAGGGAGAGTCTGTAGGGCAGAAGGAAGCAGAGAGCATTCTTCAGGTAAGTGAGGAGGCTTCAGTGTGTGGCTTCAGTCTGCATGGATTAGCTTGAAATCTTCACCATCAAAATTCAAATAAAGCCTTCAATTCTCACAGGTTTGGTTTGGTTTGGTTTGGTTTTGTAATCTTGACTAAAGCAGTTATAGGTCTAAAGACCCAAGCTGAAATTCCAGTGATGGAATCGAAAAACAGAATAAAGAATAAAAAGGAGACAACAGGAATACTCTGGCCTTTTTTTCCTGCCGTGGCATATTGTTTTCAGACCTAGCACGAGATATGTTCACCGAGGTTCTATCTATCCATTGAATAAAATTTTGGTATTAAAGCCCTGAGGATCCTCTCCAAAAATTCCTCCCACTTCCTTCTCTTCCCCTGGAGGACGAGCGTACAGAATCGGGGGTAAGACAGCCCTCAGGGGTTTTTACTACATCCGGACTTCCACCAAGGTCTCTACTCCAAGCTGAGACTGTGGGAATGGAAGCAGAGAGGGTGCCAGATGGCAGGGTGTGGGAAGCCCCAGGCTGGAGAAGGATGGCCAAGATAAACACGCGACTGGAGGTCTGAGAAATGAACGGATAAACATCCAGACCAAAGTCAACAGTGATGGAGAAGACAGCCCAGTCTCCGCAGCCAGGGAGGTTCAGCCCCAAGCACTTGAGAGAACTTGTGTGGATCTGAGTCCGAGGCAGCCCTTCCCTCTTCAGGAGGGTAGAGGGGCACACAGATCTTGTAGCGGTGCAGGAAACGTTAGGTTTTGTCGTTAGATCTTTCTTCAAGACTTCCGGTTAAAATTCCACAGAAAACTGCGCAGGGGTTCACACTGAAAAAGTAATTTTAATTGTTTGTATGATAGTAGTTTGCTGTTTACATTTTTAAAAACCGCTTATGTTTTACAGCTTTGTGTGGGACACTCTCAGAGGAAAATGGCAGGGATGGAATGGGTTGAGCCCTAAGAGCATAAGTATCTCTGCTTACAGAACATTGTTCTCCCTAACCTAGTTTTTTAATACTTACTTTGTTTTTAGTCAAATAAATGCATGGAGGTACAAAGGTAGGTATGTGTCAGATCCCCAGGAATAGGAGTTATAGGTTCTTCTGGGCCACCTGACGTAGATGCTGGGAAGCAGGCTCAGCTCCTCTGGGAGAGCACCAGATGTGCCTGATTGTACTGATCAACTTTTCAGCTTCTAGAATGGAATCTACATAGATAACACTAACAGTCGTTATAGCCACCACAGTGTATGAATGATTGCTAATTGCGCACAATACCCATTCCTGCTGAGCTATCCTTTATCAATATGTTGAAATATGTGGCTAAAATTCCTAAGTGTTATGGGACATAGTGGTACACACCTTTATCCTGGCTGAGGAGGCAAAGGTGGGGGCATCTCCAGGAGTCTGAGGACAGCCCGGTCTACACAGCAAGGTGCAGGCCAACAGAGACTACGCAGTGAGACCCTGTCTCAAAAAAATTAAAAAAAGAAAGAAGTCTCTGTAAAATACTCAAGTCTCATCTGTGGGTTCCTGCAAAGTCAAAAAAACAAGTTAGACACTTTCTTATTCCAAGAGGGAGAACAAGGGCCCAGTGACAAAATCTGAACAAAGCCAAACCAAAATTCAACGGTGAAAAAAGTTCAGAGCTTCAAGTCTGGGCCACGCTCACCATCCTGGTCTGGGAGGCTCACAGTCGTGGTCTGGGAGGCTCACAGTCGTGGTCTGGGCAGCTAGCCCTTCTTCTTGCACTCTGACCCCCACAGCACACACACCTTGTCTCATAGGCTCAGCTGGCTCCACTCCACGCCTGCCACCATCATGGGTGGTCACCCCACACTATTAGCAACTCACATTGTGTGGGTCTTCTGCTGTGACTGGACTACACTTTCACCAATAGCCTCTGCTGAGCTCTCTCCAGGGACTCTGACCCTGCCACACGGGGCCAAGCCTCAACTTTTCTCTGTGATCCTTTCAATCCTGGACTTCCTTCTGCATCTTTACCGATGGCCTCCCTCTCCTGGCCTTTCTTTAGGGACTCCAGCCCTACCACACTGTGCCAAGCCTCAGCTGCTCTCCATGACCCCTTTATGGTTTCAAAACCAGTACTACCCGGCTGACTCTTACTCATTACCAAGTTCAGTTGCCCCTTCCGGACCACAGCTTCTGTGTATTGACCTGGAAGAAAAACTTCCCAGAAGATTCTATAACCAGTCTTGCTCTTTTCTGCCAGCCAGCAATGACATAGAGAGGTTTTATTAATTATGAAAGCCCTGCCTATAGTTTAGGCTTGTTCCTAATTAGGCTCTTATATCTTAAACTAACCTACACTTTTTAATCTACATTTTACCACATGACTTTTTTCCCTGTTTTCATTCTGTACCTCCAACGTGTTCTGTGTCTCCTGGCATCTCCTCTGTACACCTAGATTCATCTCCTCTTCCTCTCTCTCTGCATGGAAGTCCTGCCTACACCTTCTGCTTAGCTATTGGCCATTCAACTTTTTATTACACCAATCACAGCAGATATATCTTCAGACAGTGTATAAATATCCCACCAGATTCTAACTCTGTCTCAATGATACAAGTCTCTTTTTAATCATGGATTGATTCTTCAACCTCCCTTCTGATCAGTATTGATTGTCCCAGGAAAGCAAAAGTTTCACTTTACTGGTTCTTAATTCAAAATATCAACCACTCTATAGAATATTTAAGGAACTTTCAAAAAATTCCTCCTGAAATTTCCCAAGCCAGGCCTCCACTATCTGCACAGCTCTCCGCAGTCTTCCTTCCTAAACTCCTTTAAGCTCTGGAAAATTCAATGGTTTTCCCATCCCAGAGTTCCAAAGTTCTTGCACAATCCTCCACAAAGCATGGTTGGATCTGTCTCAGCAACACCCCACTCCTGGTACCAATGTCTGTGTTAAGGGTTTCTATTGCTGTGATTAAAAACATCATGACTATAAGCAACTTAAGAAAAAAAAAGGGTTTGTTTCTCTTATTCTTCCACATCGCAGTCCATTATCCAGGGGTGACAGAGCAAGAACTCAGGCATGGCAGGAACCTGGAGGCAGGAACTGAGCAGAGGCAATGAAGGAATGCTGCTCACAGGCTTACTCCTCATAGCTTGCTCAACCTGGTTGCTTGTACCACCCAGGACCACTCATCCAGAGGTGACACCATCCACATCAATACCATCCAAGAAAACACACAACTGGTTGGGCATGGTAGCACATGCCTCAAACTCAGCTCTTGGGAGGCATAGGCAGGTAGATCCTATGAGTTTGAGGCCCACCAGATCTACACAGTGAGTTCTAATCTAGCCAAGGCCACATTGTGAGCCTCTGCTCACCAAAGGCTTTCTCACAGCCAGTCTAGTAAGGACATTTGCTCAACAGGTTTGCTCACAAGTCAGAAGCATTTTCTCAATTGAGAAAATTTCCTCTTCCAAAATGATTTCAACTTGTGTCAAGTTAACATAAATCTAGCACACAGGGATTGAACACCAGGCATGAACAGCAAAAGCCTTTTTTTACCCACTGAGTCATCTTGCCAACCCCTTAGGTTTTTGTTTTTTTGTTTTTGTTTTTAGTTTTGTTTTGGTTTTTCAAGATAGGGTTTCTCTGTGTAACCTTGGCTATCCTAGAATTCACTGTGTAGACCAGGCCGGCCTCAAAGTCAGAGAGTTTCACCTGCCTCTGCTTTTCTAGTGCTGGGATTAAAGGCCAGCACCATCACTACCCAGCTTCTTTTTTAAGGCATGAAAGATACTACTAGTTCCAGGTCTGCAAAGAACACTGAGACAGAAAACAAGCAAAACGAAACCATCTGGAGCCAAGCACTAACCTCATCCTCAGATGAGCGTTTCATGACAAGATATCAATGTTTCCCTGTAAACTCACAAACATTATGTGTGTGCGATACAACGGGAACGGTATTCCCACTTCTCTGATAACTGGATTGTGGGAGCTGACCTCAGTAAACAATAGGTTCAGGGAGTAGAATTGATGGTGTGGATCTAAAAGCTGTTTCAGCAAAGCAGTCAGCACTCGCTTGGCTGATGACCCCTCCGCAGGTCAGCATGATATCGGCTCATCCAGCACAGCAGTGAAGAGCCACACACTCCCAGAAGCCCCTGCTGGCCTTCTTCACTGACTTCCTTCATTTCCTCCCAGCTGTCTGGGAAGATTGGGGTTGTCTTGTTTATTTGGTTTGTCTTTTCAATGCCTGATAAATTTGAATTAAAGTCACTCTGTGATGTGCGTAAAGTGTTTAGAAATCCTTGTTTAAACTAGAGTAAGTGATTCGGCTTTGAAAGTAATACATAACCATCATTTGCTGACCCACAGAAGACCCTAAATCCTGTGTGACCAAAGTCAGTATTTATATAACAACAACAACAAAAAGCCCTTTTGTTTCCTTTGCTCTCGGTGGGGCTGGATAGAAGTGCCCGGCCCTCCCTCCACGGTAGGGCTGGCATGATCATCACTGCATAACCTTCCTTAGGTTACATACACCATAAGCACATGTCATGTCACATTGTCATTACTGTCGTGAAGAGCCAGCTGATACTGCACAGCTCGCGCGGAGCAGGAATGCAGGGTGCAGACCTGGCTGCTCTGCTTTCTGGGCCCAAATCAATTATGCTCTAATCAGGACTGTTTCCGGCACTCGGTCGGCTGAGGTTCAGAATGAAAAGGAAAAATTGCTATTTCTCCCCAGATCTTGTTTGCATTAGCAGACTCCATCTGAGACACATCCTGTTTGACCCCCGGTGTGTCCGGGGAGGAGACTGTTCTGTTTGACTTGACTGTCACTCATCTGAGACCCTCTTTCTTCCTCTTCTTTTTCAGGAAAAGCTCACATGAGTCTTCAAACTTAGTCATCCTACTGGGTCTGGAAGGGTACGCTGGGTAAGCTCTCCAGGTTTCTCAAAGAGTAGTTCCTGATGCAACAGAACCCCCAGGACATTCGTTCAAAAATGCGGAATTTGGCACAGACTTCAGAATTTGCTAGTCTAATCAGCTACCCAGATGATTCTGAACTGCAGCCAAGCTGGAGAGCATCCCTCGGAGCAAGAACTGCCCAAACTGGGAATCATCCTCTGGGTACAGTCCCAGGCAGGCTAGGCTCCCCAACTATGGCCTAGGGCTGGAAAAATGGCTTTCTTTCTCTTTCTTTTTTGTTGTTGGTTTGGTTTGTTCGTTTAGTGTTGGTTTTGGTTTTTTGAGACAGGGTTTTTCTGTGTAGCCCTGGCTGTCCTGGGGTTTGCTCTGTAGACCAGGCTGGCCTCAAACTCAGAGATCTGCCTGCCTCTGCCTCCTGAGTGCTGGGACTAAAGGTGTGTATCACTATGCCCAGCATAGCCACATCTTCCTAAAGGTATCATGTGTTTTCTGTTAGAGATTCACTGTTTTAGTTTTGGCAGGTGCCTATGTGCTGAGTTTTACAGTGAGAACGGTACTTTCACCATGGAGTCAGTTGTGCTAAGGTCTGGGGCCTACTAAGGTCTAGGGCTCTGTTACACTTTTTTAAAAAGATTTATTTTGTTATTTTGTGAGTGTTTTGCCTATATATACACATATGTACCATGTGTGTGCCTGGTCCCCATGTATGTCAGAAGAGGGTGCGAGATTCTTTGAAACTGGAATTTCAGGTGGTTGCGAGCAGCCATATGGGTGTTGGAAATTGAACATGGTCCTTACAAGAGCAGCAAATGCTCTTAATTGTTGAGTCATTGCTCCAGCTTCCAAAGAATCCCCTTCTCTTTGCTGTGGAGCAGGCATTGTCCTCTGTAAATATGTGCTACTCTTGTTGGTTAATAAAGAGCTGACTGGCCCATGACTGGCAGGATTTTGGGGGCAGATGCAGAGGAAGCAGGAGATGAACATGTTGTACTGAGATAAAGTACAGAGCCACAGGATAGAACATAGATAAAATACAGGTTAATTTAAGATGTAAAAGCTAGTTGTAACAATCCTAAGTTAATGGTCAAGCATTTATAATTAATAATAAGTTAGCCAGGTGATGTTGGTGCAACCTTTAATCCCAGCACTCAGGAGGCAGAGGCAGGCAAATCTCTGTGTGTTCGAGACCAGCCTGGTCTGCAAGAGCTAGTTCCAGGACAACTAGTGCTGTTACACAGAGAAACGCTATCTCAAAAAAACAAAATAATAATAATAGTATGTCTCTGTGTGATTATTTGGGAGGAGCAGGTGGGACAGAGCTGACCAGAAGTCCAGATAAAACACTCCACTTCCACCTCCTCATCTTCTTTCCTGTCTTTCTCCTCCTCTTCTTCTTTTCTTGTCCAGCAATAGTTTTGTCACTAAGACCCTCTGCTTGCTCTATTATTGGAGCACATAGCACCTAGCTTCACTAAAGGGTCAAGGGCTGGAGATGTGTAGCTGGGTGGGTAGAGTTTGTTTAGCATACATGAGGCCCTGGGCTTTGTTGGGACGTCCCTCAGTTGTTGCCACAGGCAGGGGATGGACCCTCCAGGTGTCACCACGGGCAGGGGATGGACCCTCTAGATGACATCACAGGCAGGGGATGGACCCTCCAGTTGTCACCACGGGCAGGGGATGGATCCTCCAGGTGTTAGCACAGGCAGGGGATGAACCTCCAAGAGGTGAGCCTGAAAACTCAGTATAATCAGATTTGGTCAGTCAGAGTGGATCAAAACTTCTATTGAGTCTGATGTGTGGTTTGTTCTTCTTGAACATTTAAACACCATAAAACTGGAAGAAAAAACCATTTCCACATGACACATTCCCATCACACCAAAGCTAGGCCTAGTTACATAGAAACTCCCAAGCAAAGCAGCAAAACACCTGTGACCTTTACAATAAGAATGAACTCTGTTGACTGATGAACAGAGTCAGGGTTTGGGCCTAGGGGAAGGACCTCTGAGAAGCACATGATTAGATTCTATTGGTTGAGGATGCAAAGTACATGGGGTCTCTTTCATGGGGATGAATTCTGTTCACTGAGAGACAAAGCTCAGGATCAGGGCCTAAACAATTTTCGGGATTCAGGGGACATTCAGGTAGAGGCTGGCTCCTAAAAGAATACCAAAGGATCTACAGGTTGTTTGACCACCTTCACTTGGAATTCCAGGTCCAGATGTCATTCATTTTCCTCCACTGAAGAAAAAGCCAAGCGCTTACCAATTCCTGTTTCTCCAGTGCTTCCTACAGGATTGATTCCACAGCATTCCACCAACCACGTATGGTGGCACACTCCTGTCATCACAGTATTTGGGAAGTAGGGGCAGGAGGATAGAAGTCCAATATCATAGTTGGCTGCACAGAAAAAATGTTTGAGGACATCCTAGGCTCTGCGAGACTCTGCTGGCTTAGTCTTGTGTCAGCTTGATACAAATTAGAGTTGTGTGAAAGGAGGGACCCTCAGTTGAGAACAATGCTTCCAGAGGGTCCAGCTGTGACAAGTTTTCTTGATTAGGGATTGATGGGGGAGGACCCAGTCTATTGTGGGTGGGACCACCCCTGGGCTAATGGTCCTGGGTTCTATAAGAAAGCAGGATGAACAAACCTTGGGGAACAAACTAGAAAGCAGCATCCCTCCATGGTCTCTGTATCAGCTCCTGCCTCCAGGTTCCTGCATCTGGGTTCCTGCCCTGACTGAGTTCCTGTCCTGACTTCCTTCAGTGAAGAATGGGAGTGTAAGCCAAATAAACCTCTCCTCCTCATCTTACCTTTTGTTCATGGTGTTTCGTCACAGCAATAAAACCCTAAATAAGACTGAGATCCTATCTCAAAAAAAAAAAGTTAAAAACATAAAAATAAAAGAGGAAGAAGAGGGTCTACAGAAGTTAACTTGTTGGAGCTGGGCATAGTGTTACTCAGGAGGAAAAGGGAGGATCTCTAAGATCACTGTAAGTTCAAGGGTAATCTGGTCTACATAGTGACTGGTAGCCAGGGCTATACAGTGAGACCCTGTCTCAAACAGAACAAACAAGAACACAACAACAACAAACAAACAAACAATTTATCTCTCTTCTAAAATGTGGGTTTGGTTCGCAGCACCCACATCAGGTGGTTCACACAACCTGTAACTCTAGTGCAGGGGAGTCAATGCCCTCTTCTGGCATACGTGCACCCAGGCACACACAGGCACACATAAAGCAATAGCTACAATTTTTTAATGTATAAATCTAGTACTGGTCTCTTTTTTCTCCCTGGTGGCCATCCACCCTCTCTCTGGACTAACTGCACCATCTCTCTGTTCTAATGCCTACAGCACTCCCTTGGGCTCTGTGGCTGAATCCTTATTAACCTCCTGTAGGCAAACTTTTCTTTCCCACCCGCCAGTTCCCAAATAATCTACATGGAGACTTAACGTCAATTATAAATGCTCAGCCGGTAACTCAGGCTTATTACTAACTAGCTCTTACAACTTACATTAACCCATTTCTATTAGCCTGCGTTCTGCTACACGGCATTCATTGCCTCTCTTCCATCTTGCACCCCTTGTTTCCTCTCTGTGTCTGGATGGAGACTCCTCTCACTCTGCCCTTCCTCTTCCCAGTGTCCTTAGTCTGGTTCTCCACCTAACCTTATCCTAACCAGCTATTGGCCAGTCAGCTTCTTTACTAAACCAATTACAGCAACATATATTTACAGTGTAAAGGAATATTCCACAACCCCCCCAACCCCCGCCACAGTCAAGAACCCTGCTGTCCTTATCTTAGGAAGCTGAGCTCTCCAGTCTGCAGCTATAAAATGTCAGGTTCAATGTTCCAGGTGTCCTCTGCTCATTATCAAACCCTCACAACAGCAACAGGCGGGTCTCCATTTCCTCTCCGCCCTTCACTTCAGCCAAGTGAAGCTGACTCAGAGAAAGCAGTAGCTTAGCTGAGAATGGAACTCGAATTTAAGCCCAGAAATATTCGATTCCGAAACAGCTTAATTATTGATATTCAATGTTGCTTTTGTTTATTATATTAATGTATTATATAATATATACACCCTGCTATTCATTATGTCATATATTATATAATGTTTAATTATTAAATTGCTGCTTATTAGAATTAAAGAAATCTGTCATTCAGATTTCATAGATTGGAATTTTTTGTTTTGTTTGTTTTGTTTTTTTGAGACATAGTTTCTTTGTGTAGTCTTGGCTGTCCTGGAACTAGTTCTGTAGACCAGGCTAGCCTCGAACTCACAGAGATCCAATTGCCTTTGCCTCCCAAGTGCTGGAACTAAGGCTGTGCGCCACCATCACCCGGCTTAGACTGAATAAATTTTTAAATCCCATTTGGGGCTCTGGCGTGCAGGTACCAAATGTGTGTGTGTGTGTGTGTGTGTATGTGTGTGTGTGTGTGTGTGTGTGTGTGAGAGAGAGAGAGAGAGAGAGAGAGAGAGAGAGAGAGAGAGAGATTTAAGTAATTAAAAAAATCTAACTACAAAATTGTATCACTATCATTGAGTTTGTTCCAAAATTCTCCGAGTGCACTGATATAGAACTCCCGTAACACCCCATCTGCAGACAGAGGCTTTCTGGATTCTGAACCATGTACCACGCTTGCACCATAATGCAGTATACTGCTAATTCCATTTCTAAGTACGCTGTTGGGGTGGGGGAGCCCATTGGAAGGCGATTGGTCATCAGAGCAAACACCCAAAATGAGCAGTGGGCACCGGATGGACAAAAGAGGACAGGAGCCAAGGGGAAAGGGCTGTGGCTGAGAGCCAAAAGTATTCCACACTCCTTGGAAGAACTCTGCCCGTCTGTCTCCCACTCTTCCTCTTCCTCAAGATTCATCTTTATTTTAAATTATGTGTTTATGAAGAGGGGTGGCGACATGACTTCAGGTGCCCATGGAAGCAAAACTGGGGTCAGATCCTCTGGAGCTGGAGCTATGACCTAAGTGCTGGAGCCAAGCGCAGGTCCTCTGGAAGAGCAGCCAGGGGTCTTAACCACTGAGCCATCTCTCCAGCCCATGCAAAAGTCCAGTTCACATGTCTCATCAATTCAGCTGAAAGAGGGTGCCAATCTGAGCAAACAAAGCCCCTTTCACAAAAAGAAACACAGGGAAAAATCAATAGCAATAATTATATGATAGTAATCAATAGTAATAACAGTGGCAGATGAGGTGATGCACATCTTTAATCCCAGTACTTAGGAGGCAAAGACAGGAGGATCTTGCAAAGTGAGCTTCAGGACAGCCAGAGTGGTTACACAGAGAAGCCCTGTCTCCAAACAAACAAACAAAGGAAGAGGAGGAGGAGGAGGAGGAGGAGGAGGAGGAGGAGGAGGAGGAGGAGGAGGAGGAGGAGGAAGAGGAGGAGGAGGAGGAGGAGGAAGAGGAGAAGGAGGAGGAGGAGGAGGAGAGGAAGAGGAAGAGGAAGAGGAAGAACAAGAAGAAGAAGAACAAGAACAAGAAGAACAAGAAGAAGGTGGTGATGGATGGCAGGAAGGAATAAATGCAGGCTCAGAAAGGCAAGGCAGACAGAGTGACTGTGGAGTCTCTGAGAGCCCAGGCTTTGAGATTACACAGTCCCTGTCAAGTCCTGATTCTGTCAGTCAGTATCTGTGCATCTATGGACACATTGCTTAATCACTCTGAACCACAGTGGAAGCTGTGAAGAAAATAATTACGAAGATAATAACCATCCCTACTTTATAGCCTGCTGTGAACACATGTCTAGGGCATTGTGCCAACAGGAATATGGTTCGATAAATAGCTTCTATTTCTGTCCATAGGGGTCCTTAGAGAACTGGCCCTCATGCATGTGTAAGAATTGTTTCAATAGGCATTTTCATTTTGGAATGATTTAATCTACAGAAAAGCTACAAAGGTATTTTGGAGTTCCCATGTGCCCTTTCTGAAATGTTAATAACTTAACATGACTACGAATCATCTGTCATAACAGAAAGACAACCTTGGTTCATTATTATTGACTAAACACATTTGATTCAGGATACAGTCTAAAGCATCACATTTCATTTAAAATAATTTTTAAATTAGCCCAACAATCAACACTATTAATCAGTAGTGTCCCTGTTGGCAAAATCCTAACATACCTTTCAGAAACGCCTGCAAGTTCTTAAGGGTCACTTACTCTCTTAAGGAACTTTTACAAAAATACAAGGGGGTGGAGAGATGGATCAGCAGTTGAGAGCATTTGATGTTCTTACAGAGGACCCAGGTTTGGGTCCCAGCACCCACACGGTGGTTCCCAATCATCCTTAACTCCAGTTCCAAGGAATCTTATGCCCTCTTCTGAGCCATGAGCCATGAAACCAAGAAATTAACTGAAAAAAAAAAAAGAGTTGGTTTCTTAATTGGCAGAACAAATCCTTTTTGCATAGCTAATGAAATAAATACTGGCCAGAATCTACTTGAATATTCACAGTATTAATTTGCTCAGATTTGGCCCAGAAAAATGGCTCAGCAGATGAAAGCAGTGGGTGCCTCTCCTGAGTATCGTCCCAAACTCCCACAGCTGTCCTCTGACCACAGCACATGTGCCGTAGCAGGTGCATGTCTGCTCACACGTGTGTACACACACCCACAAATAATAAATACATGTAACTGTAGTGTTTGAATGATAAATGTTCTCCCATAGGCTAAGGAGCCTTTAAGGTGTGAGCCTTGTTGGAGGAAGTGTGTCACCGAGGTCAGGTTTTGAAATGTCTGACCTCACCCCCACTCCTTGCTTCTGGTGAATTCTCTCTCTCTCTCTCTTCCTCTCTCCCTCCCCTTTCCTCTTCCTCCACCATGCCATACCCTCCCCTCCATGAGTAAATTTCCCTTCCTTAATTCACTTTGGTCATGGCTTTGCTATCAGCAACAGGAAAACAACTAATACAGCAATAAAAACTGACAGCAATAAAGCTCGACTTTGCGTAATCTCCCACACAGCGGCCCAGGGCCTGACACATAGTAGGTATCCAGAAAGTGTGCAGTGCTCAGCTGATCGTAAAAGTGCGTTAGAGTCTCCTAACGGCTGGATCTGCTTACAAACAGTTGAGCTTCCCGCAGATAGGGTCTTGTTTTGAATCGTCCCTTCTCAGAGCTTAACGATGCTTGTGCACATAGAACCTGTTTGTACAAGACTAGACCAAATCTGAGCAAATAAGATTTACTGTTTGGGGAATCGCTCGTTTCCCTGCTATCGTGCATGCACCAAGGCTCCTTCCTTGGAGGAAAATTGATCCTGAAGCTGAAAATAAATGTTTTACTTCCATCTCTAAAGGAAAAGAAATATTCACGTGTACAGATTCAATTTCTGGGAAGCTGCAGCAGTGGTTTTTAATAAAAGGTATGAACCACAGCTGGTGAGAATCTCCATGGCCATGGTGGCAATGAGAAAGAGATGGTAAGAGTCCAGCTTCCCGTGAGCTTCCTGGTGTGACCGTGCGGGTCTGTAGCCACCCTGCTGGGGCCCCAGGGTGACGCACCACAGATAGGGCAAGAGTATGTACTCCGTCACCCGTGTTGAATCAGCATGGCTGCTAGGTAAATTAAGTAAGCATTCATTTATTCTACTTAAAGCACAAATCAAGAATCAATCATAAACTCTCTCCTAGATTACTACTACTGAAAGTCCTACTCATGGAATAGATATTTACCTGGGAGCTTATTAGACCCGAGGAATTTGGGGACAGAGACTGCAGCGCAGTTGGAAGAATGCGTTCCTAGAATGCATGAAACCCTGGCTTCAATTCCCAGCACCACACAAAACTAGATGTGGTGATGGCCACCTATAATTCCAGCATTTGGTCAGTGGGAGCAGGAGGATCAGAAATTCAAGATCATCTTTGGCTATGTAGCAAACTGGAGTCCAGTCTGGGATCCATGAGAGTGTCTCAAAAACACAAACCAGAAAGCAAATCTTTACAGTCAATCAGCCAAAGTACTGGGCAGACCACTGAGCCCATGTGTGTGAGGCCTAACGCCTCTGCCTCTTCCTCTGTGAAACCGAGATGAGAAAAGTAATAACCTGCGTGGTCATACTCTCCTGTTGGGGCTCCAGCCTGAAAATGATGGCACGGACAGTCATTGTTAATTATGAAACTCGGCCACTAGCTCAGGCTTGTGTTCAACCAGCTCTTATAACTTAAATTATTCCGCTTATATTCATCTACGTTCTGCCACATGGCTAGGTTGCCTCTACTTTGTTTTGTATGTCTGACTTCTTCAGTGTCTCCCTGGCATCTCCACTCTACCCATTCTGCTACCTCCACATCTGCCTGGCAACCCTGCCCTTTATCTTCCCAGAGTTCTCCCTCTGCCGGGAAGTCCTGCCTATACCTCCTGCCTAGCTATTGGCCTTTTAGCTTGTTCTTATGCCAAACACAACAATGCATCTTCACACAGTGTCAAGTATCCCATGCCTCCAGTGGTCGCTGGGGTACTGGAGTGTTTCCAATGATCATGGCCTCGTTGCTGCTCCCTGAGAACTAAACCCGTGCCTCAGTGGCAGAGGATCCAGAAGAGGAGAGAGCATCGGGCATATGATATAAGCTGAAATAAGTCAATTAAAGGAAAAGAAACATAAATAAATGCTTGTGGAGCACGTAAGGACACAGACATACCAAATCAAGTACATTTGAGAACTCTGTCCCCTGGACGGTTAGACTTGTTCTACCTTGACTGAAGTTCAGAGACTTCAGGCCTGGTTTTGCTACTTCAAGGTTATGACAGGAGGTTTGACCCAGAGTGTGGCTGCCTATAGGATGCTGGGCATAAGGTTTGGTCCCTGCATGTCCTACCTAAACAACAGTTTAGTTACTGATTGGCCAAGATTTCCAAAAGTTCAGGCTCCTTTCATCAGAGAGCTATCTATTATTATTATTATTATTTTACTTTTTGATGAACTTTTGACCCCATTTGTTTTTCCAATGTTCAGCCATTTAGTGGGAGACCATTAACAGCCGGCTAAACACACACGTGTGCACATGTCCTCATAGGTTACATTGCCAAGCCAATTGAGTTACAGAAGGAACCAATTTGAAAAGTTATTGAATTAGAATCCTAGAAGAGAGAGATGGGTTTTATTGTTAATGGTTGGCATGACAACTTGCTGTGCTGGGGAGTGAGATGTGCTGAGTCCTCCTAGCTGGAGACTCTGACAAGCTCAAGGCCAGGGCTCTGCCTCTGAATCTTGTTGCCAAGGTAATGGCGCATAGGCCGGAATCCACTGAAAGGAATACCTCTGACATCTCATGCCAGCAGGAGCTATCTGATTAAAAGAGAGCTTTAAAAAGAAAAAGAAACAGTATTTTTGCAAAACCCAGAGGAGAATGCAAAAGGCGGGATACTGAAAAAAATGATCAGCAGGAAATCTGAAAGGGAAGCAGCCAGTGGGTGCCAAAAAGTAACTAAATAACGGGGTTGTTTTATGAGCTAGAGGTTGGTAGTGTGTGAAGGCCCTCGGGCAGGAATTCCAGCCTGCCAGACCATTTTGCATGTGAAATGATACCGCCCTAATTTGCCTCCCTGGCTCAAGTTCAGCAGAATAATATCTTGTGAGCCCTAGCCACTGCCCCACCCCCTCCATCCGTGGCAGACTTTAATTTGACAGACTTTCTTCTCCAATAATACATTAAGGAAAATGGATCCTAAGGGACTTCATAGGTTGCACATATTTTAAGATGAAAAGGGAAGCCACAAGCATTTCAACCCAGAGGCCACCTCGATGTCACTGCCTGAGAGTCCCTAGAAAGGGCTTTTGGATGTTCTTCCTATTCGTGTCTCAGGGAACCGTGGCTGCTTCCCAGGATAGTGTTCTTAGCTAAGGCCACGGTCTACCGGGACCCTTACTTTCCTAGTTTCCCGTGCCAGTTTACCCTGGATTTGTTCATTGTGAAACTATGGTCCTTGAAGGCTCTTGAAGGTTCTTGAAGTTTCTTGAAAGCTTTAAGAATGGAAAAGGACAAGTCCTCAGATATATGATCATCTTTTCCTGGGGGATCTGGTTCAGGGTCCGTAGGAAAAACTCCCCCTTACACTTCCAGGGACTTAATGGCAATAATCAGTAAGCAGATGTAGACAGAAAGATAAAGGATGGCATCTGAAAAGAATTCAGAATCTCAAACCAGCAGTTCCAATCTAGCGCTCCAATCTCCAATCATACCATTGTTTCATAAACAAATAAGAGGGGGAAATCCACAATATTTACCTTGGCCTATACAAGTAATGTATATATAAACTATAATGGAAAGAATATTATCCTTGTAATTAGAGCGTTTCCTTGCCATCAACAAGGGATGCCCTCTGGGTATCAAAGTCTGCAGGTGTTCAAGCCTTGTGTATACAATCAGGTAATGCTTGCATATGAACTACACTTCTGTATACTTTAAATCATCTTCGGATTACCTATTATACCTAATATAATATAAGGAGCTAAAATGCAATATAAGTAGCTAAGCCTCCTGGTTTCTTAAAGGAATGATGACAAGAAAAGAAGTCTATGTGTGTTTCGTACAGAAA
The DNA here is from genome assembly GCF_037038515.1 of Microtus pennsylvanicus. NCBI lineage: Eukaryota > Metazoa > Chordata > Mammalia > Rodentia > Cricetidae > Microtus > Microtus pennsylvanicus. The sequence goes on from NC_134583.1 coordinate 131,125,030, forward strand.
CTAATCTGGCTGCTTTTAAAATTGTTTTTTTCTGACTATACCAACAAAATTCCAACTCGTGCCTCTGCAAATGATTTGCTAAATGAAATCTGGCCAAGTTATTTAACTTGTTTGGTCCCCAGTTCTTAAGAAGTTTTTTGTTTGTTTTGTTTTGCTTTTTGCCTTTTTGTTGTTATTGTTTGGGTGATTGGCTGACTGGTTTTTGTGGGTGGGTTTTGCATCTTTTTGAAGACACGGTTTCAATATGTCGCACAGGCTGCTAAACCAGCTTTTCTGCCTCAGCCTCCTGAATGGCTGAGATCACAAGCTCTCATCCCTGTGTCCAACTGGTTCTACACATCTTTTTTTTTTTTTTGGTTTATAAAAGTTAAAAATTTTTTTTTGATTATTTTTTTTATTGATAAAAGAATAAAGGAAAAAAAAACAAATTTCCACCTCCTCCCAGCCTCCCCTTTCCCTCCCCCTCCTCCCACTCTTCTCCCCCTCCTCCCACCCCTCTCCCCTTCTCCCCACTCCTCTCCCCCTCCCTCTCCAGTCCAAAGAGCAGTCAGGGTTCCCTGCCCTGTGGTAAGTCCTAGGTCCTCCCCCCTCCGTCCATATCTAGGAAGGTGAACATCCAAACTGGCTAGGCTCCCACCAAGCCAGCAGATTGCGTAGGATCAAAACTGCGTGCCATTGTCCTTGGCGTCTCATCAGCCCTCATTGTTCGTCATGATCAGAGAGTTCAGTTTTATCCCATGCTTTTTTTGGTGATAGTCCAGCTGGCCTTGGTGAGCTCCCAGTAGATCAGCTCCACTGTCTCAGTGGGTGGGTGCACCCCTCGTGGTCCCGACTTCTTTGCTCATGTTCTCCCTCCTTCTGCTCCTCATTGGGACCTTGGGAGCTCAGTCCAGTGCTCCAGTGTGGGTCCCGGTCTCTGTCTCTATCTCCATCCATCACCAGATGAAAGTTCTAAGATGATATGCAAGATATTCGTCAGTATTGCGCTAGGATGGGGTCATTTCTCTACACATCTTTTAAACAAACACGCGATGCCAGCTTTCATCCAGGCAGGGCACCTCTCTTCCTAGAATGCACAGCCAAAGCAAGGAGGGAACTTCAAACAAATTCAGATGCTCTGGCCTCACCCTAATCTCTACCGAGCCAGGGTGCACTGTGCAAAAGCTGCACATGTGATTCTGGTTTGTAGCTTTGTTTAAGTATCACCAAAGATTAAGGGAGCTTATAAAGATGATCTGGCTTATATATGTGAGTTGTCATAGGCTCATTAATCAATCAAAATGGGGTACAGTTAAGCCCAGCTTATATATATATATTTTTTTCAGTTTTATCTTAACATGTAAACAGAAGAAAGGATATTTGAAATGTAGGAAAGCTGGCATGCATAAAGTGGTTCTATTTCCCTCCACCACGTCAAGGCTTTAGAGATGTCGAAGCTTTGAGTGAAAAGCTCTTTAAAGTGACTTTCTTTGCTCGTGGTTTGCGATATTCACTTCAGCCTTTAGTGACCCAGACAGAATGATAATGATGTTTATGTAATGCTCACTAGTGCTTACTGTAAGTGCTCTATAAGGCTAGCTCATTTGATCGTACTTCCTCCAATACAAGCCCCGCAGAGAGATTATGGGAGTTGCCTAAGACCTCAGAAGATCGGAGGTGAACTTTGACCCTAAGAGTCCCACTCTTAATCACTGTGCTACTCGACTGCTTGGTGGGTCAGATGCTTCTAAGGAATCCACTGACATTTCCTTGTCCTTAGATTGTGTATCTGTAATGTGAAACACGCTCAGAGGCCAACATTAGAGGCCAGGAGTCTTCCTCAATCGTTTTTCCATTTTATTTTTGGAGACAGGATCTGTCACTAAACCTGGACCTCAATGTTTCATCTAGAATGGCAGGCCTGCAAGGCCTTGGGATCCTATCTCCACCTCCCCTCATTTGGATTCCGGATGCTGATGCAGCACCTCAGAAACACCAGAAAAGATGTTTTCCTTTCCTTCTTTTTTTTTCTTTTCTTTTTAAGACAGTGTCTCATTGTGAACCTCTGGCTGGCCTGGAACTTACTATGTAGACTAGGTTGACCCAGAACTCACAGAGATTCTCCTGCCTCTGTCTCCAGAGTGGTAATACTACCACATACCACTATACCTGGTTTGTTTTGTGTGTGTGTGTTTGTTTTTTAGTAATGTCTTCTATTTTTGAGACTATAATTATTACATCATTTCCCCCTTCCTTTTCCTCCCTTCAATCCAGACCCTTCTTGGATTCTTTCAAATCATGTCCTCTTTTTTCATTAATTGTTGCTACATATGAGCATGCACATGTGTGCCCGTGTGTGTTCCTTTAATACTCCTATATATACATACAACCTGCTCTGACTCCTTAAACATGAACTGAACAAGGACAATACCAGTCAATAGACATGCTTGCATGGATGGGGAATGGCTCATGAGGCCTCAGCTACACAAAGAACTAAGAAATGCTGAGAGTGGGAGAAATAGCCTTCCAGGGAAGAGCACACCCAATACCATGGTCGTCCCAGAAGACATACACACACCTGGCTTTTTACATGGGTATCGGGGATCTGAACTCAAGTCTTTATGTTTGTGTGGCAAATACTTCACTAAGTCATCTTGTGCACCTAAGACGCAGGGTTCAAAGACCACTCCTACTAGAATCTCAGGGTGCCAGTGGGCACTGGCAACCGTCATTTAGAAACACACTCTTCAGGTGACTCTTGAGCACCAGAAGTTAAAAACCAGTGGCCTGGATCATTGTTTGAAGGTCACTAACATTAGGAACAAGGAAGAACATAAGAAGAGTTGTGGGAACCAAAGATGCTTGCCAGGATCCACCCTCCGATTCTGCCAGGGGCAGAGAAGCAGACCAGAAGTTCCTAAGTGGGCTGTGCAAAGTACAGGCTCTGCCCCGGGGGGTTGCTCTCTCGCACAAAGACAGTGTGATTCCTCAGGGTCCAGAACCCACGGCCAGCCTCAAGGGCAGGGTTCGTGATTACAAGAGGAAGGGTCAGGCAGGGCTGACTTGGAACTTTGATGTTGTCCTTTTCACTATCCAAATACCACAGAGGCTCTGTGTCCCTGTCCCAGAAGGGCAGAGGCGGAGCAGGCTTTTGGAATGCAGTCTGCCACCCCCCTCTCCCCTGGGGCCTTGTATTGAGCTGATCTTGCAAACTCTCTGAGCATTCACCCGGTGTCTGTTTCAGACGGGAGATGAAAAGGAGGCCAGGAAGGTAATCTGGAGGGGTTATGGTTTCACGCGTTTGAAAATTTTTTACAAAGCATATTGAGGGGTAATTTTGTATAGTAAATCTCACCTTTTTGAAACATAAAATTCCATAATTTTAAAAAGTGATGCATTTTCTCTTATTATATGTATGTGATTGTTTTGCTTGCAATGCATGTCTGTATAATCACAGGCATTCCTGGTATCCGGGGAGGTCATAAGAGAGTGTATCCCATGGAACTAGAGCTATGGATGATTTGAGCTGCCGAGTGGGTGCTGGGAATTAAACCCATGTCCTTGGCAAAAGCAGTCAATGTTCTTAACCACTGAGCCATCTACCTAGCCCCTTCATGAGTTTTCAAAGGCAGACTTACTTAGTATCACGCTAGTTTTATGAGTTTTGGGTACTATACGTAGTCAGGTACTGGACATTGGGTAAGATACAGGGTGTCCGTAGGTCTTGTAGGCCCTAGCTTCCTGTGTAGCCAGTCCTATTCCCCTTGTCCCAGAGTCCTTGGATTGCAGAATTTCACATATATGAATCTCATCATTTGCAGCTTGTTGTCTATGACAAGAGTTTGTAGGGATAAGTCCCGTCCCTTAGGGGACGTGTTCGCCTCGGGCTAATGTCTGCCTATAAATTTGGCGAGCGTGCTCCGAGCTGTCTCTTCTACTTTCCTGGTCTCCGCGGGAACGGTGGTTCTGTAAGTCTATCTCTACATTAAAACTATATATATTTTTACAAACTGTCTGCATTCGTTTACGCCGCTACAAGAGTTCATTTCTTTTTATTACTAACTGGTATCTACTGCATAAATGCACCATCATTTTTTAATTCACTCATTGATGGGCATTTGTGTTATTTTCAGTTTGGGTAAGACACTGGACTCTCAATAGACCAGCATCTACTGAGCCTGCCTACCGGGGGACTCTAGAAAATGAGTTATTTTGTGTTTGCAGCTTCTTATAAAATCTAATCACGCCCACTGCAAGAAGAAGGAGCCTGGGCCAGTGTGCTTCAGTGGGAAAAGGCATGTGTCGCCAAGCCTGAAGACCTAAATTCCATCCCCAGAACCCACACGATGACAGGAGAGAACCAACTCCTATAAGTTTGTCCTCTGGCCTCCACAGGTACCCACACAGATACATGCTAAATAAATGAATATAACAGAGTCCTTTTAAAAATAAAGAAGGAGCCTCATGTGTGGCTCTAAAAATAAATGAGGAGGAAGAGAAGTCTCCTGGCTGGCATTGGAACAGTTAGAAAAAGAAAAGTGTTCTTTGCCCTTTGAGAATCCTGAAGTGATGCTGAGGTGTTGAGACACATGGGGGCGCTCTAACCAACCAACACTTCCCCCCGCCCCCCATTGCTTTTTCCATTCTTACACAGGTTGATTTTTTTTTTTTTTTTTTTTTTTTTTTTAGTTTGTTGGAAGCCTGTAAACCCCTGAGGAATTCTCGCTCTTACCCTTGGTCTCTTTGGCCTGGATGTCAGAAAACAGTTTGGAGTTTGGCATCAAGTAAATTTGTTTTTGACTACGACGTGGAGGGTGGGGTGCGGGGCAAGGGGTGATGTTGGACCCAGCCACGGTTTAATGGAGGCTCCGATCTGTTTTCCTGTTTAAACTCACATGGAAAGATTTTCAAGGCATCTCATAAATCACAAAAAGAACCGGGATTGTCCCTAAAGTTCCTTTTTCATTACTGTTGTTTCCAGGCCTTCCTGGAACGTCTTCAGAAATAATTGTTGGGCAGAGTTTTGGAAAGACCGGTAAAGGTCGCCACGCTGGTGGGTCCGCACCTTGGCTGGCTGTGTGGCTTAATCTCTTCGAAGGAGCCACAGGGATCCTAACAGAGAAAGAATAAGCAGGCCGGAGAGCTCAGGGTTACTGGCTTTTGGCTTCAGAGTGGCTGTTCAAAGCAAATAACAAAAAGAAAAGAAAATGTTCTGGATACGTTTAAAATTTTTTGAAAATCAATGACTCATTTGTTATAGAGTAACAAAGTACAAAATAAAAGACACTTCATAAAAATTGTATTCAAACGCTGCGGTGGAACTCTGAGTGAACTCTGTGCTGAGGGTTCATGATTGAAGAGCAAGATCTGGTAGGGTTAGGGGGTCCCTGTCTTTGGAAAAGCATTCGATCCGTTGCATGCAAAGGGGTCTCTGCAAGGCCGCCACTGACAAAATATCACGGATTCTATCGAAAAATATGACTAATTGTTTTAAGCAGAAAATTATTTCTGGCTGTTTTATGTAAATTATGCAATACCATGGCCTGAAAATTAGGAGATAGTGAAGAGATGCCAAAGACAGGGTGTGGCCATCAAAGGACATTTTAGGCCATTTTGCCCCTATCTTGTGTGCTGGGATCTACCCAGAGCGACCACCCTAATGTGTTCTTTCTGTCTGTTTGGCTTAAGTTCCGAACCATTACACAAGAACTGGGAGGGACCTTGACACAATCCCTCTCCCCACCACTCCCTTCAAACGCATTTTTCCAACTGAGCCTCAGTCCTTGGGCTCAAGCGAGGACTGGGGAGTGTGGAGTTAGAAGCAGAGGCCAGAGCTAGGAACGGAGCTCAGCTGTAGAACATTGACTTGTCTGCACAATAAGGCCCTATATTTGATTTCCAGAATGATAAAAAATTAATTAAATATAGTGAATTATGATTATATATTCACAAGGAAGTTACTTAACCTCTCCATGTCTCAATTCCCCCCACTATAAACTGTCGATGAAAATATCATGATTAAATTATCGTCTATAGTTCATATTATTATAATTGATGGGTGGATATTATCTGTCTAAATGCTGATAATAACATAAAAATAGTACCATAATAGCATTTATCTGAAGTTGTTGAGATTAAACAAGATAATACATATAAAATAATAAAACCCAGAATCTGACACATGATAAACCCTCAATACAGACCAGCATTTTTTTTTAAATGTTTTTTGTTTTTTCAAGACAGGCTTTCTCTGTGTAATCACTGTGGCTGTCCTGGAACTCACTTTGTAAACCAGGCTGACCTCAAACTCACAGAGATCTGCCTCCCTCTGGCTCCCGCCAACTGGGATTAAAGGTGTGCGCCACCACCGCCCGGCTCCAACATTATTTTTCATGTACGAGTACAAGCTTGAGCGTGGTGTGTGTGTACGGCATATATGTACGTAGGTAGGTAGGTGTGTGAGCCTGTGCATGGAAGTCCCAGGAGGACATCAGGTATCCCCTTCTATGGTTTCTCACCATACTTAGACACAAGCCCCAGCGACCCTCCTCTCTCCATCTCCCCAAAGCTCTGGGCTTACAGGAGTACAGCCACACCTGGCTTTTTATTTGGGTTCTGGGGATTTGAACTCACATCCTCATGGTTGCACAGAAGTGCTTCTATCAGCTGAGCCATCTTCCCACCCAACTGACAGTCTTGGTAGTATTAGCGTTAGTGTAACAATCAGCATTATTATTAATTATTAATTTACACTTTGATCTCTCTCATTATGGTCTGACCAAGCCCTTAGCTTCTTCTAGCTGTGTCTTTCTTAAGAATTACTTTATCTTCCCACCAATATTCACAAAAAAAATATGCAATCAAGACTAACACTGTCCTATTACCATTAGAGTTGTGCCGAGACAGCAGGAACCGCAGCCACGTTAGCTAGCTGTCGATTTGCATGTATTTCCCTTAATGGAGGCACACGCTCTACTGCATTCTAAGTACCTGCACTAGTCATCCATGCAGGGCAGAAACGGGAAGTCAGGAGTGTACTCTGTCCGTCTACAGTCATCTGCTTGCCAGTGAGAGGCAGGAAGGGCAACTGAGAACAGAAAAGTGTTCTGTCTGCAGAGAGGAAATGCTGTTTAATATCGTTCCAATTATGTCACCGGCAAGCAAAACAGTCAAGGCACAAGCTGCCAATCACAGCTCTGTTTGGTGAGAGAGATGCAGCAGAGAGAAAGGACACCCAGAGAGACAAAGATCCCAGTTTTCCAAAATTGACTCAAGTCCTGCAAAGCATCCAGGAAAGCCTTCAAGAGTAGACAGATGTGTTAGCATTTCTCTGGATAGTGAGGGGCAGTATCTTACAGACAATTCAGAAGCACTTACAGACCACTTGTACACATTTATGTGTGTATGTATATGCATGCGTGTGTGTGTGTGTGTGCAGTAGCAGGGATTGAACCCAGGGCCTTGTGCTCGCTAAGCAAGTGCTCTACTGTTGAGATGTAGCCTTAGCCCTCCTTTTCATTTTCATTTGGAGACCATATCCCACTAATTTGCCTAGGCTGGCCTGAAACTTACAATCCTCCTGTGTAAACCCCATGAACATTGAGAATTGAGGGCCAGGGCCACCAGGCCCCACCAACAAGTTTTCTTAATTGGTGGGCACACTATTTAAGGGTGTGGATTCTCTATCTAATTGGGTTTGTATTCTACATCAACCCCTTACCCTTTCTAGACATCAGTTTCCCCATGTGCCAATAGGAGAGTCAGCATTATCCCACTCTTTGGGCTGTCGATAGCATAAAATAAGATGAATTATTTATAGCATCCAGCGGGAGAACTGGAAATGGGTAAGGAGATGAGAAGTGAAGGAGATAAAGTTGACAAAGTAAGAATAAATGGAGAGAGACATCTGAGCCCATGACGGAAGGGCGTTCGAATAGAGGATGGGGTCAGCTCACCTGCTTGCAGGCTAGGGTCAGGCTAAGCAGTGGAGGGACTCGTGACAATGACCCTTGCTAATGCGTTCGCCCACTGGCTCCTTTTGTCTCGTTTTCTGTCTCCGCTGGGTCCTATTAGACAAGCTTGCCTGATAGCCAAGTTTCAGAGAAAATAAATACTAAACAAAAAGTGGCCATAGAAAAGTAATCCACACATGGAAAACACTTGGTGGACTCCGAGTCAGCCCTCTGCGACCCAAGAGGTTAAGCAACCTCCTCACACAGCTAGGGAGGGAGGCACCAAGCCAAGGCAGAACGCTGAAGGCAACTTGGGGTCCTCCCTGCTCCACCAGGCTTCAGGAGGAGTTCGGAGACTAACGATGCTGTTTACTTCCTATCTGATGTCCAACACAGAAATGAAAGACAGGCTCTACTAGAAGACTCCTTTCAAGCCCCGCTCACAATAGGCTTTACACGTTAAAAATGGGTCATTCTCCGTCACCATGGTGATTCTTCCAAGTTCTCCTGGAATCATCAGCTGCTTCCTAATGAGGACACTCCCCACAACTTGCAACCCCACCAAACAGATAAATATTCCCCAGTAGAAAACACTCAGTTCCTCGTGCAGCTTAGTCGGTAATTGCTTTTCCTCCTCCAGTTCTCAGGAAAACCGCCCAAAGGGTGTTTGTACATTTGCTCTGGGTTTTACATAGTCCTTTAAGCCCTTGGTTACACCAGTGGAAAGGGTACTTCCCTGGGGTTTGTTTGCTTTATGTATTGAGAATCAGCTACTGTTTTGCGTTCTCTCTTTCTAACTGAACATAATAGCACAATTGAAAAGCCCCGGAAGAACATGGTGGCAACTCAAAAGGCTAAAAAACAAACCAAAAAAGTACCCTATGATTCAGCAATTCCACTTCTGGAGATTACCCAAATGGGTTGAAAATGGAGTTTTAAAGAATTGCTTGCATATGCATGCTCATGGCAGCATGATTTGCTACAGCCGAAGGCTGGAAGAAACCTAATGCTGGCCAACGGAGTGAATGTGTAAACAAAATGTAGCAGATGAGGCCTGGAGAGATGGTTGGGCAGCTAAGGACACCTGCAGAGAACTGGACTTGGGTTTTCAGCACCCCGTATCAGATCACAGGTGCCAGTAACTCTGGTTTCAGGGGATCTGACGCCATCTTCTGGCCACTGCAGGTAAGAACCATGAGGGAGAGCACAAACATGCATGGAGTGCCCAGATCTGAGCCACTGTCCTTACGATTCTGTAGTACATGCTCTCGCCCTCTGATCTGTCTCTCTAGCCCAACTGTAATTTGTTTTTTGTTGTTGTTGTTGTTTTTTTCAAGACAGGGTTCTCTGTGGAGCTTTGGTGCCTGTTTTTTGTTTGTTTGTTTGTTTGTTTTTTTAAAGACAGGTTTTCACCACGTAGTTCTGGCTGTCCTGGAACTCACTATGTAGACCAGGCTAGCCTGAAACTCAAACTCAGAGATATCTATCTGCCTCTGCCTCCCAAGTGCTGACATCAAATGCATGAACTATGCCTGGTGGCAATTATTTTTTTTATTTTTTAAGAAATAAGATATTTGAAGAACAAGATAGCTGGGCAATAGCAGCATACTCCTTTAATGCCAGCACTTGGGAAGCGGAGGCAGCAAATCTCTGAGCTAGAAGACAGCAAGGTCTACAGAACAAGTCTCAGGATAGCCAGAGCTACACAGAGAAACCCCACCTGGAAAAACAAACCAAAACCAAAGGACAGGATGCAGAGACAAAGAGAGACAGAGCGATGCGGACACTGAGTCTAGAAAGTTTCCACAAGCACACGTGCAATTTGTGCATTGTTTCTGCAGAATTTCAGATTTAACCCAGGCCTCGTCCATGCCAGAAAATACTCTACGAAGACAAATGTCCCAGCCTGCTCAGCTACTTTAAATGACAAATCTGTGGTCTAAGAACTCATGCTGTTCTGCGTTTTACTCTCCTTCAATTAATAAGTGCCCTTAGTCCCTTCATTGCCATAGTCACAAGTCCACTGACGACATCTTAGGACACGAAGTCTGCCATAATCATGGGCCTACAGTAACGTCAGTAGACAGGGAATGAAAGAACAGCAAAGACCCCGAATTGCTCCAGTTTCTGCTGGGACCATATTCACCTCCCGTCAGATAAAGATGGCTGTTGCGGGTTTGGGATGAAGAGGTAGTTTGGGGGTTAGCAACACTAGCTGTTCTTCCCCAGGACCCAGCTTGATTCTTACAACCATCTATAACTCCAGTCCCAGGGGACCTAACACGCAGTGCACAGACATTGCACACAGACAGAAGACCCATATATAACACAAAGGAAAAAGTCAAAAGATAGCTGAAGCATGATTAGTAAAAACTCAGCAAGAGAAATTGGGATTCAACCTGAAAGTCAGAAAAGCCAAACAGCCAGCCACTGACTCTTACCTCTACCTCAGTCCGAAATAACGATTTTGCCTCCAGGAATCTCAGAATGAGACTGAGTCGGAGAACTGTTTCCTTCCGTTTTATAATCCTCTCTAGTGCTGGGATTAAAGGTGTGCACCACCCTGTTTCTATGGCAACTCGTGTGGCTACTGGGATTAAAGGTGTGTGTCACCACTGCCTGGTCTGTAAGGGTGACCAGGGAAGCTGTTTTACTCTCTGATCTTCAGGCAAGCTTTCGTTATTAAAATACAGATGAAATGCCACTACAGATAGCTGTTTGAGTTCTTTAAATATTACAAGAGTTCCTGTGTATAAATTATGGGTTTAATCAAGGTCTTGAAATTAGTCTATTGAGTTTACAATTTTTTATTGGCTTCAAGATGGACCAACTAATATTCTTGACATGAAAGAACTTGCTTAGGACATAGTTCATGAAAGAATTTTTATGCCTAGCCTATTTTTATGAGATTCCTATGTAGAAATTCTGACCCCAGTTTTAGCATATGACCTTTTGGAGACAGAGATGTTGTAAATATAATTAATTAAAAGGAGGTCATGTTGTAACAGTTGGTCTCCAAATCAGGATGACTCGTGTCCTCATAAAAAGAACTATTTGGATATAACTACATAGGAAGGAGATCATGTGATGTGGAGTCAGAGATCTACCAAGCAAGGAACACTGAAGATTAACCTACAGACTCTCAGGAGCTAGCAGGGAAGAACAGAACATACTCTTCTCAGAGATTCGAGGAAAAAGCAGGTCTGCTGAAATCTTGATCTTGGAATTGAGATGTTTAGAATCATGAAACCAGTACGTTTCTATTGTTCAAGTCACAAAATCGAGATTTTCACTCACAGCACCGTTTGTGCTTTTCTTTTTTTTTTAATATTTATTTATTTATTATGTATACAGTATACAATATTCTGTCTGTGTGTGTCTGCAAACCAGAAGAGGGCAGCAGACCTCATTACAGATGGTTGTAAGCCACCATGCGGTTGCTGGGAATTGAACTCATGACCTTTGGAAGAGCAGGCATTGCTCTTAACCACTGAGCCATCTCTCCAGCCCCGCGTTTGTGCTTTTCTTGAATCTCGCGCCTCTTCCCCTACCTTGTGTAAGTGTGCTGGAGATAAGATCTCAAGTAACAAAAATAACAACTTTGAACTCCTGGTCCTCCTGTCTCCATCGCCTAAGTCCTGAGATTACAGGCACGATGCCACAATGCCTGGCTCTTGCTCTCCCCCACTCCTCCACATTTCCTGCTTCAAACCTTCCCTGTCCCTTACGGCTCTCATTTAATGCATCATCATGTAAGATGACATGCCAGGACTTTATTTTATGTAATTAAATCAATATGTTTGCTTTGTTATGAAGTAGCAAATATCTATTGTTTGAAAGTGTATTTTGGTGAGGGCTGTGGAGATGCCTCAGCGGGGAAAAATATTTCTGTGCAAGCATGCGGACCTGAGTTCTGATTCCCAGCACCTACACAGAAAGCTGGGCTTTGTGAAATCCATCTGAGGCCCCAGCCTTCAGGGAGAGACAGGCGCATATCAGGGGATCCCTCCCCAGCCGGCTTAGCCAATCAGGGAGAGACCCTGTCTTTCGAGACAGGGAGGAAAGAAAAAGAGGCACACATCTGAGGCCTCCACATTTCCTTGCACAGGCATATAAAACTACATACACATGTGTGTGCATGTGCAAACATGTAAAATTGAAAGTCTACTTTCATACAATTCATGAAGTAAATAAAGTCAAAAGAAGGAGAATTCTCTGAATCAGAGGCACCTCCCCAAGGCTGAGCTGTTAAAGTGGGATCTAGTTTTCCAGACATTTGTTATTGTTATCTGAGACGGGACAGCTAGCCTTTGTACCTAAAGGTGGCCTTAAACCTTTGACCCTTCTGAGTCTATCTCCTAAATTCTGGGGTTGCAGGTGTGTACCGCCATGCCTGGTTTATGCAGACCTGGCTACCAAATGCAGGACTTTAAACATGCCAGGTAAGCACCCTGCTAAATTAGCACACCTCCAAATCTCTGTTTGGTTTCTTTGTCTTTTGTTCTGTTTTGGAGATGGTAGCCCAGGTTATTCTAGAATTCTCTATGTAGTCTAGGCTAGCTTTGATCCTCAGCCTCAGCTTTTCTGTCTTGATTACTTTTCTCTTGCTGTGAAGAGACAGCGTGACCAGTGCAAGCTAGAAAGGAAAGAGGACTTGAGAGTTTCAAAAGGCCATGGAGTCCATGACCACCGTGGGGAGCATGACAGCAGACAAGCGGGCATGGTGGTGGACCAGTAGCTGAGATCTGCATTTGATTCACAAACACGAGGCAGAGAAAGGGGGGGGGGGCTCAGGTATAAATGTTTAGTCCCTAGAGAGTAGCACTGTTTAAAAGGATTAGAAGAATTTAGGAGAAATGGCATTGTTGTCAACAAATATTTATGGAGCTCTAATCTGTAGGGTTTCATGACAGCTGGAGGAACTGTTTTGCTTTGCTTTTTATACTACAGGTCAGGCATGGAGGTGCACACCATTTTTTTCTTTGATGATTTATTTATTTTATGTGTATTGATATTTTGTCTGCATGTATGTCTGTGTGAAGATATCATGCCCCCTGGAACAGACAATTGTGGTTGTCTGTTACAGACAATTGTGAGCCACCATGTGGACACTGGGAATTGAACTCAGGTCCTCTAGAAGAGCAACCCGTGCTCTTAACTGCTGAGCCATCTCTTCAGCCAGGTTGCTTTGTTTTTAAAAGATGTACACTGTCTGTTTCGGAGTTTTCTCTACTGAACAGGAGAGGATTCCCAAGGAAGAGAGGTTGAAAGAGTAACTGCCTACTGTCTGGAAAGGATCTGCATGGTGGTGCAGCAACTTTGGAGTCGTGGAAAGGGAATTCATTACATGGCACCTCCACCTTGGACCTTCTGGAAGGGAGGGACTGAAGCAGAAAGACAAAGCATTTGGCTGGAGATGAGCTTGACATCTTGTGCATGCTCTCAAATCTTCCATACAGTTGACATGCTCCTCCAGGACACATTGATTGCTTCCAGATAAACGGCATCTTTCTGCCTGCTCCCGGGGCACGTGGATATGACAACAAGGTGTGACACTTTCATCACCGTGGCTTTCCTTTCCTATGGAGCACTTTCAGCGATGCTACTGTCTGCATTGGAAAAATGAGATTAAACTTGACCCTGGCCAACTCTCACTTCTGCTTTTGTCTGCTGGGTGTGTTACGTATTCATCTTACTTCCTCTTTCTTCCCAACTTTCTGTTAAAATTATTCCTAACCCCTATCGTCTTTCCCATCCTAGCTTTGTTTTACTTTTAGCTACTCTAAATCTTATATTGAAACTCTACTACTCAAGAAAGGCTTAGGAAAATTAACTGCAAAAACTTTCTAATGACATTTAAGGCCACAAAGGTCCCAGGGGAAACTTCATTTGTCTGTATTGTCCTGGCTTCTTGGCCAGTTTTCTCCTCACTGCCTATGACAATAGACTCTTGGAGGTTTGTGATTTGTTTCCTTTTCTTCTTGAAAAGGGCTCAACCTAACACTGTGGTCATCTAGCGCAGCTCAGAGTTCATGCGTCCTCAGAGCCTTTTGTGTCTGGATGCAGCTGAAGGCAGAACATGTTTGGAATCGCTTCTCCAGAGCTCTGATTTGTCCACCTCCTGTCTATCCAGTCCCTCTATGCTGTGGGGCAATGCTCTTGTACCCTGTAAAGGTTTGTCAACTGTACTGGTTTACTTAAATGCTGATTGGCCAGTGACCAGGCAGGAAGTATAGGCAGGGCAACAAGAACAAGCGAATTCTGGGAAGAGGAAAGGCTGAGTCTGTAATGGTTCAGATAAGACAGTTCAGTTCCCCGAAGGATGGCAGCGGGCCATGAGGGGCAGCCAGGTCCCACCACCCGAGTCCTCTGTGGAACCCAGGCCCGTGGGAGGCGGTAGGTCAGCAAGGCAGCCAGTCCCATGAGGAGCTGAGGAGGGTGAGAGACAGAGATGGATAGGCAGGCCATGCAGAGTGAGTTTGGATATAGTTTATTGGGTAAAAAGAAAGGGGAGAGGAAGAGGAAGAGAGAGAGAGAGACAGAGACAGAGACAGAGACAGGGAGAGGGGAGGGGAGGGGAGGAGAGGAGAGGAGAGGAGAGAAGAGGAGAATAGGCCTCAGCCAGCTCTTCTGAAGAAGAGAGAGGTTAGAGAGACAGCATGCAGGCTGGAAGAGGGAGGAAGATCCACTTGCCTCAGCAGAAGGGAGGGAGTGGGTGGGGCTTGTCTCTTAAAGGGACAGGACAGACCATTACAGATCCTGCAGTTGTCATCCAGACACAGAGGAAGTAAGATGAGTGAGAATATCTTGTTGATAAAAGGTACCAAGCCACGTGGCTGACACAGACAAGAATTATTGGTTAATGTAAGTTGTGAGAGTTAATAAGAAGCCTGAGTTAATAGGCCAACCAGTTTATGATTAATGTAGACCTCCGTGATGGCTGCAGGACCGGGTGGGACAGAAACCTCTGTCAACACCTCTGCTAGGACTCAGGGTTAAGGCCTTATGTTCTTTCATGTAGGTGATTTCTCTAGCTACTTCCGTGAGTCTCTTTCCTCTCCACCCTTAAAGATGTGAGGTTGGTTTCCTAGCATATAAATTAGACCTGTCTCTCGCCCTCCTCAGACTTAGATGGCCACAGTCCCCAACTGCATTCAGCAAATCATGCTGTTTGCCTAGGCAACTGAGAGAAGATGGCTACCAAAAATAAGTAAATTCATTTAAAAAGGAGAGCACGCATTGAATAAAACACAAAGCCCAGTAAAACCAATGTATGGGGTAGCACACTGGCTGCCCTTGCTGAGAACATGGGTTCGATTCCCAGCACCCACATGACAGTTTACAAGTCACTATAATTCCATTTCCAGGGGATCCGAAACCCTCTTATGACCTATACAGGCACTAGGCACACATGTGGCAAACTTTTATATATATGGGCAAAGCACTCATCCTAAAAATTAATAAATATTAAATAAATAAATAAATCTTTTTTGGACAGTAAACCATCTTGATTTCTAATCCCAGAAACGATTTTTAAAGGTCCCTTTTAAAACACGTTATCAGTTGGATTATGGAGTGTGTTCCTTGTGTGTCTAGTTTCTTTGTTCGACCTTAGGGCTGAGATTCCCCCATGTTTCTGAATGGAGCAATTGTCTATTCATTCCCATCTCTGGGTGACATTTCATTGTATCAGCCCAGCACTGTTGGTCTCTTCATTCTTTCATGATGAAGATTTAGCTCGTTTTTATTTTCTGGTTTCGTGAATAGGGCTGTTATGAGCATCCACATGCGTGTAGCACACATGGGAACTTATTCCAGAAGACTTTGTGGATGTCTAAAATCACAGACACTGTGGCACAAAAGTCTTAACTTAGGGCTTTCGAAGTAAAAGGCAAGATTTGAGATATAGCTGAGATACAGTTGCATCTGAACTTCTCTGCTAATCCAAGTATAGCAGGGGGTCTAACAATAATTATGAGTTTTAAAATGGTATTGTGCACAAGTGAAATTTCAATCAAGCAACAACTTGCTGTGAAAGCGTTTTTGATTTCTATTAGTTATGAAGTCATATACACTAGAATGCTTTTGTGGTGTATTGAGTACAATCATAATTGATGGAAATGTTACACTTTAATTATAGGGTTTTACTTTGTTGCCTTGTTTGTTTGCTTTCTTGTGGTTTTCGGTTTGTTTGTTTTAGTTTTTGAGACAGGTTGTCAGTATTTAGCCAAGGCTGGCCTCAAATTTTAGTCTCCAGATAGAATATTAGAAATCTTTTTTTTTTTTGAGACAGGGTCTTGAAATCTAGCACAGGCTGGCCTCAACTCATCATTCTCCTGCCTTAGTCTCCAAAGTGCTGGGATTATAGGCACAGAGGTTACAGAAAAATAATGAATTTTCCCTTCCTTCACCCAAGTTCAAGAAGCCCTTTAACTCTATTATACTGAGAAACCCTGATCTATGTCTGTGTTTTAAAGAGAAATCCCTTCTTAAAACAGGGAAAACAATTTGTCTTAGTCTTTTTTCTGTGGCTGTGGTAAAACATCATGACCAGGGTCACTCACAAAAGAAAAACTGTTTAATTTAGCTGTGGGTTCAGAGGGTTAGAGTCCATGAGACCAGAGTAAAAGAACAGCTGACAGTTCACATCTTGATCCACAACCATGAGGTCTGTGCATGTATGTGTGCACACACGTGTATGTGTGAGTGCGCGCAAGCGTGCATGTGCACGCATGTACGTGTGTGTGCATGTGTGCGTGTGTGTGTGTGTGTGTGTGTGTGTGTGTGTTGAGGGGAGGCAGTTACAGGAATCAGTACCCTCAATGCCCTCCCTCAGTGACACACCTCCTCCTCCAAGGCCATACCTCCTAATACTTTCCAAATGGTTCCACCAAGAAGGGACCAAGTATTCAAATCTATGAGCCTATGGGAGCCATTCTTAATTCAAACCACCACAGTAATCAAATTTAGAATATGGCATAAATTTGGTATACAATCCTAAACTCTGTGCAATGATTCATATGCTCAGCAACTCTGTGTGTATGCCTATTCCTATATATGTAGGTGCTCATGTGTATGTACATGCACACACATGGAGGGGCCAGAACACAGCCCTCAGTGCTGTTCCTCAGCTACCACTCCGCTTTTCCTCACTGGCCTCAAACTTGCCAAGTAGGCAGGGCCTGCTGGCCCTGAGCCCCAGGGGTCGTCTTGTCTGGACCTCTCTAGCACTGAGATTGCAAGTATGCTCTGTACAGTGCTTGGCTTCTTTGCTTAGGTGCTGGGGCTTGAACTCAGGCCCTCATGTTTGCGAAGTAAAGTACTCTAGCAACTGAGCCTTAGTCACTAAATAAATATTTTTTGAATGATAACCTTGTGACAATAGTCAGCCTTTATTGGACTTGTCATAGGTGCCAAGTGCTGTGCTAACACATTTTAAACATTTTGCTTTTGTATTTATTGTATCCTTTGTTTCTTGCTTGTTGGTTTATCTGCTTGTTTTTGTGACAGGGCCTCTCTTTGTAGTTCTGGCTGTTCTGCAACTCTCAGATTTCTCTTGTCTCTGCCTCCCGAGTGCTTGGATTAAAGGCAAGCTACTCCTTTGTTTGTTCATTTCTTTTAAACAGGATCTCCCCGTGTAACTCTGGCTGGCCTTGAACTCACAGATATCTGCCTGCTTCTACCTCACCAGTGAGGGTTAAAGGCATTTGTTACCACACCTAACTACTCCAAATAGCTAATAATAATGTCTTAAATATTCTTTACAAATTATTAGTTTCTGTCAGCAGTTTATTGATGAGGAATCAGAGACTTGGGTAGGTTATATAACTTGTCAAGATCCTGTAGGCAATAAATGTTTGCCTAAGAGTTCAAACATACACATTTTGGTCCCTAAACCTTTAGTTGACTGCTAATCTCTATGCCCTATTGCTGACCATCAAATGCAGAAACAAATGAGTTTAACAAACTGTACTCACAACTAACAAAACAAATTTTGAGAAACAATCGCCTGGAGTTAATGACACAGTTGCAGTCATTAAAGGATATTTCTTTGTGTAAGGCAGTTGTGCTCGGGTGCTCATTATCACTGCTTTTTAATCGACTGAACGAGCTCATGTTTGAAGACATGTGTCCACAGTGCCAGACGGAAATGGGTAAATTCCTGGGCACGGGGTAACCAGTGCTGAAGGCCTTTAGTCTATCCAGGCTGCTCGGGGGAAGTTATCTGATGCCCAAATCTTCCCTTCTTCAAGAAGAGCACTCATCAGAGTCATACTCCAGTCAGGATGTTTTATTCAAGATACAGAGGAAGAGGTGAAAAGGTAAAAAGAAGCCCCCGGGGACTCAGGAATTCCAGATAAATCCCTTTTCTCAAGGGCTTGGATAGTGGGTTGTTTTTATAGAGGGATAAACCAGTCTATTTTTCAGTTCTGAGATTCTTCTTATTCAAAGGAAATAGATTAACTCTGTTCTCTTTAAAAAGGTTTTCTCAGGCCAGCAAGATGGCTCAGCAGGTAGGGGTGCTCAGGGGGCAGGGTGCACAGAGGGTAGGGGCGCTCAGGGGGTAGTGTTCATCAGTGAGTAGGGTTGCTCAGTGGATGGGGTGCTCAGTGGGTGGGGGTGTTCAGCGGGTGGGGGTGCACAGCGGGTAGGAGGGCTCAGTGGGTAGGGATACTTGCTTTTGCCAAGCCTGGAATGCTCAGTGCGATCCCTGGACCCCACGTTGTAGAAAGAGAGAAACAGCTCTCACAAGTTCTTCTCTGATCGCTACTCAATTGCAGTGCAGGCATGACCCTCAATTAACTAATGAAATGTTAGGAAAATTAAAGATACCTTTAATTTTTGTCCAAGGAAACTCTCCTAATATTTAGGAAAAGATAACCAAAGGTTTAATCATATTTCTTAATTTAGTTATTCTCATCTCATCATTTAAAAAATTGCACAAAGAGTATTTACATGTATAACTATATAAAACACTGATGTTGGGGTGAAGCCGGGCATGGTGGTGTTCGTCATTAATCCCAGCACATGGAGGCAGTGGCAGGTGGATTTCTGTGAGTACGAGGCAGCCTGGTCTATGGAGTGAGTTCCAGGACAGCCAGGGCCAGGTAAAGAGAGACCCTGTCTCAAAAATCTCTCAAAACATGAAAGTGGGAAGAAAATCACCACCACTCCCAAGATTCCCTCTGGAATTAGCTAATGCTAATGCTAACAGTTTTCGAAGATTTTTCTAAAAATACACGTGCTACAATTGTATCCATTTGTGCACATAAGTGCACACAAGCAGATGCAGTTGGATATGCAGATCAGAATCTTTCTGCATTATTTCTTTTTTCCTTAGCGACATGTCCTGAACGTTGCACAGGTCGACACCATGTACTAGTATACAGAATTCCCCTTGGGGGCCACTATTCTCTGAAAGCTTCATATTATGTCTTTAGTTTGCTCTTGGAAACCACAAAACAACCAACAACCTTGTGGCATCTTTACAAATGCTCGTGCTTGGATATCTGCAGCAGAGCTCCTTTCCACAGATTTACTAGGTCAAAAAGCCCCACGTTTTGATGGTCAATAGTCACGGGAAAATTCCAGAGCAGTCACTTTGCAGTTTTTATCCTGAGGACATTTTCCATGAAGTTTCAACTGACTGAGGCCCAGACTTCTGGGTTAGCTCACTCCCAACCTCACAAATTTCCTCCCCAGATAATTCAATGTGTTCGTCCTTCAAGGGATATTTTAGCTTCCACCCAGCCTTCCTTTATTTCAGAGGAATATTATTTATTTGCAGAAACAATTTAAAAGCCTCTTACGCCCTAAGTAAGAGATGAAATGTCACCTCCACTATCCGTGTGTTGTCCTTGAGCATATATACATGAATATAACTTCACTGAGTTCAAGCCCACGTTTCCATCAGACCGCTTTCAATTGTGCAGCAGAAATAACATTGGACTGAAAAGGACGGGAAGCACTAGGAAATATATAGGAAGTAGTTATTTGTATAAGACTGGGGCGAGGGAAAGGTTGAAAAAAATTGCAAAGCAAATCCCTGGACAAGAGTCTGAAACCACCTCATGTGGTGGCGCACACCTTTAATCGCAGCAGCTGGGAGGCAGAGGCAGGAGGATCTCTGTTCTAGAGTCTGAGTTCCAGGAGAGTCAGAGCTACACATTGAGACCACATCTCAAAAACCAAACCAAACCAAAACAAAAGAATTTGAAACCATGCCGTAAACTTCAAGCTTTATAAACACTGATTTTGTGGTATGCTACAAAAACGAATCTTCATAATTTTATCAAGCATCCTTTATATCACGTCGTTTTTATACAAATTACTTCTAATCTTCCCACTGAACTTTCTACATGGCTTGCAATGTCTCCACAGGTTATAAAGTCTCCATCCAACAGACAGGAAACCGAGGCTTAGAACTCCCATGCAATTTACTCAAGGTTTTGCAACGAGTGAAGTGTTCAAGTTGACTCAAGTTCAAGTTGATTTTCTTTCTTACAAGTGCACTGTCTTTCTTGCCACCCAAGTAAGTGACTCCGACCTTCATGCAAAGCATAGCTGAAAGGCAGAGCTTGGCTCAGTCAGAGGGACAGGCTGAGATAAGTGAGTTTTTCCGTGGGAAAGTGGTTCATAGGTCACCTGTCAAAGGAGATTGTAAACGAGGTGCTAAGGATGTAGCTCAGTTGGAAGAGCACTTGCCTAGCACGCAGTCAGGCCTGGGTTCTATTCCCAGCACGTCATAAAACTAGATTAGATATGGTGGTGCAAGTAACCTCAAGCTTAGAAGGTGGCAGGAGGGTCAGAAGTTCAAGGTCATTCTCAGCCAACCGGGAGTTCAAGACCAATCTGGTTTCTAAGAGATCTTATCTCAAAAAAAGAGCCAAAAACAGATAAACTGTCAAAAAACGGAGGAAGAAAAGAACATTATAGATGAAATTCTGCAATTGATCAGATACTGGATCAATAAACTTCCAAACCCTCTTCCTCCAACATCCATTTTCTACAGAAAGAAAAAGACATGAAGAATCATGAAGGGATTTGCTCAAGCCCACAGCTGACCGGCACAGGATGTGGTGACTTTCCTACCCCCTAGCCACTAGCAGACCCAAACTTCCGAATCTGCACACACACTTTTAACATCTGTATAACCACACATACATGTTTATATGACTATAAAAAGCTGACTCCCTCTATTAATTTGAGTGTGACTTTGGCTAGCCTGGACTCCACACTTTTCTTCTGCTCTGTTCTCTCACAGAAGCAAAGGTACAGGGAAGGGTCAGAGGCAAGACCCTTTGGTGTCATCTTACTTTTTCAGTGTTCTGAATTCCTAATCCATTACAATAATGAAAGTCCTGATATACTTAAAGCTGCAGCACAGGAAAAAGGAGAGCTGGAGTAGTCCCAGAAAATAGAAAAAGCCAAGACCAACCACAGGTGTATCCTGTCAGAATTCTGGTGGCCCTCGGAAAAGCTCTCAGGCCTGCATCAATCCCACTGCACCTGGGAAAAGCAGGGACGACCAGAAACCCTGATCCCTGGAAGGTGCCAGAGGATGTGGGGCAGTGCATGCCTTTAATCCCAGCACTCAGAAGACAGAGGGGGGCCTAAGAACTCTGAGTTCTAGGACAGCCTGGTGTACATAGTAAGTTCAGTTCCAGAACAGCCAGGGCTACATAAAGAGACCCTGTCTCAAAAAAAAAAAACAAAGGAGAGAGAGAGAGAGAGAGGAAAGGAGGGAGGGAGGGAGGGAGGGAGGGAGGGAAGGAGGGAAGGAGGGAAGGAGGGAAGGAGGGAAGGAGGGAAGGAGGGAAGGAGGGAAGGAGGGAAGGAGGGAAGGAGGGAGCGAGCCCTGGACTGCAGGGTGTTGTGACCTGAGTAGACTTCAAGGGGTCAGGCTGAGAAACCTCGCCCTGTGGCTGAAGTGGCCCTGTGTGCTGGACAGTAGGCTGCTCACCGTGTACACACCACACTTATCCCATCCCAGGGACACGCCACACTTATCCCATCCCAGGGACACGCCAGACAACAGAGGCCCAGCTGGTCTCTGCATTACCTCCCTGACAGAGAAATGAAACCACCTCTCAGAAAAAAAGAAACCTGCCTTTTGAAGGAAAAATAAATTGCACCTATCCCCCATCCCCAAATCTTTGTAAACAAGAGATAAACCAAATTCGAAAGCTGAGGGTCTTGCTCTTATGTCTGGAGCTTGACGTAGATTAGATACTTAAGTTCTTACTGATGAATTTAATGTAAAACCCGGGTGAGCACATTGCTGTAAAGGTTGTCGTTAAAGCTTTACCATTAAGTTAACGATTAACATCCAAGCAACCTGAATCTCAGAACGTCTATTTATTTTGATTACCTAGTTCAGGGAGTGTTTTTATTTTTTTTAAATGTAGCTTTAAATAGAGAGAACCTTGAGTAAAGGTACATGGAAGGGCCAGCCAGGTTCTGACTCACTCAGTGGTCAAGCCTTGTCAGACGCTGGAATGAAAGGGGTTGAAATGCAGCCTTCTGGAGCCACTGTGCTTCAGGAATTCAAAAATCCAACATCTGCTATTCCCTGACTCTTTGATCTCAGGCAAACCACTCCAGGCCTCCATGGCTTTGTGTCTTAAGTGGGTATAGCAGGGTAATTCCTGATGGAGGGCTCAGGGTTCAATGAGTAATAAAATAAAGAGCTTGCAATAGCTCCCGTACAGGGCAGGTCCTCAGCAAAGGTTAGCAACAGTACTCCGTTTCAGTGGCAAGAATGACAACCTCCGATCACTCGCCTTCTAAATGAGGCAACTGGCCGTACAGAACCCACCTAGCTTTGTATCTGGATATTATTGTCATGTTTAGCCTTCACAGCTAGCAACCGCTGCTAAAAACATAAAGTAAAAACTTCATTAGACCGGCTTTACCAGTTGATCTCTGTCAATGCTGTGCACAATCTGCAAGTGATTAGCATTCATTTTTATTACTCCTGTTAAACTGTAACAGGCTTGTTATCTCTCCCTGGGTGTGGCTTACACTCAGAATGCTGTCAGCTCTGTTCAGCATCCTATTTCAGTTATCCTGAGAAGTGAGATGGTGAGAAACTTGCCTTGCTCTCTCGCTCGTAAGACAGGAGTTATTAAGTTTTTAGAATCTTAGAGTTATGGGTCTTTAAAAATATGGGGGGGAGAAGGTCAGCAAAGGAGTAGGCTTCAACCCAAGTGACTAAAAGGACAGGATGTTCTTTGTTCCCTTGGGGGCCACAGAAGGAAGCGAGAACTAAATTTGATGTTCTGAGTTCTCATGTTCACAAATTGATGTCTTAGGTTTGTGTGTCCTAGTAATCATGTCCTGCTTTGGATAAGTTCACTCTGAATGTTCAGTCTAAAGGTAGAGATTCAGTAGTTGAGACGGCTGCATAGAAACTGTAAGAGTTGAGAGAGTTTCCAGGGACATACCTGTCTTAGGCATAAACACGGAGCAGTTGTGAAATAGGATCCAAGGGTTACACCCCCACCCCGGCACTTCTTTCCCTTCCCTTTTAGGGGTGTGACTGATGGCAGTCCCTAGAGCTGTCACTCTCTGCCTGATAGCAGACATTTGCACTTCAGTGAAACTTAAGGTGTTACTGCTCCCAGGAAGGACTTGTTATGAAGTCTCTACTGCTAATTGTAGAGATTTGTATCACCAGGTCATAGCTTATAGGACAAGCAAGTGAGGCCACTTTAAGGAAGACAGGAATCCCCTGCAGGAGTAAGACTCACAGCTTATTCTGAAGGAGAAACTGAATAATCTGGCCTGGGAAAGGACAGAGTGCCAAGCCAGGACAGATGATCTTTGAAGTCTTATCTACTCAGATTCTTTACAGGGACCTCCCCTGAGCAGGACTCTGATCTCTGCAAGTCTTTGTGTCGCTCCGCCCCACACTCCCATGTCAGGGAAGGAGCATCTGGTTGGTCCGGCTTGGGACCCGTCCCTGTCACAGGAAAGGGCAGGATGCCAGCATCATAGCAATGGTGTGGAAAAAGGGTTCCTTGAAGGATCTTGGGGCACCCTTCCCAGGAAAGGAATGAATGTTGTGCAATCAAAAAATAAACATTTGTTGACACCATCAAGAGAATTTCACCTGTGTGAAATTTCACCTGTACACACAAGGACATCTAGAATAGTTCAGCACTTAGGCAGCCAGTTTTCTTCATACATCAGCCCCTTCCAAATGACCCTATTCTGCTCTCCGAGGACCATCTATTAGTCAAATGAAATAGGAGACACTTCAGGAATCCTTCCCTGATTTTCTTTCAAATGCTTTTAAACAATATACCATAACTTCACAGCACTGAAGAATATCATCATATGTATGTATATGTGTATGTATGTAATCCAGGGCAGCCTTTAATTCATGATCTTTCCACCCACTGAACTGTGATTTCTAAAGCGAACATTTGTGTGAACACAGATAGAGCTAATCTACTGTATTTGGCCTGCAGTACACAGCTATCTACAGTGCTGGTCCTATGGTTTCCTACGTGCAGCCCAGTTCACAAATAGCAGAGCTTGGTAGGGATGAGCTGAGGTGAGGGCTGTTTTTAGATGGTAAATGAGCCGGCCAGATTTTGATGACACTTAGCTTTGAGACCTACTGATCCAGATTAAAAGGAATTTCCAAGTGTTTACTGAGCTCCTTCCGTGGTCTAGACTCTAAGAATACAGCAGCGAGCAAGATAAACCAGGCGCCCACTCTTCCAAGACTTAAGGGGAGGAAATGACTTATGAATAAGTATTGCAAAACAACAGCAACAACTTTAGGGTGGAACAGAAGAGAAAATGGAAATCTCAAGTCTAACAGAATGTTTACTTTGCTTGACAAACTGTTACTTCTCAAGTCTTCTTCATCTCAGGTATTAGTGCCGTTATTTCTCCCGGGTCCTTGGACCAAAGGCCTGGAGCCTGAATCTCCCCTTCTTCTCCCTTCCCTCACTTACCCTGTACACAGCAGCATCAGCAAGTCGTGTGGGCTCTGCCTCCAACCACAACACTGAAGCATCTGCCTCTCCTCCTAGCCAAAGTTACCCCATGCAAGTCTCCAGGTATGCTTCTTAGTGTGATGTCAGCGGCTTCCTACCTGGCTTTCCAGCTTCTAACCCTATGTATGCAGCCTTTATTCTCTGTACAGCATCAAGACTGAGATTTCAAACAGACATGAGCCTCCTTCCTTGGCCTGAAGCCTTCTGAAAGGCAAACACATCCCTCCCGGGATCTACCAAGTTTACATGATCCAGCCCCTGCCCAGTTCTCCGGCCTCATCGCCGGCCTCCCTCCCCTCCATCACAATGCTCAACTGCGCTGCCCTCCCTCCTCCGCCTCTCAAGCACACCAAGCTGGTCCAGTTTTACAAACTTGCAACCTACCTGTCCGTTCGGCTGTCTGACTCCAGACCATTTGGGTCTCATCTCAGCCTAACAGCAGCTGCACCCCCCCCCACCCTGTCCAGAGTGTGTTTCATTTCCATCATCTCTTTATCTGTGATGTTTCTCCCCACTTACTTCCACTCAAACGTCTGTGCTTTCTCAATGCAAGGAAAGTGTTAGGAGCAAAGAGATCTTTATTTTGCTCTGTCCCTAGCACCAGAAAAGTAGCTGGCTCATAACAGGAAGTCAACCACTGCTGCTGCCTTGGGAGGTGAAGGTAGATTAATAGAACGTATTGGAGGCGGGCCACCTAGGCTGTCAGGAAACGAAGGCTGCTCTTTCAGGGTTGTGTGTTTCATGCTCCTGGGCCTTTAGGCTAGATAAGGGCAGGGTTATGGGTTTGTAGAACACATAAATTCTAACTTCGTTTTTACTAACTCTACACTCCAGACAAACAGGTTCATTGCTGTCCTACTGACATACTCCCTTCCCCCTCTTCTGTCCCTCTTGAGTGAAGAGACTGAGCCATGCATTCACCCTGTCTACATTCCTGAGCAGAGTTCTGGGCGACCTGACCTTCAGAGCATACAGGCAACCCTGTGCCCTACTTTCCCCATCATCAAAAGACCATTCTTGAGACAGACATTTACATTTTGGTGAAAATTTAGGTCAAGGCTTTCCTGTTCCCAGGAAAGCCTTGTTTCAAAGACTATCTCCAGTTGTAGATTGCAGGGTTTTTAGCTCCTGGTGTACTCTTCCCACTCAGAGATCCCTCCCTGTTTTCTCCAGCAGAACTGATTCCCCTTCCCCTTCACACACACTGGGGGTTGATCTCAGGGCCTTGCACACGCAGGCCAAGTATTCCACCACTAAACTATTTACCCCTTTTAAGAAATTCTATTTTAGCCCAGAGGTGGTGGCACATGCCTTTAATCCCAGCACTCAGGAGGCAGAGGCAGGTGGATCTCTGTGAGTTCGAGGCCAGCCTGGTCTACAAGAGCTAGTTCCAGGCCAGGCTCCAAAGCTACAGAGAAACCCTGTCTCAAGAAAACAAAAAACAAAAAAAAAAAAAAAAAAAGGAGAGAAAAAAAAAGAAAAAGAAATTTTATTTTGAAACAGAATATCGCCAAGTTGCCCCTGATGGCCTTGAAGTCACCCTGTACTTCAGACTGGCCTTGAACTTGCCGTCTTCTTGTTTCAGCCTCTAGAGTAGCTGAGGAGACAGGCCAGTGCTCCACATGCCCGGCTCCACACTCCTTGACTCCATTTGTACATTCCATGACTGTTGAGTGTGTGTTCTCGGGGCCTCAGTTTCTTCATGTGAACAAGAGGATTCACAATACTGACTTAGCAGAATTGCTGTCGTGTCTATGTACACAGAACTCCCCGCACAGTGCTTAACACAGAATCATTTGTTACACCGTGACATTAGCAGTTATTATTTCTTCTTCTCGTTAATAAAACTACAGCTGGATCATAATAATTATTAGCATAGAAAATATTATCCTTAACGTGACGGCACTTTATTACATGTTTATCACTTGCTAGAAGCTTC
Source organism: Microtus pennsylvanicus (assembly GCF_037038515.1). Classification (NCBI taxonomy): domain Eukaryota; kingdom Metazoa; phylum Chordata; class Mammalia; order Rodentia; family Cricetidae; genus Microtus; species Microtus pennsylvanicus. The sequence continues at coordinate 131,151,912 of NC_134583.1, forward strand.
ACATTTGTTATCCCATAGGAGGTGATTTTGCAATCTAGTTACTTCATACACTTGTGTTTTATTTTCCAACCAGACAGGCTGGATATTTTTTTAAAAATAATCCTCTCGGTGCCAGAGAAGTATATTGCTCATAAAAAGGATTCAAGAACTATTTGTAATTATGGGTAGTTCTGAGATTTAAAGGCTTGAATTATGTCAGAGCATAAGCTGCTTTGGAAAAGCAGTTTCCTTCCAAAGCATGGGTTTGGTTATGTGAGATGCTGGTCAAGACCTGCCTTCGACTCCTTCCAAACATGCATCTGAGAACCTACTATGTGTTTAGCTGTGTGCCAGGGAATTAGTATAATCTCCTAAAGCTAGGAAACCCAGGGGTCTGGAGGCAAGCCCTGTGGTGAACATGTGCTCAGCATGTGAGCGGCCCTGGTGCAATTCTCTGCACTCCCCTCTCGCATATATACACGAATGAAGAAGGAAATTACGGCCTTAGTTTGTCAGCATTTTTGGCGTGTTTCAAATGATACCTTTGCAGTTGCATTCTCCCAAGAGATGAGTGTATTTGTTAGAGTCTAAATGCTCAGAGGACTCATAGAACATGCAGTATAAAGAACAGTGAGGTTCTGGAGTCAGAAAACCTAGGTCTGAATCCCGACTCTGCCAACTGTTTGTTTTGAAGCCCTGGGCAGGTTGCAAAGTAACTATAAAGCTCTGGTCTCAGTTTCTTCACCTAGAAATAAAAACACTAGTACCTACCTTTAACGCTTATTTGGAGCATGAAATCAAGCATATAAAACATTTAGTATTGCATGCTTTACTTTGGTAGAGACAGAGATCAAGCCTCAGGGCCTGGTGCATGCCCTATCATCTCCAGCCCAGGAGTGACATGTGTTAAAAACTCAAAATATGGTCAGGTGGTGGTGGCACACGCCTTTCATCTCAGCACTCAGGAGGCAGAAGCGGGTGGATCTCTATGAGTTCGAGACAAGCCTGGGCTACAGAGCGAGTTCCAGGACAGGCTCCAAAGCTACACAGAGAAACCCTGTCCCAAAAAACCCTAACAACAACAACAACAAAAAAAAACCCACAACCTAATCCTAACCCTAACAACAACAACAACAACAAAAAAACCCACAACCTAATCCTAACCCTAACAACAACAACAACAACAAAAACACACACAAAAACAAAAACTCCTCAAAATATGAACTAGGGATACGGTTCAGCCACCAAGATTACTGGCTGCTCTTCCAGAGAACCCAGGTTCAGTTCTCAGCTTCCACAGCTGTTAGCAACTGTCTAACTCCAGTTCCAAGGGGATCTGATACCCTCTTCTGGCTTTTGCAAGCACCAGGCATACATGTGGTTCACAGACATACGCGCAGCCCAGAAACCCATATACATAAACTAAATCTTAAGAAGAAACTCAAAATATCAGCTCTGTTTCCATCGCTGGCTTATGTGACCTTACAGATCACAAGAACAGAGAACAAAAAGAATGCAAACCAAAACTCATTTCTGGACATGGGAGAAGGGAATGGACAGTTAGTCAGACACTGGAATAGAAGCTCTACATAAATTGAGTCATTTAGCCTCACTGGTCAAGCAGGTATTATTTTAAGAGTATCAGGAAGTATCTTGGACAAGTTTACAGAGTAGAGAAGGTGTGGCCAGATTAGTTCCTATCTGAATCCCTTTCACCAAATGGAGAAAGAGCTGAGCTGCCTTGTGAGTGTTTGTTTTACTTAATCACGTCTCTGAGACAGCATATACACAGCATAGATTCTATAGGACCAACCGCAGTGCTCAAACTGGGCTCCTATATATTCGAAACTCACCCGGGGTGATTCAGGTGATTCAGGGCTACAGTCCTGAATTCAGGGCTAAAATTCCTCTTCCAGTTTACTTGAGGTAGAGCCTAGGAATCAGTACTTTAGGAAACACCAGACAAGTGATTCCACTGCAGGTGGGGTCTGGTCACATTCTATAAATACAGCCAGGGTTGGTTAGATAAAAGTTCAGCAGGTGAACAGCATCCAACAAGCCTGAAGAGCCGAGTTCAATCCCTGGGATCCACATAGCAGAAGGAGAGAGTCAACTTCTGAACGTTTTCCTCTGACCTCCATGTGCAAACCACGAGGTGTGTGCACTCACACTCACACACACACACAAACCAAACAAATAAAAATGTAGTAGAAGGGGCTGCCAAGATGGTTCATTTCACATATGTATAGGGGATTAACGGCTGACAAGTTATGACCTTATGATGAAAAGATATCTGCACAACTGATGTATTTTAGGTTTTTATGCCACATAATTACATCCTCTTGCTTCCTCGTGCCGGCTTCTCTGTTCATACTGATGACTTTTCAATTTTTATTTTTTTCTTTTTCTTAAAGGGAAGTAAGATCTTTACACACTTTCCAAATGAAGCTGGCAGAGTGGGTTGTTCTGAGGACTCGGGTAGACATCAAATCCAGATTCCTAAATCCTCATCTGACTCCTCTGACTCTTCCTTGGGGCCTCAGCAGCAGCAGTGATAGTGGCGGCGGCGGCAGAGTCAACAGCAATGGCTGTTGCTGCAGTGGCAGCAGCCACAAAAGTTGATGGACCACTCTGAGCTTTCCAGCAAGTGGGAAGGTGGACTCAGTCTCCACGGACAAGGCCAGGACCCACCTGTACCCATTGATGATTGACTATAGATGGCGGCATTTAGACAAGGGTCTGAGACAAATGGGCGACACTGTGGGTAAGCACCTGTCTTAGCTAGGGTTTCTATTGTCGGAAGCCACGCCATGATCACGGCAGCTCTTATTAAGGAAAACATTTAACTGGGTCTGGTTTACAGTTTCAGAGGTTTAGTCCATTATCTTCATGGCGGCGTACAGGCAGACATGGTGCTGGAGAAGAAGCTGAGAGGTCTACATCTTGTTCCACCCCTAGCAGAAGCAACTAAGTGCCGCCCTGGGAGCGCTTTGAGCATGTATGAGACCTCAAAGTCCACCTCCACCACAGCGACACACACCTACTCCAACAAGGCCACACCTCCTAATAGTGCTGCTCCCTATGGGCCAAGCACTCAAAGGCATGAGTTTTGGGGGGACATAGCTATTCAAACCACCACAGCACCCCCAATGAAGGAAATGAGAATGCAGTTTCCTCTATGACATCTAGCACTCTGTTGTCAAACACCTGCTGGATGATCGACCCATAGAAGAAAGGGGAGGCGGTCAGCATCTACAAGGATGCGCTATGCTACCCCTCACTCTATCTGTAATCATAACCATCAGCACACCCTCGGAGTTTTAGATGTGCCTCTGGGGAGGTCACGGCGGAGGTCTGAAGCCTGGAAGGAGGAGGTTTGGGGGCTCCGGACCACTGTTCTGGGATGGCATAGTGACTTCACAAGAAACCATAGCCTTAGCCCCAGAAGCGGCAGGTACCTCATTGGCCAGCAGCATGCCTTTGATCTCAGCGAGGTCCTCCGTGGTGAACACAAAGCCCCCATGCCCTGCATATGAGGCAACAGTTTCTCCAGAGTCAGCTTGCATTCCAGATGCCCTGGAATGGCCTTTCGCACCCCAGGGTTCTTGTCCATCAACACCGCAGCCTTCCCTCCAAGGGCCATGCAGATATGCTGCATTTGACCGGAGCCTACGTTCTCTGTTTCCACAAAGGAACATTTTGGGTAAACCTCAGAATTTGGATGATCTCTTTTCCAAAGCCACCCCATCTTCCTGGGTCGCATCATAGCGATGGGGGTACCAGGGATTGCTACACAAGATTTAAAGACCACGTCTCTCCAATGGGAATGCCTGATGAGAGAAGGCCTGATGAGGACTCCTTTTTTTTTCTTTTTTTTAAATCAGTGGTTTTCAATCTTCCTAATGGTGTGACCCTTTAATATAATTCCTCATGTTGTGGTAATCCTCCAATCATAAAATTTTATCCATTGCTACTTCATAACTGTTTTAAACAATGATGTCATTTATTTAAAGTGTTTACTCACAGAAAAAATATATATGTATACGCACACACATATATACATATATATCCCCACACCCAGGGAGTCCCACCTTTCTCCTGTTCTATAGGCATTTTCCTGTGAGAAAATTTTCACCAAAGCAGGCACAGGGTCCAGACCTGATGACTCTTAAATCAATTTCATAGGAGTTTGTATTGTTGTCTATGGATGGACTGATTTTTTGTTTTTTTGTTTTTCGAGGCAAGGTTTCTCTGTATAACAGTTCTGGCTGTCCTGTAGACCAGGCTGGCCTTGAACTCACTGAGATCCGCCTGCCTCTGCCTCCCAAGTGCTAGGATTAAAGGCCTGTGCCACCACTGCCCAGCTCATTAGCTGGTTCTTATTTGAGGCAGCTGTTTTTTTTTAAATATTTTTATGCTTTATTTAACTTTATTTTATGTGCATTGGTGTGAAGGTGTCAGATCCCCTGCAACTGGATCTTCAGACAGTTGTGAGCTGCCATGTGGGTGCTGAGAATTGAACCCGGGTCCTCTGGAAGAGCAGTCAGTGCTCTTAACCACTGAGCCATATCTCCAGTCCCCAAAAAATACCTGTTTTTTTAATATTTATTTATTTGTTTATTATGTATACAATATTCTGTCTGTGTGTATGTCTGCAGGCCAGAAGAGGGCACCAGACCTCATTCCAGATGGTTGTGAGCCACCATGTGGTTGCCGGGAATTGAACTCAGGACCTTTGGAAGAGCAGGCAATGCTCTTAACCACTGAGCCATCTCTCCAGCCCCCAGCAGCTGTTTATTTACTTGATGATGATGATTTTTAAGCCACCACATAGGAAATAAATACTTAAAAAAAGAGAGAGAGAACCCTGAGGGTGATGGTTCTCCAAACCCACAGAGATTTATCAAGCCTGACTTAAACAGTTGTCTGTCAGATGTTAGCTAAAGTAATTCCTTTAAAACAAACCATATAGGTCACATAGTGCTAATAAAATATGCTGGTGAGCCCTTGAGCATTTGCCCTGATTATGTCTCCTTGGAGAATAGAAAACTCATTAGCATGAGCTCCTTGTCAGTCCTCTCTGCCTTGTTCCTCAATTGCTCCCAGACTGGTTTGGCGCAGAGGGGTGATCAGGATGTGTGCAGTGTGGGTCAAGTTGCAAGCAATGTCTCTTCCAGCCCACCAATCGCATGTGACATTATATAGTTCACGAAGGTTGCTAGGCTTCGGAATGTCTATTTTTCTAAGTACTTAAAAAAGCAAATTTGGACAACTGGGCTATGGAGAGAGCTCTCTGTACTTGTTGAACACTGTGTATTCAACTGTAGATCCTATTTCCCTACACAGGGGAAAATCCTCAAAGCCGAGAAAGTTATAAATTGGAAACAGCAGGGGTGTGCATGTATCTGTGTGTGTGTGTGTCTGTGTGTGGTGTGTGTTTGTGTTTGAGAGAGAGCTGTTTTCTTTCTGAAGCAGTAGGCAGCAGAACAGGTTGTTTAGGGAAAGTCTCTTGAACTAGATAATTGATTTAAAAAGCATCTTCTTATAATAACACCTTATATTTTTATAGTGCTTTGAGAAGTTCAAAGCATTTTCACACTTATGTATTTCATTTAAACTTCACACGCCTATAAAGCAGTTAGTGCAAGCATTTCAAGCCGCCTCCACCACTTGGCTCACCCAGGATATCGAGAAACTTGTTTGAGGTCATATGACCAGTCGGTGTCACAAAACCAGAACACCAAGATTTGGAATCTTAGGCCTATGTTTTCTTGGCAGAAAGTGTCTCTGTCACAGCTTGATCTTACCAGAGCTCATGTGGAGGTCTGTGGCCACAATTTAATTGGAGAATACAAATCAGGCACACTGAAAGCACTCTGTAGAAAGAAGGCTGTGTGTCCCTTAGATCATGACTGTGTCAGGAAAGGGGGGCCGAGAATAGACTCGGGTCTTTCAGACAATGCAAACTAAAACAGAAACAAAACCACTCTGTCATCAGCTCCAGGGCATTTGAGAGGCAATTCATTCACTAAATTGTGCATTCATTTTTTTTAAAAAGTAGCTATTAAGTACCTTTCCAGAAGATACTGTGCTCAGCATTTTGGAAAGATACAAAGGCAAGTGTTTAATTTGGGGGTTGTGCATGCTTTGAATCCTACAGATAATCACTGTTTTATTCATTGTTCGCTGCCACCTCACAGATGAAAAGACTTCCAGGCAGAAAAGAAGTATAAACAAAAGTAGATGAAAGAAACTGGGAAACTAATTTCTTTCAATTCCCTCATGGTAAGGGACCCCCCCCCCCCCCCGTTTTCTTTTAGGTGTCAATGTGATGAGAAGTCTCTTGCTAGGTACACATGGCACCAGAGTTGCTATGTCATCTAACATGCAGTGCATCTAACATTACAACACTAATGCTTCCTTGAAGCTCGGGGCCTGGTCTTAGATTGATGCCAGCTTCTTCACCAGGAATACTGGGTCACCATTGGGATATACTAGTCTTTTGCCCAAGGCCTTCGGTATCCCAAAAGCTTTTCCAAAGACCAAAAATACGGGTTTTTTTGTTATGTTTTTTTGTTTGTTTGTTTGTTTTTCGAGACAGGGTTTCTCTGTGGTTTTGGAGCCTGTCCTGGAACTAGCTCTTGTAGACCAGGCTGGTCTCGAACTCACAGAGATCCACCTGACTCTGCCTCCCAAGTGCTGGGATTAAAGGCGTGCGCCACCACTGCCAGGCTCAAAAATATGTTTATATAAGGCTTTACTTTCCATGGCTTAAAAAACAAATGAACAAAAACGCCTTTCCTTATGGCAGGCATGTTTGAGAATGCAGACAAAAGCAAAGGCACCAACGTGTGTTTAGAAACAGCCCGATGGCTAGGAAAAGGTTCTACAAGATAAACAAGAGTCGGGGGCTGGAGAGATGGCTAAGAGGTTAACAGCACTGGCTGCTCTCCCAGAGGACGCAGGTTCAATTCCTAGCACCCACATGACAGTTCACAACTGTCTGTAGCTCCAACTTTAGGGGATCTGACACCTTCACATAGACATAAACACAGGCAAAAAAAAATCCACATAAAATAAAAATAAGCTCTTTTTTTTTTCCTGAGATAAGGTTTCTCCGTGTAACAATCCTATCTATCCTGGAACTAGCTCTTGTAGTCCAGGCCGGCCTCAAACTCACAGAGATCCACCTGCCTCTGCCTCCTGAGTGCTGGGATTAAAAGTGTGCGTTGCCACTGCCCAGCTAAATAAGTACATTTTTGAAAAGATAAACAAGAGTTTGCTAATGGAAGGTTGTGAGTTTCCCCCTTGCTGACTCTATACACATACATTCTTCTTGACAAATGTCTTTACTTTCTGGCACAAATGTGTCCAGACCTGAAGGAAAATTTGTGTTGATACTGTAAGTACTAGCTAAAACATGTCTTTAGGGTGTCCTAGGTATACACAGTGTCCTTGCATGTAACCACTTTGTTTTTTTTTTTGTTGTTGTTGTTGTTGTTGTTTTTTGGATTGTCAAGACAGGGTTTCTCCGTAGCTTTTGGTTCCTGTCCTGGAACTAGCTCTTGTAGACCAGGCTGGCCTCGAACTCACAGAGATCCGCCTGCCTCTGCCTCCCGAGTGCTGGGATTAAAGGCGTGCGCCACCACTGCCCGGCACCACTTTGTTTTTGTTGACAAGTCTTGGTAAGTCCCCAGAGTGAAGGAACGGAACGGCATTTTCATGGATATCATTCATTCACCTTGCTTGTGTGTGAAGGGTGGGGGCTCAGCCTCAATCCCAGCTCTGTCCCTAACTCCGTCCCAATTTAGCTTCTCCAGATTTCCACGTTTCCCATGTCTGAAAACGACAGGTGAGCCTGACATCGGTTCCGACTCACCAGACGGTGCTCCAGCTTTTACATAAACGTCAGGTACGTTTAGCAGATGTCAGCAGGGTAAGCCCAGCCCCTCATACAAGGAGGCAGGAGGATTATTACTCTGAGTACTGCTTTCCGTGGGAGAATGCTCACCTAGCACACAGAAGGTTCTAGATTCAGTGTCCAGCACGGGAAAGACACTATTGATAATGATCCAGATCACATAGAAACGCAAAGAACAAGCAGACATTAATATGTGTGATAGTGCCCGCCAATGGAGATCTGTAAAATAAGGGCTCTGCTACAGGAAGACTGGTCATAGGCAGGCCTACAATCCTAATTCAGGCGAATTTTATTCACTTTACAAAATGGTTAGTTGACTTGAAAAATAATTTGGGGATAGCGAATAAAACTGGGTTACACTGAAAACAAAAATTTACTACCCACCCTTCCAGCCCTGGAGATCAAAGCCAGGATTTGTGCATAGTAGGCCAGCACTCTACCCTGAATCATAGTCCCAGCTCCTAAGCTTTATTTCAAGGCACACTTTAAGGAAAAATAATTTCAAGTGGGACTCAGTTGCATTAAACAACAAAAATACTGGAATGCCACAAAGTCCCCATATTTGGAGTTGGGAATGGCTCCTTGGCATTTTTGTTTGCTTGTTTGTTGTTTGGATTTTCAAGACACGATTTCGCTGTGTAACCACCCTAGCAGTGCTGAAACTCCGCCTGTAGACCAGACTGGCCTTGAACTCACAGAGGTCCACCTGCCTCTGCCTGTCTAGTGCTGGGTTATAGGCGCGTGCCGCCGCCGCCGCCACCACCCTGCTGAGCATTCTTTCAGTAGAAATTTCAACCCCCCAGATTTTCACATTTTACAAAATGGAGACCTAACAGCCAAATGATAATTTTTAGTTTCGTACTTGTTCAGTACTGTCCAGGTTATTACCAAAAACTGTGGAAAGAAAAATCAATGGCAGAATGTTTCCTGGAATTTTTTATCTGTTCTTATTTGGAGATCACACCTTCATATTCAGTGTGATGAAAAGGTTAATAAATGTTCAGTGCTTAAATGAAGAAATACTAAAAACAACATTTGAGGCTCCTGACAGTCAGGGCACATTTTAATTATATAAATAGCAGATTTACAAGCACTTAAACAAAACCACTTGAGTTTCTTAATGCTGCTAACTTGTGAATTTTCACTCAATAACATAGTATACCCTGAGAATATTTTCTAAAAATATTTTAGATATATTTTATTTTGTATATAATATTGTGATTTTATAACATGGAAGTATACGCTGAAATCTGGCAATAATATATTTTCTGGTACCAAATGCCAGTATCAAACAATATATTAGGACTGGGTGCAGTGGTGTATACCTGTAATCACAGAAGTTGGTAGGCAGAGGCAGGCAGATCTCTGTGAGTTTGAGCTAGCCTGGTAGCCTGGGCTACATAGCAAGTTCCAGGCCAGTCAAGGCTGCCTGGTAAGACCCTTCTCCAAAAACAACAACAACAAAAGAGTACCCCCTCAAGGTGTGTGTGTGTGTGTGTGTGTGTGTGTGTGTGTGTGTGTGTGCTGCGCACTCGCACACGCGTATGTTAGACGTTTCAGGTATATCTATAGGTGTCAGCACTCACATGAAGTTTACATTATTCTTTCCTTGCTTGTTGTAAATACTAAATAGCCTCTCTCTGGTTGTTTAGTACAGTGGTTGGAAATTAAATATTAGCACAAGAAGTTGACCCATTTCAAGGCACACAACTTTATTTTGGCAATTAACCCCAATACTGGAGGTGAGAGGGCTCTTTAAAATTAGTGCTTCTAGCAGTTCCCATTGACTCACTCTCGTCCTCCCTTCTCTTGGTTAATTTTAACCTTGACCTCCCACAGCTGTATTGCTTTGCACTGAAGAGAGAGAGAAACTCCCTGATTCCACCTTTTTTTTTTTTTTTTTTTTTTTTTTTTTTTTTTTTTTTTGCATCTGATGAAGCAACAGTGGAGAGGAAAAACCAAACCCATTCCTTTAAGAAAGATTCCGCCTCCTCTCTTCTAAGCAAGCGCCTCACGGCAACCGTGGAGTCTCTAAGTCACACACTTTACTACTCAGCATTGGGAGAAGCAGCCGCCGCCGCTGCTCCGCGGCTGCAGTGGGATCCCGTGCAGCACTGCAGAATCCACACCTAGCCAGGGAAGACAGACACACGTCGGCTCGCCTGCACGCAAAGGGGCTGTGGATCGTCTGCAGGTAAGCACATCTCTTAGCCGTTTTGTTCAGGAGCCGTGGGAAAAGGGAATGGTCGTGGAACGCGCTCTTCATCAGCCATGCTTAAAACGTTCTGTGGATCTGTCGTCCTTTGGAGGTGGGCTGGGGTCTACAGCTCTGTCTGGCACACGTCCTGTGTGGTGGAGACTATTACATGATATATGCTCCTACAGTACTTTTTTTTTTTTTGGCTATGTATAAAAAGGCTAACCTTGATACATGCAAAGCATTTTTTTTCTTTTTAAATGAAGAAAACCCAGCCACTCCCAATCTCTCTCAAACACTGCAGATATTTTTAAATGGCAAATAAAATGACGGGCTGAGCGTTTCCTAAATATCGTTTTCTCCTTGAGCCTTAGCAAGACTTCCCCACGATTGTTGAGGAGTACTTAAAATTAATAAGGCATGGTAAGGGATTTTTCTTTCTTTCTTTCTTTCTTTCTTTCTTTTTCTTTTTGGAAAGAAAATGGGTGATACTGGCTGACTAAAATTTCTATAGCTTTAGTCCAGTGGCGAGAGAAAAGGAGGATAAATGAACTGCAGTGTGTGCCAAGAATGGGATTCGTTTGCCACACTTCATATGTGGGCAGAGGAAACTACATTTTAATTAGCACATTTTTAGAGGAAGAGGGGATGAAGATGAGGGGGCTGACGTGAAGTATTTGAGGGGGAAGAGAGTCTGCAGATGAGGAAGGAAATGAAGTGGCCTGTCGCCAGTGCCTTGGAAAGGACGGGAGATAAGGGTGGAGAATGAAGTTTGCTGTGTGTTGGGGTGGGGTTAACCCTAGGGACCAGGAATCACTAGAATGGCGCTGGGAGGAGTGTGCTTGAGGCTGAATTCGTGCAGTGGAGGGCATGTGTGCAGGAGGAGTGTGCAAGTCGTGGGTGGCGGAGGAGAGTGTGTGCCTGGAGGGCTATTTCGAGAATAGGTTGGAGTGAGAAACATGTCTGGGAGGCGGGGGTGGCAGCCCAGTGTCACCTGTGGAGGGATCCCCAGCTCTGCAAAGGAGTGTTGCAAAGTTTGCCTGGCCTCAGACTAATTTTGAAGGCTGATGGCCGAGCCTAGACTTCTCATCTCCCAAGAGGTCAGCTCTCAGAAGGTTTAAGAGGCAAGAGTCCAAAGGAGGAGTGCAGACTTTGGGCTGCTTCAGATGAATTAAAGGCCCTTGCCCTGTCCCTCTGTGGAACTGAGTGGAGGCAGGAGACTCCCCGAGACGCCAGTGTGCTGAGGAGAAAATCAAGGCCCCTTCTGCTGGGGACTTGCAGAGGTCCAACCATGTAGTGCCGCCCCGGCCAAGCCCAGCAGCCTCTGTGGGCGTCAGAGGCTCAATCTGAAAGCCGAGGCTCAGGCTCATTGGGTGGGGGAAGCATGTTCGGACTGGGGGAGGCAGATGTTTCCGAGGCGTAACCCTCCCGCTTTCAATCGGGTTTCTGTCGGGGTCGTTTCCCTCTCCGGCAGCGGATCGGAGCTGCACCAAGGCAGGAAGACCTTGCAGAGGCGCCAGGCAGCCGCCCCGCTGCAGGCCCTCGGCCTGCAGAGCGCATAGGCCCCCCCACCGCACTGAGCTTGTAGCCCTTAGGGGGCCTCGAGGGGCGGGGCCAGGGATCGCAAGGGGCACGGGGGGGCGTGGCCTGGGAGCGCGAGAGCTTGTTGTGGGCGTGGCCTCCTGGAAGCGGCGCCTGGACGCTCGGGGGCGGAGCTGGGGGAAAGAAGGGCGGAGCCAGGAGCACGCTCTTGAGCTTCGAGGGCCGAGCCCGCACGGGGCGGAGTGAAGGGGCCTGGGGCGTGGCCTGTAATAGGCGGGGCTAGGACTTTCGGACCCCCTTTGGGGCGGGGCGTGGAAGTGGCACGCTAGGAGGGTCAAAACTGTGGGGGGGCGGAATCAAGGGCGCTTGGGCGTGGCCTACGGCAGGCGGGGCCAAGGCGCTCGAACCTGTGGGGCGGGGTCTTTGGGGCACTAAGGGGCTTAGAGGGCCGAGTCTCTAGGGGGCGGAGTCAAGGCCCTGTGGAGGCGGGACCCAGGGGGGCGGGGCCGAGGACGTTCGGGGGTAGTTCGGCTAGTCCCGCCACAGCGTGAGGCGCCTGCCGGTAACGGTCGCCCGGGTGAGGGGCGGGAGGGAGAGGAAAGGGTTTAAATGATCTGTTTTGAAACACTGAGAAGTAGACGCGCCAGCGACCAGGTGTCGCCGCTTCCAGCGTCCGGGGGCTCGGCGTCCAGGTCCCTCTCCACGCCCCCTCCCTTCCCGGCCCTGTCCTCGGGAGCTGAGCGACGCTTAGGAGGAGGCTGCGGCTGACCCGGCGGCCGCTGCAGCCCGGAGGGGGCACAAAGCCGGCTGCGCTGCGAGGTAATCCTGCTGGAGCTGGGGTTCGGAGGTCCCGCCGCGCTTGCCACGCGAGGGGACTTCTTGCTGCCGTGTCTGGGGTGGGAAGGCGAGCCCTGCGCGAGCCGAGGGGCGCAGACGTGGGGGCTAGGGGTCGGTGTGCAGCGGTGCGAGCAAGGTCGGGTCTTGGGGTCCCGTGGGCCACGATTCTCCCCGGTGACCCCCGGCTCCCCCCACGCGAGGGCGTGAGGTTGTAGAAACCTGTTCTGCCTTCCGAAGCCTTGCTGACCCCGAAGGTACGCGAGGGGACGGTGGGAGGTTCCCGCGCTTGCTGAAGGTGGAAGGAGACGGTGTTGATTTGTTGGGTTTTTTTTTCCCTCCTGGTTCAAGAAACTTCCGTCACAAGTTGAAATTGTTCAAACACTTTAATCAGCGCGACCCTCCCCAGCACACGTAGTAGGCGCGCGCACGCACGCACACACACACACACACACACACACACACGCTCGCACACGCTCGCACACACTCACGCTTTACTCCTTCAAGCATACATGTTTCGTATTCTTTGTGGGGTGACAGCCGAGCTGGCAGCAGGTTTGGTTTCCTGCTGTTTGGGGCCCTTCCAACCTCTTTGGAAGTATGTAATAGTTGAGGCAAGGCCACGACAGGTAGTATAAACCAGGCCTCTATTAAAATGGTAAGAACTTTATTGTTGCAGAGATTTAATTGCAAGTAGGTGCCCGTTTAAACTGGGAGTGTAAGGAAAACCACTAAATATCCTTGGCACATGTGCTCTTGGAATTGACTTTGCTGGAGTGGTGTGGGATTTAACTCAGCCAAGAGGCTTTCGGCGAGGATTAGGAGCAAGGCTCGGGAAGGAATCGATAAGACTCCGGCTTGGGATGAACTACCTTAACATGTGTGAGCTCTTTATGATGAATTATGAAAATTTATAGTGAGCAAGGAGATTGCCTTTTCTTGGAATGGACTCCCATCTGTAGCGTGCTGAAAATGTACTGATGTGGGTCTTAGGAGATTCAGGGAGAGGACAGGGTAATGTGTCTTTTTGAAATAACCTGTGTATTTAAGGTATAGGGCTGACGCTTTGATAGAATTGTTTCTTTTTGAACACTTCTGGAAAGATTTTATAGCTAAATCTCATTTGCGTTGTCCTTACTTGCATGGTAACTCACTTTTTCCTAAAGCTGATCAGATTAACTGTACTGAGGAGTAATGTGGGGAGGGCCACTTTTCTACAATTCTTCCAGTTCAGCTTCTGCTAACTTAAAATTGGCCAGGACTGTTGGCGTGTTGGCAATAGTTGCTAAGAAAAAAAAAACCCAGCAATTTATTATCTACTTAGAGTGCTAAAGATAATTTAAGGAGTTCTTTGGGTACTTGGTTATGAGACTTTAATACAGTGCAGCTTTTTGCATGTATGATACCAGGAAATGTTTGGTAAAGTTTTGGCATATGATATAGATGATCACATGACCCCTGAAAATATTTATTTTGCATGATAAGAGGGTATTTACAGAATGTAAAAGTTAGTCACTGTTAAAGATGAATGAGAAAATTACATTGTACTTTACTCTTTCTTACCTTTTTATCAATAATAATTTTCTGGAATGAATGTGAGTTTTGCTCAAGAATGTGCAACAGTTTTTATAGTTTGCTGCACCGTCGTGATTGATATATCAAACAGATTAATTGTAAATTAGGAGATACCCAAGCTGTGCTTGGAATTATTAAAGAGAGCTGATGTGCCCCTTGTGATAACTTCATGCAGCACAAAGTTAGGGGGAAATGCTAAAAGAAATCCATTAGTTAGAAGAAGTGTAGACTGTTCAAAAGACATGCACAAGTTACTGATCTGTTTCTCACCTTGAACACTTTTTGCCATAATTAATAGTTAGCACTACTTTACATTCCTTTGGGAAAATTAGCCATGTAGAATTTGAATAGGAAATCTTAACATGTCTAACCAACAGTGCTGTCTTTCCTTTTTATGTACGCTTAAGTGAAACTATTCAAGTCCAATTTGACAGTTGCTGAACAATCACAGACTGAGTCACATAACTGAGATTCTAAATGAGCAAGCACTTTAATACTTTATTTCATGTCTCTTACATTAATGTGCTATGGTCTGAACTCAGGGTCCATGCCAAGTATTTATAGTTGGGATTGTTAGGAGGTCTTTGGGTTTTGTCATTGGTTTAATTCCCTTGGCTGAAAGCCAAGACAGTTTGAGATTTACTGTAATGGTTGCCTGTATTAAATCTTCTCTGAAGTACACACGTTAGAATACTCACCCTGACTGATTTGGAAGGAGAAGGTTTGTTATCTGCTAGATGCATATAGAAGAGTTCTCAGTTATCTGCAGTTTTGCTTTCCAGAATTTCAGTGACTGCTAGTCAAATATAGTTTTAAAGTATTAAATGGAAAATTTCAGAAATGAATAATCATTCATAAAAAACAAGTTTTAATTACTATAACAGTACAGTATATTAGTTATTGTTATTCCTGTTGTGTCTAATTTATATATAAAACTTTATCTAAAAATAACCATAGAATACATATACCTGTGATTTTAGATTTTTACTGGGGTCTTGGAATGTATTCCTCTAAAATCAGTAAGATGTGCTGTAATTATTTCATTTAGAGATGGTAAATTATATGGGGTCTGTGTGTGTGTATGTGTGTGTCTACTTGGGACTCTATTATTTTCAAGTAAAATTAATGTATTTGCTTGGTTTTTCATTCAGTAAATGTTTACTGAGTACCAACAATTAAAAAAATATTAAGCAAAAGAGGTTTGCAGTTTATGTGGGTTTTGTTTGTTTGTTTGTTTGGTTGGTTTTTTTGGTTCTTTTGTTGTTGTTTTTGTTTGTTTTGCTTTGCTTTTGTTTTTTGTTTTTGCTCTTTTAGAGGCAGGGTTTCTCTGTGTAGCCTGTCCTGGAACTAGCTCTTGTAGACCAGACTGGCCTCGAACTTACAGAGATCCACCTGCCTTTGCTTCCTGAATGCTGGGATTAAAGGCGTGTGTGACCATTGTCTAGCACCATGTGTTTTAAAAGAATGTTGGTCTTCATCCTGTCTCGAAAAACCAAAAAAAGAAAAGAATGTTGGTCTTCATAACTAGACAAGTCTCAAAGTTCAAGATTTAATTAATTGCATCCCAGAAGCACATTTGAATGTTATAAAAATACTATTTAGCCTACCCTAAAGCCTTGGTGTAAGCACAGATAATGATACTCAGAGTCTCTTTTTCCATCAACTCTTTTGGTTGAATGTCTCAGCAAGAAGAACCCCCTTTGCTCCTTCTAGGACATTGCCTCACTACACTTAGTGAAGAGCATCCTAGATGAAGAATTCTTCATCCGTGAAGAATGATTTTGGCTTTCAGAATTGCCTGATGGTCCCTAATGATCATGATCAAGAGAAAGTATAAAGTGGACGTACTTCGTCTTTTTGAGACACAGTCTCATGTAGCTCTGGCTGGCCTCGAATCCACTGTGTAGCTGAGGATGATATTCCTGCCTCTGCCTCTGCCTCTGCAGTGCTAGGGTTAGAGGTACAGGCCACCACACACACTTTTACTTGGTGCTGAGATTCATACCCAAGGGCTTGTACCTATTAGGCATGCACTCCACCAGCTGAGTCTTGTCTCTAGCCCTAATCTTTGATTTTAAAGGGCAGTGCTTGAAAGTTTGCGTCTTGAAAGGGTAACCTAATAGATGAATCTTAACTGTACTAAAATAAATGTGAATAGGCTCAGCATACAGCTTTATACAGAGGCAGGATCTATATTGAGCCTTTCTAAAGGACCCACATCATTACCTTATACTTTCACACCTTTTTCAAAGTCGGCTTTAGTTAAAGCCTAGCTGGAAGTGTGAAGACTTACTGATAGAAGATGAGCTTTGAAATCTGCGTTTCAGATTCCCCAAAACTGGTCATGAAGATACTGGTATGTAAGAAGCACACTGGCTAACATTTAGGAATGTTAGTTCCTCAAGCAAGACTGTAACTTGGATATCAGGTTAAAAGCTTATTGTTTTGAGGGGCAATGGACATACCTGATATTTCCCATAACCAACTGAAGGTTAAAAAATATATTTGAGAAATGTAGAGCGGTAACATAATATCCTTAAAACCAGTGTCCCAAGTGTGTACATACATGTATATGTGTTGATAAAATTTATTTTGCTTGTTTTGTGTGTGTGTGTGTGCATGTGTGCACACATGCTCTGAGGGTTTGGGTGCACTGCAATGTGTGCATGTGGAGAGTAGAGATCAACTTTGGCTATCATTTCTTAGAAGTTACCACCTTGCTTTGTTTTTGCTCTGTTTTGTTTGTTTTGAGACAAATCTCACTGTATCCCTGGCTAGAACTCCCTCTGTAGACCAAGCTAGCCTTAAAATCAAAGACTGCCTGCCTTTGTCTCTTAATTGCTGCCATTAAAGGTATGCACTACCATACCTGGCCTCATCATGTTTAGGACTTGAGGCTTGTGCATTAGGTTAAGCTGGCTAGCTAACAATCCCCAGGCATCAATCTTGCACTACCTTGCCAGCACAGGAATTATAGGCACATACCAATTCTTGGCTTTTTCTTTTTTAGTGTTTTAAATTATACATTTTTTATTTGTATGTACTTGTGTGGTCATGTTTGTTCCATGGAGTACAATGTGGAGGTTGGAAGACAACCGGGTTGTTAATTTTCTCCTTCACCATTTGGGTTCCAGGGATCAGTCTCAGGTTGTCAGGCTTGAAGGCAGGTACCTTTACCCACTGAATCATCTGGCTGGGTCCAACACCTGGCTCTTTACATGTGTGCTAAGGATCAAACACAGGTTCTTGTACTTGATGACAAACACTTTACTGAGTGATCTCCTTAGCCTCTAACATAATTTTAATGCCTACATTATGCATTAAAGGCAAGTAGATATCAGGCAAGCACTGAATTACAAACAGAACTTACTCTGAGTAATATGCATGAACTCATTATTGTTTTAGCCATCTCCTTTAAATTCATTTTGTCATATTTTACTCCCCATACACCAAGAAATGCTGTCCTTATATAAAAATGGAGAGGGCTTCACAGATGCGAGTAGGCGTATTCAGCTCAGCTCTTGAGGCTGGTGGCTGATTACCTGCTATTAGACTGGAATTCCAACAATATAGAAATCAGTCAGGTTGGAGCAGTTCCCTTGACCTTGGGGATTTGGTTTGTGTCTGTAATTGGTCATCAGAGTTAGTGTGGAGTCTTCCACAGTGGCTCCACTCACTCTGTGCAAGGATGGTGTTTTTTTCTTTACCATACAGTATTCTCAACTTCTGTTCTAATGGGATGACTGAGTGCCACAGCTGAAAGATCATGGAGAAGACAGGTTTACTTGGTATGTCTAAAGAAATATATTTAGGGTTCCCTACCCCATGGAACTTTGAAAAACACTACTTTTAATCCTTTAGAAATGAGATCCACGACAGTTAGCTCTATGACTCTTCTATTTTCACTGTCATGGAAAAAAAGATTCTACAGGGCCAGTCTGGTAATAGCCAAGGAAGTGGTTGGGAAAAGGCAATAGTGGACCTTAAGTGGAGTTATGATTGGGCACTAGAGCTTGATGACTGGGACTTCATTACTGCTCCTGGGTCTGGGGCAAATGGACGGTGGAGAGGGAAAGAGATTGGCCATGGCACTGTCAGTCCATTGCTCGTCTGCCATACACACTGCTCTTTTCTTAAGCGTTAGAGCGGTGTGTTGTCCCTAGCTTGCCTTTTGCTTATGACTTTTGTTGTTGGGGCAGTATTCTCTCTCCTAGGGAAAGGAAACTTTTCCCCTCAGGTCGGTTCCTTGTAACTGCTGAAAACTAGCTTTCACCTGGAGATGACACTAGAGTTTTTTCCATGTCCACAATTAATTTGCTTTTTAGATCTCACACAAGGATCTCTGAAACCAAAAGTGTGAAAACCTCACTCTTCACCTAATAGTTGGGGCAGTTTTTTGGATGTGTTCACATACCTGCATGTATGAACACATGTTCATATGCACATATGTGTGTATGCATATGGAAGCCAGAAGTCAACTTTGGGTGTCATTCCTCAAGAACTGTCTACCTTGCTTGTTTGTTTGTTTGCAGACAAGGTCTCACAGTAGGAACTAAATGGGCTTTGCCAAATAGGCTAGGCTGGCCGACCAGCTAGCCTTGTGAGCCCCAAGGATCTTCCTGTTTCCATCTTCAGGACTGGGACTACAAACACACACACACACACCACACACACACACACACACACACACACACACACACACACACACACACACACATGCTTTTCCTGTGGGCACTAGGAATTAAACTCAGATTCTCAGGCTTGTGTGGGAGCCTTGCCTACTGAGCCATCTTCCTGCCCCCCTCCCCCCCCGAGCCATTTGTTACCAAATGGATGGCCTCTCAAAGTTATTAATTTAAAGAATTGTTTCTTCACTATACCTTTACAAGAAAAAGAGAAAAAATTGCTTTCATGGTGCCTACTTATAATAATTCTCAGCCTACTGGGAGATATCAGTGGGCCATTCAGCGCTACTATAAGACTGGGTTTTGGGGTACCAGCTGCTAAAATGATGCACTTTCTCATGACATTCTGACCAATCAGCATTTTATTAAAAATAATACAAGTGACAGGATAAAAGACCATTGTCCCCCAGCAGCCATTCTTTATTAAAGTAAAATATCACCAGTGAATGAGAAATTCACATTGTTTTAAACATTTTATTTTTACAAAACTAGATCTGTAACAGTTTTGTATCAAAATGTTTGGTCTATTTGGTTGGATACCAGGCTTATTTAAAAAAAATAGTTTATTTTAATTTTATGTGCATTGATGTTTTGCCTACATATGTGTCTGTGTGAAGGTATTAGAGCCCTTGGAACTGGAGTTAGAGACAATTATGAGTTGCCGTGTGGGCACTAGAAATTGAACCTGGGTCCTTTGGAAGAGCAGTGAGTGTTCTTAACCACTGTGCTATCTCTTTAGCCCCTAAAGCTGATTTTCAATCAGTGTTTCTTTGTCCTAATAAATATTGATAGTGATAAAATCATAGTTCCCTAAGTACTCTGCAATCATTAGTTACCCTAATGAAAAATGCATCATAGACAAGAACCTAGTCACCAGCCATGTACATACATACTATCACCACTATCCCTAAATGCAATAGGGATGGGGCATTTTATGCCCAAATAAGAAAATCGTACTTGCTTGCCATAGTAAAGGCTCTGAGAAACTGAATACTTAGTAGTCACTTAAGTTAGTGATTGTATATTGCATTTGATGTACATAATAATCTCAATTTCCCTGGGCTCTTTATAGGGCAGGGACTCAAATCCCAGGCTTTACACATGCTAGGAAAGCATGCTTGGGCTATTTTAAAGTTTCTGGCTGGGCCCCTTGCTTTGATGAACACATTACAGGAGAAATTTGACTATCAGTGAAGTGCTTTGAAGAAGGAGTTCTTGCTTTGTCTCTGTCATACCTGAATGCCACAGCACAGACCTCCCGGAGCTTGTTTAAAACTTGACCCTGAAGAGAAGAGTGCCATCTACTGAATGGCCAGCACTAAGCTGAGCAGCACCTGGGCTTTTCCTGCAGAACTCAGGCCCGTTTCTGGAGAAACCAGGCCTGGCCTCATTTGGAGGGTGTGGAAAGCTCTGAGTACCAAGAGGAATTGTTGCCTGCTTCAATTTAATTATGTTCCCCAGCAGGAGGTCTGAACACACAATGAAGAACTAACTCAGCACTTGTCGGAATGCTTGGGAAAGAAGAAACCCTAAGAAGTTGTTGGATTGATATTAAAAACAGTCTAGCCATGAAATTAATAAACTAGGTGGTAAACAATTATTTTTGAGGCATTTTTATTAATAGGTCTGGTTATTGATGGCTGCAGCAAATAGTAGCAAAGTTTGTTCTTTATGTCAGTGTCTAAGGCAGTGATTCCTACCTGAGTGAACTCACCAATTCCAAGAGGAGTTTTGTTGTTGTTGTTGTTTAGTTTTTTTGTTTTTAAAGTATCCTAGCTATCTTCTGGGTTTTTTTTTTGGTTTGGTTTTTTTGTTTTTTTTTTTTCCTGTCTTCTTGGAACTAGTAGCAGGAGTGGAGAGAGCTGGAGTTAGAAAAAGCTGTCAAGGTCAGCAGGGCTACCTGGAGCAAACCTGTCCTGGTCAGATGAGAAGGGCTCTGACAGCCACTTTGAAACTGTCACACTGAGAATACCCTCGATTGTTCTGTATTCATTATGTAACTAGTTGTTACTGTAAGAATACCCTCGATTGTTCTATATTCATTATGTAACTAATTAGGGAGCCATTTTTATCAGCTCTTAACAACCGCCAGAATCATGTTAAAGTATTACATTTATCTGAAGTCTAGTAAGGCTTTTATACAAGATTACAGTCAGGAGTTGTTCAGGGACTCCACGCTGTCCCTAAACACCATGCTGTGGTGTTCCTAGGTTTACACATGTCCTTGTAGCGACTGCACAGAAGGTTCGAACCAGGATTAGAATATTTCTGTCTTCACTGGGAAAGATTTTCTTTTAAAAGGGGAAACAGATGGGTAAACAGTTGAATTTTCACTAGAATCAGGAAGTATTCATGAAGTAGGTTTTGAAGTGTTCTCTGTTTTTTTCTGTACTGTTTGTTTGTTTGTTCCTTTTGCTCTTTTACTCTAAGCCAACACGAAGAGTTTATTTAGCCATGAAGTAAGTTGTTTCACATGCCTTAGCCACTGTGCTTAAAGCATATGACTTCCTGGGAAGGGAAGGTGAGTTACTTTACAGGTTTCTGCTGGGCTTATTTATAGGAAGGAACAGAAAATTAGGGGTTTATTAGTTGTCTTTATTTTATGTATCATTTATTTTAATTTTTAGTTGTGTGTGTGTGTGAATCTATGTGAATACAGGTGTCTGAGGAGGCCAGAGGCATCAGATCCCCCCAGAACTGGAGTTAAAGGCAGATACAGGTCATTGCCTGATATGGCTACTGGGAATTGAACTGGGGTCTTCTTCAAGAAGAGTATACTCTCTTAAATGCTGAGCCATCTCTCCAGCCCCATATTTTTCATCCTCCTAAATATTTTTTAGGTGGTTGTACTTGCCGTAGGACCAAGATAGCTCGTGTCTACAGCACAATAACATTCAACTGCGTGCAAGTCTGAGATTCTGAGGGGAACCTCAACATCTCGTGCATACCAAGTACACTTTGCACACCATTGAATGTGATGCACTGTATGTCATCTATAAAGTAATATGTTATTAAATTCACGGAGTCATCCAATTAGGAGATTCATATTGTGTGTAAGTGGTGGCTCAAGCCTGTAAAACCAGGATGTGGAAAGTTGAGATTCAGAAACAGGAGAATTGTGACAGGTTGGACCCTGGTCTATATCTAGAGTTCTGGCTAGACAGGGCTATACTGCATAGGACTGGTCTCAAAAACAAACAAATGACTTGCTTACTCTTTTGTGCTATTTTTGTTTATTTTCTATAGTTTACCCTTATAAGACATTCTTATTAGTTTAGAAAGTTGAAGATCATTGTTTTCATATAACTAAAGGCTTCTTTTTTTTAAAAAAAAATGTGTGTGTGTGTATTTGTACACGCCCATGTGGTGTCTACAGGTGCCCGAAGAAGGTGTCAGATCCTCAGGAGCTGGAGTTACAGGCGGTTATGAGCTATCCTATGTGGCAACTGAACCCGGGTCCTCTGCGAGATCAGTTTTCTTGACCACTGAGCCATTTCTCCAGCCCTAACTAAAACTTCTGACATTGTAATTCAGCAACAGTCATGCTGTATGTAACTCAGTCACCACTTTAGAGTTGCTGACTTCCCTTCGTATGTAAGGGCTGACACTGTACCATATAAGCAACTAGAAAACTGTAGATTGTGAAAAGCATAACTCCTTGAGATTCTGATTTCTGCTGTTAAAATTAGGAAAAGCAGCTACGGAAACAGTACAAAAGATGTTACTTGGCTCTAGTATATATTAGATGCTGGATGACAGGCACAGAAAACAGACTCCATAGAAAAGAAAACTCCATAGAGTATTTAGAAAGGGGGTAAGAGTGGGCCTAAAAGGAAGTTAGGATTTTACTAGTTAGAAACACCAGAAGGATTCTGGGGAGAGATTCCTGTCCATGACTTTTCCTATAGCATGATGGAAATCATTTTTAACTGTACCTTACAATCTCTGTGTAAGGGTTAGGAGGTCACAACACAGTAGTGCTGGGGACTTTCCTCTCTAGCTGGTGGTCGAATATGGTCGGGTGGTGCTGGTGTAATGAAGATCACGTAGACATTAGCAGTGCTTTCACAGACCCCACATGAAAATAGCAGCTCAGAGGGGCATTCTTACAAAACAGCTGAGAGTCATATTGCTTAGTAAAGTTGGCATCGGCAGAAGACTTTAGGACTCCTTATTATTTCCAACACTGAATAAGCAGTGTTCCTTTGGGGAAGAGGCATGTATTTTTTTAAAAAACAATCTCTATTTATTAACTCTTACTTGTTGACACTAGAGAACTGTTCTGTCTGTGTCTTACTGTTCTTAGGGAGGGTGGATAGATGGATGGAATGAGTTAGTGATATCATGAGATACAGCTATTTAAAAATGTTTGTAGAATAACATCTGGTTTTAGAGTTTAAGTTACCTGTTCCAGAATGTACACTTGGACTTGTGTCACTTGGACTTGGCCATACTTATAATTTACTACTTGAAAAAGAGTTTAACTTTTGGAGGCATATTTGGTGTTCTACATGTTAAAATATGTGAAGGGTTGTGGTACATACTCTAAGGTTCTTGAAAGTGGTATGCTTGTCAACGCAGAGAACACATATCTCACTAGTTAGTAGTTTTGATTGCAAGGTAGCGGAGACACCTCTGTATGGGGTGAAGATCATGGAAGTGGGTCGAATAGAAAGCAGACACCATGCAAATCCTTGCCTCATGTCTCTGTGTCAACTAAGAGGATATCATCGTTTTAGGAGCTTGTCAACTCTGAGAGTCTGGATTTCTCAGGAGCTGAGGGTCTTTAGCAGCAGCAATCCTTTCCAATAACATGAGACAGCCAAGAGAGCACCTTTTCCCAAAACACACTGCACAAACATTGGTGTGTTTTTACAGAAATGCTGCTTTCAGCTCCCATCCTGATCGTATTATGCTTACTAGTGTTTTTCCTTGTACATGTTGCTGTGGCCTCTGTTTAGGTTTTCATTTTTTGACCAGCTTGATGCTTCCTTCCAGTCGTTCCTTTATTCATTCAGCAAATATTTATTATGCAGTTAGTAATGTGCTGGCTTTCTTCTAAGTGCTGAAGATTCAGTCAACAGGCAAACCCTTCTGGTCTAATGGAGTTTGTGTTTGTGGGAACAAATAGAAATGAATGGATGAATACATTACATGTCATGTTGTAGAGAAATGTAGAACAGGGAAGAGAAATAGAACTTTGTGGGGTAAACGTCAAGCCCTCACTGAGAAGGTGGCACACGAACAGAGATGTGAAGGCAGAGGATAGTGCGTGTGTGGATATGTGAGGAAGAACATTGCAGGCAGAGGGAGCAAGCCCAGAGCCCTCCAGATCCACATTGCTGGCCTGGATGAAACAGAATGAGAGAAGGGGGAAACAGGAAGCCTTGGGATGGCTTTGAGCAGAGATATGACAGTTCTACGTATTTTTTGTTTTATTTGTTTTTTTCGAGACAGGGTTTTTTTTGCATAACCTTGGCTGCCTTGGAACTTGCTTTGTAGACCAGACTGGCCTCAAATCCAGAGATGCCTGCCTCTGCCTCCCGAGTGTTGGGATTAAAGGTGTGCACCGCCACCACCCGGCTGACATTTTTTTTCATTTATTTTTGTTATGCTGTACATCTTTCTCTGCTCCCCCTCTTCTACCCTCTCCTGTGACCCCCATACTCCCAATTTACTCAGGAGACCTTGTCTTTTTCTCCTTCCTATGCAGATTTATGTATGTCTCTTTAAGAGTCCTTTTGTTGTCTGGGTTCTCGAGCTGACATGTATTTTTTTACATAAATTAACCCATTTATTTAGTTGGCTGTGCACTATTGAGTAGACTTGGGTATCAAATGGTAGCGCTTTTACTGGTGTTTCAGTTCCTTCAGTCTTCTGATGGCAGACTTCACTGTGACGGCAGAAGTCGTGTTGTAGGTCCAGGCCCCGCCAGCCACTGTCTTCATGCAGGAACCACAGTGCCACATGCCAGTGGCTCGTCTCTTCATCTTGGTCGTGCCACAGAAGGAGCACGTGTACTTGGCATGCTGGCTGATCTCAGTTTTCTTCACCATTTTCCGGAGGGAGGCACCATAGCGGGTCCCATATTTCCTGACGATCCCGACCTTCTTGGTGCGTTTAGCCATGTCGCCGGAACCTAAGCCAAGCACGGAGAGCCTGACATGTATTTTTTAAAGACGATTTGGCTGTGTTTTGAGAGTAGCCCACAGCAAGCAAGTGTGGCTGCGGGGAGACTGCTGAAGAGGCCGATTCAGTGAACTAGGTGAGGAATTATCAGGTAGAAGGAGTGAGATTGGGTTGGATTCTGGATGTGTATATATTTTTGGTCATTTTACATACCAACTATAGTTCCCTCTTCCTCCTCTCCTCCCATCTTCCCTCCCCCACAACGATTCTGGGTATATTTTAAAGGTAGCACGAACAAAATTTTAAAACTAGCTTGTGGGGTATAAATGAGAGAGAAGAATCAAGCTTGATCCTGAAGTTTGAAGGAGGAAGGGTGACAACAGGACCCTGATTGAGAGCATTCTGGCAGACAGGACTCATTAGCAGTTTGGAAGCTGCTGTGAGTAGAGGTCCCTGCCTAGCTATAGACTGAGTGTAAGTTTGGTTCCCATGTCCTTTTTTTTTTTTTTTTTTTTTTTTAGATTACATACTCACTGGGTGATGGTGGCATACACCTTTAATCCCGGCACTTGGGAGGTAGAGGCAGGTGGATCTCAGTGAGTTCAAGGCCAGCCTGGTCTATAGAGTGAGTTCCAGGACTGCCAGGACTATTCCACCAAGAAACCCTGTCTCAGAAAAAACAAAAACAAAACAAAACAAAAAACCAGAATGCATACTCAATCCCTTTAATGACCAGAAGAAAAATTTTGCTGTAGTAAGGGCTTGAAATGACACTTAGTACCCAAGGATATCTTTAAAATTAAAGACAAAGAAATCATTGTTATTCTCAATTAAGGATGATTATGATTGCAAATGGAGTAGCCTGGCTGTTTCTCAGTTAACATGGTTAAAAATAGGAACAGTTATCATTATGACCCAGTAGTTCTGATAGCTATACACTCAAAAATAACACAAACATGTTTCCACAAAAATAAATGTACAGCAGCGTTCATAGAAGCATTACTCATCATAGTCAAAAAGTGGTAGTGGAGCATACATCTAACAATTGAGAAGCAGATAAGTAAGGGCAGTATATCGCCACAGTAGAACGCTAATTGGTCATAAAATAGAGTGGTGTATGTGTAAGATGAAACACTGTTTATCGTAAGATAAAATGAAGTAGCAAGACAGACAAACCTATGCAAGAAGAAGCAGGCACCGAAAGACACGTGCTCTATGGGTCCACTTACAAGACGAATTCTGGTGCAGAGGAAGGTGAAGGAGTGAGTGTGGTACATACCAGGCTTCCTTTAGAGTGATGAGGTTTGGAACTATATAGTGGTGAGGGTTGCAATGTCGTGACTGCATTCAAAAGTCACTGAAATAGACAGTTTGAAAGAACAAACTCAATGCTACCTGGGTTATACCTCAGTATATAAGAAAGTATCAGGAAAATGTATTGCATGCCTTCATATGCCCATAAAGAACAACTAACAATTGTTGTGACCCTTATTTCTGAAAAAGCACTGCTCTCCCAGGAAAATGTTGGATGAAACAAAAATTGTCACATCCAATCTGGTTTTGCTTATTTTGCTTAAAGAAGTTAAGTTCATTCAAATAGAAATCAAGAGGTGTTCTTGGGAAGTCATGAGTGAATCTCTTTAATGCCTGTTTTATAGGGATGAGCTAGTTGAGCAGTAGCAGGCTCTATGGTTATCAGTTCTGTGGGTTTTGGGGAGCAGAGCCAGCTTATAAATAAGTTTTGTGAGGTCTTAGATTGATAAAGATGATCTATGTTTTCCATACTGTAATTAAAGAATACGGAGCACTCAATTTACAGTATTTCTGGCAAGCGCATGATGATATTTAGCTACTGAAAAATGTCACCATTGAAGATTTACCTGTTTAGAAAGTACATGAAATGATTCTTTAATTTGCTATATACCATCTATCTTAATAGTTTAATTTTTATTATTACCAATACCACCACCACTACTACAACTGCAACCACTACTACAGTTTTGGGATCTTTTCAGGTGTCTTGTAGTCCAGGATGGCCTCCCAACTTATTGAGTTGAACATGGCCTTGAATTTCGGATTCTTCTGCACCTAGATTATAGAGGTGTGCAACCAAACACTGTTCTGTGTGTTGTCATCCTCGGCGAGTACTCTACTGCTGAGCTACATCTCAGAACTACCTCCCCTTTTTGAGACAGGATCTCACTGTGTAGCCTGGGCTGGCCACATTCTCAGTCCCCCTGTGTCCTAATTTCCCATATATTGGGATTATATTTGTATGCCACCATGCCATTTAGTGGTTTTTTTTTTCTTTTCTATTTTTTTGGCCAAAATGTAATTCATATAACATAAAATTAACTCCTTAAATTTTAGAAAAAATATCTTGATTAGAATTAAATTTTTTAGAAAAGGATATGTTCTTTGATGGCTATGACTCCACCGCCAACTTGAGAATTATGCCATGCCAAGACTATAAAGGAAGTGCACCCAGACAAGATGGCTCACTCCTATCATCCTCGTACTTGAGATGCTGAGGCAGGGGGACTGCCACAAGTTACAGGCTGTGTGACTGCATTCTGAGTTCCAGGTGAGCCTATGCTACAGCGTCATATCCAAATAAAGGAAAGAGGGAAAAGGAATGGCAGGTGGAGAAGGGCTGCTTATCCTGCTGAGGAGAAACTGTACAGGGAGGACATGGCATTCGATTTAAATCTGATAGGTCCCTTAGGATTCTCGCTCTACGGAGAAAGGTGAATTGTCAGCCAAGGCAGTGGGATCCCAAAGCCACATGAAACTTCGGGTGTGTGTTGGGGGGAGAGGGACAGTGAGGTTGAGAGCACTCTGGTATCGAGAGCTTTGGGTGGTGGTATTTTAGGAACTTTAGATTTTACTCTAATAACCTGTTTTTGTTGGTGAAAACCATAATTGGATGTGTCAGATTGGTGTGACATGTCGTGGCAGTGAAGGGAACGGGTGCTGGTAGAGTTGAGTTTAGAAGCATTTAGACGTGAGCAGTGAACTGAAGCCATGACTTTGGGGTTAGAAAGGAGTGCTAAACTGTTTATTTTCACCCCAACTCATATTGAAACTGATCTTTAATGGGGTACTGTTTTCAGGTGGAGCTTTTGGATAAGTCCACAAGAATAGGATTAATGCCGTACAAAAGGAACCCCAGGGACCTTGGCCTTCCTGCATGGGGTGTAGTGGTTAAAGCTGTGAGCAGAAATTTGGCCCTCACCAAACACCAGATAGCTCAACTTCTGGGTTTTGATTTATCCAGCCTTTAGAACTCCGAGAAATAAAAATCTACAAACATCTTTTCTGTGGTGTTGCATAGATTTTGAAGAAAGAAATTCATGTAACTTGCTAAAGATCCCTGTAGATAGAAAGTTAATGATTTTACCCCATTTTCACTTCTTTTGACTTGTGATAGAGAAAAGATAGCAGCTGTCCTACTGGGAATTAGGTAGATTAAGCAAGTTTTGACGATATCTTCCTTCTGGTACATAGTTTAGAAACGGACTATTAATCTGTGTGACTACTTTTCAGCTCTTCCTTCCCGACAGTCTTTGAACTTGTTCTCGTTTGTGCATTTAGAAATAGATGAATAGTCATTTTGCTAAGGAGTAATCTTTTTGTTTCCAAATGAACCTGCACCCCCATAGCCTTTTGTGTTTCATTTTAGACTTTTGGGAAGTGGAATAATAAAAAGGAAATAATTGAGGCGTTAGGTGTTGCACTGTGCCATGTCTGTCACGTCAGAACTGTAGGAAGTCATTGTGTCCTTTGGAAGGTTTTCTTTGATTGCAGTTAGTGGTTCCTCTTAAAAGTTTAGAAGTAAACAGATGGTGACATACAGAAGCAGCTAACTAGAAAAGACAAAAGTCACATGCAGAATCTTTTTGTTTGTTTGTTTTGTAAATTTAATGGAGGCTCTAACCCAATAAAATGACGTGATTTACATAGCGAAACAATTAGTATAAGGTTTGGTTCCTCTGATGTTTCTGATAGCTTTGTTATAGGTTGGGCATTTTTAATGTATTTCTTTATACTAAGACATGTAAAGGACATTGTGATTTTACAACTGTGGAAAAACTACTGAGTTTCACAAAATTAACTTGTAAATTATTTTCAAAAGTTTTAAGTATTAAATAATGTTGTGGGGGTGGGAGCTGGAGAGATGGCTCAATGGTTAAGAGCACTTGCAGAAGGCCTGAGTCCAATTCTTGGCACTCACATGGCCCTAAGAACCACCTGTTATTTCAGTTCCAAGGAGTGTGATGCCCTGTTCTGGCCATAGGCACTACACATGTGATGCTTAGACTTACATACATAATATAAATCTTAAAGTTTGAAATAACTTGTTTATCCAAAAACATCCCTCATAAAACTTAAAATATTTTATGAGCATAAAATATAATGAAATAAGTCAGAAGTATAAAAGGTACCCCAACTGTTTCCAAAACAAGATTTAAGTTTGATTTAAACTTAGTATTTTAACCAAACATTTGTAAAATCAACTTCATTTTAGAGTATTTAAAATTACTCTTTAGTAAGAACTAGGGAGTGAAGTCTGTAAGGCACAGATGTTAAACCAGTGAAAAGTCCTCACCAATGACTCCAATACCCTTGTACATTATTCTTTTTTTTTTTTTACCACTATACTAACGAGGATGTACATTATTCTAAAACAGTGAAAAGTCCTCACCAATGACTCCAGTACCCTGTACATTATTCTAAAACAGTGAAAAGTCCTCACCAATGACTCCAATACCCTGTACATTATTCTAAAACAGTGAAAAGTCCTCACCAAGTGACTCCAGTACCCTGTACATTATTCTAAAACAGTGAAAAGTCCTCACCAAGTGACTCCAGTACCCTTTGTACATTATTCTCGAGATATTTTCCTTTAAGGTTTCTGTCTGAATCAAAACTTTTCTGGCTTCAACCTGTCGAATATATTGCTCCTTAAGAAGCAAATCTAGCTGGGCAGTGGTGGCACACGTCTTTAATCCCAGCACTCGGGAGGTAGAAGAGCTAGTTCCAGGACAGGCTCCAAAGCTACAGCAAAACCCTGTCTCGAGCCGGGCGGTGGTGGCGCACGCCTTTAATCCCAGCACTCGGGAGGCAGAGGCAGGCGGATCTCTGTGAGTTCGAGACCAGCCTGGTCTACAGAGCTAGTTCCAGGACAGGCTCCAAAGCCGCAGAGAAACCCTGTCTCGAAAAACCAAAAAAAAAAAAAAAAAAAAAAAACCCTGTCTCGAAAAATCAAAAAAAGGAAAGAAGGAAGGAAGGAAGGTAGGAAGGAAGGAAATCTATAGGAAGGCCCGTCTTTATCTCTTTCTACTGAAATCCTCTCTCCCTCCCCCCTCCCTCTCAAGGCAGAGGGTATTGGAGGTGAGGGTTTCGTTGTAGTTACTTTGCCCTCATACTCTAAATCATACCCTGTATTTGGTGGATTAAAAAAAGTTTTAGCCAACGGTGGTGGCACAAACCTTTAATCTCAGCACTCAAGAGGAAGAGGCTGGTGGATCTCTGTGAGTTCAAGGCCAGCCTGGTCTATGAAGTGAGTTCCAGGACAGCCAGGACTGCTACATAGAGAAACCCTGTCTCAAAAGAACAAACAAAAAAAAGTTTAAGGTCTATGTTTTGCAGCACTAATTATGTTTAATCTTCAAGTGTCTAGTGTTGAGGCAGGAGCACAGAATCTCTGGCCATTATTTTAGAGCGAGGACTCCTGGGCCCTCCACCCCAGTGGGCAGACACTTGGTAGAGGGAAGGGAGTTTGAGAATTAAGGAGGGGAGGGATCTGCAGAGGGTGCTGGCCAATTGATGGTCACCTCTATGTCTCGCTTTCTGGACTTGAGAGTCTCTTTGTCTGCTAAAGGTTTACCTTTTACTTAGGGTTTATTGCAACAGGAGCAAGACTTCTTTGAAACGTTCAGAGTTGGGGAAAGGGAAGTAAGGAACAGGAGTGTCTAGAGTCCCAGGGCTCTCTCTCCTCTTCGGAAGCACAGGCAGAGGACTCAGTGACTATGAAGTGACCTTGGCACCCTGTGGCACACTGCTGGATGTCCTTTGCAGTTCCGTGCTCTTGCTGGATTGAGAAGGGAACCCCTTGGTGCAGTTCTGAGCTGGGGGCTTACTCTACTACCCTAGAGCAGGGTTTGTGCCACGCAAGACTCAGTTGCTTGGGCTTAGAGGTTCCTTTTCAAGAAATAGTATCTAGCTTTTTCTTCAGCTTTTAAGTCTTTCATTGAATTGAATAATTGTGTGTGTGTGTGTGTGTGTGTGTGTGTGTGTGTGTATCTGGAATTTGTCATGAACTTTCTTGTTTTCTTAACAAAAAGCCATGCTGATCTTCTGTGTATTGTTCCAATTTAGTATACTCACCGCTGAAGCAAGTCATGTATATGGTAAATGTTTCTGACATGTTTAGGAACATTATATTGAAAATTCAAAATTCAAACTGGGTGAATTTGGCTGCCTTGACTTTTTTTTTTGTAAGGAACGTATTTAAATGAGAAACAGTTGCACTCCTCCAAAGCAAACGAAATGTTTTAGGTCATTTGTTTGAGTGAAATAGATTATAGAACTTTTGACCCCAATTTTCCATTATTTTCTGCTAAGTGAGCTATTACATAAGACACAGTAAAGAAAGAAATCTGTCATGTTAGAAATGTTAGTGTTTTAAGGTCTAGTTTTGTGATTAAGCTTATTTATCAGAGAGAATTTTAGCTACTAAAATGTATTTTGAGGCTTGAGAGATGGCTCAGTATGTGACGTGCATTCTCTATAAGCACGGACACAGACCTTGGTCCCTGTGTTTTCAGATGGGGTCTCACTCTGCAGCTCAGACTGGTCTAGAGCCTGCTTCAGCTTCCCAAGTGTTGCCATGACAGGCGGGAACCCTCATATGTATCTAAAAGGACCGCTGTTGACATTAGATTTGATTTCCATTGCTGCTGGCCTTCAGCAAGCTAGACATCTATGAGCCTTCCTATCGTCTTCAAATGGAGACCTGGGATCAAGAAAGCCTCTCCCGTTGCTTGGAAGGTGGCATGAATGTGACGTGTGAAGTATAAGTATAGTAACAGTACATAGTTGACCAATAAATGTATTGACCAAATGTTTCCTGCTTGCTATGCATAATTCTACTGAGGAAGGAAGGAGGAGGAAGCAAGCACGAAATGAATGTAGTGTATGTAAGAATATTGGCCCGTTCCTAAGCTGACTGCCAGTCAGTAGTTGTAAGCTGTAAGTTTTGTGGTTGAGGTAGGGTTTTTTTTTTGTTTTTATTTTTTATCTGTTTGTTTGAGACAGGTTCTCACTGAGTAGCTTTGGCTGGCCTGGCATTTATTATGTGAACCATAGAGCTTTGCCTATGTCCCAAGTGCTAGGGTTAAAGGTGTGCACCACCATACCTGGCAATATTGAGATTTTAAGTCAGTATTATTAAAGGACAAGCTCAGAAAGTAATGATGTAAAATTGTTCATATTCTGTTTTGCATATAGTAAGACACTGATTTTAATTTAATTTCAATGCATTTATCCCGTTAGCCAATAGAATTTGTTTGCTGCTAAATTTGTTTCAACTGCTTAAGACAAAAAGCATCAGTTTTCAAAACTTCATTTTTTTTTCTTAAATAAGATACAAATTCATTGTATTCTACTCTGTGAAGTTTTTGTCGGAGGGACTGTTGTGTTTGGCACAGTGTGTTTTCCTTTAGGTTCGTTTACAGAGTAGCAGATTGTTCTGATGACTCTCAGTGTAGAAATTTGAATGGAGGAAAACTTTTCCAAAAGAGAAAAACAGTCTCTTGGTGACATTGGATTAGCATTAATTTACTGTTTTGCTTTCTGTAAACTTTTAACGTCAGCTCACATTTTTAGACAGAATGGTGACTTTTTATGACTTTAGCTGTATGATGTGTTCAGAATTTGTTTAACGAGTAGGGTATTTTTAGTCACTTATATTTATGACTTGTCATGCACCTTGGAAATTTTATTTAAAAATCCAAAATATTGAAATGTGGGTAAGAGAGTTCCAAGTAGATGATTGTTGAATCAGATATGAACTCTTCAAAACCTTTGCCCTCACCAGTGTGTAGACCTCATCTCTGGTATTGTTCCTGATGATCAGTCATGCTTGATAATCCAGTTGTTTTCCAACAACATCTGATTATACTTTACAAACTTTGAACACATTCTTGAATTGAAGACAAGCAGGCCGTGTGAACAGTTTTCTTTGCTGATGGAAAGCTGTCTGCATTTTGATTGAGCTTTAACATACGTAGCATAACTAAGGTAGAGCATCCAAATGTATGGGGTGGGGTACCGCTGAACTTTGTAGATGAGTTTCCTGCAATTATTGTACTTCATTTTCCAAAGCATTTCAATGAGGTTCCTTAAGGAGGGCTTCTTTCTAACAGTGTATCTTTGCGCTAAGGGTGAACCTAATTGGAGGAATGTGCTCCACTAGTGAGCAGTTAAAACTGGCATTGAGTGATGTGATCAACATCCCTTCCTCAGTCTGCAGTTCTGGCAGCTTTTGGGTGTAAAGTCTTTCCATGACAGTACTCAGGTAGTTGGGTCTTGTGACGACATAAAGAGATCTGTGAAATGATTATAAATAGCCAGAAGTGGCCTGACTGAAACTTAACAGATGGGAGAGAGTCTTTGGAGTGGGCTCATGCTTGCTGCCAAATTGCAGTGCTCTCCTGTCCAAATGCAGCCACTAGCCACATCCATGTGACTATTGGACATGCAATGTTGTAAAGTACACAGTAGATTTTTAAAGACTGATTATAGAAAAGGGATGTAAAATACCTTAATTTTAAAATATTGATTATTTGTTGAAGTGAACTTTTGGTGTTTCTTTGAAATTAATACATTTTATTAAAATTAATACATTTATGCAATGTTTAATACATTAAAATTGAACTTGTAATCCCAGTGCTAGGGTAGGAAGTGCAGTGATGGAGACTGTTCCCCAGGTCTCATCAGTCAGCCCATCTAGGCAAAGCAGTAAATCTCAGGTTCAATTAGAGACTGCCTCAAAAATGAATAAATAGGGAAGTAAGAGACCCCATTGAGGAAAAATATCCTGACATTAACCTCTTGCCTCAGCATGTACCTGAGTGGGCAGGCATGCCTGCACACAGGTTACAGAGTGCACCCCCAAACCCCCATACAAATTAAGTGATTGCTTTTAACTTTTTTTTTTTGGATGGGACTCTCACAGATTACCCTTGACCTCATGATGATGGCGCCTGCCTCACAATGGCTTGGATTATAAGTATACATCACTACCGCTGCTTTTGTTGTTTGTTTTCTAATGTATCTACTAGAAGGTTAGAAGCATGCATACGCCTCTGTGGCTCACATCTATTTCTGTTGAACAGTGCCGCCATAAAGGAAAGAGTCCTTGCTGTGCTCCTTACAAATGGGACCTGGAGAGATGTGGGAAGTGTGGGCTCAGGATTTTCAGGCTTGCAGAGTATTCCAGCCGACATGTTTGGCCATCTTGTATAACAAGTGCTCTTTTGGGGACTGTTACCAACATACAGCTACTACCTCTCTGTTCTGTAACCTTCCCCTTTTTCTGTTTAAATAAAAAAGGAAGGCTTTAACCTTAACATAGCAAAATTACATATAACAAAACAGTTATCAAGTAAAAGTTACAATAATCTTTATCATAACTAAGGAAAACTATAACTATAACTAACTATTCTTAACTCCATCAAAGACTCCAGAAAGATACAATATTACCTAAGCAAACAAGAAAAAAGCAACTTTCAAACTCTAGAAATGACAGAGACATCTCGCTGCCTGGACAGTCACCCAAAGTTTCTCTGTACCATTGGGGTATCCATCTTCGGCCTACAGGCCCATAGTATCCAGAGACATTTCCATGAAGCAGAACATTTCAAAGTCAGTTCAGTCACTATCTGTTGTTTCCTGCAGAATGTCTCGCAGACTCTTTCATGAATCAGGAACCCCGAAAGATCATCTTACCTTTAGGCAAGTTCAGTAGTCCTCTCTCTGTGGGTTCTCTGTGTCCAGTTTATGCAATAGTTCAGGCAAGAACAGTTTCTTGCCCAAATGGCTATCAAACTCCATAAGGATCCTCTTCGATGCCCATCTTCTTCTTGAAGTAGATTGGTGCTGCCAGGAGCAGAGTGTCTCATTGTCATGAAAAGTCCTAAGTTATTAAAACATTTAATAGCATATTCCATAGTCTTTGAAAGATATGAAGAATGCCGATCTAACTGAAATATATATCTATATATCTAGAAAATCTAACTAACATGACTACAAACTTGACTATTATTAATGATTATCCATTAACAACCTATATACATTACATTTTTAAATGAACTACACAATCACAATACCTTAATAAAGATCAAAAATACATATACATATAACAAAATTGACCCTAAATATCAATAAAGCAAAATCTATACTAATGCAAATTATTCATATCTATATTATATCCCCCTTTAAATGTAAAAGAACGTTTATAAACCATATTTGGGAACATGGGCGCAGTTTTTTCTCTCCAAACTGCTTCCTGCTGAATGGGGGCGTCGTTAATTAGGTCTTTCATGGTATAACCTGTGTGCTAGTTTCATCTCAGTTGGCAGCTGAGCGAAGCAATTTTCTGAGGGTGTTCATGCAACCTTTCAGGAGGACGTGGTCCATCATACCATATTGGTATGGATGCAATCCATAGAGTCTCATCATCTGTGAAAACAAAAGAAGAATCTCTTTTCCAAAAAGGAATAGGAATGAAAATATCATTGCCAAATGATATGGGCTGGTTACCACTTAGGGTCATTAACTTATTTTCCTCCAGGCCACCCTCTACCCCTGCTTGTTACCTGGTGAGTGGCTCAAATGTTAATGCTTTGTTAATGTTTTCATGTTAAAAATTCAAAGAAAATTGTATATGTTACCTTGCACAACATGTTTTGAAGTAGTATTACACAGCAGCTAAATTGACTGTTTACATGTGCCTTACCTATTTTATATACTTAGTCCTTGTGGCAAGAACACCTCAGATGTTTTCAAGAGGGGCCTGAGGTTACCGGCAGCCTTGTGAGCAGGGTGCAGCATCAGAAGCTGTGCGAGAACGTCCTTCTCACCATGGGATCCATCCCTGAAAGTTCTTCAGGGGACTCTGCTACATCCAGCAATATCAAGTCCTGGACTCCAGAGACCAACCACACAAGGAAGGGCCTTTTATAGTCAGAATGTAGGAGTGAAACAATGGGATAAAATAAGCGTATTGAGCTGTATAAGCCTTGTGTAATCCTAGGTCATCTCTAAATGGCCAGGTCCCTGACACTGTTGTGCTAAGAATGAGCAGACGGAAATGTCAGCGTGCTGGTATGTTAGCTGCTGAGTTAGAATCACTATGATTATGCTCTGAGTGCTGAGCAGGACTGGATGCTGCGTTTGCTCAACCCCTGCTGTCTATACTGAGGTTCAAGTCTGTGTTGCTGACTTTGGAAAGATAAGAGAAAAGGAAAAACAGAGATATTAAAAACGTAAAACGAGAGCAATGGTGATGATGTCTGTGCAAGTTCCAATAGTGGAACACAGCCAGGCACAGTGCCGTACGCCTGCAGTGCGGCTTGAGTAGCCAACGCAGGAGGATTTTACACAGCCAGGCATAGTGCCGTACACCTGCAGTGCGGCTTGATTAGCCAACACAGGAGGATTTTGAGTGTTCAAGGCCTGCATGGGTTTCAGAGTGAGTTTGAGGGAAGAGAGAGAGATGGGGAGGCACAAAGTGCAAAGCATAATATTACACTGTATATGTAATAACATTATAATATATAGAGCTATGTAAGCCATGATTATTGTTATTTCAGAAAAGAAACTGGTGTATTAAAAACGGCATTTCTGACTAGGTAGAGTGGTTTTCTAAGTCTTCTAGTATCCTAACTGTAGCTTTAGGAAATTGTAGAATATGAGATTATCAGATTCTGTAATTGTCTTCCCTATTCATCCTTTCCTTCCTGACTGAGATTATGGCAAACTTAAACACACTCTGTTGATACTCATATGCTATACATGTTGGTATTGTTCTTATATCATTTATTATTTATCTGACGTATCGTCTACCTGAAATTTTGTTCAGAGGAAAGGAACATGCACCAAAGAACATTCACATTATGATTAAGAGAAGTGAGAGTTAAACTGAACGGCCAACTTAAATAGGGCTGATTTGGCTTCCATCCCTAGGCTTTATAAAAGAGACAGTGGCCGCCTTGTGGGTGAGGGGAATGTGAACCTAATGACTTAATTCAGTCATTCATCCCTGTAGCCCCTTTACAACTTGATTTTTTTTCTGGTAGGTCAATTACATGTTTGTATGCATGATGTTTCTCTGAGTGAAAAACCCTGTTGAATGGCTATTATTGAAGGAAAGATTTCAATATATTCATAGTAATAATAAGCTTGGTTTTCATTTCTGGGTGACTCATGATCTTCAGCTTCTTACCAAGTTAGTGAAGGGTTGCTATAACTACCAGATGGCAGGCTTTCCCAATCCAGTGTTAGGTGCCAACAGACGAATAACAGAATAGACGTATGCAGAGTTAAAGCACAGTATTGGAGTATTATCGAAACTGCTCATCTAGTTTAAGCTGCAAATTTAAAGAAGATACATTCAATACATTTGTGTTATGATATAACTATTTAGTTTTCAGGACAGTCTTAGAATGCATCTTTAGTGTGTATTCTATGTAAAATGCTGTGTGTGTAAGGAGTATTTGCCAAGTACTGATCAAAATTTACTTGGGATCCATCCAGCTGGCAGATCAGATGGGCTCATTTCTGGAGAATAGGATTCATGGTGGAAGCAGTGTTCTTGCAATGTAATTACTTTAAAATTAGTTTGTTTATAATTAAAAATTCTCAAATGCTATATTAAAAGATACACAGTGCAAACATGAAATATCTAGCAGAAATACTTCATGCTCATGTTGTCTTCTTACTGCTAAGCTTACAGAAGAAGATAGGAAAATAAATTATGGTGAGTTCGAGACCAGCCTGGTCTACAAGAGCTAGTTCCAGGACAGGCTCCAAAGCCACAGAGAAACCCTGTCTCGAAAAACAAAACAAACAAAAAAAAAGGAAAATAAATTATGTACTATCCTCAGGTGCTTTTAATTTCTACGTTGAGTTCCTAGGATGATAGCTTGCTTCTATATAGGACTCTACAAACAAGTTGCTGTGTCTGTGTGGAGAAAGTTGTAGTCATGTTAAGGTGAGCAGGTGGTTGGTACAAGTGAAAAAGCCCACAGATGAGGACTGGAACTTAAGAATTATTGTGGACCATTTTATGTCTTGGTGAGCTTTACGTAAGTATAGTAATACACCACCTCTTCACTCTTTATGTCCAGCGGGTCATTTCCCATTGTATGTTCTTACCTCATTAGTTTTAAGATTCCTCATCAAAGTAGCTCCAAGCATGTTAGGAACTACTTTCTTGCACCTTCTCTAAAAGGTTCACAGTGCACCTTAGCATAGCAAAGAAGTGCTGCTGATGGGCAGACCTCTTTGTTAGAATGCAGTGTTTTCTCCAGCATCTCCAGTAAAATCAGTCCCTGTGGTAGAGCTCGTGGTCTTGGAACATGTGTTGGAGAAGCAGTGCTATTCAAGTTACAGGTTTTCACAGTTAGGGTTTATTGTGCTTACTTTGTTCCGTGAAAATTCACACAAAACATGTAGTTATTGCATTAGTATTTCTAAGACCATTTTACATACAAATATTTATTTTCTGTGAAATATTAATTTCTACAGGGAGTGCTCTTGAATTACTATTGACATATCCTTACTTGGAAGTATTTTGATGCTTTTTTTACAGTTGTTCTTTTTTTTTTGGATTTATTTATTATGTATACAACATTCTGCCTCTATGTATACCCGCACGCCAGAGGAGGGTGCCAGATCTCAGTACAGATGGTTGTGAGCCACCATGTGGTTGCTGGGAATTGAACTCAGAACCTCTGGAAGAGCAGCCAGTGCTCTTAACCTCTGAGCCATCTCTCCAGCCCGTGTAGTTGTTCTTTTACTTAAAAATACCATTTACTTCTGATCATTTTTTATACTAATTTATAAAACTATGTGTATCAAAGGATAAATTAAAATATAGTTATTTTAAACTTAATGATTACATTAAGACATGTCAATGATATTTAAAGTAGACTATTTTAT
Organism: Microtus pennsylvanicus; assembly: GCF_037038515.1. Lineage (NCBI taxonomy): Eukaryota > Metazoa > Chordata > Mammalia > Rodentia > Cricetidae > Microtus > Microtus pennsylvanicus. The sequence continues at coordinate 131,191,003 of NC_134583.1, forward strand.
TTTGAATTGAAAGGAGAATTGAAGATTTCAGTGTTCCAGAATACTGCTTTATAATCAGTTGTATTAAGTGAGGTTTTGAAGTTCATCCTATACAAAAACTTAAAATGATATTCAAATTAGAGATATGTACATACACATGTATATATTATACACACACACACATATATATATGCATGCATACACAAACACACATACACCAAAGCTTAGTATTTAGGGTCATTGAGTATGTACATCAAAAATTTTAAGCAACATTTTGCTTTACATGAATTTCTTAAAAATGGTATATGAGGGTTTTTGTTGGTTGGTTGGTTGGTTTTAATTTAATAGCTAAATGTGGATCCTGAGTCATTTCAGGGTTGGAACTTATGCCTTTTTGTGAGTAATAGAAAATCCTAAGTATAGATAAGCTAAATTGAAACCAATGTATAAATTAAGTAAATGAAACAAAGACGCTTAACTTACTGTGTGTCATGTTTTGAGATGTGTGGTTTATAGCCAACTTCCTACCCCAAAGAAATCATTTTCTTTTCATTATCCACCATACCAAATACTGAGATGGTGTCTTAAATTCATTGTATTTAGGAAATTGTGTGTGTGTAACTTTGGCTTATGTTGTGGAATATTACTTAAACTATGTAAAGATGTGTTACATTTGTTTGTGTTGTATTTGTTTAATTACGTTAAAATGTGTTGGATTTGTTTGACCTTGCCTGCCTCAGGCACCCAATTGGTCTAATAAAAAGCTGAAAGTCCAGTAGCTAGGCAGGGAAAGGACAGGAAGGGCTGAGAGGGAGAGAGAATAAATAGGAGGAGAAATCTAGGCTCTAGGGGAACCAGAGGAGAAGCCCAGGGCTAGAAGCCAAGCAGCCTCCAGCCAGCCAGAGACTAGAAGCAGTGAAAGTAAGACACACAGAAGGAAAGAAAAGTAAAAAGCCCCGAGGCAACAGGTAAATAAACAGAAACAGGTTAAGTTAAAAGCTAGCCAGAAAAGAGCCTAAGCTAGGCCAAGCATTCAAAACTAAAACTAATAGTAACTCTTCATGTCATGATTTGGGAGCTGGTTGGTGACCTAAAAAAAAAAAAAAAGCCAGGAGGTACAGACTTACATTTGCTGAATAACTGAAATTGGTGTTTTAATGCAAGGCCATACTTAGGACTAAGCCATCAGATGCTGGGTTGAACATTGAGGGTAGAAACATTTCTTACAGAGACATAAGGTGTTTTCTGTATATTATGGTGGAGATTTCTTTGTGAATTTTGCCATAGTTTTCTTTCTCCATGCCTGAACCAGAACTAAAGTAGTAGGTGATTATCCATACTGTTTAATTTGTTCAGTCCATCCATCCTTCCTCTCAGCAGCCCAAGCTGCTGTATCTTCACTAATACTGCCGGCATCCTGTATCCCCAACCCCACCCATCCGTAGTCTATGTTTTTAGGTAATTGTATTATAAGCCAGCTTGCTTGCTGGCCATTTGTAGATATCTTGGCAGCTGTCTGTTTAGATCTGGTACCCCCTTTTGTTTAGCCAAATTATTTTCTTTGTGCTGTTCTTTATGAATTCTGCATATTCAGTCAATACTAACTTTCAAATCTCTCTCTCCGTCTCTCTCTGTCTCTCTGTGTCTCTGTCTCCAAGTTTCCTCCTTACACAGACCTGTTTTCCTTACTGTGCCAGAGCTCTTAGTGTGCTCACTTTTGCTTTTGTTCCTGTGATTTTGTGTTTTACCTCCTTCCCTTTTATCTGTTACAAAGTCAAAAAGTGTTTTTCTTGTTTTCTTGTAGTAGTTTCATAGTTTCCAGTCTTAGAGTCTTTAATCTGTTTTTAGTTGATTGTTTTATTTTTTTAAAGTGGTGTAGCAGGGTTTGAGGTACCTTCCTTTTGCAGGTGAAAGATGTGGCCTCTCTTCCCTTGGAGTATTGAAGGATGAGAGAGGATGGGATCCATAGATCGGTCGGTCAGTCTGTCTTTCTTTCCTTTCTCTTACTTTCCTTTCCTTTCCTTCCGTCCCTCCCTCCCTTCCTCCCTCCCTCCCTTCTTTCCGTCTATAATTCTGCACATACACTATCTCTTCTGTCATATGCTGCCCATGATGGTAAGGTGTGAAAAATGACTGCCCAGAGTGTGAGTAGTGGAGAATAGAGTCACCAGGGCCATCTTTGAACTTTCTAACCTCAGATGTTGATGCTGTCAGTGATGGCTAATCTTCAGTGTCAGCCTGATTGAACTTTGAGTCACCATGGAAACGTGCCTCTGAGTGTGTCTCTGAAGGTGTTTCTATAAAAGTTTAGTTGAGGAGGGAGTACCCACCCTGGTCAGCATCATCCTTGGGGCTAGGCTCTCAGACTAGATAAAAGAACCATGCTTTGAGCAGGATTTTATCTTTCTCTGCTTCATGACTGTGGACACAGTGTGACCGCTTGCCATGCCTTTCCCACATGACACACCTCCAGTAAGCGCAGATAGTTCCCTCTCCTTCAGTAGCTTTTGTCAAGTATGTAGTCACAGAAATGAGGAATGTAGTCAGTATACTTCCTTTAAGCAAACCATTAGGGAAATAAATTTTTTCTATAGATATCCAAATTCTGTCATATTAAAAAAAAGCATGTTAGATATTGCTACCCTGAATGAGGTAGGTGAGCATATATGGAGTATTTAGTGGGATTATGTAAAACTTTGTAATTTTTTATGCAGCATCTTAGCATGCAGCTCTAGCTGGCTTGGAGCTTGAAGTCACAAATCTGTCTGCTTTTGCTTTCTAAGTACTGGGATTAAAGGGGTGCACCTCCACTTCCAGCTTGATAGTGTAAGGCTTTTGTCAAGATGAAAAGGTAGTTTAATGGGCTAGTTTACCTGAAACATGAGTGAACAAGTGGACACTGTCAGGATCACAAGGCACACATGTAGTAGAATCTGTTAGTTTATGTGTAGTTGTACAGCAGTACAGTAATTTTATGGTTATCACCTATTATAAGTACTACTTAATTCCTTATCTAACTATGCACTGTCCTATTATAACATAAAGCAGATAATAGATTTATAACAAAGATTATGCCACAGATATTTAGATGCCATGTTCTTTGGACTATATTCTGTATGAAATGGAAAGGCATTGAAAGATTTATAGGAAGTGGAGAGATGTGGTCAGGTTTGTGTTTTTAATATCTTATTTTGGCAGTGATATTGAGAGTAGCTGGAGAGTATAAGGCTGAGGTAAAAAGATTACTGTAGTATTCCAGAGAGACAGAATTAAGGCATGAAATAAATCAGTAGTGTCCAAGAATGGGGAAGGGAAAGCTTGCTTAAGAGGAAAAATAATAAAGTCAGAAGAACTGGGAGGTGAAGGTTAGGTTGAAGGTCAAGTTGAAGTCCTGGTTCAGGCGTGGAGGAGAAAACTAGGGCAAAACTTCCTACTTCTCTCAGCCCCTCTCTCCCACCCTCCTTCCCGCCTCTCACCTGTGGATAGTGGGAGTTGAGTTGTTTAGCACATGAAGGTCAAGACACTGGGGCAGGAGTGGGAACTCTTAACAGGCAGCTGGAGACACAGATCTGTGAAACAATGGCAGGAGAGGTGGTGGCTGGAGTTGTGGCAGACAGGTGAGGCTCTTCAAGGTGGGTGTGCAAAAGGACACTAAGGACAGAACTTGAACACGTACCTTTAAAACCACAATCCAGACTTAAGATAGTGCTTCATGAAGGTCCGTTTCATCTACAGCCCTGACTGAGTCATAGAAACGAAATCCGTTCCTAAGCCTGTGCGTCTTTGTCTATAGAATGGAAGTAGGGCATCCATTTTCTGCTGGACTAATTTCACATAGGTTATTCATGTGCATGGCACGTTTCCACAGATGCCCTCATAACTGTGGGTAGTTCCTGCTGCTCTAGCACTCTCTTGTATAAGAAAACCCTCAAACGAGTGTTGTTGTTTTATCATATACCTCCAAAAGCGGTCGCCTCACAAATAAGTACTTAATAAGCAACAAATTACCACCAGTACTGCCAACCTGAGAGGCGTGTGCCAGTGAGAGCATCATGTGAACTTTTAAAAATTCTTTGACAATTTTATGCTTGTGTATAATGGATTAGTAATTTTCACTCCATATTTCTCTCTCCTCCATCCCCCACCAGATTAAACCCTTCTTCCTAGGTCTCCCACTTATGTCTTCTTTTTATGTATGACCCACTGAATTTATTAGAATTGTTTGCATGATGGTGGTGGTGGTGGTGCATGTCTTTAATCCCAGCACTCGAGAGGCGGAGGCAGGTGGATTTCTGTGAGTTTGAGGCCAGCCTGGGCTACAAGAGCTAGTTCCAGGACAGCTAGGGCTACACAGAGAAACCCTGTCTATAGAAACTAACTTTGGGGGGGAGGGTGTATTACTAGAACAAGGGCAGCGTATCAGTGACTGCACCAGGAAGAAACTGACACCTCCTTTAGCAACCATTAACTGCAAATCATCCTGTGGGCAAGGGTGGAGCCTAGTGGGCCCTTCCCCCAGTCCTGATAGCCAGTCTTGGGAATAGTATCACACCTGCAGTGAGTTCAAGCTTGACAGCTATCCCATGTCTTCTATTTCTCATTCTTCCTTGCCCCTCTTCTGTATTATTATTCCCTCGGTCTTAGAGAGGGTGATAGCGACGCCCCACTTGGGGCTAGTACCCCATGGTCAAGTACTCACAGTTGTGCTTTCTCTTCACCTAACTTCTTGAATTCTTGAGACTACAGATACCCTTTGAGAATTGATGAAAACTATGGATGCTCCTCAGGAAAGTTCATGGGTCATGTTTTCTCTCTTTGAGAGAATTCAAGTTGAATTTTCTGAAGTTTATCCATGGAATTTGGGGGCTCCAATGGACCCTGTATAAAGAAATTCCTTTTTCTCTCCAGTGGTTACAAAAGTCTACAGTTCCAGCCCTTGGAAGGCTAGGTAGAAAATTGATGAGTTCAAAGATGGCCTGGCCTATCCAGCAAGACCTTTTCTCAAAAATATTGAAAGCACAGGGCTGGAGAGATGATGGTCAGAGCTCTGGCTGCTTTCCAGAGAACTAAGGCTTGACTGTCAGCACCCACATGGTAGCTCACAAGCACCCGTGACTCTAGTTCCAGGGGACCCAGTTCTTGCTTCTGGCCTCTCCAAGCACCAGATACACATGTAGAACATAGTCATGCATGTAGGCAGAATACTCACACACATAAAATAAAATAAACTAAAAAAAGAAATAAATCTTTGTAAATACTGAAAAGAAAACCTTACATATTGGTAGGTCCACTTCTCTTAGAACTTTATCACTTTCTTTGTTGCAAAAGAAGTTTTTGAAATAGACTAACTTGATTATCATAAGTGAGGAATCTAACTAGGAGGTAGTTGTCTGCTTTGAGCAATTATTTCAAGAGAGAAGCTTCCCATGTGCACACATCAGGAAAAGTTTTCATTGGTTTTGATGTAATCTGAGTAATGATAAAATGCATATTTTCTACGTTGAAGCTTTGACAAACATTTATGTGGATGTTCACGTGTGCTGTGGAGGTGGCGGAGACTCTCAACGGTCTTCCCACACACACACACTGTCTGAGGAACAGGAGCTGAACTCTGGAAGTTGGGTTAGGTGGCAAGTGTCTTTAAATGGCTGAGTCATCTTGATGCCCCCTACTGGAGTTTTAATGGATTACTTTATAATTTGCTTTTTGTGAATTATTTATTTTTGCGTTTCTGCTACTCAGCAAATTGTATACACTAGGCCAATAATGATTAATCTGGATTCACTGGTCAATAACATTGACTTTGAAAAACTCATTTTCAGAGTATAAGTATATAGAGCAAACAGTAGTTTTGTTTTTTGAGCAATTTTGTCATTGTGTAGCCTGGCTGGCCTGGAAAAGGCCACTCTTTTCTACTGTACACTGGGTATTTTCCACACATAGCTAATAGCAAAAGCATAAAAATCTAATGAATGAATAAATTGATGTTTTATCAATCCCGAGAACAATTCCAGAGGCGATACAGACACACTGGATAGTAAAGAAATTGATTTGATGGCTGGAAAGGTCTTAGGCCCCTCTGGAGATAGGGTGGGAGAGAAATTGGAGTAGAAAAGGAGGAAGAACTTCCTTAGAGCTTCAAGAAGCCATTGTTGAAATGAGTACAGGAACAATTATGTTGTAAATATATTATAAATATTGTAAATAGATAACATTCGGTTGACTCAAGGTGTTAATAATGAGGCCTTTAAAATTTGTTCTGAAATGGGCAAAACAAAGCATATGGAATAACTGAAGAGGAAGAATAGTGCTTTTAGTTTTGTTAGTGACTAACAACAGCTTCCTAGTAGTGTAATAAATATAAACCAGATGGCTGAGAGCATTAAGATCATAGCAGAAGAGGGAAAAATAACCCTGGCAATTTACCATAGTGATCTTCCTACATTTTTTTTTTTTTTTGCATTTAGCTCAACAATGAAAAGAATGGTTTTGATTCACTTTCTGGTCTCTGCATGGCTACAGTGTAGATACATTCCTTTTTGTGGCAGATGGTAGCAAAGTCGCTTTTCAGTTTTTAGTGAGCATTTTTGTATAGCATATGTTTGGTTATTACTATTAGAATTGTCTGTGGATTCTACAAGGTCATGTAGGTGTTAAATTTTGTGTCTACATTTCTAGAAACCGTTCATTAGAATGTAGTGCACGCACTCTCCTACCTGACTTTCTTTATGTATAAAGTTAAAATAACAAAATTCGTAGTATACTGTTGTCCTAGTCAGTGTTCTGTTGGTGTGAAAAGGCACCGTGACCATGGCACCTCTGGTAAAAGGGAGCATTTAATTGGGGCTTGCTTACAGTTTCAGGGGGTTAGTCCTTTATCATCATGGCAGGGAGCATGGCAGTACACAGGCAGACTTGGTGTTGAAAAAGTAGCTGAGAGTTCTACATCCAGATCCTCAGGCAACAGGAAGAGAGAGACACTGGACCTAGCTTGCTTGGGCTTTTGAAACCTCAGGCACACTTTCTCCAACAAGGCCACACCTACCCCAACAAGGTTGCACCTCCCAACCCTTCCTGATGAGTAAGTGTTCACATATATGAGCCTATAGGGGCCATTCTTACTCAAACCACGATAACCATGTACTAAGATTATTGCTCTAATCAATACACCAAGAAAAAAAATGAGTGAAATAACCCAGAACAGAGATGTTAAACGAAGCCTTAATTCTGATGTATGTGTTTTCAGAAGTTTGACTGTCATATGAGGCAGTCTGTCAGTATTTCTCAAGTAGTTAAATACTTCTATCTCTTGCTTCATCACTACATTTATAAGGATTTACGTGTTATGTCCAAAAAACAGCCACATTGCATGTACAAAGATATGCGTTTTAACAGTTGGTAGTGGGACTCGGCTGGCTGTGAAGGAAAGCCAGCTTCCTGGTAAACTCTGTTAGAAGTACTTGGCACAGCTTTACAGCATTTAGCATCTGGTAGGTGTCCAGTGATGTCAGCCGTTATTATAATGCTGCTCAAATCTTCTCTTGACTGACATGCTGTCAAACTGAAAAATATTCCAGCATGAGAAATAGCTATGCTGATGAAACATCCATGCAGCTGTTTTCACAACATTTGACTGAACTGTTGAACTTTTTACCCAGGTGGTCTGACTTATGTTGTATAAGCATAGAATATGGTAGTAAATTAAGGCCTTCCATGAACTGCTCAGCTGCTTATCACTAGAATCCTTAATTCAAAAATATTGAATGTTAATTTTAAAAATATTAAGTGTTGGGGCTAGGGAGATGGCTAAATAGATAAGAGCACTGGCTGCTCTTCCAGAGGACCCAGGTTCAATTCCCAGCACCCACATGATAGCTCACAACCTTCTGTAACTCCAGTTCCAGGAGATCTGATGCTCTCATATAAACATACATGGAGACAAAACACCTCCATGTATGAAGGTGAAATAAAAATAAATATTTAAAAAAAGAAAAAATACTGAATTTTATATTTCCTGAATATTCAAAATACACATATTTTGGACTAAGGACAAGAACTGTATTTGGCAGAGCTGATGGAGAGAAACGCTCCTGGATTTCACAGACTAAGTTATTAGAGGGTTGGTATTTCCTAAGGTTAAAAAACATTCATGAACTTTACATTGTTAGTAATTATTTTTCCATGAATCTTCATATTATTTAACTTAGAAACACACAGATTAAAAAAAAATTAAAGGTAGATTTATCAGAGAAGTTAGGTTTTTGTCCTAACTGTTATTTCCTAGCTTGATGTTCCCCTATCCATAAATGGTCTTAGTCCATGAAAATGCTGCTATAATTATACAAAGTTGACTTGAACATAAAATGAAATAATGGCTATGAAAGTCGTTGTAAACTGAAGGGTTCCATGCAGATAGAAGGAGCCATGTAATCCTTTGTTAATTTAGACTTTCTTTGTACTGCATGTTGTATTTTGTTAGATGACATAAAAGTCCATCATGTCAATTTTTTTTTAAAGAAAGAAACAGTGATGGTCAAAGTGGAATTAATTGTAAGTCCATGCTAACCACTTTGTAAAATGTAATAAGAACTAAGGATGCAAACTGATATATAACAATAGCAGTAGCATAAGTATGAGTTTATAACCTAATGGTTATTTAAATGAGAAAAGTCCTACCCACCTTTGTTTATGTGAGATAAGATCTCTCTATGTAGACTAGGCTGGCCTCAAACTCGGATCATGTGCCTCTCCTTCCCAAGTGTTGGGACTGAAGGTGTTGCGCTTGTGCAAGCAGATTCTTATACATGACCACAGTTCTAAGTGTTATTAATGAGATGACTGGCTGCATCACGGCCACCCTTCCTCAGGGTCAAAGTTTAGGGAGGCCTTAATACTCAAGCCAGCACGATTAACAAAGGGTTTGATGATACACAAACATATATATCTTTATTTCTGTGAATAAATTGTATATGGGTTCTTACTTCTAATTTGTATGTGCAAACATTTTGTTTCTGTATTGAATAGCGCAGCCTCCTGTGGTGCTTTGAGATGAACCTGACTGTGAGGATAGAGAACAAAGAGGGAGGAGGACAGTGGTAGGGAGTCTCTGTAGGGGAGCAGTCTCAGACTCTATCCAAATGCAGAAGCTGTGGTTGATATTTTCTATTCTATCAACCACTAGGTACTAGGACCAGGGGAAGGTCTTACTGTTTCCATGGGTCTGAGGCACTGGAGTCCTTGGCATGACTGTACTCATGGTAGCAATATACATTCACTTGGGGCTTCATGCACTCCTCCAGAATGGCCTGTTTTCTAATAAGTTGGTTCCTTTATTGAACAGTTTTGGTCATGACTATTAATACTTAGAAAAAGCAGAAAAGTAAGAGTGAGAACCAGCTAAGATGGAAAATTCACAATACTGAAGATTAACATTAGGCATTAATGCTGCAATATTGAGGAGTAAGCTAGGGCATTAATACTACCTGGAGATGACTGCCCAGTTAAAACGAGTGCACCCCACAGGGCGGTGGTAGTGCACGCCTTTTAATCCTAGCACTCAGAGGTGGAGGCCAGCCTGGTCTACAAAGCAAGTTTTAAGACAGCTGAGGCTACACAGAGAAACCCTGTCTTGAAAAAAAATAACAGCAAAAAAAAAAAAAGCCCGAGCATCTCAGACAACAGTGGCTCTACATTTTAGAAGTAAATGAATATTTTTCCTTACGCTTAAGGCAAAAATAGAGTTTTTTTTTTGTTTTTGTTTTGTTTTTTTGCAAAAAATTTGGAATGGAACATGAAAAGGTAGTTTCATTATCATTAATTCACTCTGGCCAGGAGTTAACAGACCAGGAAACACATAAATCAGGTATTTTGGATCAACATGAGTAAAATTTCAAGAATGTGGAGTTTGAAACTTTTGGAACAATTTTCATTCCAAGATCCCAAACCCCAACCTCTGTCAAATACAAGATGCTATTCTCTATGTAGCATGCCTTCCTCAGGATCTTCACCATGTACCTAGAGCCATAAGAGAACTTTGTCTCTCTTAATTGGTTTTAGTCTTTTCAGGTTTTTTTTTCAGACAGTGACCATCCTAGTGCAGAGATGGTGATCCTATCTTGGTTCCTGTGGGCAGTGGTATAAGAAAGCCCTGGGCCGCTGTTAACAATTTCCGGTCTTTCCCTCAAGAATTCCTTTGGTTGTTGGCACATTTGTTGATAGAGGTGGAGTGTGGAGTAGTGATTGCATTTATGAAATTTATGATAACATAGTCTTTCTTCATAGTCTCCGAACCCCCTTTTGCCCCTTCTGTAGCCCGCCAATCTGTCTGCACGGAATGTATTGCATTGTTGGAATGGTTGCCAGTAATTTTCCTTAATAGCTGCTCCAAAAACTCTTTTTAAGAAGATGGAAGAATGCATTTTTACTAATGAAGAGATGTCTTTTTTTTCTACCTGATCTTTAATCATTGGGTTCATAGATTAGATAAATATATTCACCAAACTCAGAAGACATGCCTTCATAACATGAATTGAATATATATAACATGTTTTAAAACTTGGAGTGTATTGTTTGATAACCAGTATGCTATAATGAAGACTCCTGACTGTCTTAGAGTTGGGGATTTTGTCGTTCTTTTCATTTGTTTGTTTGTTTGTATATGATGTTAACCTTTTTATTAGGTTGGTTTTTCTTAAAAGGAAAATTCATCTGTGTGATGGTGGTGAACAATTTTAATCTTAGTCAGGAGGAAGAAGCAGATGGAGCCTGGTCTACAGAGTGAGTTTTAGGACAGCCAGTACTACACAGAGAAACTCTTTTTCAGAAAAAAAAAAAAATTAATACATGTGTCCTGTATTTGCAACATCCCCCCAACTCTTGTGTTCCTTCTCACTCCCCCACAAATTTGAGGCTTCTTTTTCTTTATTTTATTATATACATGTGAATAAACGTGTAAGTACAGCCTACTGAGTCCATTTAGTGCTAGTTGTCATTAGGTTGTTTTCTAAACTCTTTTCTAAGAACATGCTGTTGCCAATTACATTCTTTAGACTTGTAAATGAGGCAAAGTATTTAGAATATTCTCCTTGACAAAAAAAATACATACTAGAAACAGTATAATGAGTATTGCCATGCATGGGGTGTCTGTAGCCTATCTGAGATAAAAAGATCAAGAAAGATCCTGGGGAAGCATTTGCAGGGCTGTCAGCAGGATCTGACAGGAGAAGGCTCCGCATGGAGTGAGCCAGATAAGCACAGGTTTTGTGCACCAGGGATGGCCTGTTTCCAGGTAACACATAGGATGTCAGACATAGGAACTCTTAAGAATTATGTTAATTTTATAGATTGTTTTAAAGGAGGTATTTAATTAGAGCACACTCTTTTATAGAGAAAAGTTAGTTCTATTGCCTGTTGATTTACATAGCTTTTTAGGGACTAGAGAGATGGCTCAGCAGTTACGAGCCCTGACTATTCTTCCGAAGGACCAGGGCTTATTTCTTGTTTCCCAGCACGCACATGGTAACTCAACAACTGTCTGTAACTCCAGTTCCAGGGCATCTCACCCCCTCTTTTGGCCTCCTCTTGAATCAGGTACATCTGTGATACTCAGCAATACATGTAGGCAAACACCCACACACATAAATTAATAATAATAAAATCAAATTGCTTTTTAAACACATCTATGGAAATACAGAAATTAAAGCAATGATTTTGCTTTATAAAAGACTTATTTTTTGTTTTTGTATTAATACTAGCTACTTTGGGACTGAAAGCTTCCTAATGATTTAAAAAGAATTTTAAAATTACAGTTGTGTTTGCATGCATGTGCCCGTGGGCATGTGTGGGCACCCGTATGCCTCAGTGTGTGTTTGGGGGACAGAACGCAACTTGAAGTCTTCCTCTGCCATATGGGCCCTAGGGAATAGACTGAAGTCTTTTAGTTTGGTGGTAAGCGCCTTTACCCACTGAACCACCTTGCCAGCCGCTAACTATTTTTGCTTGCTTGCTTCACGTTACAACAAAAGCATCTTGATTTGGGCTTGATTTTTTTTCCTACCTAAGGCTAAAAAGTAATTTTAAAAAGTAGAAATCTGAAAACTTTTATGCCCTAATTTCCCTATTATGGAAGTACCCTTGTGTCATTCTGAGTACCCTAGACGCTTCAAGCAGGATGCAAAGGGGCAAGCTTGCTAGGTCCTCCCCAGAGACTGTTCTCTAGCTAGAGCAGGGGACAGCAGTAGTTGCTGCTGTGACTAGCAAGTGACTCACCAAAGCACTAAGAACAGTGTTCTGTGTCAATGAACCTCCTCTCCTCCCATCTGCGTGAGATCAGAAGAATGCAGAGGATGTTTTCGTTGTCTGTTTCCTAAAGTTGGGCACTATGCTCTGGGACTCGGCATCATTTTTCTTTTGCATAGCCAGAAGCTTAAAAATTGGTGCCTGCTGTTAATTCTAGAACTTGGGAGGCAGATGCAGGCAGATCTATGAATTTGAGGCTAATCTGGTGTGCAGGATGTGTTCCAGGACATCCAGGGCTACACAGAGAAACCCTGTCTTGAAAAACCAAAAAAATTTAAAATAAATAAGTAAATAAAACTATGGTCTGTGTTCATCCCTAAGCTTCTCGTTTAAATGGTGACTACAGCAAGGGAAATTTTCTTTTTTTAAAGTTTGCTATCCACATTTTCATTAAAGTTTGGAAACTGCTCTGATAAGTAAAACAGTGAGCACATGAAAGAGAACAGCTCATTTCTAAGATCTGTGAAGGCAGAGAGCTTGTTCCCCAGAATGCCTCCAACACAAAATGGTATTAGAGGCACTCCAAAGAAAACTGGCAAAATAAAGAAATATACTTACTAAAAATGTATAACATAAATAATGAACCATTTAAATTGTTTTTTTAATCTGAACTAAAGCTTAAGTAGTGATGAAATTTTATATGCATGTGTAGAAAATTTGAACCTATATTTTAAAAAGTTACAGATTGGGCTGGAAATATGACTCATCTAGAGCACACAGGCCTACTCTTCCAGATGATCTGGGTTCAATCCTGCTACCCACAGGGCAGCTCACAACTGTTTGTAACTCCACTTCTAGAGTATTCAAGGTCCTCTCTGGTCTGCACAGGTACCAGGCACACACAGCATACATGCAGACAAGCACCCATATATATTAAATAAATGTAAAATATATAGTGTTTAGTGTTTTAAAAGATATAAAGGGAGTAGGTTGGCGATAAGAGAACAATTGGGGTTTTATCTGATTAAAATATATACATGCATGAAATTATCAAAGACTTTTAAAAATACAGACAAAAATCCTTGCAGAATATAAAGGAGAATTAATGGTATTCTTTTTAAGAATATTGGTACTTGAAGCCGGGCGGTGGTGGCGCACACCTTTAATCCCAGCACTCGGGAGGCAGAGGCAGGTGGATCTCTGTGAGTTCGAGGCCAGCCTGGTCTACAAGAGCTAGCTCCAGGACAGGAACCAAAAAGCTACGGAGAAACCCTGTCTCAAAAATTAAAAAAAAAAAATTGGTACTTGAGATATACAACCCACTGAGATGAAAATGATTCTTCCACTGAGGCTAACTCTGCATTTTCTTGAGTTATTTTCCCTATTACCTCCTGAAGAGACTTTTCCTGCTTGCTTGGTGTGTGTAGGTTAGGTTTTGCCCAAAGACGGTGAGTGTGTCTTTTCCTTCAGAAAGCCCCCCTCCCTTTTAAATATAGAATATCCTTCTTGTTCTCTCTGTTCTCTCTCTGTTTTCTCTCTCTCTCTCTGTTTTTTCTCTCTCTCTCTGTTTTCTCTCTCTCTGTGTTTTCTCTCTCTGTGTTTTCTCTCTCTCTCTCTCTCTCTCTCTCTCTCTCTCTCTCTCTCTCTCTCTCTCTCTCTCTCTCTCTCTCTCCTTTTGTGTCATTTCCTCTTCAGTTTGAATGAAGAAGTTACCCTTTTCCTGTGAGAAGGAAGTGTCCCAGCTGTTGATAGATTCTGGTCGCTGCTGTGGAAGGGAGAACCTTGGAGCAGAGTGCCTGTGTGCTGCTGCTGCTCCTCTCCTGCATGAGTGCTGTCTGTCAGCTGGCTTCCTGTTTCAGAGAGTTAGCTGTTTTGTGGATCAGACCCATGGTGCTGGGGCTTCCTGTGTGGACCAGAGCAGCACTGTTCTGTTGCCCGCCGAGGTACAAAGTAAACTGGGAAATTAAGAGATTGAAGTATTGTTTTAAAAATAATTTCTATGGCATTTTCTTTAAAATGCTCACCTCTTCCTGTCTTCTAAGCACAGCCATGGAGCGCAGAGCTGTTTCTTTGTTTGGCGTGTGCCTTGTTTATGTATAATCATCACTTGGAGCATCCATTCCTGCTTGCACCAGAGGACCTCTGATCAGCATGGACGCATCCAAACAGGCTGTTCTCAGTGCTCTAAGTTTATTCTACAGTGGGGCTGGGGGAGCGCTCCATATTAGCTATTATTGGCCCCCAAGTGGACCACTTTTTGTACGCGTTGCTCTGGTGCTTGGAACACTGTCTCAATGTCTTTTTGCTTCACTAACTTCTCTTTTTAATTTGCATTTTGTAGGACACATGATTTATAAATCACATTTTAATGCCTTATACTCCTTTTCGGCCTCTGCTGCCTGGAGTCTGGATTAAGTGCCTTGTCTGTGGTTCACATCATATTCTGTGAAGAGCAAAAGGGAAATTCTGATTTCTAAGTTATACTTGTTGCCACGAAAACGACTTACAAAGGGAGAAATTATGTATTGTGTGTTCAAGTATGAATTCAAGAGCTAACGCTAGCTTGCCAATCTTGTTCCAACCTGTTTGTTCAAATAGTACAGCAAACAAGTAGTCCCTTGGGCTTCTGTTTTTGGGAACATGGTAACTAAAAGCTACTGCATGTGGACTCCTCAAATCCTAGTCATTCCTAGACTGCTGATGCTTCATCAAAGAGGCTTGGGTGAGCGTGTTCCACAGCCCGGGTCAGAGGGTGAGTGTGTGCGGGAAGTGGGAAATGAGAGCAGGAGAACTGGAGCTTGGGAACATTTATATTTCCAGATTGCTGCTTCCTGTTCAGCCGAGGAGACAGTCATGTGACCTTGCTGTTAGCTAAAGAAAGTCCTGTAAGCTTGACAGATCACAGCTGTATCCTGTACTTGGTGTGAAAATGTATTTGCTTCCCCACCCCCTCCCATCCTTTTAGTTTTTCTGATTTCCTAATACATTAAATTTATTCCAGTGTTTGATGGAGCAAGAGGCTGGATAGATGCCCAGTTGAGAATATGAACAACAGCATGAATTAAACATGGAGTTTGTGTGTTGTTGAACTTGAATGACAAGGAGAAAGCCCCCAGAATAATTTTTTTGTTTGGTTGGTTTTAGCCTTCTCTGTATAGCCCTGGCTGCCCTGCAACTCACTGTGTAGACCAGGCTTGCCTGGATCACAGAGATCCTCCTGCCTCTGTCTGAGGAGTGCTGAGATTAAAGGCGTGTGCCTCCCACCACTCTAGGCTACTCCAAGTTTAGAACAAAGTCTCAGTAGTACAGGATGCTTTAGGCTAGATGCATCATGCACATACCTGCTTGCCTGGACTGTCTCTGCTGTTTTATGAGGGCTTTTTGTTTTCTTTTTAATATGTATGGGGTTTTGCCTGCATGTACATCTGCACCACGTTTGTGCCTGGTACCGAGAGAGGATGAAGAAGAGGGCATTAGATTCCCTTATAATTGTCTGGAGTTACAGACAATTATAAGCTGTCGTGCGGATGCTGGGAAATGAAGCCAGGTCCTCTGGAAGAGCAACCAGTGCTCTTGACTGCTAAACCACCTTTCCAGCCCCTTTACTTAGTATTTTTAACGTTGTGTATTTACCAGTTGGGAGGCCTTGGGTTCCACCCTTGGTATAGAAAATTAATAATTTGTAACATATAAATAGATGGCTTAAGAACTCCCACAGATAGAGAACCCTGTCAACTTAAGAACTCAGAATAACAAAGCACACAGGTACACATAGTTCCTTAAACAAAAGCCAGGAGGAAAACAGGAAACAAAACCGTGTCCTACCCTCTAAGAACTGTAAACAATGGAATAATTAAGCAACACAAAATAGGGAGTGTAGTTCCTAAAGAACTAACAGAGGGGATGAGGAGAAGCCAGAGTCAAAGAGAGTATGGCTGGAAACAGATTAGTAGCCTAGAGACAGGTCTCACCTACAAGAGACTGACACATACGAAGGGCGGTGGTGGTGCACACCTTTAATCCCAGCTCTCAGAAGGCAGAGGCAGGCAGATCTCTGTGGGGTTGAGGCTAGCCTGGGCTACCGAGCAAGTTCCAGGACTGGCTCCAAATCTACACAGAGAAACTCTGTCACAAAAAAAAAAACAAAAAAGAAAGAAAAAAATAAGAGACTGACACGCTTGCAGCAGACTTCAAAAGAAAACTAAAGACAAAACAAAATTTCCAACTGGAAGCAGAAATAAGTGTCAGTTTAGAACTGTATCCAACAAAGCTAAGTAAATGAAGAAAAAAATAACTGTGAAGAAGAGTTGAGGTGAAGAGCAAATATGTGCTCTGCCCCTGAACCTCAGTTGGGACAAGGTAGTCTGGTCTGTTTTGAGCACCGCTCTTCTAGAAAGGTTTCTGGTGTCCTTCTCAGATGTATCAGATTGCCATGGGCCCAAGACAACATGGTGTTCTTCTCTTGACTTAGCCTTCTCTGGACCACCTGGCGTGTGAATTCCAGATGTAAAGTTGAAGAGATCCTATTGCAGGTTCTCAGCAAAGGGCTTCTATTTTCCACTCACCAGTCTGGGGAAGAACAAAAAGCGGAATGCCTTTTGATTTGTGGTTTGAGTGTTTAAAGTGTTTTGTTTGAACACAGTTTTACAATTCTTTTTTTTTTTTTTTTTTTTTACTTTTATTTATTTATTTATTTATTTATTTATTTATAAGATTTCTGTCTCTTCCCCGCCACCGCCTCCCATTTCCCTCCCCCTCCCCCAATTAAGTCTCCCCCCAGCCCGAAAAGCAATCAGGGTTCCCTGGCCTGTGGGAAGTCCAAGGAACCCCCACCTCCATCCAGGTCTAGTAAGGTGAGCATCCAAACTGCCTAGGCTCCCACAAAGCCAGTGCGTGCAGTAGGATCAGAAACCCATTGCCATTGTTCTTGAGTTCTCAGTAGTCCTCATTGTCCGCTATGTTCAGAGAGTCCGGTTTTATCCCAGGCTTTTCCAGACCCAGGCCAGCTGGCCTTGGTGAGTTCCCAATAGAACATCCCCATTGTCTCAATGTGTGGGTGTACCCCTCGTGGTCCTGAGTTCCATGCTCGTGCTCTCTCTCTTTCTGCTCCTGATTTGGACCTTGAGATTTCAGTCCTGTGCTCCAATTTGGGTCTCTGTCTCTGTCTCCTTTCATCGCTTGCTGAAGGTTAATATTCAGGAGGATGCCTATATGTTTTTCTTTGGGTTCTCCTTATTTAGCTTCTCTAGGATCACTAATTATAAGCTCAATGTCCTTGGTTTATGGCTAGAAACCAAATATGAGTGAGTACATCCCATGTTCCTCTTTTTGGGTCTGGCTTACCTCACTCAGGATAGTGTTTTCAGGGAAATGCAAATCAAGACAACTTTAAGATACCATCTTACACCTGTCAGAATGGCTAAAATCAAAAATACCAATGATAGCCTTTGTTGGAGAGGTTGTGGAGAAAGGGGTACACTCATCCATTGCTGGTGGGAATGCAAACTTGTGCAACCACTTTGGAAGGCAGTATGGCGGTTTCTCAGGAAATTCGGGATCAACTTACCCCTGGACCCAGCAATACCACTCTTGGGAATATACCCAAGAGAGGCCTTATCATACAACAAAAGTATATGCTCTACAATGTTCATAGCAGCATTGTTTGTGATAGCCAGAACCTGGAAACAACCTAGATGCCCTTCAATGGAAGAATGGATGAAGAAAGTATGGAATTTATACATATTAGAGTACTACTCAGCAATAAAAAACAAGGACTTCATGAATTTTGCATACAAATGGATGGAAATAGAAAACAGTTTTACAATTCTAAGCGAAGGTGGCCTCACACTATCTTCTTGCCTCAGCCCTGGGGCTGATAGGTACGCACTGCTATTCCTGCCTGTTTGTTTGTTTGTTTTTACAGTTCCGTTGTTGCTGAGATAGTGGACAGATGGTATATTGGTCTAACTTTCTGAGACAGGGTCTCACTTTGTAACTCAGGCCTACCTGAGATTTGATATCCTCCTGCCTCAGCTTTTTCGGGGCTTTGTTTGTTGTTAACTAGTGGTGTAACCCTTTATAATTCAGACTTCCTGTCGTCTTTTTTAACCCTTAATTATTAGTGAATTTTAAAAATCGTTTTTAGTTAGCATACGAAATGATCTGAAACACACACATAGGAAGTAGGAAAGAATTTCTGCCTTTCCTCCTCTACTTGTTGGTTAGAAAGATAAGGCTTCCAGTTCCTGACTGGGGCTGTCATAATCCTTTTCTAAGTTTCAGGCAGTTTATACTGAGGCATAATTAAATGTCCAGGATTTTGAAAGTGGCTCTACAGTAAGACTTATTCTCAGGGCTGAGCTGTGCCCCTTGGTAGAGCATTTGTCTCGGTTCCATCTGTAGCACTCCCCACCAAGCCAAACAAAAACACTATTGCATGACTTGACATCAGAAGAGGTTAGAGTCCTTTTTGAACCCTAACTACACTTTTTTTTTTTAATCTGAGCCATAATGTTAGCAAAAGAGCTGCTGCTTTTCTGTGTTCAAATGTTTGTCTAGGTGTACCAACTGTTTTCTGCTTTATCAGGTACATCTTGACTTTGGTGTCACAGGAAAAGCAAACACTGTTGAATGGTTGGTGCCCTTTTTCCAATTTTGTAGGCGAATATTAATTAACACTTAAAAGAATGAACAGAGTTGATTAATGTAGTAAATCATCCACGAGAAATGCCTCACCGAAAGCTTGAAGTGCCTCCTTGTCGGGAAGGTTGCACAACGTTCCAGTCACACAGAACCCAGTGTGCACTTTGATTGACTTCCCTTTCTGAGAGGGTAACAGAGAGAGCTGAAAAAAATTGATTTTCTTCTCACAGAGGCCTTTCTAAAATCAATCCTATGGCTTCTAGCCACACAATTGAAATAAAGTACAGTAATAATTGCGTCCCATGGTTGGTTTGGGATAGGCGGGATGAGGTGTGTGTGACTGCACGATGTGTGTGCGAGCATGTGTTCATTCCTGTTGTCAAGCATATGGCCTCAGGCATACTAAGAACCCTTTACCATTGAACTTAAAAACAGCTCCAAAGGTAGTTGGGCCTTCTTCACTCACCCTCCTCCTTTAGTTGAAGCTTCATATCACATGCTGTATTGGAGCTACAGGAATCAGTCTAAAAGAGTCTAGAGCTGTTAACAGATTAACAGCTTGGCAACTTGGAATGAACCCAGCAGAGCCAAGTGAAATAAATTTTAAAAGTCCAGTCTTTGAGAGTTGCTTCTATACAGTGCCAAATTTTGAATCAGGACAACAAAAGACTGTGCTTATCCAAACACCTCAAATTGTTGTCAGTGTAACTTTTGGGGCCTTGTTATTTCATGGTAGCATAGTCCATAGGAGTAAAAGGGATGCTATCATGAAATAATAGATGATCCCCTGAGTTAACATGAAGCTTTGTTTTTCCTCTAAGTTCTCAGTTTTTCATTTTCCTTTATAAGGTATACATATTGCCGTTCTGAACTACTAAACATGCAGTTACTTTTACTTTGACTCCCTTTATCCTATTTCTATGATTAGTCATTCATTCTTTAAAAATACTCTTAAAGATACATCTTAACTTGTTCTGTGTGAGAAACACCCTTCACTTTCCTCCTTCTACTTGGAGGATTGTGCAGCCTTTCAGCTAAACAAAACCAAAATTGTTCACTTGATCAGTGTCCCACTCCTTGAAGTCAGCCGCAGAGCTCTCTGTGGGTGTGGCCCGCCACGCTTGATCTTTTTATCTGCTGCCACCACCGTGCGGCTCACAGTCTCTGCTGTGCTTTCCTTACCCCACCCAGCTTTTGGAAGCCTCAGAAGCAGTTGTTTGTGTGACCTTTTCTTCTTCTATGTATTCTGAGGAAGTTACTTAAGCTCTCTTAAAGATACCTGTTTCATCAAGAAATTACTACTCCAGAATTAAATTGTGTGAACATTTGAAAAGACAAAATAGTTTTTTTCCCTTGTCAGAGCTTAAATATTACAGGTGTGAGCTCATAAATGGAAATCACAAGTGGGTTTTCTTATATAAACTATTTGTTCCCCAAAGTTGGCTGCACCCCAGTAAATGTAATTAAATGCAAGAGGTTACTATTTAAAAGAACCTGGCAAAGACTCTAAAGAATTCACGTAATACAAATACACTCCCTTAATTTCTCTTTTGTAGGTAGTTTTCTTTCTCATGATGGTGTGTGCTGCAAATGATCATCATGGTCTTTGAATTGTTTAAAATGAGGGACTTGTGTGTACTTTGATGTGTGAACATAAATATTATGAAATTTTCTTATCAAAAATAGTTTGATCACAAGATTTAATTGTCAGTAATCTGGCATAATTCCTTTCATCTTTATGGGTCCTTTTCATCGTTTCAGCACCCATACCCTTTTTTTCCAGAGCTCAGAGTCAAACTGAAGCCTTACTAAGGCTGTGGCTCTCGGTCACTCAGCTACATTCCCAGCCTATTCCAGGTTTTCTTTTTTCAGTTCTCAAAGGTTCATCTCTTAGGTGCCTTGTTAAACAGCCAGATCAACAGTGTCTTTCCATCTTCTCAGCCCCTCCTGTTAAGTCAAGCATGCTCATGCTTGCTGCCTTTCAAGTCTTTAGCCCATTGGCTAGGGCTGGGCTTTCCCACATTGAGTGTGCTTTAGTCTAATGACTTTAATGTCAACCTAGAATCTTCCTGTGCCTCTCTCTGTGGTTATGACTATGTAGCAGAGTAGAGTTTGACCAACTTTCATGATCATTGGCCTGAATTATTTGTAAGATTGGTTAACTCAGGGTAAAAACAAATATTGTTCCCAGAACAGCATGTGAATGGCTCTTGGATTTCTTTTCTTAGCATGTTAGTCAAAGACCAAAGTGTAAGTAAAAGCATATGATACTAAGTTGTATAGTTTGCTAATAGTTTATAAACTTTTTATAAATAAAATTATGTAAATCACTATAAACTGTTAACCAATGACAGTTTCTTTTATATCAATTGAAGTGTCTCATATTTTAGTGTTAAGTAATGCTGTGTATAAAATACAAGTTTAAGAAGTATATTGTCAGCTGAGTGCCTTTTATCCCAGTACTCAGGAGGTAGAGGCAGGTGAATCTCTGAGTTCTAGGCTAGCGTGGTCTACAGAACTTGTTCCAGGACAGCCAGGGCTACACAGAGAAACCCTGTCTCAAAAAAACAAAAGCAAATTATCTTTGCATGCCTTTTCCCTCCCCCTCACATAGCATTTATGCTTTTTAAATCAAGTTCCAAGGTAGCATCCTTGGAACCTTTCCCAGTGCTTTTTTCCCTCCAGATCTATAATACATGAATGGTACCACAATAACACACTGTATTACCATTGTCTAAGAAGTTTTTTCCTCCTTGTATACACTAAATTGCTAACATTTTAGGGTTGGACATTATCTCATTATGTTTCTTGTAGTCTCTTCCATGCTACCTGCCCTATTGTGTGTAATAGGTGTGAAATAATCTCTTGTTAATAGAATAAATGAATTCAAGCAGAATATAGAAAAGAAATATTTTATTGGTAAATTAATTGATTTACCAATTTAGACTTTAAATGTAAGTTTTAAACATCTAAATTCAGAATGAGCATTTGATAAGTACAGCATAGATTTAGTAGAATACGTTGAAACTTTAGTAATATTTGGGGTCAAAATTCAAATCAGAGATATTTATAAAACATTTTTGCTTTGGTTTGGTTTTGGTTAAATCTCCTATCATGCCACTAGTTTGCCAAGTAGCTGGCAAATCTACCGTCTAAAGACTGGAAAAACACCTCAAGATACTTTTCACTGAAGACAGAGTGTTGCATGGGCTGAAGAATGAGGATGGAGATGGGAGAAAAGTGTCTAAACCTCTTCTCCGTCTCCTGGGAAATGCATATGATGGCATCTGAGGAGCAGTGTGACGTCAGTGTCAGGATGAGTTGTGGCTGTGTTGAGGAGCAGTGATTCTCTGCAGCCAAGTGTCCGTTAAGATGGCTACTAACTTAGAGTCATCATGAGTCAACCTAGCCGGCTCTGACAGCAGGGCTGGGTCTGCTTTCCAGGAGGACCTGTACAACCACTGTTTATAATGACACGTTCCCTGAGATCAAAAGAAAAAAGTAGAGCATTATTGAAAATGGGAAACATACCTTTTCAAAGTTGTTTCATAGAAAAAGCAATAATATGAAAATTCTTCCATAGCCCCATACCCTTACATGGAATAGATCAAAGCAGGTGACATTTTTTTTTTTTTTGGTTTTTCGAGACAGGGTTTCTCTGTGGCTTTGGAGCCTGTCCTGGAACTAGCTCTGTAGACCAGGCTGGTCTCGAACTCACAGAGATCCGCCTGCCTCTGCCTCCCGAGTGCTGGGATTAAAGGCGTGTGCCACCACCGCCCGGCCGCAGGTGACATTTTAGTAAGAAACAGCAGGCTGGATGCATCCTTAGTGCTGCTAAACAAGTGTTTACTGCCCTTCCAGTAGCCCTTAGTTTTCACACTGTTATCAGCACGATGGCATTGACTACCTTTTGCCCAGACTTTTCTTGACTCCCTTTGAGTTTTACTCTCTCAGCTAAATCTCTTGTACAATTTGGCAATCTCTAGAACTGAGACAAGAGTCTCCACACTAAGTATAAAATAGGCCTATTATAAAAATTATCTATGATAAAGAAAACACTTAAAACTATATATAACTTATATATAATTATATATAACTTAAAACTATATGTATAACTATACATATAAATTTTGAAGTGTTTTCTCTATATATAATATAACGTATATATAACGGTGTGTGTGCGTGCGTGCATGTGTGTGTGAAGGGTCAGAGGATAACTTGTGGAAGTTGATTCTTTCCTTCCACCATGGTATCGTAGGGTTCAAACTCAAGTCATCAGGCTTGATGGCAGCTGCCTTTACCTGCAGAGAGATATCTCGCCTACCCATGTCTCTATATTTTTAACCTTGATTCCACTGGTTTTGTGACCTTACTTGCTTAACCTCTCTGGTTTTAATCTTTCTATAGGATTATATGTGAAGCCCACAACTGATTCCCTTGTTCCAGTGAGTTCTCTGATGGCACACGGTTGCTCACTTCCTTTACTGTCCCATGACTGTCAGTATACTGTCATTGTTTTGCTTCTCATTCTTCTGACTCTTTGCCTTCTTGGTGAGTGTTCCACCTTAGTTATTTGCTACGTGATTGAAACTGAATACCTGTTCCAAGATATATCCTCTCATTGTGCACTTACAGAGGACTCCCGTGGTGAGGCTCTGGCCTCGACCTACCAGTGCTTCCAAATAAGTAGAGGAGTCCTTAGAAGCTAGCCATCATAAGGAGTTCTGTAATGTAATTTAGACCACTGGTTCTCAACATATGAGCCATAACCCATTTGACAAAGTTCTAGCTCTAATAATATTTACATTACAATTTATAACAGTAGCAAAATTACAGTTGAAGTAGCAATGAAAATAATTTTATGGTTGGGATCACCACAATGTGAGGAACTGGTTTAAAGGATTGCAGCATTAGGAAGGTTGAGAACCACTGGTTTAGAAAAAGCAACTATAGAGACATTGATGAAGGACCTTTAACTTTGTTCAGTAGGCTAAAAAAGAGGCTAGATTTGTAATACAATTCAGAATGCTTCCTTGGTTCCTTGGTGAAGAAAAGGAAGACCACACTGGATAAAATGAGCTTCTTATCCAGACAGTTAAAGGGGAAAGTATTTACATAGCTAGTCACTGCACTGTCACTAATCTGTGCCTCTCCTACTCCAGTTCTGGTAGCAAAGAGGAAATTCCTCTCCCTGTTTTGTTTTTTTTTCCCCCCTAGGTAGCAATTTTGCCACTATCTGCTCTAACAGTGAATAGAGGGTTATAGCCAGGCCTGGGGTGCAGAGGCAGGAAGATTGCGAGCTTAAGGCTTGCTTGAGCTACAAAACAACCTTATAATTACCAGAGCAATCTTACTGTCTCAAACCAGAAAGTTAAAGAAAAAAAGTGCATGTGTGAGGGGTGGCCTAACATAGATGAGGACTTAGACTCAGTCTACTGTGCTGCGGGCAGTGTTCTGCTTAATGTATATACATTTTGAATGTAAAAATGAGAGCCAGACATAGGGCAGCACGAAGCTTTGGAAGCATCATGTGATGTGCTGATTCTTGACGTGTACATTAGACTCCAGATGTTCTGTTTTTTTTTAAATATTTATTTATTTATTATGTATACAATATTCTGTCTGTGTGTATGACCGCAGGCCAGAAGAGGGTACCAGACCTCATTCCAGATGGTTGTGAGCCACCATGTGGTTGCCGGGAATTGAACTCAGGACCTTTGGAAGAGCAGGCAGTGCTCCTAACCTCTGAGCCATCTCTCCAGCCCCCAGATGTTCTGTTTTAACACATTCAACTTTACAAATTAAGATTTCTCTTGTTTATAGCTGAGAAAAGTGAGTCTCAGACAGTCAGGGTCTCTCCAGCTTTTGCCTTCATCCTAGGAAGGAGCGAGAACTGCTGCATGAGCTGTGTATTCGGTTCTGTCCTCCCGGTAACAGCTGGCCAGTTGTGTGCCCTAGAGAGCTTTGAAGTAGGTGAGTCTATCGTCACTTTTAACTTGTGATCTCTTCTTAGGTCCCTCCCATCTAGGTGGTCCATGCCTGCCAGTTGTCATTCATTGTGACCAAGTACAAGCTGGTAACATAGAAGAATAGTTGGATGAATTGATTTCAAAGGCCTAGCTATTGAGATTGCTTCTGGGGCAGCAGGGCAGGAACTGTCTGGAAAGAAGTGTGAGGGAACATTTGGAGATTCAGATAGTATTACATATCTCTATAGGAATTAGGGTCATCGAGGTACACTTGCTTTTAAAATATCACTATGTAAATATTGCATTGAAAGAAAATACTGAACTGTAGTTTGTGAAGTAACTTGAAGTATCTGGGAGAATTTACTGATGCCTATAATGTACCTTAAACTGCACTAAAAATAAAATTAATAGACGGACAGAGGAGCAGTTAAAGAGCTCATGCGGCAGAACTGGCACACTACAGTGTTCTGAGGAGACCCTGAGCAGTGTCTGTGTGATGCTTGGTGTAAGAGTTCTTGAAATTTGCTGTGTGTTTAAACCTTTTATAATAAAATACTAAGTGTATAATTAAAATACAAGAGTCTCGGGAAATGACTCAACAGTTAAGATCATATCTTGCTCTTCCAGAGGACCTGAGTTTGGTTCCCAGCAACCAAATGGCAGCTTACAACCGTCTGTAACTCCAGCTCCAGGGACTCAGATACCTGCCTCCACTGGCATCTGCATACATGAGTACATGCACATGTACACACACACACAATAGAAATAAAATAAAAAATATAATAAGCTATTTTGTGGGTACTCTCTTTAAAATTTCCTTTCAGTGGACTTAATGAAGTCTTGCTTAGTGCAGCCCCAACCCAGAGGCCATCGTAAGTTGAGTCTAATAGAAGCTTATCAGTTTATAGATAGGACCCCTTGTCTTAACTGTCTGATGGGTGAGGAAGTTTCTTTCCCTGGGTATTTTAAGCCAGACCGGGAATCTCACAGAGCTGGAACTTGCCAGACAAAGTTGTAGTCACTAATGGTTATACCATACTTCTAGAGGTGATGTCACATGAACAGAGATTAAATTCTCTTTCTCCCCTGGATGTCGTCACCTAGATGACACTCACTGGGGAGAAGCCCTGGTTTGGATGTGTGTTCTATTTTCAGTCTACCACATATTTAAAGTGCATTTATTTAACCAATGAAGCTTCAGGCGGTAGGACCTCAAATTGAGTTTCTTTTTCTAAAAAATGCCATCTTTTTCTTTTAACTTTGGTGGTAACTAGTCATAACCATTTTATATACTGAAAATAGAATTTATTTTATACAGGAAAATATAGTATAACAGTGGTATTTTACGAAGATTTAAATGACAAATATTTCAAAATAAAATTGGAGTTGAAGGACAGAGAGAGAGCATAGATTAACTTCTTGAGTTACTTGATTCCATACTATGGTTGTTCAGCCTTCTGTCACTCAGTAGAGGGTTTGTACTTAAATCCACATAGCTGATGAGTGAGAGGAAAGAAAATTTCCACTCCTTGACCATTACCCTAGAAGATTGGATCTAAAAATATATATGAATTTTTGAAATAGTCAGGTATACATGTATGTCAAATAATGTTTGAACTAACTAGAAAAACTTGCTCTACTGCATGATTGTGGTATGGGTACCATTTCCTGATAGCTTCTGCATTAAATGTTTGGTTGTGTATGTGCACGCACGCGCGTGCTCAAAAAAGAATTAACCTTATTTAACATCCTAGGGACATGTGGATTCCTAAGAATGTCACACCTTGTCTATGCCAATAAATCAGTGTGTCTATTCTTGTTACTAAATCTGATGTCATTGGCAGATTTTCTTCTCTATTGGAAGAGTAATACTCAGAAATGAGATTTTTTAAAATCTATTTCTTCTCTCTGTGATTGTGTTTTTGAGTTTTTAAAACTATGAAATAATACTGACAGGCTCCAAGAAAACTGAATCTGGATTTCATTTTGTCTCTTCAGCTCTGTGTGATCTTGTGCACATTCCTGACATGTTACAAACAGCTTGCGTCTCTGGATGTGCAGTATCAGTTTTCAGTGGAGAAAGCCCCAAAAGGAAGCAGACTGAGTCCTCCATGCACAAACAGCTGGGCAGCTGTGGATGGAATTAATTGCTGATATGTATTGGCTGTGTTTTTCTTCTCCTGTCACTTCCTTTGCAGCTGTGAAAGTGAATTTTGACTGAAAACAGACATTTCCAGCAGTGCAAATCCAAAAAGTATCAAGATTCTAATAATCAATACCCAGCTGGCACCTTCTGTTGTTCATTGTTGGGGTGAGGTGGAGAAGAGCAAAAGTTGGCAGCAGGTGATTCATAATTAATGTGAGGTGGAAATAATAAAACCAGGCACTTGCCCTGCAAAAGGAGTTTTGGGGATGATTACTTTTTCATTTGTTAGGAGTGACCTCATAATCCAAGAAAGGCTAGATTAATGAATACTCCCCTCATAAGGTCCTTAAGGAGGGTATTTCAGGCCATCTCTCAGATTTGTAAGATGTCCAGTATTCCATCGTGATTTATTCTTTCAGTATGAGGGATAACAGTTGTTGAGAATAATATGATGATATTTATCATTAAATATATTTTCCTGGTTTTCTCTCAAAACTTTTTCTGTTGTTTGTTTTATGTTATATGTAGACAATCAATGACATGCTTAGCCAGGTGGTGGTGGATAACACCTTTAATTCCAGCAGGTAGGAGGCAGAGGCCAGCTTAGTCTCGAGAGTGAGTTCCAGAGCAACTAGAGCTACAGAGAGAAATCCTTCTTGAAAAAGCAAACAATAAACAAAAACATGCTTGGATATTTTACTCAGAGAAACCTATTCAATGTATGATTATAGAATTTGAATGAAAATTAACTTGCATCTCTTAATGTACATATGCAAAAAGTGATATTTGTTTAAAATAACTTTAAATAGTTATTGTATAGTGATAAATTTAATACTGAAAAACTAAACATTTTTATATAGTATTTGTATTTATATTCTATAAAATATCTTATTTGGAAAGAAAGTCATACAAAAAACTTTAAACTAAAATTCTTATAGAATTTGTAAGTGGATGATTGTAAAAATTTTTGGAATATGATGAATATAGTGATCTTCACCAAAATTATTTTTCCTCCTATCCATACATTTTAATGAGATAGCAAAACAATCCATAAATCACATCCTTTTTTTATATATTTGTGTCTATGTGTTTGTGTACATGGGTTGGCACATGTGTGGAGGCCTGATGACAACTTGTGTGAGTCAGTTACCTCTTTCCACCATGTGTGTTCCAGGAACCGAACTAAGGTCATCAGGTTTATTAGCAGCAAATGACTTCACCCACAGAGTTGTCTACTCAGCCTGACATCCTTGTTTTGAAGGCAACTCTAGCTAATTGGAAATGTAATGATTTTATTTTTTACTGTGTTGCTAAAAGTAGAGGATTGATAAGGAGAAAAAATGGATAGTTTGTGTTAGTGTTCAAGTCCCCTGAAGTAATATTATAAAGCAAGCTATGTTTCTGACACCTTGAGGTATGTAAAAACTGCAGTTGCTAAACTTAGAACTTAGCGTGTTGAACTTCCTTTCCAAAAGTCCACCTCCACCTTCCAGTGTGTGGGTTCAACTGCGTGTGCTATCTAGATTCTCTCTCTTTTCAAACTGAAATGAGCCTATAGTTCATGCTCTGCCAGGAAAAGTGATCTCCAAACATAGACTTTTCCTCTGTTACTTTGAGAGGAATTAACCAATGAATTTTGACTCTGAGGCCCTGGAAAATGCTGTGGCAATATTAATGTGCAGTTTGCCCTGAGTGAAATCTGCCTGGGTGTGTTATTTCCCCAGAGTGGGCCCCACCCTGCCCTAACCACACCATGCAGATATCTTGCTGTTTAAAACAAAGATCACTTTTAGGGCAGCATTGCATCAGAATTGCCACATGAAAATGAGTTTCAGAAATGTGCAGAGGCTTCGGGGGTTTTGTAAGTAGTGGGTTATGTATTGTAATACCTGTAGCTGCCAGCTTAGGTGGAAACAAAGCTGAGATAGATGGTCAGTTTTGTGCCGGTTTCTCACAGCATGCAGTGAACTTGTCTTTGGGAGTAAGCTGTGGCTTGTCACTCAACTGATTCTTTTCTTTTAGGTCATTTGTCTGCTTTTTATTTTCTTATATTATTATTTATCTCCTTGTTCTTACTTTTAAATGTCTGTGGGTGTCAACCACTGTAAAGGAAGGAAAATGCTAGTAGTCTGCAGGTGTGCTAGTTTTCTGACTTTAAAGTGTCTAGAGAAGGGTTTTGTACTGAATTTATTAGTCACTTTTATAGCATAATTGAGCAATACTGCATTTCGAGACATCGTGGCATGAACTTTGTGTGTAAGAGTGGGTTCATTGAATTAAAAAAAAAAGCAGCTTCTAAAGGGCCTTTATTTCTGTCATAATGATGCTTTGTCCTGTTGCTGTTGGGTATTTGTTGAAAGAGTTGGGGCAGGCTGCAGCCCAAAGTTCTGTTCCATGCCTGGGCAGTTCCGTCGGTTCCATGCCTCTGTGTTCTCTAGACTTTGTGACGTGAATGGTAAGTTGAACTGTAGGAGAATTATTGTTCAGTGAGGTCCATGCTGAGCGTTTTTCCCAACCTTTCTCTCCTCGGATGTCTGGATTTTAACTGTCCATGAAGTGTTCCGTGGTGCGCTGACCACGGCATGCTGGGAAAGGCTGAGGTCGTGGTTTGTCCTCCGTGCTGTTTGTTCATTGTGTTCTCTTCTGGGGTAGACACACCCATTCAGTGCAGGCAAGTTTAACAGCCTGCCTCGGTCGAAATCATAACTGAATGTTGAAACTGGTGGATTTCTGTAAAGCTTTTGGGGTGGCATTGTGTCATCTTTTTGTTCTTAAACTTCCTGGCCACCATTGACTTGCTTCCCCTTCCCTTTGTTAGTTGTTTTTAGGTCAGCTGTCTCTTAACTAGACAAGAGGGAAGAGGAAAGTATGTTTGATATCACTGTAGGATGCAGGCAAGACGTTTGCTTTGGGTGTTACTTTCTTCACCTACAAAGTCAGGAATCCGAGTTAGTCCTCTTAGATATTTTCCAGAATAGAATACCCTAAATCTCTTGTAGTGATACATACTTGTCCCGAAACCTCAATAGAGAATGGATTAGAACCGAGCAAAGATTGTTTAGCTCTCAATCCATGTTTTCTTGTAAATGACAAGAAAATCAAAGTTGTGCTTTAGATGTATCTGCCAGAAATTTAAGACATTTGTTTTTTACTATCTGGGGTGTAGATCTTATCTGTATGGGCTTGGCTAAGCGACCCTTAAACTCCCAGCCCCCAATATGTTTTGCATGAAGACCTAACCCACACATATATCATTCAACCTTGGAAATAAATGTCTCATGTAACACAGAAAACAATCTACTGTTTTCTGTTTCATTTTGAAACTGTCCACTTCAGTCTACTGAACAACTCTACTGGGCCTTTCCGTGTGAGTAAAGAGAACTGGACTTAAGCTTTACAGCTGTGCCAGAGCAAAATTTGATATCCAGTTTGTTGTTAAATGTTTAATTAGTTATTTTTAAATTCATTTTTATTTGGAACTTTTATTTAAGATCAGTAGTTAGTATCTCTATTAACACTCTTATTTTTCTTATGATAATTATGTAGTATAAACAAGTAGTGACTATTTTACTGTGCCTTGTGGGCCTGCTCCCTGAGCCCTTCCTGTTTGCTTTAGGAATGCTAAACAAATTTCTCCTCATTTACTCCATACCTCATTCATAAAAACTGATGTGCATACTATGATATGAAAAGGGTTGTTGGGCAGTGGTGGCACACACCTTTAATCCCAGTACTTGGGAGGCAGAGGCAGGCAGATCTATGAGTTCAGGGCAAGCCTGGTCTACAGAGTGAGTTCTAGGACAATCAGAGATACACAGAGAAACATTGTCTTGGAAAAGAAAAAGAAAGGGAAGGGTTGCAAGATCTTCTCTAGAGTAGTAGCTATAACGGTAAGTGTGAGGTATAAACTGTCAGGTTCCCTGTGATAAATATCTCCTTTTAGTTTCCTTACTGAGAAGTTGCTCCCAGGGCTTTATTATTCCTTTCTCTGCTTATGTGAGTTTGTTGTCTTTGTCATTGTTGTTGTTTATCATTGTCATTGCACACCTTCAGTGTTTTTATGTTGACCAAGTCTTTTCAATATAGTGTTTCTTTAAAGAGAATGCCATGTAAAAAAGTGAAGGAGTATAAAAGAATGTATGACAAAGTGTCTCTTTACCACCCTAGTCCCCTTAACTCTGTTCCCAAAAGGTGATTTCTCATTGATATTTCCAGAAATTTCCAGTGACTGTGTGACTGTCTGAATATGTCTGTATATACTTAAATACTTGGATGATTTCTTAAATCCGTGTAAAGTGAAGCTACACCTATACTGTGTGTTTAGCTCTTGCTTGGAAGGGGCTGTCTCTGGCAAGTGCTGTGCCCTGCTTCAGTGCATGCTCAGATGGGCTCCCGAGTGATCGCTCTTATTCTGACAGTATCTGGATTATTTCTGAGGTGCTTCCCGAATGTTCCCTCTGTTGGATGTGCTTTGCTATCAGTTCTCTGCCTCCATTTTGGGACAAAGCTCATGGATGGTTATGAAGGATGACAGTGTTTCGTGAAACAGAAATCCCTCAGCCACCTTTCCTCATCTCATTAGACAGTCAAGAGTAGGCCTTCTGCTCAGCCATGCAGAAGAGGAAAGAACTGCTCCAGAGGGAAATCCTTCTCAGCACAATAGTGAAGGAATGTTGGATTTGATGTCGAGTAACTTGATCATGAGATTATGGGATGGCAGGCAAGTGACTTCTTTTACTGTCTGTAAATGGAGAGGTTGGATGGGTGAGCTTTAATGTACCTTCCAGCTTTATTGTATATGTAGATTTTGTTGGAACAGGGACTTAACTTATGGGACCCATATTATATAAGATTTCTGTTATTTAAATAGAAATCAGACACACACTCACATACACACACACGGGCTATAATTTATTTGATATGCCATATAATCTAAATTATTTGAAAGTATAAGGAGGTAAGAGAGAGCAGTTGAGTATTATTCTACATTTTTACAGAAAAATGTTCTTTTTTGACAGTTTTTTTTTCAATAATATAAATCCATTCCAGAAGTTAAATCAGATCTTTTGATCAAGTTTTAATAGTTGAAAGAAAAAAAACATATGGGATGGCATTTGCTTTTAAAGTGGGTCCTTACTGTTTTAATGAATTCCAGCCTTTAAGGGCTAACCCTAGGGCTTTCTAACTTTGTCTCTAAGGGCCAGGGAGATGGCACTTGCAGCAAAGCCTGGTGACCTGATTGAGTCTCCAGGACCCACATGACGGAAAGAGAGAACCACTTCCTGAGAGTTACCCCCTGACCTCTTGACTTGCTGTAGTGTGCACACACAAATAAGTGTGATGTCTGACTTTACAAATCAGCTTCTAGAGTTATGTCTAAAATTGTTTTAAGTTTTAGCTCCTCATTCTTGTCTCCTGTCTCTTGAATGCTGAAGCCGGCTCTACTTGCCATGGTCAGTTTTCTAACTTGTGCTGAGGAAGGCGACTGAGAAGTGAACTGTATAGGGTTATCGTGCCAGTGATGTTTAAAGGTAACAAGGCCTGGGGGAGTTCTGCTGCATCATGCCTAAGGTGTTCAGCATTGCCTGTTTCAGTTTTGACCTCACTGAATCGGATGATAGCTGTTCTAACAAGTGACAGGAGCTGTGTCTGTAGAGGGCCTGGAAGTAGGGGAGTCTCTCTCTCTCTCTCTCTCTCTCTCTCTCTCTCTCTCTCTCTCTCTCTCTCTCTCTCTCTCTCTCTCTGTCTCTCTCTCTCTCTCTCTCTCTCTCTCTCTCTCTCTCTCTCTGTCTCTCTCTCTCTCTCTCTGTCTCTCTCTCTCTCTCTCTCTCTCTCTCTCTCTCTCTCGTGTGTGTGTGTGTGTGTGTGTGTTGCACTGGCTTCTCACCAGAAGGCTTGGGATGCCTTAAATAAGTGTGCTTTAAAATCTGAGGGTGCCATTTATCCAAGTAATGCTTAGTAGCTACTGCTTTCTGTGTTGACTAGCATATAAAAGGCAGGCATATGACTTGTAGAAGCCACACACTGCTTGCATGCATGGTGCGTGCCCTGATGACTGAGGTGGTCCCACTGGGATCTCCTGGTCGTTCTTCTTCATTCATGCTTTGAGAAAGGCCCTCACTGCATAGACCAGCCCTTCCTGAAACTCTAATCCTCCCGTCTCAGTCACAAATGCTGGGATCATAGGCATGTGGCACCATGCCTGACCCCTATATCCTTGTTGTTTTCTGTTACCAACTGGCTTGTACAAGTTAGCAAAGAAGCTTGTTGCAATTTGAGTTTATGAAAACAAAGTACATTTTCAGGGTTTTTAGAAGGCTGCTAGAGCAGTTTCAGTGCTGTCACAGTGCTTGGCTATTTCTTACTAATCAGACTCTAGATGAGTTCAACGGCATTGTAGTGCTTGGAAATGGTGATGCTGTGTTTCAGAACACATCCTGAGAGCTTCTTTGTCAGTTATCCCATCTATTGTGGCATTTACAACTAAGGAAGTTCTCCGTGGTTGGGAATACACAGGATGCTGCTGTCTACAGGATATTGAACAAATGTTGCTTAAACATTTGGAGCCATTTTAGGAAAAAGAGTTCAGCAATAACACAGTGGACAAATAGAGTAGGGTTTGAGCTGAAGCAGAAATCCATTTTAGAGAGAGGGATAAAGAGGAGGAGGAGGAAGCAACAGAAAGAGAGATAGGGAACAGAAACAGATTCATCACTGCTCTGGACTGATGCAGCCCTCCCTGGGAGCCCAGTGTTTGCCTAGAGTCCTGTGACACACAGTGGGAATTCACTTCCTATCAGGAAATGCTGATTTTCAATGTATTATCTTGTTGAGACAACCACAGTGAACAATAGGCTATTAACATTTTAGAACAACAAGTGTCATAACTAAGCCAATATTTGCTTTGTTTTGAGTATTATTCTAAAAAAAGCTTTGGCTGGGCTTCAGAATACATCAGACCATCAGTAACTGCTGAACATAATAAAAGTCATGGTGGTTAAAAGAGCAAAGCACAAAAGAGTATGGAAGCATCAGGAGGGATCGTGCAGGCTCAATCTCAACACTTGCCTGTGCAGAGAGACAAGAGGAAAGTATTTCAGATAAATCCTAGAGATAATGAAAAAATGTTCATTTAAAAGCCTATTTTAAATTTTAACACATACCCATGAAATTGGTCTAAAGCAGGGGAAAGCCACAAATTCAATTCTCTTTTGAAATGTCAAATCCTCATGTGCTGTCGTTTTCAGTTTCAAATGTTTACAATTAAAACTTCATTTGCCAATACTACTTATTTGGGAGGTGGTATTTTTTTTAGATGTATTATGTATGAATACCTGCATGTATGTGTGTGACAATGCATGTGCCTGGTGCACACAGAGTCCACACAAGAAGGTATCAGAGACCCTAGAACTGGAGTTACAGGTGGTTGTGAGCTGCCTGGTGTGGGTCCTGGGAAGGAGCCACAAATGCTCTAACCACTGGGCCATCCATCTCTGCCGCCCCAAGGCTTGGTGACTTTTTAAAGCTGTTATTCATATACTTAGAGAGAAGCAAACCTTATTCACTTCGGTGGCCAATTCCTATCTAGTCACTACTCTACTTCTGTGGTAAAAGCATAGTAAAACTTCAGAGCTAGGAAGGGTGTCGGTCATCAGGTCAAGCCTCTCATTTTGTATGAGAAGAAGTTTGGATCCTTACCTTTTCAAAAATTCAGGTCTTCCTGTGCTTTCTTACTCCCAAATTTCTTGGGAGTCTTCAGCTATTGAATATCTTTCATTTGGCAACTGTGCTAAACTGTCTTTTGCTATCAGTTGTCTTTTTCCTATAGACATCTTTTATTCTCTCCGTGCTTTTAGACTACAAAGTTCTGGGCTGGCAAGGTAGCACTGTGGGTGAAGGTGCTTGCCATGCAAACCTGGTTACCTGAGCTCCATGCCCAGAAAGCACATAAAGTGGGAAGGAAAGAACTAACTCCATAACATTGTCCTCTTACCACACACATGCTATGGTGTGCCCTTCCCATGTACACACAGTAATAAATACAAGTTTGGTGGCTCTAAGGGTAGCCACCTTGTTCTATGGGGCTGTGGTACAGAGGCCAAGAGAGGTGAGAGCTGACCTGGGTAGTGGATGGACACAAGGACCTGCAGACCAAACTGCCAGACTTTACAACCTCCAGCCTGTGTCTCTTGACCAGAGTGGAGCTGGGGCTCTTCCAGCATCTCACGCCTTGGAGGCTGCTCCCTGCCCACAGGGTCCGCGTGGCCCTGGGCCTCTTGACTTGAGATTTGGCTTTCTTGGACCTTTCCTCTTTCCTATCATTGTGCTGTTGGTTGCATTCTGGCTTCCTGCTTGGAGGGGTTGTCTCAGTATCACCCACCCCTGCTCCCCATCCCAGGAGCCAGGTGCTGGTCCTGAGGGAAAAGAATGAGTCCAAAATCCAGTCCCTTTCCTAGGAAGGGCAACAGCCCTCAACTTCTCCTTGTGCCTCCCCTTTCCCAGGTGCCAAATAGCCATAGCCTCCTCCTGGAACTGTCCTGAAGCCACTGGGGCTCAGGTTGCCTTGGTCTAGCCTAGGAATGCCTGGAGGGAGGGAGGTCAGTTTAGGTGGTGTGCCTGCGGGGCTCTCTCACTGGGGAGCTAGGCCCTGCCCAGGGCCACACCTGGAAGCCTTGTATTACCATCATCAAAGAG
Organism: Microtus pennsylvanicus; assembly: GCF_037038515.1. Lineage (NCBI taxonomy): Eukaryota > Metazoa > Chordata > Mammalia > Rodentia > Cricetidae > Microtus > Microtus pennsylvanicus. Next base: position 131,226,670 of record NC_134583.1, read on the forward strand.
ACTCAGCCTCCCCTCTCCTTCCCCACCATTTTCCAATGTTATCACTGGAGGGTAAAATTTTACTAATCTTTCTGGAGACCAGGGCTGCTTGTTGTCAGCCTGCTTTCTAAGTGAAATTGACTCAGTTTCCCCACTTTAACCCCAAATTGGGGCTTGGACCAAGGGAGATGAGATCCCCTCGGGTCAAAATCCATCTCATTTTGCATCTTTCATAGATCCTGCCCCAAGCCTAGATTTCTGGGGGTTTTGTTTGTTTGTTTGAACAATCCAGTTATACACTTTTTGGCTTCTTCTAGATCCCTGTAAATAGACCATACCATCAATCAGTATTTCTTGCCCTTCTCTTCCGCCCCCCCGACAGTCCCCCACTCTGCAGAAAGAGCTGGCTGTCACAGTGCCAGGCTTTGAGCCGGGTGGGAGAGTTCTTGATGTACTTCCAGTTTTGACCTGCAGCAGCACTCTTGCCCTGCCCTTGGGAGACCCTGTCTCTGTATATTATATATACATTATATATATGTATATGTGTGTATGTATATATACATTACATATACATATATACACACATATATGTATATATATTGCTCCTGGTTTTGTTCTGACTTGATGCCAGAGTTTAGTACTCTCCACCTTATTCGTAGAGACAGGGTCTCTTGCTGAACCTGGAGCTCACTGATTGGGTGAGACTGGCTGATCACAGAGCGCCAGGAATCTGCCTGTCCACATACCCTTCCCCACTACAGTGTTTCAGTTACAGGTGTGTGTCTTACCCTCTACATGGATGCTGGAGGCCCAAACTCGTTTAGTACTGGAAGTACTTTATCTACTAAGCCATCTTCTCATCCCCTGCTTTCTTGTTTTAAGGGTTATCTTTTTTTACAGTATTGTTTGTATCTGGTCTCAAAATAAGCAATATGTATAGCTTTTTAAAAATTTCTTTTTATACTCTCATACTTCTCTATAATGACCTTGAAATAAAATTAATATATTTCAAATATATTAATAATATACTTAATTTATTAAATTTAATATATATAATAGTCATAGTCTTCATTACCTCAGACACCTTAGGTACCAGGTTCATTTGATTACCCCTAAAGTTTGCTCTTGATCATTGTCCCAGTGTCTTCTTAGATAGGTAGAGTGTGTAGTATCATGAGTCAGTGGCCCTACTGAGTCACTTTTAAGTGCATAATAAAGTTAGTTGTTGACCCAATTTCTCCACAGACAAGACAAAATACTTTAGGAGCGGTGGTAGAGGGGGGAATGAGTTGGCTTTGAATAAGACTTTAACATATGGGCTGATACTGGTAATAGAGATGAGAAGGGAAGCCAGTCTAGATGTGCAAGAAATGTGGCAAGCGGAGGAGGGGTTGTTTGGAAAACCACTTCCCACTAACCCTAGGAGGGACTGACCTTAGAAGCCTCTTATACCTGTTTTTCAAAGCTTGCAACTTATTTTAGATCATACTACCACTACCGTGATTCCTAATGTTTTGTACATTTGTTTTGTTTTGTTTGAGACAGTTTCATTCAGCCCAGGCAGACCTGGGACTCACTCTGCCAAGAATAGCCTCAGACTTGTGATACTATCTCTACCTCCCAAGTGCTGCGATTACAAGCCACACCACCCTTCCTGTTTCATGCAGTGCTGAGGACTGAGGACAATGCTGCGGGTACATGCCAGACTCACACTCTGTTTCTGATCTACGTCCCTAGCCCTCTAAGTTTTCCTTATAGATGGGACTCCAAGAGATTTTTCTACCTCAGTGGAAATTCTGAAAAAAGAATTGTAGTAGGTGGCTTTGTGCTTCTCAGTAGCAGCCAGAGACCCCAAGGACTATAGTGTTCATGCACCTTTAGATGTTTAAATAAAATGTTGTAGCCTTTTACAAGAGTATCACATTATTCCTTGACAATAAAAATAGGAAGTAGACAGAGCATGTCTGTCAAACTCTGGAGAGCTACTTAAATTACTAAGCCATGAAGATGGCATTTTATTTGACATTAAAGTATTTGATGTAGGTTTTAAGTCCAACTAAATAGATACTAAAGAACTAAGTTGAGTCTAGTCTTTGTGAGTCTCAGAGAAATAAGAATCCTATTTCAAGCCTGACTTTTGACTATAGCCAGCAATATAAGTGGACCATTCAGACATGTGAGTAGCACCAAGAAAGGGGGCTCAGTATTAAACATATTATAAATTGATTAAAATTGTTATGAAAACAAACCCTCTAATTGTCCTGTTTTTAACATGAATGCATATTTATAAATCCCTTAAAATAAGCCAGAACTTAACATATTATGTGATTGTTTCCAAAGACTTACTATTTGCTAATTTTTAAAAGTTAGCTTCTTATTAAAACCCTTTAAGGGAATTTCAAAAGTGTTATTTATATTTCAGAACTTTTTCTTATTGATGGATCATGTGATCTCTAGTTTACATTCTGTGTATCTCCATAATATGAAAAGTGTTTAGTAAAATTAAGTTGAGGAATTTGGGCAAGTTTGGTTCTCTCTCTTAGGACTTGTTTCTTCGTAGGGAAATGGTAGCTAAAACAAAACAGTAGCTAGCACTTCATGTTCTTTTCAGATTCAACACCAGGTTGTCCGGAATGGCAGTGTTTCCTGTAGGAATTACTTATGTTATTAATTTTTGTTTCTCAATATCTTTAAGGATTTTCATCTTCTAAAATCAGCAGTTCTGTTGCTATTTTTTAGACTCCCATATTTTAAATGAGTTTTAATAATATCTCTTCCCCATGAGTTTGATATTGAATTTTCAAAAGCCTCTTAGATTTTTCTTTTATCTATTAAAACTTGAGTTTTCAGAGAGTTTGGAAATTTGTCAGTTAGTCCTGTTTTTCAAAGCTAAATCTTACTTCTGTACCAAATAGAACCTAGATCTCTTTAAATGAATCTACACTTCTACACAACAGTTCATGTCTGACGTGGTTGGGGTAAAATAATATGGCACATGTAATATAGATACCAGGGTCCAGAAAAGGCCATTCTTTTTAAAGTTGAAAATTATAATTGTAGTCTCTATTCTATCAAAGATTCATTGAAATTTATGAGTAACCAGGGATTTTGTTTGTTGGTTACTGCTTTGATGAAAATTTCTGAGTGCCAAACCCTTTCATTCTTCTGGTATTCAAGAAACTTCATTTTGAAGATAGCCAGTCCATGAAAATACATTTTATAAAAGAGTTCATATTTAAAAATGGGAACCTTGATTTGAGGATGGGATAGGAAAGAAGTTGAAAAATTTGCCTAAAGATCTTAACAACTTTTGCTCCAAAATGACTCAAATTTTGGAAACATCAATGGCGGTAAAGAGAATTCTGGGTCTAGAGTCAAACCCAAGAGTATGGCCTTGGATAAGCAGTGCCTCAACTCTGCTTGTTTCCTGTGGGAGTCTGAATGGGAGTGGTCCCCATAGGCTCATATGTCTGAATGCTTTGTCCCCAGTTGGTAGAATTGTTTGGGAAGAATTAAGAGCTGTGGCCTTGGAGGCAGTCTGTCACTGGGGAGTAGGCTTTGAGGTTTTAAAAGCCAGCACTATTCCAGTTGGCCTACTCTCTTGCCTTTTACTTATGGATCAGATAGATGTAAGCTCTCAGCTACTGCTCCAACACCATGCCTGCCCACCTGCTGCCACACTCCTGCCATGCTGGTCAGGGGCTCACCCTCTGAAACGTTAAGCCCTAATGAAATGCTTTCTTCTGTAAGTCGTGTTGATCATGTTGTTTCTTCACAGCAATGGGAAGGGAGCTAGGACATTTCCTTACCAATAAGTTGAGATAACAGCCCTCACCTCTCAGGGTTATTGTGAGATTCAGTGCATTGAAACATGCTTCATCATTAAAGTAGTTAAAGGAGCTCAAGAAATGTTGGCTATTTAGTGAACATTTCCCCCCTTGCTATATTTTTATTCCAATGTGGTTAGTGAAAACACAGCCTAAAATAGGACAAGAGTGGCTGAATAAAGATTTAATAAATAAACCCTGGAGAAGAGGGCCACTTCTTAACAAAAAGTAATTGGAAAGAGCCCAGTCATGTGAACAGTGAGCATGAGGGATTTGGCAGGCCCTGGCATGTAGGTAGGACACAAAGACGGGGTACTTTTAGCAAAGGGCAGTAACTGGGAGAAGTCCACATAGAGAAACAATGGGAGAGTCTTATATTTGATTATTTCAAATTACCCAGTAGAAAAATAAGGAAAGGATTCAGGTCACCCAGGAATGATTTAGTGGGTCTTAGAAATTAGTAATTCAGCAACACTTCTGTCTGTTTCTTAATTAAGTAAAGTCCAATATCAGTGTGGGATCCAATAGCAGCATGGGCTTGGTACTAGGCAGCTCCTTACAATTTCTTATAACCTGAGGGATCAGAGACCAGCATGCTGTTAAAGCTACGGACATGGTTTAGTTTCTCATGTAGAGAAAAGTGCAGAAACGCATGCATCCATGGCAAGCATGTAAGCTAAACAAGTGCCCTCTGGAATGCACCCTGCGTAAGCAAAGAGGACATTTCATCAAGCTAATAGTTATGACCTGATTCCTGTGCTAATATTCCAGCTATGGCAGAAGTAGTAAAACCTGTTGCAACTTGCATTTATGATTGGAATTCGTTTTGAATCATCTTTTACAGGGTTTTACAAAGATATTTTTGTTCAGAATCTAACATGATAATGTTTTCTTGGTTCACATTTCCTTGGAACTTTCCAGTCTAACGTACTGAGCAAAGGTTACAGTCTGTTAGAAAAGCACACTGTCCTGACAGCAAATGTTTTGTTCGAATTACTGCTTCAGTGGATTTTGTTAGTTCAGCAGAGCTTTGATTCTGCAGAAATGTGCCCTTCACACTGTCAGGAGAGTAAATGGTCGCAGAATATATATTAGGATGGAAATTCCGTTGGAATGGATTAGTTTACAGTACAAAACTAGATATCTGAAAACAACAGCATTTTATTATTCTCTTAGAGTTCTGAAGGCCTGAAGTGCAAAGTGTCTACAGACTGTTTCTTTCTGGAGCACTGGTTCACAAGCTTTCCTGACACTGTGACCCTTTAGTACCATTCTTCATGTTGTGGCGACCCCAACCATTACATTATTTTTGTTGTTATTTATAATTGTAATTTTGCTACTCTTATGAATTATACTATAAATATATGTTTCTGATGGTCTTAGACGACCCCCGTGAAAGGGTTGTTCAGTTCCCAAAGGGATAGTGACTCACAGGTTGAGAGCTACTGTTTTAGAGGTTCTGGGGAGAATCTAGACCATGCCTCTTTTCTGGCTTCTAGAGATGGCCGCCAGTGTGTCGTAAATGTTGTAGGCTTGCAGCTTGTTGCCTCTCGTCACCTGCCCTTTGTCTGCACATGCCTCCTCTGTCCAAATCTTTTGTTTCCTTACTAGAAGTAAGATCATGTTGAGAGGTTCTCAGGACATAGCGGAGGTTGGGGGCAGTTGTTAACCGATAAGTATAGATGCTCTTTAACTTACGATGCGGTTACTTCCTATAATTCCTTCATAATTGAAAATGCACTTCATAAACTTACCTAGCAAACCCAATAGCAGAGCAGCTTTATATACAGTTGAGTACTGACTATATTTGTGGTTGAGTGGTTGACTGAGAGCAATGGAGTACTGCATGCCCAGTAGCAGGAAAGAATAGCCCTAGACAGAGAATGGCTCAGTGCTTAAGAGCACTTACTGCTCTTGGTTTCCAGCTTACGTCTGTCTATAATTCTAGGGGATCTGATGCCTTCTGCTGGGCTCAGGCACAGCTGCATGCACATGGTGCACAGACATACATGCAAGCATCCCATATACACCAAATAAAAAATAAAGAAAGAAGGTTTTTAAGACAAGAGAGAAATACCCCATAGGGTGGCTAAAGCACCAATATTATATGTTTATTGAGTATTGTTTTAATAAGATTTTAATTAACTTGAGAAAAAAAGAGACTATGCCACTCTATAGTGCTAGGCCTATAAAAATGATCAAAATTCCAAGTACCATTTCTGCTGAATGTATATTGCTCTTACAATATAATTAAGTTAAAAAAAATGTGAGTCAAACCACCCTAGGTTGGAAATTATCTGTTTACTATGGAATATCAAACTTTAGCTTTACGACTGGCAAGATGGCTGTAGATAAAAGTACCTGCTAAACAAACCTGCCGACCTAAGTTTGGCCCGGAGCCCATTGTGGAAGGAGAGAACCAACTCCTGAGGTTGTTCTCCGCCGTCTACAGGAGTGCCTTGGCACATACATGTGCACACAAAAATAAATAATGAAATAAAAATGGAAATAAAAACTTGGTGTAAAGGAGGTTTCCTTTGGCAAACAGAGATTTGAAAACTGCTTTAAAAAAAAAAAACACTTCTGGGGTTATTGATAATCTCTTTTTGTGAACTTCACTTAAAAACCACCATCAGGTTTAACCAAAAACACTTGAAGTAATTTCTAGGCACCATTTTCTGAACTTAATGATTTGCACTTCTATGGCTCAGCACTAAGATTTCCAAGAAATCAGATCAAGTTGTAGTTGTGTGGGCCCTCTGACCAGCCCGGGTACAACGGCTGGAAGGTCCTGTTCAAATCAGATCCCCTTTGCAGTAAAAATGTGCTGACTTTAGCAGCTGTGTTTTAGGAGTTATAGTAAAGAAAGCCAAAATACCTGAAATAGATCAAAGATTCTGTTAATTTTTTTGTGTGTATTTTCCTTCACTTTTGTTTTAAAGATTTATTTGTTTGTTTTACTTGTTTAATTGTTTTTTTGAGGCAGGCTTTTTCTGTTTAGTCCTGGCTGTCCTAGAACTCTCTCTATAGACAAAGCTGACCATGAACTCACAGAGATCCGCCTGCCTCTGCCTTCAGTGCTGGGATTAAAGACCTGAGCCACCCTACCCAGCTTATTTTTAATATTTTTCAATTATGTGTGTCTACACATCAATGTGCGTGTCTGACTGTAGGTACCTACAGAGGTCAGAGGCATAGATCCCCTGGAGATGAATTAATAAGCAGTTGTGAGCTTCGTGGTGCAGTGCTGGAAATGGAATTTAGGTCCTCTGCAAGAACAGTATGTGTGCCGGGCCAGGCAGTGGTAGTGCATACTTTTAATCTCAGCACTCGGGAGGCAGAGGCAGGTGGAACTCTGTGAGTTCGAGGCCAGCCTGGTCTACAAGAGCTAGTTCCAGGACAGGCTTAAAGTCTACAGAAAAACTCTGTCTCATAAAACAAACAAAAAACAAAACAACAACAACAACAAAAAAGACATGTTGGACGTGTTCTCACCTGCTGAACCATTTCTCCGCCCCTTTTTTACTTCTTGAAGTAATGCACACTGTCTCTATTCCCCCACTGTCCAGCCCCCGTCCTCTAGCCACTGACCACAGTAGCCAGCTTAGGAATGAAACTCACAAGTACAATGGGTGCTCACAACTCAGTTCTCTAGATTTTGGGTAAAAGTTTCTTTTATAAGCCCAACTTGTTTTTAATAATGTGCCTTGTAAGATTTATTCCTTCAGATTGTATAGAGCTGGAATTTTTTTTCAGTATACTTATAATACCAGAATTTGGGAGATGGAGACAAGAGGATTGAAAGTTCATGCTCCCCTCCCCCCCAAAAAACAAAGCAAATCATCACAAAGAAAACAACCAAAAAAATTTTTAACTTAAGAAATAGATGTGAGCTAGGAGGTGGTGGGGATAGTGGCGCTCACCTTTAATTCCAGCACTAGGGAGGCAGAGGCAGGTGGATCTCTGTGAGTTTGAGACCAGCCTGATCTACAGACCTAGTTCTAGGACAGCCAGAGCTACATAGAGAAACTCTGTCTCGAAAAACCAAGAAAAAGAAATATGTAAAATGAGAATTTGGGGAATTTTTGTTTATCACTGTATTTTTAATATTAATTTAAAAATTATCTTAGTCATTCTGACAGGTGTAAGATGGTATCTCAGAGTTGTTTTGCATTTTCCTGATAGCCAAAGATATTGAACAGTTCTTAAAGTGTATCTTGGCCATTCGAGATTCTTCTGTTAAGAATTCTCAATCTAAATCTGTACCCCACTTTTCAATGGGATTATTTGGTATTTTGATGTCTGATTTCTTGAGTTCTTTATATATTTTGGATATCAGTCCTCTGTCAAATGTGGGATTGGTAAAGTTCTTTTCCCATTCTGTAGCCTACCGTTTTATCTTATTGACCGCTGTGAAACTAGAGAGTCAACATGGGACTGACCTAGGCCCTCTGCATATGGGTGACAGTTGTGTAACTTGGTCTTTTGTGGGGCCCCTGGCAGTCAGACCAGGACCTGTCCCTGCCTCCTGAGCTGACTCCTTGGAACCTATTCCCTAAGGTGGGATACTTTGTTTAACCTTGATGCAAGGGGAGGAGCTTGGTCCTGCCTGAACTTGATATGCCCTGCTTTATTGACTCCCCTGCAAGGCCTTACCCCTTCTGAATGGAGATGGAGGAGGAGTAGATGGGGGGGGGTATAGAAAGGAGGTAGGGGGAGGGAACAGAAGAAGAAGAAGAGGGAGGAGAAACTGCTTAATATGTAAAATAAGTAAATAAAAAGTTGTTACCAACATTTGTGATTAAAGATGATGAAAGTTTTCCTGGAAAAATTTTGTGCTGAGTATGGTGGGTACTGCAGTAATACTTATTGCAGTAGTAATTAAGAGTGAGTCTTATACTGAGTATGGGTACTGCAGTAATCATGCAGTGATACTTAAGAGTGAATTTGACTTCACACATAACTGAAGAAAATATCAAAAGCAAGGAGTTTTGATTTTTGAAACTTAATCCTGCACAAATAATTAAGTAGACTTAAGTTCATGAAGTATGGGGGAGTTGATCCTTAGTACCTGGGGTAGTGAGCCAAAGATTTGAAGTATTGCTAGAAACTGAGTGATAAATCTTTCTCTAAACCCCAAATCTCCAGTGATTTCTTTCCTTATAAACCCCTCATTTATCATGAGCTGCCAACATTCTGGATGGTTTCCTGGATCTCACTTTTTAAAATTTCTCTGATACTAGGGAACTCAGTAACAAGAAACTAAACACATGAGAGGCCACTCGAGTTACCAATCCACTGGTCTCTGTCATCATGCTCACGGAAGGAAAAAAATCTTTTCCCCATCAACCATCTCTAAATACTGCATGTTGAGAGCAAGTGATGACTAGAGAAATGTGTGTGTGTGTGTGTGTGTGTGTGTGTGTACACACACACACACAGAGAGAGAGAATGTTCATCAGAATAAATGAGATTATTTATGTAGAGTACAATATCTGAAAGTGTATGGTTACAAAAAATGAACAACTGATTAGAGTTTCGGCATGTATGTGTATACATAAGTTTATATTTTCTGCCCATCTTTAATTTTGTGGTTATAGATTTTTATTGTATGTGTATATGCAGAGTGTGTATACATGCATGTGTAGGTCAGAGGACAACTCTAGATTGTTTTCTCCTAACATCTTGTAGGATTCCAGGAAGAGAATCAGGGTGTTAGGCCCGTAGGAAAGCACCTCTGCCACGTGAGCCATGTTCTCTCTCCTCCACTTTACTTATCTGACACAATCACACACCATAAATCAGGCTTGTATGGAACCCACTGTGTGACCTAAACCGGCCTTGAAGTCCAGTGCTGGGATTACAGACATGAGCCACCACACCAGACTACATACTTTACCCATTATAAGCCAATTTTTCCTGAGCACTAGGAATCTATCACGTACCTGGCTTCTTAGTGTCCGTCACCCCCTCATTCGTTTGCTGTTCTGTACTCCTTAGATCTCAAGATAATCCTTCACCAGCTCATGTCATGATAAAGCCCCCAAGCTTTCCAACTAATGCTTGCTTAGTTTGAGAGATAGAGTGGAAATTTGCACATTTGGCTAATAGCTCATAAGTGATACACAGCAGTTATCTGTAAGATTAACAGCTACAACTTCCAAAATACTGAGCAGGCTTGTGTGGTCTTCTGTACCTTTCAACTGAAGGCCCTTACCCTGTATGCTTTTCTTTTTTACTTAGAATTCAGAATTGTGTGGAATATACTGCAGTGTTTTATGATGCCATTTATCGTCACCTACATTCTACTTTCTAGTCTGCCCATCTCCTAATACTATCTGTCCTCAGGAAGCTTATTCGCTTGTTTCTTTCTGGCACTAATGGGGGGAAAGAGCAAGTATATAAGGTGAAAGGCCATGAGGAAGTGATACAGAGTGGCGGGAGAGGCCTGTTCAGGGGGATGGAGTTTGCTCATGATGAATTTGTGATGTAAGCACATTTCTTTATTAATACTTTTCATGTTATGCAATCTGGAGAAAAAAATTGGGCTAATTCTCTAGTTGATTTTGCTTCCAAGTCTTTAAATACTAAGTGAAGGGTATAATATTAATAAAATGTTAATAGACATTTCTTTTTCTTTAATAACTTGCACTTAAGGAAAAACATATTTAGATCAAACCATATAATTATCTCACTCCTACATCTACTTGCACATGCTAAATTGATAGACCAATAGGGTCATTCGTGAGTCATTGGACTTTAGCTCTTTAGTGAATTGTGTGCCAGTGGCATTTATTATGTATAAACAAGTGTGGTGTGATGGGCCTGTTCACTTAAGTTTCATTGAAGAAGTAAATTTAGACCAAGGAATAATCTGAAAGTGACATGTAACACTAATAAATGCCATTGCTATGATTTTGTACCAGTATATGATACCTTGAGCATCATACTTTAAAAAGAAAAAAATCACCACCTTGAAGTATAGTTTGGTCTCATCTGCAAAATATGATCTTTAAATTCAACATAGTCCAAGAGAACTGGCATAGTATCAATAGCCATTGTAGCTATAATAATGTGTGGTGTGTTGTGGGATGATTCAGTCTTCCTCTTTGGGGAACATAGGAAGTGCCATCTGCATTGTTTGGTGCCCGGTTTGCTTGTTTCATTTTCTCAGCTCCATGTCTTGATCATTTGTGTGTCAGTTGTATACAACACTCTGACTAGCAAATAAAAGCAACTCTCGTCTTAAATAAAACTTACGTGGTTAAGACTGTGACGTGTCACAATTTGTACAGGGTTTAAGTTGTTTTCTAGACCTTTAAACATCTTCACCATTCCATAATAACGGTCAAAAGAGCCAACACAAAAATAGTGCTTGTTTCTTAACCAAGTGCTGCTTTGAAGTCTTGAAATGCTTGATTCTGATTCCAGGTGTGGTAGTCTGAGGCTTGAAAGCACAGCGTCTCTCTTTATAGGAAAACAGTTAAAACTACCAAGAATTTGAAGTTTGGAAGACTTTTTATGAGTAGTCCTTTGAATTGTTTATAACAGAGGTGTACTGTGACCAGGTTAGTTAGAAGGGGTTACAGATGGATGCAGCTCACATCCTGCTGTGTGGGGACTCCGCATACAGGCCTCACTCTAAATTTGCAAGATGTCAGGAGCTTCTCTAGTGAGATTTTTAAGGTAATAATCTTATAGGTATATAAATCATACAGCATATGCTTTTCTTTTTTTAAAGTATATTGTTGTAGTACAAAAGAGTTTCACAATAGCCCGGAATGGAATATAACAAAAGTTTGTTTATTTGGGGATAAACTCACAGAAAGGGAAGTGATCGCAGTCCTCTGCGTGTGCTGGGAACTGGAACTGAATCCAGCAGCCAAGAGACCCACACGTGCTTTTCACCACATTATAGTACGTTAGACCACGCCCAAGGGGGCCGGCCTCTTCAAGACTATTGGTTGAAGGAGTCCCACAGCAGTATATGATTTGGTTCTTTGTTGTTGTTTTTAAGCAGGGTCTTAAGTAGCCCAGCCTAACCTGGAACTTGCTAGTTGGTCAAGCATGACCTTAAGCTTTTGATCCACCTGCCACCACCTCCCAAGCTCTAGGATTACAGGCTTTGCCACCACACTTAGTTTATATGATGCTGGAGATCAAACTCGGAGCTTCGTGTATTCTAGGCAAACACTGCCAGTTGAGTTACACCCCAGCCTGGCTAGTCACAGAATTGTACACTTCTAGTCATAATTTTAAAATATTTTCATCATTCTTTAGAGGCAGTCTCACTAGAAGCTACCCCTTATTTTCTTCCAGCCTGTAACAACCAATAATCGAGATTCTGCCTCTACAGGCATGCCTGTTGGAACATTTCATGTAAATGTGTGGTTTGTGGTAGCTGGCTTCTTTCACTTTTCATGGTGTCTCATGATTCAACCTGTTACAGAATGTCAGTACTTTTTTTTAGTGTTTGTTTTGTGAGCTGGGGATTGCACACATGTGACATCTGTGGATGTATGTGTGTGGATCTGTGCACCTGTGTGCATGCAGGAACCAGAGGACATTGAATGACCTGTTCTTTTACTGTCTACCTTATTCTTTTGAATCAGGGTTGCCTTCACCTTCTTTTCTAAGACAGGTTTTACTATGAAGCTCTGGCTGTCCTGGAACTCACTCTGTAAACCAGGTTGGCCTAGAACTCAGAGATCTGGCTGCCTTTGTCTGTGCTAGGATTAAAGGTGTGTCGTACCACTGCTCAGTTGAGGCAGGGTCTATTACTGAACCTAGAGCTAGGCTGGCAGCCATCAAGCCCCAGTGATCCAATCACAGAATGTATCTGATGCCACCTCTGACCTCACTCACACACACTCACGCTCGCATGGACCTACCCATCCACACATGTACATAAAAAAGTCAAGGCATCACATCTTTCTCATGTCTCATACACACTCATTCTTATACTCCGTGTGTCATACCGCACACTCTTTCCTTTTGGTTTTGGTATTTATGCTTCCAGTGAATTGTTTGGAACTGAGCGGAGACTCCACCACTACAGTATCCCGTTCTTGGGAGGCATGGGAACCAGAGGTGGCTGATGCACAAGTTCCTTTCAAGAGAGGGCAGTGTTTTTCAGTCTGTCTGTCTGTCTGTCTGTTTCTGGATGGGGGATCAAAGCATTCCAACCCTGATAATGAACTGACATTGAAAAAGAAAAGAACCCACCTTTCCAAGCTTGTTGATTAGGGTCAAGGACTGCAGGCTTCAACAGACCTTGCCACAAATTCCCATCAATCACTTGGTAGCTTTTCTACTTCATTTCTTCATCTGTACTGTGAAGGTGATGTAGTCACATAAACTTAGAAGTAGCGAGTATCCCATGTGCATTCCTTGGCCCTGTGGTTGATGTAAGAAAGTCTCTTTATCCGTAGTTCAGTTCTCTATACTAGGCTACTTTTTTGGTTAGAAAAAGCATATAAATGGAAACTTTCAGGACTTATTTTAATTTTGGTTTTTTTTTTTTTTTGAGACAGGGTTTCTCTGTGTAATATTCCTAACTGTCCTGAAACTCGCCTTGTAAACCAAGGTGGCCTCGAACTCACAGAGACCCGCCTGTCTCTGCCTCTCAACTGCTGGGATTAAAGGTGTGTGTCACCACTGCCCAACAGAATTTATTCTAAACTTTTTGAGGCTAGTGATCAGCTGAAATTCCTAGACCATTTCATCAGCATTCAGCTGTGTGTGAGATCTAGAAAGCGGTAAGCTGCTCTGACTGCAGAGCAGGTTTCTGTCAAGAGCACGCTTGAGTTAGTATTTCCCCTGCTGTAGCTTTGGTGTGTCTCCCAACTGGTGCTAAGATCTGAACACTAGCTCCTAAATGCCTGTTCCTTCTGATGCTGCATTTCATTCACTGTCCCAGGGGCTTCATATTTTAACTGTGTGTGGCTTAGGGAAACTGTTACGTAACCACATTTGATGTCCCACAGCTCCTGAAGGCACCATGAGAAGTGTTTTCGGCTGTATATATACACCCCAGCTACTGTTAACAGGATCCATGTGCTTTTATTCCTATTCAGTTTAGTTGTAATGGTTAAGCTGGATCAAAATGCTTTCTGAAGATAGGTAGAGAATAAGCTTTACTCTACTGCAGAGTTGATTTTACACTTACATCAATTGAGATGGCAACTCTTAATTTTGATTTTAACATTCTTGTAGAATATTAATTTTATAAAAATTAAACTTTAATTTTTTTTTAAAAAATCAGATAATTGTCGCTGCACACGCAGTTGTAAGAATCAGCAGAGATCCTGTGTACCCTTCATGTAGTTTCCACCATTAGTGACATCTTATAAAATTGGTACCCACAAGTGGGATGGGGAACGGGAAGACAGGGTAGAGGAAGGAGTCTGGAAAGAGATTACACTAAAGCTAAAGACCTTTGACAAAGGCATATGGAAAAGGCATATATCTACTGTCTGCATACATAAAAAGTTTAAATGAGTCACCCTGTAATAGGGCTTCGTGCTAGGAATGGGTTCTGTCTCTGAGTTGTTGGTCCCATGGACTTCCAAATGTTAGAGGCTGGTGTCATTAGCTTTGGTCCCTCCACAACTTGATGTTGAGACCCTATTGCTGAAGACACAACTTTTTTTGGGTTTTTTTTTTTCCCCGAGACAGGGTTTCTCTGTGGTTTTGGAGCCTGTCCTGGAACTAGCTCTTATAGACCAGGCTGGTCTCGAACTCACAGAGATCCACCTGCCTCTGCCTCCCGAGTGCTGGGATTAAAGGCATGCGCCACCACCGCCCGGCTGAAGACACAACTTTTTGAGTCATAGAACTTGGAGAAATCAGGCTGGTGCCAACTTTGAAGTGTCACACCTACTGGCTAGTTTTCTTAGTGCTGGAAGATGCTGTGCATGCTAACAGAGGAGAAAAGCAATGATCATGTCCAGATGTGAACCCTGAGAGCTGCGTGCCATGGGCGCAGTACTGACACGTATGTTATGGATTGGATATAAAGCCTCTTCTCATGAACTCATGTCTGGCACCATTGACAGGACCAAGAACTCAGGCTGGGTAGGAATTGGCCCAAAGTGAGAGCCTACTACTATTTTTCTGGTAAATGGATATAGAAGTAAACTTCTTTCTACATTGTTATCTTTATACCCATAGATTAATACATCTCTCGGCCCTCATCAGAGAAGCTTATTTTTGTAGATGATGGCAGTGAACACCAAGCCCACAACTGGTCAGTGTGCAAGGAATAAGAGCCTGTAGAGCAGGCGGCCCTCGATGGGACATTTATACCACATCTCCCTCCCAGGACTCAGGATCATTGCAGAAAGATTCCAAGAGCCAGAAACAGTGGACGAGTACAGTGAAGCAGTGTTTTCTGGGCATAACAGAAAAGTTACACATAGGAGCTCACAGTGGCTGTGACAGCATGCACAAGACGTGTGTGAGATCAGACCCACCATGGATCGGGGAGGTAGTCACCAATCCTAGGCCTAGTCACTGAGAGAAAAAGAGTCAGTTTTCTACATAGATGTAACCCCCTAAGAGGGTTCCCTTGCTCCAATAGATGGCCCTAAACACATGCAAATACTGGTATCATAAAAGTAGATCAGTGGACTTTTAAACAAAAAGCGAGAAATTTCAGGGAAATGGTGGAGGGGGAAGTGATAGGGAAGATATTGGAAGGGAGGGGTTGGGAGAGGACTTCATCAAAAACATATACATGTGTGAAATTCTTAATTAAAAATTTATTAAAAACTGTGCTTCAGTAGCCACTTAGTAGCATCGTTGACACTGACCCTCTTGGGGTTTCTCGTTGGCTCATGTTCACTTAATGCATGTATTGAATCCTACCTCCATCCTGAGCATGCTGTCCTCTCACTCCCACCAGCCTCTGGTCTGTTCTCCACTGGAGCAGTGTTGTCATTTGAGGAATTTGATGTGAACATGCCATGCACCATGTAACTGTTGGGATTAGTTTTTTCACTCACTGAAAAGTTTATCTATAACATATATAAGCATATAACATATATAACTACATGTATAAGCAGTTCATTCCTCTTTGCTGGGTAATCATCCATATTTGTATATATCTTACCTTAGCTGTTGATAGTTGAAGGACATGAGGCTTATTTCCTGTTCTGAACTGCTCCAAATAAAACTGCTCTTGAGATTTGTGTATAGATTTGTGTGACTTGTTCTTTCTCTGGGAATTTATCTCCCAGAATATAACTGTCGAGTTGTATAGTAGTTGCATATTTTGTTTTTCAGTAAAATATCACACTTTTTCCCACAGTAACGGTACCATTTTCATCCTGAGAGTGTATGAGGATCTGATTTCTCTACATCTTTCCAGCATTTAGAGTTCTCCATTTTTATTTTAACCATTTTGATAATCTGTATAGTGCTATATTATTGCAACCTTATGTTTCTCCAGTGACCAGTGAGTGATGCTGAACGTTTTTCTGTGTGTGTATTTGTTGTGTATGTCTTCTTTGGTGAAGTATGTTTGATTACTGTTAGCTTTTGAGTGTATATATATATATATATTTTGGACAGGGTTTCTCTGTGGTTTTGGAGCCTGTCCTGGAACTAGCTCTTGTAGACCAGGCTGGTCTCGAACTCACAGAGATCCGCCTGCCTCTGCCTCCCAAGTGCTGGGATTAAAGACGTGCGCCACCACCGCCCGGCCATATATTCTTTTCATAGTCCTTTATTATTACATATGTACTTTCCCTCTGGGTTATACCTTGCCTTTTCATTCTCTTTCTTTTTTTAACTTTTATTTAAATTGTGTGTGTGTGTGTGTGTGTGTGTGTGTGTGTGTGTGTGTGTGTGTGTGTGTAAGTCTATCTGTGTAGTGCTATAGGAAGGTGAAGAACAGAGACCTGGGATCTCCTGGAACTGAAGTTACAAGCAGTTGTGAGCCACCATGTAGGATGTTGGAATTCAAACTCAGGTCCTGTGGAAGAGCAGCCAGAGCTCTTAATCCCTGAGCCAATTTACCAGCCCCGGTTTGTTTTCTTAACAGTATCTTTTGCAAACAAACATTTTAAATTTTGGTAGAGTTCAGTTGAGGTTTTAGTATTAAAGAATTCTGTCTTACTTTAGATTCTGAAGATCTGGCTGGTTCTGTTTTGCTTGTCTGTTTGTCTGTTTGTTTTGGTAACTGTTTCATAATTGTAGGACGGAGTATATAGTTCAGTGGTAGAGTACTGGGCTAGTATTGCGAGGCCTTGGGCTCCACCCCAGTCCTGACCCCTCCCCGACTCCTTCCAGAATGTTTATATAGTTTTATGTGTAAGTTGATGTTCTTTTTGGAGCTGTTTAAAATTATGATAAATTTACTACTTTAGCTAGTAGTGCTCAGTTCCAGCAGCATTAAGTGCATGTGTAGTTTGTGCAGCTATCACCGCTGTCTCACCCTGGACAACCCTGACCATTAACTCTGTCCAGTTCAGGGCTGCTCTGAGTGTTTCCATTGTCCAGATCCTTTACCATTCAGTCTCTACTCAGTCAGTGCTTCTCAAACCATCCCAGGAACTTTTAGACTCTGCAGTGACATTTTAGTAAAATCCAAACTAATGTACTTATGTATAAAATTTTAAGAAAAGTTTATAGATATTTTTGTTACATTGTGTACTTGCCACAGACTAGAGGAAGAAAGAAATGGAGTAAAACTCAAATATATTAGTGTTGGGGGAGGCTGCTAGTTTGTTTCCAACCACCCTAACTCTAAGTAATCACATAGAAACTATGCCATTTAAATCACTATCTGGCCAATCACTTAAGCATATTGCTAGCTAGCTCTTATATCTTAAAATAACATAAGGAGATCAAGGGGATTCGAATCGGAAAGGAAGGAATCAAACTTTCATTATTTGCAGATGATATTATAGTGTACATTAGTGACCCCAAAAACTACCAAAGAACTCCTACAGCTGATAAATACCTTCAGTGATGTGGCAGGTTACAAGATCAACTCAAAAAAATCAGTAGCCCTACTATACACAAAGGATAGAGAAGCTGAGAGGGAAATCAGCTTTTATTTCCTTTTGTTGTTGTTAAGAAATGTTGTGGAGAAGTTGCCTTCTTAATTTTTTTTAAGTGCTGGGAATCGGACCCAGGGCCATGACCACACAAGGATTGTTCTCTCCCGCTGGCCTCCATCAAGCAACCTTTCTCCATAAAGGACTTTTATTTATTTGTTTGTTATGTGTATGGGTGTTTTGCCTGCATGTATGCGCCATGTATGTGCCTGATGCAAAAACCAGAAGAGAGCATTGGGTCCTCTGGGACTGAAGCCACTATGTGGGTGTGGAAATCGAACCCCGTTCTTTATAAGAGCAGCCAGTGCTCTTCACCACTGAAGCTACTTGAAGCATTTAAGCATTCCAAACGTTTTAAAGTCCTTCTTGGCTCCTCTAAAGTGCTAATAAGGTGTCATAATAAATGTCCTCCTATCTTTGTGTTTATTATGTAGAGAACAAGACTTGAAACATGAGTTCAGACTCCAGCCAAGCTGTGATTACTACTCCTCCCCTTCCCAGCATGCCTCACAAAGAGAGGTATTTTGACCGAATCAATGAAAGTGATCCAGAATACCTTCGAGAGAGGAACATGTCTCCTGATCTACGACAAGATTTCAATATGATGGAGCAGAGGAAGCGAGTTACTCAGATCCTGCAGAGTCCTGTGAGTTGAAATAATCCTAAGGCTTTCTTCCTCTTGAGCCTGTGTATAATGTGATGAGATAGCTTAGACTCCCTTAGATGAAAGAAGGGGTGGAGAAAGTGAGCTTCTGCTTGAAGAAAGAATGGACTCATTTATAAACGTCACGGGAACAAGCTGGGTATTTCATGTGCATGATTTTTTTTTTCAAAATATTTTTATTTATTATGTATACAGTGTTCTGTCTTCATATATGCTTACTCGCCAGAGAGGGCACCAGATCTCATTACAGATGGTTGTGAGCCACCATGTGGTTGCTGGGAATTGAACTCAGGACCTCAGGAAGAGCAGTCAGTGCCCTTAACCTCTGAGCCATCTCTCCAGCCCTCATGTGCATGATTTTGTCTTCCTTTGGACACCTTACCTTCACATTCATAGCAGAAAGGAAAAACTTGAGGATTTTGAGAAGTTCTTCGCTTTGGGAGCCTACTGTTAATATGTGAACACACTCCACATTAACTAGGCTATAAATGTATTATAACTGTAGCGTAAGCAGAAGATTTTGTCAACACAGCAGTTGACTTACATCATCTTGAAGTGATTCGTTCAATTTCTTCCACTGCTTTAGTGGAATTGCACAGATCACATAAAATGAAGGAAAGTGGTAGAATTACTTGATTTAAGAAACAAAATGGATTTATAAGTTTATGCATAATGAAGGTCGAGTGCTAATTCAGGCAGAGTTAGCACACATAGGCACAAGGTATCTAGGTTAGAAGTATATTAGGTTCCAAGCTGCTAAAATAAGCACAGGCCATCCAGCTACCTGATGTGGCCTGGTAAGTCATTTTGTTATGTGCCCTTGTGAATTTAATCACAGGAGTAGAGTCCAAAGCCAAAGGGGAATTTCGTTCTGAGTAATTTTCCTGTACTAGTGGCCTTGATGGAAGCACCGAAAGACAGTTACAAAGCAGTGCAAACTTTGACGGATTTTCTAACTATTGTGCTGCTTTAAAAGAACCCTTTCAAATGGAGCAGAGAGTAGCCGGAGCAATGGTGATGGTGGAGTACTTGTTCAGTGCCTTACTATACTCAAGCCTAAAGAATCTACTAACTATCCAATTGAATATTGTAACTTAGACTGTGAAATCAAGATCAAATTTTGTTCAGGATTATAAAATACTTTTTTTTTTAGTGTCAGTGTCCCAGAGAACCAACCAGTCAATGAAAATTTAAGCAGAAAAAGAACTTATTTCTATGCCAGATTTTTTGTTTTCTGGTATTCCTCCATTAAAGACACAAAACTTTGAGAATATTTCACTTTTATACTATGTATTTCCACTTTTAACTGAAGTTAAAAGCACTCATTTTATTTATACCTGGAGAACTTAAATAACGGGAAAGAACAGGTATAGTGTGTCCTTTGTCTCCCCACTTAAAGTGATTTCACACAGACCCACAACATTTTTATCATGATTATCCTGCACACCTCACTCGAGCTCTTCCTGTTCTCTACTCCTTCCCAACTTCCTGCCATGTATATATGACAGTTTTGCTGCTGTATACACATCAGTATGGGGCCCATGCACCGGAGCAGTCTCTTCCCTCCTGGAGGAGCCCTGAACTGTCAGTTGCTTCTCGGCTTATGATGGGAGCTTGTAAGCCCCTTTCCCTCCACGCTGGAGCACTCGTGCAGACACCCACAGCTACTGTGAGTCCAGAAGACACTGTTTCCCCCAATCCTCTCCAGCCTCTGGCTCCTAACAGTCTTTCTCCCTCCTCCTCCTGGTGTTCTCTGTGCCTTAGGGGCAGGAGGTGTGATAAAGATGTCCTGCTATGACTGAGTCCTCTACAGACGTTGATTCTCTGTACTTCAACTGCTGTGAGTTTCTGCATTAACAGCCATCTACCGCACAAAGAAATTTCTCTGATGAGGACTGAGAGCTGTATTAATCTATAGGTATAGAGAAACACATTTATAGCATAGTTTGATATTATGTTCATTTAGCAAATAGTTAGGTTCATCCTTGGGACTATGAGTTTCATGGATGCTTAGTCAGGTTTACAGAATCAGACATGTATTTCCTTCGTGGCGCAGGCCTTACATACAAATGGAAAGCGCTTGGTTACTTTTCTAACCAGTCTTGCCACTGTTACACCCATGGCATGCCCTGATTTTTTTTTATTTATTTTTATTTTCGAGACAGGGTTTCTCCATAGCTGTTTTGGTTCCGATCCTGGAACTAGCTCTTGTAGACCAGTCTGGCCTCGAACTCACAGAGATCCGCCTGCCTGTAGTAATTTGAGCAGCGGGGCTGCGTCCCCAGCACCAGGGCAGCCTCGCTAGCTTATGCCCCGAAATAATTGCACACAAACTGTATTCTTTTAAACACTGCCTGGCCCATTAGTTTCAGCCTCTTAACCCATTTCTAATAATCTATGTAGCACCACGAGGTGCACTTACCAGGAAAGATTCAGCATGTCTGACCTGGTGGCTAGCTGCATCGAGTCTGCCTCAGAGAGCAGAGCTTTCGTGTCTGCCCAGGAGAGGGGAACATGGCGTCTCTGCTCCAGAGAGCAGAGCTGTCGAGTCTGTCCGAGGCGTCTTATCTCACTTCCTCTTCCTCCCAGCATTCTGTTCTGTTTACTCCTCCCACCTATGTTTTAACCTATGAGGGCCAAGCAGTTTCTTTATTGCTTAACCAATGAAATCAACAGATTGATATATGACACTCCCACCTCACCTGCCTCTGCCTCCCGAGTGCTGGGATTAAAGGCGTGCGCCACCACCTCCCGGCTCCCTGATTTTTTATATAAGTATTGGGGATTAAACTCAGGTCTTCATATTGGCATGGCAGGCACTCTACCAACTGAGCTTTCTTTCTATCCTCTTTAGCTTTTGTTTCTAGCCTTTTTTTGTCTATATTTTATGAAATTTAGTTTATGGTCTTTTTCAACAATGAAAGAAAATAAAACGATTCAAGATTCAGATAAGCTTAACTTCCTAACTTATCATTTTAATCCAAGCATTATATAGAGTATTATTTTAGACTTGTATTTGATGAGAGAGCTGTTCAAAGTGTCATACTTTAGAGGCAAACTAAGTTTTCAAATAGGACTTTAAGTCACAACATTAAATGACTTCTTGAAAATGTTAAACATCTAATGAAGTTGGAATCTTGTTTTTAAAAAAATCACTTATCCTAGTAGTCGATGGACAGTTTTATACAGCTATTACACAGGAACCAACCCTCCATTCAAGGGACAGACTGACAAGACTGTTTTCTAAGTAATAACCCATGGGGTAAATCTCTGCCTTCTTTTACTCAAGTCAAGTTTCTTCCCTTTTACCTAGGAAAATGGGGAAAACAAACTGGTAACTGAGATAAACTAGACGCAGTGCTTCTAGAAAATGCAAGGCCCAGTGTCCTAACCGTGTGCACTCATGCGTGGTAGCATAGGAGGAAAGCTGAGCAGCACAGGTGTAAGACAGGCTTGGACATGGTGGAAGGAACTGTAGAGAGTTGAGAGTGGGCCATAAGGAGATGAAATTCTGAGAGTCCTCCTAGCTAGGAGGTTTAGAAGGAACTCCAAGAAGAAGGCTGCGTTTAAGACAAGTGTTAGATCAAGGGCAAGAATTCCTTAGGAAGAGGAGCAGTGGATGCAGGCCCTTGCATCTGATACAGTACAATGAGTAAGCACACGGAAATGCACGTTGTGAAGAGACCAGGTCCTTAGGTTATAAGGGCAGGCAGATAAAACCAGGAAAGTTATAAGGCACTTGATTGTGCAACTCCTGAAGTCCCAAAGAGCCAACATATTTTCTCATTACTTCCAGTTTAAACCTGTTTTTAAATGTAATACATAATGCGTTTGTGTACAGTGTTGTTTTGAATTGGTGTTCAAATCTTAGCTCATCCATTATTTATTAGGAAACTCACTTAGCTTGCACTTCAGTTTCCTCACTGGTAAATAAGGAAATTACGCATTTGCTGTGAAAACAAAATGAAGCAGCTAAAGTATGTAATAGGGTGCCTAGTACACTGTGGCCATGTGTTTTGTGAGGCTTTATCTAATTATTCTCTCAGTCAAAAATCGGGAGTCAGATAGTGGGGCAAGACCCTGATGATCAGAGAAGCTGAGAAGCCACCAATGACTTCCTCTTTTTTCGTTCCTCCATCCTAAAAGACTGAGATCCTCTCTGAGTCCTGCCTCCCCCCTCTGACTCAAAGCAAGCTTCATTGTCAAAATGAAATCAAAATGTCACACAATAGTTTTATAGAAATTGTATGCATAAATTGCTAAGTTAAAGCACATTTCACTCTTGTGGCAATCCTTTGACAATTATAGTCATGATGTCTTGCTGATAATCTGGTCTTTGAAGTTCTTAAAAGATTCTGTCACTCTGATAGCATTCTGACTTAATTGTACTGTTTATAGAATATCACAATCTCCAGTTCCTCCTTTGTTAATGGTTTTCTGAGGAAGAAGATACCGTTTATGCTGTGGGTTTGTAGGTAAACTTACGTAACTGTTTTGTATATGTGTTGCTGTAGATGTAATAGTTGGCTGTCCCCCGTTAGAAGCCAGGGTGTAACCTTGCCTGCTTATAACCTAGTGTCTCACTGTTTTCTGATGAGTTCTTGCTGCACCAGGGCAGACACTTAGCCCAGTACTCCAGGATTGCTAATGTCCACTAAATAACCTCATTTGCTTTATCCACATCCAACCAAATGCTCTATGCAGCGAGCAGCTCACTCAGCATTTCTGCTCACAGCACGCTTGCTGCCTTATATTTGGTTTCGGCAGTGCACCCCAGGCCAGCTATGGTAAGGTTAAGGAAGAGCCTCTGCCCAAGCGAAAACTTGAGCTTTCAATTTTTATTGCCTTTACTTATTAGCTATGCAGCCTAGGACAAGTCATTGCATACTTTAGGAGTTTTTCATGTGTTCATGTAAGCCAACTACAAATAATTACTTTATTGACATTTGATTGTTGTAAGAATGTGGTTAATGATTCATCTTAAAGACTAAGTACCTTTATTGGTTTCTTTATTGTAATATAGAGCCTTATTATGTTGCTCACACTGGCTGGCCTGGAATTCAGTTTGTACTCCAGGTTGTTCTCAAACTCAACATCCTCCTGCCTCAGCCTTTTAAGTGCTTTTTTAAAGTGTATATCACCTTGCCTGGCTCTTTGAATATTTGAAAGTTGAGTACATTTAGTGAGTTTTCTAAAATGAACCAAAACAGTTTTTATCAGTAGTAATTGTCATAGTTACTGCTGTTTTATGATCTAAGTGGTTATCTGAGCAACCTTCCAAAAACAGAAACTGAATTGTGAATGTATGTGACCAAAACTTAAATCTTTAGCTGTAAAAAAAATTATATTGATGTATTATCAACTATATGAAAAGGTTAGGCTATGTTTATTTACATTAAAAATAGCTTTCTTTATAATACAGAGAAGCCATTTGGTTTTAAAGAGCACACTCATCCTTGACTTCAGAAGGGCTTTTACAGCCTCCCATGGCTCCACAAATAATTCAAAACTTTAGGGTGGTGCTTATTATGTTATGGGTTCTACGGAAGTGAGAGCCTTTTTATTTCATTTTTTATTATTTTATTATTATTGTTGTTATTATTTTGTTTTGTTTTGTATTTTCAAAGCTGGGTTTCTTTATGTAGCCCTGGCTATCCTGAAACTTGCTTTGTAAGACCAGGCTGGCCTTGAACTCAGAGATCTGCCTGCCTCTGCCTCCCAAGTACTGGGATTAAAGTTATGCACCACCACCAAAATGAGAACATTTTTACCAACAAAAGCCTTTGTCTGTGTCTTTACCCTGCCATTTAATACCTGTGTGACTTTGGAAAACCTTGTGAAGCTGTACCATCTCTGCAGAGATTTTTATCAGTTTAACAAATATGTGTAACTTCTTGAGCAGCAAGTTGCTCTTTAATCTTGAAGTTAATATATATATATGTATATATATAATCAGTACACTGAGCAGGTTTTCCTGACTCGTGTGTTCGTTGGAGGATTAGATAAATTTTAATCCAGTTGTAGCAAATGTATGCAACTTTACAGTGTGCACGTAGTACCATAACCTCATTCCTGTTCTTACCATCCTCCCTGGGCTTAGTTTTCTCATCAGGTTGACTTTCCTTGCCTATGTTTACATTGTTTTATTTTTGTTCATTTTAATCTATTGGAAGCTACCTTAAAGGCTTCCTGGGAGAATATGAGACCAAGGACACTAAATAAAATCGACTGTGTCCCTTTCTCACAGCTGATGTATAGAATGAGTGATATATATCGTAGGTACTATTTTTTAAATGAATCAAAGAATATTAATTATAGCTGCTTTAAGCTGAGGAATGTTTAAATGGTTTTATTTTAAAGGGAAGATACAATTTTACAGATTGTAGCAGATTGGCCATGTGTCCAGATTTTTTCTATAGTGTATAAAGATGAATGAGGCTGTCTGGAGCTGCTTTTCCTTGCAGCCGTCAGCGTGGTAAAATACTTACTTTACTCATCTTTATAAGGGTATCAATTTGTCTTACACACAGCTCATATATTTTATCCATGGGGTCTTATCCATGGAAATAGTTTTCTAATAAATGTAATATGTCTTAGAGGATTTTTATAGGATAATTGATCTGGTTTCAGTCATATATTTAAATACAATTTTGTGTTTTTACTTTTTAGTTTCTTTTGAGACAGGGTTTTTCTGTGGCTTTGGAGCCTATACTGGAACTCACTCTGTAGACCAGGTTGGCCTCGAACTCCCAGAGACCTGCCTGCCTCTGCCTCCTGAGTGCTATGATTAAAGGTGTACACTACCACTACCTGACTGTGTTTTTACAATTTTTATAATTGTACTGATGATTTATATTTAACAAGCCTTAAATCTATAATGGAAAAAAAATGTTTTCATGGACTCAGGATTATAATATAAATATAAGCTGTTTCATGGCCTCAGGATTCTAATCTGGTCATTTTTAGCAGTTTTTTAATTAATAATTCAAATATCCACTTGCCTTTTTATCAGAAAGCATAGCTTCTTCCTTTTGGCTTTTGTATTTTCCCTAAATCATCCCAAGAACTTCAAACTGTCTACCATCCAGACGGTATCCATTAAGTACATGGCCTGTGTGGGTGAGAGTAGGTCTTTCACCTTATCTCCTCTGTGCACTCTGCCCGCCACTGCTGAGAGAGCGGGAAAATCGTTTCCCCTAAAAAGCGGGAGCTGCTGTGGGTTTGCCTATAACCCAGATCCTGGTGTGGCCCCTGTGATACAGCAGGAAGGACGACCCTCTTCCTGGTGTGGCCCCCGTGGTGCAGCAGGAAGGATGGCCGACCCTCTTCCTGGGCTGAGTTGAGCTCAAGGTGACTCAACTTGTTCAGGCATGTCTGAGCTTAAGAATGTCCAATATTTTTCTTCCTTAAGAGTTTCTTGCTCTTTCTAGTGTCTTATTATTTTTTTGTTTCATATTTGATTTTCCACTGCATAGGAAAAAACCCTCAGAAGAGGTTTGGGAGAAAGTGTTTATACATGTAAACAACAAGTTCCATGTGAGATGCCTGTGCTCAGACAGTTGTTTTGTGTATTACAGGCCTTTCGGGAAGACCTGGAATGCCTCATCCAAGAACAGATGAAGAAAGGCCACAACCCAACTGGTTTACTAGCCTTACAGCAGATTGCCGATTACATCATGACCAACTCTTTCTCAGGCTTTTCTTCTCCTTCCCTGAGTATGTCAACTGTGATTTTGTTTTCTCTGCAGTGGAACACTACTGTCCAGCTACTTATTCTGTTCAGATTCAGCCCTTAAGTGTATAGCATAGAGCTAGGTCTGGTGGCACAAGCCTACCGTGACTCCTCTGGAGGGGAAGCAAAGAGTCATAATATCAAGGACATAATATCAAAGACAAGGTAAATTAATGAGGACCCTCAAAAGTAGGGGGGGAAGGTCTGAGTATGTGGTTCAGTGGTCAGTGCACAGGCACAAGGCCATAGGTTCAAGCACCAATACCTTCTAAACGTTAATAACATCTGACACTTAGAGCAGCAGCATATTATAAGACAATCCCTACCCCAGATGGATGTGTTGAAATAGCCCTGGAGACCACTGGAGTGGTTATATTGCTTTATTTGGCTCACAGTGTCAGAGCAGCTGTTCACAGCACTGGGAGCAGAGAGAGCAGAGTGGACCTGTCCGTGTGGTCTTCTTCTCACCAGCCAGCCCCTGCCAAAGGCTGGACAGTGTTCACAACAGGGCACAAACTGGGGACCAGGCGTCCAACACATAATCCTGTAGTGGACATTTCAGATCCAAACATAACAGTAACTGTAGAGGGAAAAGTTAAAAAGCCATTCACAAGAAATCATGTGTTACTCTTCCCTGTGTCCCCATGCTATGAGCTGAGAGTTGGAGTTGATTATTGCCTTAAGAAGACTGAAGGAACCCTTGACAGAAAGAAGAAGATCAGTTAGAGAGCTTTGTGTAAAGCAGTGGGTCTTTCTTCATTCCAAGAGCTGCATTTTGTGTCCCTGAACTCCCTCGAGGACAACGACCCATTGGCTGAATACTCTGGTCTGTGATTGTGTTCAGAATTGCTTCAGTGAAAGGCAGATGTGCAGGCCACAGAGAGCTAGTGAGCATTGCTTCATGGACAACTGGAGATAGGGGCCTTCATTTGCTCTTTCTTTTATCTGTGCCCTTTTTTCTCTTTCTTTCGTCAATAGAGGGCTCTAAGGATTTTTTGATTCAGGTATTTTCCAAACACTTGAGGCATGATAGTAGGAGAGTGCCAGGCAGGGGTGTTTGTAGAACCAGATGCACCACTGCCTCAGGCCTGGGTCCTGGGATCGCAGTCTAGGGAAAGGAAGTGAGTCAGAGTGAAAAGACCCTTCACTGTCAGACCCAAGACTGCTGCCAGCCCAGAAAGTGCAAACCCATGTGAAGAAAGAATTCTAGCTGATGGTCTGAGTGAGTGCCAGGGAAGGAAAAGAAACTAAAGTCAGATCATTTAAAGACCGTGAAGGAATCTCAATGAGAAATATAAATACCTGGATTAGATATGTGGTTGCAGATATATGAGGGAGGAAAACAGGGAGAACAGAGCTGAGAACCAAAGGGAGCTTAGTGGCAGGCCTGACGTGCTGGGGAGGAGCGTGTGAGTCACCTAGTGGCTTCTGAGAAGCAGTCTTCCAGCAGAAACAGAAATGCACAGCTCGAGCTATTTTTAAGCACTCTTTAACAGTGGACATTTGTACCAAGCACTGTTTTAGGGACAAGGACTACACTAGCAAGATTCTTTTTCTCTTGGACTGTGAAAATCCACTATACAAAGATGATCAGACTGTAGAGAGTGCCATGCAGAGAATTACAGTGTGATTATGTGCTGGCGGCGTCTGGCTCATACGAAGATAAGGTCATCAGAGACAACCTCTTAGAGGAGGTCACATTTAAACTGATGCTTGAAGAGTAAGGTGTATGGTATGTCTTAAGATGGAAAGAAAATATCCAAGCCCTGGAACCTGGTAAATGTGCCGAGTGGGAAAGAAAGGAAGGAAGGAAGGAGGGAAGGAAGGAAGGAAGGAAGGAAGGAAGGAAGGAAGGAAGGAAGGAAGGAAGGAAGGAAAGAAAAACAGGTAAGTTTGAGCTCTTCATAGCCTGCTTGTTCTCTTAGGAGACAAATAGAACAGAATGAGATGACAGCGCAGGCAGGCAGTGTTATTTAAGTGTGGCGGTAGGATGGCTGGGCGTCAGTTGTCATCACCAGGCTTGAACGTTCGAATCTTGTTCCCACTTGTGGGAAGACATTTTTAAACTGGAGAGTGATTTTTCAAAGCCCCACTAGATTCTCTGAGCAGAAATGGATCTGAAGATTTTATAGGGTTAATAAGAAAAGTAGGAAGGGCCGGAGTTTAAGATCCAGTTTTGCTTGAAAAATGAAAGAAGTACAACTTGTGGCATGTTTGCTCTAAGTTGTTGAGCTGTGACAGGTGAGAGCTCAGCAGAAAGTCTTGGCAGGTGGATACAGAGAAGAATTACCCAGGAGCCTCTGCACATGGCTTCTCAGAAGATGCAGAGGTGGAGTGGGAGTCCAAAGGGGAAATCTAGAAGTTCTAAAGGCCAGCAGGAGACTCTCCCCTCGGAGCATCCTAGGGTCCACATCAGGAACACGCATTGGAGTTGTTGATGCCAAGCAGGGCAGCAGGAAAGCCATATGTAACCTGGGAGTGTCGAGAAGTGGAAATGATCAATTTGGAAAATTTTTTTTGTGATTGTGTGAAAACAAGCTAAGTTACTTTGGGAGTAGAAAAAGAGTAAAGAATAAAATAATGATGACTATAAAATTTTATTTAAAAGTAAAGGTTTTTTTTGGTTTTTCTTTTTTTTTTTAATATTTTTATGGTTTATTTAACTTTATTTCATGTGCATTGGTGTGAAGTGTCAGATCTTAGAGTTACAGACAGTTGTGAGCTGCCATGTGGGTGCTGGGAATTGAACCCGGGTCCTCTGGAAGAGCAGTCAGTGCTCTTAACCACTGAGCCATCTCTCCAGCCCCTTTTTTTGGTTTTTCTAGACAGGGTTTCTTTGTAGTTTTGGAGCCTGTCCTGGAACTAGCTCTTGTAGACCAGGCTGGTCTCGAACTCACAGAGATCCGCCTGCCTCTGCCTCCCAAGTGCTGGGATTAAAGGCGTGCGCCACTACCGCCCTCCTAAAAGTAAAGTATTTTAGTGGCTGTGGTGGAACATCATTTGTTCCCAGCACTTGGGAAGCAGAAGCAGGCAATTCTCTTGAGTTCTAGGCTAGCCTGGTCTACATAGCAAGTTCCAGGCCAGCCAAGGTTACATAGTAAGGCCCTGTCGTCTAAGAAAAATAAAATAACTGGGTGGTGGTGGAGCACACCTTTAATCCCAGCACTTGGAAGGCAGAGGCAAACCGATCTCTTTGAGTTTGAGGCCAACCTGGTCTACAGAGCAAATTCCAGGACAGGATCAAAAGCTACACAGAGACACCCTGTCTCGAAAACAAAAAAAGAAGGGAGGGAGGGAGGAAATAACAAAAAGGAGTAAAGACTGTTAATAATTGAGTTTGTCCAAATTGTACTGTTGTCAACACTAGAGAAATAAAGAGAAGACAGGAAGAAAAGTGAGACAAAATAAAATCGCTTTTGGATTTTGTCTTCTGAGACTGAGTTGTAAGTGACGTGAGAGTAGAGAAGAGGCTTCTGAAGGTGGGGGTGTCTGGGGGAGAGGCTGGGCAGGAAGAAGGGGTCAAAAGAGCAAAAACCAATTCTGTTTATATGTTACTCTGCCACAGGCCATTAGAAATAGCAGAACGGAGAAGGAGGGGGGTACCTGGTCAGAGATGAAGATGACCTCGCAAAATAATAGCAGAGAGAGTATAAAATGTTTTTACAGGAAGACATAAAGTAAGGCAGGAGTGTAACAGAAGTCTGAGCTCGGGGCACGAACCACATTGGAGGAAGGTGGGAGAAGAGAACTTAGACTAGGAGGAAAGGGAGCCAGGCAGGAGTCAGCACAGCATCCTGGGCCTGGGGACAGACTCTAGGGAGGAGGAGGGAGCCCCGAAAGGTCAACAGTGAGCTGGACGCCAGCTGTAACAGCTGGGCTTGGGAGTTAGAGGAAGGCCAAAGTCAGGCAACTATTTGCTTGCATTTTTTTTCCATTTTAGATGTTCTTATATTTGAATATGTCAAAAGAGATATTAGAACTCTTTCTATTGATGTCTTTTCATTATAAGGTAAGAAATAGCTGTGTTTTGTTTCTTTAGTAGCATTTTTACCTTTGGGGTCATCTCCCATCTTCTCCCAGCGATATGACTGGCAGTTGCTGACTCACAGGAACTAGGTGAAGTACCCTCACCACATCATCAGCGAAGATGACAGCCCTTGTTTTTGCTCTCAGTACCCTGCTCTGGAAGGAGGCTGAACTAATAAACTGTTGTGTGCGCTGATAAATTTCAGGCTGTTTGCAAAGCTGGAATCAACAACACATGGGCTGCTTGCTGGGACCTAATTGCTAGGTTAAAGAATTGTTTGACTCAGATCTCGCACTGTTTCCACCTAGGTCTTGGCATGGTCACACCTATTAATGACCTTCCTGGTGCAGATACATCCTCCTATGTGAAGGGAGAGAAACTCACTCGTTGCAAACTGGCCAGCCTGTACAGACTCACAGACTTGTTCGGATGGGCACACCTGGCAAATACATACATCTCAGTGAGTACTTTTGGTTCCTTTTTCTGAAATGCCAGCTAGATGCTAACTGTGATCTCTCATCTTCAGACTTAATGATCAGGTAACCCTTAACTCCAAGGAAGAAACTAATCCCCAGCTTTCTCTTCCCTTCCTCTCACCTGTGAAGTTCCCTTGTGCTCCAGCTGTAGAGCCTACCCCAGAAGTGCAGATCATCCCTTTCCAGGGTCTGTAGCTGAGCCTCGGTGGCACTAAGAAGCCCTTGGGGCAGGGAAAGCAGAGGACAGGAAGGGTCCCTCCCTGGTGTTTGTAATCTTTAAGTACACTTTTCCTTATTTGCATACAGACAAGCACTGGCGGTCAGGAACCACATGTGAGAGAGCATTAGATCCTTGTTTCCTAAGCCTGAGCCAGAAATGACGTGAGAGTAAAAGAGAGGCTTCCGGGGGGGGGGGGGGGGGGGGGGCACGACAACAACGACTAGGCAGGAAGAAGGAGAAGAGAGCAATGAAACCTATACTTCATAAACTAATAAACCAATGGGTGAATAAATGAAGGAAGGCACTTTTCCTGTTCGCTGCCATCTGTTTTCACTTTGCCACACTTGGATGAATGGCACCGTTGGAATAGAAACCACTGAGCTACCGTGATGGAAACAGTAGACGGCTACTCCGCGGGCCACCCCAGGCTTGTTTCTTCCGGTCGTTCTTGGTTTCCCCACATCAGCTCTTACCTTGACTCCTTCGCAGGAGGAGCTTTTCCCTCCAGACCCCTGTGCATTGGAAACCTAATTGTAGCCATGCTCATGCTGTGGTACAGGTGCCGCAGAGTAAGTCCTGTGTTTTCTTTCTTCCAGGTGCGAATCAGTAAGGAGCAAGACCACATTATCATCATTCCCAGGGGCCTCTCTTTTTCTGAAGCTACAGCCTCTACTCTGGTATTGTTCTCATTCCTCTGTTACTTTTTCTGGATACCCTTGTTTTTAATATAAATTTCAGAATCGAAGAAAACTCAGATGATTGAGAACGTTACTTTTTCTGGATACCCTTGTTTTTAATATAAATTTCAGAATCGAAGAAAACTCAGATGATTGAGAACATTAGTAGACTGAGTTAGAATTACCTTACCTGACTTTCCTTTTCTGAGACAGCAGTTTCACTAGGTAGTCCTGGTTGACCTCAAATTCACAGAACCCTGCCTGCCAAGTGTGGGATTAAAGGTATGTACCACCACACCTGGCCCTACTTGTATTTTAAATACTGTCTGACTTGTATACATGGAAAAAAATTCCAAAAAAGGTCAAAATATAGTCCACAGGTCGATTTAAACAGTTTAGTTGGTGTGAGGATGGCCTCTACCCTGCATTCCCTTTTCTCTGTGATTGCATGGCCAGCTGCTGCCGTGGGCCTCGAAAACCACTGGAATCATGCTAGTCCCGGTGCTGTAGTGTAAACAAATGGCCATTTCCAGCCAGTTACAGCAAATGCTAGACTTTGTCCAAACCTCCATGTCCTGGAATCTGTGCTTCTTGCTATCTAAATGCTAGCTTTTGTTACATAGTACTTATTTTAGAAATAAAATTTTAAAGGAACAAAGCTATACCCTTTCTTTTACAAATTGTTTCTGGCTGCCTTTGTTCTGTGTGACGAGTTCAGTTGTTGAAATAGAGGACCCATCACATCTAAAACACTATCTGGACAAACTTGCCCCACCCTGGGTCAGCTGTGGGATATAGATGAAATTTTGTATAAATATATCAATTAAATATATCTTTCTGATTTTTCCAGGTGAAAGTCAATATAATAGGAGAAGTGGTTGACCAGGGAAGTACTAACTTGAAAATTGACCATACAGGATTCAGCCCCCATGCTGCAGTCTATTCAACACGTCCTGATGTGAAGTGTGTGATACACATTCACACCCTTGCCACTGCCGCTGTAAGTCAGCCGTGTGCTCAACCAGAATGACTAGAGAAAGCACAGTTTTCACAATTTTCCCAGCATGGTGCTTCCCAGTGTGTCTTCTGTCACCCTACTAGCTCCTGTACATTTCCACAGCAACAGGTTCTTAGAACCAAATGCTACTGCTCTAGGAAACACTTGCAGAAATAAGTGTGGGTTTAAAAACTAAGCAGTTTAGGGCTGGAGAGGTGGCTCAGCAGTTAAGAGCACTGGCTGCTCTTCCAGAGGACCTGGGTTTAGCTCCCAGCACCCACACGGCAGCTCACCACTGTCTGTAACTCCAGCTTCAGGAGTTCTGACACCTTCATATAGATACACATGCCAGCAAAACACCTATGCATGTAAAACAAAATAAATAATAAAAACCTTAAAACTCAGCAGTTTAATAATTGGGTCAGTGCGGATTTGAGGAGAGAACATCTTCCACAATATTTGACGTGCACTTGAATTAGTGTTCTGTCCCTTCAACTCGCCCCCTTCTCTTTCTAGAAGTTAGAATTAGAGTGGGAGGTGGGCTGCACTGTAGTGGCAAGTACTGCATCACCCCAGTGCTTTGCTTCCTGGGCTCCTTAAGAACCATGTTCCAATCTGTGCACAATAACTAAATGTGTAATCTTGGATCCAATCAATAGGTGTCCTCCATGAAGTGTGGGATCCTTCCAATTTCCCAAGAGTCCCTTATCCTGGGAGATGTAGCCTATTATGACTACCAGGGATCCCTTGATGAAGAAGAGGAAAGAATTGAACTTCAGAAAGTTTTAGGTCCCAGCTGTAAGGTATGTAGTAGTCTATCCCAGGGGCTTTTGTTGTTACTGCTGCTGCTCTTGGTCAAGCACCATGAGCCGTGCAGTTCAAGTGTGCTCTGGGCCTCTACTTTAGGTGCTGGTACTCAGGAACCATGGCGTGGTGGCACTTGGAGAGACCCTTGAGGAGGCTTTCCATTACATTTTTAATGTGCAGATGGCCTGTGAAATTCAGGTAGGAGACGGTCATTTCCTTTTATTGCTTTACATTTGCCAGATGAGTTGAGTTTTGTGTTTATTTTCAAAGCCCTATTGGCCAGTGGCTTCTTTTAATAGAAATTCTCCTCTATTTTGATAACGAAGCTTGTCAACTCAGTTATCCTTTGAAGTAAAAAAAAAAAAAGGAAAAGAAATTAAAATTCACATGCCCACAATCTCAGAGCCTGGCAAACATCATTTTGCCTACAGTCTTACTTTGTTTCTCCTCTAGTGATGGTGCTGGCCAAGTAACAGAGGTGCCTGCAAATCAAGAGCTGGGTTATGAACTCATGTGGTTAGCAGCCACCTAACCTCTGTGTTACAATAGCACACTGGATGTTTATTTCCCGCTTTCCTCAGAGATGCTGAGCATATGCAGAAGCTCTAATATCCCTCTTAAAGTCAAGCAGACTCACATGAAGTAAATAACAGTCAACACCTGTTTCTGCTAACTTGAGGAGACATAATCTCTCTGTGTAGCCGATACTAGCCTCAGACTTGACATCCTCCTGCCATAGCCTCTAAAGTTAAAACTTCAAGAATGTGCTACCAGGCTGAGTCTTTGTCTACTATCTCTAAGTCGTCTTGTCCAACCTCTTTAAGGTCCTTCTCAAGTGGGCTGTAAGAAGCTTAACGAAGATAATGAGCGTTACCCTCTGATTAACTGTCCTTAAGTGTGAAGTATGGGGTCCCGGCAGGCATTGTTCCAGGTGGACGGGAAAGGTTTTGCCGCTGCTGCCTGCACAAGAGCATGAGCGTGGCTCTTACTTGTTAGTAGCAGCTGATGCGTCTTGTGAACTGTTGCCCAAATGCAATTGTGGCTTTTGGACAGTAAGATCCTTGTCACTGTCTTCAATTTCCATATCTGTGTTTCACCACTGATTACAGGTGCGGGCCATAGCAGGAGCAGGAGGAGTAGACAATCTGCTCATACTGGATCTTCAGAAGTATAAAGCTTCCACCCATGGTGTAGCCACGTCTGGAGGAGGTGGTGTAAATATGGGTTCCCATCAGAAGTGGAAGACTGGCGAGATTGAGTTTGAAGGACTCATGAGGACCCTGGACAATTTGGTAGGTGAAATTTGAGCCTAGACTTGAGTTTCAGGTCTGAATTCAAGAACAATGGATTCCATCTCCCTTGGTTTAGGACATACTTCTAACTTCTTCAGGACCAGAGCCAGAGGCTACAAAGGCACTACAGTGTAATTTCACTGCAGTTTTAAGAATCAGGCAGTGAGATACACAGATATTTCCCTTTCCCCCATGAACATGCTGTGATTAATTATAGTCACCACATTATAGAATATATTCCCCTTTTAAAAATTTTTGTGTGTGTGTGTGTGTGTTTTACCTGCATGCATGTCTGTGTGTGATGTGTATGCCTGGTGCCTGTAGAGGTCAGAAGAGAGCACTGGATCTCCTAGTTAGAGTTAGTGAGCTATAACCTGTGGGTGCTGAGAATGGAACCTGTGTCCTCTGAAAGAGCAGCCAGTGCTCTTGACCACTGAGGCATCTTTCCAGCCCCTACAGCATATTCTTGAATTGAATCCTACATGATTAAAGGTTGTAATTTTGGACCAGTGTCCTCTGTCCTCTGGTAACCACCACTTAATTGCATCTATGAACTCAACGTTTTTAGATTGCAAATGTAGGTGTGTCCATATGGTATTTGTTTTTTGATGTCTGAGTTACTTCAGTTACCATAATGTCCTCTAAGTTCAAATTGCCACCAATGCCAAAATTTCCCTTCCTTTAGCAGGCTGTGTAGCTTTCCACTATGCCTAGTCCACGGTTTCCTTTCTTTTACCCTACATTTTATGTGTGGTTTTGTTTGTTGTTAAAAGGAGCTCAGGTAAAGTTTTATTAAAGGAAAACTTTTCTGGTTTACTTTTCACCAGTCTGTTCTGGCATACTAATATTATTAAAATAATATCATAATCACGCGATAGCCAGTGTGCATATTCTGTAGTATTTTCCACATGCTGTGCCCAATTCAATGCTATTGCCACTGTAGTGACAGACAAAAGTTTTAGCCAACATGGCATAGCATTTTATTTCAGATTTCCTCAAAGCTGGGCAGGTTGTTGGTGAGGATAACCAATTTCGCTTTGCCCTATCTGGTCGTCTTTAAAGTCTGTTTGTATCCCAGCATGTACTTACCACTTCTTATAACAAGTTGGAGTCTAAAGTTGATAGGCTCCAGAGATTTTCTCTTTGTCTTGAGGCCACCATTTTCCTGCCTTAGGTGTGGGACAGTCCCCAACCAAGATCAGTCACCAAGATGGCCGGAAAGTGAGAAAGGCTGATGTGTGTTTTATTGAGACATAAATGAATTCACAAAGCTCAAAAATTTACAGAAGTTTACACAACAGAAGACTGTCCCTTTCCAAAGCAAACCCCTGTTAGTAAACTTGCTCACCACATTTTCTTCATCCATTCATCTGTTGGTAGACGGGTTGATTCCCTCTCTTAGTTATTGTGACTAATTCTGCAATGACAGTGGGAGTGCAGGGATCCTCACGTGCTGATTTACTTCCTGCAGATCAGCATCACGTAGTGAGGTGCCTGGGCCATGTAGCTATTCTATTTGTACTATGATGAGGAGCCTCCATGCCGCTTCCTTATGGATGTAGTGATTTACAGACCCACAAAACAGTACACAGCAGCATCTGTCTCTTTCTTGTCCTCCCCCAAGACTCGTTTCTTCTGCCTGATAATAAATAGACTCCCTGACAGGTGTGGTTTCATTTGCCCTTTTCATAGACCTGTGCATTTGAGTGTCGTCTTTTGCAGAATATTTATTCAGGTCCTTTGTTTGTGTTTTAATAGGTTGTTCTTGTTACTTGGTTTATTTAGTTCCTTAGACACATTGGATATTAACCCCTTCAAGATCCATGGCTTAGCCGGGTGGTGGTGGCGCACGCCTTTAATCCCAGCACTTGGGAGGCAGAGGCAGGTGGATCTCTGTGAGTTCGAGGCCAGCCTGGTCTACAAGAGCTAGTTCCAGGACAGGAACCAAAAGCTACAGAGAAACCCTGTCTTGAAAAATTTAAAAAAAAAAAAGATCCATGGCTTAGCAGATGTCACCTTAGATTGTTTACCATCTTGATGGAGGGTCAGGAGACAGGTTGTCTTTAGACCTACAAGCAAAGGCTCCCAGCTCTGGTTCCCTATAATCTATCTCATAGCAGGAATGTCTCTGAGTGTCAAGTGTAGAAGTCAGCTGAGTAGAAGTTGGGGCGCCAGCTGTAGACAGTTTCACACACATCTTCAGATGGGCGTCATCTCAGCTCCAGTGCTACATGGAGGCTATGTGCAGCTTATTCTCCCTCCTGTCTTTCAACAGGGACTCTTTGAACCATTTGTTTAAAGATGGAACCTCCAAGTGCTTTGTTGGAACGAGTTTGGTTGATTCAGTGTGGCATTTCCCTCCCACAGGGCTACCGAACAGGCTATGCATACAGGCATCCTCTCGTTCGAGAGAAGCCTCGGCACAAGAGTGATGTGGAGATCCCAGCAACTGTGACTGCTTTCTCCTTTGAGGATGATACTGTGCCTCTCTCTCCTCTCAAGTACATGGCACAGAGACAGCAGCGTGAGAAAACAAGATGGCTGAACTCCCCAAATACGTACATGAAAGTGAATGTGCCGGAAGAGTCTCGGAACGGGGAAACTAGTCCCAGGACCAAAATCACAGTATGCCTCCATTCTGCATAGATGCTTGCCTGATCTCATGAGTGTCCCCATCTGAGCTGTTAGGGAAGTAGGGTGTAAAATAATACCACTGCCATTTGTCAGGGATTAAATGTAAGGCTCTGTTCTAAGCCTCATACATGAATAATCTCACTTTCTTCTACTAAAAAAATGGATTCTCTTTTTCTCCTTTTTTTAGATGAGAAAACCAAAGTTAACTGTTTCTTTATGGTTGAACCAGAGTTTGAATGACAGCAGTGTCTTGAGCCTTCTTCTTACCCACCACATGACCCTGCTGTGTGGCTGGCATTGCCCAGGGCATTAGAACATGAGCACTTGCAACACCAAATTGTGCCATAAATGCCTGAGTCAGTATACATTATATTAGGATTTTTTTTTAAGCATGACCTTGTAGATGATGGAGGTTGAGTTATTTTATCTGTTTTAAACTTTTTGGTTTAGATTTGACTTGTCTTACTATGTATCCCTGGCTGGCTGAACTCACAGAGACCTGCCCCACCTCTGCCTTCTGAATACTGGGACGGTTTGCACCTCAGCCCCAGCTCCACCAAATACTCCTTAGCTACTGAAAATTAGTTCAGCCTTCATATAAGTAAATAACACTCTATATGGAATTATCTAATTCAGTTATCTCCAGGAAAGAGACATAATTAAACTCACAAGTTTCTCAGAATTCATTTCATAATCAGAATTGCCAGTCCGCCACCACTGATCTTACTTAGCCTTCTCTCGGGGTTAGATAGAGTGTAGAGTGAGCGAGAGGAATTCCAGAAGGATCTCTAAACACTGTGGTTCCCATGGTGCTACATGCTTCCGATTATTCACCAAAGGATCCTGATTTAAGTCTTATCCTAATTTCAGCCAAAACTCAAAGACAAAAATCTTTAAAAAAAAAAAAATGTACCTTAAAGACAATCATTGAGTCTTTCTATGACTTCTTGGCTGTTGTCACATAGTAAGTTTCATTTCAAGAGACAGAACTCCAGATGCCAGTTAATGGACAGTCATGCTATCTGTCTGTCTGGGGTAGTTTCCGCATCCTGTTTCCAGCTGTCAGAGGGGAGAGCTTTAGTTAGAAATATGATTAATTACTCATGTGCACTGTAATGGCGTCTGCTTACTCTAAAGTGAGCGCTTCTCTAACAAGCGTGAGATAGGAGCTGGCCACCAAGACACAACTCAGTAACCATGCCCCCTCGGGACCACTCGGCCACTCAGTGTCTGATCGTTCTTTAATGCGGAGCTTCACTCTAGAAACGGTTTTTTCTTTATTCTTTAGTGGATGAAAGCAGAGGACTCCTCTAAAGTTAGCAGTGGAACACCTATCAAAATTGAAGATCCCAATCAGTTTGTTCCTTTAAACACAAACCCAACTGAGGTGCTAGAAAAGAGAAATAAGGTGAGACACGGCTCTTATATCTTTGTCCTGTTTAGGTTAAATCACTAAGGATGGAATCTGGTCACAAGCTTAGGAGATTGAAAATCTAAAAATTAAATTCATTAATTTTAACTTGATCAGATACCTCCAGCTCTATGCTAGTCATCAATGAACAGGCTCTGAGAAAGAAATAGTCAACCTGTTTTTGCTGTAAAGTCCTTTATATTAGTGGGAAGTACAATTCTCTCACAGCATAAGACAGTAGGAAACTGAAAACCAAGAGAGTGGAGATTAGTAATAGTTCAGGTGGTGAAAAGAGGCCTTACTTCATGGAGGTGAAAATTTAAGAGACTCTTACTTGGGAATGTCAAACAGTAACCTTTAAGAAAAGAGAAGGCAAAGATCGTCTGCATGGTGACCCCAAGAACTTATTATTTCCGCTCAGATTCGGGAGCAGAACCGCTACGACCTGAAAACTGCAGGACCACAGTCTCAGCTGCTCGCGGGGATTGTCGTGGACAAGCCTCCTTCTGTAAGTGGGAGGCAGGATATGTTGGGTTTTGATCTGCCACATAGGTGCTTTGCTTTTTTTTTTTAACTGAGGTTGCTGTAAGTAAAAATTTAAAAGTCAAAAGAATCTATATAACTTAAAATGCTACCTCCCATCCCCAATTTCCAGAGGCTGAGACTGACTGTTGCTTTAATTGCTCCATGCATTTGCCTTCATGTGTTTAATTAGCTTCTTTCTGAGCCCGGCCCACACCTGTAATCCCAGCTGTGGAGGACAAGAAAGGAGGAATGCAGATGTGGGGACAGCCTGGGCAGCACAGCATGACACCCATCTAAGAAACACTTTATCTGCTTTTCCTTGCCTTATTAGTTTTAAACCTTGACTCATTTTATCAGTTTATCAAATATTATTTATTTCTCACTCAAAGAGAAAAGGTACTGCCATTTATATTGTAGGAATTTATAAATTATGATTTCTAATTTTAGAGATTGGAAAATATGGGGGAAAGTTCATCTTAAAGAAAAGAACAGTGATGACCCTTTTCTGAATGAACATTTAGTTCAGCCTGTCTACAAAATGCTTCCAATCCTTCCCAATCCCTCTAGGGGGTGTGTCATGTTTGATTTCTGTTTGTTTCTTAATAAATCAGCTGTAACTGGAGGTTTCTCTCCCACCCACCAGTTCCCAAATAATCACTCTGAGGCTTAATATTAATTACAAACTGTTTAGCCTATTAGCCCAGGCTTATTATTAACTAGCTGTTACAACTCAAATTAACCCATTTATGTTATTCTGTATTTTACCACAAGGCTCATGACTTGTTATCTCACATCTTGCTTCTCTGGTGGCTACTGGTGTCTACCCCAACTAAGCCTTCTTTCTCCCTGTATTCAGGTTAGCTTTCCCACCTGGGTGTATTCTGCCCTGCCATTGGCCAAAGCAGTTTTATATTAGAATAAAACATATTCACAACTTACAGAAGGGCACCCCACATCAATCATCTTCCAGGGTTTATCTTACTATGTGTTTGCTATTGACCACATGGGTCTTCCCTAGCACATTTCTTTCCTTTCTCACACAGTTCCCACAGAGTACATTGCCACAGCTCTCCCCAGACCTTTTCGCTTGACCCTCAAAGCCACACACAAGAGATTACAAATAAATAACCTTTGTGATGTAGCTCAAAATGAAAATAAGACAACTTCAAATTTAGTAAGAGAAAAGAATAAAGATCGGAATGGGAACTGTACATAGCTGCTAGAGGCCATGCTAAATAAATGAGAAAGAAGACCCAAATAATGAAGTTAGAGCTGAAAAGTGGGATATCAAAATTCAGACAATCATTAAGGAATACTCTGAAAAAAATATATTTTAATAAGTTGTTAAATCTAAAACAAATTGATAAATTTCTATATACCTATGGCTTACCAAAATTGGGCCAAGAGGTTTAAAAAACAAAACAAAACCTCAATTCGTCAATAACACACACGAGGAAGGAGTGGGACCACACTTAGGGTTCTGGAGTCTTTAATAAATTGCACACAGGCAGGGTCACCAGTCAACCAGGGCTGCAGGACGAGGACTCAGGAGGGGCAGAAGCAGAGTTTATAAGCAGAAAACCGTAACCGCACCTGTGCTAAGTTACAGTTACGTTTTTCACCAATCAGGATTCAGGAGTAGAGGCTTTCATTATATGTTCCATCGTTGTTAACCACCACAGAATGCCCAAGTGGTTAGATTCATCTGTTCTTGTTAGGAACAGGCATTATGCTTTAGGGATTGTTGCCTAGAGGGAAAGTTGGTTAGCTTCTAGACAGTCCCCACAGGAACGTGGAATTTGTTTTACCCTACAGGTAAAATGGAGTCTGAAGTCAAAATGGCTGTGCTTAGGTCAAGGTGCTTTTGCTTGCTCTCTTCAAAACAAAGCAGTAACAGTTTCTCAACAAAGAAAGCCCTTGTACTGGACAGAGTCACTATTGAATTCTATCATACTTTTGAAGAACAATTGTAGGAGGAGGCCACTAGTTAGTTCCGGCCGCTTAGCCCCAAAATAATCACACAGAAACCATATTATTTAAAACATTGCTTGGCCCATTAGCTCTAGCTTCTTATTAGCTAACTCTTACATCTTAATTTAACCCATCTCCATTGATTTGTGTATAGCCATGAGGGTGTGTCTTACCAGATAAAGTTCCAGCATCTGTCTCCAGCAGGGCGACATGGCTTCTCTCTGACCCTGCCTTTCTTTCTCCCAGCATACAGCCTAGCTTTCCCCACCTAGTTCTGTTCTTCCCTGCCATAGGCTCAAAGCAGTTCTTTATTCATTAACCAATAAAAGCAACACATAGACAGAAGGACCTCTCACAAACAATATCATTGTTCCTTACACTACTAGCTCCTAAAATAGGAAAGGAACACTTTTACTCATTCTACATAAGCAATGCCACCTTGATTCCAAAATACAGTGGGGGAAAACTGTAGGCCAATTTTCTTAATGAACATAGATGCAGAAATCCTCAATAAAGTACTTGCAGATCAAATTCAAGAACACATTGGAAAGATCACACACCATGTTCAAGTTGGTTTCATTCCAGAAATGCAAGGATGGTTCAACATCTGCAGATCAATAGACACACAGCACATAAATAAAAACAAAGACAAATCACATGCTCATTACAATAGATGCAAAAACAGCCTTTGACAGAATTCAGCATACTTCCACGATAAAAATCCTCAAGAAGCCGGCACATGCCTTTAATCCCAGCACTTGGGAGGCAAGAGCAGGTGGATCTCTGGGTTCGAGGGCAGTCTAGTCTGCAGCCAG
The DNA here is from genome assembly GCF_037038515.1 of Microtus pennsylvanicus. Lineage (NCBI taxonomy): Eukaryota > Metazoa > Chordata > Mammalia > Rodentia > Cricetidae > Microtus > Microtus pennsylvanicus. Next base: position 131,268,787 of record NC_134583.1, read on the forward strand.
GAGACAGAGACAGGCAGATCTCTGTGAGTTTTAGGTCAGGCTCCAAAGTTACAGAGAAACTCTGTCTCCAAAAACAAAACAGAAAAATGCAAACAAAGCTCAAATTCACTTGGAAGTACAAAGGACCCCAAATAGCCCAATAACCCTGAGTGAGCCCAAACACACACACACACAGAAGACGGAAACTAGATCCCTGCCCTCATCTTGTACAAAGTCACATCAGAATGGATCAGAGGCCTGGCAGTAAGCTCTGAAACTTTGGGACTTATAGAACTTACTAAATTCTAACTTATTAAAATGGCTTTTTAGCAAAATTCCATCAGGTGAGGAACTTTCGTATCATGAGTAGAATTCCAATGCTTTTCTGGACTTCCCCATAGACATGATCATGCTCACTCCAGAGTGTTCTGGCTTATCCCCTCCCCAGCGCTGGTCCTTTCCTGTCCTTTTCCCAAATAGCCACCTTCCTGTTTTCATTATCCCTTTGCATTCCAGACTTAATGTATGAGAGGTAATCTGGTGATATGCATACTTTTGGATCTGTTGTATTTTCACTTAACATGATCTCCAGTTGCAACCATTTTCCTCCAATAGTCTGATTTTGTTGTTCTTTGTGGCTGTATAATAATACTCTTTGTGTATATGTACATTTTCTTTGTCCACTCATCTGTTCCCATGTATCTCTGTTATATATTGACTGACCGCTTCAGATATATACCCAGGAATAATCGTATAGTTGGATCATATAGTAGTTCTATTTGTAATCTGATAAGAGTATTTTAAAAGTTAAAAATCATGCTGCTTTGTCATTTCTTACAATTGCTATGGAGTCAGTAATCACAAACATCTATGTGGGTATGTAACGTGTGTGTGTGTGTGTGTGTGTGTGTGTGTGTGTGTGTGTGTGTGTATGTAAATAAGGAGATAAAGGTATGAAAGATGTTAATGCACTTGATAATGAATCTAAGTTGTTGGGGCTTTTTTCTTTGTAAGACCTTGCAGTTCAACGATGATGATGAGGGCCCCCCAGCTCCTCCTAACCCGTTCAGTCATCTCACGGAAGGAGAACTTGAAGAATATACGAAGACAATCGAAAGGAAGCAGCGAGGCCTGGACGGTCAGTTCCTCTTGAGTTAGGTCTGGGATCACCATGCTGACAACATAGAGCACCCAAGCTGGTGACAGAGGCAGTCAGAGCTTTTGCATTCTGTTCAGCTCATCCACTCTAGTCCTTTCCAGGTCCAGGTGAGGCTGACATGCAGAAAGCCACCCCTACTTGCTAAGACAGAGAAACTGTTCTTCTCAGAAAGCAGTCTGAACGTGGGCTATGTCATCTTAAATTTATAGCACCAAGGCCCAGATGAATGCAGGATTTCCAGAGTAAATACAGGTTTTGCTTTGAACATTGCGTAGTGTGTGGATTGTCAATCACAGATTCTCAAGTATTTGATTTTAATGCTTTGTTAAATGTCTGTTCCTGGTGTCAGGGTGCCAATATAGTCATTTCAAAATCACCATTTAGCATAAACTGCTAGGAATTTGAAGTTACTTTTCTGCATAGGTGCTCTGATACACTGAGTTTCCCTGACTCTGGGTGGTTAAGAACTGGTTGTGAAGAACAAGTATGGAGGCTTATGTCTGTAATCCCAGCACCAGAGGCTAGCCTAGGCTCATTCAGGAGATCTTGTCTCAAAACAATAAATAAATAAATAAATAAATAAATAAATAAATAAATAAATAGTGAAAAATTCCTAGCAGTTGAGTCCTACCTAGCTCTCCTTTGCTCTAGAGTGAGATGCTGATCTTAGCAGGGTTTCACAGGACTGGGTCTTTAAGCCACCTGAAAAATAGGCAATGAATTATGTATAAAGACATCTAGGCAAGCAGAATTTAGGGTGGAAAATTAGAAGTCTCTGATCCAGTAAGAACCTCTGCATTGGCTCATCTACAGTGCCCAGTTAGCATTTCTACCAAAGCAAAACAGAAACCAATAATAAAAGAATTGTCTGTGTGACCGAGTTCTAGGACAGCCAGGGCTGCAGTGGATGTGGGGGAAGGTTAAGTACCATGGTGTTACCTACTAGCTAATGGCTAATGATATCTGGACTATCCAAGAAACCATTTTATCAGTTATTCACTTGATCACAAAAGCAACTTGCCCTGCTCATTAATGTACTTACAGCAAATTTTTCTAAGTGCCATATTTAACTTGTTTGTTCTAACATAAGATGCAAAAATTTGAAACATTTTTTTTATATTTTATAAATGTTATTTAATCTTTTATTTTTGAAAGCCTAAAGATGCCAGGTAACAAACATACTCTAGACATCACTTTTTATATATAACTTTGTAAGTAATTTCATTTCCATTCCTGCATTAGGTCACTAATATACTGCTCTAACAGGAATCACTGGCTGGAGATTGTTAGAAACTCTGCGAGCCATCCTGCCTCATTAACGCAGCACCGCTGCTGAGGCTGTCTTACCTTTTCATCTGGCTTTGGAGATCTTGGTGTTCTGTACTAGCAAAAGCTAAATGCATATATACATACATATATTCTTTATCTGGGCTGCTTCTTTCAACCAAGTATGAACAGTTACAATTCATGGGCCAAAAGTTTTAACACATTAATCTTAGAATCATAATTACTGACATGTGGGATAGCTCTTAGCATGCTCAGCTCATTGCTGATGAACTTGCCGCCTCTGTGAGCGGGCGTTGGATGTGCGCACTAACCTCTCTGCAGCCTTACGCTTCCTTTTTTTGTTTGCATGGCTTCTAACTGACAATCTTATTCAACAGACGCTGAGCAGGAATCACTCTCAGATGACGCTGCATCTGTTTCACAAATTCAGTCTCAAACTCAATCACCGCAAAATGTCCCTGAACAATTAGAAGGTATTCAGTGTCATTTCCCATAGCCTTCGCATCGTAAGAGTCTTGTCGGTTGTGCCCATGTAAAAAATCGAATGCTGTTCACAGTAATTTTGTCAGAGTGTTACCGAATTCTCCCCAAAATGTCACACGTTTATGAAATGGGATGCTGCTTTTAATCATCATTTATTTGATTCACTTCTCCCTGGCTTGGGCTAACCCATAATTTTTAAGAATTTGTGGGATTAAAATTGACTTGCCATGTCATCCATCTTCTAATCAGTAGCATGAAGTTCTGTACAGTTTAAATGTCAAATGACCTTCAAACTATGTCTTGTCTTCATTTGTAATGATTTGTTTTACAATGGAATGACATGATATCAAACTACAATTATCTCTGACTCTTTTAATGCCTTGTTCTCTTCCTCTTTGTATCATTTTAGATTAGCTTCATGCTAATTGATACATGGGTTATTAAAGTAATCTGTTCTCATTAAAATTAAAGCAGTACCTCTATACACTACTAAAACTTCTCAGTTTTGAGAACTAAACACAAATGTTGACTGTGTAAGTAACAAACCCCCCCAAACCTCCTCCTTTTGTAGAAAACCACGAGCTATTTTCCAAGAGCTTCACCTCCATTGACGTGCCTGTCATGATAGTGAACGGCAAGGATGAGCTGCACGACGCTGAGGATGAGCTTGCTCAGCGGGTCAGCAGGCTGACTACAAGCACGACCATCGAGAACATCGAGATCACCGTTAAGTCTCCAGAAAGAACTGAAGAGGTCCTGTCACCTGATGGTTCGCCTTCAAAGTCACCATCCAAGAAAAAGAAGAAATTTCGCACACCTTCTTTTCTCAAAAAGAGCAAAAAAAAGGAGAAAGTTGAGGCCTAAGTAGTCTTTTGTAATTTGAATATTACAATGTGACATTGCACAATTAAGTACCACATTTTAGTTCGTTGTTACTACACAGTGGTAGGTCGGATTGGGGGTGTGGAGCAAACTGGACTTTCAAAACTGGAAAGAGGTTTTACTAAAAGAAAAACATTATGGAAAACTTTTAAATTCATCTCTTTTTATATGTCCAAAATGGCTTTGAAATTTTTAAACAGTTGCTAGTTTTACTCAGCTCTGCCCTCATGAAGTATTGTTGTTGGTCACTGACAGACAGAGTCTGTTACTTCAGGCCTTCTCCATTTTACCTGTTGGGAAGAAATTGCCAGTGAACAAGTGGGGATGTTTACTTCTCACCAGCTGCTTCACTTGCTAATCAGACTGGAGTTTTATCTTGGTTGTTGTCTATACCTGTGGGTCCCCATTGTTCCAGTGGGCGCTAGTGGGATGCTTTGGAAGCTGCCACAGCAGGAATCTGGAGCATTAGTATACACTGGCACATCATTTTTTAAATATTTTAAGAAAAGATTTGTTCAGAATTTTATTCATAGTATGAAATTCCCTCACCTGAAGTAACTGTTTGCCAAAAGAAGTCATTTTAATAAACTATAATTTTTGAAGAACTTCCTTTTTTATTAGTTAGAAAAGCCCCTTATTTTTCATAGAGGGGATTTTGTACACATAACATGAGTTATTTAGTTTAACTCTAGCAAAAACAATTTTTGTATGTTGAAACGTTTGTATACCTTCAGTACAAGGTGTCATGAGCATCTAGCCAATCAGTTAGCAGTAGAGCATACATACCTGAGGCTTCTTGGTACCGAGTACAGTTCAGGAGGCCAGGGACGCGGCATCCAAAGTCTAGATTCACATCTGAACCAGATAATGTATTTTTCTCTTAGTATTGCTGAAGATGAAGAGTGTCGCATAAGGTAACCAAATGAAAAGGCTGAAAGGGAAGGGAGGAAAGGGGAAGGACAGGAAGGAAGGGTCTGTTTGGTAATGATGTGTATCCACAGGGAAGTGTATAGTTTGATTTACTGAAAACAAGTCCCAGGTTTTCTCAAATTCTGTTTCTCTGCCAAAAATCAATGTCTTGGTTGATATTTGAAGCGTGCGTATGTAGAGGACAGCACTGGGTCACACCAGCAGCCCTGATCCAACAGCGGGAGTACTACCACTTCATGGTTTTTGCGAACTTAAATTTTTTTTAACTTTCTTTCTACTGTAAATACAAATTTAAACCTAGGTTTAATACAGTTTTCTCCATTTTCCCAAGTGATGTCACAGATCAGTGTAAATGGATGATCCGAAGTGCTCAGTGAGTAGATGTAGCGAAGGCGTCGGAGGGTGAGTGGGCACGCAGACGTTCCCTGAGCACAGTGCTCTCGGCCGGACTGTGTGGTGATTCGGTGCGAACTTGAACCAGAGCCTGCCAATGTCATTTTAGATCTCACTAACTACTGGAGTCTGTTCATCTCGTGGTGGAAACTTTGAGTTGCTGGACTGTGTCTGAGGATTGTTTATGTTCCACATCTTTTTGTTGTTACAACATGTGTAGACACAGTAACCTGTGAGCTGCCCTTTCCATAACCTTTAAAGGATGCATATATATATATATATATATAAATGAATGCAGTGTGCATAAATATTTTTTAAACACAGCAGTAAACTATTGCACCTTTTGCTAAGCTTCTATTTACTTGCTTTGGCATAATGAATGAGCCAGTGAACTCAGTGTCCTGTGGAGAAATGTGTAAAAGTTATCTGATATTGCTCTTAGATGTTATGCTAATTAATGTTAAATCACAAATAAACAGTATTTTAAATATATTCATTTGGTATATGAAGTTTCCATGCAGAAGTGATTTCTTAGTTTATACATTGTGTTTGCCAAGTATTATGTAAAACAGTAGATACCAAGATTGCTTTCTGAGTAAGGAGGTCTCTGATAAATCCCTTTTCAATTTAGTTTAAAATTAATGTGTGTGTGTGTGTGTGTGTGTGTGTGTGTGTGTGTGTGTGTGTGTGTATGAATTAAAGGCACACACCTTTAATCCCAGTGCTGGGGCAAAGGCAAGTGGATATCTGAGTCCCAGGACAGCTGAGCCTCCAATAGTGAGACCTTCTTCTGTAAAATACAAAAACAGAAAAATTTACATGTATATGTATGGAGTAACACACATATTTACATATATATGTATCTGAGTGTGTGAGTATGTGTAGTGTGTATATGTGTATGTGTGTGTATATATATGGAAAACTTCCTTTCTCCTGGTCAGATGTGGTAGCCTGCGGATGCTGACAAGATAGAAGGTGTAAGCTGTGTACTAGCTCAAACATTAAAATCATACAAACAATAGTGTAAGAAAAGGAGTGGGGAAAAGAGAAAATTCACTATTTTTCCCCATTACAGTTTTTATTTTTAATTTCCTTCTAGTTCTTACCCAATTATATATGTATTTCCTGTATATTGATAATCATAGCGTGAATATCACTTCTATCCCGTTTTATTTTTCTACTTAAAATAGCTCACTCTAGAGACACTTGTAACCCCAGCACTTGGGAGATGCAGGCAGGGAGGCTCGGGAGTTCAGGACTTAGCTGTATGAGGTCCTGTCTACAAAGAGAGGGAAACACTCTTGGAGGTTTTCAACCAAATCCTTCACAGGAGTAATTTATTTTGAATTCTCTCTACTTTGTCCTAGAAATGGACTGCAAGCGGAAGAAACCGTGTTCATTGAAAGTTCTGGTTACTGAACTTTTACTGAAATAACCTATTACAAAAACGAAGGATTTCACAAAGAATAGAGTGATAGTCTTGGGCATAGTAACTTGTTACCTCGACTTGTAAATAACTCAGTGGTGAAAAACAATGTTTCAGATCAAAAGTCTCCTTACCTTGGTCTTACCTGAGTGAGCATAGATTAGAAAGTGGTTGCTTGTGTCTTTAAGTTAGTATTTCATTGTGTCTAGTAACATTATCTTTTTTTAATGGGCAGAAAACCCATAAAAGTAAATAAGCTGGGTTTTTTAGCTTTTTTTTTTTAAATTGAGCTATGCATTTTTTTTTCCTGCTTCCCCCTCTTCCTCTTCCCTCCCCTTCTGCCCTCTCCCATGGTCCCCATGCTCCCAGTTTACTCAGGAGATCTTATCTTTTTCTACTTCCCATGTAGATTAGATCTATGTATGCCTCTCTTAAGGTCCTCACTGTTGTCTTGGTTCTTTGGGATTGTGAATAGTAGGCTGGTATTCTTTGCTTTATGTCTAAAGGCCACTTATGAGTGAGTACATGTGATATTTGTCTTTCTAGGTCTGGGTTACCTCACTCAATATGACATTTTCTAGAGCCATCCATTTGCCTACAAATTTCAAGATGTCATTATTTTTTTCTGCTGTGTAGTTCTCCATTTTGTAAATGTACCACATTTTCCTTATCCATTCTGTGGTCGAGGGACATTTAGGTTGTCTCCAGGTTCTGGCTATGACAAACAATGCTGCTGTGAACAGAGTTGAACACATGTCCTTGTGATACGATTGAGCATCCTTTGGGTTTATACCCAAAAGTGGTATTGCTGGGTCTTGAGGAAGGTTGTTTCTTAATTTTCTGAGAAATCGCCAGACTGATTTCCAAAGCAGCTGTACCAGGTTGTGCTCCCACCAGCAATGCAGGAGTGTTCCCTTTACCCCACATCCTCTCCAGCATAAGTTGTCATCAGTGTTTTTGATCTTGGCCATTCTTACAGGTGTAAGATGGAACCTCAGAGTTGTTTTAATTTGCATTCTCTGATGGCTAAGGATGCTGAACATTTCCTTAAGTGTCTTTCAGCCATTTGAGATTCCTCTGTTGAGAGTTCTCTATTTAGGTCTGTACCCAATTTTTTTGTTGGATTATTTGTTCTTTTGATGACCAATATCTTGAGTTCTTTGTATATTTTGGAGATCAGCCCTCTGTCTAATGTGGGGTTGGTGAAGATCTTTTCCCATTCTATAGGCTGTCGTTTTATCTTGTTGACCGTGTGTCCTTTGCTTTACAGAAGCTTTTTAGTTTCAGGAGGTCCCATTTATTAATTGTTTCTCTTAGTGTCTGTTCTACTGGGGTTATATTTAGGAAGTGTTCTCCTGTGCTAATATGTTCAAGTGTACTTCCCACTTTCTCTTTTGTGAGGTTTGGTGTGGCTGTTTGTTGTTGTTGTTGTTGAGGTCTTTAATCCATTTGGACTTGAGTTTTGTGCATGGTGATAGATATGGATCTATTTGCATTCTTCTACATGTTGATATCCAGTTAATGCCAGCACCATTTGTTGAATGTTTTCTTTTTTCCATTTGATATTTTTGCTTCTTTATCAAAAATCAAGTGTTCATAGGTGTGTGGATTTATATCTGGGTCTTTGATTTGGTTCCATTGGTCCTCCTGTCTGTTTTTATGCCAATATCAGGATGTTTTCAGTACTTTAGCACTGTGTAGAGTTTGAAGTCAGGTATTGCGATGCTTCCTTCCAGAAGTTCCATTACTGGATTGTTTTGGCTGTCCTGGGTTTTTTTTTATATGAAGTTGAATATTGTTCTTTCAAGATCTGCGAAGAATTTTGCTGGGATTTTGATGGGCATTGCAATTGAATCTATAGATTGTTTTTGGTAAGATTGACATTTTTACTATGTTAATTCTTCCTACCTAAGAGTATGGGAAATCTTTCCACTTTCTGGTGTTGTCTTCAATTTCTTTCGTCAGAGATTTAAAGTTCTTGTCATATAAGTCTTCCACTTGTTTGGTTAGAGTTACTCTAAGATACTTTGTTATTTGTGGCTATTGTGAAGGATGATGTTTCTCTAATTTTTTTCTCAGCCCATTTATCATCTGTTTACAGGAGGGCTACTGATTTTCTGAGTTAATCTTGTATCCTGCTACATTACTGAAAGTGTTTATGACTTGTAGAAGTTCCTTGGTAGAATTTTTGGGGTAGCTTATGTAAACTATCATATAATCAGCAAATAGTCAGAGTTCGACTTCTTTTCCGATTTCTATCCCCTTGATCTCCTTTTTTTGTCTTATTGCTCTAGCTAGAACCTCAAGACTATATTGAATAGACATGAAGAGAGTAAACAACCTTGTCTTTTTCCTGATTCCAGTGGAATCGATGAGCTGTTTTTTAAACTCACATACGCAAATGATCTTGGCCAAACTATCGGTTTAAAGAGCCATTTTCTTTGTGGCCACTAGGGGGTGTGAGTAACCTAACAATCCAGTTTCTAGTTCTGGCCCTCTATACTTTTTTCTTAGACGGTAAATACAATGTTGGTTGTGAGGAACTTGGATGGCATTTCTTTTGTTACTTATTCTCGCGAGACTGTCCCTCAGCTCGTTCTTAGCAGGTCCTAGTTCGCCAAGACAGGTGGTTGTTATGCCTGCCGAAATAGAAAACACATAGACCATAAAAGGAGTGAGTGCCTGCAGATTTCGTGCTTGTGACAATGTAATAACTTCCCTTTTTTTTTTAACTAAGGAAGTAGTTGATAATGCCTGCCCTCTTTATGTCTCTGTATATACCAAAGATTATGCAAAGTGCTTTTCACATATTAGTAGAAGGTATTACCCCCGCTTTGTAGGTGATGAAACTGAGGTTTGTGGGAGGCGGACCTGGTGTTTTGAGCATAGATTCAGACCCCAGAATTACTAGTGCCGACTTTGTGTTTATCTCTGTGCAGCTCTAGTGTCTTTGTTCTGTTCTTACACAGAGCCAAGTCCCATAGCTTGGTCCAACCACAGTGAACCAATTTTTGTTTAACACTGACTTTTGATTTGAAAGAATTTCTCCTCCCCCGAGCACCTCAGAATGAAGAACTGGAGAAGAGCTGTAGTGGCGGTGACTGCGGGGAGAACTGGCTCTTGAAGGCCTTTGTCCTTTGGATTGAGGAGTCAGGAGACATTCAAAGGCAGTTTTAAAAACTGTCAGAGGTAGCTTGGTCCAGATATAAATGTAGATTTCAAGATGAAGTGAGCTACTTCACTAAAGTGAATATTGAAATAGTCTTTCTTGGGGAGACAAAATGATGCTGGAGTTGCGAATGATTGAATTTGAAGAGGTTTTAGTAGGAAAAAAGTGGTGAGCTTGGTTTCCAGCTGGAGAATGACTATAAGGAGGCGGTACTGAATTAATTCACAGTCGAGGGAAACTCCCCGCTTTTTAATGTTTGGCTTAGAACTTGATGAGTGTGCACGCTGGGTACAGTTTAATGTTGAAAACAGGTTATGGACATCAGGCTGCATCTTGTGGTCCTTAGAGCAGAGCTATCAATTCTTCAGAGAGATTGTACTTGCCTGACACACCACAGAACAGGGACTAAGTCAGAATTCAAGCAGAGGTCTTCCACATTGTGTCTCTTGCTTTGCTACCATAGCATGGGCTCTCGTGGACCTCCAGTGGGACATAACTCAGATAAATACCAATGTTCCTGCAAACTAGTATTCAGAATGAGGACCAAGCTTGAATGTTATTTATCAATCACTGTTTTCCTAAACGAGGTGCAGGTGGCTCTGTGGTTTGGAGTACTAGGGGCCTGGGTCCCATGGCTTCGATCTACAATTCTGGAGATGCAGTGTCCTCTTCTGGCCTTCAAAGGTACTAGGTACATGTGGTACACAAAGATACATGCAAACAAAACATTCATACAGATAAAAAAAAATTAAGTGTAAAGAAAGAACTTTAAAGTTTCTAAGCTGTTAGATTCTTCTTGAGAGTTGTCTAAATATTCTCTCAAGTTAATCATGGTGCTGTTTTCTTTCCACATGGAACTTAGATTTTTTTTTAAATATTTATTTATTATGTATACAACATTCTGCCTCGATGTATGCCTGCACGCCAGAGCAGGGCGCCAGATCTCAGTACAGATGGTTGTGAGCCACCATGTGGTTGCTGGGAATTGAACTCAGAACCTCTGGAAGAGCAGCCAGTACTCTTAACCTCTGAGCCATCTCTCCAGCCCGGAACTTAGAATTTTTAAGTGTCATTTGTGACTTAAGTAACAAATACACATTTTGTTATTCCTTATGCCTTCCAGGGAAAAATGAGAGAGAGATCTATACTCCACAGTTGTTTGTAAAACCTGAAGAATTTCTGCTGGGAAAGACTTAACACCAAAGCTGTGCCAACAACTGTTGAAATGAGCCAGCTCTACTCCAGGGTTTCTTCCTACACACTTTAGGTTTTTGTCCTCCTCCAGAGCCATTCTTGACCTTGATTCTGAGGGTCGGGAAATCCCTTCTTTTCCATCTCATGTAGCTTCTGTCACTAGACAAAATACCAGTTTCCTGCTGAATTAGGATGTACACTGAAAAGAGTTGGGTTTCTAAAAAATCATTCTAAGTTTTGTTTTGTGGAGAGGTTGTTTGTTGCTTGGTTTAGTTTGGTTTTGGTTATTTCAAGTCAGGGTTTCTGTGTATCCTTGACTGTCCTAGAACTGAATTTGTAGACCAGGCTGGCCTTGAAAGTACTGGAATTAAAGCCATGCACCACCCTGCCACAGTCTCTAAGGTTTTTTTTTTTTCTTAAATGTGATTTTGAAATGGCAACTAAGGATCAGTATGTCATAGATAGGTATCATCGGATGGCAGATGTACGGACACTTCCTCTTTAGTATTAGACTCTTCTCAACAAGCCAGTAAGCCCAGCTCCATGTTCACATCTGCAGTTCTAGCATGCAGAGACCACAGCAAAGGGATCTGAGCTATAGTGAGGCCTTCCCTGGGGGGTGGGGGGCACTGGGATTTAGCTAGGATAAGGCCTATTCCTAAAATGTACAAGGCTCTAGGTTCAATCGCCAACACTCCAGAAAAGGTAGTCAGTGAGCCCTGTAGAAAAGCCGCTTCAGAGTGGTAACTTCTTTAATTTCGTGGACCAAACAGTGTGCTTCAAGTTGGTGATTTAGCTGTGAAGGTGTTGGGGTTTCTTGTAGCGAGCTGCGTGGTGTCACACCTGATGGAGATGTATAATCAACTTCTGAGATGGCTAAGGCCTGACCTATGCTATGATCACACAATGATTATCAGCTGCATATGCGTGAACGTATGGGCAGTGCCCACCTGGCAGTTCGGGGTTGGCAGCCCATGCCTACTTAAGGGCTGGGAGAGGTTTGCCCGGGGAGAGAGGGGAAGAGAGGAAGGAGAAGGAGATAGATTGCTGTAAATAAAGTCCTGAAAACTGCTGTAAGAAGAGCTCCGGGTGTTGCGTTTTCCTTCGAGGGTGGACGTAACAGTTTCTCACTTGGTTGTTGCTGCTGCTGTTAGTTTTGGGTTTTCTGAGATAAGGTCTCACCATAGACCAGACTGGACTAGAACTCTTTGTCTAGCCTGTTGGTCTCTTACTAGAGGTAATCCACTACCTGCCCACTTATAGATATATTTTCAAGAGGGAAGAAGTACTTCCAAAGCAGTATTCAAGATACTTGACCAGTTGGGGTGAAAATGAGGAAGAGGTATGTTATATTAAGTAGGAGTTAAGAAGTAGCCCGTCTGATGAGACGCCAAGGACAATGGCACGCGGTTTTGATCCAACGCAATGTACTGGCTTGGTGGGAGCCTAGCCAGTTTGGATGTTCACCTTCCTAGATATGGACGGAGGGGGGAGGACCTAGGACTTACCACAGGGCAGGGAACCCTGACTGCTCTTTGGACTGGAGAGGGAGGGGGAGAAAAGTGGGGGGAAAGGGAGAGGGGTGGGAGGAGGGGGAGGGATATGGGAGGCTGGGAGGAGGTGGAAATTTGTTTTTTTTTTCTTTCTTTTCTTTATTCTCCTTTTATCAATAAAAAAAAAAAAGAAAAAAAAAAGAAGTAGCCTGTCCAAATTTCCCTGGGGTAGTCTTGACTTAAATTGTAGTTTTCTGAGATACATATATTTTTAAAAGGTAGCACAGAAAAATATGAAAATGCCATTGAGTTCATTGTGTGTAGATCTGTACTCCTGGTCATGGGACCTGTATGAGTTTAAGCCGTGCAGGCCTCGTGCGTGCCTCCACAGTCTCTGTGAGTTCGTTAATCCTGCTATGTGTGGACATGTTTGCTCTTATTGGCCTCTTTTGTTTGTTACTTTGCTTTCTGGCTTTCTTGGGGAAGGGGTTTGTGTGTGTGTGTGTGTTTCTTTTTGCTTGTTTTTGTTTGCTTTATTTTTTTAAAAGAGAAAAAAGGACAAAGTTAGATTGTTAAGTAACGGGGGTTCCTGAAGGAATTGGAAAAAAGAAAAACATAATCCGAATATATAATATGAAAAAATTATTTTCAATTAAAACAATAAAAAGGTTAGCAGCCCAGCCCTAGAGCCTGGGTAGTGCTTGGGCCTCTTCAGGGGTTTCTGGCCAGGCTGCTGCCCTCGACCAGGTCCAAACCCACCTCCTACAGAACAGTCGCGTGTGGAGGAGGTAGTGGTACAGTCACTCATCCTTCCCTGCTGAGGGTGATTGCAGTGGTGACTGGTGTGACAGACTTTGACTTCTGTAGATGGCCCCGGGTTTAAGGGGGAAGCCGTAGATGCAGTCAGCTGGCTGCAGGTGCAGGCAGTTTGCCCCAGAGTTGTTTACTGGTCTAACAAGGTTAAACATTACTTCCTACCTGGTTTCTATTTTGGAAATGTTGGTTTCAATTGTTTGAACTGAAAGAAGGTCATTTGAGGAAAGGGACCAAAGAATGTATCCCAAATATAATTACTGGTCCATAGAATACTAGGGAGGAGTAAGGCTCCCTTTGCCCCCAAGTTTCTTAAGTTTGAAGGTTTCTCAAGTTACTTGGTTTAAAAAATACACTGTATGGAGTCCTAGGCCAGCCAGGGTTACACTGTGAGACCCTGTCTCAATTTTTTTAATTAAAAAAATGAATATTTTGCCAGGTGGTGGTAGTGCATGCCTTTAATACCAGCCCTCAGAAGACAGAGGCAAGTGGATCTCTGAGTTCAAGGCCAGCTTGGTCTACAGAGCAAGTCCAGAACAACCAGAGCTACACAGAGAAACTGCGTCTCAAAAAAAAAAAAAAAAACCTCAGGATAGTGTTTTCTATTTCCATCCATTTGTATGCAAAATTCAAGAAGTCCTTGTTTTTTTACTGCTGAGTAGTACTCTAATATGTATATATTCCATACTTTCTTCATCCATTCTTCCATTGAAGGGCATCTAGGTTGTTTCCAGGTTCTGGCTATTACAAACAATGCTGCTATGAACATAGTTGAGCATATACTTTTGATAAGAAGGTGAATCCAAAGACAAACATATAGGCATCCTCCTGAATATTAACCTTTATCAGGCGATGAAAGGAGACAGAGACAGAGACCCACATTGGCGCACCGGACTGAAATCTCAAGGTCCAAATCAGGAGCAGAAGGAGAGAGAGCACGAGCAAGGAACTCAGGACCGCGAGAGGTGCACCCACACACTGAGACAATGGGGATGTTCTATCAGGAACCCACCAAGGCCAGCTGGCCTGGGTCTGAAAAAGCATGGGATAAAACCGGACTTGCTGAACATAGCGGACAATGAGGACTACTGAGAACTCAAGAACAATGGCAATGGGTTTTTGATCCTACTGCACGTACTGGCTTTGGGGGAGCCTAGGCAGTTTGGATGCTCACCTTACTAGACCTGGATGGAGGTGGGTGGTCCTTGGACTTCCCACAGGTCAGGGAACCCTGATTGCTCTTCGAGCTGATGAGGGAGGGGGACTTGATCGGGGGAGGGGAAGGGAAATGGGAGGCGGTGGCGGGGAGGAGGCAGAAATCTTTAATAAATAAATTAAATAATAATATTAATTAATTAATAAAAAGAAAAAAAGAAATATACTCTAACAAGGTAGAAGTTTGTTGATAGGTATAAACTTTGGGTCTGATTAATTTCACTGTGTGATGTTTTTATTTGCAAGTTCTTTCTAACAAGGTTGTCATAATAAAGTGGCCACCCAAATAATTAGGAATTAAAAATAAGATTTTTCTTTGTCAGACTTGGGCAGTGCTTCAGGACCATAGTTAGCAACCTGTCTTCAGACAGCACCGGTGGTTTTGTATCTGTCTGTACGACAGCTCCAGGAAAGCAGGGACTCAGATGCGCTTGGCCTAACATAGACTGCCTTTTCATCGGTCTTGGTCACTGACACTGTCCACCTTGGTTAGCAGGCAAAGATAGTCCAGATACACTCCATTGAACAGGCTCCAGTGTTGCCTCTGTTCTCCATCCTGGGGAGCTCTGCTTGACCAGTGAGTTCAGACTGACAGCAGTGGAGAAGACTCAGAAAGACAGGTCCAGGTCAGTCCTGGACGGGGCAGGACGTCTGGCTGCCTTTCCTGTTGCTGTTGCTGCTGCTGCTCCTCGCTTGCCTCTTCCTCCTGTTCTATCCCTGTTGGTTCTGGGTGTTATACAGCCCAGACTAGCCTAAGAGTCACAGCTGACAACCTTCGCTCCGGATCTTCCTCCACCTTCCAAGGGTTGGGACGACAGACCTATGCCGCCAGGCAGCTAATACTGCTGTCTGGGCAGTGGTGGCACACGCCTTTAATCCCAGCACTTGGGAGGCAGAGGCAGGCGGATCTCTGTGAGTTTGAGGCCAGCCTGGTCAAGAGTTAGTCCAGGACAACTAGGGCTTTTAAACAGAGAAACCCTGTCTTGAAAGAAAAACAAAAAAATAATACTGCTGTCTTTGTTTTTGGTGTTGTTATTGTTGTTGTTCATTTTGTGTTATTGGGTTTTGTGGGAATTTGGGGTTTAGGTTTAGGTGTCTTTCTGTTTTTAACACACAGTCTCTCTATACAGCTCTGATTGTCTAGGGACTCACTATGCAGACCTTCCTGACCTCAAATTCACAGAGAGCTGCCTGCCTCTGCTTCTAAAGCATTGGGATTAAAGGTGTCACCAAACTCAGCCCTACCTGTGCTCTGAAGAAGCACACACCTGTGTTTATGTCACAGTCTAATGGTTGTGGATGGAATAGGGAGGATGGAAAAGTCTTTTCTACAGTTTGGTGCCAATTTTTTTCTCGAAATTTAATATTTTACACACATTTGTATTTATAAGAGAGAAACAAGGAAACACACCCAAACATCATGCCTTTAACATGCCTAGAAACTGGCGGATCTCTGAGTCTGAGGCCTGCCTGGTCTACATAGCTCCAGGACAGCCAGGGCTATGGGAAGATCCTGTTTTAAACTCCCATCCCCCCCCCCAAAAAAAATGCTGCTTTCTTGGTAATAGAATGTATGTGTTGCTTCTTGGCTTTTTATGTTTCTGAATTTGAATGAAAAAAGTCAAAGTAGGAAAAATCAACCAACATGATGGTTCACACCTGTAACCTCAACATTCAGGAGCCTGATTCCAGATGATGGCTAGAAGTTAGAGGCCAGCATGATCTACAAAGTACCAGACAGGGTTACATAGCGAGAATCCATGTTAAATTTAAAAAAAAAAAGTTGAGGGAGAGACTCTGAAAATCAAATTGTCCTAATTGAAAGACATCGCTGTTAGTCCCTTCAGTGCCCAGTGGTAAATTCCACAAGCAGGGTAAAATTTAATATCTTGTGTTTACCTGTTCATGAACATTCCGGAAACAGGGAGGAAATCACACAGTGTACTCACTAAGAAGGGGAGTAAGTTGTGGGGATGAGGGACAGGCTTTACACCCTGACCCTTGTATTTATTACCCTTGTCTTTTCTACCTATGCTAAAAGTTACATTTTTAAGACACAGTACCTTTTTTTCTATTTTTATAATGCTAAGAGTCCCTGAAAACTATCATAAAATGCTTCACTGTGACAATGAGCCATCGGCACTGGGTCATTGCCACTCAAAGGTGCTTGGTGTGACCTGAGTAGGCAGAAAGTCTCAAGGTATCACCCATACTACCGTGTGCTTATCCAAAGGCCAAGTGTCAAGTGACTGTCCTCATTAAGAGGGTGACCTATCAAGTATCCGCCTTGTCCCTGGCTTCCAGTGAGCTTAAAACCGTGTTTCATCTTCAACTAGGTTTTCTGGTTGAGCTGACCCACAGCCACCCATCCATTTATGCCCCTGCCTCCACCTCTTGGAGTGATAGGACTGTACCCTAGCACACCTGGCTGACCCATCATTTATGACCCCAGTCATTTTTCACATCCCCCCAGTCTTCCATGCTGTTACATGTTATCCCTGTTATTCCTTAGCTACATGCAATTTCTTGGGAGACAGTGGGTATCTGTTGCTAGGTGATAAATCACTCCAAAATATAGGTGTTTGAAACAATGTGCATTTAAGAGGGCTGGAGAGATGGCTCCCTGGCTAAGAGTGCTTACTGTTCTCCGAGTTTGGTTCCCAGCACCTACATCAGGCAGCTCACAACAGCCTGTACCTCCAGTTCCGGGAAAACGGATTCCCTCTTCTGTCCACCGTATCTACATGGGATGCACGTGTCCCCCCACCACCACACACACATGTACATGTAAAATAAACACAGCACACATTTGCTTTTATGCGGCCTGGAATCTTTAAGAAGCTACAGTTAGGACATCAGCTGTTCTTCGTGTGGACTTGCCCCAGTCTTCTCCAGTGTAAGTGCAGGATGGAAGCTGCACCACCTGGGCAGCTGTCACGTGCTGTCGCTGCAGCGATGTGTCAGCGGTTGTACACCTTCAGGAGGCTAGCCTGAGCTACCATAAACGAGACCTTGAGCTGGCTGCGGCAGTGCACACCTGTAGTCCCTGCTACCCAAGAGGCTCGCATGGGCAGTAAATAGACTAGAAACCAGTCTGGTCAAAGTGGCAGGGATCCCACCTCCAATGGGGAAAACAGAGAAAGGAAAAGAAAGCTAAGCCGCCTAGGCCCCCTGGACACATTAGCTTTACCTTGGATAGAGGAATTCCAAAGGATTAGGATCTCTCTTAGTCACTGTTCTGTGGCTGTGAAGGGACACCATGACCAAGGCAACCCTTACGAAAGAAAGCATTTAACTGGGGCCTCGCTTACAGTTTTAGAGATTCAGTCCATTATCGTCATGGTGGAGAGCAAGGTGGCTGGGAGCAGTAGCAGAGACCTATGTCCTGATCTGTGACCGGGAGAGACTAGGCCTGGAGTGGGCTTTTGAAATTTCAAAGCCCACACACAGTGATGTATGTCCTAATCCTTTTAATCCTTTAAAATAGAGCCACTCCCTAGTGACTAAACATTCAAATATATGAGCCTCTGGAGACCATACTCATTCAGACAGGGTCCTATTTTAAAGTCAATTAGTCAAATAAGATGATAACAGAGAGTAAAGGGAAGGCAGTCTCTAGCAGAATCGGCTGCCCGGTCGTGGGTCTTTCTGCTGTGTACTTGACACACATTGTGGGGCTTGATTTCATAGAACAAGGAAAATGGAACTCTTGAGGAGCTTGCCCAAGGTCACAGTTAGTGACAAAGGAGCCAAGAGCTTGCTGCTTTGACTTTCCAGCCAAGGCCATTTTGCCACCAGAGAGAAATGAGATTAGCACATGAAGGCATATGAGTTCTGATAGAGCTGTTTGATGCCCTAACACTCAGATCACATGGTGTGGACATCCTCCAGCTGCACCTCAGTGTCTTCTTTTGCCCGTGTCTACTTCATTTAACCCCTGTCTTTGAAAACCAGCCAGCGCCTATTCCCATTATGGCTGCATGGAACCTGTAGGGTCAACAGAGCAGGCTGATGCTATATGCTGGAAAGACCCCCTTACAGGGACAGAGTCAAGTCCAGCAGGGCAAAGATGGAACACCCCATCTACCCTGGTGCTGTGCTATATTGTGGGCACCTGAGAAGGCCAGGGAACCACCTGCCCAACTCTTGTGTGCTTCCAAATACAGATTTCTCCCCACTGTCCATGTGTCCGTAGTCACTGCAGTGTTTCTTCTCAAGGTAGCTGGCTGTCTTTTCTCAACTGGAGACGGAGCTAACTCTTGATAGCGACAGCTTCGTGTCCAGGAGCCATGATGCAAGAGTGGCTTCCCACTTCCACTTCCTGTCCGAAGTGGCAGTTCGGTCCTCCTGCAAATGAGTATCACCAGAGTTCTCCACTGGCAGACATCGAAAACAGAGAACTTCTCCTGAGTTAAAAGCTGAAGGACCCAGAAACTAACTGTTGGATTTGGAACCCAAATACGAAGCTAGCCTACTGACATGCTGCTCCGGCTCCTGAGACAAGTGGGCAAAATGAAGAAGGTGGATTTACCAAAGCGCCTGTTAGGGAGAAGACTACCTGCAAGAGAAGACATGGTGTGCTGGGTTACCTAGGGGAGGCCTAAGACTTCTGCCATCCACTGGTTGCCAAAGATGATCTGGTTACAAGCTAGAGCTGTCTCTGGGTGTGGCCCAGCCTCCTCCTCTGGGTAGAAGAGCAAAAGGAAGTAACCAGCAGGCAAAGGTGCTGGGCCTTACTCCTGTAGAGGCATTAGATCTTGGTTGGCCTGGTTTTGAGGCGTATGCGTTTGGGCAAGTTGCCCTGTCCCAGCAGGGACTTTATGGAATGGGCCAGAGCCACTCTGTATGGAGTAGAGGCATACAGGGCGTGATCGTTTCTGTACACCTCCTGCTGGCTGGCTACAGCCGACCTTCACCCTGGGTTGAAAGCCAGCAATGCAGAGCTGACTCTCCACCCTTCTCATAGCTGGGTTGGTCCCTTCCTTGGAAGTTCCAGGACATTTGACACTGATGAGCAAAGCCAGCTGAGTGAGTCTGTGTCTTGCCAGGTGGCCAGTCTGCACCTTACACACCTGAACCAATCCCTGCTCAGTGGCCTGTTACCATGTCACCTGGAGCCCCTGAAAGCATGTTGTGTGCCCTGGAGAAGGTGGGTACCTAGTGGTAGGGTGGATGGCGATGGTTAGAGTCCCGGGATGTATGTTGCACCTGGCACGGCTAAGGCAGTGAGCACAATGCCATCGGGACCATTACTCTCCACAGATGACCAAGATACCAGGGGCCGTGACCACCTACCTGTCAATGAGCAAGGACCTGCAAGCCCATGGACGCTGAACACTGTGCCCACACCATGATTAAGTGGAATGGGGATTCCAAGCCTGGCTTCTCTGATCCTGAGTCCCACGAGCCACTGAGTCTCTAAGAAGAGTCATGGTTTTTGTGCCCGCAATCCCCACTTCTTGCCCTTCTGCATCTCTGTCCTGCCTCGACCCCTCCCTGAGGACAGGGACCATGCCCTTTCACCCTGGAAGCTGCTCGGGTAGCCCCATGGATCCCCTAAATCAAGACAGGCTTTTCCAGAGCAAATCAAGTGTGTGTCGTTCAGGAAGCAGAGCCCAGCCTAGTAAAAGGGTGTTCGGTGACAGGTGTCCTAGGCTGTGATTAGGGTTGACAAACTCTGTCCAGAGGCTAGCAAGGCAGAGGCTGTGACATCGAAGTAGGTGAACTTTGGAGTCATAAGCCCTGCCCTGAAACAGCCAAGTGACCTCAGGCCAATGTTCTCTGTGCTCAGTTTTCTGGGTTGTGAAGTGGGGATGAGCCCATCCTTCTTGTTGGTAGCAGAGGCAGCAAGGGTGCATCCTGATGAAGCCCCTGTGAGGTGCGGCCCTTCCTGGAGTCCACCTGCTGTCCCCATGCCCTGCTGTGCCTCTTCCTTCCCATCCCTTTCCTTTTCTACTTTCGTTCTTTCTTCATAGGCAGTTGGAGCCTGCAGTAGGCCAGGGCGAGACCCGGCTGAGCCTTGCCCTCCCTCAGGCAGGAGCCACGGACACACCTGTAACACTTTGCCCAGAGAAGTTAACTCAGCCAGGTCCTGAGTCACCAGCTGAACAGTGTCCTGTGACGGCCAAGCCCATGCCCCTGGTCTCTCATCACCCTCACCACGGGCCTCTGCCGCCTCTCGTCGCATCCATCCGGGGACTCCAGCTCCATGCTTCCGTTCTTCCTGTCTCCCTCTCCCCCAGCCCAGAGGAAGGAGACATGGAGGGGTGGGGATGTGGGGAGCTTTCTGTGTGCAGGGTATTGAGGCCACCCAATTGACAGCTAGCAAACAGGGTGAGGACTCTGGGTCAGACGTAAAGGGGAGGGGGCTCATCAGGATAAGGCATCAGGAGGGTCTTGGGAGAAGACCAGATGGCTCTCTGCCATGTCCCCATCTGGGCCTCTGCTAAGGTTAAGCCAAGTGAGCAGGCCTGATGAACAAAGGGTAATGTGCACACGAAGGGCCATAGGAGGTGTGGCCTGAGGGAGTGGTGGAGAAAAGATGGAAGCCTAGGAGCTTGGTACTCCACTCTGGATGTCCCCATCCCCAGGCACCAAGAGAAAATCACCAAGCTCCTAATTGAGGTGAACCTTGCATCCTGTCCATACCGACCCCCACTTCAGACCCTCCTATGAGGAAGGCCCTGGGTAGAACCCATGGTCTCCCCCCCCCGCCCCCCCGACTGGGAGCCTGAGCTCTCTGCTGGAGATTTGGGGTGAGAAAGAATCTTCTTGCACGGCCTCTCCTCTCTTTTCAGGCCGTCCCGGGCATAGAGCATCTAAGTCCTTCACAGAAAGAGCAGATCAGACTCTTTTTTCAAAGCCTCGGTTCTCTTGTCTGTACCTGGGAAAGCGAAGAATGCATGCAGGCGAACCTGCCCTCCTCCTATCTTACAAGTGCCCAGGAACTGTAACTCAGGTCACAAGGCCGCCAAAGCCCCTAACAGTATCTCACATCTCCCTTTGAGCGCCTTTCCTGGAGCCATTGTCAAGGCCTAGTCCAAGCTCCCATGGCCAGGCTGGGTCATTTAAACATTGGCACCCTCCCAACCCCTACCCCATCGCCCTTATGCTCCCAGCCTGGGCCCTTCCAGCCAGCCTCATAGCTGGAGCAGGAGCTCCTTAAAGTTCCGTCCTAGTCCCGTGTCTCCAGCCTCAGTGCCCGGTGACTTGCCAGGGATATTAATGCCCTACGTGTCTCCTGGCTTTAGTCCCGTACCACCACCCATCCCCTCGCTCGAGCCGCTCCCTCTGTCACCTAGACCTTCACACATGCGCTCTTCTTGGCATGACCTCGCCCAGCTCATGTGGACAGAAGGCCATCTGCCTTGTGCCAGGTGTAAGTCAAGTCCTGTTTGTGCTGTGATCATCACTTGATAAAGTCAGGTCTAAGCGGTCAACACCCAGGTCCGTCCCGATGTCACCCATCTCTGGTGCCACCTCTCCTCCTTCCACGACTCCAGCCACGGTGGCTGGGTCTGACTCCGTGTCCTGTGGGGAACAGGGTGTGTCGGTGAATTCCAGAGAGGCAAGCCCGTCTGTTGGGGTGCATGCAGGACTGTTCCGACAGCAAGATCGCTAGCTCCTGCACCCCGGGATTAGTCTGGGGGCAGTTCAAAACTGGCCAGGGAGCAACCCAAATGTCGGCATATGAGTTAGAGCTTCAGAAAGCGGCCTTGAAAACAGATAACCTAGCTGCTCTGACAGGAGGGTGGCCGAGAAAAGCAGGCGCTGTGGGCGGCGCAAAGGTTGACGCGGAAACATTGGAAAGCTGTTGAATAGCAACAAAGAAGTTATGGAACTCAAAACAGAGTATTCGATCCTGTGCTGGGCATGTGTGTGTGCCTGTGTACACGTGTGAATATGTGTAAGGAAGATCGCCCATTATCACAGGTCTTTTTCTGGGCATCGTGGGGCCAGGTGGGTGGGGTCGATCTGAACTTTCTAACGTCTTCACTCAGTAAGCATGTACCAGTTGGTGATTTCTAAAAGCAGGGAATAAGAAGTCACCGTGTCTCCTTCCCATCCTCTCACCCTCTCACCATTCCCAGTGGAGTGGAGAACCCACAAACGTAGCAGGGAGAAGCTGAGGGAGTAGAACACGGTGGTTCGGTCTCGGTGAAGGACTCCAGGGAAACAGAATTTATTTTATTTTTGTCCAGCCTCTGTGAATCCACTGCTCCCTCTTCAAGATTTATGAAACTTCCCTTTGGAATGTTCAACAGCCAAAACTGAGGGTAAAGGGGCTAAGAGAACAGTCAGTCATTCTCTATGGGTAATAGTTGTTTCCAGTTTGATTAGATTTAGCGTCAGAATGGAGCCATACCTCGTGTGTCTGTGAGAATAGAATGTTCTAGGAAATGTTAAGAGAAGTGGGAAGACCCACCCCGAGTGTAGGCAGCACCGTCAATGAGGTTGGGTCCCAAACTTAATAAAGAGAGGAAAGCAAGTGAAGACCAGCATCCGTCTCTCTCTGCTTCCAGACTGTGGGTGCCATGTGGCCAGCTGCCTCCATTCTGCCATCATGACTTCCCACTCGGACAGACAGCACCCTCAAACTGTGAGCCAAGGTGAACCCTTTCTCCCTTCAATTGCCATTTACCAGGTATTTGGTCACAAGACCCAGAAGTAACACACTCCTTACGGTCCCCCAGGACCCCGAAGACAAGAGGGCTCTACAGGTCCAGGAAGTTATCTGTCCTTTTGATCAGAGAGTCCACAGAGACCCCAGAGGATGACTCTTAACACATGTGCATTGTGAAAGGAGGGAGTCAGTAGAGAGGAAATGTCCCCTTTGCTTGGGCAGCTGCACGGTGGACCCTGAGAAGCCCCAGCGGATGCAGCAGCTGGTGGAGGAAGAGTTAAGCCCAGGGCCCTGCTGAGTCCCTGTGGAGCCTCGGCTGACCTTCACTGACCTTGACAGGAAAAGAAGAAACCATTCACGTTTGACCTCCTGTGCTTTGAAACACCCAGCCCACCGAGAACCGCAGCCTAGTCCGGTTCTGCCAGGGGATCTGGTACTGTTAAGTACTTACAAGGTGCCAGGTGTGACGGCATACACCTTTAATTCCAGCTCTTGTGAGGTGGAGGCAGGAGGATCTCTGTGATTTCAGGGCCAACTTGGTCTACAGAGCAAATTCTGAGCCAGCCAAGGCTACATAATGAGACCTTTTCTGAAAACAAAAAGAAACATCAATAGAAAAACAAACAATAAACAAACAAAACAGCAAAGACCTTCAAACACACCCAGATGACCAGCTTCTGCCCATTTTAAAAGGAACATTCTAGGTCTTATTAAATATTCCAAAAGCTATCAGTCTCCAGGGAATTACTAGGGTACTTTCCAGAATGTGAAATACAAAAGACCCCAGGTGGAACTTCAAAGGGGCAGCTTCAGAAAAGTAAATCCGTGAAGCCACACCCCGTAGCTCCTTTAGTGACTTCTGGGGACCAAACACCTAGTCACCAGGCTGGCACAGCAAGCACTTTACCCACCCAACCATCTCACTGGCATCTAAGATGTTCTATTCTTTTCTCAAAACTAATTTGACTTGGTTCTGAGTAAATAGATTTTCTAACCCTATTCAATGGACAACAAAAGGGGCATTTTTCATCCATGTCCTCAAAGATGCTGGGTCCTGTGGACCAGTCTCCCCCAGAGCTGGTAAAGCCCCAAAGATGCTGGGTCTTGTGGACCAGTCTCCCTCAGAGCTGGTTAAACCCTCAAAGATGCTGGGTCCTGTGGACCAGTCTCCCCCAGAGCTGGTAAACCCCCAAAGATGCTGGGTCCTGTGGACCAGTCTCCCTCAGAGCTGGTTAAACCCTCAAAGATGCTGGGTCCTGTGGACCAGTCTCCCCCAGAGCTGGTAAAGCCCCAAAGATGCTGGGTCTTGTGGACCAGTCTCCCTCAGAGCTGGTTAAACCCTCAAAGATGCTGGGTCCTGTGGACCAGTCTCCCCCAGAGCTGGTAAACCCCCAAAGATGCTGGGTCCTGTGGACCAGTCTCCCTCAGAGCTGGTTAAACCCTCAAAGATGCTGGGTCCTGTGGACCAGTCTCCCCCAGAGCTGGTAAACCCCCAAAGATGCTGGGTCCTGTGGACCAGTCTCCCCCAGAGCTGGTAAACCCCCAAAGATGCTGGGTCCTGTGGACCAGTCTCCCTCAGAGCTGGTTAAACCCTCAAAGATGCTGGGTCCTGTGGACCAGTCTCCCTCAGAGCTGGTTAAACCCTCAAAGATGCTGGGTCCTGTGGACCAGTCTCCCCCAGAGCTGGTAAACCCCCAAAGATGCTGGGTCCTGTGGACCAGTCTCCCTCAGAGCTGGTTAAACCCTCAAAGATGCTGGGTCCTGTGGACCAGTCTCCCCCAGAGCTGGTAAACCCCCAAAGATGCTGGGTCCTGTGGACCAGTCTCCCCCAGAGCTGGTAAACCCCCAAAGATGCTGGGTCCTGTGGACCAGTCTCCCTCAGAGCTGGTTAAACCCTCAAGGATGCTGGGTCCTGTGGACCAGTCTCCCCCAGAGCTGGTTAAACCCCCAACAATTCTCTGGTGGGAATGTGCATTGGCCTAAACCATGTTCAGGCTGGCAGTCTGGCCCATAGTTCCCTGGGGCAGCTGCGCGGGTGGGCAGAGGGGACAGGGAGGGCACAAAGGCAGCCCTCTGTGCCCTGCCGCTCCTCAGCTTCTCTTTGCCTTCTGCCTTAAACACTTGTTTCCTCTCAAGCTGGGGAAGAACCCAGTGGGCTGTGAACAGAACTTAGAGGCTGTGAAATGAAAACAACCTTCATTATCAACAGGAAGCCCAGAGACAAGCCGGAACGAGAGCGACTGGGGGCAGGGACAGCGGGTGTTGGGCTCGCTCTTATTTTTAGTGGTCATGGTGGTGATGGTGGTGGGGAATTGAGGCCAGGCACAGGAAGCTGGGTTTCCCAGCCTCAGTTTTTGATGGTTTCCGGGTCCCCTTGGGCCTGTTGAAAAGAGGCCCACCGAGGTGATAAACCAGTCCTTTTAAGATGTTGCCGCGTCTCCCAGAGATCTATTATGATGATGCAAAGCTGCCCTCGTGACCTAATCACAATCGGAAAACGTCACTCCCTAACACTATCCTTTGGATGTTAGAGCATCAGCCTATGGGTTTTGAAGACAATATAAACATAGCAGGAAGTTAAAAAAAAAGAATCTCAGTTCGTAAATTATCTGCTGTGTGATTTCAGGCAAGCTACTTGATGTCACTGGAAACTTGTCTCAATGAGGTGTTGCATGCAATTACTTCTGATTTGAAAGAATAGTTGCTGATTCTGACTTGCCTGGGAGCATGGGAGAGCATCTCGGGGCGAGCGTGCCAACAGCAGCAAGTGGCTGTTCAGGCACTTGGGATAAACTGGTCCTTAGCAGGATCAGTGCTGGGCTCAGGAACTGTTCCGAGGTTCAGCCACAGTGTCCCCTCCCCACTTGGCTCTCCTCCCCTAATGCCCTGTTTCCTGATAGTTCTACTCCACCAAGGACCTGTCTTACTCCTTTCTTGTTGGCCTTCCCAGCTGCCACGTGACTTACTCGAGGCTAGAAAGTAGAAGGGAAGGAGCAGGGCCTGATTTGGCTTGCAGCCAACCCAGGAGCTGCGAGACCCCAGTCGACCTTACCCCTGCAGACTCTGTTTATTCACCAGTAAGGAAGGACTAATTAGAGTACCTTTCTCTTAGGCTGGGCGTGATGGTGCACGCCTTAATCTCAGCACCCGGGAGGACTGTGAGTTCAAGGCCAGCCAAGCTACACGGGCAGACCCTGTAGACTAGTGAGAAGCAAATAAATACGTCTCTTTCTCTAGGACAGAGTTCCGAAGATCAAAGAAAGTGCTGCACGTGAAAGTTTGCAGGAACTGCAGTGAGTTCTCAGCGAGTCTTGCCGGTTGCTCTTTCTTCTGCTGGCATGTGACAGTTAGCCCTCAGCACGGCTGTGACTCCTCATCCAGGTCTCACTGTCACTGACAGGCTCCCCATTTTGGAAGGCACTGGCTGTGTTCAAACACCAACCCTAGATTCAGGTTACTGAGAATCACACCCAGCTGTGTGGCAGAGTGATACAGAGTCCCAGGCTGGCTGTGGTGGTACGTGCCTTCATTCCCAGCACTGGTTGGTGGTTTGAAAGAAAATGGCCCCAAAGGGAGTGGCACTATTAGGAGGTGTGGTCTTGTTGGAGGAAGTGCGTCACCGTGGGGACAGGCTTTGAGGTCACTTTTGCTCAAGCTTCCCCCAGTGTGAGTCAGTTGACTTCCGGTTGCTTGCAAGAGCACTCTCAGCTCCAACACCACATCTGCCTGCACACCGCCTTGATGAGAATGGACTGAACCTCTGAAATGGTAAGGGAGCCACCCCAATTAAATGTTTTCTTTCTAACTGTTGTCGTAGTCAATGGTGTCTTTTCAGAGTAATAAAAGCCCTAACCAAGACAACTGGGGAGGCAGAGTTTATGGCCAGCCTGGTAAGTTCCAGGCCAGTCAAAGCTGTATAGCAAGACCTATGTCCAAATAAATAAGTTACATAAAGTATGGATTCCTAGACCCCATCTTTCCCATGAGTCAAGCTGTAGGAATGGGACCGGGGTATCCACAGTCCTAGGGGCCGCACCCTTCTCACTGACGCTCCTGGCCAACATGCTGTGGCTGCTTTGCTTCATTACCCAGAATACCCACTGGCCATGAGGACATGGCTTGTTATTTCATTCATTCAACAATATGTAGTAAGGACTCAGTAGCACAGGTAAGAGCAGTCCCTGTGAAAGCAGGAAGACGTGAGTTCAAATCCCCAGCACCCACATAGAAGCTGGGCATGGCCACCTGTGCCTGGAACCCTAATATCAGGGTATGGGGGCAGGCAGATTCCAAGACCTCAGTGGCCAACTAGCATAGCCAAAATGGTGAGCTGCAGGTTCACTGAGAGAACTGGTATCAAAAATAAGGGGGGGAGGCAAAGGAAGACACATGACGTCATCCTCTGGCCTCTGCACTTGAGCGTGCCTGTCGTCCACCCCACAACACCACCACCACCCACCACTGCCCCAGCATACACAAAATATCCATTAAGTACCTCCCGTGTAGAACAGACATTGAAGTTTAGGTTCTGGACCTGTTCGCACCCACTAGGATAGTTGTAAACAAGACAGGTTTTGTAAGCATTGGCAATGATCTGGAGACATTGGATCCTTTCTGTACCGCTGGTTGGATGCAGCATGGCATAGCCACTCTGGAAAGCAGCCTCCGTGTCACCACATTACTGAAAGTGGGACACCATGTCCAGCAAGTGTACTCCTGGCTACATGCCTAAGAGAGAAGAAAATACAGCCCAAATCGTGTTCTGAATGTTAGGTGTGACGGCTCCTGTTTGTGATCCCAGCACTTGGAAGCATGAGGTAGTAGGACTGGTTTCCAGGATGGCATGGGCTATATGCTGAGACCTTGTCTCAAAATGGCAAAGAAAATACCAAAACAAAAACTCATTTAAAAATGAAAACAGGGCGCTTCCTCTTTCCTGCCAGCGCCGAGCGATGGGCATCTCTCGGGACAACTGGCACAAGCGCCGCAAGACCGGGGGCAAGAGAAAGCCCTACCACAAGAAGCGGAAGTATGAGCTGGGACGGCCTACGGCTAACACTAAGATTGGCCCTCGTCGCATCCACACGGTCCGTGTGCGAGGAGGCAATAAGAAGTACCGTGCCCTAAGATTGGATGTGGGGAACTTTTCCTGGGGTTCTGAGTGCTGTACTCGCAAGACAAGGATCATTGACGTCGTCTACAATGCATCCAATAAAGAGCTGGTCCGCACCAAGACTCTGGTCAAGAACTGCATCGTGCTCATTGACAGCACCCCGTACCGACAGTGGTACGAGTCCCACTATGCACTGCCCCTGGGCCGCAAGAAGGGGGCCAAGCTGACTCCTGAGGAGGAAGAAATATTAAACAAAAAACGATCAAAGAAAATTCAGAAGAAATACGATGAAAGGAAAAAGAACGCCAAGATCAGCAGTCTTCTGGGGGAGCAGTTCCAGCAGGGCAAGCTTCTGGCCTGGATCGCCTCAAGACCAGGCCAGTGTGGCAGAGCCGATGGCTACGTGCTAGAAGGCAAGGAGCTGGAGTTCTATCTGAGGAAGATCAAAGCCCGGAAAGGCAAATAAACCATCATAGCTCATGTAATAAAGGTGTTTATTATTCTGTAAAAAAAAATAATAAAAAATAAAAATGAAAACAGGAGCTGAAGAAATGGTTCGGCAGTTAAGAGTGAATCCTCTTCTGAAAGACCCTAGTCCAGTTCCCAACTCTGTGTTAGGCAGCTCATAATCTCCTGTAATTTTAGCACTAGGGAGTCCCACCCCCTCTTCTAGCCTCCACACACAGACCAAATGCTTATGTGCACACATAGAACACAAACATTCTTATAAATGCAAAATAAAGCAAGCCATGAAAATAAAGCAATGTCTATCAGAAAATGAGTGAGCACATGAACATAGATGAACACGTGAGATGTGGTGTGTCAGTAGGATGGGAAACCATCAGCAGGGAAAGGGGTCTAGATATGTACTGAACATAGATGAGCCTTGAAAACAACTAAGTGAAGGAAGTAGGTCCCAAAGGACTGCTGTTGAGAGATGTTTTTATTTAACTATGCAAAGATGTGTTGCATTTGTTTATGTAAAAAAAAGATTTGTTGCTGTTTTAGCACGCCTGCCTAAGGCACCTGATAGGTCTAATAAAAAGCTGAGCAGCCAATAGTAAGACAGGAGACCTAGGCAGAACTTCCCAACAGGGAGGGTAAGAAGGAGGAGGAATTTAGGTTTGAGGAAGAAAGAAAAGGAAATGAAAACAGGGGCATGCCACCAGACACGGAGGAAGCAGCAAAATAGGACATGATCCATTTA
This sequence comes from Microtus pennsylvanicus, assembly GCF_037038515.1. NCBI lineage: Eukaryota > Metazoa > Chordata > Mammalia > Rodentia > Cricetidae > Microtus > Microtus pennsylvanicus. The sequence continues at coordinate 131,298,153 of NC_134583.1, forward strand.
GCCAATGACTTTTGGGGCCGCAAGCCCTGGAGTGTGGTCTTGTCTGCCTATGACGGAACTTGACAGCCGAGGGAGAGGGTCACACTCTCTTCTCTCCTGCTCTCTTGGGTGGTCAGAGCGGAGCAGGTGGCAGAGAGACAGCTTGCAGCTGGTGCTCTTCACCCCTGGGCAGAACGACTGGATGAAGGCGGCTGGATCAGCAGTAGTGTCTGATTGGTTCTCTATCGCTGAAGGTTTGTCCCTAGCCTATACCTAGATAAATTCTTGAGACCCTTTAACAGACTCGTGTGGTGTCACATGACAGAGGTAAAATGTAGATGCATAGAAGCAGGGTAGATTAAGTCAAAGAACCAGTGGGACACCTAACCTACGGCAGAGCATTCATAGTTAATAGTAAATCTCCATGTCTTTATTTGGGAGCTGGTTAGCAGCCCAAAGAAAATTCCAACTGCAGACCACATCTTGCCTGACTTTACTTCCATGAAACTCTACAGTCTACAATGACACAGAAATGGGAAGTAGGTAGGTACTTGTGAAAGACTGGGAAATGGGGAAATGGGATGGCTAGCAGCTTTCTCAGATGACGAAACTTTGTACAGTTGAGCAACGAGACATTCTCAAACCTCGCTCAGTCCATGCTTCGGATGGGTGAGTGTTACAGAATGCAAATTAGACCTCAATCAATGTGCTATTAAAGACAAAGAGTTAGTCACATCATACATTAGCCAGGTGCGGTGGTGCACACCTTTAATCCCAGCACTCAGGAGGCAGAGGCAGGCAGGTTTCTGTAAGTTCAAAGCCAGCCTGGTCTACAGAATGAGTTCCAGGACAGCCAAGACTACACAAGAAACCCTATCTTGAAAAAAAAAAAAGATTTATTCTGCATTTATTGTCAGTTTCATACATGTAGATAAAGAACTTTCATCCTTCTCATCCCCCTGTCTCAGTCCCACTCCCTCTTCTGCTGAAATCTTTCTCCTCCTACTTGCCTGTCATTTATATGTGAATGTGTGTGTACGAGTGTGTGCGTGTGTGTGTGTGTGTATGAGTGGGTATGTGTGTGCATCTATGTGTGAGTGAGTGTGTGTGAAGGGGTATGTGTGCGAGTGTGTATGTGTGTGAGTGTGTATGTGAGAACATGTGTGTGAGTGGGTGTGTGTGCGTCTCTGTATATGTGAGTGGGTGTGTATGTGTGGAGAGGTATGTGTGTGAATGTGTTTGTGTGTGTGAGAACATGTGTGTGTGTGAATAGGTGTGTGGATGAGTGTGTGTGTGTGTGCATGGGTATGTGTGTGTCTCTGTGTGAGAGTGTCTGTGTGAGTGTGTGTGGGTGCATATGTGTATGTTTGTGTCTGTATGATGGGTAGTGTGTGTGTGTGTGTGCATGGGTATGTGTGTGTGTGCATGGGTATGTGTGTGTGTCTGCGTGGGTATGTGTGTGTGCATGGGTATGTGGGGGGTATGTGTGTCTGTGTGTGTGCGTGGGTATGTGTGTGTGTGCGTGGGTATGTGTGTGTCTGTGTGTGTGCGTGGGTATGTGTGTGTCTCTGTGTGTGCATGGGTATGTGTGTGTCTCTGTGTGTGCATGGGTATGTGTGTGTACGTGGGTATGTGTGTGTGCATGTGTATGTGTGTGTACATGGGTTTGTGGGGGGTATGTGTGTCTCTGTGTGTGCGTGGGTATGTGTGTCTCTGTGGGGGGGGGTATGTGTGTGTCTCTGTGTGTGCGTGGGTATGTGTGTGTCTGTGTGTGTGCGTGGGTATGTGTGTCTCTGTGTGTGTTCTATATGTGCTGTGTCCCACTGAGCTTCCTTGGGTGCCTGCCTCAGTGTGGGGAGGTTACTCACTGCAGAGAGGATAACTTATCAGTGGTCACACTACTGAAGAGACTCCTTCCCTCAGTCACCGTTAACTCTCAACAGTCCCGCAAGGGAGGCAGACCTCATGAGCCCTCCCTCTCCTTCAGGACTTATAATACAGTCTGGTCGGTGTGCTGACTTAACTTAGACGAGCAGATGAACATTTTACAGAAGTGATTCCCTCCTGGATAAAACCTTAAAATGGGGGAAGATTAACAATGCAAGGGTAAATTAAAATTTTTCCCCATCCTTAATTTATCTCTCGAGAATTTTTTTTTAGCAGAGAACCAGAATAGCTACTTAAACCTATTTAATAAACAATATAATGAGATTCTTTGCTTTGTTGGTTTGTTTTGATACAGGATCTTACTATGTAGCCCTGGCTGTCCTGGAACTCACTCTTGTGGACCAGGCTGGCCTCAAACTCACAGAGATCCACCTGCCTCTGCCTCCTGAGTGCTGTGACTAAAGGTGTGTGCCACCATGCCTGGTTGAAATTCTGTGTGTATGTCTGCAGGCCAGAAGAGGGCACCAGACCTCATTACAGATGGTTGTGAGCCACCATGTGGTTGCTGGGAATTGAACTCAGGACCTTTGGAAGAGCAGGCAATGCTCTTAACCACTGAGCCATCTCTCCAGCCCCTGGTTGAAATTCTTGAGAAACAAAATAGAGTTCCAGGCCTGAAGTCTGGTTTCACAGGCTAGATCCCAGCTGTACTGGTCACTGGCTGGGTGATTAGGGCAAGAAGCACTACTCTCGAGGCTTCGTCTCCACATGTGACAACTCTAAGATCACATAAATAGGTGGAGAATCTTAGAAGAAACCCCAGCCCGTGTTAAGTGTTCAATAAATATTGACTGTTATAGTAGGAGCTGCGGGGCTGCATTCCACCACCCAGCTCCCGCCACCGGCTAGCTTATGCTCCGAAGTAACAACACACAAACTGTATTCTTTTAAGCACTGCTTGGCCCATTAGCTCTAGCCCTTACTGGCTAATTCTGATATCCCGATCAACCCATTTCTAATAAACTGTGTAGCACCGGTCTTACTGGGAAAGATTCATCATGTCTGACCTGGCGGCTTGCTTCATTGCGTGTGTCTGCCCCAGAGAGGGGAGCATGGGGTCTCTGAGCTCACTTCCTCTTCCTCCCAGCATTTTGTTTTGTTTACTCCACCCACCTATGTTCTAACCAATAAAATGGGCCAAGGCAGTTTCTTTATTATAATTAACCAATGACCTTCCTCCATCAGACTGTTACTGTTTTGAGCCAGGTATAGTATAGACCTGTGCTGTCTGATGTGGCAGGAACCAGAGAAGTTCAGGCTCTCTGAACAGAGACGTGCCGAGAGTCTAACACACGTTCCAAAGGTTAGGTGCTCAAACAAAGTAGTAACTTTTGGTACTAACTACGTAGGTTTGATATCTGAGGCTAAATGAACGACAATGGAATCACTTGGTTTAGCTTTGCCTTTCAAATGTTGTTCTAGAAAATTTAAAACAGCCCAGTATACAACTAAAGTCACAAACCATGGTAAGAGATGCAAAGCTTCCCCTGAGACCACAACGGGTGATGGCTACTTGCTCATGCCACTTTCGGAGAGTATTGCGCCAGGGGTCCTAGGCAGGAAAGTTAAGTGAAAAAAAATTAAACAAAAGGCAGCTTGAAAAGACAAAAGTGATACTGTTTCTCTTTACATCGGTGTATCTGTCTACATAGACAAGTGATCTTTTACATGGAAGGTCATGAGACATCCCTGTCTCCCCACTCCGCCCTCCCAAAAAGAGTGTTAGAGCTAATGGCTGTGTCTAGCAAGGTTTCAGAATACAAGATCTAACAGAATCTATTCTATTTCCATACAATACCAACAAAGAATCCAAAAATGAATATGGGAAATAGTTTTACTTAAATAGTATCCAAAGGAACAGAATACCTAGGAATAAATGCAATAGTAGTATAAGATTTGGGCAGTAAAAACTGGGGGGAAAATGTTGTCAAAAGATATTAAAGACCCGAATAAATGGAATGCCATCCTGTGGTTGCAGCTTGGAAGACTCAGTACAAAACAGCCCAGAGGCAGGAATTGGAAGATGGGAACATCCGAGCTGTTATAATTTATAAGTTCAATGTAAAATCTCTCCTGATTCTTTGGAAAATTAATTAATATGGAAAAGCAATTAATGCAGATTAGACAGAAACAATAAAGAAACACAGAGGCCACACATTTCCCAAATTTAAATCTTACTAAATCCATGGTCGCCAGCGCGGTGTGAACTGGCCTAAGGACAGGGGTACAGCCCTGCAGATCAGTGGAATGAGGCTGGGCAGGCAGAAATCAGCCTCCTGCTAGGGTAATTGATTTCCAGCAGGGTGCCAGGGCTGTTCAATAGTGAGAAGGAAGATCTCCCAACAAAGGATCTGGGGCAAACAGAGTCACGCGCTGAGGACTGAAACCAGATCTCCCTTTGCACCGTATGAAAAATTAACTCAGGTGATCAAAGCTCTAAGCTAGCTCGAGACAACCCTAGAAGAGAACACAGGTCTAAACTGGCGTTGCTGGATGTATAACCCCAGCACTTGGGAGGTAGGTAAAGGAACAGTGGTAATGCAAGGCTAGCCTGGACTATAGAGCAAACCCTGCTCAAAAAGAAAAAGGGGAAAAAAAGGTTTAAGATTGCAAACATTAACGATGCGTCAGCATTTTAATATAGATATGGATATGTGTAGGTGATGTGCAGATTCTATCCCCTTCTGCACAAGAGACTTGAGTATCCGAGGGTTTGTGTGAGTGTCTGTATGGTCCTGTAGGGTCTTCCCCACCCCTGCATCCATGTGCAGACGGGGCAGGTCTGTGCATACAGGAAGACATGTGGCTGCCAGAGCAAGGAGAGTGCAGGAGTAGAGAGCGATTACTGATGGACGTGAGGTTTCATCTGGGGTGATGGCAATGTTCCAGGACCAGATGGCGGTGGCGGCTGTGCAACCTTCTGAGTGTATTAAAATCTACCAAAAGGTACATTTTAAGAAACAAATTATGACTAATATGAGTTAATATCTCAAATTTTGCAATTGAAAAATTATATGTATGTATGTATGCCTCACATCTATTAAAACTCATCTTAAAATTCTTCTCCTGGCTGTCCTTGTAGACCAGGCTGGCCTTGAACTCACAGAAATTCGCCTGTCTCTGCTTCCCAAGTGCTGGGATTAAAGGTATGTGTCACCACTCCCCAGCCTAAAATTCTTAATTAAAAAAAAATTTAAATTATTTCTTTTTTTTTTTTGAGACAGGGTATTGTCATGTGGCCCTGGTTGACCTGTGCTCACTAGTAGACCAGGTTGGCCTTGAACTTGCTATGATCCTGAAACCTCCTCCAAGATTATTGGCGTGTGCCACCACACCCAGCCCAAGGTTCACTTTTTAAAGCAGGCATTTAAAAAGAGCAACTTCAGGGTCAGCACAAAAATGAGCCGGAGGAACAGAGACATCCTACACGGCCCTGCACAGCTCTCGCTGTCACTGTCCCAGAGTGGCCCATTCCACACCCATGGACACACTCCCACCCCCGACCCCCAAAGTCTGAGGTCTACACTAGGGCTCAGGCTTGGTGTTAGAGACTCTATGTGAATATGTGACAGCTTCAAAGCCCTGAGAATCCTCTGTCCCCCAATCCCTGACAGCCACACTGATTTGTCTGCTGATTCCGTAACCTTGCCTTTCCCAGGAGGCCACATGGCTAGAACCACACCAGGTGGAGCCTTTTCAGACTGACGTCTTTTGCTTAGCACTACACACTCATGTTTGCTCGGTGGCTTTTCACAGCCCAATAGCTCATCTCTTTTAGAGTTGAATATACTTCCATTTTCTGGATACACAAGTTCTTTCTCAGCTCATTTGCTGATGGACTCTGAGTTTGGACCATGAGGACCAACGTGGCTATAAACACGGGCATGCAAGCCTTTGTGTGAACATAAATTTTCAGTTCATTTCAGTAAATACCAAGAGATGGGATTGCTGGTCTTGAGTTAGTTGAATATTTCATTATTTTTTCAAGAAACTCCCAAGTTAGGTGTAGAGGCCAAGTTAGTGTAGAAATACATGCCTGCCATCTCTGCACTAAGGAGGTTGAGGCAGGAGGACCATGGGTTCAAAGCTGACTTGGGCTTCATAGAGTATACACACACACACACACACACACACAGAGAGAGAGAGAGAGAGAGAGAGAGAGAGAGAGAGAGAGAGAGAGAGAGAGAGAGAGATTTATGCACACACATATACACACATACAGAACCTACTGAGCCCATTTATGTATTGTTCATAGGCATACGTGTCCAGGGCTGACTACTTGGGATTGGACAAAACCACTCTTCAAAGCAGCCATTGATGAAGTCAAACAACCATTTGAAGACAGAGCAGCAGTGTTTCCTGAATTCTGGGTCGATGTGTGAAGTTGGTGGGAATTAGACATCAAACAAGGAAGGGAACGCCTTGTCTCTTCTTGCCATCTCAGCTGAACCTCAGACCGGACAGTGCCCTTCAAGAGCTAAGGAAGTACTGCGCTCTGAGCCAGCAACTCCACTTCTAGGGATTTATGTTGCACACGTTCGGTAGCTTAGATGCATGGTTACTCACGACAGTCTCGTCTCTAGCAGAAACCCTGGAAACAGCCTATGACGTCACTGGGCAGCTAGCCAAGTGCAGCATGATCATCCATAACAGTCAAGTCAGGGAACTCTGTGTACAAACAGGAAGCAGTTTCTAAGATCTGTCATCTGACACAGCCCCTGGGGAGGCAGAGGCAGGAGGGTGGTAAATCTAAGAGCCGGCAGCGCTGCCGACTGCACAGAAAACCAGCCTGAGGGACTTGGTGAGACCCTGACTCAAAAGAAAGGGAGGAAGGGGCTGAGAATGTAACTCAGAGATGAACCCGCCTAGCCTGCAAGAGGCTTTGGGTTCAATAAACAAGATCCCAAGAGTATATGAAGGCTGTGGATTTGAGCTTCCTGGGTGTGAGGAGGTCTTGGGCCCAAAAGCTGGGCCAATTGGTTGACTCTGGGGACTGGGTAACCTAGCATCTGGGGTAGAAGAATAGCTTACCAATGTGTATCTGCAACTAGGAAAGTGAATTGCATATGTCAAAAAATAAAATCGAGAGTTGGCAGAGCTGCATGACGAATCTAAACACAGGTTGGCCAAATTTGAACAGAGCCACAGCAGGCACCAGAGGTCGGGAGAGGGGAAAGCCTGCCCGGAGTTTGGGAGAGCAGATAGCCTGCCCGAAGGTGGGGAGAGTCCAGGGTCCTGGGAGGTAACAGAAAAGGATAGCTGCAGGTGACCCTGTGGATGAATGCAACTCCCAAGGCGAGTTTAGGGGTCCCAAGACTGCAAAGAGACCGCCTCCCCCAAGAAGAGGGATGATGCTCTCACTTGGATTTGATGTGGGAAGTAAGGTAAACAAAGGTGCTGTTCCAACTCTCCTCCCAACTTCATCCCTACCCTCCTGGCCTCACAGGGGCAGGGGTGGAACAACAGGGCCTGACTGATCATTTTCTCTGGAACACCAGGACTGCCATGAGGAAGGGAGCAGGGGCTCCCCTGAAAGGAAAATGACTCTGTGTTTAAAACGTGTAGGAAGGACAGGTCCGTCAGTACAGACATCGAACCTTGGCCAGGCTGAACACACTGTGACATGTCAGGTGTCATGTGTTGCATCATGTTGCAAATGTCGCTGAGTGGAGAGCCACTGTGGAGAGCAGCCTGTGTTAAAGAACAGTGGTAGAGCATGGAGCACACGTTGAGAAATGCAGAGTGTCAAACGGAAGGAGTGTAGCGTGAATCTGCCGCTCAGACTGGGCCCTGGACAGGTTTTGTTGTTTCTCATTTTCTGATTTTTCCAGCATGAATCATAAGCTATTAGTGAGCTGTGAAATCAGTTTAGTGGGTGACAACCAGCTCGAGAACAAATGATTAGGATAGAAGAACAAGTAACAGGAGGTGGCATTTTTACCACACGTAAGTGCACACACATGCATGCTACCCATTAGGACAGTAGCCCAGGCCTGAAATCCACACACGAGGACAAGGTTGGACAATCACTGACTTTGAGGCCCTTTGAACTACACAGTGAGTTCAAGGCCAGGCAAGGCTACAAAGTCTGGAGTTTGGGGGGTTTTGTGGTTGTTTGTGGTTTGGGGTTTTTTTTTCTGTTTGGTTTGGTCACTTTTTTGTTTGTTTGTTTTGTTTTTAAAGTGGGGGCATAAAAGGAAGAGGAGGAAAAAGACATAGAAGAAAAGGAAGATATTTTATTACTTTGGGTCATAATGGAAATTTAGAAAGACACTGCCAGTGTTGGGGGGACCCTAGTGTGTATTAGGGGTCCTCCTTTTCCAACTGCCCCTGTGCTACTTGCTGCCAAAGGGTTAGGGTCAGGAGCTTCTTCTTGGAGGTGGGACGACTGGGTAGATTTCAGGATTAGCAGGGTCACTGCACAGGACCCAGGGAGGGACAGGGGTCCCCTCTGCTGTTGGTGTGATCTTTCATTCTTTCGTCCCATGCTGAACGTTCTGCTTGACCAGAAGCCTCCACCTGGGCAAGGCAGGACTGGGACCCCCAAACTCCTCAGTTCCTCTGGACTGTGTGGAACGCAGCTCCAGTGCCTTCACCCCAGAAAGCTCATTTTGACATTGTCTTGGTGACCTCTCAATAGCAATTGAGGTTTTTTTTAATCTCTTTTTTTTTCTGTTATAAAATGAGGGTCTCTCAAGTAGCCTGGGCAGCCATCTCTGGGGTTACAAGCATGCACCACCACACTGGGCTTTGAATTTTTATTTTTCTTTGTTTTTCAAGTAAATTTGTGAATTGCATTTTTGTTTTTTCTTTCTCTTGTGTGGCTGTGTGTGGCTGTGCCATGGGGCCTGTCTAGAGATGAGAGAATGACCAGCAGGAGTTGACTTTTCCCCTTTTACCATGCGGGGCTCAAGGACATTGAACTCAAGTTGTTAGGCTTGGTGGCAAGATTGTTACTGACTGAGTCGTCTCGCCAGCTTGGATCTTTCTTTTTTAAAAAATACTGCATAGTGGCATAAAACACTTCCTTGTTCTGGTTCCCCTTCTAGGGCATGGGTGAGTATTCTCCGTTTAAACCTGGAGAAGTTTCGTGCTGATCCCCTGGAGCCAGAACCCTGCAGTGCCCTGACATTCTTCTGCAACACAGTGAGTGGTGAAAACCAGGGTAGCCAACTGCTGGGTGTGTGACTTCGGGCAGGTGGCCTCCTCCCTCTGTGCCTGTTTTCTCATCTACCCAATAGAGGCCATAAACTCTCCCTCGCAGAGAGGTTATGAGGATTAGAAGAGACAGCCTGTATGAGATGTTGTGCATAGCGAGAGCCCAGTTAATTAATGGAGGCGGCTGCCCTTCCGTGGATTTGTGGTAGTATAATTCACCTATGTACATGGAACCACGGGTGATTTGGTCCAGCCCTCGATGTTAGGGACTTGTAGTGATTCACAAGAGCTTTGGGGTCTGGGGACACAGCTCAATTGGTGAGGTGCCGCAAAAGCACTAGGGCCTGTCTTAAATTCCCCAAAGCTGGCCGTGCTGCCTGTGCTTGCAGTCCCACGGTCAGGGAGACAGAGACAGTATGTGTGCATACCTTTTGGAGACTCACAGGTGATTATCCCCTAGCCTACACTGGTCCCCTTTCCCGAGTAGAGTCCAGTACCATGAAGTGTTCAGTTGGGCTCTTCTGTGCCTTGCAGAGCATACCCAGCCTGTGGCAGAGGAACTCAAACCTGCCTGTCCTCTCTCCATCCTAGGCAATTCTCCCATCCTGTTGGGAGAATCGGGCTCTTTAGTCCCAGATTCCCCTGCAATGGCCTTCAGGTCCCCAGACAGCACTCCCCCCTGCAATCCTTGGAATCCCCTCCTGCTGAGATGTGAGCTCCTTCTGTCCCTAACTCTGCTTGGACTTCCTCATTCCCTGCATTCAAACACCTCAGGTTCATCTTCTCAAGCAGACTCCAGGTCCCTTGCAGCCAGCCACTGTGTCTTGTTATGACACATCTGGTCTTGTCTCCCTGCCCTGCACAGCACACAGGTCAAGGCTCAGGGAAAGCCAGTGAACAGCTGACTGCACACTGGGAACTTCTCAGGATGGGGGGCGGGGCGGGGGCACAGCCAGAGAGCTGCTGCAAGTACTACCCCGAGACTCACTGACTAGATCCACGCTCCTGTGGGACTCTACATTACACACTGCCCCACACATGAAGGGTTACCCAAGAGGCCTTTTGACTCTAACCAAGAGCAGGGAGGTCTGCGGCCGTCATCAATTGGTCAAGCCATCAAGAATACTTGTGGCCTTTATTAAAAACGCCAGTGCCAGACTGTCTCTCGACTATGCCCAGACTGGGGCCCAGGAACCTGCCTTTGAACAGGTGACTGATGGAAACTGAAAGTTCAGAACTCAATGACCTGGTGGTAAAACTTTCTTTACCCACCCCACCCTCAGTTCCTTCCTTAGACCCAAGCTCAGGCTTATAGTTTTACAGAAGGGCGAATGTTAGACCAGTGATTCCAGGACGAGGGGCCATGTGTTCCTCACCAGCGGGGAGAGTTAGAAAAGAGGAGCAGGCATAACTGATCCTTCCCCCAGCCAGGGCAGCTGGGAGGTGGAATTGACGGCCTGGGCTTTCCTCCAAACAGCAAGCCAAATCTTTGGTGGTGTGGCATACAGAAACAACAAAGTGAGCCTTGGGTGTTGTTCACCCGGAACTAGACCTCAGAAGAGGGCCTCCAGAGAGATCACATCTTTGAAATCAAGTCCACACTTACACTCAGGTACCTCTATGATTGTCTGTTTGGAAGTGACATAGAGCAATGACTAACAGCGTCAACTGTGGAGTCAAGATCGCCAGCGTGAAACCAGATTGCGGTTTACAGCTGGGGCCATCACTCGCCTCCCCCAGGCTGTTATCTTGTCTGCATACCTCGTTAGGAATCATTCTTGCCTTGTGTGGTGGTCAGTAGGATTAACCCAATTAGTATATACAAAGAACCTAGAACATTTGTCGTATTTTGGCCATGAATGAGGGCTGATAACAGCTTCAAGCATAAAAAAAGCAGATGAAACCTGTGCCCCCTGTGCTCCCACTCAAGAGGCCCACGTAGAAGTTTGAGGCTAACCTGGTCTTCGTGGAAAAACAAAACAAACAAAGGCCCCACGAAACTCTTAATAATCCAAGTGGAAGTTATGAAATGGCATCCTTTGTGTGCCTGAGGCTCTGGATGGTGGGTAAAGTCTAGCCTTAGCATCAAGGCCTGATGCCTCTGTCCATTGATGTGGCCGTGTGGGGCTGAAAATGGGTAATTTCACCTCTCTGGGGCTGTTAGCTCATCTGTAAAATGAGCAGAATCATGGTGTTTCTATCTTTGGGCAACTTATGTGGCGACGGACGGAGGGCTGTGGTGGGGGTAAATGGTATAGCCCTTGATGCTCGACAGGGAGGGCTCTGGGTGTGGCTGCTGCAGGCGGAGTCTGAACAGCAATGTCTTAGCCACTCTTCACCCCAAACCACCTCCTAGCCATGGAAGCAGCTGAGGAAACAGTCATGTAAATATCCCTCTCTTCACCCACTTGCTTCAGCAAGGGTAACTTCACTGCGATGGGGGTTACGAGCTGGGGCTCCCTCCCAGTGGTGGGCCTCAGGAAGTCAGAATCACTGAAACTCCTCAGAAATGAAAGCACACACTGGCCCTGTTTCCCCACACCCCTAGCGTGAGGCCTTGCCCTCCCTTACATGGCCCCTCCCAGCCCTGCTCCAGGTATCTCTAGGGCATCAGGGCGGCTCCTAAGACAGCCCAGGTGCCTTGGAGCCTGTCAGAAGGTGCCAGAAAGTCTGACACAGTGTCTGAGGAAGGACTTGCCTAAAAATAGAATCTCAAAATCTCAGGCCACCCAGGAGTTAGGAACCCTGATAGGGCGTCGGGCGCAGCGTCTCTCAGGCTTCTCAGACATGCTGGGTACTGGATAACAACAGATCCTGGGCCCTCCCTGTCAGAGGGATGGCCTCGGGACTGGGAAGCTGAGGAGCATCTCAGGTGACTCCTACAGCCAGGCAAGTCACAGCATCCTCCGACTACCCTGGAGAGTGGGGCCCTCACCTTTGCTCCTCAAGAGGAGCAGGAAAGATGGAGTTAACGGTGAAGAATGCAGACTTTGGAGCCAGATGTGGGCAGGGGCCTTGGTCCTCCCAGCTGCTTGCTCAGCCACATTCATCCAGTTACTTAATGGTTTCTCCTCTGTGATGTGGGGGCTGTAATTAATTGCAGGCATCCAGTTCCCAGATGGTCAGCAGGCTTACTGATGGCGGTGTAGATAAAAGTGCTTAGTGCAGGCCTTGACGTTGTCTTCGGTGAAGGGCTGCTTCCCAAACAAGAGGAAAGCCACCCCACGTTCTTTCCCTGGTTTGGACCTGGATGGACCCGTGGGCACTAGTGCCTCAGACCCTCACTTCCTCATCTCTTGACAGTCCTACAGGCACCTGAAGGCAGCGGTGACACCTCCTCTTTCAGCACTGCCACCAGCCCAAACACACACTTAAGATGCTTCCTTCCTTCTTTCTCTCTGACTGTGAGGCTCCTTGAGGCTGCGTGGATCCACTAAAGCTCCGTTCAGAAGATAGGATGCTCCCCCACCCATAGACCATCCACGGTGTCCCAAATCTGCAGCATTTTACATCCATATTGCCAGAAGGTCGCAGTGACCGTGTATCTGAGCCAAAGCAGGAACAGGTGAGCAAGCAGCACCTGATAGGTCCCTAGCTTGAAAGAGTTGTGGGAATGTTACCGTGGAGAGCATGATGCTGAATGACTTTGTCGAGCACCTATGCGCTGCCTGGATCAGCACTTAGCTGGCTGACGTCTTCGTCCAGGGTCTCCCTGTGAGCAGCCTCGGCCCCTTTTTTGCCTTCTGTAGAACACATGCCCCCCCCGCCGACTCAGGAGTAATTGCTCCCTCTTTTCCCCAGAGGAAAGGGCCCCTGAAAGTGTCCCGCTGAAAGATGATGGGACTTGGTCTTCGAGGCACCGTCCCTCGCTGTGGTGACTGAGGGGTCAGGCCCTTGAGCAGACTGTCTGAGTGTCCTTCTGGCCTCTCCATGAAGTCTCTCCAAGCCTCAGCTGCTATCTGTGAAAAGGAAGAACCTTTAGTATCCATTTCACATGGTTTCTCTGAAGTATAAGATAGCCAACGTAGAATACATAACTGTTGTGTGATTCGGCTACTGGGACAGTACCACTGCTGAGGTTATCCACGTGAGCTGTGTACAGTGGGGTGTGTGTGTGTGTGTGCGCGTGCATGTGTGTGTGTGCGTGTGTGTGCACACACGTGCGTGCTCGTGTGCGTGTGTGTGTCATTTATTTTGTTTCCGGTGGTGATGCTAGCCACAGGTTATGAGCCTGTTTCCACAGCTGTGAAATATTCAGTCTACGTCCTGGGAGTCCGAGCATTCCGGGAGGGCTCCAAAGAGCCTGGGGGGGGGCAGGAAGACTGTATCAGCCACAGAGAGAGGCAAATGTTCCATTCCAAGGGCTGGGGCTCTGTCACCAATGTCCCCAACCCCGAGCAGATGATTATACGATGGAGTTGAAGTGCTGACCCTGGGGCACTTCTCAGGGGTGAGACACCTTGGCACCTCTGTGATCCTGCACCCTACAACTGTTGTCCGGAAAGGGGAAAGGCAGTAGCCACGTCCTCTCTTTCTATGCTTGGGGTAGACACTTGGAAGACCCATGGGACTGTCCTCAGGACAGAAGTGGGTGCGTCCTTTTAGTACAAGAAGTTTTCCCGTGTCCCGGAGCCTAAGAGGGAATCCTTTCTCTTCCTGATGGACTTGTGTCAAGGACAGGAAATAGCCCAGAGTCAGTTTCTGATGTGTGGTCCTCCCAGGCTTCTCTTCCCTTGCTTTCCCTCCTTTACCCTTCCCTACCTCATTTAGTTTACAGCAGCAGAGGGGCCGCCAGGGACCAAAGTGTTTCTATTACCTTTGTTTGTGTGTGTGTGCGTGTGCACACGCGTGTGAGTGTACATGTGTTCGCCATGTGTTGGCCAGAGCACAACTTGCAGGAGTTGGTTCTCTTTCCCTGCTGTGAGTTCTGGGCATTGAACTTGGGTCCTCAGCCCTGGTGGCAGTTGCCTTTATCCCCTGAGTCATCTCCTCAGCCCCCTAAAGCATTGTTTTAAGTAACGAATAAAGAATATGTTTTCTATTCCACACTGCGCTTAGCAACTGTAAGCTTTCTAACAGACACAGGAGCCCAAAAACAAAACCAGGAGCAAGAACCTCAGTCTGTTTCAGCCATTGGGTCTGCTTCAACTTGCACAGGGGTGGATCTTGTCTACAGTCTGCTACTCTTGCGAAGCCCTTCTTAGAGAGTGAGGCACCATGACCACCACCATGGGGAGGCTCTTTAAGCGCTGAGGAGCCTCCAGGTGTCAAGTGAGGAGCCCAGCCCTGCTTCCCTAGATGAGAAACTGAAGGGAAGTGACTCACCCAGAGGCACTTGGGAGAATCTCATCCTGCCTCCCCCAGGAAGGGAAAACCCTGCCCCATGGATCAGAGTTAGCCAGGCCAGCATGCAGTCACCATGACGTGATGGTGCGCATGACAGCTGGAGCTTCTGGTGGCACATTCATCTACAGAAAATAACACCTCTTGCGGGGTTTTGTGAGGACGTAATTATTGCATGCACCCTGCCTAGTAGGTCATCACCCACTCATCTCAGAGCTCAGCCCTCCTCCTCCACACAGTCCTTGGTCACGCCTCTGCCGCCCTGACTCCCACACTATTGACATGGCTGCCTTGGAACACTCTCGTTATTTTATTAAAGTCATTGATTTAAGCCTGTCCACCTCTCTGACAGTGAGCACCTTGAGAGAGGGGGAACATCAGAGAGGGAGCACGCTTCTCCCCACCCTGCCCCATCTGTTAATCTGAGTCAGTCCATGCAGAACAACGTGTCATATACCCTCGGGCCGAGGCCTTCCCTGGCAGAGATGGCGTCATAAACACAGTACAGTCTGTCAACTCTTCCTTGGTGTCCTAAGGCCTAATGCTCTCCCTCTTGCCTTCGACTTCCCTTTTAAAATATGAGAACGACCCACATAGCTTCAAGGAGCACATGGGCAGAGAAGAACCAGGCTAAGATTTAAACGTCAGAAGAAAGCGAAGTCATTTTCACCATGTCTCGTGAGGGACAGGACCACAGACGTCAGTATCCCCTCGTCAGAAGCAGGATCAAGGGGTGGGGCCCGGGGATCTGCACGCTGTACATTTCAGACTAACAAAAACCTGGAGGAGTGGCAGTTTGTATTAGTGGCTGTCTAACTTCCAGGTAAAGAAGGGAGCCTACAGGGAGATGCCCCCATCTCCCTTTGACCCCAGAAATATCCTGCATCGAGCTTCCTTATAACATCTGTCTGCAAAATTGCCTTCATCCTGTGCGTGTGTGTGCGCGCACACACACACACACAACTTACATGCTTAAACACAGGAACTCATGTACTATCTATATTTTTAAGACAGGGCGTGGGGAGATGGCTCACTCACAAGGGTGAGGACCTGAGTTTGGGTCTCTTGACTCTTCTTAAAAAGCTGGACGTGGCAGTACATGTTTGTACTCCCAGTGACGTGTAGAGAGGAGGATCCACAGACACTCAGGGTTGTCCTCTGACCTCCACGCCCATGTCCACACATGCATATGTGTATACCAACATGTGCACGTACCCCCCCCCACACACACACATACACAGTTGATGGCCTGTCTTTCTTGTGATTAGTACGCACCTTACTTGCTGATGTAACTGAATGGCACTGAGAAGCCTGCTCTGCCCTCTAACCTCTTCTAGCAAATGGTCTGTTCTGTTCTGGACACGAAATTCTGTCATAGATGTTGCTGAATGTTCTTTGGATTAGGTTTGTATATTTGAGGTCCTTAGACGTATCCCCCAAAGTGCCAACTCAAAGTTGGTACATCTTTAAGTCGTTCAAATCCAGGTCTTTATTGTCTGGCAGTGCTGGTGATTGGAGCCAAAGGTCCGTCCTCTGCCACTGAGCTGGGTCCTCAGGCCCCCATGTTCAGTACTGAAATAACCACATCCAAATTCCTCTCTGCTGTGTGCTTCTGTGCTTCTCACATGTATGAGTCTGAAAGTCAGCCCGCAGGTGTCTCTCTCACTAGTGTTTAGATTTTTCATCACATATTAACCAAACATGACTAAAAAAATTACAACGATGCTCACTTTATTTTTTAAAAAACCTGCTGCTTTTGTTTTATATGCCTTCCCACAGTTATTATTCCTGGCATATGAGATTTTCCACCAGCAGGATCAAGGCTTAGAAACTGGCTTTTGCATATTCATTTGTCTGAAATTGTTTTATAAGCGCTTTGTCATACCTACTCAAACTTCATTATTAACCTTAATATTAGGTGAAGTAACTGTCCATCAACTTGGTGAAGCAACGCACACTCAACCACCCCGTTTTGTTGGGTGGTGGGGCCACTTCCCAGCCTTATCACGCTGCATCATGCTGTGTGTCTCTACACAAACAACAGCTTTTTACCTCTCAACCAGTTTCTTAGAGATGGCTTTCCAAGAAGGGCGTTTCCCAGGTTCCATTCCCTTCAGGTCTCATGTCCTGGACTGAAAGGGTTTACTTGCTGTTTCGTTCACACTTCGGACCCTCACGCCTCCTCTCAGGCCCTGCTCTCTCTTACCCAGCCCACCTTGAGAGGCATGTGTGATCGGCCAATGTTGGGAAGCCATCTTGACTTTGTTCTGGTCAATGGTCTTCACAGGAAATACCACAGTCCTTGAAGGGTTTGGCTGCCAGGAGACGTCGTGCAAGGGCTGTGGGGGAGAACCTTTTTAGCGTGTCCAGGGGAAGAACTCTCAATATGCGGGCTGGTTGCTGTCATGTTGGGGCACATGGGACATGGTTGGTGCTTCTTGAGAACTCGTGTGAGAGTAGGTGATGAAGACAAGAAGAGGATCTCTGCATAACCCCCTCCCCCCTGCAAAACTCCCAGGAAAAAACGTTGCTGGATCAGAAGCGTCCAAGACCTCCATGCTGCGTGCATGTCAGGACTGATCTGCGCCACCAGGAGACAGAGGGCATTGCATTGCAAGGTGTGAGTATCCAATTAGCTGAGCAGTAGAGGACTCTGTCTGCCTGATCCAGGGGACTCCTAATGGGCTGTCAGCACCACACAACTGATATATTGGGGAGCAGCATGGGCTCTCGGGGCCCGGGTTCTATCACTTGCCTTGTGTATCAGAGATGTGAATCAGAGACTCTTGTCATCAACAGTTTCCTTGGGATTTGTGCAATGGGAATAACGCTGGTACTTAGGGACCCTGGAAAGTTACAGTAAATCTAACTATGTAATAGATATGTGAACACGTGGTAAACACACACAAGAATGCTGGGTTTCTAAAACTGCCTTTGGCTCTCGTCACCTCGCAGAAGAATGCTTCCTTTGTGCTTCTGAATGGGGGCCATGATGAGTGTGTCCTCTTCAGTGTCAGGTGACCAGGACTGACAGCTCAACACACACACACACACACACACAGAGAGAGAGAGAGAGAGAGAGAGAGAGAGAGAGAGAGAGGGAGAGAGCTCATGACACACACACACCACACAGAGAGAAAGCCATGACACCGAGGGGGGGGGGGGGAGAGGATCTCAATTATATGAAAGGGAGAGAAACTTTGTGGGTGCCAGATTTCCCCATCACCTATTGTATTCAACATTGTATGAGAGATCTTATTATTCCCATGGAAAAGAAATAACTTCTGAAAAGTTAAATAATGTTATGCATGTTAGAACCGGCATTTGAACTCGGTCTGTCCAGCTCTGTGACCTGTGTTCTCACTTCGACAGCTTGTCATCTGTGTCTTTACTCGATGTGGTCAACAGATGAGGAGAACAGGCAGGAGGTTTTAGAGCAGTGATTCTCAACCTGTGGGCGGTGACCCCTTTGGGGGTCGCATATCAGATGTTTGCGTTGAGTCAAAACCATAGCAAGATTACAGTTATGAAGTAGCAGCGAAATCCATTTTGTGAGTGGGGTCCCCACAACGTGAGGGACTGTATTAAAAGGGGCAGCATTGGGGAGGCTGAAAACTGCTGTTCTAGAGGAAGGAGAATATACGTGAATAACCTCCTGTGTATATCAACCGGCTGCTGCTGCATAACAAGCCAGTTCGAAAGGTAGCGACTTAAAATATTATACATGCCGTTAGGTCTCCAGTCTGTCTCCTGACCTGAAGGTTCTTCTAAATGGAATAGCCCCATGCATGCTCTTGTGGTCAGCCGTGGATTAACTGTGGGCTGATTTGTTGATCTTGGCCAGGTTTTCTTACCTGTCTGGAGCCTCAGTTGAGACAATAAGGCTGACTGACTCAGCTCTGCCTCGCCTCTCTCTTATCATCTAGGAGGCTAGCCTGGGCTTGTCCTCATAGCTGAGTATACACGTGGGCAAGACCTTCTGGAGTCTGAGCTCAGAATCAGCCCACTGCTGCTCTGGCTAGCCAAAGAAAGAAGCACCATTTCTGTTACACATGCTTGCCCTGAACTGAAGCTTTTAATCCACTTAACACTTCTATGGAGAGGAGCTACTAAGAACTTCGTTTTCACAAATGGGGATATTGAGTTACAGAAGTATTAGGCAAATTTACCCAAAGGGGCAGAACTGCTCAGTGGCGAGGACATGATTAGAACCTAGAATCCTCTCCCTTAACCACGGGTGGCTCACAGTGCTCCCCTGAGGAAGGGCAGACAAAGGAGCCGGCCTGGATGACACAGCGCTGGGCCTGGCTGTACAACAGTGGCAGGGAGCCAACTTAACCAACTTCTGTGACCTCCTTCTTGAAAGAGGATACCAAAAGAAGGGATGGGAATGGCCTCGAAGGGTGGCCTGGTCCAGCCTGGGCCACAGGCCCTATGGCTCCGGAAATTTGTGCTTGTTTACATCGAAATGTTTTAGAGAGCTGGGACTTCCCATCTCTGGCTCAGTGACAGAGCTGTACAGGGTGAGCTGGGAAGCCCTGGGACCTCAGAGACCCAAACTGCTTCTTCAGCTCAGCAATGTCACGAAAATAGCTCTTGTCTAGGAAGGCAGGTACCTCCCTCCCCAGCATTTCCCCTCCAGCCCTGCCTGGGCTCTGCAGAAAATGACACAGAGCTGACTCCACACAGGACAGGGACGTGGCTGGGAAGAGGGCTTTATGGGGACTCGCCAGCAACAAAGGGAGGAAATGAATGTGCGGGATTAGTAATTATACCGTACACGTCCCAATTTGTATCTCAATATGTCATTTCCATAATAAAACTCCCGAAGTGAGCGGCTAATGACATGGACTCACGTCAGGGACTTCGCGGGTGGGAGGGGGTGGACCCCCCACCCCAAGAGCAAAATTGCCTTCGGTGGGGAACTCTTTCATGACAGACTGGCTGTTTACAAGGCAGATGCATCCCAGGAGAGGAAGAAGCAGCCCAAGGCTTTTGTGGAAAGGGAGTCAGGGTTGGCTGGGCTACTGCTGTGGCGTCTGGTCTCCAGAACTGTGTGGAGTTATGCTCCGGAATGAGGACGCATCGTGCAGGAGCCCCAGACCAGATCAGAGCAAATGGAGATCTGCTTTGCGCTCTGAAGAGCCCTCACGGGAGGGTACAGGTTACCAACAGTCTTGTGCCTATGGCCGCCACCTATAAAGCCCCCAAATCTATTACTGAAAACCTCCACACACGCTGTTCCTGCCCCTTTTTCTTTGTCCACTTGCGTGTTTGGGTTCCAAATTATATCACCTTGCGGGAACCTGACAGCACCTGCCGCCACCACGCACCCTATTTGCAGGGACTCTGCTCTCTACGGCCATGGTTTGGCACCCGCAACACTAACCACACCACAGGGGGATTGTTAGGTCCCTTTTTCACCCCTTCCCACTTCACCCCTGCCACTTTACCTCCGCTGGCCTGAGAATCCTCTCAAAATAAACACAGGTCACGCAGGGTCCTTCTTTGGGATGGAGAGGAGCCGGGAGCCAGTAAGAGACCTCTCTCCACTTTCTCAGTGCCAGGATATAGTCAAGATCATCTAACTTTTCCCAAAGCCCATTCCCCAGCTTCTAGCTGGGATAAAATGGAATCCTCTGGAAATATAACAGAATCAGTGTCTGGGCACGAATAAAGTAATAATGGTGCCCTCGTAATTGTACGGTGTTTTACAATCCCACAGCTCTCTGAGGACACTGTGTCAGCTGACTCTCTCATTACAGCGCTGTGAGGTGAGCCCACAGGTATTATAATGGTTCTCATTTCCCCGAGGAAGCCGAGGCCCCACGAGCACCGTGCCAGGGTGCTTGGAACTGAGGCTTGAACCATGGTCTCCAGCCAGGGCTCTTTGTCCTCACAAGGAGCCTGTCAGGGTAGCTTTATGAAACGGAACAGCGGCAGGCCGCGATATGTCACTGTCCCCAGGACCACGACTGGAATTACTTTTAGCTCAATTTTTTTAAAAGCCCGTAGAAAAATATTAAGAACATTATAGACAAAAAGAATTTGGCTTTTATGAAAATGGTACTAAATGAATGGCCTCTCTTCAGGAATATACTCCACTGAATTCTGACCTTAGAGCCTGGGTAGAATGAAGGGAAATCAAGAAAATCCTCTAGGTAGGAAACCTTGAACACACATTTTTCAATTGAAGTTCAATCTTTTAATTCTTCAGAATCTCCTTCTCCATCCACTGTCTTTTCCACCCAACCAAAAATCAATTTACACTTTCCCTTCATAAAGACAATCAAATCAAGTCAGGGGAGCAAGGGTCGAGGATGTGTCGGAAGCAAAATGCCACCTTTTCTCTGATATACAGAATCTATCTTATACACACATTACACACATATATACACATATATTCACACACATACGTCACACATATACCAACATACATTCACATGCATGACATTAAAGCAGTAAGGAACTATATGCAGAATCTATCTTATACACACACACATATTATGTGTGCACACACATAAACACACATATATTCACACACATACATCACACACATAAACACATCAACATACATTCACACACACAACATTAAAGCAGTAGGAAACTATCCGCAGGATCTATCTTATACACACACACATACACACTCACACATACACATATATTCACACATAGACATTCACATGCACACACACAAACACACACACACACATCACACTATCCACGCATCAGACCACCTCTCTGCTGTCTCCAAAGCTGCCCCTTCCCTGAGACCCTGCTTTTGCTGCCCAGGCCCCACTAGAGGCTGCTCATCTTTCATTTCTCCCTGCTTGGCATACCCTAGCCCCTGGTTACCAAAGAACATGTTCCCAAATCCCAGGTTCACACAGGTCCTCGCCCCCACCCTCCCATTCCCCTTGCACCTGGTTTCACTATTCGTGGGATGACCAGGCCTCATGGGGGTTCCCCTGCTGATCTCTGTGAGAATAAAGGAAGGGAGAAAAGGAGGCGATATTTAAGCTACAAGCTATATCAACAAATGCACTTGCGTGTGCATAGAATTCTTTTGAAGGATTCACACAAAACCAGATATCTAGATGGTGGAATCCAAGAGTGAGAGAGAATGGTCTGTGTCACTGAGTTAGGCACTAGGGACACATCAATGGGCAAGGTGGGCACAGTCTATCCTCCTTGGCACCATCTGGGTTTTTCATAGTCTCATTCCTCTTTCAAAATCAAAATAACCATCTTAAAAAATAAAACAGGAAACAGAAGAAAGACGTACCCACACTATTGAACACCATGCACTTGTTCAAAAGAAGGGAACAAAAACAGAGTTAAAGTTTCAGAGAAGAGAAAATTCAAATCACAATACTTTATGCTAAGTTATTTTCTCTGTATGTCTGTGCTTGCATAAATGAATGCAAACATAGGAAGAGCAATCTGGAGAGGTGTACATGGCTGCGCATGTGATAGGCCACATGAGAACTGCACTTTTAACACCATTTTATATGTTTGTATCATTTCAAATGATTATGTACAAAAGAGAATTAACTCACTAGTTTTGAAAAGGGCCTGAGACCATAGCTGGTCTCAAAGAGATAGGATTCCTTAGGTCTTTGATGGCCACCTCAGCCCCAGATGGGCACCCCAAATCTAGTCAAAAACCTAAATGCTTCTCCTCTTGGGAAGTAAGCAAGCCTTCTTGTTTTGAAACCCCAAAAACTTGGTACTGGGGATAAGGTAAAGGCTTCAGCAAGGCTGGTGTCAGTGAGGCTGGTGTGGGTGGGAGGACCACAGAGCCTGGAACAAACCACAATGTTGATGCTGCCGCCAGGGCCCTTGCTCCAGGAAGCAACAATGAAAAGATATTGGCGACTTTGACAGGGAGGAAATTGCTTTCTTCTGTAGGAAGGAGGAGCTCTCGGTAGAGGACAAAAAGCCACTTGCCCTGACAAAATGTTTAATTAGAAGATAGGCCAGGAGAGTGGGAGGGACGCCGCTTGCCGGGGATCCTGGGGACTGTGTGCACACACACACTCTGTTTTCTAGTCCTGTGGTCAGGGCTGACCAGGACTGTGTGGCCACTGGAGAAATGGTGTGGGAACAATTACTTTTAGGGCTGTCCTGGCCCCCCAAAACCACTGGCGTTGCCAGGACCTTAGTTTACTCTGTCTAGCCTAGGACAGTAATCTCCACCCCACTAGGGGTAGAGAGGAGTAGGTGGAGCCCCAGCATGGCGTCAAATAGCTGTTCACTGCTCGGTAACCTGCAGATTAAGTCGGGATGGTTATCACACAGGCAGTTCTCACAGTGCTGAGGACACGGACTCTCGGGCCCAAGCCTGTGAGGGAGATGCCCGGCCCTCTACTTACTAGCTGTGGACTTGGGCAATCACTTAAACTCTGTGCCTTGGTTTACCAGTCATCAAAATGAAGATGATGCTATTATTTCATCCACCTGATAGACTCCATTCCTAAGATGAATTGAAGTAGCACCCGTTCACGTGTGCCTGGACCACAGTGCTCAACGACTGTGATGTATTTAACAATGCCGAGCATCCGAAAGCATGTCCAGGGGATTTGGAGTGTTTATTCTCATTGGACATTATCTAGCTCACCACTCCTGCTATGTTGGAAGTGAGACAGACCAGAGAATCCCTTCCTTCTGTAGCCAGACAAGAGAAGGCAGGGAGGAACAAGGTCACCTTCACATCCTTGGTTATCCCCGCTGCAGAGTTGAGACTTGAGACATTTTCCCACAAGCACTTTTATCTCTCAATGAGGCCTTTAGACACATTGGCCAGCCAGACATGTGGACTAAGTGCCCCCTTGCTGTACAACCAGATGCAGGGTGACAGCCATGGGGGCTTTTGAGGGGAACTGTTAAACAGTAATGGTCTGCAGGTGCTGCTGGCCACACCCTAGAAGCCCAAAATCTGTGGGTTGGCACCACTCAAACTTGAACTCAGCCATATTTAGGACTCACTCCTTCCCCACCAGCCCAATGCTCCTAAAAAAATAATGTCTGCCATGGTAGCGGTGGGCAGGGGGCACCCGTCACCAAGGACCAGCAGCAGATGTTATAAAGCGGGCCATCAAAATGGCCACCTTGGGGCTGGGGACATAGCTCAGTTGGTACAGGGCTTGCCCAGTGTGCACCAGGTCCTGGGTTTTACCCTCAGCACCACATAAAACCAGGCACTGTGGCACACAGTAATTCCCACACTATGAGGTGTAAGCAAGACTATCAAAAGTTCAAAGTCACCCTGGGCTATGTGAGACCTTGTCTCACAACAGGGGCAGGGGCACAGCACTTACCACCCTTCTTAGGTATCACATCTAAAGTGCCAATCTCCTAGGCAAAGATCATTTGCCACAGCCATCTCCTCGGTCACCAGAAACTGGCTGTCAGCACCTCGAATTAGAACAAAAGCCACACGATGGAGATAGTGTGTGTATTGGGTGTGGGAATGGACACATTTCTATGCAGCTGGTGAGGGCAAATAAACCATGGGACAATGGAAGAAAACCGCTCTCTGAAGATACCACCAGGCTATTCCTGCCTGGGAACGTATACTAAGGAAAGAATTGGGAATGTGGACAAAGATTTTACAACTGGATCTTTACTGTGACATTGTTTACAGCAGATGTTTACTGTGACATTGTTTATAGCAAGGAAAGCTATTTGGAAACATTTAGCTGTTTTTGAGAGATGGGTTAATGATTGTGTTGCAGCAATACAATGGAATATTATGTAGCCATAATATTCACAAGAACATTGCAAAAGAATATACTCGTTGACTGGAAAGATGCCCAGGATGGCTGTGGGCTGGCCAATAAATCTGTACAGTAGGATACATTTCATTAGAAAAAAAATCATCGTGCTCGCTTAGGCGGCACATATACTAAAATAACCCTTACGCGCACACACACACATACCGAGGGCCAGGGGAGCTATTCTTTTAGGCAGAACTCGGAAGTGGGTCTGTAAGTCTAATACACTGTCTGTGCATTATGATAACAAGTGTGTTATGTGTACATGCATGTCTTTGTGTGTACATGCCACACATGTGTAGGCGCCTGCTGAGGTCAGAAAAGGGTGCATGAGATCCTCCAAGCTGGAGTTCTGGGGGCCACCTGATGTGAGTTCTGGGAACTGAATTGCGTCCTCTGGAAGGGAAGTGTGTGCTCTTACCTCTAAGCCATCTCTCTAGCCCTGGCAATAAGGTTTTGTCTTTGTTTTGACATGTTTTAACTTTATACTGGAGAAGTTAGGAAAGTACAAAGTCAGGACCTTAGGTGAGGAAAGAGTCGTGTTTTCTGTATCAACCAAACGGTCACCAGCACTAACTGGGCCTGGATAGTATTTGAAAGATAGATGGGCCTGTGTGTGACCGAATCCTGCCGTGTAGCCCAGGCTGCCCTCACACTGGGATCTTTTTAGCTCCCGCTCCCAGGTACTAGGATCAACATGTGTGCCGCCACATCAGGCTTAGGTAATTTCCATGATATCGTTTTATGTTTTCATCTCTGTACTTCTATGACAATTGCTTTGAAAGATTTTAAATTTTTTGTTTTTGTTGTTGCTGTTGTGCTTTTTTGGGGTTTTTGTTGTTACTGCTTTTTGTTGTTGTCGCGGATGTGGCTTTCTGTCTGTCTGTCTGTTTTGAGGACTAATGGCAGATCAGGTTGGAAGCCACTGAACTGAGAGCTGGAAGGAGGACTGGAGCGAGACGGCTTCAATCTCCCAATGCTCCAGAGTCTCGTCCGCTGCAGTCTCTCAGTGATCAAAGCCCCTGCAAAACC
Source organism: Microtus pennsylvanicus (assembly GCF_037038515.1). Classification (NCBI taxonomy): domain Eukaryota; kingdom Metazoa; phylum Chordata; class Mammalia; order Rodentia; family Cricetidae; genus Microtus; species Microtus pennsylvanicus. The sequence goes on from NC_134583.1 coordinate 131,323,388, forward strand.
TGTGAGCTTTCCGGACGACTTCTTGGGCACATAGTAAACTGCCACAAATTTCCAGGTCCTCTTTCCTGTGGTCAGACTTTCTTGGGGAGGATGGAGTGGACATGGTCTACATCACTTTACTGGGCAGACTTTGGCTCTGCCACATGGCTATCTCAGCTTTTGATGAGGCTATTAAAAAACTAAAGAAAAGAAGAAGAAAGAAGAGGAGAAGAGTGGGATGGGACATAGGAGAAGGAGGAGATGGGAGAGGAAGAAGAGGAAAGAAGATGGAGGAGGAGGAGGAGGAAGAAAAGGAAGAGGAGGAGGAGAAAGAGGAGGAGGAGAAGAGAAGGAAGAGGAGGAGGAGGAGGAGGAGGAGGAGGAGGAGGAGAAGAAGAAGAAGAAGAAGAAGAAGAAGAAGAAGAAGAAGAAGAAGAAGAAGAAGAAGAAGAAGAAGAAGAAGAAGAAGAAGAAGAAGGAGAACTGCTCCAGAGAGCTGTGCGCGGGAACCAGAGTGGGTGGCTACTGGTCCCAGGGCACAGTGTGCATCTACATCTGGACAGTTTCTAACAATGATTCAACTTAGAATCTCTAAGCTCTATCATGGTCAAAAGTGAATCACAGTCAGAAGAAACTGTCCTTCAGATTTTAAATTCTTATCTTTTCCCAGGCTAGCAATGACAAGACACCAGTGGCGGACTGTGGCCAGAGCTGCAGCTCACAGCTACTTTCTAATGTCCTCACACACACACCTGTCCTCACATACTGTATTGTAAGGGGTTGGTGCTTGGTGTTATTAGGTGTATAAATACATTTTTAATGTATAATAATTCCAATTTACTATGAAGAACATTAGGGTATAACCCACTGTAGCTCAAGGAAGTCATGTGCATAATAAACACACACACACAAACACACACTCACAAAGTAGATAAATACTCAAGAAAAATGAAAGAAAAATGTAGCTACTTCGGGCATTTGCCTTTTGTGGTAACTGACCTTGAAGAAGAGGGAACATCACTTACAGAATTTTCCCTGACTGATTGGCTGCTGGGCTTGTCTGTGGGGGTATTTTCTTGATTGCTGATTGGTAGAAGTGCCATCCCTGAGCAGGCGGTCCCTGTTGTATAAGAAAGCTGACTGAATAGGAACCCACGCATGGGAGCAAGAGAGCAAGCAGCATCCCTCCACTGCTGCTGCTTGAGGTTCCTGTCTCGGCCCCCACCCCATAGTATCATAACCTATACATTGAAATAAACCCTTTCCTCTCTAGGTTGCTTTTAGTTGGCGTTTTTTGTTTTGTTTTGCTTTTGTTTTCATAGCAACAGAAAGCAAACTAACACACATTTCCATAATCAATGTTAGAAAAAATTATTTATTGATGTATTTAAAATTTTTGCTAGGGCCATTGCTAGAAGATGCATTAAATGCGTATCAGTAGTGGAGATCTGGCGTGCTTACTATGTACAGTCTTCTAATCTGTGAACGGGGATTCGTCGCACCTCACCCTATTTATCTGTCCTCTTTGGCCCTTTCTGCCTGTGTCTAGCCCTGTGAATGCTGGGTGCAGTTCAGCCTTAACAGGTCTTTCATTGGGAACATTTTTTGCATAGTTGTAAAGGGTATTACATTTTCTTTTTGGTGTTCGCATATTCATTGCTAGTGTATACGGCTATAATACAAATCTTGTACCTTGATTTCCTGTTTGGCATTGCTCCTGGGCTCTGGGTTTGTTGTGATTTTTTTTTTCTTTTTTGGTAGGTTCATTGGGACTGTCTGTATAAACAACCATGTCGTGTAGACATTGGTTTAATCTTATCTTGTCCTTACTAGTTATGTCCCTATTGCTTCCCATTCTTGTCTTACTGCCTTAGTGGGAGCTTCTAGACAGGGCCTCAGACTAGCACAAAGGATTCTGGGTGATGGAGTTTCTCATCAGGTTGTGTCAGTTCCTGCTTTTTTGAGAGGTTTGTCACGAATGCGAGCTGCATTTTACCAAGTGTTTTTCTGAGTGAACTGATAGGATGACATGGTCTTCTCCTTAGCATTGGGTATCACAAGTTTCCAAACACTGAGTCAGCTTTGCATCTCTGGAGAAACTGCCTGGTTAAGGTGCGTGACTCACTCGACACGGCTGAATTTTCCTCACTAGCACTTCTGAAAGGGCCTTTGCATGTATGTACATGATGAATGGTGTGTAAATTTCTCTTTATGTGTGGTCTTTAATTTGGGTACCAGTACCACCTTTATAGATGACTGAAGGAATATTGCTCTTCTGTTTCCTGAGTTTGTTCTGAAACGGGGTTAATTCTTTGTCTTTAAAAAAAACATTTAAAAAATATATTTATCTATTTTTACTGTATATATATGGGTATTTTGCTTATGTATCTGTCTGTGTACCGCATCCATGCCTGGTGTCATCAGTGCCGGAAGTGGAGTTACAGATGGTTGTGAGCCCCTGTGTTGGGGAGCCGAGTTGGGGAGACTCAAATGGTGATCCCTGGAATAGTAGCCTTCTCTTACCTGCTGAGCCCTGGTTTTCTTTGTAAGTTTTGTAGAATTCTAGAAGCCTTTAATCCCAGCACTCGGGAGGCAGAGGCAGGCGGATCTTTGGGAGTTCGAGGCCAGCCTAGTCTACAAGAGCTAGTTCCGGGATGGGCACCAAAGCTACAGAGAAACCCTGTCTCGAAAAAACAAAAAAAAAAGAAGAAGAAGAAGAAGAAGAATTCTAGAGTGAACCTTTATTTCTCAGGGATATTTAATTAATTCCATTCACAATTCAATTTGCTTAATCGTTGATGGGATATTTAAATTGTCTCATACTAAGTGGCTTGCGGTTCCCCTATAACTGCCACACCGTCCCTTTAGCTTGTTGATGTCTTCAGGGCCGCAGTAATATCCTCTGTCTCATTACTGACATTGATACTATGTGGGCCTCTTGATTTTTTCATTTGTCAACCTTGCTAGAGATTTGTCAATTTTATTGACCACTTCGAAGGCACGGCTCTCTATTTTATTAAGTTTTTCTTTATACTTTTTCTTTTATGGTTTGTCAGTTTCTGGCTTCATTCTCCTTGCTGAATCATTCCTCTTGCTGAGTTTGTTTCTGCCCTGCCTTTCCCGGGATCCTGAAGAGTGTACTTAGATTATTGACCTAAGATTATTCTAATTTATCCATGAGAGCTGTACATTCCACTCGCTGTTGCTTTAGCTCTTCTTCACAAATTTTAACATATTATATTTCAATTTAATTCAGTTCAACACATTATTAATTTTCCTTGTGGTTTCCTCCTTTAATCCTGGGTTACATAGGAATATATTATTTAGTTTATAAATGTTTGAAGTTTTTTTTTATTGTGCTTCTATTAATGACTTCTAGTTGGATTCTAAGATGGCTGAAGAACAGACTTTAACATCTCAATACTTTGTATGTGTTGAGGCCCAGGACACAATCTATATTGATATTTTCTGTCGTCACTTGAGAACAAGGAGTATGCTTCTGTAGTTGGGTGGGGTGTTGGATTCGTGTCAGTGAGATCATGCTGGTTGGTGGTGGTGTTCAGTTCTTCTCATCCCGGGTGATTTACTGTCTGCTTGTTCAGTCAGCTTTGGAGGCAGAGTCATCAGAAACTTCACAGTCTCCCAACGAAAATTAAAGGTTTCTGTTTATGCATTTCTCTTCTCAGCTGGCTTCACACATTCTCGGGTCTGCTGCTCGGAAAAACTCCTTTAGAACCACGACGCCTCACTGCGGCGGCCTCCTCAGCATGGTGTACTTTATTCTCTTTCTCTAGGGGCTTCTTTCTTATTGTTCAGATTTGGGACTTTTTTTATGCTTTATCTCATATTTTTAAGCCATATCTACCTTCTTTTTATTAACATTCACATAATATGCCTTTTAAAATATTTTTGTCAACTATTTATGCTGATATAGTCAAGGTGATTTCTGATAGAAATATGATTGGTTTTTGGCAGTTTATTGAGTCTATTAGAAGGTGGCAGCTTCCTGGGTTATAAGACAGTGTAAAGGGCAAGTATGTTTTTAATCTGCTTTGTCAATCTCTGTTAAAAGATTGATGAATTAGACCAGATATTGATACATCATGCTTAAATCTAGTGTTTCAAGATTTTGTCTTAGTTAGGGTTTCTATTGCTGTAAATACTTATTTGTTTACTTATTTGTTAGGAGCATAAGTGTGGCATGTAGGTTAGAAGACAACTTGCAGGGTTCGGGTCTTCTTCCACCGTGGGCTTCTGGCAGCCGGAGCTCCCACCCACAGACCTGTCTTGCTAACCCCTCTCTGGTATTTTGAGGGTTTGTCTTTACAGATTCTTAAGATGTTTTTAGGATTATTATATAAACATAACAGTCTCCTGATACAATTTTATCAGTTTATACATCGATGCCCTCACTTTTCTTTACTCTCTCTCCCGTTCATAATTACCCCAGCCATTTTCTCCTCTGTTTAGAGCCATGCAGGTGGTCTTGCCAGTGTTTACTTTCAATGGGAAGCATAACTTAGAAAGTTCTGGAAAAGGAGAGACTTGTGCTCGATCTACATTATTTTTGCTCACTGTGTCCTTTCTTTGTTCCCGAAGCTTCAAATTTCCTTTAAGGTTTCTTTCTCCTTTTCACAGCAAACTTTTAAAGCCATTCTTTGGGCGTGGCTGCTGGTGACAGGGGCTTTGAGTTTTCTTTATCTGGGAATGTTTTGATAGTTGCCCTTTGTTCCTGAACGATGTTTTCACTGGGAATTAGAGTCTCAAGAAACCTTTCAGGACTTGAAGAAGATTGTATCCTTTCTCTCCGGCCTTTTCCCCGTATAAATGAAGCACCATTGTTCTCTGGCTGCTCTCTAGATATTTTTCTTTGTGTTTGATTTTTAGAATTTTAATTACGGCGAATGCTGGATCAGATCTCTTTGGATGAAGCCTGTGTGGCTATGCACTTGTTAACGTTCTCCTCACAGCAGCCTTTGCCAGCGAGAGGAAAGTTTACAGGAGGAAAGCTCAAACGGGCTGATGGTTTGAGTGACAGACCTCAGTGATGGCCGGGAAGGCACGTCTGTGGGCACCAGTGGAGTGGTGGGAGGGAGCAGCCTGCACGCGGGGGACAATTCACATCCAAAGTAGAGCAGAGTTCACTTAGCTGCCTCCGCCGGTGCCTCCTCCTTTTCCTCTTCTTCCTCGGATTTGCTCTTTTTAATTGTGTGTGTCCCTGTGTGAGAATGCGCACCTCAGCGCAGACAGCCACAGAGTCCAGAAGAAGGAGTCAGGTCCCCTGGGGCCGGAGTTGAGAGCCACCTGATGTGAAGCCGAGGAACTGAACTCAGGTCCTCTGGAAGTGCAGTAAGCTTTCTTAACCAATGAGCCAACTTTCTAACCCCCTCTACCTTACTTTTTGAGATGGGGGATCTTTCACTAAACCTAAAACCCACTGATTTGACGAGACTAGCAGGCCAGAAAGCCCCAGGGACTCTTGTGTTTCTGGCTCCTGAGCACCACAGCTGGCTTTTTATGTCCTTCTGCTTGCACACCAAGCCTTTGGCCACCAGGGCTACCGCCTCTTCCTTGTTATTGCCTCTGTGCAGTTTCTAAGCCTCTCCCCTCCCTCTCCTCTCTTCTCTCTGCTCACCGGTTCCTTCTCTGCACCCCACGCCACCCCATCCACAGAACTTCTTCTTTTAATTATTGTACCTTTCCTTTCAAGAATTTCCATTTGACACTCTGTATTTTCTATTTCTTTACTAAGACTATTTTTTTCGTGTGTTTCCAACAACAAAACACCTTTTTTTTTGTGGGATTTGCTTTTATCTAGTATTGTCAGCCGTTTTTAAAACTGGCAAATAAAAGCTGTTTGTACAATGATAGGTTGAACATGTATATTCTGCTAAATGACTAAATTAAGAGAACTAATACATGTGTCGCTCAGATCCTTTTCTTCATATACTTTTCTCTTATGGCAAGGATACACACTCTCCTCTCAGCAATTTTCAAATATATGCCACGTTGTTATTAGCTATAATCACTGCATTGTGCAATAGATCTCTTGAGTTCTTCCATTCTAACTGAAATTTTGATTATTTGGCCAACAACATCCCTAACGCTCTCTTTCTCCTTCCCCTCTTGGATCAAGAACTTCCTGGTTCTTGGGATAATGAATGATTTTGTACTAGAGCTTGGGTGTTTTTTCCTGCTGTATTCTAAAGTCTTGATTCTTACTTAGAACTCCTGTTTCAAATGGCTTTTTCTGATATCAGAGTTCAAGTTTCCTTCCAGGCCTCCCTTGACATCTGGGGAAGATATTTAGTTGAATTGTAAGAGGGTAGGAGAGGACCCCCTGTGTGGAAGAGGACCCCTGTGAGGGAGAGGACCCCGGTGTGGAAGAGGACCCCCCATGTGGGAGAGAAACCCCGTGGCTCCTGGGAAAGGCATTCATTACTTCGGTTTGAAATGTCCTATCTTGAGGGGCTGTGGTGGTGCAAGCCTTAATCCCAGCACTCGGGAGGCAGAAGTAGGTGGATCTCTGAGTTTGAATCCAGCCTGGTCTGTAGAGCTAGTTGAAGAACTGTCTCAAAACTGAAGTCCTGTCTCACTAGTCTTTTTGAGTGTGTGCCTGTGTGTGTGTGTGTTCATGTGTGTGTGAACATGTATGTTTGTGTGTGGGGGGGCAGGAATACATGTGGCATTCACATCACAACCTAAGATACTGGCTCTTGACAAAGTCCCTTGTCTTGGTTTTCACTACATGCACAGCCTAGCCGGCTCTAAAGGTTCCTGGGGCCCTCCTGTCTCTAGCTCTCTGTCCAGCTTTAGATGGGTTCTGGGGATTTAAACTTAGGTCCCTACACTTGAGCAGGAAGTGTTTTGCCCACTGAGCTATCTCCCCAGCCCAGGCTTGAAGGTCCTGGCTCCTGTTTGTTTCTCTGACATTATTCCGGTGTAGGTGTTGTTATTCTCTCTTCTCTGACATCATTCAGGTAAAGGTGTTATTCTGTCTTCTCTGACGTCATTCAGGTAGAGGTGTTGTTATTCTGTCTTCTCCGACATCATTCAGGTAGAGGTGTTGTTATTCTGTCTTCTCTGACATCATTCAGGTAGAGGTGTTATTCTGTCTTCTCTGACATCATTCAGGTAGAGGTGTTGTTATTCTGTCTTCTCTGACGTCATTCCGGTAGAGGTGTTGTTATTCTGTCTTCTCTGACATTCCGGTAGAGGTGTTGTTAGACGCTAGCATGTCAAGTGGAGACAGGGTGGGACCACAGGTTTCCCGTGTGTTTGGCTGGAGGAGAGTGACTGTTACAGTAGAGCTTTCTCTTCTGGAAGGTAGGCTGGCCCTGGTCATTTGGTCTTTTTTTGGTCTATAATTCCTGGTGTGTCTGGGATGCTAGCTTTTTTAGATCCATGACTAGAATATAGAAGGTAAAAAATAAAATCCAGAGAACCAGTTTCGTGTTATTCTTCTGACCTGAGCTCCCTGGGCAGTCTGCACTTTCCTCTTCTTTCTAAGACACCTTACATGTGTTTTTTACATGATGTCCCAGTCAGGAAGAACAGATAAGAGGATGTTTACCTTGTATTCCTGGAAGTAGTTTTCTCCTCTCCATTTTTGTTTACCTTTTATCCCAAGCACAGTCACTCTGGAATATCAATTCCAGTTTTTAGTCTAACTCACCAACTTCGCTAAGTTCTAAAAGTCTCTTACCAAGAGAATGTCTCCAGGAGATATTTCAAGTCATTCTTTCCAGGGGCACAATGAGGCCTAAATAGTTTAAGTACATTTCTGGGTAGCTCTGTTCTTGCAGTAAACTTAACCACATGAAATGGTGTTATATCTTGATAGCTCAGAGGGAGAAGACGGCGTTCCATTTGCTATGGTTGCCTCGAAAACTCCACCATGACCAGCTGCTGGGCCTTGCCAAACCTGTAACCAGTGCCTGATGATGTGCCCCAAATTAGTTATCTGTAACCCCCACTTCACGTTCCAGGCTTGATCTCCTGAAGATGCAGCCTAAATTCCTATCAGGCGTTCTTTTCACCGGAGTTGAATCAGAAACAAACCTCTGGATCTTATCCAGGAAGGACGGGTCTCCTTGGTGTCCCTGGAGCCAGAGTCTCTGAGATTTCCTGGACAGCTTCAAAGGGAGCCCAGAACCTGACTGGTTTCATCTCCATCAGAACTTGGAGACAGACTTTCTCTCAGGACAACGATCAGAAAGAAAGTTTGTACACGTCCCCTTGTTAAGACAACAGTAATGCAACCCCTCCGTGGAAAACACCCTAATAAAATGGTGTTCTTCCTTGGTGGGAGGCAGCTGTTTCTCTAGCTCTGAACTCTGTTGTGTGTGTGGGGGGGGGGGGGGAGACTGGAAACCCAGTGAAGACTTTTCCATGGGTTCCTAATCTGTCCTTAGGGTCATCCATCCCCATGTTGAACAAACATGGGCAAAACGCTGCCTGTTGCAATCAGACAAAATACAGCCTTTTATTGTGCTATTACTTGAGTCATTTGGGAATTTGGAGGAGGACTGAGGGGGGCGGTTAATGGAGACAGATGGCCAATGCAATTATCACTAGAAAAACAGGTTTGTCCTTCAGAAATGACAGCAGCAGTGGACTCTCAATGGCAGGTGAAATTTAAAAAAGGATTAGGGAAGGATTTCTACCAGGAGAGGGACAGGTGCGTCCAGAGTGCCGTGGTGATGGGGGAGGGCCTTCAACTGAGAGAAAGTCAGTATTGGTGGGTTTGGGGTAAAGAAATCGGGGGTACAGACAGCGTGAGGGTGGAAGTTTCTCCTCTATCCCGTGAAGAGAAAGTGTAACCTGAGGACAGTGTGCTGTGCAGTTTTAGCAAACCAGATGTCCACATACATCTGAAGAGAGGGCAGGAAACCCACAACTCTCAGAGTGCCCCGCCCTGTGTGAGCCCTGCTGTTCCATTTCAGAGCCCTGGGAATAGGTGGCAAAAGCTCCTTAGTTCTCCAGGGATGGCTGTGAAGGCAAGGCCAGAATTCCCACAGGCCGGTGGGTCGCAGGATTGATCATCTGGCCCAACCCTGAGAGGTGCAATGATCTGCGCCAAGTCATCTTCGGCTACTGAGAAGCTCACAACTCATGACACTGGGTCCCTTTGTTTCTGTCAGCCCTTTCCTTTATTCTATGAGTGATCATATTTTAACAGACGTGGCCCACGATTTAGTTTTCTCCTCAAAGCCCTAAAGGACGGACCTAAGTCCTGTGTTCAGCAAAGGGATTGCCTATGAGGGTCTAGGCTGTACCCACAGCCATAGGGAGCAGCAGTCCCCGCTCCCCTTTTGCTACCAAGCCTGTGAGGGGCTTCCAAGAGTTAGGAATGAAATAATAATAACTTCTTGATAAAGCCTCCTCTACAGTGAGCATTGCGCTAGGCGTTTTATAGACATAATTACATTTGATGTATCTGGGTCAGGAAATGTTTTTGGAGCTGCAGAGATGGTTCAGGGATAAATCACTCATCGTGCAAGCGCGAGGACCTGAGTTCAAATACCCAGTACCCTCTCTCGAGCCAGGCAGTGGTGGCACATGCCTTTAATCCCAGCACTCAGGAGACAGAGGCAGAGGCAGGCAGATCTCTGGGAGTTCAAGGTCTGGTCTACAAAGTGAGTTCCAGGACAACCAGGGCTTTACAGAGAAACCCTGTCTTGAAAAAACAAAATAAAACAAACAAACAAAACAAAAAACAAAAACAGAGTCCCTCTCTCAATCAACATGGAAGATGAAGATTGACACCTGAGGTCATCCTCTGGTCAGCAAGTGTACACCATGGTATGCGCACACCTACATACATACACCTACATACATACACCACATATACACATGCACATATAAACACACCTACACACACATCTATACAGATACACATACACTTACATACACACACACCACATATACACATGCACATATAAACACACCTACACACACCTACATATACACGCACCACATATACACATGTACATATGCACAAACATACAACACACCTATACACAGACACCTACATACACACACTTACATACATACCAAATATACACCTACATAAGCACCACATATACACATGTACGTATACACAAACCTACACACGCACCACATATACACACACCTACACACACACCACATATATACATACACCTATAGCAACACCACATGCACACACATATATATACACACACAATTACACACATATACCACCTACACACCACATACACACACACAGCACATATACACAGACACAAAGATTTTTTTAAAAGAAAATACACTTTGTATTTATTCAATACCCATGTCTTCGTGTATAGGGGGTGATATTATAACTCATGGAACAATTTTAAGAGTGAAACAAATTGTGCATGGAAACTAGGCCCTGGAATATTTTAAGCATTAATTACATAAATATCAGCTTTTACAAGTATAGATGTCCCCTTCTCAAGCCTCAGGCTTCATGTTTGCTAGACAGCTACATCACCACTTGCCTGAATTACAACATCTTTAACACAATATGGGTCCAGAGTGATGCTGTAGGCCTGTAATCTCAGGACTTGGAAGGCAGGAGGGTTAAGAATTTGATGCCAGCCTGGGATTCACAGTGATAATTTCTTTCAAAAACAAAAACAAAACAGTGTAAGAGCACACAGCATGCGTTTATTCTGTATTCAAAAATGTTCATATACAAAGGATGTAAGGCTAAAATTCACAATACAAGAAGACATTTGTTGTGGAATATTATTTTAGGATGTGTTATATCTGTTCATGCTGTGTAATGTTTGTTTAATGATGCAAAGATGTGTTGCATTCTTTTATGTTACATTTGTTCAACTATGTGAAGCTGTGTTACTTTGCCTCTCTAAAATACCTGATTGGTCTAATAAAGAGCTGAACAGCCAATAGCAAGGCAGGAGAAAGGATAGGTGGGGCTGCAGTCAGAGAGAATAAACAGAAGGAGATATCTGGGAAGAGAGATAAAGGAATGAGAAAAGACATAGGAGAGAGGATGTTGATAGAAGTTTCTGTCCCACTCGGTCCCATAGCCATTCAGTCCCAAAGAAACACACAGAGGCTTACATTAATTATAAACTGGTTGGCCTATTAGCCCAGGCTTCTTATTAACTAACTTTTACATCTTAACCCATAGTTCTTGTCTGTGTTAGCCACGTGGCTGGTACCTTTTATCAGCGAGGCATTTTCATCTTGCTTCCTCTGTATCCGGGTGATGACTGCAGACTGAGCTTTACTCTTTCCAGAATTCTTCTATTTTGGTCACCCCACCTATATTTCCTGCCTAGCTATTGGCTAATCAGCGTTTTATTAAACCAGTACAAGTGACAGATCTTTACAGGGTACAAGACCATTGTCCCACAGCAAGAGGACATCAGGGGCCAGCCACCCAGCTACGCGGCAAGCCACAGAGTAAGAAGTAAAGAAAGTTTTACAGAACAGAGAAAGATAAAAGTCCAGAGGCAAAAGGTAGATAGGATAATTTAAGAAAAGCTGCCTAGAAACAAGACAAGCTAAGGCTGGGCATTCATAAGAAAGAATAGTTAGTTATTTATTTGGAAGCTGGGTGGTGGGCCCCCTCCCAAAGAGCCAAAGAGTAAAAACACAATCAACCACAGACAATTTTTTTTTACATCAGTTCAATATAACATTTAATATGGATTAGTTCTTGCAGGATGTGGAAGAGGAGTCCCTGAAAGGAAGAAGGCTGTCAACCCTACGCTCTGTCTTAGGAACTTTCTACTTAGTTCATCTGTGATGATGATGTAGTTCAATGTCACAGGTCTGGAGCAGGCTCCCGCATCTGTTTGCCAACATGTTATTGTTGTGTGCCTTCCTGTCTGGGGTGGGTGTTTTTAGAGTGTAGTTATATGGAAACAGCCTCTGATTATGCTCCTGACTTTGGCAGGTACGTTATAATTTCTGACAGTTGTTTTGACGTGACTCTTTGGCAAGGCACACGTGTCTGTGAGGCACTTGGGCCTTTGTGCATCGGGATGATGCCTGGCTCTCCTTAATTTAACTATTCTGAGGTTGAGGGTCTGACGCAGGGCTGGAGGATTTGCTGGGAGTATCTGAGGCCCTGAGTTCAGTCACCAGCACAGGAAACATTGTTTAGCTTTTCTGACGTATCGTGCATTATGTCTTTGTCATGCTGAGGCACGTGTGATACGCAAAGGGTTGGTTAAAAACACCAAGAGGAAAGGGGGAAATGCGGAGGACCTCTCCTCATTCTTTGTCACGACTACTCCTGTGGTATATGAGAGGACACAGAAGCCAGTCTGTGTAAATCCTGCTCTAGACTCTACTTGGAGTTTTCATTTGAGTTGTCTGAGGAACACAGGAAACAAGAGACCTGTCCTTGCATATCTGTATGTGTGCTGTGTGTATACTCCATGTGTGTGGCTAAGAAATGAGTCCTGTGAGGGCCGGAGGTCTTGCTTGCTCACCGTTGTGCCCATATTCCTAAAATGAGCCTGGCACACGGCAGACTCACAGTGTCTTCTGATGGCATGAACTAATGTGCATGCAGAATGCGTGCTGATGAATCCGTTACCCTGGATAAACACGCTGACTTCAGAGCTCATTAGTTCTATTACCCATGAGCCCTGTGCTTGGGTCAGGAAAGGGAGGCTGAGAACAATTTACACAACTTCAGGGCCTTAGGAAAAAGAATTCAAAGAGGGGGAGAGAGGGAGAAAGTGGAGGAGGAGAAAAGAGATGGAAGAGGGGGAGGAGAAGAAAGCAGCTATGACTTCTTAAGGGGAGGATGATAGTTTATACCTGTAATCCCAGCACTTGGGAAGCTGAGGCAGGAGGATTATGACAAACTCAAGGCAGGCTGGGTTACATAGTGAGTTCCAGTCTGGATTACAAAGTAAGATCCTGTCTCAAAAGTATAATAATGTAAGCTTGGTGGTGGTGGGATTGCAGCTTTATCCCAGCACTCAGAGGGCAAGAGACAGGGGTATCTCTGTTGTCCGAGTTTTCTGTCCCACCTGGTCCAGCCTGGTGAGGCAGCCATTCAATCAGAATGGCTATCAGAGGTCTATATTAATTATAAACTGATTGACCTATTAGCTCAGGCTTCTTATTCTTTTTTTTTTTTTTTTGGTTTTTCGAGGCAGGGTTTCTCTGTGGTTTTGGAGCCTGTCCTGGAACTAGCTCTTGTAGACCAGGCTGGCCTCGAACTCACAGAGATCCGCCTGCCTCTGCCTCCCAAGTGCTGGGATTAAAGGCGTGCGCCACCACCGCCCGGCTCAGGCTTCTTATTAACTCTTATAACTTATATTAGCCCATAATTCTTGTCTGTGTTAGCCACATGACTTGGTACCTTTTTTGGCGAGGCGGTCACATCTTGCTTGCTCTGTGTCTGGGTGACTACTGCAGACTGAAACTTTCCTCTTCCCAGAATTCTCGTTGCCACGCCTATACTTTCTGCCTGGCTACTGGCCAATCAGGATTTTATTAAAAATAGTACAAATGACAGGATAAAAGACCATTGTCCCACAGCAATTCTCCTTGAGTTTGGGGCCAGGCTGGTCTTCAGAGAGAGTTCCAGGACAGCCAGAGATACATACAACTGAGACAAACACTGCACACATGTGCACAAGCGTATGCATATGCGCACAGGCACACAAGGTAAAACGTTTGTCAGGGATTAGGGACAGCAGATTCCAGTGTGAGAGGTCAGTTTTTCATAGTCCCCAGGCCTGGCTCATGGCCTTGGGCCTGGAGCTTCCATATCTTGAAGATTTTTCCTGCCACTGATCTGTCTTTCAAAAAATAACCAGAGCACCAGGCCTGTAATTCCGCTCTTCTGGAGGATATGACAGGATCTCACAAGTCCAATACTTGGCCGTGGAGTGAGTTTGAGGCCAGCCTGTGTGGTGTACAGAGAGCCTCTCAAATACAAAAGTAAAATGGGGGGGGGGGGAGGGAGCGGGATTGAGAATACAGTTCCGTGGGAGAGAGCATTTGCTTCGCGTGTATGACTCTCTAGGTTGTTCCCTGAACAGAACAAAACGAGAACAAATGAGAAACAGACTGTTGCAGAGATTGGGACTAAGGCGCTGTCTCTGCGTTTTGGTCTAGAACTTCACCAGCTCTGTGGGGTCACGCTGTTCTTCTCATGCTGGTCCAAGGCCTGTTGGGCAGTGACGTTCTGGGCTGTAATTAACGGACATAGGGCAAGTGGGGGGTGGAGGAGGAAGTTGTCTAATGAAGCCTTGTTACCTCAAGTGAGGACAGTGAGAACCCCCGCCCCGGAGGGGGGCAGCATTGCGCAAAACCACCCGCGGCGCCCTGGAAGAAATGTCTCCTACCCTGGTCCTCTGAGTCTTGCTCCAGTCTTCTCACGGCTCCTGTTTGTTTTCCCTAAACCCCTTCCAGGACTCTCAGCCTGATACTCCCCGGACAGGTGTGCTAACGGGTCCAGGTTCGCTTCCAGGCTTCCTTCCGCTCCCTTTTCACAAGGCAAACGCGCTTCTTCCCATTTTGCAGATGGAAACACAAAGGCTCTGAGAAGTGAAATGACTTATGGCGGATGACTAGGAAGAAGACACCATCCTACTTGAAGCTTCCATTTCCTGTTACCTCATCTCTCATTAGATCTCTGTTGTCTTGGTTTGCAGCACGCGCTGCCTTCAAATATCTCTAGAAAGAGCCATATTTAAGCTCGTTAATTGCTGGGATCTCATTGTGAAAGCTTAGAATCTTTGGCAGAATCCATCTTTTTGTGTTCACGTCTGTACACACCAATGCACATGCAGATGCATGTACGGTATGCATGCCTGTGTGCATGTATGCATAGAGTCCAGGAGACAACCTTGAGTGCCGACTTCAGGCATGATGTCCATTTTCTTGGAAACTGATCTCTGTGTGGCTTAGAGCTCACCAGTGAGGTTGACCAAGCTGTCATCTCTACCTCCCCACCCTGGGGTGACAAGTGCACACCACCACAGCTGGCGTCTTTGTGTGCTTGCTGGGCCTCAAACGAGGTCCTCATGCTTTCAAAGCAAGTACTTGACTGACTAAGCTATGTCCCCTGCTCTTCAATTTATCCACCCCCCATCTTCACGTAAGTATGGTGTGGATGTGTGTGGGCACGTGTGTCCAGACACTCGTGTGAACACATGGAGATGATGTGGATGTATGTGGGCACGTGTGTACAGGCATTTGTGTGAGCACATGACGTCAGGAATCATTTTTAATCACCCTTCCGTGGCATTCTTTAAGGCAGGGACTCTCAAACCAACCCGGCCCTTGCTATTATGACAGCTCACTAGCCAGTTAGCTTTGGGAACCCTCGGCCCCTGCCTTTCAAGGCTGGAATTGCAAGCTGGCCATCAGATGCACCTGGTATGTTATGTGGGTTCTGGGCATCTGAACTCCCATCCCTGAGGCCACCTCTCCAGACCTTAGATATGGAATATTGATAGCCAGGCATGGCAGCACATGCCTCTAAGCTCAGCGCTCAGGAGGGGAAAGCAGGAGGACGTCTGAGAGTTCGAGGCCAACGTGGTCTACTTAACAAGTTCAAGGACAGCCAGGGCTACACAGAGAGACCCTGTCTCAAATGGTCTCCCGATATATAAGTATTAAAGAATTTGGAAAACAATCGAGAACATGTCGATGAGGGAAAGACTCCATGGGATTCCCGGTTTTGCCCTAGGCCACATCGTGATGGCCTGGTAATTAGAAGAAAGAAAAACAAAACGAAAAGCAACTTTCTACATGGGCATCTTGTTACAGAGGAATCCCATCTTGTCCCCAGGTCTGTTGTTATTCAACAGCAAAGACAGAGGACAGCAGAACCTCCGCGCCTTTTGGTAAAGGAACCTCAACCATCTGGCTCCAATGGGCTTCTGGCTTCTCCACAAAGACAACATTTAAGTATTTAAACTTTAATGTGAGTGGTACAGACTGTCAAATGCCTCTTCTCGCCACCCTGGAGCTGCAAAGCCACGATAGCCAGGCAGGAAAACGTATCCATCGCTCTGAGCCCCATGACCAAGCAAGGCCTCCTGCTTTATGTCATTTATGTTCTATAGCTAAGGGCAGGAGCCAGTGTCCTTTGTGCCCTTTGGTGAGCTCATAGTCCAAGAACGCTGTATGTGTTGGGCATTAGGTAGAAGGAGCTTGGAGCTGGCTGAGCCTGGTCAGAAGAAAGAGAAGAGATGTCACCGAGGAGCAGGACCACCCAGTCAGCTCTTATCTAGGGCAGAAACTTCTTGTCCTCTGCCCAGGTCTCTACCCATAGCTGAGTGAGTCTGTGTGCTGGCGGGGAGGGGTTGAAGGTAGGGAGCACGCCACAGAAGAGGCCAATGGCCAGTTACCCCATCTACACCAGTAGAGGGTTCAGAGACTCGGGATTGTCCTTGTCCTTGCGAGAGAATCCCAGTCCCCCGCCCTCTATTTTACGGGTTCTCTCTGACAGTCAGAGGCAAGATTAAGACTGCCAAAGATGAGAAGCTGGCTCAGTTCACTGCCAGGTGATTAATTTTCAAAGGCAAACACACTCTGGGTATGAAAGCATAGCTACGGAAGTTCTGCAGATCATGACTCCGGTCACAGAACAGGGGCAGGAGATCGCTTGACCGTGTTTGTGAAGCCTGAGTGCAGAGACCACGGGCAAAGGGCGGGGAGGGACCTGACTGAGACGTTCTGGCCAGGTAAAAGGAAAAGCAGAGGTTGGAGTGACAGCCTCAGGCAGAAAAGGCTAGGGAGGGGAGAAGGGAAGAGGAAGGAAGAACAGAGTCCCCAGAGCCCAAATGGTCCAAGAGGTAGAGCATCCCTCCTAGTACAAGACAGGGAGTCTCAGTGGCAGCTCTTCCATTGCCTTCTCAGTAATTTACCGGCCTCTGTGTACATGAAGGCATAATTACAGGCAAAACAAGTCCTTTGAAGTAAGAGTATAGAATGTCTAGGGGAAGAGGGATAAATAGAGAACAATCTCGCTTTAATATGTAAACGAGTTGATAGAAAAAAAATACTACTAAACAAATAAATAAGCCCAATGAACTCGAGGTTGGGGAAACAAGAGCCAGGCTGAGCAAGCAGACAGCCCACTCTCCTGGGCCAGCCAGTGTCCTAGCTGACCTCATTGGGCATTTCAGTCCACATACCTTCCTACCAGGGCGGCTGCATCCTCATTCCCTACCTGTTCTCTGCAGATATTCTCAGCAAGTTTCCAGAGAGGCCTGTTTACTTCTGGAATCAAAGCCCCAGAGAGAGGAGGGGTTCCAAAGGGCTTGAATGGCTTCTCCTGGGAAGCAAAGCTAATCGGGAATGGAGCTGAGCTTGTAACCCCGAATCCCGCATGCCTGTCCTGTGATAGAGCCCCTGAAATACCACTCTTTCTGCAGGGGCCAAACTTGATTAGAGAATCTGTTAATTGGGAGTTAGGAGGGGGATGAGAGAGAGAGAGAGAGCAAGGCGATACTAATATGATTTAACACTTCATGGGCTCTGAAAAAAAAAATAAGGAAGGGGCTTCAGGCTTTAGTTTGGCATATTCATTGTTCCACATACATGCTACCAAAACGAATATATGCAAGTAGAGTTTCTGCAGGACTCCAGGGGCACAGTTGCAGAAAGACTTTGGGAAACAAAGAGGCATTTCTCCTGCCTGCACTGTGTCTCTTGTGTGTCATTGCCTGGTGCTAAGAACTCACATAATAACCAAAAACAATGCCCCTCCGATGGGGGGGGGAACCTGATTTGGCACCAGCAGTGGTGTTTTCCATGGGAATGACGTTGGGGGCTGTGGCTGACTGTGGGAATAGTGCAAATCAGCACTTTTTTTGTAGATTTTCTTCAAGCCATTGTTTATTTTGGCTTTGGTCAGATCCGTAGCCCAGCTTGAAGATTCCCACTGGGCTTTCTAAAGCCCACAGACCTATGAGAGATGGAACAGGGAAAATAAATAATTACAAAACACCCTTCCCCTACCCCAGCGGTCATGTGTGGGGTGTGTCTGTCTCGGTGGGCGTATACAAGTATACAAACACACATGTGGTTTGCAATACCGTATATATGCAACCATTCCACCAGTAAGGAATTAAAGAGAAGCTCTGGATTAGCGGGTTCATGATCTCACTATCATCTTTCATTTGGGGCAAAGGAGACCAGAACTGTCTTTAAAAGTACCAGTTATTGCAAAATGTTATCAAATAAAGCTTGTTGGGGATTATGTCTACACAAGGCTTTCCAATAGTCCTTAGATGCTTGTGGACATTTAAACATGAACAGTTCAGAATCAGAAGGCTCTTAGAGAAACAAAGAGAAAAAGTTAGTCATTGTGCTGGTTACGGAATGAGCACTTAGCTTATCAGGAGGTCCTCATTTTAGTCTAGCCCAAGGGTGCAGAGTTCAGCCACGCAAAATCTGTCCCAGGATGAAAAGGCGAGGAAAGACTAGGTGGACAATTGCTGTATTCTTTTCCAAAATTGGAATGTGTTTATTTCTAAATGCCAGAAACGGTCTGTTCCTGTCGTAGAAGCAGGTCAGTACATAGGTCTGTTCTTTTTTTTAAGTGTTTGCCCATGTGGTACACACACATTTATGGTATAGAGACATGCATACATGGCACACCTGTGGAGATGAGGCAACTCGTAAGAGAGTCTTCTCTCCTTCCATCATGTGGATCCAGGGATGGCAGCCAGGCCACTGAGCTTACCCCTAAGTGTCTTTCCTGGGAAAGCCATGTCACCTGACCGTGTACATTCTTTAAAGATCTATTTCATTTTGTATGTGTATACATGTGCGCCACATGTTGCAGGTACCTGAGGAGGCCATGCTGGACCCCTTGGAACTGGGTTACTAGGGAATTGGGAGATGCCCAGTGTGGGTGTAGCGCTGAACTTGGGCCTTCTGCAAGAGCAGCCAGTGCTCCTAGCGGCTGAACCATCACTCCAGCCCCTGGGCTAGGTTTGTTTTACTCATTTATTAAAATTTTCTGTATGTGTTTGGGTGTTTTGCCTTCATGCATGTCTGTGCACCACATGTGTGCGTGGTGTCTGCAGAAGTCAGAAGAGGGGTGTCTGATCCCCCTAGAACCTCAGTTACAGATGGTTTTGAGCTGCCATGTGGGTGCTGGGAGTCAAACCTGGATCCTCTGGAAGAGCAAGCAGTGCTGAACTACCTCTTTCCCATACATTTATTTTTTAAATGTGTGGATGTGTTCCTGGGGTTGAAACCTAGGGGTTTGTGCAAGCTAGACAAGTTGCTTTAACCCTGAGTTATAGCCACAGCCCAGGGTATAACATTTTTTAGAACACACAAAGGTCTTCTTGCAGGCTCTATGGAAGGGATGTGTATACAGGCTCTATGTGAGGGGTGTGTACAGGCTCTATGTGAGAGGTGTATACAGGTTCTATGTGAGGGGTGTGTATACAGGCTCTATGTGAGGGGTGTGTATACAGGTTCTATGTGAGGGGTGTGTATACAGGCTCTATGTGAGGGGTGTGTACAGGCTCTGAGGGGTGTGTGTACAGGCTCTATGGAAGGGGTGTGTGTACAGGCTCTATGTGAGGGGTGTGTACAGGCTCTATGTGAGGGGTGTGTACAGGCTCTATGTGAGGGGTGTATACAGGCTCTATGTGAGGGGTGTGTACAGGCTCTATGTGAGGGGTGTGTACAGGCTCTATGTGAGGGGTGTGTACAGGTTCTATGTGAGGGGTGTGTATACAGGCTCTATGTGAGGGGTGTGTATACAGGCTCTGAGGGGTGTACAGGCTCTATGTGAGAGGTGTGTACAGGCTCTATGTGAGGGGTGTGTGTAACAGGCTCTATGTGAGGGGTGTGTACAGGCTCTGAGGGGTGTACAGGCTCTATGTGAGGGGTATGTATACAGGCTCTATGTGAGGGGTGTGTATACAGGCTCTGAGGGGTGTACAGGCTCTATGTGAGAGGTGTGTACAGGCTCTATGTGAGGGGTGTGTACAGGTTCTATGTGAGGGGTGTGTGTACAGGCTCTATGTGAGGGGTGTGTACAGGCTCTATGTGGAGGGTGTGTATACAGGCTCTATGTGAGGGGTGTGTGTTACAGACTCTATGTCAGGGGTGTGTATACAGGCTAAAGAACATTTTGCAAAAAAATATTCTATACTTAGAAAGTTATCGTTTTCAGTTTTTGTGACAAATATGTATGAAAGTGTTAGGGGCTGGTGATAACAAGACACAACTCCAGGGGGCAGCACTCTATGTGCAAGTGACTCCTTTAGAGAACAAGACCTGGTGTCCCAGGCGGATGTGGGGGCACACATCTTTAATCCCAGCACTCAGGAGTCAGAGGCAAGAGGATCTCTGTGAGTTCAAGGCCTGCCTGGTCTACAGAGCTAGTTCCAGGACAGCCAAGGCTGCTACACAGAGAACCCTATCTTGGAAAAAGCAAAACGAAAAGAAAAAGAAAACAAAACAAAAACAAGACAAAGTGAAAATCTTTGGAAGGATTTGTTTTGAGATGTTTTCCTGTGAAATGTGGAAAAGTCTTGTTTACCTCATTCATTCTGACTTAGATTCAAGTTACATCAGCAAAGAAGACCTCGGTTCCAGCTGAAAAAGGTCTCAGGAAGGGTTGCTGATGTAGCCCAGGGTGAGAACACGTGCCCAGCATGCACAGAGCTTTGATCTTCAGCAACAAAACAAAACAAAAACTTCTCAATACCACCCAGGATGTGCCGGTGTAGTTTTGACTTAGTCCACCCACTCGAGCATCTTATCAGAGGTTTCAGAAATGTGGAAATGTTACCCAAGGTGGGTTAGAGGATTTGTCCAGTCTGCATGTAACAAAGCGAACTCCACGCTTCTTTAGCGGGCTCCGGAACACTTCTCAGCTCTCCCGGTGTCTCCCACAAACCTGTCAGGCCCGGCGGCTCTGTTTGCCAGGATTGGGATAAGGATATAAGGATGGGGGAGGTCTCGAAAAAAACCAAAAAAAAAAAAAAAAAAAAAAAAGGATGGGGGAGTGAGTGCAGGCTGCTCTGAGGGTAGGCGAGGTGTGGTTCCCAGCCTGCCACTTCTCTCATTGGGCCACTCTGTAACACAAAAGGGGGCCAATTGTGGAGCTACCCTACCGTGAGCTTTGCTCAGCTGGACTGAGTTGTGTGGAGAGATGCTCACATCTCCTCCCCCTTCCTGGAAAATTACTTTGCATTTGAAGGGTTGCAAAGGGGTGGGTAATCGGTAAACCGGAGAGGGCAGCCTCCAAGATTTCATTTGCCTGTGTGAAGGTACACACAGGTGCGTGCGTCTCTCTGTGTGTGTTCACGCGCGTGCGCGTTCACGCGTAGAATGTTTGTGTTGGGAGGAGTTTCTAGTTACTGGTGCTGTTTCGATTCTCCCAGTCAGAAGTGGACTTTTATTGTTTGATTTTGAAACAATGTCTTAATATTTAGCTCAGGCTAGCCTTGACTTAGCGACCCTCCTATCTCAACCTACCGAGAACTGGGCTTTTATTTAGTAATAATAATTTTTAAAAAGCCCCAGCAGCTGTTATTTACCGGGGACCTACTACGTGCCAGGCATTGTGCTGAATTATTTTACTGTGAAGAAAAACGTTTTTGTGCAGATGCACCTGTAGACATCGAGTATTTTTTTTTCCCCTAGTTGTGTTAAAAGAACAGTGCTCTCTACGCAGCTAGAATCTGGGGAGAGACGGGGAAGGGTGCTGGGATCGGCGGGGGGCGGGCCCTGCCTCCCTAGTCTCCATTTATTTTGACCGGTCAGATGGCGACAGACTCGCACTAGGACCCAGGCGCCACAGCGCCTCCGTCTGTCCTGTAGGTTCATTCAATCTCCCATACACACAGACCCACACCGCGAGAGCGACACACACTCACACTCACAACTGCACTCAGCGAGCCTCGGGAAGGCAGGCCCGCTCCTTGCCCGGGCGCTTTCTCGGCTCTAGCAGGCCGGCTCTCCCAGGGGGCCCGCAGCTCGGCCGGCCGAGCAGCCCCGGACCAGGACCAGCTCGCCGGACCCCCGTGCCTCCATGGGCAAACGCGGGCGGCCGCGCAAGGAGGCGCGCTGCGAGGGCTCGGGGCTGGTCCCCGTCGCGCCCCTGGCCATGCCCCCGGCCGCGGCCGCGCCCCAGCCCCCGGAGCAGCCCGAGGAGCCGGCGGGGGCCAAACCCCGGTGCCCCTTCTCGGACATTTTCAACACGAGCGAGAACTCGATGGAGAAGCACATCAACACTTTTCTGCAGAACGTGCAGATTCTGCTCGAGGCAGCCAGCTACCTGGAGCAGATCGAGAAAGAAAACAAAAGTAAGTTTGGGGGCCCCGGCTGCTCGCCGGCGCCCAGCTCTTTCTTTCTCGCCCCCTTGGGCGACCCCTGTCGCCTGCTCGGCTCACCCCCCCTCCCCCCCGCTCTACACACACGCACACATACATGAACCCTCGGCAGTAAAGCCGATGACACGGGAGAAAGGACACGCACGCACGCACAAAGCTGCTAAAGATGTAACAAAGACAGCGAGGGGAGAGGGGGCCTGTCGGTGCCTTGGTCTGTCGGTCGCCAGCAGGCCCGGAGGACGGCCTGGCCGAGGAGTGGGGGAGTGTTGTTGTTTGCTGACAACTGAGCTGGGAGGCTGCGAGCTCGTCTCTCCGAGGTCGCCTTTCTTCCTTTTTTTTTTTTTCCTTTTTCTTTCCGGAGCCTTCTCGGGCAGACAAGTGTTGTTTTTTTGTCGCTCGTTTCCAGGGTTGGGTGGGGATTAGAAGCTGAAAGTTGGAAATGGTAAGCAGGGCTCAGGCTTCCAGAAAGAAAACACAGACACATCACAACAATAACAACCACCACCACCACCAAGCAGCTCTCCACGCCGTGGGCCCTGGCTCCGGCTCTTCCTCCTGCCTACTTCGTTTTTCCTCCCTTCCCACTGGGCTCGGGCCATCGTGTCTAGGGACACAGTTCCCCTATGCCTCCTTGGCCTTGGGATGCCACGGCCTCTGGTCCCCTCCAAGAAACAGGCCGGTGGAGCCAGGCAGCGCCAGCAGCTCTCCCTGGACCTGCGGTCCAGCGCGCGCTGGGTGTGGGGGAGACTTGGCGAGGGGGATGTGGCTAAAAGCAAACTTTAGGATTCCATAGAAACAATAGTTGGGGAAGAAGCTGTTGTGTACGTTTTCTTTATTTTCTGAGAGACGCACAGGGCGAGCAAGGCAAATGTCTTACTGGGTACCGTGTGTTTCCCCCCCCCTTTACACCCTCCCCCCCGCGCCTCAGGTGGAGACCGATGCTTGGAACCCCACCCGGGCCTGGGCTTCCTTTCTGTATTTGTTTCCTTTTTGTCCTGCCGGTCGGGGCCCCCAGCTCTCGCCAGGCATTCGACTTAGCACCCTAAGGGGGGCACGCGTGTGCTGCCTCTTCAGCACCGTCCTCAGAATAATAGATGTGAGAAGGAAGACAGGGCCGAGGGGGGAAAGACTCACAGAGAGGAGAAAACCGAGATGTGTAATCTGCCAGAACAAGTAGGAAGATCAATGAAAAAGCGAGAGAGCTGATTGCAACGTGTCAGATCTTGCACGACCCCCCCCCCCGGCCACCACCACAACAACAACCATCAAAACACAAAAACACCTTCACCAAACACACCCGGGCCTTTAGGGTTAAAGTAACCGAGTGTTGGCAGCGCAATTGTGGGGACTTGGTAAGACCAAAACAAGGATCTGTGACGGGAGGTCGGTGGTGCGATCTTTTCTTTCTCTTGTTGCCTCTTTGCTCAGAGTGCCTGCCTAGCTTGCGAGAGGCACATCGCAGTCAGGCTGTGTAGCCGAGTCGCTGCACGATTATTCATTGGTGTGGTGTGTGTGTGTGTGTGTGTGTGTGTGTGTGTGTGTGTGTGTGTGTGTAGGGGGGGATGGGGGTGCGTTCGTCTGGAGAATAGTTTCTGAAAAGCCCAGGCTAGTGGGGAGCTGGGTGAAGAGGTGGTTTTGTTTGGTGTGTTTGCTTTTGTTGCAGGGGGAGGGGCGCGATTTCTTTAGTCGTCCCCCTCCCGGATCCCCCGTCTCTGGAGTCTGTCCCGTGGCGCCGACTCTTAACTCGGGGGGTGCACCCAAAGAGGGCACCTTGGCAATGCTCAGCGAACCTCGTCGTCGTCCCCCCCCCCCCCCGCCTCGCGCAATGAGATATGTTAGGAGGTGGCCAGAGATTCCCCAGCGTCTCGTGCCCCCCCTTTCATACCCGGAGACAATCGGAGCCCTACCCCCCCCCCGCCCTGGCCGCCTCCACCTCCTTGTTTACCCCGTGTCGGGGCTCCGGCGTGGCCACCAGTCACGTAAGCAGAGAGCCGGGCGCGCCCGGCTGGGCTGCCCCGCGCGGGGCGGGCCCGTGGTGGCCGAGCCAGGGCTCCAGAGATTGGTACAGTTGAGGGGCTTCCTCCCGGCCCCTCTCCCAGGGTGTCCGCTCTGCAAGCCCACCGGCCCTGGAGAGGGGCTCCAGAGCCTCTGCACCCCAGTCAAAGTCAACTTCATGTGCGTAATCAGCCCCTCGGCCCGCAGCCCCCCTCCTCCGACCGGCTCCCCGCGGGAGTATTTTTAGCACTCTCGCGTCTTTTCGCCGCTGCTGTTTGGCTCAAAATGACGTGATGCCAACAGCCCCCAGATTTCCCCGAGAGCGTGGGGCGCTGCGCCGTGGCTGGCTCGGCTGCAGGGACTCAGCTCCAGGCCCTCACTCCCTCCGCGACAGCTCACGTAGGCGGGGGTGACCCTCCCGCAAACTCAAGGAGACCACCCGTCGGACCCCCCAGATTATTTTAACCGAAGCGTCCCACTCTGTCCACTTTACCCCCTCCACTCTCCTCCTCCCCCCGAGTATGGCAAACGCCGAGCCCTACATCTGTCTCGCTTTATTGGGGGCGCTTCTCAGCGCAGCCGGCGCTCGCCGTTGTTTTCTGCTCGCTGCACACAATGCCCGCGCGTCACGGCGGTCCGCGTGTGCACAGCAATAACGCGAGTCGGGGGGCGGGTCGTGCGTGCGCCGGGCTCGGGCACTGCAGGTCGCTCCGCGCGCGCGGGGCTTGTTTTGCTCCAGAGCTCTGCTTTCCGAAACGCTTACATCATTCAGTTGTTGTTGGGGGGTGGGGGGGGAAGGAGAGTGGATCTGGGCGTTCCGATAGGATTCCAGCATTTCCCTGGCCCACAGCTTTTTGGAGGAAGGAAAGACCCTCGTCACCTATGCTTTGTAGTTATTATGGTGGGGGTAGGTGCCCAGGTTTTGTTTGTTGTGTGAGTCTTTTTTCCTTTTTTTTAGGTCACTACTGCAAAGGGCATGGCTGGTGGGTTCAGGTGCACAACCTCCCCGCCTTCATTTCAGCGAGTTCCCGTGTAATCACTTGATCTCAGTTTCTCCGCCTCCTCCTCCTCCCCCTCCCAGCACTAGACACATGGTTTCCACATGGAGACAAACTTCTTTCCTCCGACTGGACTTGACCTAGCTGCATCGTCCAGCCAATCGGCAGCATCCGCCTCTTTTGACGTCACGCGTTGCTGAGGCCGGAGGCTGGGGGGCGGGGCAAGGACGTGAGCCAGGAAATCACTAGGAGCTGTAGTGCAGCCAGCTAGTCCAGTCTTTTCTTAAAGGGACTCTCTAGTCGGTGACAAGCCGGCCCTTTCGACTCCATTTCGGGTTCTCTGAGCTCTTCTTGAGATGCGCCGAGAGCGCCTGATCACGCGTTCACACGTTTAGTCTCCAGAGTTTGCAAAGTAGTCACTTGCTTATTTTCCGCTGTAGTCAGAACTACTTTTTATTGCCTCTTTGAGGTTTCCGTACTGGGAGTGTTCACCAAGTTTTGGCCGGCCGCAGTGATGAATTATTTCCATTAGATGGGGTGATTTTCTTGAGGGAGGAGTTTGAATAGTTACTCAGTGTTGACCATGGACTAGCAAGGAAAGGGGTTCCCTAGGTCATGCAGGTACAGTCTTCTGAAATGTCACCTGGTATGAAGCTTCCAGAAATATTTATCACGGTAGGCAGTGACGCTGTTTTCACAGGCTCGGCAACAGCCTGTGGCATCATCGCCTATACACCCGTGGAACCCACTGGAAGGGAAACAGTTGCGGAGTACTACTCAGAAAAAGGTTTGTCTCTATTTTGACAAAGCCTAAAACTTACAAAATAATTGTTCTCTGAATAAAACTGGAAGTTGGGTGCTGGAAAGATGGGTCAGCAGTTGAGTGTGTCCTGTACTTGTATAGAGGACCTGAGTCGTGTTGTGTTCTCAGTACCGTGTTGGGCATCTCACAGCCGGCTGTAACTCCAGTTCAGAGAGACCCAACGCCTCTGGCCTCCATGGGCATTTCCACAGATGTACACACACATACATACACATATAAATCCTAAAAACAAAGCGCCTGTAAACCGGAAAAAGTTACAGTGGCGCGAGACAGCTTTCGGTGTTTGGGGCAGGTGCCTTGGAGCCGCATCAGACGGGAGTGTGCCTGGATGAGAACAGAAGCGGCAGTGTACTCTGGAGTGGACTGCCCGGCTGAGGTAGGGCCCGAAGCAGCTTCCTCCTGTTGGTGTAGGAAGCTTCAGCTGGAAGTTGCTGCTGTGTGGTATTATTTGGCCCCACCCTGCCTTCCTGACTTAATCTTCTCCGCCTGGCCATGAAACCCCAACTCCTGTCCAGCAGGTCCACCAGCAATCAGGGTTCACAGTCATGCCCCTGTCCTTGACTCAGCTGAGGACACCCTCGTTCACCTACTCCCCAGGGTTTCTGTGTCCTACCCTTCCTTCATGACTCCTCCTTGAAGGCTATGGGCTGTTTCAGCTCACCGGCTGTTAATTTCTGAGTCAGATTAGTTAAGAGTTTGAAATACATTGTAGTCAGAAGGAGCAGAGGTCCAAATTCCTACTCTGTTGTTGGGACACAAGTTGCTTAGCCTCTCTGCAGCTGCCTTTCGTAAGTAGGGCATGTGAGCGTAATGATACCAGTTCCCTTACATCATCGCAGAATCACTGAATCACCAGCTTTAAGCATTTCCAGTGCCTGAAATACAGCACATGCTCAATAAATAGTGAGTTGTGGGGCTGGAGGGATGGCTCAGCAGCTAAGGGCTTGTTGCTCTCGCAGAGGATTTGAGTTTTCTTTCTAGCACATGCACCAGGAAGTTCACAACTACATTGACTCCAGCTCCTGGGGAATACAACACCCTCTTTTGGCCTCCTTGGGCAGCAACGTGCACTTGGTAAACACACACACTCTTTTAATAACTTACTTGAGCGTGACAATCTTCAGTTTGTTTCCCATGTGTTCGCTTTATCTTTGCAGGGATAATAACGTCTTGCGTGTGTATGAGTGCAGAATGTGCATCCATGCAGTCGGGTGTTGGATGCATGTGTGCTTCTCTCATGTGTGCTCTGTAGAAGCCAGAGGTACTTTTGAGAGTCCTTTAATGAACTTGAGGTTCACCAATTGTCTAGAATGGCTGTCCCGTGAACTCTGGGGTTTGCCTGTCTGCCTTGCCCCCAGCACTGGGGTCACCGATGGGCGACCGCACACCTGGTTTGCCTGTGAGTGTTGGGGATCCAACCTCAGGACCTCACGCTTGAGTGACAAATGCCTTACTCGCTGAGCCTCCTCCCCGGCCCATTTATTAAGGTCTTACAGGATCAGACCGACTACCTTATTTCCGTATGCGTCATCTGTAAGGTGGGCACTTGCTATAGATTCCTTCAGGGATTGCATTGGCCATTTCTTGGCTGTGGCATACGGTCAGATTTGGAGGTCAGAGGCATGATCAAAACTGGAAGTTCTGAGTTCTGGTTGTTTGGGGGCAGTAAGTCCAGGGCCAGCAAGGAGATGATGGGTCAGGTCTGGACAGCTGCATCTACATTCTGTCAACAGCTGATGGCCGAAGAATGACTAAATTCTTGCTTAGAAAGTAAGGGGCGGGCTGGAGAGATGGCTCAGAGGTTAAGAGAACTGACTGCTGTTCCGGAGGTCCTGAGTTCAATTCCCAGCAACCATATGATGACTCACACCCATCTATAATGAGATCTGGTGCCCAGAACACTATATACAAAATAAATAATTTTTTTAAAAAAAAGTAGAACAGATTCTAAAAAAAGAAAGTAAGGGGCTAGAGTGACTTGTGCTAAATTGGAGGGCATTAATGTTCAAACAGGTCGTATCTCTGCAGGGCAGGCATCTCTGGATGAGTCCATTGCTTCCGTAACAAGTGCTGAGTGTCTACTCTGTGGTTGCCTTTCCCCCCTGCAAACACTGTGGGTTGTTGATTCACAGTGGGGTGGACAGGTAGGGGGTTCATTTTTGGAGCTTCCAGGTACTGGGTATCCCGTGAAGGGGATCCAGGGGGTGAAGACAGGACTGTAGGAAGTTAAAGAAGATGAACTGAGCTGTTGCTGCTATGGAGGGCTGGTGGGGGGGGGGCTGTGGAGGCTCCCTCAACTACATAGGCGAAGCAGCAATGGTTCAAACATCTTCTGTCTTTAAGTCAGTTTTTCACTGGCACACCCAGATGTGGGGTCCTCCTTCGAGATGGCTGAGCAAGAGCCCAGAGGTGAGACAGGAAGACAGAGGGTGCCGGCACACAGCAGCTGTGGCAGCTAATCACATGACCTAATATTAGAATGGGCTGCCATTGTTGAGTACGGAAAAGGGCTAGCACGAGACTAGCCAGGTCTTATCTTTTCCAGTCCACAACCACTCTACAGCATGTGCGGTTTTATTACCTCTGTTCTGCAGTGGGGGCTGGGGGGGTGAGGAGCAGGGATGCTGGGTAACCTCTCCAAAGGTCATGTGGCTGGTAGCTGAGTTTGCCACCTGGGCCTCCAGTTCCAGAGCCCACAGGCCTTCGCCAGCATACACGTGGACTCATTTAACAGCCGAGGAATGAAGTCCAGGCAGGTGACATGACTTGCCTAAGGTCGCCCGGCAACACCAAGTGCAGCTGGTATCTGGAACGCCCTGCTGGTTTTCCAGTCTTCCTGTACACACCTTGTTTAGAGAAGTGAGACCGAGCAGCCAATCAGAGAGGTTTTTTCCAATTCTTAGTTATTCAACTATCCTGGCCTTAACTCAAGTTCAGGGCTCCTAAAAAACACTGCCCCCTCCTGCTGCTTGTCCCAAGTCTGTCCTCTGGGCATATTAGAGGACTTGGGGCTGTTGCTATGGTACTGAGGCCAACTGCAGGTTCATCAAATTCTACATCTTTCGCCAAAAACAAAAACAAAAAACCCAAAAACAAACAAAAGGGAAAAAAAACAGACCTTAAAGAAGCAAATTGGCCACTAAGATTAAGATTTGCATCGGTAATTGTGAGGGTTTTGTTTTTTGTTGTTGTTTTAGATCCTCCTGACTCCCCACCCCACTCCCTAGCCCTACCACCACCACTTTCTATAAATATAGTTGGATAAATATTGATTTAAACTGGGTTTCTGGAGGAGAAACACATGCTTGCCCTGGCTTGGTTTTCACTTAGATCCCACCAGGGCGTCAGGCCTGACACACCTAACCCCACACAGCCGGCCCTGGCTTCCAAGTGACCCCATTCTTTTGGGGAGGTGAGATGTGGTTTTGTGGCTTTTCGGTTTCTTTTTCTTTAAGCGAGAGAAGGGAAAAAGAGGGAAAAGGGGCAACAACTGAGCAAGAAACAAGACATTCTGCAGAACAAGAAAGAAGCAAGTGGTTTTCAGTGGGCAGGAATCCCATTCTTTCTTCCCCCGCCATTTTCGGTTTTGTGTTTAAAGGTGGCAGGTGGTAAAACAGTCTCCTGGCCACAGGGAGTCCCTGCAGTCCCAGAGCACCCCCAACAAGGACACACACACACACACACACACACAGAGGGCAGAGAGGGACAGCCGCTTGCCCGCGGTGATACAGCAGAGGCAGAACAAGGCTTTTCTGTGCCACGATCTCCTCTGTGTGATAGGAGACCGGGCCACAGACAGAGCCCCAAACAGCTTTTGTTTTACAGGTCAGGTGCTGGTAAAACCAGCACTTCTCAAGCCTGCCTTACTGAGCCCAGGGTGTGTCTGGTTATTGCAAAGGTCATTGCCACATTCTCAGCAGTCTTTCAAAATGAAGCTAATTTGACTTTGCTGGACTGAGAGAAATGTTTTCTCTCCTAGATGAGGGGTGGTGGGGAAGGAGACAACAGGCTGATGACAGTGAAGGTCACTCCAAGCCGTAACTGGAGGAGGAAAATTCCAGTCTTTCCGAGGGGACCGGGTGGGGTGCGGTTCCAGACTCAGAGTGGCGGAAGAGAAAGAAGTGGGGGAGAGAGAGAGAGAAAAGGCTCAGAGCGATGGGCATCTGCCCCTGGGATCCTGAGCTAGAGGCTCAGTCTTTGCTTCCTCATCTTGGCAGGATGCTGGGCTGGGCCCCTCGTTTGAGAAACACTGGGAAAGTTCAGGTGACCCCTTAAGCAACAAGTCTCCAGGAAACACATAGACACAGAACCCCTTTCAAAATAGTCTAGGCCAGAGAAATTCCTCTTAAAGGCTTTAATTTGTACTTTCTTTGTAGACCAGGCTAGCCTCGAACTCACAGAGCTCCACCTGCCTCTGCCTACAGAGTGCTGGGACTAAGGGCGTGTGTCATCATTGCTTAAAGGCTTTTGGGCTAAGACACTGAGTTAGGCTGTGGACCAGAATCGCCCTAAGTCAGTTATGTGCGTTCATTCATTCATTTGTTAAACTGCTGCCTATGGAGCTCACATTCGCCTTCCATTTGGCTCGGTGCTAGGAGAGCAGAGCTCAGTTGTCACCGCCCTGTGCTGGGTACTCTATTTCGGTGTCAGGATTAGAAAATTTAGTTACTTTTTTTGGGAGGGGGGAGTCTCATATAGCCCAGGCTAGCCATGAAACCCACTATGTGGATAAAGACGACCTTGAGCTTCTGATTAACCTGCCTTTACCTTCCAGTGCTGGGGATCCTAGGCATGCGCCACCATGTCCGGTGTATGGGTGCTGGGGATCAAACACAGCAGGGGAGGCAAGGACTCCACGCGCTGAGACACGTGTCTCTTCAGAAACTCATCTGTCTCAAAGTGAACCCCAGCAGTGGGTACGGTACTGAGTTGATATTTGTGTATTTGGCTCTATCCCCCATTATGAACAGAATAAAAACTCATCCTGAGGTTCCAAAAGGCATCCCCGTGTTCAATCCTAGCATTTGGAAGGCAGAAGCAATTGGGTCTCTGAGTTCAAGGCCAGCTGGTCTACAGAGCAAGTTCCAGGACAGCCAGGGCAACACAGGGAAACCCTGTCACCGTGTGTGTGTGTGTGTGTGTGTGTGTGTGTGTGTGTGTGTGTGCGCGCGCGCGCGCGCATGCGCGCGCATGTGTGTAAGAAAGGAGTTCCTCCCTACCTGCTGCACCCTAGCCCCCAATCAAACATGTAAAAAGCCTTGTTTTTGTACCTCTAACGTCAACAGATCCGATGGGCCCTTCTGCACTCGGAGGACATTTCCACCAGGTCACGATACACAGCCCACTGCCCAGATAGCATGCCCTTGGCCACCAAGCTCCAGTGTCTTCTAAGGAATCAAAGCCCTGCAGAATTAGAAAGATAAACACGCTGTCCTGCGGGAGGACGAGATTAGGAGATTCTAATTTAGACCAAAAGGGAGAGATTTGGGCTATCTGGCATTTGAAATGGTTTACTTTGTATATTTATTGTCATTGCAAGGACACAGGAATGAAGATGATTTGGGAGTTTCAACAGACAGGCTATTGTTTTAAAGTAGAGGGCAGGCCCAGGCGATTGGTGGCAAACAGGAGCTGCTGTTGTCCTTGTTTTAACTCGACAGGGGCCAGAGCTCCAGAATGACTCCCACAGCAACCTGACCATTTCTGCCATGTCTCTTAGTCCCTTAAATTCTGATTGCCTTGTGTACAACTTCCCTTCATCCTTTTGGACCAGCTGTGAAATCCAGCTTCATGCAAAAAAGAAATATCTAAACTGGCCAGGAGCTAAACTCCGTGCTTGGTGCTCAGAGAGGGAAGCATGCCGGCTCTCCAGGTCAGGGGCCTATCCCAGTTCAAATATTAGCCAGATAGAAACCAATACCCAATTCTAGTCTGTCTCCTGGGAGTCTGGTAACCAGTCCCCAAGAGAGCTGCTGGCAAGCACAGCCTCCTCTCTGTTCTCCAGAGGAATGGTGCTAATGCCCCCTTTTACTGGGCATTTACTGTGTGCCAGCACAGTGCTAAGGGCTCGATATTAAATCCTCGCGAGCATCCAATAAGCAGGTGCTGTAATTACCTTCATTTTTATAGCTGCCCAGGGCTTCAGCCTGGCTGGCTCACTTTCCCAAGCCCACACGCTAACAGTGGTGGGCCTGCAGCTTAAACCCACTTTTCTTCCTTTGGGGTTTGGGAAGAACCTGGGGGAGCCTGAAGTTAACAAGAGGCAAGACATGGAGGCTGGGGTGTTGGTGGGACAGGCTGAAGGCTCCAGGAAGACTGCTCCCTTGAGTGACTTCCTTTTCTCCGCACTCATCCTAGAGTGGTGGAGAGAAGCAGCCAGGGTTTTTCCAGCATTGACACAGAAGCCATTCCCTGGAGACTGATGGTCTGGGGTGTTTTTGCTTACTCGCTTATGCCTCCTTGCCAGCACCCTCTGAGAAACTCACCCGACCAGTAGGGCACCTGCGGTGCTACAGGCTGGCTCTCAGGGCTGCGGATCCACACCCTGTCAGGCTCCAAGACTTCCTGGGACGCCCCAGCTTGTAGGACAACTGGGCTGGCGGTGCTTGCTTGCTGAGAAGGCAAGCAAGGAAGGCAGTGTGGATTTCTGAGAGGAGCTTGAAGTCCCAGTTGCTGCCGGACAGTGTGGGCCAGCTGGTTCCTGTCAGCAGCGTAGGTCCAACCCCCTCGTGGCCTGAGCAGGGCTCTAGAGAAAGGAGTGGTGTTAAATATAACTGGGTTCATGTCACTCACATGTGAAAGTCCTTCCATGGTTTATTTCCTGCCTCACTTAGGATAAAATCCAAACCCCTTGCTCTGACTTTCATCCTTGCTTTTCCGAGTATAGAGATCTCTAGGACAGGTCGATGAGCCTCCCAGACCCCACGCCACCTGCTAAGTCAGAAGCTGCATTTACCATGGTTCTTTCATTCATTGATCCCTTATCCCCCTTACCGTACTTTACAGTTTTACTTGCTTCTCCTCGTCTGTCTGCCTAGACTGCAAGCACCCTGAGGAGAGGGAGCAAGCTGAGTTTTGTTCATCAGTGCATAGCATGAGGTGGATATCTAGGGAATGTTTGCTGGATTAATGATGAATTTTCTGAGCTAACTTTTAAGAGGAACACCACTGCGCCAGTTGTGGAGGTCTGCAGCTATCATCCCAGCACCGGGGAAGCGGAGGAAGGATGATAGCCTGGGGTACACAGCCACATTTAGGATAACCTTGGCTGTACAGTGAGACCTTGTCTTGAGAAAAAGCCACAAAACAAAACAAACTGAGAGCTATTATTTAGACAGAAGTGCAAAATAGTCTAGAATACCGCAGGATGTAGCACCGTTGGTTCCCACCATTAAATTCCACGGAAATCCCATTCTAACAACCTAGCTCAACCTCCTCAGGATGAAAACCATAGACCTAAGCAACTTTGCCTGGTCAAATGTGTGTGTGTGCACACACGCGCGAGCACAGCAGTGGGGGGTGTTGGGTGTTAGAAGATCCTCCTTCGAATCTAGTCACTGCCTGTGTTGCTTTCTGGGCCTCATCTGTCACACAGGAATCTCAGAGATGTGCTGCCTGTTAACCGGGCAGACTGAAGAGGCCTCACAGTGCATAGTTTGTGGTGGTTTGAATTAAAATGGCCCTGCAGGCTCTTAGGTAGTAGAGGAAGGATTAGGACGCTTGGCCTTGGTGGAGTAGGTGTGGCCTTGTGGGAGGAAGTGTGTCACTAGGGGTGGGCTTTGAAGTTTCAAATGCTCAAGCCAGGCCCAATGTCACTGTCTCTTCTTGCTGCCTGCGGATGCAGGTGTAGAACTCTCGGCCACCTCTCCAGCACCATATCTGCCTGAACACAACCATGCATCCTGCCACGATGACGATGATGGACTAAGGCTCTGACACTCTATGCCAACCCCGACAAAATGCTTTCCTATATAAAGTACTGTGGTCACGATGTCTCTTCACATCAAAAGAACAGTGACGGAAATATAGTTACAGGGCAGCAAGTTGGTAAATGGATTCATTTTGTTCTAGGCTCTGTGGAGATTCCTAACATTCTAGAATCAAGGTTGGAGCCTGACGTGGGGGCGAGATGACATCATGGATCTCTTCAGATGAGCCAAGAGCCTGTGTTTTATTGTAGATGCTGCACCTGAGGCTGAGCCCAAAGACCTGAAGAGAAGGGGCTAGGCAGGGGCTAGGTGTGTGACTTAGTGCCCAGGGCGTGCTGGGGCCTACTGTGACCCTTCACCAGTCTGTGCCACCAGGAAAGGGGTGGTGGTACCCACAGAGGGCAGGGAGAAGGGCCACTCCAGGCTAGCTTCCTCAAAGGGCCATGGCAAGGACTTGAACCCCGCCTTTAGCAGTATGGTTGGCCTCTGGCATATTTTTAGTTTTTGGTTTAGTTTATTTGTTTGAGGCAGGGTCTTGCTACACAGCCCTTCTGGCCTAGAACTGCTATGTAGATCAGTCTGGCTTCAAATTCACAGAGATATGCCTGCTTCTGCCTTTCGGAATTAATTCTGGATTAAAAGTGTTTCCCAAGACACTCAGCTCTTTTTATGATTTCATTTCATTTATTTATTATTTTTCAAAGGCTCTAAAATCAAGTTGCTTCTAACTGGGGTTGGGGAGACAGTAGATGACAGATGACGGCCTGCTGCACAACCTTAGACCCAGGGGTTCCACGCTCATGTAAAAGTCTGCATGGTTGCAACTCCAGCACTGAGTGACTGCAGGAAGAGACAGGAGGATTGCTGGTTTGGTTGGTCATTCAGCTTGGCTGAAAAACAGCAACCTCCAGGTTCTGTAGGAGACCTTGTCTCAAGAAGACATAGCACAGAGGAATAAGGCAGGATACTCAGTCTTCCTCCGACCTTGGACTGGGCATGCGTTTACATGCATGTGTGTGAACACACACGTGCACACACATTAATAGGAAGTTAATTTAAAAAAAACAAACAGGGAAAAAATGATCTTTGTACTAGCAAAACCTGAAAAATGAGTTAGCCTGGTAAGGTGGTAGAGGCCTGCAATCCCAGAACTTGGGAAGGTGGAGGCAGGGGGATCAAGGAGTTCGAGGTCATTCTTGTAGTGAGTTTGAGGCTAGCCTGTGCTAAATTAGACCCTGTCTTAAAACAAAACAAAAATTACAATTTATTTATTTATTTTCGCGGTGTTAGGGATTGAATCCAGGATCTCAGGCAGGCTAGGCAGTCTCTCACCCTGAGCCACACCCCAGCCTTTTCTAGTTTATTCCTGTTCTTGAATATAGGTGAAAAATTCTAAGTAAAGCACAAATTATAGGTTTGAGAAGGGCTCTGAAAAAAAAATACCATTCCATGGTTGACCAGGTCGCATGCACAGGCATCACTGACATCATGAGATCATACGTGGCTGCAAAAACAAATTACAGGCGATTATGTGACACTCGAGACAAAGATGAGGTCTTGAGAACAGGACTCGGGAGGCTTTGCAAAGGAAGGCGGCTGCATTACTCAGCAGGGACCTGGGGGTAGAAACTGTGTCCTTAGAGAGGGACCCGAGGTCAGGTCTGAGGCTTGCCATCGTCACCGGTGGGAAAACAGCTGACAGAAAACCTTTCTTTAGGGAAAAATGAGCCTTCAACAGGAAAACAAAGCAGATTTGGGTTGCTTTCAGATCCTTCAAGAATGTAACTTAACCGTGACATTTACAGGATTGAGATGGGGGGGGGGAGTCCCCACAGGCCTAAAAGATCTGAAAACTTACTTTCCTTTAGAGAGTGTGTGTGTCCCTTCTCCTTTCTTTGACACGTGTGTCAATCCGAAAAGAAAATTCTAGAGAGAAGAAGGGAGCATCTTAAGACCTAGGTTTCAACTCTTTCTCCACCAGTATGCTGGCTGTGTGGCTTTGGCATGTTGGCATACTTCACTGAGCCTGGATGTTCTGAACTGAAAAAAAAAAAAGGACTCTCGCTCTGAGAAATCAGTTTAGTAATAGAAACTTCCAGGACTCAAACTATGAAATATTTTTGGGGAACATTGACTTGGCATCAATCTACCAAAACCCTTTTGAGTTCCTTACCCCTCCCTATGATGGCCCCCACCAGGGTTGGGTTTGAGGTGTGTTCTCTGTGGTGAGCAAAGTTAGACGTGCACATTAGCAGAATCCTGCAATGCAGACTTATTGGATCCAAGTTCATGCGAGAGAGAGAGAGAGAGAGAAGAGAGAGAGAGAGAGAGAGAGAGAGAGAGAGAGAGAGAGAGAGAGAGAGAGAGAAGACGAGTTTAGTATACCAATACAATCACTAAAATAGGCAGCCGTAATAAGGGCCATTTAATAAAATATAAAAAGCCCTTTTCTAAGGTAAGAGATGGGTCAGGGTGGAAGTCAAATGCAGCTGTTTGAGCCTTTGCCAGTGGTCTGATCTCACCAGAAACACTGGAGTTAAAAGCAACAAACTTCCAGATTCAGCGATCTGGGATTAACCACCGCCTCCTCTGCCGCTACCCCCTCCCCGACCTCTCCGTTTCTCCCCAGCCTGGGCACCTGGGTCGCTTGGTGCGTTTCCATGTGGTTGGGAAGTCAGCCGGCAGCCCTGGCGACTGGAGCCCTGGGAGACAGCAGCCACCTCTCGGGCTTAGCATTACGTCATCTCTTTAGACCCAAATTTATCTCGGCTGCACACAGCCCCGCTGCTCCGAGCTGCCGGTGACTTGAGAGCTTACGCACCGAGTTAGACTAGGCTGACTCACTGTGCAGAGCCAAGGTTTTCAGTAGCACTTCACGTTTCTGGACCCTGGAGGGAGAGGAGGCTGCTGCCGTCATGTGGGAGTGGGTGTGTTGGTGTGTGTGCAAAAATGGGTAACTGTCCATGTAGTTGATTTCTAGGACCCCGGGATTCATGCTCCCCTGTCCGAACCTTGGTTATCTGACAGCCTTACCGATAATTGCTGCAAACTGTGCCTACACGGCAAACACTGTGCAGATTCCAAACCGAACAACGCCAGTGTCCCCAACAACAATGACTACAGACTTGTAACTGAACTCCCCGGAATTTTC
This sequence comes from Microtus pennsylvanicus, assembly GCF_037038515.1. NCBI lineage: Eukaryota > Metazoa > Chordata > Mammalia > Rodentia > Cricetidae > Microtus > Microtus pennsylvanicus. The sequence goes on from NC_134583.1 coordinate 131,360,584, forward strand.
CTCCTTTTTCCATCTCAACTGTCTGCCGAGACTATATGCTAATCAGCCTCCATGTGTGAGTTTGCAATATATCCCTTGGGAACTGACATCTACCAAACTGTCCCCGGGGAGTGGAGGAGCAGGAAAGGCCCTAAGAGTGAAGAACTAGGCCTGCTTCTTCTGAAGCAGACTGAGCCCGTCCACTCTCAATTGTGGTAGAGCTGGGGGACTTTTGCTATTTTCAAATCAAGAGGAAGAGAGACAGAGATAAGAGGATGGCAGAGCTCTGTGAGTTCGAGGCCAGCCTGGTCTACAAGAGCTAGTTCCAGGACAGGCTCCAAAGCTCCAAATCCTGTCACCAAAAATCAAAAATCAAAAAAAAAAAAAAAAGCAGCCCCTGTCTTCCTGTTTTCCCAACCATGTTTGTAGTGCAAATTGGCTGCATCTGAACAAAAGCAACACCGCGGCTGCCTCTGGGCTCCCCCTGGCTAAGCTGAGGGGGGTGTGCGGATTGCAGTCTCTTTAATTGTGCCTGGAAAAGGCTGGAGATTTCTGTACACGTGTCAGCCCACTGACGCCGTTGCCAGGGCTCCTTTGCCTTTGGTGACTCTTGTGTGGCTTTCCACCCCTTCCTCAGCCTCATAGCCGGTGCTCTAGGCTAGTTCATGTGGTATCAACTGTGACATATATCCAGCCTTTTCCCACTAGTCTTCCCTTGGCTTTAGAATTACCCTATGGAATCAAAGCCATTTTCAATCTGTGGACATTTTCAGGTTTTACTGTATTTCTTGATTGCATGCTACACAGGCTTTCCCGTCACTGGGCACAGTACACCATCTCTTGCTATCAAAGTGACTTAAATTCCCAGGCCTTGGAATTTAGAGTTGAAAACTTAAAGGGGTTCTGCAAGTGGTAAAAGTGAACTTTTAAGCCCATAATCTTTCTTTTCTCTGTCCCCCGTACCCCACATGGTTTCACAATATAACCCTTGTTGGCCAGGAACTCACTAACTCACTATGTAGACCAGGCTAGTCTCGGACTCACAGAGATCTATCTGCCTCTGCCTCCCGAGTGTGCTAGAACTAAAGGCGTGCACCGCCACACCTGGCCCTTAACCTTATATTTTTCTTTATTTTCAACTAATAGGTGTTCTGAATGAGTGATACTTGTTTTTTTGAGACAGGTTCTCTCTTGGCTGTTGTGGAACTCACTATGGAGACTAGGCAGGCCTCCAACTATAGACACGCGCCGCACACACGCACACATGCACAGAATTTCTTCCTACCTCTATCCAGTAATGCCCTTGGCTGGGGATGAAGGGCAGCTGTTACCAGTGTGCAATGGGAAAACCCATATGATCTATCCCACAGCTGGAAAAGCACAGACCTTCTTTAAAGTCTAGAAAAGTCCCCCTGCCCCACTGTGGCTTGAGAACACCTGCTCCTTTTGGGTCTCACTGAAATTGATGAACATCTATTTCTTAAATGCTGTGACAAGTGTAATATTTAAAAGGACCTGTGACCTCACTGGGGATACCACTCATGAAGAAGAAGGAGGAGGGGAAGGAAGCAGAGAGGGAAAAGGAGGAAGAGGGAGGGAGAAACACCAAGCAGAGGAGAGAGGGCATTAAAATGCAGCACGAAGCCATGATGTTTTTGAGAGGGTAAACGACCCCTCCCAAGATGTATCTTCTGCAGTAGCAGTAACAGGACCACAAGGAAGGGCGCAGTGTCTCCTTACCAAGAGGAGCAGGAGAACAAAGTCGGAGTGACTCCAGCTTGCTCCTAGAGTGTGTAGCACTTCCGCCATCTTGTCTTTTTTCCCTCTCCCCTGGAGAGTTCTCAGCTGGCATGGTTTTGTCTCAGGGGACATGTGGCAGTATCTGGAGGCATTTTTGGTTGTCAAGGGGTGGTGGTGTGCTACTGGCATCTAGTGGGTAGAGCCTATGTATGCTCCGGGTATCCAACAATGCAGGGAACAGATCCCGGCTTCCAGGAGGAACCATCAGATCCAAAGCATCAATAATGTCAAGGCTGAGACATCTCTTAGACGAAGGGCTTGGAGAAGAGGGTAGTGGTTAAGAGCAGCTAGTGGCTGCTTTTCAGTGTGCCCCCTGCTTTTTGTTTTTCTCTTTGGTTTTTTGAGACAGGGATTCTCTGTGTAGCCCTGGCTGTCCTGGAACTCACTCTGTAGATCAGGATGACCTCTTGAGTGCTGGGATTAAAGCTGTGTGCCACCAGGCCGGCTCTCCTTGCTTGTTCAAGTCCCTGTTGTCAGTTTCCTTAAAAGAGGAGACCATGGAAGGAGCAGCCATTGTTCTAGTTTCTGTTCACTGGGTGCCTAGAATGCACCTAGTGATGGAATTATTCCATTTAGACTTCACAAGGAAGCTTACTAAATATGTATGTTTCCTGGGAACAAACTCCATGTCTGTTTCTCTCAGTACTATATACATGAAGTCAGTGCCAGGCACGCTTTTGACCTCAACACCGTGGATAGTTGGAAGACTTTAAACCCATTTGATATAGGGGGAAAAGGAAGCTTGAGGAGTCCAGCCAGAGCTTCGGTTCCAATACTAAATCTTTATGTCCTTTCCTTGTAGCATCAGAATAGGTTTCTGTCTTAAAAACATTAATGAGACACCGAGTAAGAATCCAGTCCACAAAGAAAAGAGATTAGAAAACCTTTTCGTCAGTGTCGCAGCGGAGGGGGAGGACCGCATGGACGTCCTCTCTGGCTCTCATTAAATGATCTCATGTTTCTGAACAGCAATTTTTGCTTCTCAAGTGTATATGTGACGCAGCCTTTGCAGATATGCTATTTCGCTTAACAGCGAGTGAGTGAGGAAACCGAGGCACTAAGTGCCACGAGTAAGCAGTAGATAGAGGACAGATTCAGTTAAAAAATGGATGCTCTAGGCCTTGAGCACCAGCTAAGAAATGAGTCTCCTTGGGAGCAGGCCCAAAGCTCAACCAACTCTTTTCCTCAGAAGCAAAGTCGTATAAGTTTAATCTGTCCATTCTTGAACGAGAAAACGAAAGCCAAAGAGAGACTACATCTCCCAGAGGCCATCGCGGAGTCCTCCAGGCGCAGGCGCACTAAGGCGGCCCGTGTCCCTAGACTCCTGACGTGCAGTGGCGGGGGCTGGACTACATTTCCCAGGAGGCATCGGAAGGGGCGGGCGGGGGTGGTGCTCGCCGCTGCTCTGGTCCCTCCCCCGTGCTCGCGCGGAGAAGTAAACAAACCGCGCGCGGGCTGCAGGCTGCGCGGCGGGCGCGGCGGGCACGGCTGGGGCGGCGGAGAGCGCGCCGAGCCGGGGCCGAGCTGGCCCGCCCGCCCGCCGCACATGTCCCGGAGCGTCGTGGGACTGTAGCCGTCTGTGGCGCCTCCTGTCGGCGGGGGGCGGGAGCGCGGAGCCCATGGAGCGGGTGCGAATGATCAACGTGCAGCGCCTGCTGGAGGCCGCCGAGTTTTTGGAGCGCAGGGAGCGAGGTAACGGCTGGGCGCCGTCGCTTCGGGCCCCGCGCGGGGAGTGCTGCGCGGCTGGTGAGGGGAGGTGGTGCGCGCGTGTGTGGAAGTGCGTGCACCGGTGAGGGAAGGTACGCGCCCGCGCGCGGGGAGAGGGGCACGCGCGTGTGGTAAGGAGTGTGCACGCGTGCGTGGTGCGCGCGCGCGCGGAAGTCCACGAGCGCGGGTGGAGAGGTGGGCGCGCTGGGAAGAGGGTTTGCTCAGGCGTGCAGGTGAGTTCCCGAGTGGAGGCGTGGGAGACACGAGCGAGCGAGGGCCGGCAGGTGCGCGTGCGTGCCTGCGGCGTGAGCCGGAGCTTGGGCGAGGGGAGGGGGGCTACAGGGGAGGATCCGGGGAGAGGGCGGAGGGCGCTGGACCTGAGCTCTGGTAACTTGAGACCAGTGGGTGGGAGCTGGGGAGGTGTGGATGCAGGAGGTGCGGGAGGCGGGGCCTGTGCCTGCCCCGGGCGGAAAATGTCCCCAGAAGAGCGGCTGGGCTGCGGGAGGGACGGACGTGCAGTGAGGTGGAGACCGGAGGGAAAATAGAGAAACTGGGGTATTGGGGCGTGAAGAGCAGCATTGCTGTCGTCAGGAGAGAGGGAGGCCTTCGTAAGACTTGGTGATCGAAAGAGTTGAGGTACGCAAAAATGTGGAGCCTGCAGAGGAAGTGAAGAGGTGAGAGAGTCAAGCGAAGGGATTTTTTGTTTGTTAAAAGGCAAGTGAAATCTTTTGGGGTTGTATGGGTAACTGGTGTTTGAAACTGGGACTTTTAAAAAGAATCCTTGGTGCTGAAGAGATGGCTCAGCAGCTAAGAGTCCTTGTTGCTGTAATGGAGACTCAGGTTCAGTTCCCAGCACTCAGGTAGGGCCACCCTCAATGGCCTGTGGCTTCAGTTCCAGGAGATGCACCGTTTCTGCGGGCTTCCAGAGAACATTACATATGGTACACATACATGGACTCCTGCACACTTATATACACATAAAAAATGAGATCCCTCCTTTTAAAAAGAATTCTTGGATGGAAAGGTTTTAGAGACGAGGGGGGAATTTGCTTTAGAAGCTGTATTGGTATCTCTTGGCAGCGGGTTGGTCTGCGTGTGCTTCCAGATTGATGTCCAGACAATGAATTTGTTCCTTAGGGTAGGCTCTTGTCTTAACTCAGGCTGGCCTTGGGACTCAGGATCTTCTTGTCTGGGCCTCCAGGGATTAAAGGAATGTACAGATAAACACTGGGATTTGATCTTCTAATCAGAAAGAGTAGAAACATTTTACTTTTTTTACTTTCAAAAAAAAAAGTGTTGTTACAGGACCTTGAATTTATAGATCCATGGATTTGGCTGTCTGTATTCTTCTTATACCTTTCTTTCTTTGCTGTTTTTAGAGTGTGAACATGGCTACGCCTCATCGTTCCCCTCCATGCCGAGCCCCCGGCTACAGCATTCAAAGCCCCCACGGAGGTTGAGCCGGGCACAGAAACACAGCAATGGGAGCAGCACTACCAGCACTGCCAACAGGTAGCGGTTTGGGGAGGCTAGGGAACGAGAGTGAAGGAGCCAGACTCCAGGACAAGCACTGTTGACCGCTTTCCCTCTGATACCAACTCCAGAACACCACCCCCTAATGGGGATTGCTCTATAAAAGTGAAATGCAGAAACCATACCCTGGCTTTGTATGGAAGAAAATGCAGGAGAATCTTAAGAAGGCAATTAAAATGTCCTTGCTGGTGTGGTTACAGTGTCCCCATCTTCAGCCTAGAGGACAGTGAATTGAGACTTGTAGGCTGTGCCCCTGCTTGTAGCTACCTGCTAAGAGTGATGTTGGACCAGTTTTCATTTTTCTTTCCAAGTTTATGATAGCCCAAGAAGAATTCTTAAAAGTCAGAAATAGCCCTGGCGAGATAGAAAAGAGAGTCAAGGCTTTGTTAAAGAAATAAAATACTTAGATATGTTAATGGGCCTGGTCCGGTAGATAAGGGGTGGGGGAAGACCATGCAGTGCAACATTTGAGTCTTCTTTCATGGAAACTGGTTGGGAAGGAGGATTTAAAGATTCCTGTCCTAGGATGGATTTTTTTCCCCCCCAGAACATTCTTGTCTACAGGAGCTGAGACATAAGTGAATTCCCCTTTTTGGTTAGCGTCTGGCTGACTCTTTAGAGAGCCAGTAAATCCCAAGGATTTGTGTTGATATGCAGTTTTTAAGAAACCTTTCTTAAGAGAAGGGTATTTTTCCATTGCTAAGAGGGAAGTTAAAAGAAACCTTTCTCGTCCTGTAAACATTGTCTAGAGAATAGAAAGAATGATGCATTTGGCTGGGGTTGGATCCCTACAGGTCCCTGAGGCTCTGGGGAGCTCCAGCCAGGTGGTTTGGGTGAGGACGTGACACAGTAACATCGAAGCTAAAAGAAGCTAAAAGGCAGAAAACCCTAGGTTTCTGTAGATAACAGTTGCAGGTCCCTGCATTTTGACATCCTTGAGACAAAGCTGAATTTATTTCCCTCCCTCTGTTCACACCTTTAGAGCAGCATGTTCTCTCAAGACTGATATTTTTAAAATTAATTTTCTTAACTATAAAAATAGCCTTATGTCTAATATGGCTATTATTATTTGGCTCTAAATATTTATGAGTCTAGATGATCTCTTGTGGTATGATATGTTCATGATATATGCACGTATGTGTGTTAAATATATAATGATAAATGTTTAGAACACGTATTTGATTGTCTTTGTAATTTTTTTTGGTTACACTGTTAGGAATTGAGATGTATTCAGGAATGTGTCTTTTAATCCATGTGTAGATTTGTCAGTTACTTTTCTATTCCTGTGACAAACACCACAACCAAGGCAACTTACAGAAGAGTTTATTGGGTTCTCTCTTACTGTTTCAGAGGGTGAGTCTGTGACCATCGTGGTGCGGAGCGTGGTAGCAGGCAGGCAAGCTGAGAGCTTGCATCAAGGCAGAGAGAGAGACAGGCAGGCATTTAGACAGAGTGCCTGACTAGGATGGTAGGGGCTTTTGAGAGCCCTGCCCCCAGTGACACACCTCCTCCACTAAAGCCACATCTCTTACCCCTTCCCAACTGGGACCAAGCATTTGAATATTTGTGCCTTTGGGGGCCATTCTCATTCAGACCACCACAAGATTTAAAGGAAAAGTAAGAGGATTTTTTTTTTTTTTGGACATTTATGGGAAGAGTGCCATTTAGGAAACTGGGCCTGGGTTCTGTCTTGTTAGAAGTGTTTGGATTCTGTCCTCTAGAAGTCAGATCTTTGACTTCATTGCACATCTCTTCCAGCCCTTACTGTTTTCATCTGTAAAATAAGGTGTATTAGATACTCACCAGGTTCTTCTCCCCTCAGTTTTGATTGACAGTTTCAGAACCTGGTTACTGTTGGTAATTACATGGATCACCTTATCATTACACGTGTGGCGTTTTTACTAACAGTTCATGGGCAGTAGAGACATTCATAAGACACGCAGTTCTAGACTTTACTAATTGCAGTTTTTTAATTTGAAGGTTTTGGTCCCTTATTTTTTACACTGAACATTGGGCTAACCTTGGGTTTGACTAAGATTTTCATTCATGCTCCTGTTACTAGGATTTTTTCTTTCTTTTTTTCTTTCTTTTTTGGTTTTTCGAGTCAAGGTTTCTCTATAGCTTTGGAATCTGTTCTGGAATTCACTCTGTAGACCAGGCTAGCCTCAAATTCACAGAGATCTGCCTGTCTCTGTCTCCTGAGTGCTGGGATTAAAGGTGTGCGCCACCACCGCCTGGCAGGATTCTTATATATGAAGCCACAGTGTTAATTATTGTGTCTTAGCATAACATGTCAGATACATTGTAAAACTATAGGCATTTCAGGGTTCTGGTAATGTTCAAGGAAAAATATATTTACCCTGTACCACTTCAAACCAGGTTTTTTTGTTTGTTTGTTTTGTTGTGTGTATGTGTTTTGTTTTTTGGTTTTTCACTACAGGGTTTCTCTATGTAGCCCTGGCTGCCCTGGAACTCATTTTGTAGAACAGGCTGGCCTCAAACTCAGAGAGATCTGCTTGCTTTTGTCTTCTGAGTGCTGGCATTAAAGGTGTGTGCCATCACTGCCCTGTGAGAAATACATTTTTTTCATGGGAACATAAATAACAAGCAAACAAGAAAAAGAAATTGATTTTTTTGTTTTGTATTTTTCGAGACAGGATTTAGAAATTGATAATATATTATCTTAAGGTAGGTCCAGGCCTATGCATGTTAGGTGAAGGTCTGTGATAGAGAACTAGTTTATTAAAGCAAAACGCCAGGAATTATTTATTAGTCATTTGTATAAATTTTCTGGTCCATGGAAATAGGGGAGCTAAATATAAATTTCTAATAGCAGGTATTTTGGGCTTGGTCTGTTTATGACGGTCACTGTAAGCTTCCTGTCATCTTCAGGCTTACTATGAGCATGAATAGATTCTTATTTATACTGGTTCTATAAAACAAAGATGATGTATTGAAATTCCTGTTTATCCCCTCGAGTGAGAGACCAGAGTGTATATGACACTGTTTCCTGTTCAGTCATCTGTGTAGAAGTTGTTCCTTTTTTATCATGTTTGTCCCTGGGGAATGAACCCTTCGCTTGCGCCTGCTAGCCAAGTACCCTGCCACCGAGCTGTACCCCCAGCCCAGCACTGATGCCTTATGTTACCAGTGTTTCCACACTGTCTGTCTTGAAGCAATATTGTTTTCTGATATTGTAGCATCTTAGAGATACAGTGACTGCCTTTCCCCCTAATGTTCTCAGGTATACTGTAATGTTCCTGATACAGAATGTTACTCTGTAAATTTATGTTTGGAGTTATTTGACTCATGGCATAAATTTTCTCTTCCCCTTCCCCATAAGTCTTGAAATCATATTTTTACAGAAGTACAAAGGCGAGAAAATGAATTATATAATGTGATATTATAAATATGTACCTTGCAAATGCTAGAAATTTTATCTGGCAGTTGGGAGGTAGGACCTATAATATATAATTATTTTTTAAATACATCCTTGATTTTGCTGTAATCTTGGTCATACCTTTTTGGCTCATGTCCTAAAATTGAACTTACTAAGATGTTACTTAATTGCTGTTAGGGAAACTTGTTGCAATCGATGTCTACATGGGAACAACAAAGCTCAGAATCTCAGCATGGCTGTTTGGTCTTACAACTGAGAAAAATCTCAAGAATTGTCATTTTTAAAGCTCTGCTAAATGAGCCATGGCTTAGGTGTCATACTGACTTATTCTTAAGTATTTCTTAAATACATTGTCTTTTCTCTTGACTTTACTAGAACTTGTTGCACAAGTTCTAATTGGTCTTAATAATAAAAACCCGGAGCCAGATATCGGGGTAAGTGCCGAAAGATCAGAGAGACAAAGGAGCAAGCCACAGCCAGCTCTTACCCTGCTAATTCCTCAGCTGAAAAAAGGACCAAGCTCCTGTCTCCTCCTGCCTTATATTCCTTTCTCCACCCAGCCATATCACTTCCTTTCTGTCTGTACAGACCTCCAGACCTCTGTGGTTAAGTAGTGGCTCGCTCTGCCCTCTGGTCTTCAGGTAGGCTTTATATGTTAGAGCACAAACAAAATACAGCCATCGTCTGCCCCCCAACAAGTGGTAACCCCCTCCCTGGTCTGGTGCACTTGGAACTATCATTCTCATGAATTACATGGGCTGGCTTTCTTTCAGTGCCTTTCACATACCATGTTTCCTTCTATTCCAAGGAAGTAGAAGTGTTCTGTTCCGTGTTGGCAATCATTTTTCCTCCCTCCTTGCCAAATTATCTTCAGTGTAGTCATAACTTCCTCCGGGAAGCTATTCTTAATCTGCTGCAGTAGATCAGGTCTCCTTCAGACAGGGTTTCGTGTTGTGTAAGGTGGTATCAAGCTTGCTTTGAGGCCCAGGCTGTCTTTGAACTCCTGATTCCCCCGCCTCCGTCTCCCGAGTGCTGAGGTTACAGGCGTGGGCCAGCATGCTTGGCAGTAGATGAGATCTTTACATATTCCATGCCACCGCTGCTTTTCTTTTATAATGCCCACTGTACTGTAGAAATACCGTCATCTACTTGTTCCTGATACTGTACTGTAGAAATACCTCATCTACTTGTTCCTGATATTGTACTGTAGAAATACCTCATCTACTTGTTCCTGATATTTGTGGCCCACTGGTTGGGCTAAGACATTTCATAAGGACAAGGTCTGAGTGTCTTCTGCTGTTTTCTTTTTCCTTCTGTGGGTGAACTAGGGTCTCATAGAAGGCAAGATGTCTCACCTCCCACGTGCTTCTGAGATTATAGGTGTGCACTATTTGGCTGGCTTTTGTTGTGACATTTATCTCTACTACCTGGCAGCACGTAGTAGGTGTTACTCAAAGTATGGAAGATTGTCACACTCCAGGGGGACAGCTTATAAGGGAACGGAGTGTTTCTCGTGCCAGGTACCATATTAGACTGGAAGGAAAAACAATCTAAGAGAATGCAACGCCTGCTCGGCAAATTCTTGTACGATTGTGTTGTCAGAAATGTTAAGGGTAATACATTTAGAAAGGTAAACAGCGTGTAGTAGGTGAGGATTGAAAGTCTTCCCATTTGAGACAAGTGTACCGTTCTTCTAAAACAAGTGTGTTACTGTAGACTGCAGAGTGTTACATTTCATTTTAGAGAGCACTCGCTGTCATCCCATGTCATGAAAATGTCATCAGAAGAACTGTCAATGCTGGCATGCAGCGCGGATGTGAACCTGTGACACACACGTGGTCCTTGCCTTGTCACTGACTTGGGGTGAGCTGGGAAGAAGTCATCAGCCAGTTCAGGCTTGAACTTTGAGTCGGTGTGTGATCTCTTTATTACCACGTGGATATTCGAGAATGCGGAAGCACCAGTAGTGTTCCAGCTGCCCCTGCTAAGATAAAGGAAGATTTTACAAAACCCGTCAGGTTTTCTTGTGCTTATAGGGTTTGGTTTAACATTCTTTAAACACAAAGATGTTCTTTGTTTGTCTTAACTTATAAGGAATGATTGTATTTTCTATTTTCACCTTTATTCCCTTTTGATTGTCTTCAAGAGTTTGTAATTTTTGACAAAGTAGGATGCCTTTTTCTGTTTGTTTTGTTTTTTGGAGATGGGGGTCTCATTAAGTAGCCCTAGCTAACCTGAAACTCTGTAGACCAGGCTGACCTCCAAGTCACAGAGATCCACCTGCCTCTACCTCCTCAGTGCTGGGATTAAAGGCCTGGTACCTTTTTTTTTTTTAAATTCTTTAGTGTGTGTTTTTTAAATGTAGGTGTTTTATCTCCATGTATATCTCTGAATCACATGTGTGCAGTGTCATGGAAGCCAGATGAGGATGTCGGATTCCTTGGAACTGGAGTTAAACTGTTTTGATCCACCCTGCGGACCAGCACTTATTTTTAAAGGATAGTCACAGAGGATTTTTCTCAGTGGTAGTAACTTGAGTGGTTTATCTTTAAGAATGTTTCTGATGTTTGGAGAATTGTGTGGAGACTCATTTTTATGAAATTCCTTTTCCAGTTTTTATATTTTTCATATTAAAAACAGTTTCTGGGTCTTAGTGCTGTAGAAAACTTGTAGAGCAAAATTGCAGACTATTAGCAGTTAAATTCTTCATGATGCTGACAGCATTCTTTAGTACTTCCTGCATGGTGAGGAACAAACAGGTCCTTTGAAAGATGTTTTGTGGTACTGTCTTCCACCAAAACTGAGTTAAAGGAAAAATTCTCAAGAATTATGTGTCTCACACTAAACGAACTCAGATTTCCATTCGGGGCTTCATTGAAGCCCAGGCTTGCTCTTAGGTTTCGAAGACTTGAAAGATTTTTTATATGTCAGTAGACACATGATGTGGAACTCCTTACGTCTTAAGGTAATCCTTGGTTTTATCTGTTACAGTTCTCTCCTTTAAATACATGTGGCCACAAGATGCTGTAAGTGATTAGCTATGGCACAGATAGTAATTAAGGTTAATAATGGGGACAGTGCCTCCCCCAGACATTACGATAACAGATAAAGCCGAGTGCCGGATTTAGGTAACTCTTTGAGTTGTTGGTCATGAGGTCCATAGGTCCCCAGCATTACAAGCTCTTCCATTGCTCTTGGTTACTCTTCAGAACTTAGAGCTGAAAACATCACAAACTTGAGACATAGGACATGAAGAGATCAAGCAGGTACGGCCCTAAAAGCATCTTCTCGACTAGTTAGCTTTCATGGAGCTACAAGGTTCAATACATGCTAGCTACCCGGGGAGAAAGGTTACTTGCAGTGAATCTTGTGAGCTGCGATAATGCCGGCCTAATACAAGATGCCCGCCCGTATAGTGGAGGCACAGATGTTACTGAAGTAACCAGTCACTTTTTTCGCCTGGAGATTAAAGCCCACTCCACAAGATGGAGCGTATGCCTGGTACTGTCCTATGTGGCTGGGTAGGTCATAGACCCAAAGAGAGAACCTAGGACTATTACTCTGCCAAGTGGACATCATATTAAACCAGCTTGTAAGATTAATTCATTCATCTTTCAACCCTCATCGAAGATGCTTTGTTTTATAGTAGTTGGTGATTAATACAGAAACCTGCCCTGGCTGGTACCCGGAGAATAAAGAGGCGGAGCACTCAGCTCTAAATGTCTGTGTCACATTGCTTCCTCGCGAGGCTCAGGAACCATCACAGAAGGCAGGAATAAAGATTTTAAGTGGCAGAGCTAGTAGACGCCTGCAGGAAAATAGCATGTGAACTCTTACGGGCTGGGACTGCATGCAGAAGACCTGCACAGGATCAAGCCTGCCAAAATCCCAGCGAGGATGAAGGGGGGATCAGGAAGTCCCACCCCTCTCTGAGGAGGTACTGGCAGTTGATACTGCTGTGGCAGGATGGCAGTTTTCTTCAGGGATTCTGGCTCTGAGGGGCTACTGACACACCAGTAGATACCTGTGCACATACATGTGGCAATAAATGGATTTAGTGAACATAAAATCTAAACAATCAAAGCACACAGAGTTGTTAGGGGATAACAGTGAAATTGGAGGGAGGTGATGGAGGTGGATTTGATCAGAACATACTGTATGCATATATGAATATTAAAACTTTTTTAATACCAAGCTGAGTTTGAAGACGTGTTCATAGTTGCAGCCTGATAGCATGGACTGCGATCTGAAGAAAAGCTTTCTTACCTTGATTTCTTCTTAGAAATGAGACAGCATGATCTTCATTTTTGATACACTTCTTATCATTTTTTTTCTAGTGAGGATAATTTTCCAAATATTAATCCAACCAAAAAGATTTGATAGTATGACTAAAAAACTGTATTTCCAGATACTATTTTTAGTTTGTTGTAGAGCTAATGTAATTTAAGCATGCGTTATAGGTCTCCCCCCCCATTATTTCTTGGTTATGTATATTTTTTATTTTGACTTTCTATTGTCCTTCTCTGCTTTCTGTTGTTAATCATGACCAAAAGCAATGTGGAAAGGAAAGGGTTTATTTGACTTACAAGTTATAGTCCATGATCAGGGGATGTCAGGGCAGGAACCTGGAGGCAGGAGCTGAAGCAGAGACCATGGAGAAGTGCTGCTTGCTGGTTTGCTCAGCTCCCTTTTCTAGACAACCCTGGATGGGCTGCCCAGGACTGGCACAGCTTACAGTGGCCTGGGCCCTCCCTCATCAGTCACGGATTGGGAAAATTCTCTATTGACCTGCCTGCAGGCCAGTGGAGGTTTCCTCTTCCCAGACGACCCCAGTCTGTCAAGTTGGGGGCGGACATATTAGCCAGCATATCTACAGTTAAAAATGTTGGCACAGTGCCAAACAGTGGTGGCCTATGCCTTTAGTCGCAGCACTTGGAAGATAGAGAGAGGCTATTCTCTTGAGTTCGGGGCCAGCCTGATTTACAGAGCAAATTCCAGGATGGTGAGCTTCTCGGAAACACAGAACCCAGTGAGGTATGTAACAGAGGGCCTGGTTAGCTGATCCCTGAGGGAGAGCTTCATGGCTCTGAACATACATAACCTTGCTCTTACTTACCCTGAACATATAAAAGACTTTCTCTAATAAAGGATATGGTGTGTGTCGTGTACCGTTCCCTGTACCTGCCCACTTTCCCTTGTCCCCCCACCATTAATGTGCTTTGTTGTCCTACACAGTTTGACTCTACTCCTGTCAGACATGATGATTGTGTGTGTGTGTATATATATACAATGTCTAGAAACTACACAAAGAAAAACATCTTTTTCTGAAACTGACTTAGTTCAGTTAATAAAGATACCTACAGTTGCATCCATTTCTCTTCATGGTGACAAAGTCCTATTGTGCAAACATTTTTCTCATGTTTGCTTATCTGTGACATCTTAAGTTATTGTAGGTTTGTTGTTGTAGTTATTGTAGTTTTGTTTCGTGTGTAGAATATTAAACCAGTTAGTTGTCTTTTGATGACATTCAAATAGTCTGAGGTGTTTTCTTGTCCTTCCAAGTGACTCAAGGGCTGAATTATGCTGCCTGTACCTTGTATTGTAAACATGGAGACTTAAAACTGTGTCAAAGGGTGCATTTCTGTGGGTACAGAGGTGCATGCCCGTATTCCCAGCACCTGGAAGACTGAAGCAGGAGGATTGTGAATTTTAGGCCAGCTTTGTTTATGTAGTGAGACCCCATCTCAGAAATAAAAAGGGGGAAAAAGGTAGGCTCCATCTTATAAAAATAGTAATAATTATCACCTGCGTGTAATATGCTAGCTGTGCATTTATAAAGTCCATAACATGTTATCATCTCATTCCGATCTCAGAAAACTGTATAAAGGGTAATTGTTTTCTTCAGTTTGTTCTGACATAAGGATTGTATTTGGATTGTATTTCATGCAACATCCTAGGTAGAACTAGAGGGGGAAGTAAAGGCCCTGGACTTGTTTCTCCAAGATTAGCAAAGACTTTTTAGTAATAATTCACCTGAAAATTAAGACTCAGACCTAGACTTTCTGTGCCAGTGTTCTGCCTTTGCATCAGAAGCCCGAGAAAGTGGTCCACGGCTGATGTTTGTGATGCCATTTGAACCTTTATTTTATTTTCCAGTAACTGTTGAAATTGCTAAATTTGATAAAGCCGTGGACTGTCTTGCATTCTGCATTTAATTAATGAACCAATCCAGTAAATCTTTGAAGACTCTAATAAGAGATTGTAAGGCCATGCATAGTGAGTTTGCCTTGATAATAAGAAGAAACGCGAGTTTCCAGGCTAGTCCTGCCATCACATGACCTGTATAGAAACTCTCATCACACTGAACGTGCTAATCTTAGTTTCTGTGTTTGATCTTCCTCTGCGGCCCAGGCTGCCCACATGCCGGGATGCCAGGCCTCCGTCCTCACACTTGGCAGCAGGGTTATCTCTTTCACATCTGCAGGTTGCCCCGTGTGTTGTCCTCCGAAGGCAGTGTCACGGTTCTGTTTTTGTTGCTGTGATGAAATGCCCCGAGAATCAGCTTGAGAGACGAGGTGTAGCCTGGCTCACAGTTCCGAGTTAGGCTCTGTCAGTGCACGAGAGACACTGCAGGGCTTCAGACAGCTGACCCCATTGCATCTATCCCCAAGGAGTAGTGCAGAATGGTCGCGTGCCTGCACGCCAGAATGTCATAGTCCAGAATGACCTCATGCCTGCATGCTAGTGCACAGTTCTCCATGCTTACACAGTTCAGAACCACCTTCCTAAGGAATGGTGCCTTCCACATTCAGGATGGGACTCCCTGCCTCAGTTAACACAATTAATAAACCTCTCACAGATATGCCCACAGGCCAGCCTAGGCTAGAGACCCCTCCTTTTCCAGGTGACTCTGCCTTGAGTTAACTGAGTTAACTGAGTTAACTGTCCAAATCGACCCTCACAGGGGTAATCACACAGAGAGCAGTTGGAGTGTCCACCAGCCAGTGGGTGGGCCAGGACAGGGGTAATCACACAGTGTGGGTTAATTTCTGTGCTGGTTGTAGGTTTTGTTATTAAGGGAAAACATAGTATGAAACTGTTCCCTGCTAAAGTTTACAAAATTTAAATTTTGTCATCTTTAGTGTCTTTTACTGCCCTTTTCTCAAAAAAAAATTATATATATGCCTTTAAGTGGGAACATGGACAAAAATACTCTTTAAAAAAGTAAAAACTGGGTGTGGTACATAAAACAGTAAATAGTAATAATATAATCAGTATACTTTGAAGTTTTGCTCCACTGATTCCCATAGTTCTCCTTGTCTACCCTTTTTGGATATAGGCATCAGAGACCCGTCACCCTATGATAGCTGCAGTTTTCTGGGTGTGTGTGTGTGTGTGAGATGGACTTTAAGTTATGGATTAGAAGATACTCAGTTGTTTTCATAGATAATGTTCAATTCACTGCGTAAGAGCAGCATTCATTAGGTAGTTGAAGGTTTAGAAGCAAATGAAACAGAAAGTGTGGACTCATTGAAGGCCGGCTCACTAACTAAGCAGGCTATGTTGTCTCCGTGCCGGGACGGAGGCTGTTCTTTTCCTCTCTTGGCAGTGATTTTATGCAGGTTCAGTTTTCTCGTCCGCTCTTCCACTGCACCGACTGTGCCCTAAATAAACGCTGAGGAGCTTGTGTTAGAGTTCTGTTGTAGTCAGAGAAACACAGGGATCTACCTGCGTGAGATAGAAATACCTGTCCCAGTATGGGCCACACAGAAGGCCTCTCTTAAAGTGATGTTATTGGCAAAGGTCACCTGTGATTCGGTGCTGAACCAAAGATGTTTTTCTGTCTTTGGACGTTGATTGAGCAGAGAAGAGCCGTCTGAAAGGAAGAGCTGGCTGGTATTTGCTCTCAGAGCTGCGTCTCATTTGAAGGGGAGCATCAGCTAACCAAGAGGCTTTTCAGAGCGCCAGAACCTTGTGGAGAACTTGTGATTGAACATTCCCTGACACATTGGGACGGCTTGGGTGGACCACAGGTTGTCACAGAAGCAAAAGGTTGTTTGGGAGTGTGTTGGTCTGCAGTAGATCAATTTACTCATTATTATTACTAACATCATCTGCACTATTTTCTGGGTGTGTATAATCAGGCACCTTCATCTCATACAGCTCATCCGAGGTTCATCCTTGTGTCATTTAGTTACTTGTCTTTCAGTTTCTCTTTTCCTTGTAAGGATTATTTATTTACAGGCAGATTTCATGTGTAACTGAACACCTGTCAATTTGTCTTACGCAGTATGCTTAACAGTGTTTAGAGTAATATATTTTTAGTTTTGTAAAAAAAAAAAAAATTACTGTTGCTGGAGAGAGAGAGGGTTCAGTGGTTGAGAGTGTCGGCTGTTTTCTCCGGAGCGCCAAGGCTCAACGTCAAGCCCCATGTGCGGCTCACAACTGTCTAACTTTAGCGCCTGGGAATCCAATGCCGTTTCCTGGCCTCTAAGGGCACCAGGCACATGGGTGCTACACTGACATACATATAGGCAAAACACTCATACATGTAAAAACTTTTTAAAAAAGTTACCTAGACAGGGTGGTATGGTCTGTGATTGTAGTATTTGGGGGGCTAAGGCAGGTGGATCAGGAGTTTCAGGCCAGGCTGGGTTACCAAGCCTCCAAACAATAAGGGACTAACATTTCCTGAATGCGTACTATGTTCCCGGTGATTTTGCGTGTTTTTTTCCCTCTAATTCTCACTATAACCTGGTGTGGGACAAATGCTGGCCAAGGCATGATGATATTTGAAGTTTTACAAATTAGGAAACTGTGAACCAGGTTAAGTAACTTTTCCCAAGGCTTCACAGCTAGTGTGAGTGCCAGGCTTTTGTTGCCTGACACTGTGGGTGTGTGTGTGACTTGTGTACGTTGGTGTTCCCTGGTGTCCCTTTGGACTGGTCCACTCTTGTTTTCCTCTAAATTCTAGTTGAAACAGTCCCTTTAAGTAGGTTCCAAACTTGACTGATACCAAATATGTCCATCAATTAAGCCCCAAATCCAAGGCTGCCTTCTCCAGGGTTTTCTCAGTAACCCCATATGGAAGTAAACCACTGTCTTTGCACTCCTGTGACTGTTGGTGTCTTTCTTTGTGAACTTAGTTTACCTTTAGTTACAGTGACTCCTGTACATGTGTGCGTTCCCCAGCCAGAAACCCTTTCGTTCCTTGTAGTCTGAGTCGGTGTAGAACACAAAGAGCATTCAGTATTTGCTCTCTTAATATTATGTGTAAGAGGAGTAAACACTGGGAGACCAAGGCGGGATGGAAGTCGTTAGTATGTTTGTGATTGCTTTGTTTCTTGCTCTTTGGGAACCACATTAAATTCTGTGGTGGTGTAACTAGACGTGTCATGGGTTTCCTACTTCAGTAAAAAGGTTCAGGTTCTTATCGTTTCTTTCTTTCTTTCTTTTTTTTAATAAGACAAATAATAAGTGTTCAGGACAGGCAGAAGGGGCCTGCTGTTTTAATTTTGTTCACAGCAGTGGGCCCGATTATGCTCCTTTGGTCTCAGCTTTTTATAATAGGCTCAGTATAGTGTTGGAATTCCACCATTGGTTATCACTGAATGGATTATTCTTTGTGTTTATGGCTACCAGTGGGATTGCCAGATAGGTTAGCATAAGGTTATGGTAAACTCGCATCTACTTTTCTATAAATACAGCGTTGCTGTTGATGGTATACTGTGGAATTTTATAGAGAGATTGTCTCTTATTCTTATTACTTGTTATCAGTTTTATTTTTAGAGGAAGGCAGCTAAACCCAAACTTTCCTTGCTAGGAGGGCACAGGAAATCTCACCATTGATTTTGAAGGATTTTTAAGAAGTTAAATTTCTCAACCAAGCCTTTTGGGAATTGCTGAGATATCTCTACTCTGCACGCCTGGCACCCACATAAAGGTGGGCGGAGAAACCCTACTCCACAGAGTTGCCCTCTGGCTTCCGTGTGCAGCACAGCACACGTGCCCACGCATGTACACACGTATACAACATCAGTAGTGGGTAAATAATTATATCCTACCATTTCCTTTTTCACTTTTTTGCTTGAGCATTTCACGCAAACCGAAAAAAATCTAAACGGAATAAACGTAGAGTGGTAGACTTAAAGCTTTGAGCTTTAAGGTCCAGGTTGTTTGGTTTTATGGTTTCTTTAGCCTGAATTGTACGTACATTTGCTGCTCATTTGGCTGAACTCTTGAGATATTCTAAGATTCTTTTTTCTTTTTCTTTTTTGAGGGAGAAGTGCTTCTATTAAGATAATCTCTTTGCAATGAGTGTCAGTCTTTTTCATCATGTGGAACTTTAGTTGCCAATAAAGCAAAAGGTAGACAGACAGACAGACACATACTCAGTCCTCTGGCTGTTGAACTCAGGAACTCATTTCTCACAGATCTTGAGGCTCACAAAAATACCTGTTAAGATTTATGAATCTACTGTTAAATATCCATAGGGAGGGGGGATAAAGTTAAAACAGTCAGTTAGGTATTATTTTGAAAGCATTTGACATTAACAAGGGTACGTAAAGTGA
Organism: Microtus pennsylvanicus; assembly: GCF_037038515.1. Classification (NCBI taxonomy): domain Eukaryota; kingdom Metazoa; phylum Chordata; class Mammalia; order Rodentia; family Cricetidae; genus Microtus; species Microtus pennsylvanicus. The sequence goes on from NC_134583.1 coordinate 131,379,574, forward strand.
TATGGGGCGTTGTAGCTCAGCTGGAGAGTGCTTGCTAGCATTCATGAGAGTGTGGGTTTGGTCTCAGTGCCACATAAAACCAGGTGTAATCGGGCATGCTTGTAATCGAGCACTTGGGAGGTTCTCAGTTACACTGTGAGTTTGAGGGTTCCTGGACTACAGGAAACACAGGCACTCACACAACGTAAAATGATCAAAGTTTTAGTCCTAACAACAAGAACTTAAAATCTCTTTTATCAAAGTCATGTTTTAAATTCTGGGCTTTTACAGTAGTAGCACACTTACTTAAGGGAACTAATGTAGCATAATTGTGATTCTTGCTAACTAGCTCACTATATTTTGCTGTTTAGCATAGATTTGTTAGCCCTTGTAACAGTCATTTGAGGCAAGTGTAACGACTCAGGTCAGCTGAGTTGAGGTATAGAAGTCTGAATGCTGTGTTGTTGAACTCCCTGGTTGTGGTAAACTGTTGATGAATCCCCCAGGGTGCCTTGCGGCTTTATTAACAAGCCTGGCTAACGCTCTCTTTTTTTTCTTCTTTTAGATCTACACACAATGAGTTGGAAAAGAACCGGTGAGTCAGTGATGAAGTGCAGCTTGTATTTGTTTGAAAGTAAACTTGCTGTTTTACCTGAGAAATGAAAGTGGTTGACAGTGTATGGATAGTTGTTATTTTATTTTTAAGATGTGTAAGTTTATCGATTGTGATATATTATATTTTCTGGAAAAGGTGATTTAAGAAGTAAGCATGATACTGAGCTCATTTGAACTTGAGTTTGTGGGATGGCTTCCTTTCTGTCTCTGAGAACAAGTTAGCTGGGATAGGTTCATGGCTTAAAACATGGTCTGGCTAAAGGATTGTGTTTCTGGATTAGGTAATAATGTGACAGACTTGAGTGCATTGGATCTTTGCGCTTTGCTCGCCCGGTTATTCATCCACTCAGCAAATTCTTGCCGATCAGAACTGTGTGGCCTCATTGCCGGACACACTGGGGAGTTCGCTGAGAACAGAGAAGGATGTTTAAGGCCATTTATTTGGTCCTTAAGGAACTCAAGTTTTGTGGGTGTGAGAGAGAGAATTGGGTACGATGATGGACGGTCACTTAACTGTCATTTGAAGGGGGTCTTGAAAGGCTCTGTTAGACAGCGAGTGAGCAAGAGGTTCCAGGTGAGCATGAGCGATGGTCACGTGCACGAGGCACTGGGTTCCATCAGTGACAGTGCAGTAAAATAAAACGAAAGCTTAGAGCGTGGAGTGCCAGGCATGGCAGCACGCAGCTGAAGACCCCAGCATCTGTGAATCTGAGGCATAGGAGGATCTTGAGTTCAAGGTTCACCTGGGCTGTGTAATAAATTCAAGAACAACCTGGTCTACTTCAAGCAAGATCCCGTCTCAAAAACAAAATGGGATTGGAGAGCTAGCTCAGCAGTTAAGATAATTTACTTTCTCACAGAGGACCCAGGTCCAGTTCCCAGCATCCACGTGGTGGCTCTCACAACCACTCATTACTCCAGTTTCAGGGGATCTGACGCCCTCCTCCGACATCCCTGGGTACCAGGCACACACATGGTACACATACATACATACAGGCTAAACACTCAAATACATAAATAATACAAAAGCAACAAAACAATAAGACAATTAGACTATATCTTGCTTGGGCCCCATGAGTTAAATATTGCTAAACAAGTGGATTTTGTAATTATTTCCTCCTTATGGATGTGGCTCTCATTAGAAACCTGGCAAAAAGCTTTTAACACACATCAAGACAGTGTTTGGTAACGATGTGGGTAAGGACTTTGAAAGAATTGAGTAAATTTTATTTATTAATGCATATCATCACTGGCTTCACCACAGCATAGAAATGCGAAGGTGGGGCTTACCCCTCGTGTAAACAACCCCCTGCGAGTTGTCTAGTCCTCTGTCCTGCTGCGATGCTGGACGGCTTTGCAGAAGGCTCAGGCTGGGACCTTAAGGCGTGTTCCATGGTCTTCTGCTGACCGTCTCGCAAAAGCTGACCGACAGCCTTCATTTCTTTCTTCTCTGATTATTTCCCCCTTTCATGCTGCTGTTTGTCTGATTGTTTTATTCTTTTCCCCATTCCCTGGGCCACCACTGGAAGGTGGTATAGTAACCTTTCCGAGACACAGCCAGCCGTAAAGACTTCTTATCATTAGGAACAAAACTGTAAGGTAGCAGCAATGCCAATGCCAAAAGGAAAATCAAATTGAATACTTAATGCCTTTCCTCTGGAAGGCTGCCAGCTTGTGGCTGAGCAAGACATAGGAAGATTTACAGGGGTGGGGGTGTTTCTCGGGAAGACAGCACAAGAACGTTTAAAAGCTCAGCCTGTATTCTTAGATATTTTTAGCGCCCACCAAGTATTATTTAATAGTTGTTATTTCCAGGGCACAGTTTTTATTTACACTGTTATTTAAAAAAGGTCACCGTGGATTTTGAGGCTTTTGAGGTCAGCGGCCTTAGAACACGCTCTTCACTGAGGGAATGAGTCTGTCAGAGTAGCAAAGCAGCCTGTCTTCGTCTGGAAAAGGCGTTCCTGGAGTAATTTTGTATTCTTGAAATTTTGCCACTTTATATATACATATACATATGTGATATATATATATATATATATATATATATATATATATATATATATATATATATATGTCAGAAAAAATGTTTTCTTTTTAGTTTGCTCTAAAATCTCGACCTAAAGCTCTCTGAGTTGGTGGTTTTCTCTGAGGCCAGTGCAGTGGGAGTAAGAGTAGGTGGTGTACAATGTTAACACACAGTAGGGAAATTCCAGGCGGTTCTCCTAAAGCCCTGAGCTTGCTGAAGCCTGGGTTCTGGCCTCGAAGAGGTAATAGCTAACAAATGTTGAGGTTCATAGTCTTAGGTCTGAAAGCCCCAAAGTGGAGACTCGGGGCCAGGGACCCACCATTCCAGATACCTGTAGCTCCCTCATTCCGGAGCTTTCAGTAGCTCGGACACTTGGGGAGATCTCTGGAACTGGTTTCCTCCTGGCATCACTGAGTCAGGAGGGCGTGCTGAGCTGACGCAGAGCACGTCCCTGGTCGTGTCGTCTCTACATAGGCCCTGACAGGCCCAGCACTTGCATGTTCAGTGGCTCCACTTTCCTCGGGAATCCGTGAATTGTCTCACGGTAAATGGTTCCTCGGAACCCGTGTGAATTGTCTCACGGTAAATGGTTCCTCGGGAACCCGTGTGAATTGTCTCACGGTAAATTGTTCCTCGGGAACCCGTGTGAATTGTCTCACGGTAAATGGTTCCTCGGGAACCCGTGTGAATTGTCTCACGGTAAATGGTTCCTCGGGAACCCGTGTGAATTGTCTCACGGTAAATGGTTCCTCGGAACCTGTGTGAATTGTCTCACGGTAAATGGTTCCTCGGGAGCCCGTGTGAATTGTCTCACGGTAAATGGTTCCTCGGGAGCCCGTGTGAATTGTCTCACGGTAAATGGTTCCTCGGGAACCCGTGTGAATTGTCTCACGGTAAATGGTTCCTCGGGAGCCCGTGTGAATTGTCTCACAGTAAACTGTCCCTCAGGAACCTGTGTGAATTGTCTCAGTAAATTGTTCCTCAGGAACCCGTGTGAATTGTCTCTACCTCAGGAACCTGTGTGAATTGTCTCATGGTAAATTGTCCCTCAAGAGCCTGTGTGAATTGTCTCACAGTAAACTGTCCCTCGGGAACCCGTGTGAATTGTCTCGTGGTAAACTGTCCCTCAGGAACATGTGTGAATTGTCTCGTGGTAAACTGTCCCTCGGGAACCCGTGTGAATTGTCTCATGGTAAGCTGTTCCTCAGGAACCCATGTGAATTGTCTCACGGTAAACTTCATGAGTCTTTGAGATCCAGGTATTTGGATTTACTTGTCTGTTAGCTTACATATGAGTGTGGTCCTTTGACAGAGAAGAGACTGTTAGTGCAGGTCTGGATGCCACTTCATTGGGTTTTCATTTCCTTACCTCAGATTACTGGTGATGTTTTCTGCAGATTCAACAACTTCAGCAGGACTTTAGTGGTCAAGTACCTTAGTGCTGACTGCAGGGGAGGCCATTCAACCTTAGGAGATGCCATTCAGCTGAAACACAAGGCTCACCCTTATTACCTCTTTGGCAAAGCTGGGAGGGCCAAATGAGGACACTGGACTAAGAACGCCTCGCTAGGCGGAGGGGCAGTGGCTGTGATAAAAGAGAATTAAGTTCAGTGGATGGTAATGGGTGTCCTCCGTGCGTAAAGACGTCCTCTGCATCCCTGAGGGAAGGATAATGTAAACACTTATGGAGGACCTGCTCTGCTCCCCATCTCACAGGGCTGTTCTGATTTCAGAAGGAAACAGAAACTGGGGGTCATAGAGTATTGAAAACTGGCTATTCTGGCCATCACAATTACCATTTGAAACAGGCTGGATGTGAACATAAAACAGTCCTGAATGTGACCCTGGCTAATATGGTGGCTATGTTATTATTAAACTTTCTCTTCAGTGACGCTTAATAAATACCTGGCATTGTGGTACATAAAATGAAAAATATGATTTAAACTTTATCCTGTATCCTTAAGGTTAAAGTCATCATGGTTTGATATTCATAAGTTTATCTTCTAATGCCGTGATCTAGTTTAGGGACCTGTTAATGTCTGGAAAGGGGCACCGACAGTGTTTTCAAACTGAAGCCCATTAGTAGTGTGATTTCGTGAGCCAGAGAAGAGAGTAGAAAACCCTGTAAATGCAGAACCGCAAAACCTGTTTAAATTCGATCATGACGTCAAAATGCTGTGTGCTGTAGTAAAAGACACCGCTGTATCACCAGGAAGAATGTGTGCTGAGCCGTGACGCCGTAGGAAGTAGTCAGTGTGACAGAATTACAGAAGCCGGATTGTGGCACGCAAAGTTCCGCCCGTGCGCCGATGAGATGGCTCACTGGGTACAAGGGCCTCCCGTGCACAGATCTGACAGTGTGTATGTGTGTGTGTACTCCAGCCCGGGATCCACTGTGGAGGGACAGACTTTGTTTCACAGGTTACCCTCTGACCTTCCCATGTGCACTGTGGCCCGTGTGCCCACGCTCTCATATACATCATACACATGTGCATATGCAATACAAATTATGTCCAGAAAGTAATAGATCACGTTGATTGGTGGGTTAGCAGAGTCCGTCACATTACTAATAGGAGGTAAGACCAGAAAAGCAGTGTGGGATTGGGCTGTGGGGTGGTGCTTGTACTTCATTTGGTTGGCAGTGATATTTGAGGCTTGTGTTTGTTCTTGTAGTGTTGGGAATGGAACCGCAGGGCCCCAGGCTAGGTAAGTGTGCCACCGAAATAATTACCCAACCAAGAGGATTTGAGGTTTTGTAGGGAAGATAAAGGGGTGACCAAAGCATTGACAGAGGAGGGGCCTTACCAGCTGGTGTTGCTCTTCTAAGATTTCTGTCCTATCAGGACGTGAAGGCTAGCCCCTACTACGTAGCCAATTTGAGGCCAGCCTTGGGTACCTGAGACCAATTAGTAATTAATGATGAAATAAAATGTAGCTATAGAAGATGGGAGACCGGTTCGGTGCTTTTGAGATGGTCCGTGAAGTAAAAGGTCTGGGGACGGAAGAGGACAGGCTGAGAAGTACTCAGAGTATTGTTACCTGCCACTGCTCGGTGTCTTTCTAGTCTCAGAGCAGCAGGTGTGGGCTTCCCGAGTATGCTGTGGGTCGTGGCATTTCTCTGTGCAGCCCCTCACCTGCCTTCTAATTAAATCACAAAACCTGTGGCCTGCGAGTCCCATGACTAACGTCCCATAGGAGAGTCCCTGTTTCCTGTGCTCCACCCCACCCCACGGAAGCACTGTGCTTGCCTGAGGACTTCGTGCTTGTTTTTTCTGTTGGGAAGCCTTTCTTCTAGCTCTCAGTCACTATGTACGCCTCAACCTTAGACGTCTCCTCAGTGGTAGAATGTTTGTCTGTCGTGAGGCCCTGGGTTCAAACGTACAGACGCACTCTATCTACCCAGCCAGTGTATCAAATTATAGTTACTAAGGAAAACTGAGGAATATATAAAATACTCTTGAGATCTCAGCATGAGTGATAATTTCATAGAGGGCAATAGAAAATTTAATGAATTATTGAAATGTAAGCAAAGTATATGATCTAAATTTACAAGTGGGAACATTTTTTGGGATTTTTTTACATGGCAGAAAACAAGTCTCTTTTTTGAGATGCTTGGTGCCTCCTCCTGTGCACTGTGGTATTGTGTACTACACAGACAAGGGCCCAGACATAGATAAAAGGAACCAGTGTTCTTGATAAAGTTTACGCTTTGCGAGATCTTACTCATTTCTTATTGTTTGCAAATGGTTAAACATTTTTATGAAGAAAACTCATGTATATATAGTAAAAGGATAAAAATCTCAGAAATCATTTTAACTTTGTCTTAAAATTTTATTTTTTTATTATTTTATCTTTTTGAGACAGTCTCAGTCTGTACCCCTGGCTGGCCTGGAGCACAGAGAGCCACCACTTGCCTGCCTCTACCTCCTAAGTGCTGAGATTAAAGGCACGCTAGAATATTTGATGTGTTCTGTGTATCACAAGTGTTTGGTCATGGTAATGAGTACTTTTTTTTTTCTGGACTCTATGGTGTCCCACAGACATTTAGATAAACTTGATTTCCCTTTAGACATTGACCCTCTGTATGCATGCTGCTAAATTAGAGTTTTATTTCTAGAGCCCAGAGATACAGCCGTTTCAACAGTGAGTGCTTTGGTCTGCCCTCATCCGACTGTTGAGGATTCCTTGGTGGGAAAAGCATTTCTTAATTTGGTTTTAGCTACAGGTTCTGTGTGCTTGTAGGACATTTGTTTAAAAAAATACTGTGCACTTTTATGCACAGCAAGCACATTCTGGGAAAAAGAACACCTGTCTTATTAGGAAGAAATCCTTAAACTGGCTAGGCTGAACTTTCAGTAATGCTTTAACTAATAGTATTTAAAGCAGAGTTAGAGTAGGTTTCTGTAGTTTTTATCATGTGTGTCTCACAAAGCAAAATTATTTATTTGTGCATAATTAAATGTCTGAGAAAGTACATGACCAAAAGAGATACGTGTCACCTTGGCACTCCTGTTAATGGGGAAAATACCATGTTGACTTTATTTCTGGTTGGAGTTCTTGTAGCAGGGACACCTTAGTTGTGAAAGTGTGCATGTGTTGTGTGTGTGTGTATGAAGGTTTTTTTTTAAAGGCAACGATAGCAAAGCAATCCATACGTCTCCATAGATCATCAAACTGATCTGGCCTACACTAGTCCTCAGAGGCCTAGATTTCCTAATCCCCAAGCTAGAACTCACTCACACTACCGTCTAGGCACATATAAGACAATGTATTTTTCAGAAACCCTGTCCTGACCATACATAGCAGCCTCTAAACTCTTGAAAGTTCCCTTTTATGTCACTTCTTTGACTTGTCATATGCACGACTCTGTCTCTTTAGAGAGCACACACCTCCCTTCTAGACTGGACGCACCCCATGTGAGCACAGGCTTTGGTAACACGAGGACCTTGCACTCAGTTTTTAGGTGCTTTTGACTAACAGGTACCCAAGTGAAGTAAATAACTTTCTGTAGCAGGTTGCGTCTTTTGTCAGATTAAAGGAGAAGGAAGAAGTTAAATGTCAAGTCAAATTTAGCTGTGCCTCCTCCTGTTCTTCCTTCTCGTGCTCCTCTTCTTCGTGAATCCTGCAGCTTCAAGACAGAAAATATTTTAGGAAGACACAAAGCGAGATACTTGCAGCCCTGCAAACATCTTCCCTTCCCACTCCTGCTTCAGAGAGAACGGTTTGTCGCCATGGGATATTCTAGGTAAATGACCCACTTAGGAAATACGTGGTGACTGCGAAAGTGGGTGTGTGTCACGAGACAGTGCCTCTCGAGTGGACACTTCTGCAGATGCCGTGGTGCATCCTCCATGTTTCAGCTGGTAGAGCCGACCAAGTATTCAGTTATAATTCGACTTTTACTATAAATGGCATAAAAACCAAGGTTGGCTTTGAAGTTGTTTTTTAGCCTAACAGCAGTAAGTGTTTGGCTCCTTTAAGAACTGATAGATAAGTTTGTGTAAGATGAGTTATTGGGCTGGGGAGAGATGGCTCAGTGGTTAAGATCATGTACTGCTCTTCCAGAGGATCTGAATTCTGTTCAGAGCTCTCTCTCTCTCGCTCTCTGTCTCTCTGTCTCTCTCTGTCTCTCTCTCTCTCTCTCTCTCTGTCTCTCTCTCTCCAGCTTCAGAGTGATCAGGTGCTTCTGCACATTCTCTCTCGCTCTCTCATTCTCTCTCTCTCTCTCTCTCTCTCTCTCTCTCTCTCTCACACACACACACACACACACACACACACACAGAGTATTTTTAAATGAATTGGCATTTGCCTATCATTTAAAGTGTTGAACTGGACTCTGAGGGATGGCTCAGCAGGCAATGGCACTTGTCTCCAAGCCTGACAACCTGAGTCCAGTCCCTGGGACCCACATGGTAGAGAGAGAACCAGCTCCCCAAGTTGTCCTCTGACCTCCATGTGCAGGCCACATGAGTGCTCCACATACACATAAATAAATAGAACAAAAATTGGTTTCATTTGGTCTTAGAATTTACCAGACTGGGCGGTGGTGGTGCACGCCTCTAATCCTGGTACTCTGGAGGCAGAGGCAGGCGGATCTCCGTGAGTTCGACAACAGCCTGGTCTACAGAGCTAGTTCCAGGACAGGCTCCAAAGCCACAGAGAAACCCTGTCTCGAAAAACCAAAAAAAAAAAAAAAAAAAAAAAAGCTAGTTCCATGACAGCCAGCGCTACACAGAGAAACCCTGTCTCAAAAAACAAAACAAAACAAACTACTTTATACCATTTTATCTCTGTCTAGGATTGTTTATTTATTTATTTAATTTGGGGGGGTTTCAAGACAAGGTTTCTCTGTGGCTTTGGTATGTGCCTCCACTGCCCAGCTCTGTCTAGGATTTTTTTGTTTAAATTTTGGAAATCTGGATTACAAACATGTCTGAATTTCACTTTGTACGATGAACCCGTGTTTCCTGTGAACTGAAGCCTACTACCCAGGGTTTCTCGGTGCCCTTGATAGAGCCTGGAATCATGGGGTCCAGAGGGGCCGGGGGTTCTGCAGGCCCAGCAATGGGCAGCAGGGGAAGAGCAGGTTCTCTGTTCCCAGAGTAACACAGTTTGGTCTCTGCACCCCGTTCCTATTTACCCCATTCCAGTTTACATTGAAAATAGGAAATACTCAAAATGCAGGTTTAAGATTTTCCTCTAACTCCTTGGGTTTGTTTTGAACTTCCTTTGGACACTAATCTATGACGACTAGTAATAAGTAGTTGTCACATATCTGTGCTGGTGTCTCCTGTATACCATTAACCTCAATATGGAGTTTTCTGATTGGAAATCTCTGGTGGAAAGAGGAGTTCATTTGAAGTGGCTTAGTTCCCGGCACTGACAACTCCTCGAGGTAATTACAAATCCACCGACAAGTACTTATTAACGTTGGACTCTGCTAGTTACTAGGGAGAGCGAAATAACAAGACCTGGGTCCTGCTCTTGATTATAACCTAACTAGGTAGAGCACAGATGTTATTACAAAGCCTCTGTAAAGAATATAATTAGGTGCTGGGTTGCGAGTGTGGCAGATGGGAGTTAAGGTAAACTCATTGTGGGGGCTGTTGTGGACTCCGGCTGGTGTGAACAGCCTGGTCACGCTTGCTGATTTCTGTGATCTGCCTAGTATTCCAGTAGTTTACTAGAACAGGTCTTGGGTTTTCAGTATGTCTGTTTGAATTCAAGTGTAGTTTGTCCCTTGCTCTGAGGTGAAGTCAAACCGTTCAGCCCAGATAAGATAGACGGGCGCCTGAGTGTTTTCAGAGAATGGGGTACAGCCTTTTATTCATCTGGTTTATATTGCTTCCCTGCTGTGTCCGTGGCAGCTCAAATAGTCTTCTGTTTTTCTGAGACAGGGTCTCACTATAGTCAACAGTATCCTTGAACTTGTCTTCCTCGGGCCTCAGTTCCCAAGTGCTAGGATTATAATTTATGTATTTTTATTTTATGAGCATTGCCTGCATGTATGTCTATGAGAGGATATCGGATCCCCTGGAACAGGCGTTACAGGCAGTTGTGAGCTGTTATCTGGGTGCTGGGAATCGAACCTGGGTCCCCTGGAAGAACAGCCGGTGCTCTTAACCACTGAGCCATCTCTCTATAGCCCCCCAAGTGCTGGAATTAAAGATGGTATCCCCACTCAAAGTTTATACAGTGCCATTTTTAATTGAAAATAAAATTATATTCATACAGTGTATTCTGGTCATGGTTTCTCCTCTCTCATCTCCTCCTAGATTCTTTCCCACACTTCCAGCTCCATGTCTTCTTTCTCTTTCTGTTAAAATAACAGACAAGCAAATAAAAAAGACAAACAAGGATAAAACAAAACAAAGAAAAAAAGAAACAGCATAGAAATGTAGCAACACACATATAAGCACACGTGTACACACAGACTCGTACAAACAAAACCCATCAAAACACAAAATCTAGAGGCCATGACATACAGGCAAAAGAAAGCAAGATAGATGTGCCCCAACAAAGTGTTAGGAGTCGAAAAAAAAATGTTTTGTCCATTTAGCATGTGCTTATTTCTCCTTCTGTTCTCAGGGTGATTAGTTCTTCGACTCCGTGATACTGTAGTTGAAAATGGAGAGCAGCAGTGCTCTCCTCCTGACCAGTCAGAAGTGACTCTTTATATGGTGCTGAGTATTTGACTGGGACTTTTTCACATGGAAAAATTTCTTGAAGGTTCTTCATAATTGCATTATAGAAGAAATTATGTCATAAGTAGTCAATTGACATCCAGCGGAAGCATTCATATGTTGCTTAATTTCCCGACAAACCCCATGATGGAAAGACTTAAAAATGAACTTGGAAAATACTGAAATTAGATTATCGGGTTCTGTTAAATAGTTACATATGTCTTGCTTAATTTCTGTTTATTAATTTGTATCCGCCCAATTATAAAGTAAATTTGGAGGAAACAACTGAAAAAAAAGTCCAAAAATACCATGGAGCTTGTTTTGTGTTCTCCGTCTGCTAGTGGGTGTGGGCTCGCCCTCAGGTGTGGTTTGTGTCTCTAGTGAGATTCCCTCCTTGCAGGTGATCGCAGTGCCATTAATAGTTACAGTTGTCCCGTGAAGAGTTTTCCCTCTCTTTGTGGTGCAAATGTTGGTGAAGACCCAAGTGCCTTGTGAAAATAAACAAAACTTGAGATTGCCACACTCCACTTGAAGATTTTAGCTGTTTGGGGCTTACAGGAGTAAGATTAACAATTATGGCAGTGTTGGAACAGAATGAGGTCAACATGTGTAACGGGAACTTGCCAGGGCCCTAAGTCTTTTAAGCACCATTCTGTTTCAGATGAGTGGTGAAGATGTTCATTTGAGTCTCTAGCATGCCCTGCCTGAGGCAGGCTTTGTAACTTAAAAGCACGCCAACCCTCTGTCTTAAGCTTGCCTAAGAACTGATGCTGGCCTAGGATGTCAAAAACCCACACACGGATGCACATTCTCTCTTCCTCCCTCCCTCCCTCCCTCCCTCCCTCCCTCCCTCCCTCCCTCCCTCTCTCTCTCTCTCACACACACACACACATTCTCTCTCTCCCTCCCTTTCTCCCTCCCTCTCCCTCCTTGCCTCCTTCCCCGTCTCTCTCCCTCTCCCCCCCTCTCTCTCTCCCTCCCTCCCTCCCTCCCTCCCTCCCTCCCTCCCTCTCTCTCTCTCTCTCTCTCTCTCTCACACACACACACACACACATACACACACACACACACACACACACACACACACACTTCACAGAATGCTCTGCTTTTCACTACTTTGATCAGAAGTGATTGGAACAAGTCTGGCTCATTTGAAAGACCCTAAAACTACATGAGAAAGATTTCATAATCTGGAAATGCAAAGGCTAAATTAGAATATGCGAGTAATTTATAAATTGTAAAATACACATAGATTTCTTCACCAAAACCATGTCTAAACTTTAGGAAACTTTACAACTTAAAGGAAAAATTTCCAGATTTTTCTTTCTTTCTTTTTTTTTTTTGAAAAGGACAGTCCTACTTATGTATGTTAACTATAAAGGATCTTATAACCACAAATAAAAACAAATTTAAACAACACTTTTGTGTTGTAATAGGAGCGGCGGGGCTGCGTCCCCAGCACCCCGGCCGCCTGCTAGCTTATGCCCCGAAATAATTACACGGACACTGTATTCTTTTAAACACTGCTTGGCCCATTATATCTAGCCTCTTCTTGGCTAACTCTCGCACCTGGACTATCCCATTTCTAATAATGTGTGTAGCACCCCTAGGTGCGCTTACCGGGAAGATTCTAGCCTACGTCCATCCTGGGTCGGAGCTTCATCAATTGCGTCTGCCCGGAAGAGGGGAGCATGGCCTCTGAGCTCACTTCCTCTTCCTCCCAGCATTCTGTTCTGTTAACTCCTCCCACCTATGTTTTAACCTATCAGGGTCAAGCAGTTTCTGTATTACTTAACCAATGAAATCAACAGATTGATATATGACACTCCCACATCATTTCCCCCTTTTCTGTTTAAACAAAAAAGAAGGCTTTAACTTTAACATAGCAAAATTACATATAACAAAACAGTTATCAAGTAAAAATTACAATATTTACATCTATTTTATCTTTATCATAACTAAGGAAAACTATTAACTATCTATCTATTCTTCAACTCCATCAAAGACTCCAGAAGGATACAATATTACCTAAGCAAACAAGAAAAAAGCAACTTCCAAATTCTAGAAATGACAGAGACATCTTGCTGCCTGGACAGTCACCCATAGTTCTTTTGTACCGCTGGGGCATCCATCTTCAGCCTTCAGGCCCATAGTACCCAGCAGACATTTCCATGAAGCAGAACATTTCAAAGTCAGTTCAGTCACTATCTATTGTGTCCTGCAGAATGTCTCGCAGACTCTTTTATGAATCAGGAACCCCGAAAGATCATCTCACCTTTAGGCAAGTTCAGTAGTCCTCTCTCTGCGGGTTCTCTGTGTCCAGTTTATGCAATAGTCCAGGCAAGAGCAATTTCTTACCCAAATGGCTATCAAACTCCATAAGGAACCTCTTCGATGCCCATCTTCCTCTTGAAGTAGATTGGTGCTGCCAGGAGCAGACATGTCTCATTGTCATGAAAAGCCCTAAGTTATTAAAATATTTAAAATGCCATATTCTATAATCTTTGAAAGATATGAAGAATGCCTATCTAAAATATATTTATGTACATCTAGAAAATCTTAACTAACATGACTACAAACTTGACTATTATGATTATCTATTAACAACCTATATACATTACATTTTAAGTGAACTACACAATCACAATACCTTAATCAAGATCAGAAATACATATACATATAACAAAATTGACCTTAAATCTCTATCAATAAAGCAAAATCTATACTAATGCAAATTATTCATACCTATATCATATCCCCCTTTAAATGTAAAAGAACATTTATAAGCAATATATGGGAACATGGGCACAGTTATTTCTCTCCAAACTGCTTCCTGCTCTATGGGGGTGCTGTTAATCAGGTATTTCAGGGTATAACATGTGTGCTAGGTTCATCTCAGTCAGCAGTTGAGTGAAGTAATTTTTTGAAGGTGTTCACATCAACCCTTCAGGAGGGCATGGTCCATCATACCATATTGGAATAGAAGAAATCCACAGGGTCTCATCCTCTGTGAAAACAAAAGAAGAAACTCCTTTCCAAAATATCATGTTCTTAGATCCAAATTTTAAAGTCAAGGTATTTTCAAAATCTCTACGTTGGATTAGTTCAGCAGCATTTATAAACAAATATCTTTTAGCAGATGTTGCTCCTTCCTCACTATTAAAACAATTCAAAGAGAGCATAATAGCATACAGTATCAAGATTTTCTGTGTATTTTCCATCTTTGTGCGGCTTTACTTTTAACTTTTTGCTTTTTGAGACAGGTTCTCCGTATATCTTTGACCTGGAACAACTCTGTAGACCAGGCTGTCCTTGAACTCTCAGAGATCCACCTGTCTCTGCCTCCCAGGCATTGGGATTAAAGGTGTACACTACTACACCTTGAACTCACAGAGATCTGTTCATCTCTGCCTTCTAGGCACTGGGATTAAAGGCATGTGCTACCACACCTTGAAGTCACAGAGGTCAATCTCCCTCTGCCTCCCAAGTGTTGGGATTAAAGGTGTGTACTACCACACTCAACTACTCTCTTTCTTCCTTATTTTTTTACTTTTAAGAACTTTAACTTTTAGCTTGCATATATTTTTAACACACTGTAAATCATTTAAACATTTTCTTTGACTTTGAATCTTTCTTTTACTGTATATATCTCTTTTTTGATATATACAGTCTTTAATTTGCCAAGCAATCTCAGTAGGACTAAAACTGTGGCTTTGACGGCTGGATCCAGCCCATTCCTTAGCTTTCCAGCCTCATGGCTGAGGTATTGGCTGTAGCCATGTTTACCGCCACAACTCTATGGCATTTCAAGGTCCCTGCCTGCAAGTAAGCTGTAGCATTATGTCCACAGACAACACTCAAGTCCTCTCTCTGTAGTCGGCCCTCCTGCCTCAAACAGTCAGAGTTTGCCCTGGCAGGATGGCCCAGAATGCCAGCATTTTAAAACAGCACAACTTTATTCCTGCTACGGCTGAAAACCGAAAAGCATGCATTCAGCTTTTCACCAACACCGTTTAAGTGTTTTGTGGCAGGACCTCTTAAAAGAGCTGCACGGTTTTGCAGCTAAAGCTGAGTCAGGAAGCCTCTCTTAGATGAGAGCGCTTGCTTGCCTCTAGCAAGCAGAGCAGACTGGAGAAACTGCTGCTACCAAGAAATCATGCTTTACTCCATTCTTTCCCAAGCCTTCTCAGGCTTTACGTGGAGTTCAGTCATCCACGTTGGGCGCCATTCTGTTGTAATAGGAGCGGTGGGGCTGCGTCCCCAGCACTTTGGGCTTTATAAGATGATGGGTGTGTGTAACGTTTGGGTCATGGCCAGGTGGAAGCTTCTCTGGGTTGTACCATTCACTGGTGCCACTGATAAGCGCAAAGCTCTCGAGTGTTTGGATTGTCACTGTGAGTAGAGTCATTATGCCTATATGTCTTTAAACTCTTTGGCTCATTTTAGTCCAGCACTTTTCACAATTAGTCCTTTACAGTTGTTGGTGGTGGCTGGAATTGAACTCAGGACCTCTGGCTAGTGCTCTTAACTGCTGAGCCATCTCTCCAGCCCCTACAACTATTCCTTTATAGAACACCTTGTATTTTGTAAAACTAAAAAGAGAAAGAAAATTCAGTCTCTTCCAAGTAAGTTTCTTTTTTTAAAAAAAATAAGTTTTGCGATTTATTATGTATATTGCACACCTGTGTATCAGAAGATTCTGCTATAGATGGCCGTGAGCCATCATGTGGTTGCTAGGAATTGAACTCAAGACCTCTGGAAGAACTGTCAGTGCTCTTAACCACTGAGCCTTCTCTCCAGCCCCCGTAAGTTTCCTTTTCAATTAGAAATTCCGCCTTTGCAGGCGAACATAGCACAGGTTATAGCACAGGTTAGGTAGAGCCGAGGGGCTTGCAAAGGAGAAGACTCTTCCTTAGAACAGCTGGATGCTGAGTTCTCATAAAGCTCCTGAAAGCATTTTTTATTGCTCTATGTTGGGTCATATGAGGAGTGAGCGTGGTTTTCTTGGCTTGCAGTGGTAAATTCTGGTGTTTTTAAAGAAAAATCGAATAAATAAATATTGAGTATTTCAGCATTTCAAAGGATCCTGCCCATATCTTTTGCGAATAACAGATGTTGGTGACCCCAAATGCTGTTTCAGGCCTTTGACCCTTCATTATTTGAGAGGAAATATATGTAGACAGGTTTGGCAAGCATAGTGTCCAAGCCCTATCGGCTTCTCCGGCTGGACAGCGGTTTTCACTTCTTGTTGTAGCCGTGTGCAGCCCTGGTAGTCTTCTCATCTGCTGTGATGGATCGCGGGTTTTCACTGTCAGAGCTAACGGAACAAGTTTCCCTCCACTTGGCTTCTCCTTTCTCTCAGATCCATGGAGTTAAATGAATTCTTCTATTGATGTGATCAAAGTGTGCAGTTATCTGTCGACTAAAAGTATATAAAACCAGGGAAATCTTACCGATAAAGCAAATTGTATATGGAAAATTAGCAACATTGAGCTAAGCCTGGAGGAACACAGGGTAGTCCTGGAGTTCCCGTCCCTCTCTCACTTTATATTCCATGAGCTTTTCCAGCAGAGTCTGACTGGACTCAGACAAATGCAGATAGAAGCAGCTCAGATACAGAGCTGTGACCGTGTGCTTTAAGTCAGCAACTTTGGCTCAGTCCCTTAGGGAACCTTCTTCTCTTCAGAGAAAGCGTTTAAAAATACAGTTTTAAAAGATACAGTGCTGAGCCGGGCGTTGGTGGCGCACGCCTTTAATCCCAGCACTCGGGAGGCAGAGGCATGCGGATCTCTGTGAGTTCGAGGCCAGCCTGGTCTATAAGAGCTAGTTCCAGGACAGGAACCAAAAGCTACGGAGAAACCCTGTCTCGAAAAATCCAAAAAAAAAAAAAAGATACAGTCCTTAAGGCACATTCCATTGTGCTTGCTTTAGAAGGACTTGCTGGTCAGTCCCTACTACACACTGAAGAACTTCACCAAAGGGTCCCGCTTGACGCCAGGTGTTTTGCTATGCTAGGCTACCTCCGAAGGAAATTCAGAAATTTCTGTTCATTTGGGCTCTGTGGTTAGGGACACACATGTGCTGTAGGGTAATGAAAGACAAAACTCTGACAATGGAGTAATTTAGAAATAAGATGACGTATCAAAACATCAGTTCTGTGTCATTACTGAGATGTGGCGTATCTTACATTCTGTGAGCTTTACTTTCCCAGAGGTTCTGAACGGCCTGTTAATGCTTTAAGTTTGTGAAGCAAAACACGTTGGCCAACATTTGTTCTTTGTTGTCCATTTCCTGTCCTAAATTTCATCACCCCTCCCCTCCCCCAAACAAACCACAACGTTTTGATTTGGGGAAAATTACAATAAAACGGGACTTTAAAAATAATCCGAGCTAGCTTAACTGAATTGGCGGGTGTCCAGCAGTGTCAAACCGTTTGCCATCTGCTAGTGGTGAGCGTGCTTCCCCCTGCGAATCACCCGGCTCTCTCCATCTCAGGTTCCTTGTGCTCGGGGCAAACTAAACATCCACATTTCGGGGGCGCGTCAATCCTAGGCTTGCTCTTGTTCATTTAATAAATCATGTCTTTCTTCCTACGTTTATATACCCCCTTAAAACGAGCTGTTATACTAACACAGCTGAGAAATGGGGCCATTCCAAAGGACACAGGCTTCCAGGCTTCCATTGTCACTTTTAGCTTCTAAACGGTTAAATCATGAAGCAGGCTTCAAGGTTGCTTGTGCTGTATAAGATCGCCACTTCTCTGCCTCCTGAACGGCAGTTTGATTGGTTGCAGTAGAGCGGTTGTGCCTGGCTCTGGGTTGGAGTGGGGTTCGTTGTGAGAGTTTGCCTTGAGCTGGTGTGGAGGAGATTTAATTCTCGCAGCATCTCGTGTCTCACAGCAGCTTATCTCTGCATCTCCCATCTGATTTGCCAGCACGTAGGAAGTTTGTTTTGGTTTCAGAATGTACTTTACCCCATGGTTGCTGGCAGGGTACAATGCTATTGACATCACTGTGTTTCAAATAGAAAATTAACAAGTAGCTACTGTTGTGATTGCAGACTGCTTTCCCAGTCCCTGTGAGAGAATGCTTTTTCCTCTGGACAGTAATACTGCTCAGCCCCTTGGTACCATTAAACCAGCCAATGGGGGCTGCCAGAAAAGGGATGAACACCCACAAAAGACTGAAGAATAAAAAACTGTTAATAAGGCAGAAGTCTTTAATCTGTTTCCAAACTGATGTGAAAGATAATTAAAAAAAAAAAATCTCTCGCACCCACAGCTAAGTTTTGACAGTAGTCCAGGTCCAGAGCCTGATCCCTCCAGAGAGTAGTATCCTTTCCCTCCCCTGAAACCCTGGAGAGTTGCCAAAAGAAAATAAGCTATTTTGTATTTAGAACAAATTGCCACTGTTTTCTCCAGCGATGTAGCCCTATTTTCCCAGACCTTGAAACCTGGAATACAGAAAGTTCTTGTGTGACTGGAGAAATATGCTGAATGAATGATGAAGCTGGGTTTTGTTTTTGTTTAAAGAAAAGAAAAAGAAAAAACCCAACAACCCCAAACCCTTATAAACAGGTAGAGAGAGGCCGAAGGCATAGAAAGTGGACTGAGCACAGAGTGCACATGAGCGAGCCGTTCTTGTTACGTCTTAAGCGCTGGAGGCTCCGGCTGGGATTTCCAGTGAAGAGCATTTGCTTCTAGAACAAGATCTTAATGATTTTTTCCCCCTGAGTGAGGCAGGCTGTCTAAAATGAGGTCTTGAGCCTGGCATGGTGGTGAAGATGGTGAGTGAGTGCCAGGCCCATCTGCGGAACAAAAGTCACAGTTTTGTTTTTTTGTTTTTCTAAAAAAGGAAAAAAGCTAACTTTTCTTTAGAGATGAATGCAGAATATTTAACAAGAAGCAATCATTTGTGTGTTCTACCTGCTAGTCTTGAAAACTCCGTGTAAAGATAAGTCATCTGAATGTCGTGGTGCGCACGCCCTTACTCCCAGCACTCGGGAAGCAGAGGCAGGTGGATTTCTGAGTTTGAGGCCAGCCGCAGAGTGATCTAAGACAGCCAGGGCTATATAGAGAGACCTTGTCTAGAACAAAACATGAAAGCTGTCGGGATTTTATTACTGTTTTCTTCCTCTACATCACTGAATATGAATTTTTCGACTTTTTTTCCTTATACCTAGGTTTTTAATCTATTTGTTTTCTATTTTGTTTTCTTCATGATTGCTTTTGGGCCATTATACTTGTAATTGTTACTACTACTTGCACTTGAAATTCTTTTTAAAATGTATTTCCAATATAAGTGTATGAATGTTCTGCTTGCACTCATGTCTGTGCCCACATGCATGCCTGGTGCCCGTGGAACCAAACCCCGTATCCCCTGCAAGAGCAGCAAGTGCTCGTAACAGTTGAGCCTTCTCTCCAGCCCTTGAACTCAAAATTTTAAAGAAATTTTCTGCTTTCTAAAAACTATAAAGTCAAAAACTTGAAATTGGCCCAAAAATGGAACTTTAATTTCTAAATTTCATTTGGCATTGTTGTGCTAGCTTCTTATCACTGTAAATACTTTGATAAAGTTAACCTATTCATGGGTGTGATTTTGAAAGTATATGGAAGAGAGAAAACGTGAGTATGAATATGGGTGCCCACAGTCATCAGAAGGGAGCACTGGAGCCCTTTGAGCGGATCTGAGCTCCTGGTCTTCTAATAGAAGAGGAAGCCCTCTTACCTGCCGGACATCTCTCCAGCCGCCGTCATGAGTCCTGTTTGTCAACCTTCTACTGTTATTAAAAGAGATATCAACTCTAATCAGGTTGAAGATTTGTCAGTTTCTTATTTCTTTGGTAGATCACACCTTAGCATGTAGTGATTATAATTGCATCAGTGTTATTTATTTAGAAGCAAATCTCACAAATGCTGCCCTAACATCCAGTTATACTGTTGATGGACTCTAGAATTGATTACTAGGCCAACTTTGGTGAGGGAGAGGGATCCACATACATGTACTAGAAGTTTACTTCTTCTCCCTTTATGTGCTCACTTGAGTATTGGGAAAATTAAAATAATAAAAAGTATAAATTTAATATCACTAGAATATAATATGCTTGGGGCTGGAAAGATGGCTTAGTGGTTAAGAGCTCTCGATGCTCTTGCAGAGAGGACTGGGCTTTGGTTCCCAGCATCCATAGGGTCTGTGCCACAATGGTCTGTCGCTCCAGACCCAGGAACTCTAAATGTTGTCTTCTGGCCTCTGTGTGCATTGCACAGACATGGTGTTGCACCTACACACATTCAGGGAACATACAAATACATCTCTTAAAAAGCAGTATAATTAATACAGAACCCTAGTATTAACTATTAAAGTCATATGCAAAGGAAAGTCTCACGAGAGAAACATTAGTTTGACTGTGAGTTGAAAATTCTAACAGATGACTGGGTGTGGTTGCACACACCTGTAATCCCAACATTCAGGAATTGAGAGGCCAGCATGGTTTACATAGCAAGATTTGAAAAGCAAAATTGTATTAAGTGCCCACCGTTTGGACAGTGGCGAGAGAGGCAGTCCAGACGGTGGGCAGGGCTAAAAGCATGCTTGGGTGTGGATGAGATCCACAAGGGAATGGGTGTGGGAAATGTGGCTGCAGGTAGGAAGCAGAGAGCAACACTGCATCTTCAAAGGGGCAAAGATTGCTGTTGGCAACTTTGAAGATCTTTATAGTTTCTAACTCAGCTGTTGGCAGGTGGGGCTTGCTTCCTGATGGGATGGCACTGGCCCTTGAGGTTCCTACCTCTGAGTTCCAGCCTACATATACATTTGTCATAATTTGTCAAGTGCTCAGATTACCACTTTACCACTTCCTTTACACATTTCTCTCTCTCTCTCTCTCTCTCTCTCTCTCTGTCTCTCTCTCACCTTGTCTCTGTCTCTCTCTCTCTGTCTCTCTCTCTCTGTCTCTCTCTCACCTTCTCTCTCTCTCACCTTGTCTCTGTCTCTCTGTCTCTCTCTCACCTTGTCTCTCTGTCTCTCTCTCTCACACCTTGTCTCTCTCTCTCACCTTGTCTCTGTCTCTCTCTCTGTCTCTCTGTCTCTCTCTCTGTCTCTGTCTCTCTCTCACCTTGTCTCTGTCTCTCTCTCTGTCTGTCTCTCTCTCACCTTGTCTCTCTCTCTCTCACACACCTTGTCTCTGTCTCTCTCTCTCTGTCTCTCTCTCTCTCTCTCTCTCTCTCTCTCTCTCTCTCTCTCACCTTGTCTCTGTCTCATTTTTCTTAGCACTGCTCCCCTGTCCATTCTTTGCTCTCCAAGTCTTTGAGATACATAATCTCAGCCATTGGTCAGAAATGACATTCTCAAGTCCAAAGCTTTACTTAGCACTTTGAACACAGATTTCTGAGGTCTTAGATATTTGATATAATGTGATGATTGGTGGCTTGTTTTTAATTAAGCCTGTTTGTTTGTTTTTCAGAGAGAGTTTAATTGTGTTTTATACCCCTGACTGTCCTGGAACTAGCTCTTGTAGACCAGGCTGGCCTGGAACTCACAGAGATCTGCCCGCCTCTGCCTCCTGAGTGCTGGGATTAGAGTCCTGCGCTACCACTGCCCGTCTTAAAATTTTTAAATTGTGCGCATATGTGTGATCTCTGTGTGGGTATATGCACATGAATGCAGACGCCTTTACTCTGTGTGGGGGGATATGCACATGAATGCAGACGCCTTTACTCTGTGTGTGGGGATATGCACATGAATGCAGACGCCTTTACTCTGTGTGTGGGGATATGCACATGAATGCAGACGCCTTTACTCTGTGTGGGGGGATATGCACATGAATGCAGACGCCTTTACTCTGTGTGGGGGGATATGCACATGAATGCAGACGCCTTTACTCTGTATGGGGGGATATGCACATGAATGCAGACGCCTTTACTCTGTGTGGGGGGATATGCACATGAATGCAGACGCCTTTACTCTGTGTGTGGGGATATGCACATGAATGCAGACACCTTTGGAGGACAGAGGACATTGTTAGATCCCCTGGAGCTGGAGTTGCAGGTGGTGGTACTGGGAACTGAACTCCAGTCCTCTGCAGAGCGGTGTAGTACTGCTAACACTCTTACAGCCATCTCTCCGGCCCCCCTTCTTCTAAGTGCATTTGGATTGGGTCTACTTACTTGTATGTAAATAATGTTTTCCCAGATTTTTTAAAGAAAAATATGACTTCTGGAAGACACCATATTTAACCTTAGGTCTTCAGATACCCTCTGGCTCAATGAGGAATATCTCCAGGGGTGTGCATAGCCCACCCTCCGAACTACTTAGATTTATTGTGAGCAAGTTGTCTTTAAAGGTTTTCCAGTAGGTGTAATGATATTCTTAGTGGGCTAGGGGTCGGAGTACAGAGAGGTCATGAATTTATGTCTAGTCCAGCTACGTTTCAAGTTCCAGTATATAGATGAGCCCTTTCATGCCAAAGTTAACAATATGGTGTGTGTGTGTGTGTGTGTGTGTGTGTGTGTGTGAACTTCATTTGTGACCCTTGTTGATACTTGGCTATTTTATGATACCAGCTGAGAAGACTATGAAGTAAAAGCAGTTTCTTTTTGAAAAGTTTGAAGAGGGTCCCAGCTCTTTTGTTGTCATTGAGCCCCATGGCTGCCATGGTCAGGTCTCACACTAGGGAAAGACCACTTGCCAGGTTACTACCTGGGCGTACAGTGGAGTCGTGAGCTGTAGACGAAGCACAGTCACCAGATACTGGTTTATGGGAGCAGCTTGTCGAGCATCCTTGTTTCATAAACAGAATAAGGTGAACAGAATATGATCATATATGTTTTCATAAATAAAATTCATGAGCAGAAAGCAGTGTGCTTGATTTATCTGGATCCATTTTTAATGCTAGTTTTTAGAGTAAGCAGACAGATTTTTGTCTATCTTTAGAGATTCTCAATACATTAAATTATAGAGAAACTTGTGTCTATAGAATATGTAGGATAGCAGCTAACGGCTGTCATATGCAGGAGCGTGGAGGGAGTGAGGAACCTGGCCACTGGCCAGCGAGCTTGAAGAATACGGCTCCCGGGAGGACTCCCGGCCCATTGCGCCCATTGCGTAACGTTCAGCAGAGGGGAACCCTACCCTGCACTTGCTTTCCATTCTGATGCAGTTACTTGGCAGAGTCTCGGCAACCCACAGTAGAAGAATGAAGGACTGTGCCTCCCGGGGCATCAACCAGCACTGTTTGTGGGGCCAGCAGGGTTAGG
The DNA here is from genome assembly GCF_037038515.1 of Microtus pennsylvanicus. NCBI lineage: Eukaryota > Metazoa > Chordata > Mammalia > Rodentia > Cricetidae > Microtus > Microtus pennsylvanicus. The sequence continues at coordinate 131,402,633 of NC_134583.1, forward strand.
TTTCTCACTGTTGGGCAGGGGGATTGGAGTTTCTAGAGAGGAATCAGGAAACACCAGAATCAAAACCACTACCATATCATGGTTGTTGTTGTTTAGTTTTTTATTTTCTTGTTGTTTTCTGAAAGGGGATCCTTTCTTCCACCACCTATATATGCTGCTTTTAGTTGGTGCACCTACCCTTTAAAACACCCCGTTTGTTTTGTGATGCCCTGTTCAGGACTGCACTTCACACAAGGATTGGAATAAAAGACATTGGTTCCTTCGGGGGAAAATGATCCCACCCGGCCAAAATAAAGGCAGACAGATGCCAACTGGTTTTTTGTTGTTTTCTTTTGCTTTTTTTTTTCCTGTAAGGGGCTTGTCCATTTTGAAGGTGTGAGCAGTTTTGATAGGCTTTTCTAATAGAGTTATTGGCTAGGAATTGCTACTTGAAAAATCTCACTTTAAATCTGACTTCAAAGCATCTTTGAAAATAGGAGTGTGTTTGTACTCTCTCCATGCTTCCAGTCTTAACTAGCAGACTGGGTTTTCCTCAAACGCCGGCCCCTGTGGCAGTATCCGTCTCCAGCCTTGCCGACTTAAACATTATAGTTAACAGTGTTAAATGAAAGTTCAGTGAGCGCTAACCAGAAAGTTAACATTAAAAGAAAAAACAACAAAAAGCAAAACATCTTCCATCAAGTCTAATTCCATCGATCTTACAGTGTGATGCGCAGGGCCATACCTTTTACAAAACGTGGTTCTGGATATCAGTTCTTCTTAGAGGCTTTGAAAAACATCATTATATGCTTGGTTTTCCTCAGTGAGTATGGATTTGCAAATCAAACCAGACCTTCTGTGTCTCTTGTGGCCCACAATTTGGCAACCCCTAACAGGAGGTTTCTGAGCCACCAGTCACATGGGAAAGACCAGATGGCATCAGAAGACAGGCCTGTCTAGGTCTTTGGGGCTGAGCCTATATCTAGGTAGCCACAGAGACATGGGGTAAAGGCTACAGAGAGGCAGTGTGGTAAGTGGACGGAGTGGCCGTGAGGTTCTTTTTCTCAGAATTTGCTGTAGAGAGAAAACTTACACAGCAAGGAAGGGCTGACTCACCTTAGGTTTATAAGCGGAGCGTGCCCGCTGCTTTAGAAGGGGGTGGCAGTAGACATGTGGGATTCTGGAAAGCACTGCTCCCTCTTGGCCAGCTGGTGGCCCTCAACGGCCAGTAGACCTTCCTTGCTTTCTTTCCAAACACCTATTTCACTTTCAAGTATGGAAACTCGAGGAAGTAGTATTTAGCGTCCACAGACATGCCTCTTCCCTTAGGAATGCACCTGGCTCACTGGTGAGCCTTCATTCAGACCCTTCCTTTGGAGAACTGAATTCCTCAGGTGTGGAGAATGGTGTCCCTGACCTGTGGGCATGGCATTTCTGGGTATGCTTTCTTGGTGGATATTGATCTTGGAGTATATTTATGTGACTGAAGAAATGATGGCTATGAAAACCTTTTTCAGAATGAAATTTTGCCTTCTCTATTCATTTTGGGCAAACTTCATTCAAACTTTTTCTCTTGGTTTATTACTTAATACGTTTAAGTAATTTAATAAGACTCCGAGATTATTGAACTTAGTTGGTATGTTCTTATAGAACGCCACCTCAGCTGTTTTCTCTTGCATGAAAGAAACGAAGGCATTCATCAGCTTACAGGGTTTGTTTTAGATGGGTTTCTGTTTTTGCTTTTTTTTTGTTGTTGTTTGTTTTTTTTTTTTTTTTTGATCATTTAGCTGTTTTCAGCCCTGGGGATTGAACCAGGGTCTGGTGTATTGTTGGTGGTCATTTATCACTGACCCTTGTCTCTAGCCCATAGTAGCAGTCTATTTAGGTCCCTTTTCCCCCTGTAATTACCTGAAAAATCCTTGCTTCTTCATAGACAGATTCATTATCCTTACATTTCCAAAACCAAGTTTCACCTCCTTTTAAGGGCCTGCCATGCCCTCCAGTAAATCCCCCCCAAATTTAGATTGTTTGCTTGGTAGTTTCTTGACTCATCCAGCGTGAGTGAGGTAAGTGGGGCGCGCTGGGGTCAGGACCAAAAACCCGTCAACGTTTTCATTTATTTTAAACTATTACTGTTGTTGTTATTTTGCTTTCCTCTACCAAGTAAATGTCTGACATGGTGCTGGCTACACAAAAAGAACACGGCAGGGGAAAGATGAACGCGCCTTTCAACTCTTCCTTTAAACCTAGTATTAGCCTCTTCCTGGTTTTCCCCTTTAAATTTGATGTTCTGGGACTAACACCGACCCTTCCAGTTGTTATTTTCAGCATGATGAAACAAGAGTATGAATTGCCCTGTTCTAAATCAGCATAGAACTAGCTTTAAAAACTAGGATGTTAAAAGATAATTTGCTGCATACCCCAGAGTTCTGGAGTTGAGGAGTTTGAACAAAACCAGTAGAGCCGCTCTGTTGTGAGGTGTGGCCGCTTGTTTCGTTCTGGCTGCTCAGCCCCCAAATAACCACACAGACACCGTATTAATTAAATCACTGCTTGGCCCATTAGCTCTATAGCTTCTTATTGGCTAATTCTTACATATTAATTTAACCCATTTCAAGTAACCTGTGTATTGCCACGTGACTATGGCTTACCGGGTAAAGTTTCTTCCGGCTCCAGCAGGGCTACATGGCTTCTCTCTGACTCTTCCTTTTTCCTCCCAGCATTCAGTTTAGTTGTCCCTGCCTATCTAAGTTCTGCCCTGCTATAGGTCCAAAGAAGTTTCTTTATTTAGTAATGGTAATCACAGCATTCAGAGGGGAATCACACATCACCACTCCTCTGACATGCTTCCTTAATTTTAGTAGTTGCTTTGTTTATGAAGAGGCTGAATTCAGAGCAGAGCCTCTAATTACTAAGAAAGGCAGCAGCCTCCATTGCTCCCTGGAGCCAGGCCATAGGAAGATACTGCTAGGCAGACACCACAGCCACCCTAATGAAGCGTTTGAAGGCACTTTCACCACATGTGTGGTTTTGATCTGGATTTTAGTCTGCTTACCATGTCCACCTCCTCACCTGAGAGAGTTAGGGTTAGTACTTCAAAATGGTTAAACATGGAGAAATAAAAACATTACTTTATCTACATTAAGTATGTCCAGTTGCAGCCTGGCATCAGTTATTAGACTTAACATGATGAGTTCTGGAATCTGTTCAGATTGTAGCTGGGTCTGTGGGCGCTGAGATAGTCCTGGCAGTTCATCAGCCCAACCTCTGACCTCGCTACCCTCAATTATCCTCACTCTTGGGGACATAATGGCCACACATCACCTTTTCTTACTCCTCTTTCTAATTGCTACATTTGAAATATTCACTTGATGCTGTTGTATTAAAACTCAGTGAGCTAATGAAACCATTTTAGTCTCCTTTGAGAGGAAAGTAAGGGCTTACTTTATTCCTGCTACTCAGGCTGTTGCAAAAAATTCCTATCCAGCCCCAAAGGAGTCCACACACTGCACACCCTGCACACTGCTGAACTGTTAGGGGTGGTGGAGCACAGGCTCAGACAGGGAGAGCAGTGGTGTTTTCACGCCCTTGTTACGTACTTGCTTATTGTTCAGGAAGGCAAATCCATGAGGTTCTTTGGTAGCATATTCAGGAAAAATTCCCTCTGATTTTCCCAGAGAATGGTCTGTCACAGAATTCAGGACTTTAAGTAAATAATTCTGTCGCCCCTTTTCCTTGTATAGAAAACCAGGGTAAGTCACGAGAATGGAAGAGAGAGAGTTTAGCTGATGGGTACTAATCCACTTAGGATAGGACACGGAGGACTTCAGTGTTGACTGTAAAACCCACCTACCCAGCCGGGCGGTGGTGGCGCACGCCTTTAATCCCAGCACTCGGGAGGCAGAGGCAGGTGGATCTCTGTGAGTTCGAGACCAGCCTGGTCTACAAGAGCTAGTTCCAGGACAGGCTCCAAAACCACAGAGAAACCCTGTCTCGAAAAACCAAAAAACAAACAAACAAAAAAAAAAAAAACCCACCTACTTAGTCACGCAGCTTCGCTGTCTCCATTATGCATTTTATATCTCCTTGAGGTGCCGTACTGGAACCCTGCTCTAGCCTGTGTTTCTAGGCACTCAAATAGAGTTCTAGTGCTCTAATCTTCTTGTTCACGTTGGTAGTACAGTAGGGAGTTTATGGAACAGACTGGAGAAAAAACTAATCCCTGGGAGGTGATAATGTCAAGTAACTTTGTCTACAAAGGACGGAAGTGGCAGGGACGGAATCAGGGACCCCTACCCCTGCGAGTGCAGGTACTCTGAACAGTTAGGAGTGAGGTGTGGTTGTTGGTTGAATAACTGTGTGTGTCTAGTGGAATACCCAGGCTGTGCTAATTTGATGATGTCTTTTTCAGGCGAGCTCACCTGCGCCTGTGTTTAGAACGCTTGAAAGTTCTGATCCCACTGGGTCCAGACTGCACCAGGCATACAACCCTCGGTTTGCTCAACAAAGCCAAAGCACACATCAAGGTGAGAATGTCCACTTCCAGCTTTGCCCCAGTCTCCGGGTCCTGGGTTAATCATTAGCAGTGATTCCTAGTCGTGCTTGGGTGCAGCTCTCTGGACAATCCTCTTTCTGCACTGACCTCAAGAGAAACCTTTGCAAAAAATCTTACCAGCTGATCTGATGGAACAACGTAACATGATTAACTGAAATTATTTTTTTGACAGTGTGACCACTTAGACCTGAGAACACTAGGGCAATAATAATTACCTTTCTGATACCCAGAAGGAAGGCCGCTGTGCCCTCTTGTGGAGATGACGTTATCTGGCGTATCTCTCAGTATTTTTCCATCAGATACCACACTGCGGGAGGTTTCTCTTTTGTGAAGGTTACCTCATGGACTTTTATAGTTCCTTCTTATTCAAGTAGTCTATGCAGCACTTGTACACAAAAAGGACATTTTTGTGTTTAAAACAGTAAGTGCTTCTCCATATTTATATACACAAGGGCACATAAATACCCAAAATATGTATGTGTGTGTAGATGGATATCTGTTCATATTTTCTCTGCCAAAGAACAATGTTAAGCAGAAATCAGTTTTAGTGCTTTAGACTGGACTATACACAAATAAATAAAATTTCATTGTTTTAGAAACTTGAAGAAGCTGAAAGGAAGAGCCAGCACCAGCTTGAGAACTTGGAACGAGAACAGAGATTTCTAAAGCGGCGACTGGAACAGCTGCAGGGTCCTCAAGAGACGGAGCGGATACGAATGGATAGCATCGGGTCGACTATCTCTTCCGACCGCTCGGACTCAGAGCGAGGTAGGCAGCATCCCTTGACCTGCGGGCACCTTCACGGTCTAGCGTTTGCTCTCCTGGTGCTGGAGACCGAGACCACCGTGTAGCATGTGTGAAGTCGATAGGAGCGAACTCTCCCATAGCAGCGTTCCCGACTCCCAGCTGTAGGTGTGTGCACCAGACACGGTCTGCTACAGACCTGCCGTGCGTGTGTGTCTGTACTGTCCGCTTGAGAGAATTTTAGACTTACAGAAAACACATAGTTCTTATCTACCTTTCATTCAGTTCCTTCTCACAGTTACTGAAACCAAGATGCTAACACTGAGAAAATGCTAGGCTTTGTCCAGATTTTATTAATTTTGCCACAAATGTCTTTTGAAGTATTTTGGACACTGGCCAGTCTCTTTATAGAGCATACTTCAGTTTGAATTTTTTGGGGGGGGGGAGCGGGGGAGGAGGTTGTTTTTTTTTTTTGTTTTTTTTGTTTTTATGTTCTTTGATGTTTTGCCATGAATCTCAGGTCCCCTGGAACTATAGTTACAGACAGCTGTGAACTGTCATATGGGTGCTGGGAATTGAACCCGGGTCCTTTGGAAGAGCAGTCAGTACTCTTAACTGCTGAGCCATCTCTTCAGGCCCAGAAATTGTTTTTAGTGTTTTCAAATTATTAGGTTGAGGGTATACATTCAGGACAGGAAACATCACAGCAGTGATACTGTGCCCTTCAGTTCATTGTCAGGGAGAGAGAATGATGTCTTACTGTTTGTGATACTAAGTTTTATCTGTGTATTTTAGAGTATCACACCATTTCTCTTCCATGTGTTCTAGAACGTTTGTCTTTGACAAAATTAAGAACAGAAATCACCCAAGAAAGGTTTGAATTTTCCTGATCTGTGTATACCTTCAGCCCTACACCATACCCCCAGAACGGAATACTGATGGTTGTTTGTTGTTTGAGACAGGGTTTCTCTGTGTAGCACTGACTGTCCTGGAACTCACTCCGTAGACCAAGCTGGCCTTGAACTCAGAGTTCCTTCAGCCTCTGCCTTCTGGGTGCTGGGGTTAAAGGCGTGGCCACTACTGCCCAGTTGAATTCTGATGATATTTAACCTGACATTTCGGAAAGTAGAACTCAAGAAATCTTGAGAATTTTAAAATATTAGACAATGTTTTGTTTGTTTGTTTGGTTTGGTTTTCGAGACAGGGTTTCTCTGTAGCTTTGGATCCTGGCTTTGAACTCACAGAGATCCACCTAATTCTGCCTCCCAAGCACTGGGATTACCTCCACCGCCTGGCTTCAACTCTTCTCTTCTCTTCTCTTCTCTTCTCTTCTCTTCTCTTCTCTTCTCTTCTCTTCTCTTCTCTTCTCTTCTCTTCTCTCTCTTTTTAAGACTGATTTCTCCTTTTGATGGAAATTTCCCCATGTACTCAGGAGCACAGGACGGCGTGTGTATCCAATAGTGATGACAGCAGACAGCAGTGTTCTGCTGTTCTTCCTTTATGGTTGGATGTAAATCATCAGGTTTTGAGAAAGAAGAGTATTGAAAAGTCCTGAGATTTTAATTCTACTTCTATGAGAAAAAATATTTGACTTCCTTTTGGTTTTAAAATGTATATTATGAGTGTGGCCAGGTTTATGCACCATGTAATTTAGGTTGTATTTGAGGACTGTGCACTTGCTTGTCTTGAGGCATTTGGTTCAGTTTCAAGCATTTTTCTCTCTCTCTTACACACACACACACACACACACACACACACACACACACACACACACACATGGAGATGGCTTGAGGCTATACTTGATGCAAGAAAATTAAAAGCAAATCTCTCACACTTTAATGGTTGACTTGTTTTTGTTTCTAAATATATAGAATTCCTTACAATGAATCATAGACATAGATCCGTCTGTAGAGTGATATCACCAAAAATTTGGATGCATAAGCATACATTTTTCTATCTTTTATTTTCCCTCCCCCCTCCCCCTCTAAAGCAAGCCTGATTAATAAACAACGCTGTGAATTAGTTCTTGGTTTAATGCAAAACAGATGTTGTTAAACCACTTGGGTTGGGATCTTTTAATATTAAGTCCTAATTCTCAAAAAGGCCAAGGCGTTCAGCGGGAGGTCCAGACGGCCTGGCGTCAGAGGGTTTTAGTAAACTTGCTGCTAAATTAAGACCACCTCTGTATACTAGATTCCCCTTTGTGGAAGAGATCTCTGATGACCTCATGGAATAACCTTTAACTTTTGAAAGTGCACTATATGGTTCCTGATGTTCCCTTCTCCCCCCCGTTTTCGCTTTTGCAGAGGAGATTGAAGTGGACGTTGAAAGCACAGAGTTCTCCCATGGAGACGTGGACAATATAAGCACCACCAGCATCAGTGACATTGATGACCACAGCAGCCTGCAGAGTATTGGGAGTGATGAGGGCTACTCCAGTGCCAGTGTCAAACTCTCCTTCGCGTCCTAGAGCCCAGCACGGCAGCAGTGCAGGGCGACACCCACCGGGCCAGTTCAGTACCGCCTCTTCCATTGGGTTCATGACGCAGTCTCCTTCAAAACTAAACAGAACCATACTTGAACAAAAGGGTCAGAAGACCTGTATTTAAGCAAATACTTAACAAAAAGTGGGGTAGAGCCTCCCCAGTAGAACAAATACTCATATATTGGAAAGAATACGGTTCCTAACAGCAGCTGGAAACGTGTAATTATCTGGAGTTGACTTAGTTGACTTGTAAGAGGACAGTGGAGATTCCGTCTCCTTTCCTGGTTTGCTCACGCTGTGTTGAGTAGACGTTTAAGGGTGGGGTTATGAACCCTTCCTGAGCTTCTTGGCCCTAGGAACAAAATCAGACTTAGAGTAAGGAAAAGACAGGATAATCAGGCATTAATCTTGGATAGCTAAAGAGCTCTTAAAACTCAGCCTCAGTTTATCATGAAGCCTGTGGATGATCAATTCTTTTAAAAAAAAAATGAATTTTTAAAAAGCTCATTTCGTGCTCTACAGAAGGAGAGACTCCCATGAAGCCTTTCGAAAGAGATCATCACGCAGCTCAGCTTTCTGTTGGATTCCATGCTAAGCCAGCTAACCTTACCTGCATTGTTAGCACTAGGGCACCCAACCGCCCGCTCGCACCCTTCAGCAACATAGGGGCAGCCCATGCATGACAGCTGTGTCACAGAAGGAAAAGCTCCATGTGCCTCTGTGTCTGCGCCGATCTGAAGAGTTGTGCACGCAGCATAGCAGGCCAAGGTCTGAGCCACGGCAGCATTTTTATTTGAGATTTTGATAACTGTTTATATGTGTTGAAAACCAAAATGGCATCTTTTTAAAGCTTGTCCATAAGTAAACATAGATGTCTTTTATAGTGGAAAAAACACGTGGGGAAAATCATCTATTTTGATGCAGCATTTGATAATGATAAAACACCTCACACCTCACTCTTTATAGTGCACAGAATGAATGAGGTCTGGGCGGGGTAGACAAAGGTCAATGCTGTTTTTGTTTTCTTTTAGGAGCATTCCCCTTTACCAGCTTCTAACCATCTGCTATCCATAGTAGGCATACTATCATAGTTAACATAGTTGAGTTCAGCACTTGTCGCATTTCCTGCAGGCGGTCTCCTTCCTCACGAACCCACTGTGCAGGTGCTACTGTTGCTCTTACCGACGTTTTCAGAAATGTTATCTTCTAAGTGAACTTTCTAGCCTGCACTTTGATGTCATGTGTTCCCTTTTTGTCTTTCAAACTCTGAGGTTTCTCTGGGCCTCTGCCTGGCCCTGGGAAGCCTTTCTGGAGACCTTACCCCCAGCTGTTTGGACTTTGTATTCTTTAAATAATTTAACTACCCTTAATTACTTTAAAAAAAAAGCTTTATGATTTTCATAACTTATTGCTGATTTTAATGGGTTGATAATTTCAGTCCTGTAGTTTTATTTTATGTTTAGATAGGGCTGGGCAAGGAAAAAGAAAATAAAAACAACCATATTTAGCGGTGCAGTTGAGTTGTGTGTTAATGTCAGGACTGTCTTCTTGTGAATAGCTTGTTTCCTACATGAGCTGTACCATCTTGTTCTCATAAGGCCTCAGCACACACTACTCACCCATGTTCCTTCTGTGCCTCTGAAAGTACTTCTTTCTCGGTTGTGCTGTCTGGGTGAAGTTCTCTGAAGCAGATGTGAGACACTGCATGCCTAGATACGGTGTGAGACCCACTACGCTTCCTGTGCGGAGGCTTCCCTTCCAGCCACCCCCAGCTGTGTATTCGACGCCTTTGGGTTTTCTCTTAGTGAAAGTAAATGGAAGCCATTAAATGGCTTCATTCTTTGTTGTTGTTTTGTTTGGTTTTTAGAGGTGGGATTTCTCGGTGTAGCCCTGGCTGTCCCGGAACTCACTCTGTAACTAGGCTGGCCTCAAACTCACTGAGGTGCTGGGATTAAGGGCGTGCGTTCTCACACCCAGCCAGCTTCATCCTTCTGTTCCCAAGATGACTGACATTTTCAGTCCAGGACAAGAATTTGGAACATCACTCAGGCAACTTTAGGTGCTGCTGTTTTCTGTATATACAGGACAGTGGGCTGTGAAGCCTTTGTTATGAACCTGCTACACATACATCAACACTACTTCCCCAGGTTTGCTCTTGGGGAGGGAGGACGCGGGTAGGTTGTGTGATTAAGTATTAACTCTTTAAAAGACAAATTAGTTTACAGCCAAGTTGTGCAAGAAATAAAAACCAAATAATACTCGAGTTATTTTTTTAATACCTTATCTGTGAAGGCGGAATAATTACTTGAGTGCCCACATCTTTAGGTAATTATCTCCTAAGTACATTTTGCTTTTCCATCAGAAATTTAGAAGTAATAGTATGTGACAGCTCCTGTTGCTCTGTACAGTTAAGAAGTGTCTACCCAGCTCTGCAGCCCGGCAAGTACTTCCATTGTTTTTATTAAAAATTTTCACCTCCTCCCATCCCCCCAACTAGTACTTTCCTGGCATGATAGTGGCTTTCAAACGTCACAGAGATGTCCTCTTGGGAATCTCTTTGGCTACCACATGCAAAAAGTCTGCAGATCTCACTGCCTCATTAACTTTATTTAAGGTATTCTTCCATGCCCTTAGAAAGCTGTAGTGCTAAAAGGAAACCGAGAGGTAATCATGTACATACATGTGAGGGTATGTGCAGCTGTGTGTGTACCAAACAACGTGGGCATCAATCATTCTTTAAGCACCACATATCTTTATTATTATTATTTTTTTTAGGTTGCCTCTCACTGGCTTGGAACTTACCAAATAGACAAGGCTGGGTAGCAAGCCCCAGTCCAGTCTCTGCTGGGATTATTAACACTCCGCATGTATGTATTTTGTGTGTGCGTGTGTTTCCTTGCATGTATGTCTGCACAGGTATGCCTGGTACCCATAAAGTTCAAAAAAGGGCATCAGATTCCGTGGAGCCAGACGACTGTGAAGCCCTGTGTGGAGGCTGAGAGTGGAAGAACCTGCAAGTGTTCCTAACCGCTGAGCCATCTATTCTCCAACCTTCTTGAGCCTACTGGCTTTTTCAATTTTTAGTATAATTGTTTTTGAGACAGGGTCTCACTGTTGCTATCCTGAAACTTACTGTGTAGACCAGGCTGGGCCAGAACTCAGAGCTCTACCCGCCTCTGCCTCCTAGAGTCCTGGGATTAAACATGTGTGCCACCATGCCTGGCTCACTCTAGCTTTTCAAAACACGTGGAGTTTAGGCATTCTGCTCGGGTCCCTTGCTCTCAAGGGAAATAGTTTACCAACTGAGCTATCTTTTCAGCACTATCCACCTTTTTTTTCTTTTTAATGAATGCAATCTCTATTTTCTTCATCCCTAAATGTCAAATTTTATTTTGACCCAATTTTACAGAAAATAAAGTCCTGTTTCTTAAACTTGTATTTAATTCAAATGATCTACATCAAACTCCCAAATAGATGTGATTATAGACCTGGCTTAAAATTTTTATATTCTAATTTCTTTGTGTTTTGAGAGAGGGTTTCTCTGTGTAGCTTCTGAGCCTGTGTTGTAACTCGCTCTGTAGATCAGACTGGCCTCAAACTCAGATCCACCAACCTCTGCCTCCCAAGTGCTGGGATTAAAGGTGTGCTGACTCTTAAATGCTTTTTTTTAAAAAAAAAAAGATTATGTAAAATAAATTTATTGCATTATAGTGATCATGTTTTTGTAAACCCGACCAGAGGCTGAGTCTGCTCTACGGTGATGACGACCACTGCATCACTGAATGTGCCCAGTTAATATTTAGTGATATGCTCGGCTATAAAGGAAAACTGTCATCTGTGCACCAGATCTGACAGTAAATTGCTTTTCTGGCTTTGCCCAGTTGAACCGGGGGCTTTATGTAAATGCCCTTCCACCCAATACACTAAAGACAATTTTACTTTTTCAGCCATAATTTATCACTAATAGCACAAGTAAAACACTATACTTTTATAAACACTGCCGACTGGACTGAATAAAGTGCTAGTACGTACAAACCGCTGGGCTTGATGCCCAGCATCCCATAAACCAGTGAGACGATGCAGACCCGTAATCCAAGCACTTGAGAGGCGATGGCAGGAGAATCAAAAGCTTAGTCATTTTCTGTGATAAAGTGAGTTAGAGACCAGCCTGGGCTACATGGTGGCATCTTGACAAAGGAATCGGCCAACAGACTTAAGTTATAGAGTTTCTTCTGTTTCTTTATCATGGATATGCTTAGAAATTTCACTGCCAAGGCAATAACTGAACTTTTGGTGTTCACAACAGAAACAGAAAAACAGCATTGTTTTTGTTTTTAAAATGTAGCATAAGCCATAAAGGGCTTCTAAGGCATACATTAAAAAAATAACTCAGAGTTTGTGAATAGACAAGTATCTCATACTTTGGAAGTCAGGCCAAACAAACCTAACTGCTTTTGAAGGAACAAATTGCAGGCAAAACCTTCTGCTACTCTGAGTGATGAAAAACTGGACAGCTACCACCTAGTAAAGAGTAGCCTAGCAGCTGATCTTGGGATTTAATTCTAATTTCCAGGATATAGGAGTCACCTGTTTCCTCCAAGCCTGAATCCTTTTTTGGGGGAGGGGGGTAAGGGTGTCATCAGAAATTCCGCTGCATTTTAGGCTGGATGTGGTGGTGCAGGCCTCAAAATAGCACTGGCAGGCAGATCCTGAGGCTAGTGGTCTACATAGTGTGTTCCTACAAAACTAAAGAACACATACTACAGAGAAACCTTGTCTCAAAAAACAAAACCTGGGGCTGGAGAGATGGCTCAGTGGTTAAGAGCACTGCCTGCTCTTCCAAAGGTCCTGAGTTCAATTCCCAGCAACCACATGGTGGCTCACAGCCATCTGTAATGAGGTCTGGTGCCCTCTTCTGGCCTTCAGAATATTCAGACAGAATATTGTATACATAATAAATTAATATTTTAAAAAACCTGTATAAAGTAAACACGGGTTGAGACGAGCTTCTGGGTTTCACCATGGAGAACAGAACTAGCAAAGTGAGGCTATGGGCCTCAAGCAGAGAAAGTAGCTCTTAAAAGCCAACCTTTGTAATGAGTTTAACAGCTCATTTAGCTATGTTCTTAAAAGACTAATCTGTAACACAAATTAGCTACCAGTGTTTACTGTGGGAACTAAACGACTAAGGTCTAAGATTTGGTGTTAACTCAATTTTCAGTTGTTACTACTAGACCTATTCAGAACTGCACTCAGCCACAAAGAACCACCTTCAGGTAAGCTGAGGACCTGGAAAGTGTCTACGAATACATTGGCTGGACAAGTGTTTACGTCCCATCTGTAGTATCAGTTTCAGAATCACATCTCCGCCTACACACATACTGTGTACTTCTAATAACAGGAAAGGGAACAAGGCTACTGTTTCTTGTTAAAGCTCTTGAATTGCCTGGTGTGCTCCCTCTTCACTGCAGCAAAAATTCTTCAATTTACAAGTCAAAAATCCTAGATAAAATGTTTACATATATTCTTGGATTTATAAATTACTGCTTACACTGACTGCTCCATAGTAAAAATAATACGACTGAGCAGATACCTGTTGAACCTCTATAATTATTTTAAATACAAAACTTTGTTGGTTTAAACATACTTCCATTTTAATATTTCAGTTATTATCCAAGCTAGGCAAAAAGCCAAATCAAACTCTGAGTACATTTTTGGCTGATGTACAACATATTATTCACCTCTGAAATGTCTAGTTGTAAATTAGAAACTCCTAACCCAAGTCGTAAGTCATCTGTCCTGTTGTTATTTTAAGAGGTAGCCGTTGGTATTTTCAAGGAAATAAACCCAGCACACAACATTAAAACTATACTGGATGGACACACACCAACAAGTACTTTTAAAGTTTGAGTTAAAATAATTTGACGCCTTTTGGTTTGGTACCTAGTCTTCATAATTAGACTAATAAAGATGCCACTAAATATGCTTTCAATTGTTTCTTCTGAAACCAAAGCTGTTCTTATTTAACCTACAGCCTAGTTCTCAGCTAAGGGTGCACAGCAGAATTACCTACAGTGTTTGTAGCACTTATTTTGGCCTGGGCAAGTCTGGAATAATACCCAGGCAAGACTGCTTGAGTTTTTATTAGAAACGTCACCACATCCCCGTTGAGTGTGTTCTAGCGTAGAAATGAAGTCAGGGTTTACTTGATGACATTTCACTAGCAGTATCATGTATGGTCGCACTACAACTCTGAGTAAAGGAAGTCACCGTCATTCCACAGTAAATGGCAGGCATCCTTACAGTGTCACATCCATGTCAGATAGTGTCCCTCCCTCTGAATATGTAAGCCCGGTTCTTGAAGAAAGTTACAGAGAGCTAGTAAGTGGAGTCAGGGTTCCAACAGCAGTCTGGTTCGAGTCTCTCCTCTTCTAATATGCTCTGTAAGTCTTGCTACATACATGTTAATTAGAACAGCATTTGCTAATTGTGGTATTGTTAAATTTCTGGCTACTAATTTTTGGACTATTATAGGTCAACTTCAAGTTAATCAAGCTTTGAGAAGATACTTGTAACCTACTTAAAGAGCTACAAATCAGTATTTGAATTTCAGTTTGTCAGTTTCAGCTTTAAACTCAAAAGTTGTGGGGCGGTGGTGACACACGCCTTTAATCCCAGCACTTGGGAGGCAAAGGCAGATGGATCTCTGTGAATTCAAGGACAGCCTGGTCTACAGGTGAGTTCCAGGACAGGCACCAAGGCTCCAAAGCTACAGAGAAATCCTGTCTCCAAAAAGCAGAAACAAACAAAAAAAAACTCAAAAGTTTGTAACAAAACATGCTACACTTAGGGTTCCCACTTATTTTTAGAATACAGAGAGCATAACCACTTTATTTGGAAAGTGGTCCTAATCTTTTCAACTTTAGCATGTAACAGCCAGGTCATCTTTCCGGGTTATAACTTTTAGTTTAGTCCAAAGAGCCACATTTCATCTCTGACACAAGCTGCTGATTCTATATTGTACACCTATTTTCAGAACAAACGTAAAATTACTTCTATTCCTTTTCTGAGACAAAGCCCTTAAGGAAAAGATATACAGGTACACTGTTTAAGGCAGAATGGTCCAGTTATTGTTCTAAGTACTGTTCTAGCATACTAAGGCAATATCAAACCATTTTACTGTGTTTTCAAAGGATTTCCTTGCAACTGTTACTACATCATTTAAAACTTTCTTTTAGGAGTTCTCCGCTACCCCCCCCCCCCAAGCCCTGGTAGTGGGGAACTGAAGGTCTTAAACATACCACTGTCCTTAGCCCAAGAAGCCCCCTTTCTGTCTTAACCATGTCTTCTGTCATGTTATTTATGAAGAAAATCATAAAAAGTATTCTACCTCACCACTGTCAGAAAAATTTTAGTTTACTAAGTCAAAATTCATGAAATTTAATTTAAAAAGTTTAATACACACTCATTAATCCTTTAGGATTCAATTTTTTTATACCCAATGAAGGAATTCTTAGGGATTTATGAAACACTTCTCAGACGCAGCGTTCTCTTCTGTAGTAGTTCTGTGTACAAGACTAAGGCTCACTACACCAAGGCTGGCAGCCATGGATTCCACCCCTTTGTTAACACACTGGAGATTTAAAAACACTTTATTTATTAAAGTTAAACATACAAAACTGAAATTAACACACACCCTAAAAATTGTCTTCTTCCAGTAACAGGAAGACCCTTTTTCTATCTGTGTTTTTGGCTTAAACTCAACTTGGGATAACTGTGGTACTCACTTATACCAACAAATGCTGGCAACTTGATCTAGTTAATAAAAATTACAAACTCAGCTACATGAACATAATATACAGGGAAATTATGGTCAGATTAATGCACAAGAAATACAGGAAAATTCAATCATGAAACATTCAGTACTCTTGTTCATTAATTTAGCCTTGGTTTTTTTTTTTTTTACAAAAATAGTATCTACATTGTATACAGGGCTATACATCAGCTTTTTGTTTTCCCATATAAACATTACACATTCCCCCAAAATGGAAGCACTACCACAAGTGAAAAATCAACAAAGAAAAAAACAATACAAAACACCAAATAAACACGAGAGAAGGGGAGCACATCCTACACATGGTTTGTTTTTTAATATAAAATTCAAACTCAATGACCAAAAAATACAAGGTGAGTCAATTGTGGAAGTGACCTAACAGGCCCAGGAAAGAATTCAAGGAAAAACCTCAAACTAAACCCTGTCATTTATAAATTAACCCATGCTTGGGTTTGTCTGGACAATGGCCAGGTTATCATCAAACTGAAGATATCTTTAGCAGGCTGGCATTTTGCCATGATGTTCCAATGAACTGCTGGGATACATCAAGTGCAAAGCACCTGAAAACTCCAAATTAGGACTTGCAAAATGTCTACTCAACATTAGTTAAGTAGGGGCCTGAAGTACACGAAGTCATCTAAGTGCTGATTTAAGCAGCATCTACCTAGAAAAGTTGCCTTGTTCAACAAACTCTGAGGGAACTGTGGTAAGTAGTAATGAAAAGTTAAATGAGAGCAGTTATCAAATGTCTTCAAGTTTCATTCTACCAAAGCCAAACAATGACAACAATGTATCTTCCTTACTCATCTAGCAAATAATTTACCTTTAGAAAAATATAAGAATAAAAAGGTAAATGTAAAGCCCTGCAGAGATGAAATCCAACAGTTTTTCTCATTATTGAGGCATCAAATGCCTGACATTGTATTTAGATGTGTCTTGATACTGTGTCATAGGCTTGTCAGCAATTCCGCAAGTTCCTACTCCAACTTTGCCGGTTACACTTTCTGGCGAAGCAAAAATACTCCTCTTTACCTGGGAACAAAAGAACCAGTTCTGATTAGTGTGTGAAACCAAATCTCAACCTTTAATGCTAAAATACATTCAAGTTCCAATATTTACAAAATGTATGGCTTTTGTAGAAAATATCACTGCATACTAATATAAAGCTTATCTGTCTCAAGATTGTAGGTTTTCATTCTCAAAGTCCTAAATATGAACTGTTTATTTGGGTATGAATTTGATGGTGAGATCCACTGTGGTGCCCTGTCCCACTGCTCTCCAGGAGCCACATCCTGAGGCAGCATGGACGACAATGAAAAGCCAAGCTATGGGTGAACATCAGGTCATCCTTATTTTGAGTAGCTGAATTCTACAGTTTTTTTTTTTTAACTAACAAAGCATACTCAGAGAACTTAAAAGCTTTCTTAAACAAATGCTCAAAATGAAAGTTTGTTTTTAAAAAAAAGCAGAGCTCTGCATATTTTCTGCGAAGTTTGAAGGCACCAAACAGTCTTAAAAATTTCTGATATAAACTCGTTTATCAGATAAAGTGGCTAATGGTTACCTAAAAGAATTGTAAGTCAAGAACTGATTAAAACTGTGCCCTTTGGAAAACCTATACCTCCTTTCTTCATTTAGATGTTATTGTAATGACAGTTATATTTTCAGATCTACAACGTGATGAAAGATATACCAACCTGGCCTTTTTTGTTTTTAGAATAAGCCCTGTTGTTGAACTGCTGCCATTTCACCTTCTGGTCCTCTCTTTCCTGCTCAAGTTCTTTTATTCTCTGTGCTTTTTTCAAAGCTTTTTTCTTTTTATATTCACGTTGCTGGGCAATCATTTCTTTTCTGTATGGAAAACCCGGACATAAATGTCAATAATTAAAACTTAAAATATCACTTCTTTGTAACAGTGCAAAAGTAAAACTTACATACTAATTTATTAACGAAAGTACAACTTTTCATTAAAAAAACAATGCCAAAATCTGGGTATGGTAGCATGCCTGTAATGCTAGGTGGTCACTGGAGGATCAGAAGTCCAAAGTCCTCCTTGGCAAGCTGGAGATCAGTCTGGGATACACCAGAGCTGTCTGTCATACAAAAATAAAAACAGGGCTAAAGAGAGATGGCTCAGCATGTAAAGGCATCTGCCACCAAGCCAAGCCTCATGAGTTAAGCTGAGTTTGAGCCTGAGAACCACAAGGCAGAAGGAAAATCAACTCCTTCAAGTTGTCCCTGACCTCCACTCATGTTGCAGTGCACACATGAATC
Source organism: Microtus pennsylvanicus (assembly GCF_037038515.1). NCBI lineage: Eukaryota > Metazoa > Chordata > Mammalia > Rodentia > Cricetidae > Microtus > Microtus pennsylvanicus. The sequence continues at coordinate 131,420,504 of NC_134583.1, forward strand.
CACACAATAAATAAATAGAAATCAAACATCACCACTGAGTACTACTAGACATTTTTTTTTTTTTTTTTTATAAAAGGCAGACACAACACTTGCCAGAAGTGACAAAGAACAAAACACCACTTCGGTCTATTACAATGTAAATCAAATCTTTCTTTTGGTTTGTCAAGACAGGGTTTCTCTCTATAACAGCCCTGCTGTTCTAGAACTAACTTTGTAGACCAGGCTATCCTCGAACTCACAGAGATCCACCTGCCTCTGCCTCCTGAGTGCTGGGATTAAAGGTGTGAGCCACCACTCAGCTGTAAAACAAATCTTCCAACCAAGAGTTTTTATGTTTTATACCGTTTTTGCCAGCTGTGCTTTAGGAATATGAATATTTGATGCACGTTCATGCCTATAATCCCTACTACTTGGGAGTTGGAGGCAGCTGGATCAGGAATTTAAGTTGTGCCTCTGCTCAGCATAGAGTTCCAGGCCGGATTAGGCCACATGAAACCCATCTAAAAGAAACAAAAATCAACCTTAATGGCTGGCTAACTCTACCAATTTCTAAAAATACAGTTGGTAAAATATATGCGACACTTGGGAAAGTGTATGAAGTAATTTAATGCAGATAAACTATTTCATCAACACTGAAGGAAGACAGCAAGAGATCGGAAGAGTGGCACAGCCAGCATTCTCTGTGATGACCAACAGCAAAACCCTGGGTGTCCACAACTAGGATTCAAGTAGAACCAGGGCCTAAGCTACCAATATACTCTGCTTGCCTACATGAACTGACAAAAGGAAAAGAAAGGTTTTTAAGAGATCCTGATTCCCCTGTACCAAATAACGATCAACATGAGGCTAAGTGGCTTTCCTTATAAAGAAGGCAAGAATAAAACAAATTAGGTTAAACAAGATTTTACAATCTGATTTCCTTATTCAAGGTGTTTAAATGTTATTTTAACAAATGGTATTTTTCAAAATTCAAGAACATTTACGTAGCAACTTAAATTTTGGAAATTCTTGCAAATTCATAGACATTTTTATTGGCTACACATGGGAGGGAGGGAGGGAGGGAGGGAGGGAGGGAGGGAGGGAGGGAGGGAGGAAGGAAGGAAGGAAGGAAGGAAGGAAGGAAGGAAGGAAGGAAGGAAGGAGACAAGACAAGGCAGTGATGGCAGTAAGGTTGCATTCATGCACAAATAAGCACAGGGACTCAGAAGTGGCTGTCAAGTGCTGACCGTGACTGCTGTTATCTAATAACTTCTACTTGCTGGCCCCAGGTTTTTAACCACAGGTTTTGTTACTTCTGTACCTGCCACATTTTTTCTGTGAATAAGACGTGCCTCCCAGGCATTTCAGAGATTTAAGTGAATAGGCTAAGGTTGTTACACGCTATTTCACACGAGGCATATGTTAGTTTGTTCACCATCAACTATAGCGATGGGTCAGGCAAAACAACATATATATCCAATGTCATTGTTTACTTTGCTAATCCTTGTTTCAGTTATTAGTTTAGATGCTATTTTCGTAAGGACACTGTCCTGGTAACCATGGTATCTTTTTTTTTTGGGTCCCCTTAAAACTACTGCTATGTCCCTTCACAATTTCTATACTTCACTGTTTATGCGCCCCCCAACAACTTTTGCGGTACTAGGTACAATTATACTTGTTAGGCAAAGGCTCCACACCTAGGCTACGTCCCCATCCCTAAGACACTCCCTTATATGTTTTTTCTGAATATAGCTTCAGCAGGTACAAGGCTCAAGGCAGTCAGTCTCCACTGTGGTTTAGCCCTAGGACCCAACTTACAGAAATACAGTATTTTTAGTGTAGTGCCCTCTTTATTGAATACATCAGTATAGCCTCCACTTTACCTAGGCACACATACTGATCTGATGTTGCCTATCTGTAAAACAATGTTAAACAGTGTTATAACCTCACTCCAATGTAGCCTGAATGAGTTATTTTTGCAGATTACTTCAAGCACCTAAATGGGAAACCCTAAAATGCTACATTAAAGTCAGTTACTTTGGCCAAATGTAATCTAAGCACTTACTTAAGTACCCAAGTACTCAAAAGACTGAGGTAAGACCAAGGAGCACAAGCTAGCCTGTGACATACAACGAGCCAGCCCGTCTTGGGGAAACAGAAGTCGCTTACTTTGACATAGGTTTGTTGCCACTGTCCTCTTTTGCCTTCCTTCCTTCTTCTACGGGTTTGAGGTTCAACAACGGAGTCACTTCAGCATTGCCATAACCAGCAAAGGTGATTGCAGCGGTGCCATTTTCTTCATCTATCTCCTCGATCTCCGCTTCGTAACACCTGCAAAGATATCATGGCTGTAAGCAGGTGAGTAAAGATCTAGTACTCAGCCTACAAGACTTATACTGTAGTGACTCAATTATCATGTCTCTAAAATAAACTTCTGCAATCGAATGGCCCTCTTAGCAAAATGATGAGAGGTTTAAAGCGAGGCACCTGACATCAAAAGCCCTAATTAAAAATTTTGCCAGAAAAATCCCTTACACATCTACTCGCTATACTTAATCTCATTCAGAAAAGCTAGTTCTTAAAAGATTAATTTCAATGTATGCACTTGAGTGCAATAAAATTACCAGCATTCACTTTTTAACTTGAGGAGAAACAAGTCAGAATATTTTAGAAAACAGCCATTCATTTTTATTTCCTTCAGAATCCAAACCACTCTTCTCCCCAAATTTTAAACTAAATCTAAAATTAAGCTGTTAATGGCAACCACCCAAGAATTACACTAGTGTTATAAATCACATTACCGACACAGATGATTAAAATAGGGTAGGCCAAGCTGAATAAAAGCATCTTACCATTGTATCTTACTAATTCATGTTATAGTTAGAGGGTTGTTTTTCTACACTTACTGTCCATCTTCACTCCAGATTGCCATACATTTGTCCCCTACTTTCCATGAATGAGTAGGCTGAGTAGAAGCAAAACTGTCTGAACTTGCAAGAGTTTCCGAAGGCTGAGTTGACAGAAGGTCTTTGGTCAATTCTATAACTTCCTAAAGAAAGCAAAAGCCGTAACACTTGTAATTTAATACTGTCAACTACTTTTTTGTTTTACAGCATCACTTCTCATATCACAAAGCAGTTACGTACGCTACACATACAGCTCAGTGCTTTTGAGAATACTGTTTTCCCATCCATAGAGAGACTGAGGAACAGCACTATACCCTAATAAACAGTGAAACTGTGGTTTAAGCCTACATAGGCATCTTCAACTTTAAAAACTAGACAAGTTTTAGCCACTTCTGACTTCTAAATGCCTTTTGTGACTGACCATTTTCTCTACAGTGAGAATCAAAGACTGAATCTGATTCAAGGTTACTTTTACAACCAGCATGTGTCTTCCATGCAACTACAGTTTTATAGGGCATTACTTGGCAAAAATATCAATCGTGTAACCAACATCTCTTTTATGAAATTCCCAAAACACTGGAAATAGTCTCATTAAGCACACAATGTTTGTACTTATATCAATTTCTATTAAAATACTGTAAAACATAAATAAAAGAAACCAGTAATTTTTCACCTCATTTAAGTACTAATTACCAAGTTAGAGCTAAAACAGCCTACACCTACTTAGCAAACAGTAGCACAGCTTCACTTTAAGAAAAAGCACGTAACTAACCTACAAAGGCCTCTCTGGGTGGCAGGTACTTTCTAATCCAGGCTTCTGTGTATTAGTTCGATTCAAGTGTGATAGGGGTGGCTAAAATATTGTCAAAAATATGAACAGGTATTTAACTACTTATCTGCTACGTTCTTACTCTAATACAGACATACATTTTACCTGATTTTCAAAGAATTTGCCTACTGGTTTCCCACAGTGTTACACTTAAAACATCATTTTCTATGTTTGAAGACAAATATTGCAAAAGCAAACTCTAAATCTTTCTGGCTACTTCTAAAAAAACCAATACTTGAACCAAAATTATAGATATAGATAGACAGACAGACAGGCGAAAAAAGAATATTAAGTACCCGGAGAAAGGTCATTTTGTGAATTTAAAAAAGCTACTAAGACTTGGATTTGAGCTGAAACCCAATAGAACCCACCCCTAAGGAGGTGATGCCTAGCTTTATATTCATTAGTCCTGCAGCACTCAAGACTGAACCTAGGGTCCTGTACAAATCATGTAAGTGCCTTCAAATATTTAATTAAACAATTCTATGTAAAGAAAAAAAAAGCAAGAGAGTTTCCAGTAATATATACAAAAAGAAGAGTAAATTACCCAATTTTGTTCTCAGTTAACCATCTTTAGAGCCTGGAATACAAACCAACAGCCCTGACTCAAGAGCCCACAAAGTCATTAAATACTCGCATCTCCTTCCAGGGATCATGTAATTAAAGCACAAACATGCATTCTACCTCTGGTAAGAAGTCTCAGGTTTGACAGAACATTTATTTCCCCACCACTTTCAAAGAAAAGAATCCTGAAAAACTATGCATAATTTTCAAAACCCTGTGCCACAATGGCCTTTCTTATAAACAAGAAAATCCAGGGCATTTACTTCTAAAGTCCTGGAACTCTTGTCATCTTACACGTCCCTCCCAGTAATTCATAATGAACCTCAATCTGTCTTCACATGTGTATGGACCAAAGTGTTAAAGAAGCTGGTTTATATATGAGGGGTCCTTGAAGGTACATACCATGAATTACTTTTCCTCCCCCAAGTCTGAGCTCTGGAACTGCTCCTTCACTGACAGATGGGCAGCGGTTACAGTAACCGGCAATTCCAGGAGCATCAGGTGCTGTGATCTACATATCAGCAGGTCAAAGGGGTGCACTCAAGCACTGCTTCCTGAAGGAAGGCGTTTCGGGGATGCTGAGCCACTGTAATATATGAGACAAGTGACTTGACCCCTGCCTCCTTTACAACAGTTTACTCAGCAACACAGCCTAATAAATTGACTAGTTTTGTGATTACTATAGACTACCTGGGGAATCAAAGAGCTAGCTAATCTGATTTTACTATACCCATTTCTCTTCTAAATAAAAAAAGAATTTTTTATTCTATATGAAAGACAGAAACATGGAAACCTTACTGAAAAAATAAACATAGGAATTAGAAGCCACTATGATAGCCCCACCCCAAAAGAAAACATAGAAGCCACAGGCTTTAAAAAAAAAAAAAGAAATCAACCCAACCAAACAAGATTTAAATAACAAGAAGGATGTCCCTAAAAGCAGCAAGTAGGTGGAGGGAGACCTCTACCAAACAGAAGCTAGTTCCTAGCTTCAATGCAAACAACCAGGCTGGAAGCATATATTCAAATATTTTTCATAATTTTACCTAATCTTAAGTGATAACTTCTATCTTCCAATAGTTTTCAGTTCAAACCATACCTAGTAACCAAAATCAAACTTCTCATAATGAAATAAGAGGGGAAAAAAACAAAACTTATGAAGACTAGCCAAATAAAGAATTCTATCCTGTCAATATTTATGGTATTATTAGTACTTAAGCTTCTAAATCTGCAACATCCAATAATTAATAAACTGTAGTTATTTAAAACAAAAAATTATCTCCTCAGTTTCCCTGGCCATATTTCAATTACTTAGCAGCTACGTGTGGTTAGTAGCTGTAAGTGCCATTGAACAGCAAAGAACACAGTCACCATACCAGAGAGTGCTGTTCTAACTGGCTATAGAAAAGAGGATACTTTCGCAGATATATGACTTCAAAGTCATTATTGCTTTGCCTTTTTTCTTTTTTAAATTGAGACAGTCTCACTATGTCACCACAGCTGGCATGGAACCCGCTAGGTAGACAAAGTTGGCTCAAACACACAGAAATCTGCTTGATTTGTTTTTTGTATTTTATTGACTTTTTCTCCCTGCAGTGCTGGGAATTGAACCATAGGGTATTTCTTATTGTAAGCAGTTACAGCCTCAGTCTCCAGATCATTACTATTATTATTAACTGAGCCCTAGATAAGCCTTTCCGGTAAATACTATTTTCTACCCTAATGGTTTCTCCCTACATACTTTCCACTATAGATTTTTATATCAAAATAGCTGACCCCATACTCTAATTTACCCTGGAAACATTAAAAAAGACCTGGTGGTAATGCTGCTAGAAACTCAACTCCCACCTCTCCGTCTACCAGTTCTTCATAGAGCACCCAGTGCCCAGCAGCACACACGTGTTCTTTCAAGAGACAGGACTGTTTGACGTCAGCCTCTGCTGACGGGGCAGGTTAGTGTGCCTCTGTCCCTTCAGCGTCAACTCATACTCAGTACAGGTGAGCAAATCAAAGGGGCAGGCAGGAAGCACTTGGGTTATGTTTACAGAGGCCCTGGGAGTGTGAGCAAGTGTCTTCTAAACACCTCTTCTTACTGAAGGGCACATGCACCCCACTGGCCTGGCTTCTATAACCAAAGGAGAGTCTTATTAAAGTAAAATTATCCAACATAGTTTGTTTTAAAAAAACAACATTTACACTATTTTAAGTCTAGAATCAGTGTTTGAAAATGTCCAAGTCATTTTAAATTACAAATGAGATCTTTCAGAATCCCAAATCTATTAAGCCCTCTCAAGTTGTACTTGGAAATTTTGTGGAGTTTTTTTGTTTTGAGGTAGGGTCTCACTGTGTAGCCCTGGATGGCCTGGAACTCAGAGCTCTGCCTTCTTCTGCTCCCTGAGTACACTTCCTAAAGGTGTATACAGCTAGCAAAGCCCAATGGTATCAATGGCCATCAAGAAGATAAAGGACTGATCAGACGGGACATAAAAGAAGCAGAGTTTGTCCCACAGCCCTTCGGGACATGTCCTTCCGAGTTTCATACTTCCTATCTTCGCCTTTTCACTCCAGTCCAACTTAGACAAGGCTCAATAACTACAAAGTCAAGTCTTCAGTTCAAACACATAACACCCACCCACCCAGACAGACAGCTATCTCTGTACACATTTTGTGTAAACACATCATGATGTGTTTTTATAAAACGTAAACTCCATGAGTGTTGAAAAATAAGGCCACATTTCATTTTCAAATAATCCTGTGTCATCAAAAAGGACCTTAATCTGGCGATAAATTCCCCCTCTAATAGTATTACCTTTTCAACTACATTTCCTCACCAACGTGTTAAAAAAAATTAAACCGCTGCAAGGCTTCTTATCATGAAATCCTAAAAGCACACATAAGATTTACAAACCCATGAGTGTTTCATTCATTTTGATGTACACCAAATGGAGGAAGCAAATTTAGAAGCCTCGGTGTCTGTATACAGGTGTACATATATTACACAAATAGGGAGCATCTTCATAGTTGCTCTGAGTGCCTTCTTGAAAAAGACAAATACTCTTCTCAAACAGCATCAGCTACAACAGTCCACCTATACTTACTTGCAAGTCCTTCTTCAATTTCAACAGATCTTCATTTTCTCCGTTTCCAGACAGAGCAGCTTCTACTTGCTGGAGTTGGGCTTTGTAGCTAGCCAACTGTTTTGCTAGATCCTCGGACATCTGAGAAAAATGAAAAGCAAAGACCATAAAAAAACTAAGTCAAATATCGAGCTACAAAAATGTTCCCCTAGCCGGGTGATGGTGGTGCACGCCTTTAATCCCAGCACTCAGGAGGCAGAGGCAGGCGGATCTCTGTGAGTTCGAGACCAGCCTGGCCTATAGAGCTAGTTTCAGGACAGGCTCCAAAGCCACAGAAAAACCCTTTCTCGAAAAACCAAAAAAAAAAAAAAAAAAAAAAAAGTTCCTCTAACTTGCCTAAGTTAATCACTTTTGTTCCCAACTCGAAGTTTTATTCATTTTTACTTTCTTCAGATTTAGCTAATCCACAAACTTCAAAGCAATAAATCACAAAGACGTCAGATAAATTTTATACAAAAAGATCCCCTAGACAGTATGCTACAAGAAAAAAAAGTGATTTCTTTGAACTAGGAAGGCAGTGTGGGGCTCAACAATGAAGACTTCGACGTACTTCTTAAAAGCTGGAGAAGTCAAAAATCAGAAAAATTAGCACGGACTTCCAAACTCAGATGGAACTACACAAATCCCTTTCTTTACCATTCAACTGTAAGTGTGCGTAGTTCCCCAAAACACACACTGTTCACATATAGGTAATCTTAGAAACCCGCCTTTCGACAAACTCAGCTCAGCGTCCTACAAAGTGAGACACAGCTAAACCCTCCCTTAGAGTGCACGCAAACATACGGGTCCTCTGGGGACCATGTCCGGAACACTCCTGTCCACCGGAAGCCTGGAATCCGGAGAGACGCTTCCAGTCCGAAAGGTTCAAACAAGGCAGGCACCTCTCCTCCCGGTCACCCAGCACTCCAAAGCCCGCCATAATCCCGTCCATCATGTCAGACCAGGAAACTCAAAGCCTCAGCTCCCATGGAAACGACGGAGCCCAGCATCCTCACAGTGGACCTCTTCGGAAGGGCGCGGGCGTCTCCCCCACCCGACGGGTTCCCCAGGACGGCCACGTTCGCCGCCTCGGCCCGCAGAAGCCTCCCCGCCGACTCCACGGACCGCCCGCGCCGGGACCCCGCTACGAGGCCGGCGCCCGGGCTCCGTCTCAACTCCAGGCCGAGGCCCCGGCGAGGCCTGACCCTCCCTCAGAGGCTCGTTACCTTGGACGGGGTTGGGGACGGGACGGCGGGCAGGGGCCGGGGAAGCGAGCCCAGCGGCGGCAGGGGCAGCTGCAGCAAGGAAAATAGCCACGACGACGAGAAGATTCGGTCGGAAAAGGAAAAACTCCGCCGGCGCCGAGGGGGGAGGGGAGAAAAGCCGGGCTCAGGCAAGAGGAATAGACAAGGCGAGGGAGATCTCGCGAGGCCAACAAACTCTCGCGAACGTGCGCTCGGGTCGCGTGACTCCCGGCGTCCTCTAAGCGGCCGGCGTCTGCGGCCTCGGAAGGCGGAGTGGGTCGGGCCTAATGGGCAGGAAGTGACGTGTTTGGACTGCGCCAGGCGCAGAGTGCCGGCTCGTCTTACGTCAGTTCCGCCTTGTGGTGGGAGCGGCGAGTGGCTCGCTAGTGTGGGGGCGTAGACTCGCGAGCCTTTCCGGCCAGCGGCGATGGGGAAGGGGTTTAGTTCCGAGAGCGGGTCGGGCGTGAAGGCGCGACTTCACTCCCAGCCCGGGGAGGCAAGAGGCAGGCGGATGTGAATCTGAGGCCAGTCTGGTCCGCCTAGCGAGTGTCAGGCCAAGCAGGGTTGCCTGAGACCCTGTAAGTCAAGAGAAGGGAAGCTTTGTTTTGTTGTTGTACAGAAGATAAATATAGCAGTAAAGGGCGTTGGAGCGATGGCATGGGAAAAGTGACCGTTTGAGGTGCTTCGACAATATCCATAGACGCTAAAAGCCACGTGGACAAAGAGGGTGTTTACAGGGTCAAGGTATCGCACACAAGTATGAAGCACCAAATCTCAGGGACGATTAATAATTACAGTGATGAAATTTGGCATCCACCTATTTACCCAGTGGTCAACTGCAGCACCACTGATTGTGAGACAACCTGACTTTATGACCCTCTTGACTGATTGAACATGAGTGGCTGTCACTCGTGAAGGAATATGATCAAGTCTTTTAGTTTAAAGGAAATAGAAGCATAAAGGAACATGTTGAATGGCCGTGAGGAAAGAACCACACATCTAGAATGTGGACGTTCTCTTGACTCAGATTATTCAAGAGTCATGTGGGGTTCTTTGTTGTTTTGTTTTTTGAGAGAGTTTCTCAGTGTAGCCCTGGCTGTTCTGGAACTTGCTCACTAGACCAGTCTGGCCTGCCTCCGCCTCCTGAGTGCTGGGATTAGAGGCGAGCGCCACCACCGCCTGGCGAGGGTAATGTGGTTTTAATGAAAAATGTTTTCCATCGTCTCGGGCATTTAAACTCTTGATCCGCAGTACTGTCTGGGGCGGTTTAGAGGTATACTTCCTGGCTGGAGAAGTGTGGCGCCGACGGCAGGCTTCGAGAGTTGAAAGACTTGCATGCCACTTTAGCTTTAGCGCTCTACTCTGTATGCAGTTTATGGTACCAGCTCTCAACGAACTGCTGCAGCTGCCATGCTGGCCTGTCGCGTCTGCCCTGCCATTTTAGACTCACTCTCCAGAACCATAAGCCAAAATAAAATCTCTTAAGTCGCCTTGCTCATGCTGTTTTATCACAGCGGCAGAAAAGGAAGTCATGCTATTATTAAAAGGAAAGGGCTGTTTTAGATTGGGAGATAAAAAGACGAGCTTGGTGGCGCATGTGCCTAGTCTCAGTATACCAGAGGCAGACGTAGAATCAACCGAAGTTTGAAGACGGCTGGGACCGGTCGGTGTGTTCCAGCTCTGCCAGGGCTACACAGTAAGCCTATCTGCAGAGCCAGCCAGCCAAGAAGTAATAATGTGGTGTGTAGATGTTTACTGGACGGGCCAGGCTAGTGATGTGAAAAAACGCAGTGCATTGACTGACAAGATCAAGGTCCTGGCACCACCAGCCCCTACACACAGAAAACTGTGTGAGAATTTGAACATAGACAATATTAGATGATGCTTGTGTTAGGAATTTTTCCTAACGCGAGCTCTCTGACGATGCAAAAATCACAACAAGCCAAATTAAAAAATATTCAGGTTTAATGGGATTTCTGCGCTCTCGGGTGGCCCCCGAGGGGGAACCGGGAGGCTGCTAATGAAACCACCAGGGGGAAGGAAAAGAGATCACAAGGAAACTTTCCAGGGAAGCAGTTTAAATAGACTGAGGGAGTGGTCAAGATTTTGGCGGGCTTGTCTTAACCCTCAGGAGGGTCAAGACTTGGTGGGCACAGGGACTGGGCCTCTAAAGATGGAGGCCAGAGACGGGCTTACAGCTTGGGTTCACTCTTGTTTGATGCAAAATTGCTAATTTTATTATGTGTGAAATTTATAGTTACTTAGGGGAAAGGCCCATGTTTAGGTATTCAGGAATACCTCCATGTAGTATGGCAGAAAAAACTGTATTACACAGTTGGGTGTGGTAGCGTTATGAGGATAAGGAAATGAAGCCAGCCTCACTGCAAGTGACTTCAAAGTTAGCTTAGGCTACATGTGACTCACTTAAAAAACAAAAATAATGTAAAAATATTTACAGTATCCTTATATTCATATATATGAATATACATGTACCTATATATACACATATATGAGTGTTCACATGAAATTTAAATGCAAACTGTTAGCAGTAACTGAATATTTTTAATTTTTTAAACAATCTTTTACATACCAAGCTTACAGTCCACAACCCCAGAGAACCTAGACAACAAGGACATACATGGATCTAAGTAGGAAGGAGAAAAAGGCAAATTCTCCTGAGTGAATTGGGAGTATGGGGGTCATAGAAGAAGGTAGGAGGGGAGAGGGAAGGAAGGAAGGGGAGCAGAGAAAAATGTATAGTGCAATAAAAACAAACAAACAAAAATGGGCGGTGGTGGCACAGGCCTTTAATCCCAGCACTCAGGAGGCAGAGACAGGCCAGTCTCTGTGAGTTCAAGGCCAGCCTGGTCTACAGAGCAAGTTCCAGGACTACTGAGAAACCCTGTCTCAAAAAACTACAAAAGAAAAAAGAAAACCCATAACTCATTGCATTTCCCATCAGATCCAATCAGAGGCAAGCATATATCCTGACATCTTTCCTGCCTGCCCACATGTGATCAAGCATGTCTGGTGTATATGGGTCAAACTGACTTGTTAAGGGTAGTGAAAACACACGGCTTGTTATCTCCCATAAACAATAGCCTCCAGCATTTCAGGAACTGTCTGTTCTTGGGCACGGGGCTTATAGATCAGAGGCATTTTTTTTTTCCGAGGATTTCTAAGACATAGTAATTAAAACTTAAAACATAACTTTGACTCTTAGGAAAGGATGAGTCAGACATAGCAGGGAAAATGGGAAGGCTAGGAGGAAAAGCCATGAGTAAGTTGGTGAAGGTGTTACTTAGCCTTGCACTCAGACAGGAGTTAGGCGGACCTCACTTGCCCTCTGCTATATAATGGGGCTCTGGGTGGCTTTCTGCTATAACTGTAACAGTAGTCTTAACGTGGTCTCTGTTTTTGGTTTGGGTTTTTTATGTTTTTTTACTGGTGCTCTGTCTGCAAGTGTCTGTACCACCTGCATGCAGAGCCCGTGTGAAATTACCTGGCACGAGTGCGGAGGACAGAGAACACTCAACCCGCTTAGGAGTTTCTTAGAGGGGGCGTGTACCGGCCTGGGGAAGTCAGTGGGGGGGGGGGCTGAAGATGGCGCCTCCAGCACATGTACACAGCGGGATGGTGTGACTACCTCATATGCAGATGACAGGGCTCATGCATGCATGAAAAGGCTTAGCTGAGTCATATGTGGATGATGCAACCACACATGCACACGTGGGTCATGCATGCGGGGTCCTTTAACATCCCGGGGCCATTAGGCACTTCTTCCTGAGAGCTTGTTCACACATGCATGGCCCTAGAACCTGGAAATTTTAGTCTTATTATGGCTGAAATCATTACATTTCACCCTTTTGTTTATTTAAAAAATTTGGAGAGTTTGGAGTCTTTAATGGGTGGGAATGGGGCGTCATAAGGTCTCTTATGACCGTGTCTGCTGATTTTGTGGGCGTTGGAGAGTTGAGATGCTTGACCATGTCCTGGGGTGGCTGATTACTTTGTGTTTTTTCCAGGCTCTGGAACTGGCTGTATGGACCTCACAAGATGCTGGAAAGGCAGAAAATTATGTCTGGATTAGATCCTGGTGACTAAGGGAGGAGAGTCCCAAGATGGTAGATAGGTTTTTTTTTTTTTGGGGGGGGGGATAGTGGAGGACAGAATTTCCCAGGGGTTTCTGAGACCAGGAATAATAAGGGAAGAATTAAATGATACTTATTCTGGGTGAGTCTGGTCCATTTAGATGGATCCAACTGGCTCCCTGGAGCTTATGAAAAAGTTTGAAAATAAATAAATAAATTTTAGGCATATTAAAAGCTTATGATTACGATGATAGAGTGTTGGAATGGAAGATGGTGGGGAGGAGGGAGGAAAAGAAGGGGGAATGGTTGGTGGATCTCAAGTTCAAGGCCAGCCTGGTCTACAGAGTGAGTTCCAGGACAGACTCCAAAACTACATACAGAAACCCTGTCTCTGAAAAGAAAAAAAAATTACTGCATTTATATAATAGAACAATCTAGGGGGCTGGAGAGATGGCTCAGTGGTTAAGAGCATTGCCTGCTCTTCCAAAGGTCCTGAGTTCAATTCCCGGCAACCACATGGTGGCTCACAACCATCTGGAATGAGGTCTGGCGCCCTCTTCTGGCCTGCAGACATACACACAGACAGAATATTGTATACATAATAATTAAATAAATATTTAAAAAAAATAGAACAATCTATTTTTAGGATTATTTGAACCAATCAACCATAAATTACAGTGGGTATGTGTTCCCACACATAGATAGGAAAAAGGGAACCACTTGTTTTTTAATTTGTGTGTGTGCACACATGTGTTACTGTTCAAACGTGTGTTTGGGTGGAAAGGTAGGAATATACAGGATAGCATACTCGGGGAGAGCAGAAGGACCTCAAGCATTAGTCCTGGCCTCTGGCTATGTTTGAAAAAGTCTTGTTCACTAAGGCAAGCACCGGTCTTCCTGGATGGCTTGATAAAGTCTTGAGATTTTCCCATCCTGGTCTCCCATCTTGCTTGAGAAGTATTAGGATGGCAGATTTACTGCCATGCCCATCTTCCACATGGGTTCTAGGAATTTGAATTCTGGCCATTGTATTTTCAGGGCAAACGATTTACCCACCAAACCAGTGGTTCTCAACCATATAAGATATTTACATTACAGTTCATAACAGTAGCAAAATTACAGTTAAAAAATAGCAATGAAAATAACTTTACGGTTGGGATCAGTTAATACATGAGGACCTGTATTAACTGCCGCAGCATAGAAAGGTTGAGGGCCGCCGCATTGAGTGATCTCCCAAGGCCATAGAAGCTGTCATTTTTACAAAGACCAAAATGAACTCCAGAGTTTCACACTTTGGGAAACAGTAGCCCAGAATTTGATGTGGCCATATTTTATACTACTTTGCTGAAAATAACATAATTACTGATACACCAATACTCAGAAATTCCACTAGGTGGCAGTCAAGATCTAGGCATCATCTAATACTAATTTTCTTTTTTCTTTTTCTTTTCTTTTTTTTTTAACTTGTTTAACACTTTTTAACAGTGATGGAGCCATGGTGCAGAAACATTGCCAAAGGGAAGTTTGGGGGAAGATGAAGAAAGAAAAGTAAATAAGCCTACTGTAACCTAATAATAGTAATAAACGAGTAGCCAAATGACAAGGGCGACACACCCTCTGCACTCAGCTCTGACTGTGGTTTAACGCACAGCTTTTGATGTGTGCTTGTTGTGATTCTTCAATACATTTTATGAATTCTGTCGTGAAACCTTTTAGATCACCATGTGTGTTAAAATGTACATAGGAGCCAGGCGGTGGTGGTGGCGCACGCCTTTAATCCCAGCACTTGGGGGGAGGGGCGCAGAGGCAGGCAATCTCTGTGAGTTCAAGGCTAGCCTGGTATACACAGGGAGTTTCAGGACAGCTAAGACTACACAGAGAAACCCCCCCCCCCTCTCTCTCTCTCTCTCTCTCTCTCTCTCTCTCTCTCACACACACACACACACACACACACACACACACACACGAAATGTGGCTGACTTTGTTTGATCCCTAGTACATCTTGTGCATTTAACACACACCCACTGCTGCTCCTGAAGCGCTTTCTGTGGTCCTGGCGGTACATTTTGCATATGACTCAGATTTCCATGCAAAGTCATTGGAGAGTGAACTGGGGGGCTGGGTGCCGCGCTCACAACGCCCCCGTGTCTGCGCTCTGTGCGCTGGCACCCAGTTCGCGAGCTTAGGGCAAGGGAGCTGGAGGTTAAAATACACAGACACGTACAGACAGAGGAGAGACAGCGACACGGGTCATCCTTGAATTCCCCAAGAATGCCCCCTTTATTGTGTTCAGGGGCAGATTATATAGAGATAGCCACGCCCCAGCCAAACCCACCAGAAACCACTCTCCTGCCATCAGGAACTCCTGAAGGTCTCGTGCTCAGAGCAGCTGTAGGCACTCAGATCAGGGGATTACAAGAAATTCAGGATCTGGGGGCTCACTGCTCCCAACAGCTGGGGACAGTTGCTCTAGCCCTAGGCAATCCCATAGCGGGAATTCTGGTGCCCTCCCTCACCCTGAGAAGAACCAGCTCTCCGGCTGCTCCAAAACCCAAGTCACTTACTGAAGGAGAGTTTGGGCCATAGACCACGGTGTACACCACTGTAGGCAGGGGAGCCATTCCTGGATTTGGTGTCACTGATGTGAGTTTTGCTGCAGAAGTTCTCCACATTAGAAATGGTGACATCTGGAGCTAGAGGGATGGCCCACAGTCAGGAGTCATGTCTCTTGGTAAGGACCTGAGTTCAGTTCCCCTGCACCAAAGGTGGGCAGCTCCCAACCATCTGTAACTCCCTGACACCCTGTACCGTCTGCTCTGGCACCTACACTTATGTGCCCATACCCCGTTCATATAATTAATAAGTTTTTTAAAGGAACTGTGAAATATGCCTCCCTTTGGTCATGTTTCATTGAGTTCAAGCGAATGGGGAATGGCTGTGCACTTCCTGCAGATGCCATCTGCACAGCACTCTCTGGTCTGTGCCTGTGTGGTATAGCTTGCTTATGCATAAGCACCTCAGCTGCGAAAACTGAGCATTTCCTTTGTTGAAGAATTTTCTTATTTTTACACATAATTGGTGATTACCATTTTTGCTTTGTTTTGTTCTTTTGAGTCGGGGGCTTTAATGTGTATGTAGCCCTGGCTGGCCTGGAACTCATGTAAACCAAGCTGGCTTTGAACTCACAGAGATCCGCCTGACTGAGTGCTGGGATTAAATCCATGTGCCATCCGCCCAGTCTATGACTGGGGGTTGTTTACTCCGGCACACTGAAGGCTGAAAGTGAGTCTCATGTTCTGAAGAGGGCAGGGACCGATGCTGTTTTTCTGAAAGCACCTTCTTCGCGGGTAGTAAATGCATGACTGAACATTTATTTAAAAGATTTTAAAACTTTTGTTTGGCCTTGGCGTCTTGTTTTTTCCTGTTACCACTGATACTTTTCCTGATTTTCTTTTTTTTTTCAGTTTCAGCATGCCCCTTATTTATTATGTATACAAGTGTTCCGCCTGCATGTATCCCTGCAGGCCAGAAGAGGGCACCAGATCATAAGATGGTTGTGAGCCACAGCATAGTTGCTGGAAATTGAACTCAAGACTTCTGTGCTCTTAACCTCTGAGCTATCTCTCCAGCCTCTATATTGTTTTTTTATTATTACATATAATTTTCAATATAATAAAATTTTAAGACATTATATGTTTTATAATATTTCAAATTATATATATTTTTAAGATAGTCATATTACGTAGCCCAAGCTAGTCTTAAGTGTCCTCTCTCTCTCTCTCTCTCTCTCTCTCTCTCTCTCTCTCTCTCTCATTCTTGAATTTTTGATCCTCAGTCTCCCAAGTGCTAGGACGATAGGCATGGGCCATGGGCCATGGGCCATCACATGTGATCACCAAATCTCTATTTTTTTGTTTTTGGTTTTTTTTTTTTTGTTTTTGTTTTTTCAAGACAGGGTTTCTCTGTAGCTCTTGTAGACCAGGCTAGCCTCGAACTCACAGAGATCCGCCTGCCTCTGCCTCCCAAGTGCTGGAATTAAATAAAGGCGTGTGCCACCACCACCTGGCTTCCAAATCTCTATTTTATGATCAAAGAAACACATGTTGCCAGTCTCAGCTAATACAGAACAGCACAGTGGACGGAGTCTTCAGTCCTAGCATGGATTCCCCCTCACTAGCACCGAGCACTTCAGCAGGGAGACTGTAGCTTCAGTAAGCCTGTGTTTCCTCCATAATGTCCTTGTTACCACCTCTAAGACTGTGATTCTTAAGTTTATAGAAAGGCTTTTTGTTGTCTTCCATGAAGGATCCATTCCATAATTACTCATTCCTACCCCCCTCTCTTCCTTCTGACTTTCTAGGCCGGCTCGACAGGCCTGGCTTTTGTTATTCCTCTGCTAGTGAATTCCAGTAAGACAGACTCGACCCACGAAATCCTATCTCACTCCTCCGCCACTCACCCATCTGCTCCCAGGTGTAGGCATCTGGTGTGGTCACTGTTGATGCCCCTCAGAACTCCAGCTGTCTCCTACTCGTTGCCTTCAGTTCTTGGCAGAGAAAAGAATTTCTGTAGATGTTCTTCCCTCTCCAACACCCGCCTGAAATTATGCTGACTCACCCTTGAAATGGTTGAAAACGTAGGGCTGGCATGGTTCAAATGCCCCCACTGAAAGCTATGCTCACATTTAATTCCAGTGTAAGTTGTTAAGAAGTGGGGCCAGATGACCCTTAGACGATGACTGGGTCGTGAGGTCTCTACCCTTGGGAATTATTGAAGTACTAAGTTCTCTCTTCACTTGGTGTAGCAGAAAAATAAAAGCCCAGAGTCAGAATTGGGGTTCAACCTGAAGCTTAGAAAAACAAAACAGCCACTGGCTCTTACCTTTACTTCAGTCCGAAATGGCGATCCTGCCTCCAGGAATCTCAGAATGAGACTGTGTCTGAGAGCTGTCTCTTCCCGTTTTATATTCCTCTATAGTGCTGGGATTAAAGGTGTGTACCACTATCACCCAGTTTCTATGGCAAACTAGTGGGATTAAAGGTGTGTGTCACCACTGCCTGGTCTGTAAGGCTGATCAGTGGGGCTGTTTTACTCTCTGATCTTCAGGCAAGCTTTATTAAAATACAAATGAACCAGCACTACAGCTTGATCTGTTGTAGAAGCCAATTTGGTCCTCTCTGTTGGATGAGCCTTCTCACCGTGTGCTGCCTGCTGCACGCCAACCAGAAGCCCTACTCGGGCCCTTAAAGTTGGACCTCCCACCCTCCATAACCGTGAGTTTAAAAAGCCGTCGCCCTTCGTAAATCACCCAGTTTGCATTATTGAGCTAGGTAGCAGCAAAACCAGACTGAGATAAAGACTGTGTTGAACTCTCATTCAAACCAACACCATTACAAAGTTATCACAGAAAGCTGAAGAGAGGCTCAGTGGGTGAAAGTGCTCACGGTGCCAGCACAAAGATCCAAGTTCAGATCTTCAGTGTCCACATGGCCATATACATGTGAACCCCAGCAATGGGGGTGAGGGAAGAAAGCAAGAGGTGAGATCACTGGGCCTTGCTGGCCACCAGCTTAGCTGCAAACCTGTGAGCTCTAGAGTTCCGGTGTCAAATAACCCAGGATGCTATGCTGGCCTTTACCCATGTGCACAGGCACACACACACACACACAAAATAAATAAGAAACAAAAGTAATTGTTGAAGATAAGTCGAATCATGAAATAGATTTGTAATAAAAATTACTAACTGTGGGTCAGATGTGGTGGCGCATATTGTTAATCCCATCCGGAGACTGAGCTGAGCCAAAGCCTCAGAAATAATCAGGGAGTCCTCGGTCCCTGATGCACACATGGGTACTACATCAGGAGGTCGGTTGGCGGGGAATCTGCTGTTGCAGGGTTCAGTGTCTGTCACTTTATGGGGCCCATGTGACAGAGTTACTGAGACTTTTCTTGGTGTTACATCCAATAAGTTTCAAGATATGATTTCAACAGACTCATGGTGTGCCTACAATCTCAATTCATCTGGTGGCTCCCTTTCTACTCCCAGGAATGAGTCATTTATCACCCTTGCCTGCTTGGTGGCACATGGCAGATGGTGCAGTTTCTGGGTCCACCTGGGGCTTCAGTCACCCTTCTCGCCTGAAGCAGCGTCAAAAGCTGCCTATAAGATGGAGGCTCTTAGGGCAGGGCACAGCCTAGAAAGCCGCCGTATGTATAACACAGGCATCACCTAATCCCAGCATCAACTGTTCAGTAAAACAAACTTGAAGCTCTTCAGAAGAATGTAACCAAACTATGGTCTATATATTAGTCATGATGCGGAGATCCCAGTCCCTGGACACTCTGAGAAAGAAAACAGTGACACATTTATAGGCAAGAGGAAAGGAAACCAGTCGAGATCAACTCTTTTTGTTGTTGCTGTTACTGTTTTGTGACAGGGTTTCTCTTTGTAGCCCTGGCTGTCCTGGAACTCACTCTGTAGACCAGCGATGTAGAATATTATTCTAAGATGTGCTATATCTGTTTATGCTGTGGAACATTTGTTTAATGACGCAAGGATGTACTGCATTCTTTTGTGTTGCATTTGTTTAACTCTGTGAAGCTGTGTTACTTTGCCTGCCTAAAACACCTGATTGGAATAATTAAGAGCTGAACAGCCAGTAGCAAGGCAGGAGAAAGGATAGGCAGGGCTGGCCGGCAGAAGGAATAAAGAAGAGGAAAAATCAGGGAGGAGAGAAGGAGGAGCAAGAGAAGGAGTGAGAAAAGAGGGGGCCAGCCGCCCAGCCGCCCAGCCGCCTAGCCAAACAACTAGTCACGGAGTAAGAGTGAAAGTAAGATTACAGAAGTAAGAAAAGGAAAAAACCTAGAGGCAAAGGTAGATGGGGTCATTTAAGATAAGAAACGTTGGCAAGAAACAACAAGCCAGGCTAATGCTGGACATTTATAAGAAATAATAAGACTCTGTGTGTGATTTATTTGGGAGCTGGGTGGTGGCCCTGCCAAAAGAATTAAGCAAAAAACAAACAAACAAACAAAATCCCAACAAGATCAGGTTGCCCTTGAACTCAGAGATTTTCCTGCCTCTGCCTCCTGAGTGCTAGGATTAAAGGCCTGGGCTACCACCACCTGGTTTAGAATTATTTTAAAATAACTAAAGCAAACCAGGTGGGGGAGGTGCATGCCTTTAATCCCAGCTCTTTTGTGGAAGAGACAAGAGGATCTCTATGAGTTTGAGGCCAGCTTGCTTTACAGACTGAGTTTCAGGATAGCCAAGGCTACACAGAGAAACCCTGTCTCAAAAAAACAAATAAATATGTAAATAAAATAACCACAGTTATTCTGCTCAAGGACATGAACAAAATTATGTTCATCGCCACTAAAGAAGGGAACTTCAATAGAAGATCAGACTCTTAAAAGAAAAAGGAAAAGTTCTAGAAGCAAAAATAAACTTAAAAATAAATAAGTTTCGTCAGTTTAGTATGCCATGGAAGTTTCTTCCAGCTCAGAGCCCTGCCAGTATTCCCAGCCTTAGCCCAGTCACACCGCTGGGGCTTCTGAAGGGGCATCGCCCCTAATGCTAATGTTGATCAGTTTTTTTCTTCTGCTTTTGCTTTTCTGATGAATTTGTACTCATTCCTCAACCCTGAGCTCAAGAACATCATTTTGGAAAATACCCCTGAGGTGTCACCCTGGAACTTCATGTCCTCCCTGTTGCTCCTCGGTGAGGCTGCTAGCCTGTGCTAGCTCATTTCTGCTGTGTCTGGTGTTCACTTGTCCTTTCCCCAGTAGTTTTCCTTTAGGTCGTATTCATCTGTAGTGCTTCCAAACATGGCAAAGAGAAGGTGATGGAGCTTTCTGAGCATGTGAATGCCTGAGTCAAACAGAGCTGGAACTGGCCACCTATAAGGAACCTGGCCTTTTCTTAGCCACTATGTTCTGCTACAGTGATCCTTCCCAGATGAAAATATCCTGGTGAGAAAACCAAAAGAAACCTGAGCCTGCAGCCTACAGAGAGGAGCCTTGCACATGTGATTAGGGCTTTCTTTGATTCTTTCCTTTTTCCCCACTGTCCTGGGTGAGAGCCATCCTCTTGCAGAAGTTGTGGTATAGCCCTTACTTGAAAAATACATCATTTCTTTTTGTTTCAGAAGCTAATCATCACCACCGTGCTCTCCGCAGTTTTTTTTTGACTAGCTCAGAGTTCTTACTTCACAAATAATGCAAGCAAGGGTCTTGAAATGTGCGATGTAGTAGGAGTCCGCTTTTGTGTTCCTGGCTGCCCAGACTCTTGAAATAACCACACAGAAACTATATTATTTACAATACTGTTTGACCAATAGCTTAAGTGTATTTTTGGCTAATTCTTATATCCTAAACTAACCCATCTCGATTAATCTGTGTATGGCCATGTGGCAGTAGCTTACCGGCAAAGTTTTGGCATGTCTGACTCATGGCTTCTCCCTGACTCTGCCTTCTTTCTCCCAGTATTCAGTTTAATTTTCCCCTCTTAGCTCTACCATATCACAGGCCTAAAACAGTTTCTTTATTAACCAATGCTATTCACAGCATACAGAGGGGAATCCCACATCACCTCCCTTTTCTGTTTAAATAAAAAGGAAGGTTTTAACTCTACATGGTAATTACATATAACAAAACAGTTATCGAGCAAGAATTACAGTTACAATATTTATATCTACTTTATCTTTTATCATGGCTAAGGAAAACTATAACTACATATTCTTCAACTCCATCAAAGACTCCAGAAGAATATAACATTACCTAAGTAAACAGGAAGAACATTGTAAACAACTTCCAAAACTCTAGAATTGACAGAGATATCTTGCTGCCTGGACAGTCACCCAAAGTTCTTCTGTACCATTGGGGTATCCATCTTCAGCCTACAGGCCCATAGTAGCCAGCAGACTTTTCCATGAAGCAGGAAATTTCAAAGACAGTTCCACCTATATTAGCAGTTTGTCAGTCACTTTCTTCTTTGTCCTGCAGAATGTCTGGCAGACTCTTTCATGAAGCAGGAACCACAAAGGATCATCTAACCTTCAGGCAAGTTCAGCAGTCATCTATCTGTGGGTCCAGCATGTCTAGTTCATACAGCATACCATCAAGCAGTCCAGGAAAGAGCAGTTTCTTGCCCAAATGGATAACCAACTCCATAAGGAACCTCTTTGATGCCCATCATCCTCTTGAAGTAGATTGGTGCTGCCAGAAGCAGATGTGTCTCATTGTCATGAAAAGTCCTAAGTTCTTAAACCTTTAAATGTCATATTCTGCAGTCTTTGAAAGGTTTGAAGAATGCCTATCCATCTGAAATGTACATCTCTGTACACCTAGAAAATCTAATTAACATGACTACAAGCTTAACTATTATAGATGATTATCTATTAACCTATATTTCTTAATTATACATTACATTTTTAAATGAGCTGGACGAACACAGTACCTTAATCAAGATCAGAAATAACATATACACAGCATAACAAAATTGACCTTAAATTTGTATCAAGAAACCAAGATCCATACCAACACAAATCTCTATAGCAGAGAGGCACTATTTCTTTATGTTGGTGGTTCTCAATCTTGCTAATGCTGTGACCCTTTAACACAGTGCGTCATGTTGTGGTGACCCCCAACCACAAAATTATTCTAGTTGCCACTTCATAACTAATTTTGCTATTGTTATTAATCATAATATAAATATCTGATATGCAGATGGTCTTAGGTGACCCCTATAAAAAGATTATTTGACAACCCCTGATGGAGGAAGGTCATTGGTTAAGTAATAAAGATACTGCTTGGCCTGATAGGTTAGAACATAGGTGGGTGGAGTAAACAGAACAGAATGCTGGGAAGAAGGGAACTGAGCTCAGATGCGAGGCCGCTGCTATCTGGGGCAGATGCCATGAAGCTCCGACCCAGGATGGACATAGGCTAGAATCTTCCCGGTAAGCGCACCTTGAGCTGCTACACACATTATTAGAAATGGGCTAGTCCAGGTGCGAGAGTTAGCTGACAAGAGGCTAGATATAATGGGCCAAGCAGTGTTTAAAAGAATACAGTTTGTGTGTTGTTATTTCGGGGCATAAGCTAGCCAGGCGACCAGGAGCTGGGGCAGCAGGAACACAGCCTGCAGCAGCTACTACAAACCCCCATGGGGGTCGTGACCCCACAGGTTGAGAACCACTGCTCTGGCGAGTTTGGCCCAGGCCACACATGGAGTGCCTGTTATCAGCTCCTGTCTTTTGTAGCTGAAGAGAGACCCCTCCATGGTTTATTAGCCCGCAGTTTATTAGCCATAGCAGGAGCACCAACATAGCTAAGCCAAGGAAGCAAGTCAGTTGCCAAGAACAGTGAGTATGTCTGATCTCAAAAAATCATTATCTGTCCACATATTTCTATGAATGGGGTGCATCCATCAAAATGAGTAGGTGACATTTGTCCCAGCCTGGCTGACTGAACCAGGGCTGGATGAATCATTTTCTGTGTTATCGGCAAAGCTGGTCCCTGCCTGGTGGTTGGCACGCTCACCCTCTGAAGGGATCTTCGATCCGAATCAGAACTAACTGAATCCGAAAATGGAGTCCGGTCACTGACCCATGCACTGATGCCCAGCACCCCCGGGGCTCTTCCCCGCACTTTCCTAATCGCTGCTGCTGCCTGCTGATTTTGACTGTCTTCGTTGACGGTGAGGAAGAGTGGTCATGCCTTCTGGTCTGAGAAGGGGCTGGCTAGCATGCAGAGGTGACCTCACAGGGTTTTTCCACCTGGTGGGTGGGATTTTGGGAACACAAGTGTGTGAAAGCCCCGTGTTGTCTTTTAAAATCCCCTGGTGCTCAAAGAGGAAGTGCAGGGAGCAGTGTGGCAAAGCACTGGGAATCTCAGAGGACGTGGAGTCACTGGGCTCTGGAAACGAACCCCGGTTCCTCCAGTTGTTGGTTCAAGATGAGCAAACTTCCCTTTCCCAGGAATCAATATGCCAATGAGCCAGAGATCAGCTTGTCCTCTAACAAAGATGACAAATGTTCCATCTCTTCCTTCCCAGCTCCTGCTGCATCCTTCTGGCTTCTCTTCTGAAGTCTTACTCACCTCTAGGTCCTGCTGTCTCCCAGGCTCCTTCCTCTATATTCACCCAGTGGGGATCTTTTCCTCTGAATTCCCTGGACACCTGTCAAAATCCCTTCATTGACATTTGCTCTAGAGGCTTCAGGGACCCTGCTAGTTCCCACGTGACTGCCGTGGATGGGGCTGCTCAGCTGGCAGCGAGGCCTGCTGGCCGAGCAATGGAACCCCTGTTGTGGCTCTTTAGAACCACCAATGTCCAGGCCTCATCTCTCTAGAGAACCACTCTAGTGGTGATTTGGGCTACCCACCGGTAGAACCACTAACTCCATCACCAGAGGATCAACCTAGTTAACACACAGACACTCCAAACAAAGAAACCCAGGTCCTAAATGGTGGTTTGGGCAAAAGCCTGAGCTGTCTAAATTGGGCTGTCTTTGTAGGTGCTAATGCCTAGGTGACAATGTTAGTTCTGTGGCTCGTAGTCAAATGCCTTCTGGCTACCTTTTCTCTCCTTTCTCTTATTTCAGATGTCACTTGAAAGTGTGCCGCTTAAGAAAGACTGACTGAGCGAATGAATGAATTCAGTCCTGAGTGTGTCACTATGCTGAGGACTGAGGACATGGGATTGCCCAAACGAGGTCCCTGTCCTCGTAGACTCTATGTTCTTGTGGAAATAAAACTTCTCTTGGAGGTCAGACCGGGAACTTCTCTAGAGAAACAAACTTTATGTCTCTACAACCGCAAGTAGATTCTGCCACTATGTGAGGTTAGAGCAGGAACCCCTGGGCCCCAGGCTCACTGCTCAGGAATTCACCTGACTATCAGGGTAACTTTTTGTAGTTAAAGAGAAAGGAAATGACAAGGGAGATCTTGAAGAAAACATTGTCTGCCGAGTGTATGACTCAGAGGAAAAGCTACATACAGCGTTCCTGACACCGCACCTCTGTCCCCGGATGTGAGGCTGGAAACTATGGAATGGGTCGGGGGCCACAATGTGGAAGGGGTAGAAAAACTTTGTTTCTTTTTACTTCATTGATTTTATTTTAATGTTTTGAGGCAGGGTCATGTAGATGAGGTTGGCCTTTAACTCACTGTGTAGCTAATTGTCCTGCCTTTGTTTCTTAAGTAACGGGATGACAGGCTTATGCTACCACCACCCCCGGCTCTGGGAAACCTCAGATGGAATAAATGAGTGATACTGGGAGCAAAGAGAAGTAATGGCCTGTTCAGTGTTGCTCTTCAACTCCATGGGAAGCTTTCAGGAGTGGCAGGCCCCACTCATGGCCAGGTCTTCCGTCTGCAGGAAGACAGCATAAAGATGCCTTCTGCTTAAAGACAGACATTTACTTGGAACTCTTATGTGATACTACTCTACCATATATTATTTGCATAAAGGATGAGATGGCCCTGCCTGTCACATTCCCGGGGAACAGCAGCTAGGATAAGTGAAGGAAGAGTCTGGTTGAAGGAAGAGTCACCCAGAAAGTGAACCCATGAGGTGAAATCAGGGCCGGCTGACCAGAGGGCAGATTCCAAGGAGCAGGGCACTGGGTAGGGCCTTTGATCTGTTGAAGATCAACTGGGACACCTCGGCACTGGAGAAGCCAAGAGGAAGGCCTTTGACCTGGTCCGATAGCCGGCTCTTGTCATAAAACTCAGCAGCAGCTGACAGAAGGCAGCCTGATAAGGTGGCCTCTACAGGAATAGGTGTCTGATAAGCGCTGTGTGACACACCACACAGATGTTTTTCCGTCGTCTCAGAGCTGTCAAAGTCCAGCTCATCACAGTGCTTTCTGCTACAAGATGCCGGCCGAGCGTGGTAGAGAGAGCCGAAGGAGGGTCCTTGCCCTCAAGGAACGGATATTTCAGCAGCAAGAGACTGTTGCTAGCATCAGCAGTACACAATGCACAGGGAAGATTCAGATCTGAGAATGAGCTATCAGGATTGCTGGGGAGGAGCTGGAGAGACGCTCAGTGGTTAAGAGGGCTTGCTGCTCTTCCAGAGGACATGGGTTCAGTTCTCTGCACTCACATGGCAGCTCACAACCATCTGTAACTCTAGTTCCAGGAAATCTAATGCCCTCCTCTGGCCTCCAGGAACATAGACCTGGTGCACAGAAATATATCCAGGCAAAAACGTCATATACATAGAATAAAAATAAATAAATCTTAAAAAAAAAAAAACACTGACCAAGAGATACCTGTCAAAGCAGGGAGGTGTTTTTCTATGGAGGTGAGTTTAAGTTGGGGTCAGGGGTCATAGCCATGTGACGAGAAGAGGCAGCTGTTCAAAGACTAGGGCCACGAGCACCCCAAGCAGAAGGAAGATTCCGAAGTAGGAACAAAAGCAGACTGAGGAAGGGACAGAGAGAAGGCACTGTGACCACAGCACTGTGGATAGAAGACAGGAGAGCGGGGACTCCGCAGAGGAGGGCGCCTAGATCCCCGGAGAGTTTGGAGTTTACTCTGAAGGCAGCGGGTACTCACAGTGTATCGCTAGCACCTGATTTACTCTGGAAACATGAGTCAGGCTAAGGAGTGAGGGTTGAACTGACAGACAGGAACAGGGGAGTAGAAGAGAGCCTGGGAGAGAATATTAGACATGGTGGGCCAGAGCTGGGACAGTAGAACTGGATGTGGAGGAAGTGGAGTGTTGGGGACACACTGGAGCACAGGAAGTGGGAGGCACTAAGGGTTAGAGGTGAGATGTGAGGAAAGAGGTGACCCAAACACCACTCGGTGATAGCCTAAGCAGTTGACTGAATGCCGGTGTCACTGATAAAACCCAAGAAGCTCCTACTGGGGCAGGAAGGAATTCATATTATCTGTCTCAGCTGTGTGAGACATCCAAGCGGAGATGACAGATGGCCATGGGACAGCGCATGCCTGGAGTACAGGGTGGTGTTCAGTCTAGAACTGCTGTGTGGAAGTCGTAGATGGAGATAGAGATGGTTGGATGAGGGCACCCAGTTAAAGGGCTGCAGATACAGTTACAGATCCCTGAGTACTGCCCACTCTGAAAAGAAGAGAAGAGAAAGAAGGATGAGGAAGGGCCCACAAGGAAGGAAGAAAAACAGACATCCATGGTGTCACGGAAGCCCAGACACATGTCTCTAGAACAAGGGAGTTGGTGCCCAGAAGGAATATTGCTCCCTGGTGGGCTAAGAAGATGAGGACAGAGACCTAACCACAAGCTTTGGCAAGATACCCCTGATAGGGTCCTACTTTGTGAATGGCTGAGGACGACAGCCACGTGCAAGAAGAGAGCCCAGGAAGGGAACTTGTGGATCTCAGAAGGCTTCCTGGCCAGGCCCTGGGGAGTCTGGAGTAAAGTCTGGGGTACACTGATGATCCCTCCTTGCAGAGATAAGCCATTGTTTTCCAAGAGCGGGAGATTTTTAATTTTCTTAGTTTAAACTGACAAACGAAGCTAGGTGGTGGTGGCACACATCTTTAATCCCAGCACTCGGGAGGCAGAGGCAGGCGGATCTTTGTGAGTTGGAGGTCAACCTGGTCTACAAGAGCTAGTTCCAGGACAGGTTCCAAAGCTACAGAGAAACCCTGTCTCGATAAACAAAAACAAAAGAAAACAAAAATTGACAAACAAAACACATGTCTTAATTGATGAGGTCTTCATTGAATTGATATGAAGTTTACATGAGACAGAATCAATCATTTAATCAATCATTGTGGGATCCAGTGCATCGGCAGCGTGGTATGGTCACCACCTCTATCTATTTCAAAGCATTTCTGTCTTCCTTAGTGGGCATGGCACTTTCTCAGAAGACATACTTTCATGTGACTTTAGTTACTGACTTTTATTTTGGATTGAGGCGCTGGAGAATATACCCAGTATCACACAGTGTAAATATCTATACGCCTGAGCCTTGGCCCCACTTCCACATGCTAGCTTAGTGCCGGCGTTCCTAAGTTTCATGGCATATTAAATGTTTCATAACACAGCTCCTCTGCAGAGCAACAGGCCCAGCCCATTCCATAGTCTCCTCTCCCACGGGTGCTACTGAAACACAGCTGAGACATCCCCTGACCTTGGCAGAGGCAGAGTCCCACCTCTTTCCTGTCCTTCCTCTCAGAAACTGAGGGTTGCAACTGACATCTCTGTGGTCCCACTTGTCACCAACAAGGCAGCTGTGAAGTTAATGACAGGGCAAACCAAAAGCTGGCGATAATTAGGCACTCGGATGTTCAAGCGTTATTGTTATTCTGGGGGGAAATCAATTAGCCGAATAGGAAAGTGCCATTGAGACAAACATTTATTTTTCTCCCAGCACGGCTCCAGCTGGGGAGCTCAGGTTCAGAAGGCACAAAGGTGTTTCTGGTTTAATAGAACTGAAAATGTATTTTCAGAAGTCTGAGAGATAATAGGGGCTTTAAGGAGTTTGTTTTTGTTTCTGGGGGAAGTCTGGGGATGTGGCTCAGTTGGTAGATTGTTTGCCTGGCAGGGGTGAAGCCCTGGATTCAATCGCCAACATTTATTATTTAAGCTAAGGTGTGCCATCCTTGTAACCCAGCTTTTGAGAGATGGAGGGTCAGAAGTTCGAGACCATCCTTGGCTATAGAAGGAGTTTGAGGGCAACCTGGGCTACAGTCTCTGGTTTTTATTTTGTTAGGTGGGATGGTATGAGACAGGGTTTCCCTATATAGCCCTGGCCTGAAACTTGCTCTGTAGATTAGGCTGGCCTCAAACCCACCTGCCTCTGCCTCCTGAATGCTGGGATTAAAGGCGTGTGCTAGACCACCACCCAGCTCAGACCCTGTTTTAAAAACAAAGCATCAAAGGCTGGACAGTGGTGGCACTCACCTTTAATTCCAGCACGGGGGGGGGGGGGGGGGGTGGCAGGCTGATTTCTGTGAGTTCAAGGCCAGCCTGGTCTACAAGAGCTAGTTCCAGGACAGGCTTCAAAGCTACAGTGAAACCCTGTCTCAAAAAAACCAAACCAAACAAAACAAAACAAAAACACCAAAACCAAATCAACCAAACAAACAAACAAAATCCCAAAGCATCAAAATCAAACAAGTTTCTATGCATGGATATGGAGTACATCTGCTCATTTGGGTATATGTGGAGGTCAGAGGTTTTGTATCGGAATGGCTTCTTCAATAGCTTCTCCCTTTATATTTTTGATACAGGAGCCCCATTAAAGCTAGCTTAGCCGGGCGGTGGTGACGCATGCCTTTAATCCCAGCACTCGGGAGGCAGAGGCAGGCGGATCTCTGTGAGTTCGAGACCAGCCTGGTCTACAAGAGCTAGTTCCAGGACAGACTCCAAAACCACAGAGAAACCCTGTCTCGAAAAACCAAAAAAAAAAAAAAAGCTAGCTTAGCTGTTTTGTTTAGACTGGCTTGCTGGTCAGCCCCCAGGGATTCTCCTGTCTGCCCTCCCACTCCCCAGCACCGGTTACAGAAGTGCTCGGGTTTTATGTGGAAGCTAAGGATCCAGACTCATCCTAACATGCTAACAGCAAACACTTCACCTACTGCACCATCTCCCCAGACCCAAACCCTAAGGTTTCCTGGGGGTGTGTGATCACAGGACAGTCATTTATTATATGTACTCTGTCACCTTGGTAACAGTGACTGCAACCCCTTTTCCTTCTTGTTGGGAGTCACAAAAGTGCTCAGGGGGAGCCTGGGCCTATCCTCTGATAGGAGTGCTTTCTCTGGAGCGCAACTTCGATGTCTATAGAAAAAAGGCAAATGGAGCAATGGCATTTTGGTTCAGCTCCTCATTGTTCAAACATCCGAATTTAGCCAAGGCGATATTCTCCTAAGGTTGTATATTCATGCTATTTTGTGTGTGTGTGTGTGTGTGTGTGTGTGTGTGTGTGTGTGTGTGTGTGTGTGTGTGTGGTGTGTGTGTGAAAAACACACAACACAGGAAACGCTCCTCCTAGTGCCTGGGATGTAACAGGAACTCAGTAATTATTAGCTATGTCTACTTGGGTGGAAGAGATGATCCTTACAGCTCTACGAAGGCCAGGCCAGATGGAGCAGCCTAAAGGAGGTCTAACCGTGCACCTTCTGTGGGCCTATGGGGTCTCCTGCAGCTCGAGGACTCTTGAGCATCCTGGCTCTCCAAGACTCCCTCCCAGCAGGGCCTTTTAGCTTTCTCTGTGTTTATCGGCTTTCTATCCTTGCTTGGGCTCTGAGAATCACAAATAGCCCCGGCAGAGGGAGTCAGATGCTCTGAGTCTCCCTGTGCTAATGGACGGTCACACACCCCCTGCCACCACAGCTGGTGACAGGCTTCAGCATAATGGAAGGCATTTTAGGATCTATTTTTCTCTCCTGGTGGAGTGCATTACTCACCTACTCCTGTGTGTCACAAGGAAGGAAAGCAGAGAACACAATAAACCACCAAGGATGAGTCAAATCGCAATAGAGAGGCTGGGCTCCAAGGCAGGAGGCTGCTGCTGTCTTTGCATTCCTGAGAGTCAAATTGCAAGGTGTCCTGAACTTTCTGCTCACTTCATCTCCGGGGGAAGAAAGGCAAATGGGACTGTGTTCCACTGTGCTGTCAAGGTAGAGAGACGGAAAGGGACGCTCTAGAGCTGCTTCCTAAGGCCTCAGGAGATGGGAGAGCAGGGTGCCAGCCTTGTCCACCCACCTCCCAGCTCTTCCGTCTTTCTTTCTCTCCCTGGTGCCCATGGCTTTTCAGCCAGCTCTAAGTCTGTATGGGAAACGTCCCTGCTCTCCAGCAGCGCCCAAGGCCCTCTCAGCAAGCAGCCAAAAGAGGCTGTGTTCATCCAGGGGAGACTTGCCTCCCTGGAAGGGGCCACCACTGGCCTCTACATCCTGAAAAAGCTCTCTTCTGAAGGTGACAGGAGGCTTTTCCCCAGAAGGTGCCGAGGAACAATTTCATGACCACTTGGTGGTCGTTCTACATTTTCACATCATTTCTGTTTTCAGTAGCGGATCAGAAGAGGCAGAGGAAAGGGCAGTTGGATCTCCGTGAGTTCCAGGCCAGCCTGATCTAAACAGCAAGCTACAGTCTAGCCAGGGCTACATAGTGAGGCCCTGTCTGAACAGCAACAGCATCATCATCAACAACAACCAAACCAGAAAGAAAGCTCTAAAGAAGGTTGGGGTGAAGTGGGGTGTAGGATAGAGACAGACAACACACGCCGTTGAGGAATTAGCCAGCAGCCTCTGTCTTGTCTTACGTGAGGTATATTTTGAGCATCTTCACAGGCCACTGGGACAAACGCCATGAAAAATACACATTTTGACATGATCGGCATACCTGAGGCCATCCCAGGGAGCTTGCAGTAATACAGCCCTTTCTGGGCTCCTGGGCATCATGTGGAAACTCTAGCTTAGAAATCTCCCCAGGTGGTCCTGATGCCCCCTGGCTTTGGGAACTATGACACAGGACCACATTTTGAAAGGAAGAGATCACATGTCAGCTACTCTTCCCTGGGACACTCATTTATTTTTAAGAATAAAAACAAAACAGAAGTTGCTAAATTTAGCATCTAGAGGTTCCTTGGCCAAGGACGTGCTACTCTTGCTCACAGTGACCCGTACCTCCAGCTCCATGGGGTCTGATGACCCATTCTGGCTTCTGTGGGCACCTGAGTACACATGACACATACACAGCACCCACACATGGCATGGGGGTGGGGGAGGGAGGGACAGAGAGAAATAAAAATAAAATTGGTCTTTTAAAAATTAGAAACTTGCCAGGTGGTGGTGCACACCTTTAATCCCAGCACTCGGGAGGCAAAGGCATGCGGATCTCGGTGAGTTCAAGGCCAGCCTGGTTACAGAGAGTTCTAGGACAGCCAAGACTACATACAGAAACCCTGTCTCAAAAAAAAAAGAAAATCTATTAGAATTTTTTTTTACATTTTCTCACTTATTTTTGTGTGTAGAGGGGTGGCGGCATGCGAGCCGTGACTCATATGTGGAGGTCACAGGGCAATCTGTGGGAGTTGGTTCCCTCCCTCCACCATGTGGGTCCCAGGGATAGAGCTCAGGCTTGGTGGCAAGAGTCTTTATCCGCTGAGTCGTGTCAAAGGACCCCGAGTGGGGGAGATGAGCTTTGTGCCCCAGTGAAGAGAGCAGTTGAGACAGCAGCCCTGATGGCCTTTGCTTTTACCAATTACTAAAAAGAAGTCTTTCAGTTCATTAATGCTCAGGCCTTTTTGTCTCGTTTGGGCCAAACTGCAAACCAAACAAAAGAAACCAACAAAAGAAACTAGTCTTCAGACCCAGCCCTTGGATTCCAGAAACGAGTGTGGCCTATCGTGTGTGGCCTATGGTGGCCTTTGTCACACGTATTTCTACAAGCACATTTGTAGGCACACTCTCCACAGATCCACACAGCATCACACACACACACACACCACACACATACACACACACACCACACACATACACACACACACCACACACTCCACATTCAATGATATACATTCACACACATTTAATACACATTTGAAGCATGATCAATACATAGCCCCAAGAATTAGACGGCTCAGTCCACCCTCCCACCACACACTGTCACCCACACCCAGCACGCACTACTCAACAGATACACATGAGCAATAAACACGTTCCACACATGCTCTGCCCATACAACATACGACATTCTTGCAGATGGTTACATAGTCTCAGTCCCTGTGATAGTGGGTTTTCTTTGACTTTATTGTCCAGCAATCTGAAGGCGTGACAACCTGTAAGGAGCCGGGAACCTATGCTCTACGATGTTGGTTTCATATCTCACCTGCCCAGAGAGCAAAGGAAAGGTTATAGGGCAAGTAATAGTTCTGTCCATGAAGACGTCACCTGCCCTGTGAGCTCTTTCTTTACCTACCCCTTTCTACCTTCATCTGTCATCATGGGAAAGTTGACCCAACCAGGTCAACAAAAAGTTAACATGTACTATGGCTTTTAAAAGAGAAATAGGTCGTTCTGAATTATCTCCCACAGAGCATAACTGTTTAGAGAATATTTCAGAAGCTGCCTGACCATTTGGACAAATTAATTGACGTCAACTGTTATAAACCCAAAACTTCAGCAAAGAATTCCGTTAGCAAATGGAATCGATGATCTTGTCATATCTAAAATTAATTTGCTTTTGTATCCGAGCTCTGACGTTAGCAACATTCTTCAAAAAAAGAAATTTTAGAAAGCCCCAGAGAATTCTGGGTAATGGCATGTAAATGAAGGAGATCGTGGTGTCCGGTGTTCTCTCCTGGCTGGTACGAGACTCTGGGACCATCTCCTTTGGCAAGAACTGCGCTGGGTAGAATGCTCCGCCCCCTTAGTGGGGCTGTTGTCAGAGTCTGCTGGCGGGGACTCATTGTCCTTACCGCGTTCCTCTTCGCCTCGCCTGCCAGCTTGCTCTCTTTGGTTCAGCTCCATTTTCAGCATCCCAGGCCTGCAGTGATATTTCGATCCTCCCCGTTCCAGACTCTAAGCATCTGTTCAGTATGCAAACGTGTCTGGGGCACAGGTGCTCCACTTCCAGAAACCCCAAGGAAAGTCACGTGATTTTTATGACGCTTTAGTACTTTTGTTGCTTTTAGTCTTTATATTTTATTTCATGTCACAACATACCAGCCCGCCACTATGGAAATTAAAACAGAAACAACAACCAGATCCATTACCTGACATCGTTTGAAAAGCAGTAAAATAGATGTTAAAAATGTAAAAATTCTTTCTATGAAAAGACACAGAAAAGATGGGAAAGACCATAAAATGATGTGTGCAGATTTGTGGTACATGAATTGTCCAGAGGGGGAAGGGAGGGGAAGGAGTAAAGGGGGAGGAAGAAAAGTGATTCAGACAAAAATGGATAAAAACCAGGAGCAGACGCTCTGCAGAAAGAAGTCCTAAGGCCTGGTGAACCTCACTATAACCAAGATAATGGTTCCTAAAACTACAAGGGCTGGAGACAGCTCCGTGGTGGGATGCTTGTGTAGCAGGGCTCAGGGCCTGGCGTCACTTCGAGTCCCACCACCAATGGTAGCATTTTGGGATAAAGGAGGCATGAAGTCAGCGTCCTGGGAAGAAATGTTTGTGTAGGGATAGCGCACAGTACAGTCGGTTCACTGAATTCAGCCTCTCTCCTAAAGTCACCTGCCCACAGTGTCTCTGACAGGCAGGTTTCTCAGAACCATTTGTTCCCTTCCCATGGGTCTCAAGAGTCTACCACATTCAGACAGGAGTTTCCCAGTCTCCAGGAGCCAGCCCTTCACTTGAGCCTCGTCTTGTTAGAAGTCCAGTCTGTTCTCTTGTGGACACCCTCCTGGTGCTGCTCTCTCCGAAGCCCTGACCTCATAGCATCCACATTCAGTTGCACAGGGAGAATCGCTTTCTGTGGTAAGTTCTCCTAATTTTTTGTGCTTTGACTTTTTGCTTGTTTGAGGTTTACATGGATCCATTGATTTTTCTGACCTACCCAGGAACACTGCTATTTTTAAATAAAAGCGGGAGGGACCAAGTAATAGCAATCGGAAACCATCTCCACTGGTGAAAGTGACCTCCAGGGCAGGCCAGCCTCCAGGGCTCTGACACAGCGTTTGGAGGGACTCCCCTCTGGGTAGAGGAGGCTGGGGCTGGGGCTCCTCTGATGCCAGCCCCTGACGGTAGCACGGCTCATCACTGCCTCTCTCTGTTCCCTTCCCTTCTGATCTGTGAGCTGCTCTCCAGGTATCTCGTGTGGGTTCCCTGAGTGCAGGGTTGGTGGGAGTTGCCTTTTTTCTCTGCCACAAAGCCCTGGAAGGGTCCAGCGCATGGGTCATCTTGTGGTAGCCTCTGGGTTTGCCCTTGTCTCTATATGAGATGGCCTTCAGTCCTACCTAGTAGGGGCGCACAGGAGTCTGATGGGAATGGGAAGTAGGCAGAGAGGCAGCTGGCTGTGTTCTGTAAGGGCGCAGCCTGAGCACACTGTTCCGCTCCACCCACCTGATCCTCAGGACGCAGCTAAGCGCTGGGGTGGAGCAGCCCTCCCTGTTCATGTTGCCTCCGCTTAGTCCCTCAGTGGCTGCCACACTCCAACTCCTGCCTCTGATGACTAGAACACACCAGCCTAGTCAAATGCCATCTTTCCCTGTTCCTTGAACACTACCAGGGCGATCTGTTAGTCCTCACAGGGACAGAGCTGGTAAATCACTAGCTGTCCTCCGGCCTCTGGGAATGCAGGGAAAATTCCCTCAGGAATCGCAGGTCCAGGAACACTCACAGCTCAGAACATGAATAATAACATACAAGATCAAAGCATCCTGGGAACGGACCAGCTAGGGTCCTTCACCACGACCCCTAAAGAACACTGGCCATCACCCAGAGAAGCTCAGAGCTTTCGGAGGACTCTGTGTTAGGCATAGGAGAGACAGTGGTGAGACACCAGGTGGGGTGGCCTCCATGTGCCCACTGGCAGGTCAAATCCACATGTGTTTTCAAACTACCCCATAAGGCGAGTAAGTCAAAACCTAATTCTAAACCTATTTTGAAGATGGATAGACGAGGACTCCAGACCCTAGACTTGACCTTCTTTTGTTGAGAAAAAAAATCTCATTTATTTCAGGCTGAATGAAGATGGCTTTAAACTTCTGGTCCTCCTGTCTGCATCTGCCTAGCCCCGGGACAGGCATCACTGTGGCCCATTCTGTGTGATGCCAGCCGGTGACAGAGCCCAGGGCCCCATGCGTGCTAAGCCACCACCAGCTGAGCTGCATTCCCAGCCTGACCATGCATCTTAAGTTCTTTGCTCAATGTCATGTGGACGCCCCAGACCTTGAACTTGGATTCCTGCCACCTCACAAAGACCTGTGCGATGGAGGAGGTCCAGGGAATGGAAAGTGAAGCCGCTTGCATGGCAGGGATCTTGGCAGACTTGGTAGTGTAAAGGCAGCTCTGGGAAGTAGGGCTCTATGGGAAATACCGTGCTAGCAGCAAAGATGGACCAATAGGAAAGGCAGAACGCAGAGGAAAGACAAACCTCCAGGAGGAAGCTGGTTTCTGTGCACGTGTCTCCCAGCTTCTGTTCTATCTCTTCTGTGTGTTGTCTCACTGTTATGGGCAAATAGAGATACACTAAGAATTTTCCCCCAGTTTTAACCCCCAAATTCCCACTTATGTACGCATTTTGTCATTTTCTCTTAGAGAAAGCAAACACTCAGACCCGTAGTCAAACTCACAGCAGAGGAGTCTGGCAAGAAAGGATGGAAAACTATGTTTGTACGACCAGGGGTTGGCAAACTGTGGCTTGTGGATAAACCTGGCCTGCTTTCTGTTTTCATAAATAAATTTTTATTAGAACACAGCTTCTCTGATTGTTTCCATACTGTCTGTGGCCACTTCCACACTCCAAGAGGAGAGTAGTTGGGATGGGAATTGAGACCTGTAAAATCTGAAATGCTTGAAGTGTGACTTGCTACCCTGTCCACTAGATGTCGCCACTGGGGTCTGAGGCATGAATGTCTACAAGGTGAGGGAAATTGGGCTTGGACAGATGGCTCAGTAGTTAAAAGCACATTCTGCTCTTGTAGACCTGAGTTCAAATCCCAGAACTCATGTCAGGCAGCTCACAACTGTCTGTAACTCCATCTCCAGGGAAACTCAACATCTCTGGTTTCCACAGGCATACACTTATGCATATGTGCACATACCCACACATACAGATCCATAGTTAAAAAGAATATAAATGGGTGCTGGAGAGGTGGCTCAGTTGCTATGATCACTTGCTAGTCCTCCAGGGGACCTGAGTTCAGTTCCCAGCACTCATATGACACCTCATAACTGCCTGTAACATCAACTCCAGGGAATATGATAGCGTCTTCTGACTTTCTTGGGCATTATACATATATATAGTACACATACATACATGTAGGCTAAACACTTACAAAAGTAAATCTTACTGTGTTTCTTTTCTTTTCAAGCCAGGGTTTCTCTGTGTAGCCCTGGCAGTCTTGGAACTCACTCTGTAGACCAGGATGGCCTCAAGTTTACAGGAATCCACCTGCTGCTGTCTCCCATGTGTTGGGATTAAAGGTATGCACCACCACACCCAGCCACATAAATAAATCTTAAAAAAAAGAAAAACTTCTTTGGAAAAGAAAAAAGGAAGAATTCCCCTCCTAGTTACAAGAAGTGAGGAACTCTTCGGAGTGACTGCTTAGTGTTCAGAAGGGCAAATCGTACCCAGGGCTCACTGAGTGCCAGGCAACACTTGAAATGGTCTCCACATAGAATTTATTATTATGATCACCCTGTTATTCATGAGGAAACTAGGGATTCCAAGAGATCAAGTACCAGAGTTCACACTAGGGTGACACATAGCAGACAGGCATAGGATTTCCCGCTGGGTTGCATAAGGAACCCTGCGTGCCTTTGTGTCTCTCACCCTTCTGAATCCTGGGCATTCAATAGTTCCTTCCACAAGAAGGTGTGGAGCCGGGCTGATGGAGCCACCGTGGAATGCTGTAACCAAGCCAACCGTTTCTGTAGGTGGGCACTTCCATCGCAGCAACCACCACACATGATATGTGGCGCCTGCCACTCACCGAGGAGCACAGCTATTTACAGGGTGCTGACTCTCCTTTGATGCACTGGCCTGGGGAGGATGAGAGCTGTGACGGAGCAAAGCCTCTTCCGGCACAGAAACAAAGTGCTCAAGCCATGGCGCAGTGAGCTAAGTCAGAGTCACCGGCTGAGTAAGGTGGGGAGGGACTTTGTGGTCACTATCACGATGCTCAGGGACTAGTCAGCCAGGCTTGAGGATGGCTCACGCCTACCCAGGCTGGAGGACTCTGTTAAAAAGCCTTTCCCGAGTAACTAAAGAGGATAAGACATGGGCGGGGCGCTCCCCACTCCATAACCACCAATCAGCTGTCTTCAACTGCCTGACTACCCAATCACAGTTAATTTCTCAACCCTCTGCAAAAGGTGATTGGTGCAAGAAAATTGAAGACTTGGGGTCTGCAAAGAGGCAAAAACAAAACAAAACAAACAAAAGAAATCCGTGCTGCTCCTTTCACTTGAAGTGGGCGGGAGTAAGCAACTGCCGGAGAACGCTGAAGAGGACTCAGGTAGTGCCTAGGAACAGACACCTACCTACGGAACTAAACTCACTTGCCCCCTGCTCTCGCTGTTCCCAGTTATCCGTGACCAGGCTCCACCTCCTGCTGCTGGGGACAAGGGAGAGGAGAGAAGCTGGCAGCTCAGAGGAGGCTGGCCCCAGCAGTTGGTGTCATCGCTCTCCACCCACACGCCCCCTCCCCAAGCAGGCGCCCGGAGGAGAAAACAGGCTGTACCTCGGTGCTTTCTTTGTGGTAGAAATCTCTCACCTCCTTCCAGACTCCCGCCATCCCAAATACGGAGAAAAATAAGAGGAAGGATAAAGACTATTTGGTCAGTGTTCCCTTGCTCGTGAGAGATAGTTTATACAAAGTGGCTGTCATGGAGTTGCGGGTGTCAGGTTAAAATATATATATTCCACTCCAAACTAAATGGGGGAGAAAGATCACGTGCGAATAACTGGCTGCTCTCCGCACAGCTCCACTATTTGGAGGCAAGCCCAGAAGGCAGAAGGACCTGTTTCTGAGTTCCTTAATCATGCCTTAGTGCCTGCAGCCCTAAGGGAAACCAGGGCTTATAACCTTGGCAGGCTAGCTGGAGATGGGGGCGGAGCAAGGTGCCCTCACAGTTCCTATGGCTGTTAAAAAGAGAGAGAGAGAGAGAGAGAGAGAGAGAGAGAGAGAGAGAGAGAGAGAGAGAGAGAGAGAGAGAGAGAGAGAGAGAGAGAGAGAGAGAGAGCAAAAGACCCAGAACTCCAGAGTGCCCAGTTTGGAGTGTGTTCTTGCTGGGTGGAGCCTCTGCTCCGAAGGGCTGGGCACCGCTCACCATTCCTCTGTGCTCTGGGTGGTGAAGCAAGCACCCAGCTGCATTCAGGCCTAAGGTGTCAAAATGAGGAGTGGAGGGCATTTATTCCAGGAGTCAAGGCCCCAAGCACGTGTCTTTGTTAGCTTTAACTGTTACCTTGTCACAGCCTAGAGTGACCCAAGAAGGGCGTCTCAGCTGAGAGATCGCCCGATCATGTCCCGATCATATTGGGTGGTAGTCATGTTTGTGAGGAATTGTCTTCATTGTTAACTGATAAAGAGGTAGGGGCGCAGCCCACCGTGGGCAGCACAGTTCCCTGTGCAGGTGGGTCTTGGGTTGAATAAGTTAAGAACGAGCCAGCAAGCAGCCTTCTGCCATGATTTCTGCTTCAAGCTTCTGCTTGAGTTCCTGCCCTGACTTCCCTCCACCGTGGACCTGGGAGAGTAAGTCAGGTGAATCCTTCCCCTCCACTAAGTTGCTTTTGGCCAGAGCGCTTTATCCCAGCAGCAGAAGGGAAGCTAGGGCGCTACTCCATGACGTCATTAGTGAGTGCCGGTGGAGAGCACCGCCTGCCGGGTCGAAGACACCAAGGATCACGCAGGGCTTCACGTGCAGTGTGGCTCATGGACCCGAAACCAATATATACAAAACCGAAAGTCCCTTTGCTGTGACAGAGAGGTCCAGGTGCCAAGGGTGAGGTACCAGGCCTTAGCTGGCGGCTTAGAGAAAAGAGGCCTATCTGGGGGAGGCGTGGCCTGGAGGGGGTAAGGGTTCCTCAGCACATCTGCAGGGCACCCCGCGTGGGGCACCAAGGGCACTCCACCCACCCACACGGGGGAGGAGACAGCACAGGACCCAGATACAACTCTCCTGGGACTTCCCCAGGGCTGTTCTTTCTCTGTAGAGTTATTTATCATGTCCCCCCTCCCCCACGCACTCTCGTTTCTTAACTTGTTCGTAGACACAGGGGCATTCCTGTTTCCTGTCTGCATGTGTTTTTGGGCCATCATTTCTGCCCGCAGCATTACACCAATAGAAGATACACGTCTGGAGATGAGAACAGAAGACACGAGAAAGGCGTTTTGAGGGAAGAGAGTCTATCTGAGTAATCCTTCCTCAGAGACTTCACTCTGCTTGGTGCTAAAGGCGGAATGAAGGGGATGGAGCCAGGGTTCGATACCACCCTGATTATTGTATCCAAGCGTACTGGGTCACCTTGAGCAAGTCTCTCTCCTCTCTCTCTCTCTCTCTCTCTCTCTCTCTCTCTCTCTCTCTCTCTCTCTCTCTCTCCACACACACACACACACACACACACACACACACACACACACAGGCATGGTTCAAGCTGCAAGAAGTCTTTGGACTTCATGAAACCTACATCTATTCCTGGGTCTGCAATGCGACTCAGGCCAAGTTAGCAGAAGATGCCTGCATAGCTTGTGAGGCTTGCCCTGTCCTGTTTCTCTTCCTTTCCTTCCCCAAGCCCTCCTTTCTTTTTCCTTTCTCCTTTCCTGTGTATTTCAGAGACTGGGGAGGAAATGACCCGAGCAAGCAGCCAAGCCCCGTGGGACAA
Source organism: Microtus pennsylvanicus (assembly GCF_037038515.1). Classification (NCBI taxonomy): domain Eukaryota; kingdom Metazoa; phylum Chordata; class Mammalia; order Rodentia; family Cricetidae; genus Microtus; species Microtus pennsylvanicus. The sequence goes on from NC_134583.1 coordinate 131,460,732, forward strand.
TGGGCCGGAACTGGGCACTGGCATGGGAGTGGCGCCTGCTCTGACTCAAGCCGGGTCAGCCCGAGCCCACACCTTCACAGCAACCTCGGTTTCTCTTTTCCGGCAGCCCAGCTGCGTTCTGCATGAACGAATCAGACACCTTTCACTTCCCCCACAAACGGAACTTGGTGTTTGGATGACGTGCGAGACAAGTCATTTGTGTAAAATCCCAGACCCTACCTTCAGTCTTCAACCCAACCCCAAGACTGAAAAAAAAAGAAAAGAAACAAAAGCAATATCTGGGCTTCCAAGTCCAGACTTTTCCGAGTGCCTGTGGAGACTCTGAGGACCCATTTGACCTAAGTTCACACCCCTGTCTATGTGACTTAGGTCATTCTCCTTAGCATCTCCTGGGTCTTCAGCCTTAAAGAGGTATCACCATGAATATTTCTATGGGAAAAGTGGAGCGACACCAGGAGGTACCATGAGTTGCCTTCTTCCTGGGGGAACAAGATGAACCATTGAACACTGGTTTTGGTCTAGGGTAGAAATGCCATCTGCTGACACCTTCTCCCACCACAGGACAGACTGGCCAACGGTCTATGCTCTGTCCCTCTCTGAGACTGACTAAGTCTCCCACACTGGATAAGCCCAGTGTCCACCAGAGCCCTGTAACTTCTCAAGACACAACAGAAATAGAAGACTTAATCTCTGACTCCACCCACTTCCTTCCGGCTCACGGGCTCCACAGCTGGATTGTGATGGTTAATGAATAAACCGCCTAGGAGTGATGCTCCTCCGCTGTTCCTGGCTGAGTTAAACAAAGCCAAAGCGACAGCATCTGCGAGTTCTGTGAGACGGCTTTGGCTCATATCATCTGACTTGATGACCTAGAACTCTGCCCCCCTCCCCAGGTTTGGTCTGTGAGGAGATGTCTGAAGATAAACAGACAATGTGATAGAGAATTTGAAGTCAGAGTTCTAGAGCCTTCATATCCAGACTGTCTGAGCTTGGGGCATGTCATGCATAAGCACTCTTTGGACTCTGTTCCTGGTTAGGGGTGACTTTAAGGTCCACGTTAGAGACAGTTTGACATCCAAGTGAAGTCTTATTACTCTAGTGCCTGGCTCCAGAAGGTCCTCCATGAGGACCCAGCCTCTCACCTTCTGCATCACCTCCTAGGACTGCAAAGTTTACCCTCGGTTCCCTTCCAGAACTGAGCGGTGGATTGAGCCTCCCGCACCCTCAGGGTAACCTGGGGAATTGCACGCTCATCAATGCATCTCATTTCCGGTTCCCTTCATCAACAGGAGACGATTTTCAATGCCCCCGCAGCATAGTGGAAACAAAGCACTGCTAGGCTGTATTGGGCACTCTGTCCTCCCTGTACCCGGGACAGTTCAAATTAGAAACACTAAGAGATCAACAATGCAACCGATAGTAAAATAGAACAATTATAACAATACATTACAACGAATTATTTGAAACTTAGAAGTTGTTTATTTCTGGAAATTTGCTTTTGATATTTCTGGATCAGAGTAGATCTCACATAACTGAAACGGTGGAAAGGCCACAGCTGAGGCACACTACTAACTATTACCTACATTTTTACAGGAGGAAACTGAGGCACAGATAGCCCCAGTGACTCACTTGTGTTCATACAGAATAAATGAGGTGTCAGAACTCAAAGCTGGTTCTGTACAATTATGCCATTCTACATTTTTGTGGGCTTGGTTGTTCGTTTACATAGCTGCTCTTTCCCCTTGCACTGTGAGCTCAAGGCCCTTCTCAGCGTGAAACCTGCGTACCTAGTGTGAGGTCAGTTTCCCAATTGCTTTGATCTTGTTGCCGATGGTTGTGAGCCACTGTGTGGTTGCTGGAAATTTGTAGATGGAGACTGCTCTTTTGTTTCCTTGCTGCCCAGACCCAAACAATAACACAGAAATTGTATTAACTACAACACTGCTTGGTAAATGACTCAGGCGTATTTCTAGCTAGCTCTTACATCTTGGATTAACCCATTTCTATTAATCTGTATATCACCACGAGGCTGTGGCTTACCGGGTAAGGTTCTGGCTGTTATCTTTCTCCTTTGGCAGCTACATGGCATCTCTTTGACTCCATCTACTCTTTCTCTTTATCTCTGTTCGGATTTTCTGCCTGGCTTTACTCTCCTAAGCCATTGGTCCAACCAGTTTTATTCATCAACCAATAAAAGTAACACATATACAGAAGGACATTCTACACAAGGAATTGAACTCAGGACCTCTGGAAGAGCAGTCATTACTCTTAACCTCTGAGCCATCTTCTCTGAAAGTCCCTAGCTGAAGGCTCTAACACCTGTGCACCTGTTGCCACCACAGGGAGTCACCAGGAGTCCTCGGTGTACCAATCTGCAGAGTGAGCTGAGCCTCATGCCCAGCTCATGGACTTCATCCAGAAGGTAAGGATTAGAAGGAGAAGGAACACAGGAGGGGCCGAGGCTTTCGGAGTCTTGTTCCTAGGATGACCTGGAGGAAGGACCAGAACTGTCTTCAGCAGCCTTGTGCAAGACCTAAAGTGGATGATGTCTTCAATCTCCTCCACTCTCAACCCTCCCTCTCCCATCGTCCATCACCTCAAGGTGGTGTGAGCATAGTCACTGCTTCTTCTTGTGCTCTGTAGCAACCTCAGGCAAGGCTGTCTAGTAGGCCACAGAGCTGAACTTGAAGAAGGCTCCCACTGCCTTCCAGAACTCTCTTCCCCTTTGAAGTTTCTGCTAAGAAAGACTGTTGCAACCCACTGATGCCAGAACTGCTCTTCTTCACAGTGAGGCTGGCCCAGCTGACTGCCCCTTGAGCCGTGGGACACCCAGATACACTCTCCCAGTGGACATGTCTCCAAGACAGACCGTCAGGCCGAGGATACAGTCTGTAGCTAGGACTGATGCCACAACAGCGACGAGTAGCTGGTAACCTTGACATAGCACATCCCACAGGTCAGGCTCCGAGCCAGCCCAGTCCATTCAGGATCTAACTTAATCCGGGGAACCAATAGGACGTTGACCACCCAGGTTAACAAAAGAGAAAGCAGAGGTTGTACAAATATGGAGCAACTGGCCAGAGGCCACATGGTGGCAGATCCTCTGTGCCAGGCAGCCAGGAGCCTTCTAACTGTTTGTGTTCATTTCCTCATGGAAACGGGATGAGGCTGATTCTGAGCCCACACAGCAGCTAGAACAGCAGGTTTAATCAGCACAAATGGCTGAATGTGTTTGGAGAGATTCCTCCCCACCACGGCTCCAGGTGGAGCAACAAACAGGAGGGACCGGGTTACTTCTAAGCCTGCCCCTCCCAGCATCCCCATTCCAACCCACTTTCCTCTCCCACATATTTTCCAACTGCCCTCCTATCTTCTTCCATCTTCACCAGAAGAGGAGAGAGCGGAGCTTACTCTCAACCTAGCTTTTCTTTGTTGTCTGTTTAATGCACTTCGAAGTTGAGCGATGTTCCCATTTTGTAGATGGAGAAGTTGAGACTTGGGAAAGAAAGGGATGAAGGGGGATTCCCCTCTGTATGCTGTGTATATGTTGAGCTAATAAAGAAGCTCAATGGTAATAAAACATATTCACAGCATACAGAGGGGCATCCCACACCAAAGGACAGTGTATAAGAGGATGGGTTTGTTGGCAGAACTGGCCTTGAGATGGAGCTGAAGGTGAACTAGAGGCTTGGCCACACTGGGCGACAGGAGTTTCGAAAATAACTTCAGAACCTTGGCAAGCAGGGCCGAGTCTGCCTGAGAAGGAAGGAATAGATGGTCTAAGAAGGGCACACTTGTCCTCTACTGGCATAGCCCAGCCCAGCCGTGCCCTTCTAACCAGCCAGTATCCGTTGTCACCATTAGGGAAAGAGACACTGTCCCTCTCATAGACAGATGTCTGCAGCCTGAGCTCACCCACTGGACACCCCCTATGAGGCGCTGAGGGCAAGATACCAGGATGTGCCTACAGAATAGGCTTCTGGATGCCACCAAACCACAGGCCTGAGATTGCCTGACATCCTGTGGCCTTGGGTGACACACCTGTCATCCATGATGTAATGTCATCACTACAACTCATAGAGCAGACCAGAGGTTCCCACAGCCAGGCAGTCAGGCTCGACTCTGTGACCTCCTTTTGCCTTGCCTGGGGCTTCCTAGACCACAGGTGGCTCCTTGTCACCTCTTGGTGTCAATGCCAGCCCTCCTATTTTGTAGGTGAAGAAAATGGCATTTAGGAACACGCTATATTGCTATTGGTCAAATACATAGATAGAACTTTGGGACATCTACCAACTGCTAAAATCCAGGCCTGATTTCAGGATATGGTCCCTAGCATCCACAAGCTTCACGGATTAAACACATGGCTTCTTTGTGCAGAGTATAGGATGAAAAGTGGAGTGTGTGGAGCACTGGTCCCTAACATGTGCCACTGAGTGAGCAAGCCAATAGCCTTCTCTGTAACACGTGCCACTGAGTGAGCAAGCCCATAGCCTTCTCTGTAACACGTGACACCTAGTGAGCAAGCCCATAGCCTTCTCTGTAAACAGCAGCCCATCATGATGCGCTCTCCTACTGAGGCAGCACAAGCCACAGAAGCAGAAAACCAATCGGCTCTTTCGAGACAGTGGAGTCATGAGGGAGAAGAACTGTGCTCTAGTCAGTGGCGGGATGCTATGACAGAGGGCTGTAAACGCCACTCCCAGGATGTGATAATGAAGGCTCTGCATGCACAACACGAGAGGCAATTATTCTGTTCTTCCTGGCACTGGCTCCTCCTGGCAGGAGAGCTGCCCACAAGGCTGGAAGAAGTTCAGCAGAAAGTTCACCAAGGAAGCCAGATGGAGAAAGAACAGAACTTGCTGTCGGGATCTGCCGTCCTCAAACAGAGAGCTTGTCTGCACTCTCCTCATCATGGAGGACGTGAGGGGGAGGTGTCAGGAGGAGGGGGCCTTAGTTGTGATGAGGGGAAATCTAGGCTGCTTCCAGAAGGGTCTAGGGCTGCTGTCCTTCATGACTGCAGATGCCACTGAAATAGGGTGTGGAGGGTAGACGAGCCACAGAACTATAACGGCAGCCCCTGGGGGTTAGAGAAGAAAGTTACACACTCACAGCTAGCCTGGGCTACAGAGAAAAAGAAGAGGAAGAGGAAGAAAATAAAAGGGAAAATAGACAGACAGGCAGACAGACAGTTAGAGACAGGCAGAGACAAACAGGCAGGCAAACAGGCAGGCAGGCAGACAGACAGACAGACAGACAAGCAGGCAGGCAGGCAGGTAGATATGAGCTACTGATTTCAGGAAAGAGGTGGCCATGCAGTTGTGTCAAGAGCAATGGGGTGATGTGTGATTATCACTTTGTAGATGTCTGCCTGTTCCCTTCCTGGTGGTCCCAACTCCTTCCCAGGTACCTGCAGGAGACTCTTCAATATTCCAGGAAAGAGGGCTCAACCTCCTTCCTCTTCCAGCTAGGATCAGGTCTGGTAATGGATCCGTGCAGGCAAATCCTGTTTCCTCCATCCAGATCAGATGGAGTCAGGTTAAAATAGTGCAAGGCAGGCTGGAGAAACGGCTCAGTGGGTAAGAGCACTTGGGGTGCAAGCACTTGGGGGGAATCCCCAGCATTCATGTGAAAAGCTAAGCATGGCTACATGTGCCTGTAACCCCAGCATTGGCTTGGGGAAGGTGAGCAGGGTAGAGAAAATGGGGAAATTGGTCCTGAGCTTGCTGGCCATGCTAGTAGAGATGATAAACTTCCAGTGGCCCTTAGGCTGAACTGGGTCAAGTCCTGGCAGTAGGAACACTGTCCCAGACCTCATGTAAGGACTATAGTGACCCAGATAGCCCAGGCTAGGCTAGGAAGCTGGCTGACTAGGCCGCAGGGAACACAGGCAAAGCGTGAGGACTGTGCCAGGGGCAGGCAGGGCTTGCCACAGGACACAGAGGTAATTCCATCTCTCAGCCTGTCTCTCAGGACCCAGCTGCTTGGCTCCTTCTTGTCTCATGTTCCTCCTGTCGCTTGTCCCCACACAGCAGACACTGACACCCAGGGAGGAGACTTCAGATTTACAGGCAGAAGAACCACCTGGAAAGATTGCCAGAGGCAGCTCTTGGCCCCATTTTCTGAGGTCCTGATCTAGTGAGTTTGAGCAGGCCCCCAGACAGAGTGTTTTGATCAGTCCTGGGAGATGCCCATACAGGTGGTTTCTAGACTTCACTGGGAGTGCGAATCTTGCTGTCACAGCTCAGTGTGTGGACTTCTGGAGCCAGAGCAGATTCCAAATCCCAGCACTGACGCTCAGCAGCTGCAGGACCTCTAACCCTGCTTCCCCATCTCTGAAATGGCCATGGGGCCATCCTCCTCCTCTTGTAAGAATTAAGTGAGGTTCAGTAGGGGCCCAGCAGGCTGCCTGGGATTCAAGGCCCCTCACAAGCCTTGGCAACCACTGCTGGAAGAGCCCCTGCGCTAGCGATGGCTGCATCCCGCTAGCTGCTGCCCCCTGCTAGCCACTGTTCCCTGCTGGCCGCTGCTCTCAGCCCCTCCCATACACACAGGAACTCAGCAGGCCAAGAGAGCCATATGTGACTTGGACTCAAAATTGTCTTCACACATGCTAGGCAAGAGTTCTATCACCAAATTGTATCTCTATCTCACCCTCCCCTTTTTAATTCCTTTAAAACTGCTACTGGGAATTGAACCTAGGGCCTTATACATATTACTTAAGCACTCTGCTGCTGATCAATATCCATCCCCCAAGAGTTTAATTTCATATATAGTGTGTATATATATGTATATATATATACACACATACATATATAGGAATATATGAATGATATTACTAAGTTACTCAGGCTGACCTCAAATTTGTGATTCTTCCTCACTGAAGCTTCTCTCTCTATTTCTTTTTTTTTCCCTAGACAGGGGTTCTCTGTAGCTTTGGAGCCTGTCCTGGAACTAACTCTTGTAGACCAGATTGGCCTCGCACTCACAGAGATCAGTCTGCTTCTGTCTCCTGAGTGCTGGGATTAAATGCATGTGCCACCACTGCCTGGCTCTGAAACCTCTCTCTTATTCAGACCTCTGAGGTTGATCTAATTCCTGCTTGGAGAGCAAGGCCTCTTTACTGCCCTATTTTCTTACCCCAAGTAGAAATTAAATCACATATTGGACCATTTCCTCATGAAGGAAGAAAATGCGCTGTCTCCTGCCCAGGCAGAATGAGTACTGGTCAAGTCTCTGGCAGCCCCGTGTCTTGTTTAGCATAAAAGGAAACGGAAGTCTACTGATTGATTACTAGACCTGCTATTTATCTTGGAACCTGATGGAACTGAGGGCTGGGCGGGGTTGGGATACGTCAGGAACCTGGGAAGAAGATGAGGTCTCCCCACGGGGCTGCATGGAGCTGAGCTCTTCCTAGTCTGGGTTCTGTGGGTGGTTGTCCTTAAGCAAATGGAACTTCTGGGTAGAAGACTCACTCTGTCTCAGCTCTCAGTGTCCTCATCTGTGAAATGGGCTTCCTCCCGGGGTTCTACTGGGGATCCACTGTGAAACCTCAATGGGATGCACTGGATTCTAAGCTTTCTGTGAGGGGCAGGAGTGCCGCCATGCCTGCCACCTGGCCAACCTCCTTTCTCTTGGGCCCCAGTTCAACATTCATTCAGCCCAGTGTAACTTATTTCTGTGTGACGGAAGAAAGGAGGCCAACCAACACTTGAGAAACATTCATGAAGGGCCTTGGTTTACTGGCACTTGGTGTCACACACAGAAAGCCCCGGAGGAACACCTCAGGGTTGCTCACGGGTGGCATTTGCTGTGGAGGAAGGTATTTTTCTTCAGAAGAAAGGCTGTGTGGAGGGCTTGCTCCTCTTCTCTGTGTCTCAGGGAAGTGACATCGAGTAGTAGTTCTCGGGAGAGTCCAGAGCTCTGTCATCACCGGCAGACCTGTGGGCTGACTCAGATCTAGGGCAGGAGCAGTCCCCTGAGAAGCTAGCTGCCCTTTCAGAGAAAACCCCCTGTGGGCGTGGGGAGAAGGGTAAGTGGTGCAAAGGGGAAATAGAAACTCACTTGATTTTCTTACCTAGAAACGCCAGGGTTTCTGCCCGATTCATTACCAGTTCTCTCTCCAGGCTACGGGCTCCTTGAGCATTATCTGTTCCTTCTGCCACCCTCTGTGCTCAGGGCTTACTGTGCATGTAAAAACATACAGAGGAAATGAGTGGGTGGGTGGGTGGATGGATGGGTGGGTGTGTAGATGAATGGGTGGGTAGATGGGTGGGTGGATGGATGAATGGATGGATGGATGGATGGATGGGTGGATTGGTGGATGGATGCATGGATGGATGGATGGGTGGGTGGATGGGTGGATTGGTGGATGGATGCATGGATGGATGGGTGGGTGAATGAATGGGTGGGTGGATGGATGGGTAGATGGGTGGGTGGGTGGGTGGGTGGGTGGATGGATGGATGGGTAGATGGGTGGGTGGATGGATGGGTAGATGGGTGGGTGGATGGATGGGTGGATTGGTGGATGGATGCATGGATGGATGGGTGGGCGGATGGATGGGTAGATGGGTGGGTGGATGGATGGATGGGTAGATGGGTGGGTAAATGGATGGGTGGGTAGATGGGTGGGTAGATGGGGGGGTGGGGGGTGGATGGATGGATAGTTGGGTGTGTAGATGAATGGGTGGGTAGATGGGTGGGTAAATGGATGGGTGGGTGGGTGGATGGATGGATAGTTGGGTGGGTAGATGAATGGGTGGGTAGATGGATGGATGGATGGATGGGTGGATTGGTGGATGGATGCATGGATAGATGGGTGGGTGGATGGATGGATGAGTAGATGAATGGGTGGGTAGATGTACAGATAGAGGAATCTGCTGTCTCTCAGGAGGAAGCCAGTCTCAGAAACCTGCTGCAGCCTATTATTGGCTGGGAGAAGCCCTAGGATGTGACCAACACTTGGGTGTGACCAGTCGCTAACCCCGGCACTTGAGAAACTGAGGCAAGAAGGTCACAAGCTCAAGCTATCCTGGGCTACAACACAAGTGCCAGCTCGGGTTACACACAGCTAGACCGTGTCCCAGCTCACTCCTCCTAAAGCCATGGATTTCAGAATATACGGGCCACACATAGTTGTATTTTCTAGAGTTGGAGGATTATGAGGGTCATTCTCATTGTCCTTCTCCACACAAGGCAAAGAGAGGCCACGTGTGGTCACGTGCCTGAAATCCCAGCGCTGAGGAGGCTGAGCAGAGAGATTTCAAACCCTAGGCTGGCATGAGAGGCTGCCTGAAAGAAAGAAACAAGAAATGAAGAAAAGAAGGAAGGGAAGAAAGAAGAAAAGAAAGCTCAAGATTAGTAAATAAAGATAACTGGAAGGAAGGAAGGTCCTTTTCAGCTGTTTTTGCTAGACAGTGAATTTGAAGTCAACCCAGGCTACATGAGGTCCAACCAGCCAAAAGTAATGAATGTGTTTACCTCATTTCTGCTCCGGGTCTGAATCTGGGTTTTGCTGCATGCCAGCCCTGTCACCTTGTCCAGTTACTTAGGCTGTCTCATTAGCTTTGAGCTTCCTCCTCTTCTTCTGAAAGTTATGTGATGGTTGGACACCAGGAAAGAACACACTTGTGTGGGACCATTTGGAGTCCTGGCCTCCAGCTGCTCTTCCCTGCTAGAGATCTTTACTTTCCTTCTGATCTGAGTTACTGAAAGCTGTGTCAGAGTTGTTTACCAGCTCTGCTTCACGAGCACGTCTTGCCTTGGCCTTGAGGATCAGAGGATAAGGTTTTCACCTGTTGGCCCACCTGACTATGTTGGGTCTATAAGCCTCTGTGGTGCTACTGAATAAAGGGCTTCTTACCAGTGACTAGAAGTCCGTGTCTCTGTCTCTCTGTCTGTGTGTCTTTGTGTGTTTCAATCTCCAGCCCCTTGCCCGAAGCTCGCGAACTGTATGGTAGCGCATAGAGCGCAGACAGGCGTTGTGCGCTGTACACTTGGATGCTCACCGCAGAGCCTTGCACACAGCACAGAAATGAGTGACAGCTGCACCGCTGATGTGGGCGGTCCTCCTGTATATGTGTTGCTTTTATTGGTTAATGAATAAACTGCTTTGGCCTGTGATAGGGCAGAGTAGAGCTAGGTGGGAGGAAACTAAAACTAAACTGAATGCTGGGAAAAAGAAGACTGAGTCAAAGAGAAGCCATGTAGCCCTACCGGGGACAGAAGCTGGACAGAACTTTACCCAATGAGCCACAGCCATGTGGCAATACAGATTAATGGAGATGGGTTAGTTTAGGATGTAAGAATTAGCCAGAAATACGCTTAAGTGATTGGCCAAGCAGTGATTTAAATAATATAGTTTCTGTGTGGTTATTTCAGGGCAGCAGGAACAAACAATTGACTTCCTACTACATACCGTCCTTATGAAAATGGCAGCACTTAGATCTACATTCGAACAATCAGTCATGAGTAAGGGCTGGCACAAGGAGTGTCCTTCAACAGGGGCAGAACTTTACATTGCTGTGGCTAAAGGGAGCAGGAGCAGAAGAGAAACCATTGCTCCAGGAATGCCCCGCCAGGAGGACCTAGAGCAGGACTCAGGAGAGCCTCAGTGTCTCCCTAGGAGACTGCAAAGGGTGAGACAGAGCAGAACCAGAGTTCCAGGGTGTTCTGCCAAGATCTGGAAAATCTTCCGAGAAGTTCCTTACTCTCCACCGCCACCTCCCATAGCCACCTGCTACCTGTCAGTGTAGCATGAAGGCTCCTCCCCTTAGGAAGGGGTCTCCAGAGCTCACACTTCGTCACATGCTTAATCCCAATCCTTGCTGGGGTTTGTTTTATTTATTTTTTCTGAAAGAGGGTTTCTTTGTGTAGCCCCAGTTATTCTAGAACTCATTCTGTAGACCAGGCTGGCCTGGAACTCAGAGATCTACCTACCTCTACCTCCTAAACACTGAAATTTAAAGTGTGTGCCATCACTCTTTGGCTCCATGATGTGTTTTTTCAAAGATAGCACTGGGAAGCAAGCTCTTTAAAATTATTTATTTAACTAATATGTGTATCTGTGTGGGTGCGTGCATGCCATTACATGCATGCGGGAATCAGATTATTTTTTTCCTTTCCACCTCTGATTCCAGGGATCAAACTCAGGTCATCAAACTTGGCAGCAAGTGCTCTACCTGCTGAGGCATCTCATCTGCTCAGAGCCAGGGCCAGACTTTTCAAGTCTTCTGTTTTGTATTCGTTGAATGCTACAGATTAACGGGGCAGGAAGCAGCACTGGGGAGCTTGTTATCGATACAGGTCTCAGAAGGAACGAAGTGACCTCATCCAAGGAGCAGGAGGGGATCTTCCAAGGAGATGGGAGGACTGAGGTTACCGACCTGGTGTGGGAGGGCCTCTCTCTCCACTGCTAACCTGGATTTATGCATTTGAGAGCTGGTGAAACACCCCCCAGGGCAATCCCACTGCCCCTGCTCTGACCACGTGCCTGAGCAGGAACACAAACAACTCTTACTCCTCTAAAATAAGGGTCAGCTGTCATTTCCCACCTGCTGGTACATTTCTTTTCCACAGGAGTATATTACCTTTATTTTGTACACAAGGAAACTGAGGCATAAAGATCCGAAGGAAGTAGCCCAAGAGCGCGTAGTTAGTGGGATATTGACCCTACGAGCCCAGCATGGCAAGTTGAGTGTTAATATAATTGGCCGTTCTGAGGGCCTGTGTGGCAAGAGGCACTCATGTTAATGAAGTGGGCATGAGACATGAAGTCCCAGCATACACAAAAGCAACCATGGTAAGAACACCAGAGGTGCTGGGCAGTGGTGGCACGCGCCTTTGATCCCAGCACTAGAAAGGCAGAAGCAGGTGGATCTCTGTGAGTTCAAGGCCAATCTGATCTACAAGAGCTAGTTTCCATGACAGGCTCCAAAGCTACAGAGCAACCCTGTCTCGAAGAAAATGAAAAAAACAAACACCAGAGGCATTTGCTGAGCCTTAGTCTTAGTTGGATCACCAACACTGTGATTTTTCCATGGGGTTGACCTGTGGGCGTGTCTGTGGTAGGCTTACTTAAGTTAAATGATGTGGAAAGATGCAGCCCACTGTGGGAGGCACCATTCCCTAAGCAGGGGTCCTAAACTATGTAAGAGTGGAGAACTAGAGCTCAGTGCATGCAGGTGAGCAGCGTGCACACATTTCTTCTTCCCCTGCTCTTGATTGTAGATGTGATATGGCTAGTTATCTGAAGTGCCTGCCTTCGCTTCCCCACAATGATGAACTAGAACCTGGGACCGCAAGCTGAAATAGGCCCCTTTAGCTCTGAATTGCTGTTTGGTATTCTATCACAGCAACAGAAATGAAACTAGGACATGTCCAGGCAACCATCGATCCACCCATCCATCATTTCCTCATCAACCCACCCACCCATCCATCATTTCCTCATCCACCCACCCACCCATCCATCCATCCATCCACCCATCCTTCCATCCATCCATTCACCCACCCATCCACCCATCCATCCATCCATCCATCCACCCACCCATCCACCCATCCATCCATCCATCCACCCATCCATCATTTCCTCATCCACCCACCCACCCATCCTTCCATCCATCCATCCATCCATCCACCCACCCATCCACCCATCCATCCATCCATCCACCCACCCACCCACCCATCCACCCATCCATCCATCCACCCATCCACCCATCCTTCCATTCATCCATCCACCCATCCACCCACCCACCCATCCATCCACCCATCCATCCATCCATCCACCCACCCATCCACCCACCCATCCATCCATCCACCCACCCATCCATCCATCCATCCATCCACCCATCCAACCACCCATCCATCCATCCACCCATCCACCCACCAATCCATCATTTCCTCATCCACCCACCCACCCATTCTTCCATTCATCCATCCATCCACCCATCCACCCACCCATCCACCCACCCACCCATCCATCCATCCATCCACCCATCCATCCATCCACCCATCCACCCACCAACCCATCCATCCATCCACCCATCCACCCATCCTTCCATCCATCCATTCACCCACCCATCCATCCTTCCATTCATCCATCCACCCACCCATCCACCCACCCATCCACCCATCCACCCATCCACCCACCCATCCATCCATCCGCCCATCCATCCACCCACCCACCCATCCTTCCATCCATCCATCCACCCACCCATCCACCCATCCATCCTTCCATCCATCCATCCACCCATCCATCCTTCCACCCATCCATCCACCCATCCATCCACCCATCCACTCACCCATCCATCCACCCATCCACCCATCCATCCACCCATCCTTCCATCCATCCACCCACCTACCCATCTATCCATCCATCCACCCATCCATCATTCTCTCATCCATTTTTTCATTCATCTATTATCAATCCATTTCTCTATCCATCTACCCACCTGCCACTTCTGGAGCTCACACAGAATGGTTCCTCCTGAACTATGGTCCAGATTCCCAGAGAAACCAGCTCTTCGTTGGCCCAAGTTTGTTTAAAAAAAAAAAAAAAGGACTCGTCTGTTGGCCTCTCATTATAGGTGGCCTGAGTCAAAGTCCCTGGTGTACCTATGAGCATGTCCTTCTCCATTCAATCTCTTCCTAGGCTAACTATCCTCCCATTTCTGAGGTCCTCAGAGGAGACATGTACAAGCCTGGTGAAGTCAGTCTGCAGAAAGAGAGAACTGAAGATGGCGCCTCCAGCTTTTAAAGGGGATTGGTATAGCTACGTCATACACAGATGACGGAGCTCATGTATGTGCACAAGGGCTTACATAGCTGCGTCATACGTAGGTGATACAACTATGCCACACGTAGGTCACGCAGGGCCTTTTAAGGTCCCCGGGGCGGCTAGGTATTTTGCCTGAGAACTTGTTCACACATGCGTGGCTGGGGAACCCGGAAGTGTCAGCCATGCTGTGTGGCCAGAATCATAACACTTAGGCTTTGGGCCAGGTCCAGAAATACCGCCTGAAGAGACTATCACCCCAGCAGCATCATGGCTCCCATCTCCCGGGCTCAGTGTCCCAGTGTCTGCCCAGGAAACTTGTCCTGACTCCCTGGACAGCCTGGCCCTGACCAGGAGCATCCCACAGTGTGATTTCCGGCCAACTTCATCTCATGACTGCGACACCATGGGACACCATCCTCCACTCCACTCCTGACCCTGACATCACCTCAAGGCCGCTTCCCTCGTGACCTTCGCTCGCTGAGAGCAGTCGTTCCCACACAGCCCTCACTCTCCTTTCCTCCCTGTCCTCCCTATCTCCTCTGTCCCTCCCACTCTCCGGAAAGGAAGCCAGGCTCCGCAATTGATTAATAGCCTAGCTTTCACTGATAATTCCTCACCCAGGGCCCACAGCAGGCAAAGCTTTGAGTAAACATAGTGATTTGCTTTAAATAAACATCCTCCTCACACAGTGAGGCTGAACCCTCAGGCCGTCTGACCCAGAGACCATTTTCACCTCAGTGTCCTGCTCCACGGCAGGAGTGGGGGAAGAAACAGCCTGAGAGTCAGAATCCTCCATTCTTTTTGTCTCGCTGTGACCACCCTGTACCCCCTTTTCTGCCTATGGAAGCTTCACTCTGACCCCTGCCTGCCACCTCTTATGTCTCCTCAGTTCACTTCAGGACTCCTTTACACCGCCCTCACTCCCGCCTCCAGCCCCCAGCCAAGGGCAGATCAGACCGGCCTCATGTTCCCCACTTCTGCCCTCTGCCCTCTGGTTGCCTCCATCCTTACTTCAACCCCGTAATTTATTCGAACCCTCATTCCTACCCTGACAGCATCTCTCCCCTTCTGTGCCTGCCTCCGATGTGGAGTGGAGGCCTGGGAATCTGCAGCGGCCCCAGGAAGGAATCAATGCAGCCAATGTAGGGACACGTGGAGGACCAGCGCCCACTGCGCCAGCCCCTAAGGCATGGCTATTGAGTCATAGTACTGAAGAACAAGGTGACCCTGTGCTATGACCCTGTGAGGGATCCTGGTGTCAGAAACTGCACGGTAATTCACAAGGCAGGGTATTTTGAAATCTCTCTCTCTCTCTCTCTCTCTCTCTCTCTCTCTCTCTCTCTCCCTCCCTCCTTCCCCCCTCTCTCCCCCCTCTCTCCCTCTCTCTCTCCCTCTTTCCCTCCCTCCTTCCCCCCTCTCTCCCCCCTCTCTCCCTCTCTCTCTCCTTCTCTCTCTCCCTCTCTCTCTCCCTCTCTCCCTCCCTCTCTCTCTCCCTCTCTCCCTCCCCCATTTCCTCTCTCAGAGCAGAAGTATTTTGTACTTTGAGAGCTTTGCTGGGTCTTTGGCTACAAAGATGAAGGACAGGTTAGCGATCTGCAGCACAGATAAACAGATTGACTAGGCTGAACACAAACCTTAGGAGTGTGGGGGATGGGGACAGCTTCCCCAGCACTACTCTGCTCTGAGACCACCAAGCTCCCCTGGCAGTGGATGGGAAAGTCCCCAACAGTTGTTCTCCAGCCCCACTTCCTGCATGGTATATGCAGTCAGTGAGATCCAAGGAGTCACCCCACGGTACAGTGTTAGTGCAGGGGTCCTGCCTTTGAGAGACTCCAGCTCCAGAGGCAGAGACAAACCAGGCAAGCCAGTGGCACCTCTGCACCCACGGGTGGAGCCTGGAGGCTAAGCTCAATCTTGGTTCAGTTTATTGCCTTGGAACATCTTGCAACCTTAAAAAGGACTGGAGATGGCTGACATTTCTACTTTACAGGGTTGGGACTCTGCTGTGAAGGTTGCTTGCTCATTCCCAGCCATCCAGACTCAAAATAATCACACAGAAACTGTATTATTTGCAGTCCAGGCAAGAGAAGTTTCTTGCCCAAATGGCCAACAAACTCCATAAGGAGCCTCTTCAGTGCCCATCTTCCTCTTGAAGTAGATTGGTGCTGCCAGGAGCAGATGTGCCTCATTGCCATGAAAAGTCCTAATTTCTTAAAACACTTTAATTCCATATTCTGTTAGTCTTTGAAAGGTTTGAAGAATACTTAGCCATCTGAAATATATATATGTACATCTAGAAAACCTAACTAATATGACTACAAGCTTGACTATTATAGATGACTATCTATTAACCTCTATATCTTAATTATACATTACATTTTTAAATGAGCTGCACAAACACAACACGTTAATCAAGAGCAGAAATATACATATAACAAAAACGACCTTAAGTTTGTATCAATAAACCAAGATCCATACCAACACAAAATATCCATCCCTACATCCCCTTTAAATGTACACAAACACTTATAAGGAATATTTGGAAATTTGGGCGTAGTTCTCTCCAAACTGCTTCCTGATTTTTGTTGAGTGAAGTAATTTTGGGGTTTGCAGAGACCTTTTGGGGAGGGGGGATTCTTGGTCCATCAAACCATATTAATCTGGAAGGAATCCATAGGTTCTCATCCTCTGTGGAAACAAAAGCAGACCTCTTTTCCAAAGCAACATATCCTTAGACCCAAATTTTGAAGTAAAGATACCTTTAAAGTATATATGTTGGTTTAGCTTAGCAGGAAATGTCTCTCTGTACTTAGTTCATTCACAGTCAAAAAATTCAAAGAAACCACAATAATATACATAATCCAGACTCTGTGTATTTTTAATCCTTATTTTTCTTTGCTCCTTTAATCTATTATTGTCTGTACTCTCTCTTTAAAGATTTTGTTTATTTTTTAACCATTTACTTCTTTTTATAACGGTCTATATTCTTTTTCTTCTATCTCTTAAGCCTATGTATATTTGTTCAACACTGTGACCCATTTAGAGATCTTTTTTATCTGAATCTATCTTTATTGTGTATCTGTAATAATTTTCTGACCAGGAGTGATTTTAAAATGCTAAGCAGCTTGGTCACAGCAGCCCTGGATGCTGGCTCCACCTCTCTCAGGCTTTCAATATGGCAGAGGTAGTTCACTGTCAGCTCTGGGACAGCCGGGTGGGAGCTGATCTCATCACCTCAGCTCTGGGCAGCACCATGCAGCGTATAAACCCTTTTTATCTGAGGAAAAGCTAAGTTTGTCATGCAGCACACTGTGTATGGTGGCAGGAATCCGCCATGCTCTCCTGCCTATAAAACAGGAAAGGCCTAAGTTTGGGCTTCTGTGTGACCTTTGGTAGCAACACAGACCCCAGCTACAGTAGGACCATGGACCCACACATGTCCTCAGTAGCAGCCTGGGTCTGGACTTCAATGGGGCTCCAGTGGCGGTGAAGACCATCCAGATCAGCCTAACCCCAGAGGGGCTTTAGTCTTAAAAAACAAAAAGAAAAAAAGCAAACACACACATACACACAGACCAGAGAACCTGTAGTTGCCAGAGCTGGAGATTTCAAGCTCTGTCTAGAAAGCCCTTCCTCCCCAGGCCATTCACTGACTCCTGATGGAATCTGGCAGTCTGGTTCAGGTGGTTCCTTCTCTTTAAGAAATGTCTGCAGAGGCATGAAAGCCCAGGCCCTGTGTGCAGCTAGTTCATCAACGTGACACAAGCTAGAGTCATCTGGGAAGAGGGAACCCTAGATGGGCCTGGGGGGCATTTTCTTGATTGGTGACAGCTGCCTGAGGGCCCAGCTGACTGTGGGTGGTGCCACCCCAGGACTGGTGGTGCTATAAGAAAGCAGACTGAGCACAGCATGAAGAACAAGCCGGTAAACTGCACTCCCCTGTGGCCTCCGCTTCAGTTCCTGCTTGAGTTCTTGCCCTGATTTCCCTCAGTGATGGTGGGGGATCAGGACATGTGAGATGAAATAAATTTGCTCACAAGTTGCTGTTGGTCATGGTGTTTATCACTGAACTAGATACCCTGCCCCCACTCTGTGCTACTCTACCTCCACAAGGTTACTTTGTATCTTTTGTAGATTTATGTATCTTTTTTTCTTTGCATTAAGATACAACTAATAGAAAACACCTGCTCTTTTGGTCTGCAGTGTGGTGTTGCCGCATGTTTGCAACTTTGCGCAGCTATTGCCTCTAGCTGCTTCCAGAGCAGGTTTTTCATCCCCTAAGCAAACCCAGGACCATTAAGCAGTCACTCCTTTTTTCTTCACCTATAGACACTAGCCAGCACTCATCTATTTTCCTAGGATTTGCCTATTCTGGGCATTTTTATATAAATGGAAGTGTGCGAAGTGTGGCCTTTTGAGTCTGACTTTGTAACCTTTAGCATAGTGTGTGTGTGTGTGTGTGTGTGTGTGTGTGTGTGTGTGTAAAACATTTATCAGTAGTTCTTTTAAATTTTTAAAGTGTAGCAATATTATTATAATGCGATTAAACTACCTTAAAAGATAACCTAGCTATCACACAACAGAAGAACAACCACCACTTTCTGGGACATGGCTCAGTGGTCGGGGACTTGCCAAGCTCATGCAAGGCTCTAGTTCCAGCCCCAGCACTGCAGGAAGAAAAAAGAGGAAGAAAAACAGTAAGTTCTTATTGAATAACAAGTTACTCTTTTGTAAGTAATTATTTATTTTTTAACATACCAATCCCAGGTCTACGCTCCTCTTCTCCTCCCTCTCCCCCCTTTCCCACTCCACCTCCCATCCGTTCCTTAGAGAGGTTAAGGCCTCCCCAGGGAAGCCAACTATGACTGTCTCATCCCCTCATTGAGGCAGGACCAAGGTCCTCCCCTTCCTTGCCCCATGCCTAGGCTGAGCAAGGTGTCTCTCCATAGAGAATGGGCTCTACAAAGTCAGTTCATGCCTTAGCGTTAGATCCTGGTCCCACTGGCAGTGGCCACACCAGTGCCACCTGTATTCAGGGGACCTAGTTCGGTTCTATGCAGGTTCCCCAGCTGTCTGTCTGGAGTCAGTTATTGTCTACAAGTTCAGATCAGCAGGTGTTCATTTGTAGACAAACTAAACATCAAACTTAAGTTTACACATCCATTTCCCACTGTTTTACCTTTTTCCCCCAAAGGTAACAACCAGTTTCATTGTATTTTTCACTGTCCACAGAGTTAGTGAGATTGTGAACAAGCAGTGTGCCATGGGAAGCCATGGAAACTGCTCCTAATTTTGGGCCCAGCATCTCGTTTGTGCATGTCTGGTTCTCTGGGCATCAGTCAGTGTTATGCTTCCCCATGCATTTCTGAGTTCATGTTCCCTAGATCCTACAGGCAGGGTGTATAGAAGATAAAATGTGGAAAAGTCAGCGTTCTTTTCATTGTTTGAAAGGATCTGCATTTCCAGGAATGACTTTGAGGTCCCCCTGTTTATCAAAGGAATCAGGAAAACAAGTTATCAGTATAGTTACCAGCTTCACTGAATACCCTGGGATCAACTATTTATGTATCTGTTGTTTTCTGTCTATTGCCACAGTGTCTCAAGCAGCTCAGGCTGGCTGAACTCCTGATCTTCCCTCCTCTAAAACCCATGTTGGGAAAGCAATCTACAGATTTAATGCATGCCCACCAAAATCCCAGTGTAATTCTTCACAAACCTTGAAATAACGGCACTCAACTTCATATGGAAAAGCAAATATCCAAGATACCCAAAACAATCCTGTACAATAAAGGAACTTCTGGAGGCATCACCATCCCTGACTTCAAACTCTACTATAGAACTACAGTAACAAAAACAGAATGGCATTGGCATAAAAACAGACAGGAGGACCAATGGAACCGAATCAAAGACCCAAATATTAATCCACACACCTTCGAACACCTGATTTTTGACAAAGAAGCAAAAAATATCAAATAGGAAAAAGAAAGCATATTTAACAAACAGTGCTGGCATGACTGGATATCAACAAGTAGAAGAATTAAAATAGATACATATTTATCACCATGCATAAAACTCAGGTCCAAATGGATCAATGACCTCAATATAAAGCCAGCCACACTGAACCTTATAGAAGAGAAAGTGGGAAGTACACTTGAGCGCATTGGCACAGGAGACCACTTCCTAAATATAACCCCAGTAGCACAGACACTGAGATAACAATAAATAAATGGGACCTCCTGAAACTGAAAACCTTCTGTAAAGCAAAGGACATGGTCAACAAGACAAAACAACAGCCTACAGAATGGGAAAAGATCTTCACTAACCCCACATCAGACAGAGGTCTGATCTCCAAAATATACAAAGAACTCAAGAAATTGGTCATCAAAAGAACAAATAATCTAATTTAAAAAATGGAGTACAAACCTAAACAGAGAACTCTCAACAGAGGAATCTAAAATGGCTGAATGACACTTAAGGAAATTCTCAACATCCTTAGTCATCAGAGAAATGCAAATCAAAACAACTCTGAGATTCCATTTTAAACCTGTAAGAATGGCCAAGATCAAAAACACTGATGACAATTTATGCTGGAGAGGATGTGGGGGAAAAGGGAACACTTCTGCACTGCTGGTGGGAATGCAAGTTGGTACAACCCCTTTGGATGTCAGTGTGGTGACTTCTCAGAAAATTGGGAAACAACCTTTCTCAAGATCCAGTAATACCACTTTTGGGTACATATCCAAAGGATGCTCAATTGTACCACAAGGACATGTGCTCAACTATGTTCATAGCAGCATTGTTTGTCATAGCCAGAACCTGGAAACAACCTAAATGCTCCTCAGCCGAAGAATGGATAAGGAAAATGTGGCACATTTACACAGTGGAGTACTACATAGCAGAAAAAATAATGACAACTTGAATTCTGCAGGCAAATGGATGGAGCTAGAAAACATCATTTTGAGTGAGGTAACTCAGACACAGAAAGACAGTTATCACAGGTACTCACTCATAAGTGGTTTTAAAACATAAAACAAAGAAAACCAGCCCACAAATCACAATCCCAAAGAACCTAGACAACAATGAGGACCCTAAGCGAGACATACATAGATCAAATCTACATGGGAAGTAGAAAAAGACAAGATCTCCTGAGTAAATTGGGAGCATGGAGACCTTAGGAGAGGATTGAAGGGGATAGGAGAGGCAGGGAGGAGAGCAGAGAAAAATGTAGAGCTCAATAAAAATAATAATAATAAACAACTTCCCAATTAAAAAAAAACCGTGTTGGGATTTCAACATGTGCCACCATGCTGTATTTAAAATAAAGGTGTGTGTGTGTGTGTGTGTGTGTGTGTGTGTGTGTGTGTGTGTGTCTGTAACTTACAGAGCGTGGGTGAGAGGTTATAGAAGGAACACGGACAACCACAGAGTGGCCACACTGTAAGCAGCAGGAACGATGACTCCCCACTGACCTGTGCAGCGAGGTGGAGCCTCTTCCTTCTCCCCACCTAGATCCTCCAGCACTTTCCAGAGTCCCCAAGACTATGAGAAATTCGAGGAGAATTGCATATAGTTGGTTGGGTTGGGGCTGGGTACTCAGGTGAGGGTCCAGTAACCATCTCTGCCACCCTCCTTCAGCTCAGCTGCGAGGATCTTCAACAAGCAAGCCTGGCCAAACTTCTGCAATGGTGGCAGTTTGGCCCAGAGGCCAGTCCTGGACTGTCCTGAAACCTGCTGACCCAGAGCTCGGGTGACAGGGACAAGCTTCCACTGGGCTTCTTGTGGGTGCTGGGAATACAAGTGTTTGCAGCAGGCACGTTACCGGCAAAGCTATCCCCCAGCCCTTTTAAATGAAGCATTTTAAATTAAAGATTTCAGAAAAAAAAACTTATGGGTAAATCTGTTGATATTCCTAGTTCTGTTTATTCTCAGTACATATGTAAATAAATTAAAAGTGTAAAAAGAGTCTAGTGCAGTTTGCATGCATTCACTGTATAAATTGAATAAATAGCAGTTTTTAAGGAGTATCCCTCATTTTTTCCATCAACAAGAAAACACAATGCATTTGAACGTAAAGTCTTAAATCTTGTTTCTTTTCAGAGCCCTATTTCATTTGTAACTTTCGTTTCCTATTTTTTCAAACTTTCATTTTAAAAGGTACCACTCACAGCTGCTTCGTTTCTATGGCCACCAGCGTGCGTGAGAATTCCAGCGTCCCCACCTTTCCCAGCATGTCAGTGTCTGTCGTTGCTTCACCGGTGGGCTTGAATGTCACTGTGGTCCAGTTCAGATCTGTGGTTCCATTACCTCATTTTCATACTTACCGACCATTTGTATATCTTTGGGGAAATGTATATTTGAATTTCAGCCACTTCTAGGTTCAGGGTGGTTTTTTGTTTTGTTTTGTTTTTGTTCCTTTTTTTTTATTGCACAGTTGTCTGTGCACATGCTCCCACACACACTGTTTTACTGTTCAGTGATCCATTTTTGTAAGTCTGAGTTCCCTGTGTTACACTTTGGCCAAATGTGGGCAGAGCCCAGGTCTTACTAAATGCCCTCCTCTTTGGCCTGGCCGCTGCCCTGGCCAATGAGGGGGCTGGATACCGGGCTTTTGATGTTATCCTTGTTTTCCTCCGAGGCCTTTTTAAGCGCCCACGTTTCCCCATTACCTCTGTGTGGAGGCCTT
Organism: Microtus pennsylvanicus; assembly: GCF_037038515.1. NCBI lineage: Eukaryota > Metazoa > Chordata > Mammalia > Rodentia > Cricetidae > Microtus > Microtus pennsylvanicus. Next base: position 131,483,186 of record NC_134583.1, read on the forward strand.
TTGTGCCTCTAAGGGGACTTTCCAATGAAAGGGAGCCTAAGCCAAAAAGTCTGAATTCTAGAATATTCTGGAATCCCTCCCTTTCCCCTTCCCCAAGTGCTCAGACTCTCCTCTCCTCTTCTTGGTGGAGCCGGGAGGGGCAGGGGTGTGGTTAGATAGGAATGGTTGCTTTCAAGCCAAGGTGAACATGGCTCAGGAAGGGTTGGTGTCCGTCTGCTTCCGGAGAAAGGACAGATACTTTAACTTGTTTCTGCAGAAGCTGCCAAAAATATTGGTGTCCTCGCAGTACACGGTCACCACCTTGCGCACAGCACTCTTGCTTGGCCTTGGTGGATGTCGGGTGACCCAGAACACAGAGTTAGAATCTGCCCCTTTGCCACCTTGCCCAGTCTTCATGACCTTCAAACATTCTTTTGTGTTCATACCTGGAATTGCTGGACTATACAGTAATTCTATTTCTTTCCTTTTTTTCCTTTCTTCCTTAAAGAAAAATACTACCATCTCTATAGAGGTAGTCATTGTCTTCTCCTGCCAATGGTGCCCAGGGCATCCTACCAGCACGTACTACCTTCTTTTTAAAGGGTAGCTTCTCTGATGGGTGTGAAGTAGTATCTAATTGTGGGTGTGATTTGCATTTCTCCTGTGGGCCATGCATTGACTTCCTGCTTATTGGCCATCTTTATGACTTATAGAGAAAAACATCGAGTCATTGCTTATGGTTGAGTTGGCTTGTTTTGGTTTCCGTTGCTGGTGGTGGTGGTAGGAGTTCTTTGTATATCCCGGATATTAGTCCTTTATCAGATACACAACTTGTAAAGATTTTCTCCTACTCTTATGTGTGGCCTTGTTACTCCATAGATCACCTTTTAATGTACAGAGTAGACATTTTAATGAAATATAGTTTATATAATGGGATGACTTAAAATATTAAAAAAAAATAAAGCATAAGAAAGATAGCAAAAGAAAAGAACAGCAACAAAGATGAATTCTGTGTTTGTCCCCCTGCGCTGGTGAAACATCCTTTGCTCTGGGGAAGCCCCGGCCCATGAAAGGGAGTAGCTGGGAACTAGAAACCACCAGAGCTATTTCGAGTCGCAGTAAGAAACCTACCCGATACCAGCGCCCGGGTGTGGGTGTCCGGGGAACGGGGGCGGCACTGTGGCGCTGGGGTTTCCCTGAGATCTGTGTGGTGAGTGGGCTCAAAGGCAGGAAGTTCGCTATTGGGAAAGCCGCGGGTGCAGCCACCTGCCTCTTGGGGCCTCCTTCGCTGTAGGTCCGCTTCCAGCTCCCAGAACAGGTTCCAAAGAACGGCTGCCCTGCTGCCCTTTGCTCCCTGTAAATCTTTCACCGCCTTTATTTTGTTTCATGAGATTGTTTTTTTCTTCTTGATTCTAAAAATAACTATGCTGATATCCAACTGACCAAAGTATAAGAAGAAAACATCAGCCATCAGTCCACCCCCGGGGTGGCAGTAGCAACAGTGATCATTCATTAAACACGATTGTGTCAGAAACTGGGCTTCGTGTTCTCCTAGAGAACCCCAGCCACCCACAGCCCTCCATATCTGTGTGCAGCGACAACTCCTAGATCTTTAGGGAAGGACTGGTTAAGTGCAGCTGGAGTCAGTTCAGATCTGTCTGATTTCAAAGCCCATTTCTACTCCGGCCTCTCTCTTATTCTGCAACCGTTAGTCTCAGCAACAGTGAGACATACTATCTATGGGTTCGTTTTCTCATAAAATGATCTCATGGGTGCAAAAACCACAAGTTTTTGTTTTGTTTTTGCTTGTTTGTTTTTTTTGAAACAGAGTTTCTCTGTGTGTAGTCCTGGCTGTCCTGAAACTTGCTCCATAGACCTGGCTGGCCTCAAACTCACAGAGACACACCTGCCTCTGCCTCCCGAGTGCTGAGATTAGAGGTGTGTGTCGCCACTGCCGGCTGCTTCTGCCATGGTTTTAACCCATGCCCGTGTGTTGGCACCTGCCTCACCCTGCCTGACAGCCACTTGGGCAGTTTTTCCACTTCCCCTACTTGTCCAAGAGGGCTGCTCAGCCAGGTTTGGGTTTTTCAGTGCTTTCTAATGGCCAATAATAAAATGACAAGGGTTTTGTTCATAGCAACCCCCCTTTTCTATCATCTTCTAAAAAGGAATGACAAACAGCTTCCCTAGGGACTCCTAAGAGGCTACCCATTGCTGTACCACATTCCCATCTTCATCTCCAGACAACACCTGGTGGAGATCCCAACCCGTCCATGCCTGCCTCAGTTCAGAGCTAATGTCCCTACTTGTTAGTCACCCCAGACTTGAGATGAGAGGGCACTGAGATAGTTAACCTCAGTTGCCAACTTGGTGAGATCTAGGTCACGTGAGAGATCCAAGTCTGGGCACCTTACTTAGGTTACCTGAGATGGGAAGGCCTGCCCACGGTGGGTGGTGCCGCTTTTGGACCATAAGAAAGGTAGAAAGGGAGCTGAGCACAGGCGTTTGTGGCTCTCTGCTTCCTGACTGCAGGTGTGATACGACCAGCTGCTCCAGCTCCTGTCGCTCTGACTTCCACACACGAATGGAGTGCACCCTACACCATGAACAAACAAAATCTCCCCTTCCTTAAACTGCTTACCTTGGAGTTGCTTTCGGCAACAGGCAGGAACTGGGGTAGATACCTTGCGTCCAATGCTAGGGATGAGATCCCATTTGTTCCCTTCCTACATAAATAGCACAGGTTCTGTATTAAAAGGTAAACTAAGATTCCTCTGCAACCCCCCCCCCACTCATGACCACTAATACTTGTGTTTTGTGTCACTAATGCATGTATGTGTTTAAAAAATGAAACCATGCCATGAATACCATTTTCTTACTTGCTCCTTTCCCTTAGCAGAGTTACTGGCTTCACTGCAGCTGCTCGCTCTGTCACCTTGGCCAAATTAAATTCTCTGTGCCTCAGTTTCTTCACACAGACAGTGGGGATGCTGTAAAGTTGAAGTGATTGTGTGTGAAACACTCAAACCTGGGCCTGCTACTTGTGTTTGCTATTTGGTTCTTATTTTTTATTCTTATTAATTCTCTTCGCTGTTTTTCTATTGCTGTGAAGAGACAGCATGACCAAGGCAATTTATAAAAGAAAGCATTTAATTGGGGCCTCAACTTACAGTTTCAGAGGGTTAATTATCATCATAGCTAGGAGCACAACAGGAAGCAAGCAATCACAGCACTGGAGCAGTAGCTAAGAGCGTACATCTGATCCTAAAGTTCTTGGCAGAAAGAGAGAGAAAATGACTGCACCTGGCATGAACTATTGAGTTCTCAAAGCCCACCGGCAACGACACACCTCCTCCAACAAGGCCACACCTCCTAATCCTTCCTCCAATAGTTCTCAAAGCCCACCGGCAACGACACACCTCCTCCAACAAGGCCACACCTCCTAATCCTTCCTCCAATAGTTCTCAAAGCCCACCGGCAACGACACACCTCCTCCAACAAGGCCACACCTCCTAATCCTTCCTCCAATAGTTCTCAAAGCCCACCGGCAACGACACACCTCCTCCAACAAGGCCACACCTCCTAATCCTTCCCCCAATAGTTCTCAAAGCCCACCAGCAATGACACACCTCCTCCAACAAGGCCACACCTCCTAATCCTTCCTCCAATAGTTCTCAAAGCCCACCGGCAACGACACACCTCCTCCAACAAGGCCACACCTCCTAATCCTTCCTCCAATAGTTCTCAAAGCCCACCGGCAACGACACACCTCCTCCAACAAGGCCACACCTCCTAATCCTTCCTCCAATAGTTCTCAAAGCCCACCAGCAATGACACACCTCCTCCAACAAGGCCACACCTCCTAATCCTTCCTCCAATAGTTCTCAAAGCCCACCGGCAACGACACACCTCCTCCAACAAGGCCACACCTCCTAATCCTTCCTCCAATAGTTCTCAAAGCCCACCGGCAACGACACACCTCCTCCAACAAGGCCACACCTCCTAATCCTTCCTCCAATAGTTCTCAAAGCCCACCGGCAACGACACACCTCCTCCAACAAGGCCACACCTCCTAATCCTTCCTCCAATAGTTCTCAAAGCCCACCGGCAACGACACACCTCCTCCAACAAGGCCACACATCCTAATCCTTCCCCCAATAGTTCTCAAAGCCCACCAGCAATGACACACCTCCTCCAACAAGGCCACACCTCCTAATCCTTCCTCCAATAGTTCTCAAAGCCCACCGGCAACGACACACCTCCTCCAACAAGGCCACACCTCCTAATCCTTCCTCCAATAGTTCTCAAAGCCCACCAGCAATGACACACCTCCTCCAACAAGGCCACACCTCCTAATCCTTCCTCCAATAGTTCCACTAAGCGTGCAAACCATGAGCCTGTGGGAGCATTCTTATTTAAATCACCTCACTCATCATTCTTTCTATTTTTTCTTCGTTTTGTGTTTAGATAGGGTCTCAAACTGTAGTCCAGGTTAGCTTACAACTCATGAAGTACCCCAAGCTAGCCTTGAACTCAAAGCAAGTCTCCTGCCTCAGCCTCTTGAGCATTAGGTTCCTGGTTTGAGCCAGCATAGCCAGCTCTAAACACTCTCTATCTCCAGACTCCAGCCATACACACCAGTGGCTCTGGTTCTCATCCAAGTAATTTGTCCCAGAGTCATGTGTGGGGACAGTTTTCGTTGTCCAGCAGGTGGGGAAGATGCTTAGGCTGCTAAGTATCCTACAAGGAACAGGCACAGCCCACAAACCCCACTGCTGAGACAGAGTGAACCTAGTGATTCTGTATTTCCTTAGTCAGCTCCCTGTGACATATCTTCTTTTTAAGGGGAGGGAGTGGCTCGAGACAGGATTTCTCTGTGTAACCTGGAACTTGCTCTGTAGACCAGGCAGGCCTTAAACTCACAAAGATCCACCTGCCTCTGCCTCCCGAATGCTGATATTTAAGGCGTGTGTCACCACCACCCAGCTTCTTTTTCAGATTGAGTGGACACTATTCTGCACTGTGAGAGACACACCAGTGGAGATCTTAGGCAAGAACCAGACATGGTCCTGAACGGAGATCTGACAGCGCAGCATGCATAGCAGATCAAGATGCTGGGCGGAGAGGAGCAGAATACCGCCTATGTCCCTATGTCAGCCCAGACAGTGGGGAGGAAGGAGTCTAAGATTTGTGACCTTCAAGACATCTTCCACCTCCTGTGACCTTTTAGCAACTATAAACAAGGCTCCATTGTGTCACTGGTGGTAAAGTTCCCAGTTAAGGAGCCTGTGTGTTTGCCAGGGAGGGGACTTACTGTCATGCTGGCCCAAAGATGTCTGGGTGAGATTAAAGGGTCCTTTATGTCACCCCTCTTCCGTGTCCAGAGAGGCAGTGGTAGTCTTCTCCAGTTTTGAAAAACTCCTTGAGACTGACTGACCTAAAGACACATTTTAATGACTGGCTTTGTTTACAAAAGAGAGCCGGGTTATCATGGAGAGTGGAGAGGGGTTTTCCATCCTGTTCCAGAGAGCATGTTCTTGCTGGTGAAGGAGGCCCTGTTGCTGGTGGGGGTGGGGAGTGGGGCTGTGCTACTCAGACGCCCCACCATTGTTAACTACTTGCTGCATGCCTTCTGCAGGACAGTGCCCCTGCCTATGACATGGGATAGCTTGCTCTCCTGCAGCAGGCACTGAGACAAAATAAGGAGGGCAAAATAAGTAACAGACTCTAGACGTGGAAGCTAATCAGAAAGCCGTCCCCCACCCCACGAGCTCTGCAGGTAGTCAGAGCACAGATCTAGCTATAAACCCTGAAACTCCCGAAGACCATCAAACCTGGGAGGCTCAGCCTGGCTCAGCTGCTGCAGGGCCTGACTTGCCTGCCAGTCAAGGGTTCTGTCTCTTGCTGTTAGATAGGCCTGCAGTCTTTTCTGTGGCTTCTATCCTGACTCTCTGCAGGACAAGCTGAGCCTTTGCTCTCTCCTCCATGACTGTCCCCAGTGACACGGGAGGTTCTGTCTCAGAGAGCTCACTATGTGCTGGGGAGGGGGGACGGCTCAGGTCTCCTAACAACACCCACACTGTGGTCCAGCATCCAAACGATAGACTCTCCCCGAATCTTACTAATGACTTTTCCCAAGAGGCGGGCAGTCTATGCCAGGGCTCTGACAGTGAGCTGTGAGGTGCCCGCCTCAGCATAGAGTTTCCAGGTGTCTGTGAACCTGGCAGAGTTCCCTGCCTACTCTTCTAAACAGTGGAGATAGTAGCATCCTTGAGGTGTGCCTAAGATCTGCTTCACGGTACTTGGCACGAAAGCAAGGAAAGAACGTTGCTATTATTTCATGAGCCCCTGGAAAGCTAGCCCAAGTTCATCCGCAGGGTATTGAGAAGAAATTGATTTCCTAGTTTCCCTCAGCGGAACATGAGGGGAGAAAGGCACTGGGTGTCGCTTTGTCCAGAAGCACAGCGATAGTGATGGGCAGGCAGCCTTGTTTGCAAAGCGGACTCTGTGTGCTAAGAAGTGTGGCTGGGACCCCCGTAAGTCACAGCGGCAGTGGCTGAGGATGAAGCGGCAGAGCACAGTAAAACATTGGAAGATCTGAGGCGAGCGATCACACGCTTATGTCATTGGAGCAGATCTGGAAGTCCAGTACAGGTAGCCAAGCCTCTCTCCGCCCGCCTTGTCACGGCAGTAGCATCCTGGCTGAGTTATAAACTCTTCCGCTTCCCTCGGCTGAGAAGATACAGCTCTGCCTCAGCTGTGGGCAGCATGCGCCATGTCTCCACGCCTCTGACAGGGAGCCCCTCATTCTCCTCTTCCTCCCCGCACCCACCCCTGCCTCACTTCCTCCCAGACTTCCTCTCTCCCTCTCCCCTTCCTCCCTGCACCCTCCCCCAGCCTCACTTCCTCCCAGGCTCCAAGGCTCTGAAACACTTGGCGCTGTAATTCTAACATTCCCCAGATTATAACAAGAGCGCTGAGGAATCGGACGTTCTGAGGTGATGGCCTCCCTGTAGGGACACATCTGTGCTGAAAGCTGCTCTCTGGGAGTGGAGGGCGGAAATGTGACCAGCGATTTTATCTCTTAAAAAAAAAGAAAAGAAAAGAAAAAGTGGCAGGTGCAACCCAGGGGCTTTGTGCTGCTTCCAAGAAGCTGGCAGCTTCTTCAGCTCAGAGAAGACAATGGACTTGGTGGAAGGAGCTCACAGAGGCAGACTCCCCCAGATGGGGCTACTACCATGATGAACTGGGAATTAACCAAAGGACAGTCTGGGTTCTGAGACAGGAAATCCTGCCCTTAGGGTGGATAATAAATGAGGCAATGGCTGGACTGTGGAAGGACTCAGTTTGCCCATCTGTTTATTGGGCACACATTTGACACCCTGCCACCACGTTCCTGGGAGCACTTCCTCTTCCCACCTCTGCTGTCTCGGCATACACATAGGTCTCAACACCAGCACAGTCCTTCCACGGCTCACATAAACACCACCATCAGATTACCACACTGTGCCAAAACAGCTCTGGGAAGGGTTGGGGGTGCAGCTCAGTGGGTAGAGCACCGCCTAGCATGCAGGAAGCGCTAGATTTTCAGTTTGGAGTAGAAGCCTGAAGGTGCGCAGAAAAACCAAGACAGGCAGAGCCCGGATTTCAGGAAACACTTACCTGGACCTGCTCTGCAGGGGGTGCAGGCAGGACCCTCGCCAGCTGCTCCACTTTAGGGCTCCAGTGTGGGGGCTTGACTTTAGCCATCGTGGGCCTTGTCAGACACCCCTCACCCCTGCCCACCTCATTCAGTCCCGTTCTTCAGATCTTACAAGAGTTGGGAAGCACGGGTCCGTCTGTGAAGGGAGGGCAAAACCGGGAGCTCAGGAGATGTGGGCAGGAGGGATTCTCTCTGTCTGCAGCTCATCCCCTCCTCTCTTCGAGGACTCTTCCTGGACTCGCTGTAGTGGTGACCAGCATGGCTCCCAGCTCCAGGCTTCCATCCTCAACTGAAGAAGGATATGCATGAAGCCAGCGTCTTTGGTCTTAAGCTCTGGAAGTGAGTCCCACTGTCATCTGGGCCAATTTAAAAACAGCTCAGTCCCTGTGCTGTGCCTGGAGCTAGGGCTGGAGGAGGGGCACCATCCTCCTAGAGAAAGGAAGGCCCTCACGCTCATCAGAGGCCTGGAATAGACCCACAGCAGGAACAATGCCCCGGAAGCTGTGCTCTTCAAAGTTGAACGAGTGCATAGATCTCTTAGGGTTCTTGTTATAATACATATTCAGTTTAATAATTCTTGGAGTCAGTTTTTTAAAAAATATACATTTGTTCATTTATTTGTTCGAGGTGGGGGCGTGGCTGTGCATATGTGAGTGGAGGTCAAAGGGCAAATTCATCCACAGTCAGTTCTCTCCTTCTCTACCTTGTGGGTTCTGAAGGGATGGAACTCGGGGCATAGAATTAGACAGCAAGTGCCTTTACCCGCTGGGTCATCTCACCAGCCCCCAAGAATCAGAATTTTTCCACCTCTCCATGCTGGCAAAGCCCACTTGAGAACCACACCCAGGGTACCAAGCAAAGGTCTGACAACAGCTGATACCTCTTCCAGGTGTCTGGAGTGCTTGTGCAGTGAGGGCAAACTCAGCAACTGGTGGGACCCAGTGTCCCAAAAGCATTCCTGCACCCCAAGGCCAGTTGCTCCTCTTAGACTGGCCCTCACTCCATTAGACAGCAGGCAGGACAACTGTTCCTTCTCATTCCTGTTGTGCAGATTTGAAAATGGGGGCTTCCTGAGTCACCCAGCTGCTTTGAAAGACAGTACAGGCACAGACAGGACTACATCCCAGGTCCTCACAGGACCCTCCCCAGGCTTCTTTCTGGAAGCTAATGAAGGTCTGCCCGGAGAGAAGAAAGAAGTATATCACCGTGTATGGGCACACTTCCCCAGGGTCGGAAATTTCCAGGGTGCAAAGTGGAAAGCTGTGTCATCAAGACCATGTGACCTCCTGGGTGCTGTTTGAAAATCAAAGTCACAAAGGCCAAAGGTTGTCTAACGCTCTACTTCCCACTGCTGCTGGAGCTGTTTTTAACCTCTGTCTCATGTTGGTCCACTCCTTCATGACCTCCCAGAGACTGTTGTTCACGGTTACCCTCTCACCCAGGGTGGGGCCGGTCACACCTGAGCTGCAAGTAAGATAATGTGGGAACCGGTACCTCCTCAAAGGGCTGGGCGCGACAGTTTGTAATTTTCAGGAGGACTCCTTGGGGGAGGCATACGTGTATGATCTAAATGTGCTCCTGGCTTCTGGAGGCAGAACCCCACTTGCAATGGGTTAAATTAATCCATGGGCTGAACCCATGGTGCCCGAGGCAGCTCAGAATTCAGTCTTGCGTGGAAACGGGGTCTTTGCAGATGTGATTGGGTGAGATGAGAACAGGACACTCATCCACTATGCCTGGCATCTCTGTGAAGAAAAACACAGGGGCACACACTCTGAGAACACAGACAGACTGAAGATGGTGGCGGAGCAAGTACCTCATGAATGTGTTTCAACAGCAGAAACGAGCTAGCACAAACAAATGCTGGTCCACCAGCAGAAGCAAGACAGCAGTGCAAAACAGTCTCCCTCAGCTCCTCAGAGGGAGCCAGCCCTGGTGCCACCTTGCCCTCAGCCTCCCGACCTCCAGAGCTCCGAGACGATTCATGTCTTGTTTCAACTCTTCCAGTCTTGTTTGCCTTTTTGGCAAACTTGCTTGGCTCACCCGTCATTTTGAAAGCCCTGCTGGACCAAGGGAGACTCTCGCAGTTTGACACTTAACTCTTTTCTAATTGTGCTGTTATGGTGATTGCCGTTTTCAGGTGCCTCAAGGGCTAGGCTATGCCTCTTGTTTTCTTTAGTCTGAGGAACCCAGACCTGCTTTGGCCTGACCAAACTTCCAGAAAGTATTGATTAATGGTTCACGAGGATTGATTTATTGCTACACACCTCCCAGAAGTACCCCGAGAGTACTCCAGGCAGCAGAACCCCTACTTTGCACTGAAGTAATTGTACCTCAGAGCCAGCCCAGGAGAGTAGAGTTTCTAGAACTTTCCAGAAAAAAAAAGTTCAGAAATTGGGTGAAGAAAGGTTTCCAGCCACAGGTGAGGGAGGTTCTGAGTTATGAACAGATGGGTCCAGTATGTAGTTCAGAAGGTAAGATTTGGGGTCGGCAGGAGACTGGGGTTGGCCCTAGAAGCCCCCTCTTCTCCCTGTCTTTCTCTCTGGCCCAGATGACAGTTTCTGACTTGTTTACAAGTTGTGCCCTGAGAGTGCCTGGGCAGCCTGGGAAAGGTAATGAATCACCAGCTTCTCCGTGGGAAGCATCACAAAGGCCAGCCCAGCCCAGCCACTCCTAATACATGGACCCCACCCTTTAGTACACACATCAGCCGGAGGTCACACTGCCTCTGAGCCTGGCCCAGGAAGAGGCCCTCTGAGATGATGTCCTGTGGGCGCACGGAGCCTCGACCACTCCTACTTTGGCACCACGCTCCCCTCTTCCCATCAGTTCTCTGACTGCAGTGTTCAGCATGCGGAGTCCGGGGCAGCAGTGGTCACCCACGGCAGTTGTGAGGTTCACCCCCTAGACTCTTCACTGCTCCTCACCCCGCCCCCAATCTGAGTCTCCCAGGCTGGCCCCAAACTCGCTGTATAGCTGAGAATGACCTTAACCTTCTGGCCTTCCTCCCTCTGCTCACTGGGTGCTGGAACACAGCACGGGACACTGTGCCCAGTAATGCAGTTCTGGGGACAAGTTCTGGGACTCTGTGCATGCTAGGCGAGCATTCTGCCAGCTGAGTTGCAACGCCAATGCTCCACCTGCCCTCTTTTCCCGTGCAGGACCAGATCTAAGTTTCCACCTGACTCTGGCACGGGCATCTGTGGCCTTTGCAAAGTTACTTTACCCTCTTTGGACCTCAAATTCCTTAGCTGTAAAAGAAGGCCAGCCATAAATACTCACCCCGTTCTGTTGCGATGAAGTTTAAACGAGAGCGCTTACGTCGCCATGCTTGGCATAGCGAGCGGCTCTCTCAGCGCGCATACCGTTGTTCTGTGATGGTGAGTGATGAACATCCTGGGCTTGTATAGCGTGGCAGAACTCTGATTCAGACACCAAGATGCACATTCCGATCTATTGCAAAGCTAGGAGATATGACATCAGTTTTACCTGCTTTACTGAAATCGCGCAGCCTGTGACTTTTTGCTGAGGAATTTGCACTGATATAAGGCAACTCATTCATCCTGCAAATATGTTCTGAGCACCTGCTAAGGAGGTGACGTGTTCTTGGCCGTTCTCAGAGCAGAACTGGAGGGCGCGAAGGAAAAGAGTGACTGGCCGGCGCCCAAACTCAGGAAGTTTCCTTTATTGCTTTCCCCTAGGTCAAGGTGGATTCTTCACTCACCTCTACAGACTGGGCCTAGCATTGCCCCAGGGAATGGCCAAGAAGCTGAGGCAGGAGAGGTCTGTGTCTGGGTTTGGACCAGCCTTGGAGCTGGGATCCCATCTTTTTTTCTCCTAATTCTTATGAGCATAGGAATGCAATTATCCCCATGGAAACCCAGTTTCCTTTGTTAAATAATGTAATTCCTAGGTCAGACTTTCTAGACTTTCAGCTCTGTAACTGCCTCTTAGTAAATGCTTTTTTCATTCATTCATTCATTCGTTCGTTCGTTCATTCATCATCTACCCATTCATTCATTCATTCATCCTCCACATACTCTCTTAACCACCCAGCGTTGCTGAGACTACTCTCGGGAGCTGTAGCAGGAGTTGAGGGAATACGGGAACATGAGAAATGCTATTCCCAGGACCCCAGAATCCAACAGTGGCGACACCTCAGTTTCCCTCACACCCTTCCATGTGCTGACGTGAATCCGGCAATCAGAGGCCAGGGGACTGGTTCCCAGCAGAGCTGACCTGTTCTCAATCCAACCCAAAGGACAAGTGACTCCTAGGATCCAGGCAACAGGTAGCCTAGCCTCTGGGCAGGTGCCCAGGGTAGACATTCCCCCTCTCTTGGACCACAGCCAATGGGAACCCAGCCCTTTTACCTGAGCTCACCACCCTGTGTTTCCTGTCTCTCAGTAGCTCTGGGTTCTCAAAGAGGGCTGGGTGGGCTCCCCAGGGCAAACTCTCAGTTCAGACAGGAAGTAGGTGGGAGAGCTCCCAGGTATATCCCATCCTTTCCTTTGAAACAGCAGGGCTCTATAGCAGTCTCCCCAGAGATCTCCGCTTACTGCTTTAGGGACGAGTGGCCACTCCTAGCTGCAAGGAAGCCTGGGAAAAAAAGAGGGAAGTATCTCATAACTAGCTTAGGTCAAAGGTCAGAGAACTTTTTTCCTGGAAATGGCTAAAATGTAAATATATTGTGTTCCCCTCAGTACACTGAATGTAACATACATGTCACAACTGCGCACCTCTGCCTCTGTGGGCTGGCAACAGCCATGTGTAAGCGTGTGCTGCTGTGCTCCAGTCAAAGTATTTACATGCTTGCACTTGCGTGAATGTCTGGCAGCTTCCACGTGTGAATTTTATCTTAACTTTCTTCAAAAATTTAAAATAATGTTAAAAATCTCTTTCCTGGAGCTAGAGAGATGGTTTCTTGGTTAAGAGTCGTGCCTCTCTTCTGGAGGACCTGAGTTTTATTCCCAGCACCCATCTGGTGGCTTATAAGCGTCTGTAACTCCGATGCCAGGGGATCTGATGTCCTCCACAGGCACTGAAACTCACGGTACACATATGTATGTCTGGGCAAAACACTCATACGCATTTTTTAAAAATCTAAATATTTTGAAAATCTGTTTTCAGGGTCTGAGGCAGAGTTCGGTTGCTAAGCATGTTGCTCTAGCAGGCACAAGGACCTGAGTTCCACCCACGGTATCACGTAAACTGGTGTGACGCACAGCGTGCAATAGTCAGCCACACAGGAATTTGAGGCCAACCTGGATTTTAAAGGGGGACTGGTTTTTGAGTGGGGAGAGGCATACAAAAGGAACACTGGGCTGTTGATGAGCAGATCTGCCTTTTTTCCATGACTTGGGACTTAAATTCTTGCCAACTTCTGTCGTTCATCCTTAAGCGAGACTCTTGCTCTTCCTTCTCTCACACTGTCCATTGCATAGCTGGTCTGCCGACTCCCGAATACTCCGGCACTCTAGTGGGAGAGTCAGGCATTCCCACCCACACAACATTCCAGAAATACATGGCTCCCCATTCCCGAGGAGAACCCTAAAAGATTCCCTGTACATCCTGTTCTCCATGTCCCTTTCAATCTGGGTGATTAAACTCAGCACCTCGAAGGCGATTAAAAATTAATTTGGCATTCAATAGGCCTGGAAATGAAGGTCAGGAGGAAGCATACATGGAGAGCCCGGCTAGAGGTAATTAGAAAATTGTCCTGCTGGGCAAGAAGAGTAACTAAGTCATGGCCTCAGCCTTGGAGAGGGCAGTAGAGAAGCGAAAGGTGACCGCTGAGGTTACAGGGTAACTGCTCGCTTACTGTGTGTGGCTGTTGCTAACGATTGTATTACAAAAGCTGGTGGCTGACAATAAGGAGTTGTACTGAACTGGGGAGAATTCACAGGTGCGGCTTTGCCCAAGCCTGTGGGCCTCCCCTACTCTGCACCCCCTGTGGTTCCGGTCTGCCCCACCCCCACCCAGCAGCCTCTGCTCCTTCTTCCCCTCCTTCAGCCTTCCCATGTGCACAGACCTCCCTGCCCTCTTTGGAACCTCGGGCCATCCCAGCAGTCCCTCACCTTTTGCCCCGTGTCCAGTGCAGCCTGTGGTTCATAGCCACTGGCCTCCAAGGATGGTTCCCCGTGTAGCCCCCACCCTATTCTGGGTGTTCTTTCATGTTCTTTGTCTCCCAGGCAACAGTCCTACTGCTTGAGATGCCAGCCTGGAAGCTGATATTCCAGGATGCTGCAAAAGGGCACTTCCTTTTCCCATCTCGGAAGCCACCAGGGGCCTTCACACCTCCAATACCATCCAACTTTCCCATCTGGTGTCTTTGAACACTGTGAGCAGCAGGAAATATCTAGTTAACCCTTGAGAACCGGAACATTTTTTGGTGGCTCTCAGGAGCCTATTGGGAAAACTGTTTTACTCAAGGAGATCCCTGAACCCACTGCAAACTGCTTTGAATGAGATGATGTAACTCCTAGGTCTTTCTATGGCCTCCTAGAAGTCTAGGTTGTCTTAAGCTGAGCGTGGCTGCTGCATTTAAATATAAATCAAATAAAATGAGAATCTCAGTTCCTAGGCTATATATGTGACCAGTGGCAACTGTACTAGGGAATGCAGATAAAACACATCTTCCTTCCAGAAAGTTCTCCTGGATGGTGCTCTTTTAGGAATAAGTTTTTTTTCTTTTTTTCTTTTTCTGAGGAACAATTTCATTTTTTGAAAGAATAAAAGCTTAAAAATCCTTTGCCAGGACTTTATAAAGAATATTGATGTAACCCCAAATGCAGCATCTATCTACATTGCAGAGAAGAAATACATTCTGGGCTGCAGTGGACCAGGCTTTCTGTTTTGGGCCACCAACCAGCTCCCAAATTATGACACATACCTATTAGTTTTGAATGCTCAGCTGTTTCTGGCTAACTCTTGTAATTTAAATGAACTGTTTCTCTTTATTTACCCTTTGCCTCGGGGCTTATTACCTTTCTTCTGTATATCTAACTTCATTGCTTCTCTGTGTCTGGCTGCCATCTGCCTGGCTTCTTGCTTCAGGCATCTCCCTTGTTCTCTCCTCTCTTCTCTCTCATTCTTCCTTCTCTCTCAAACCTAGATTTCTCCTCCTATTTAGTCTCTCTGCCTACCAGCCTCGCCTGTCATTTCTCCTAACTAGCTATTGGACATTTAGCTTTTTATTAGACCAATCAGGTGCCTTGGGACTATCATTTTTTTCCTGCCTAGCTATTGGACATTTTTATTAAAAGGGGATAAATTTTAAGCGCATGGGCTTGGAAGTCTAAGGTCTTGGGCAATTCACTTAACTTCCTGAAGCCTCTCCCTGGTTTCTCCGTCTATAACTGTAGCTATCCAGCTTTAACTGTAGCTGTCTGTCTATAACTGTAGCTCTCTATCTATAACTGTAGGTATCCAGCTTTAACTGTAGCTCTCTGTCTATAACTGTAGCTCTCTGTCTATAACTGTAGCTCTCTGTCTATAACTGTAGCTAACCAGCTTTAACTGTAGCTCTCTGTCTGTAACTGTAGCTCTCTGTCTATAACCGTAACTCTCTGTCTATAACTGTAGCTATCCGACTGTACCTGTAGTTTTCTGTCTATAACTGTAGCTATACCAGAGAAGGCAATCCAGAAGAGTGCTCACTCTGCACAGTGCTGGTTAAAGAAAGATCTGGTAAGAGCGTCTCTTGACCTTCCCTTGAGGGGCTGCAACGTGGCAACACAGAAAGACAGGATGAAGGAGACCCACTCCATCTATCTCTGCGAGACATGCCTGAAGGCTGTAACTTATATAACCTTACTTCTTTAAAAATTAAATGAATCAGCAAGAAATTGGGATGAGATGAAGTGGAAAACCCTAGAACAGATCCCTGCCCTCTCCGTCCTCTGCCCCCCCCCAGTTCCAAAATTCAAGTGCCTAGTAAGCAACTCCAGGTAGATGCTCTTCAGTGTCCCAGAATCAAGAACCCCAAGTGCAATGGAGCATCTTACATCTTAAAACCACCTGCTCTTCCTTCATGTCCTAGCTCAGGAATAGTGCCTGGTTTCTAAGAAACTAGTAATTATATGTGCTTGATCTCCAGATTTTATAGTCCTGTGATTTACTGTCCTATTGTCTAGGAAGCTGAGGTTCACAGAGATGAGGGTCATGAAGGACCTTGCTTCCTGCCACCTCTACCTGCCACAAAGTCACTTCCCCATGTACGGTTCATTCCCCTCTCTCCAATTGTACACCCAGCACACTGTTATGGCCACATCATCTCCTGTCTGGATCACAGTGAAATTTCTCTATTGTTCCCCAGTGTCCAGCCAGGCTCCTTCCCACATACTTCCCAAGTCACAGTCCTCTGTAAAAGCTATGCATTTAATGTCACCACTTTCTGGTCAAAGCCCCCGAAAGTTTTGTTCACCTGTGTGTCTCTGTGTGTTCACATAATGAACAACCCCAAACATTTAGCTCCATGAATGCATGACTCTCTTGAAATACCCCAAACCAAGATACATCCAGAAGTCTGTGACAGAGGAGAATTGGGGACACCTAGACTTGAAACTTGGGTGCCACCTCTGAGTGGAGAGATGGAAGAGTTATTGTAATGGAGAAAACGTGGGCCGATAAGTAATTCAGGCTTCCTTCTGAGAAATGATATTTCCATGAGGATAGAGGAAATGGGCTGTTGTGGACGGCTTCTGGGAAGGAAGCCCAGATGCAACACATACCACAGTGCTCTCCAGGTGTGTGGGCAAGGGTGTGCCGAGTGCTTCCACGGAAGAAGAATCGCCTGCAGCAGCCAGTTCCATAGCCACTTCCATCAAGTCAAGGATACCAGTTTTCCACTTGGCCAGTGTTAAACAAGTTCAAGGTGGAAATCACTTCTGGGTCTCCTCATTCATCAGATCTGGTTTATGCTTCAGGGAAAGCACCCTGATGTCTAGGCTCTTTCAGAGAATAGTGTCAATTCTCCACTTTCCTTATCCGCATGGCACCTTCCTTGGCTGCCAGCCTAGGAGCCAGTCATAGGTCCCGGGTACTCAGACAGGTCAGTGTTCCCTTCAGAACACTGGGGGACTAAAAAACTCCTGTGTTCGTCTGTTTTTTGTGACTCTAAAGAAAAAAGAAAAGAAAAGAAAATGGGGGTGAAGGAGCATGTTCTGGTGCATCCTTTGGTCCCAGCACCTAGGAAGCAGAGGCAGGAAAACCTCTGTGAGTTTTAGGCCAGACCAGTCTACAACAAAGCTCCAGGACAGACAGAACTAGAGAGACCCTGTCTACAAACAAAACAGAACAACAACCAACTAAATTAATTTTTTATTTCTCTTTTGAGGAAAAGGAAAAAGGAAAAAATCCCTTGAGTGTGGGCAGTGTACAACAAGAAGTTGATTTGCCTCATGGTTCTGGAGGCTGGGTGTCCAAGACAATGGTGTGAGCTTGTCTCAGCATCCAGAGAACATTGCCGCATCTAACACTGCAGAAAACCTCCCCAGGCGAGGTAGAGCTGCCGTGCCAGCTTCTATCTCATCCAATATCCATCCAATAAGGCTGCCAAGGTTGTCATGAGGGCCACACACACCGTGACCACTAATTCACAGGTCTCCTCTCCCTGTGCACGTGGCTGGGTCGCTATGGGCACCTGTTCAAGTCAGCACAGTCAGAGACGATGTGACTCTATCCCAAGTCTAAGCTTGAATTCCCGTGGAGCCCTAAGAGCCAAAGCCATGTGTCCTGCTTCTGTTTGTGGAGACGACAGCCCTAGCCTGAACGTGTCTTCTTGTGGACCTGCAATCTCGAGAGAAATGATGTAATAGCATTATATGCGCTCGAAATCCCCTCTTATGTAATATAAGATCACTTTAGAGGTCACCTGAACTAAAAATCTCCATTTACTTTTTTGTTTGTTTCTATTTTCCTTTAAACCTGCTTGGGACAGAGGTTTCTTGTACTTGGGACAGAGGTTTCTCGTACTTGGGACAGAGTTTTCTCGTACTTGGGACAGAGGTTTCTCGTACTTGGGACAGAGGTTTCTCGTACTTGGGTGTGAAAAGTGTCATCCCTGGTTCAGAAAGTGTCCGGGAGAAGTGAAGGAGGAGGCCCACGATAATTGGAATCCAAGCCAGAGAGGGAGGTGCAAGGATAGTCAGAATGTGATGGCTGAGTGTCCACCCATCCTGTGCTTTCTGCACATCCCAGTGTCCTCTTAACATCCCCTCCTCTCACCCCAGCCACAGTGGCTCTTCAGTCATGGGGAGAAATGGTGCCAGCCTCACAAGCTTTGAAGTTCAAGATGGGACCTCACTGTCAGGCGATGGTGGCTCCCAACACGTGATTGTCTACACATACAATCACCTCCACAGAGGAAGACAAGGCAAGGGTAACAAATGAGGTCTGTCTGAACCCTTCACTGGGCTCTGGGCCTCTCCACTCAGTCTTCATAACAGACATGTAGGATGTCAGCACTGGGATTTAGAAAGGAGAAGGTAACCTGTCCAACATCACGGAGCCAACAAGCAGAGCTACAACCTATATCCAGGTTGTTCCAAACACATGTTTCTCCTACCACCGTGGCTACTCCCTGAGGTCTGTTCTTTGGACCTCTGTTGCAAGCACAAAAGCCTGGGAGTAGGGGCAGCTGCCTGGCCAGCACCAATATGGAAAGCAGTGTGTCTATGTAGAACAAGAGGCCGGCATGACAGAGAAAAGACTCCAGGCGGCCAATTTCCCAAGATTCGGAGTCCAACATCACACAAAGCCTTCCCTGGGAAGGGGACAGAGGGTTGAACAGTCACAAACCTGAGCCACCTGCAGAAGCTAGAGGAGGCCAGGGTCTTGGAGGGTCATTGTGGTAAACATGCCGTCCTTGCACGCTGTGCCTTACAGGGTGGGTTACACGGGAGAGGCCAGCTAGGCACATGATGGAAGATGAGCGAGCTCTCCTTCAGAGCGGAGGGAGGAGGAGGGCCCTGAGATCTAGGCCTGCTGTGGAGGAGGTTGTGTTGTGGTTTGTGTGAGCTTTTCTGTCTCCTTTTAACTCCTCCCTGTCACTGACTGGTAGGACCTGCGCAGCCGACATCAGGTTGGCTCCTTTCTCTGACTCAGTGGAAAGTGTGGGGATATTCTAGAAAGCCTCTCACAGTAGGAGCTAGGCTCCTAGGGTGTCCCCACACCAAGCAGGTTTGTTCCTCTGTGCTTCTTCTATGCCGTGAGTGTCTCTGAGCCACAGAGGTGTGTGGCCTTCTGCCATCAGGATAAGGAGAACTGGCAAACCTGACCTAGGGGTAGCCCTTGAGTCTCGCCCCTACTTCCCTGCACTCTGGTTCAGCTTCATTCCCAAGCAGGTGGGAAGTGTCCCTCCTGTTTTATAGAGAAGGCCTGGGGAAGGAGTCAGAGTGCCCACATAGGGAGTAGGGAGTGGTCTGGGTGTCTGGAATGAGCCCCAGGCTGAGGTTCTTTCAGTGAAGTCCATTAATATGCCTGTGACTGTACCTGGGTGCTGCTGTCTGAGGTTTCTCAGATAGCTTAACCCTTTGTCTGCCCGGCTCCCTCTAGAAGCCCCTTGGTCACATGGCACGCCTCATGGCCAGTACATTCTTGCTTCTACGCTTTATTCAAGTCCTCTGTGAACAAGGCAGCCGAGACAGAGACCTTTGCCTCTTCCCCATGCCTGAGATGTTCTACATCTAGAGTCCTTGCTCAGGCCCCGGTGACCTGCCCTTGCAGGTGAAACGGCTATGTGCTCTCCACAGAAAGCCAGCAGACTCTTCTTCCTTACCTGAGTCCCATTTTGCAGTCGGGGTCCAGAGAAGCCCCTCAGCGTTTCTTAGTACCTTCCTCTCTAAGGGAAGTGGAGGAAGGGGCCAGTATTTCCTGTCAGCCTGCCCCTGCTTACACACCTGAGGTAAACACCTTAACTCAGTTCTGACATGATTAAACTCTTGCTGTATACCCCTGTCCTGTAACTGGTCTCTCTCCACCTGCCAGGTTTCCCCCAAAAAAACCACTCTGAGGTTTAATATTAATTACTAACTGTTTGGCCTATTAGCTCAAGCGTATTACTAACTAGCTCTTAAAACTTAAATTAACCCATTTTTATTATTCTAGATTTTACCACAAGGCTTGTGACTTGTTACCTCACATCCTGCTTCCCTAGTGGCTGCTGGCATCTCTCTGACTCCACCTTCTTTTTCCTAGTATCTTTGCTTGGATTTTCCCCTGGCTCTATTCCATCTGGCTGCTGGCCAAATCAGCTTCTTTATTGACCATGGGTAATAAAAACATAGTCACAGCACACATAGGGGCATCCCACATCAGTTCCTGCATTCTCCGGGGTCAGATTAGAAGATGCCATTCACCTGCCTACAGGCGTGGAGCGAAGGCTTGGGAAAATGTCAGGTCAGTCATAGCCAAGCTCGTCCTCCGTCCCGGTGAAGGCTGGGAAGCCTGCACCTTCTCAGTGAATCTGCCCCCTTGGGGTAGAACAAGCCTGAGACACAGCTGTCACTGGAGAAGAGCCAAAGTAAAAGACTACAGAGAAAATAAGGTCTGGGTGACATTGTTCGTATTCCCTGATGAAGCTAAAACTAGCCACACCCCTTGGACTTCAGTTTCAAGGCCAATAAGTTCTGCTGTTGCGTTAAACAAGCAGACAGACAAACGGACACACAAAAAGGCATTCTTTCTGCTGCAAACCAACATCTAGGCCTAGAGTGTAGATTTGGAACCCTCCCTTCCCTCCTACGCATCCTACCCTTTCACCAAACTTCCTCCTCAGAGGCCCATCCACCCACATGCAAATGAACTTGTAAATAGACACCCAGGGCCTTCCACGACTAGCCCATAAGCATCTTTGTGTGGCAAGAGCTATGTGCACTATACGGAAAGCGTGTCCATGTTCAACTTAGGAGAGAAGAGGACAGAGACGAGAAAGGCCCAACAGCAGTACCGGCGCCCTCCCCATCCCCCACGCAAAATGATTCTGAGCCCCATATACTTCTGGGTCTCTGGAAAGATGGCGTCCACACCAAGCTCGGCCAAAAAAGGCTTCCACTCTGGCTTAATTTTCTGAAACCCTTCTTGTGCCAGTTGGAAGGGTGGCCTGGAAGAGGAGAGACCTCTGGCCAAGTCGCTGTTTGTTTATTGATTGATTTTTTTTGACTGACCCCTGGCCCAGGACAATTAATCATTGAGCTAAGAAGTCTCTTGTGTACCTTGACCGCACTTATCTATCTTCCCGCTCCCTTTCCCTTTCTCAGCAGGGTCTTGACGGGGTGATTCAGGTCCTCCCGAATTCCCCTCATTCCTGTGGTGCTGTTCAGCTCTTCCCTCAGCCTGCGTGTTCTATGGGCCCATATTACATACAGTCTAGGCTGTTCAGTGTCCCGGGATTCACTGGGGCAGTAGACGGCTCAGTTCCTAGCATCTCCCGAAAGAGCCAGAGCCTCAGACTATAGCTGCTAGGGTTTATCCGTGACGTGCCAAAAAGGACCTCCCTGGACCTCATAGTCCTCCCTGGACCCCATAGTCCTCCCTGGACCCCATAGTCCTCCCCAGGCATCAGCTTCATTTCCCTCTGCCCCAAAGAAGAGAAATGAAAATTGGAGAATGCCCACTCCATAGACCCCACTGAACTCTGAGTTCTGGGTGACACAGCCCTGCTCCAAACTCACTGCCGCTGCTGTGGAGAGCCCAGTCCCTCCTCTCTTCCTTTACCCAGTAAACTGTTTTCAGACTGGAGGCTCCCAGGCCACCAGCCAACCATAAATTATTTGGTTCTTTTAGGTCTAAATCAAGCTGTGCTCGGCAAGAGTCTCCCTCCCACAGGCTTCCAGCCATATTTGGAAGTAGAGCAGGGAAGCCAGATAGGAAATGGTCACCTGTACTTACAAGCCAGCCATACAGCAAGAGCTGACTCAGCAATGCTGACTCACCGAGAGGGAGGCTCCTGAGCAAGGGTGTCGGAAAGAGAATAAAACGGCAAGACTCTCAGAGGCTCTGAAGCAGGCCGGGAGCCTCCAAGAGATGGTCATTCTCTTCCCACGATTGAGAGAAAATGCATTATTGTTGTGAAGTGTTCATAGTAGCCTTCCTCTGAGGCTGCGGATCAAATCTGGAGGCATACTCTATTTTAAAATAAACAAAACTAAGGGGCCGTGGGAGCCGTGAGGGACTGCAGGGAATGTTCAAAGAGGCTTTTAGAGTCAAGTCGTTCAGGCTGGGGACAGTGGCTGAGCAACGGACAAGGGGTCTCGGGCCTCCAGTGCAGATTCTCCAGGGTATTAGTGGCGGAATCTGTACCACCCAAACCTCGGACGAACGAAGTCCAGCCTGATGGACTTGATGGAAGCTTGACCTGACCATGACCTTAGACCTTGTAGAACAGTTCTCAGCTCACTGTGCCACCCTTCTGACCCGTCACCTCACCAAACACCTGTGTACCTCAGGGCACTCTGTCTTCTGGTGTTTATTTGTTTCTTTATTACTAGTCCCCTGTACAAACCATAAACTAAATGAAGGCCAGAATAGGATCTTTTGGGTTCTACACTGGATAGTAAGGAATTAACTGTGGACTTGAAGCTTGCACAGCCTGCTCTCTGGTCCCTGTTCCCTTATTCACATGTCCCTTGACCTTAATCACGTGACTCCTTTTCCTTGGCTCTAAAAAGCAGAGATTAGAATTAATGACCACATCACATGATTGGCACAAGGAACAAATAAGACTGTACAGAGCACGTAACACTGTTCTTGGCACATAGGAAATAGTTAATAGATATTAGAGGAAACCATCCCCCAAAAGGTAGCAGCTGAAATCGAAACAAGAAATAAGCAAACAAACAGAAACCCTCATTTGTAACCAGGGTTGGGGACATGACTCAACCCATAAAGCTTGCCTGGCAGGGGTGGGGATCTGAGTTCTGGTTCTTAGAATCCACATAAAAAGCCAGGTGTAGGTGCACACCTGTAATCCCAGCAATGCAAAGTGGCACACAGAGACACATAGAGCCTGGAAGCTCACGGGCTAACCTGATGGACCTGGCAAAGTTCCAGGCCAGTGAAAGCTCTTGTTCCCGAGGACCCACACCTGAGAGTAATGTCTGACCTCTGTATGCTTGCCCCGCCCACATGTTCCTTTACCCACACACACAAAACAAACTGTAATGACTTAATTTTTCACAGTTCTATGGATGACAACCAGGGTGACTCGTCTCTGCTCTAAGCAATTTAGGGAACTCACTCCAATTTTTGGCCTTTGGGCTCATCTGTGGGACTGTGGCCTCGGTCATTCAACTGGTCACTGGTTGAGGCTATCCCTTGGGACATCACCATGTTCATTCTCCGTGTGCCTTCTCCAGAGGCTAGCTAGGGCTTCTAGAAAGTCAAGTCTCACTTATACAGTGTTAGTCAAAGCAGGTGAGTCCAGAGACTAATGATGAAGAAATGAGGTAGTTTTTGTTAGGAGGTAGTACCAAGACTTACTAGACAACATCACCGCCATTGCCATCATCATGTGTGTGAGATAGTAGTGCGGACACATATGCTGTGTGTGTGTGTGTGTGTGTGTGTGTGTGTGTGTGGTGTGGTGTGGCATACAGGAAACTTTTGAGAGCCCATCCATTATAGGATCCAGTGATACAACGCAAAGTCATCAAAAAGAAGTGGTAAGTGCTCTTACCTGCCCAGTCATCTCTCAGGTGCTGTATGTGGATGTTTCTTTTCTTTAAAAAAAATATTTTTAATTACATGTAGATATATGTAGATAAGTGCTTCTCAGTGCCAGTGTCTAGGGAGACCAGAAGAAAGTGTCAGATTTTCTGTAATATGCCTGATATGGGTGCTGAAAATTGAACCCCAGTCCTCAGGAAAATCATCCAGTGCGCTTAACCGCTGAGCCATCTCTCCTGCTTACATGGGTGCTTCTTTTTCTTTTGTCTTTCTGGTTTTTTCAAGATAGACAGGGTTTCTCTGTGTAGCCTTGGCTGTTGGAGAACTCTGTAGACCAAGCTGGTCTTGAACTCACAGAGATCCGCCTGCCTCTGCCTCCCGAGTGCTGGGATTAAAGACATGTGCCACCACTGGCATGGGTGTTTCTTTAGCCTTCCATAGGTGTTCTCCTGTTTCTAGTATAGACATACATAGGTGCCTGGCCCAGCGTGCATTCAATTTGTTTTGGTTGAAAACAATGAGTAAGTACAGATGGACGTATAATCCTAGCACTTGTGAGATAGGGCAGGAGGGTTTCAAGGTCATGGTGAACTCATATCAAGAGCAAGTCTCAAAAAAATAATACAGGGTTAGGCATGTAATTTAGTTGTGGCAGATCACTTTAAAATATCCTAGATTTGATCCTTAGCTATGGAAAAGGAAAAGAAAATCATGGATAAGTAGAAAAACAGAGGAGAAACTAGAGCTGAGTGAGAAGAATTGCCTTGTTCAAGGTCACATAGGAAGAAGTAGAAGAGTTAGGACCACAAGTTAGGCTTCTCATCGTTCACATCGCCTCTCCTCAAGGTATTCACACCCCCTCTCCTCAGGGTGTTCACACCCCCTCTCCTCAGGGTGTTCACATCCCCTCTCCTCAGGGTGTTCACACCCCCTCTCCTCAGGGTGTTCACACCCCCTCTCCTCAGGGTGTTCACACCCCCTCTCCTCAGGGTGTTCCCATCTCCTCTCCTCAGGGTGTTCACACCCCCTCTCCTCAGGGTGTTCACACCCCCTCTCCTCAGGGTGTTCACACCCCCTCTCCTCAGGGTGTTCCCATCCCCTCTCCTCAGGGTGTTCCCATCCCCTCTCCTCAGGGTGTTCAGCATCACTGGACAGCTGCCCAGGTGAAGTGAGGCTCCATTCTCCAAACACTTGCCTTGCTCCTCAGCTTCTGTTGAGGCCCCAGAGAAATACCTGGCCCAAGACAGTGAGCACTGCTTTCTAGGGTCCAGCACAAAAAGGGAGTGTTCATTCCCCAGAGCACAGAACAGCCCAGAGCAGTCTCCACTGTGTGTGGGTGGGAGGCGGGAGGGAAAGCAGAGACTGAGGCAGTTTTTGGAGTGGGCACTGCACAGCCTGTTCACTTCCTCAGCAGTCAGATCCGTACGTACACATGGGCACTTTCATATGCACCCAGGGGCACACGGAGGCATGCTGTCATTTAGATGGTGGGCCACTCAGCTCTGAGTAGGCAAAGCAGAAACTACACAGTTTTGGAAGTCTTGGTCTGGGAAAGGGGAGCATGAGAAAGTCAGGCCACTGGCTCAGGTTGTGAAATGTAAGACATTTCTGTCATCAGTCCCTTCCTGTTGTGGTGGCACCTGGGGGGTAACCAGAGCCCTTTGAGCGCCCCACTTCCTCCTAGCAGAAAAACTCTTGGGCCTGCTGAGTCACCTGCTGGGGGGAGCACACCTATTTTCAGCCTGAGGTAAATTAACTAGACCACATTCCCTTGAGATTTTTCTTCACAGCTGGTTGTGCCCCGGTGTCAACGCTAAAGCAGAGACTCCCTTCCCCCAGACACAGTACCCTCCCTCTTGTCATTTCCTTTCTCGGAGTAGCTTTCTTCGCAAGGAAGTCACTCACATGACCCCAGGAGAGCGCGTAGCAGAGCAACCACGGGTGGTCTACTAAGGTGGGCGTTCAGGGAGAGCGGGCGCGCCCCTTGGAGGTTAGCTTGTCGTGACAACCGTTCAACCGTGGAGACATCACTCTACTTAATCTACTGTTATTGGCAGTTTCCCCATAGACCATGGCCCTCTTAGCCCTCATGCTGGGTGGGCCTTCTGCACCGTCCTGCCTTTGGAGGATGCCACTGTTTGGGAGCTAAGGCCATGGTTAAAGGTAGGCGTAAAGATCATATAGTTAGTGAATGACTTGGGCTGGACTCTGAATTCCTCTAAGACACGGCCTAGCTCTTGGGCTGTTACGCAGGTCTCAGAGGCAGGGCCGTTGGTTCCTAGAATATCAAAGCAGGAGGCACATCTAGATGTCATTACGTCTGACCCCTGCCCTCTACCCCACTTGATTGATAGGAAAATGGAAATGGAGTAAGGATCAGGGATTCACCTGGGGGTAGGGATGGAAACAGGAGGGGACAGGTGGGGGATGTGAGGGGAGAGTACTGGGAGAGATGACCAGAACTGAGGGGCATTTGGGGGCGAGGTAGAAGCCTAGTGCAGTAGAAACTCCCAGGGATCCACGAGGAAGACATTGTCCATCTTCTGTTACCAGGCAAGGCTTCCAGTGCAGGGACTGGGACACCAGCCCAGCCACAAAGCCTTTGATTTGCCCTGCCTGCACGATGCACTGAGGTGAAGCAGGTGCAGAACTTGTGGGAGTGGCCAGTTAATGGCTGGTCCAGCCTGAGACCCAAGCCATGAGATGGAGCCCATGCCTGACACTGCCTGTAGGGTCAGGACCCAGAGGTTAGACAGCCCAGGGACCTAGGGCAGAACCAAACAGTTTGGGGGGAAAAAGGAAAGAAAGAAAAGAAAGGAAAAAGGAAAAGAAAATGAAAGGACTCCCGATGATATTCTGCTATACTTACAAACTGGTGCCTGGTCCAGCTGTCATCACAGAAGCTCATCCAGCAATTGATGGGAGAAGATGCAAAGACCCACAGCTAAATGTTAGGTGGAGCTCAGGGAATCCTGCAGAAGACAGGGAGAAAGGATTTTAGGAGCCAGGGGGTCAAGGACAGCACAACAAAATGTCCCACAGAATCAACTAAGCAGGACTCACAGGGGCACAGAGAAACCGAACCGGCGGCAATCCGGGAGCCTGCATGGGTCTGAGTTAGCTCCTCTCAGCTGGGTTCTTGTGGGACTCCTGACCATGGGAGGAGGAGGGTTTCCAAAGGGGGACCTGGGAATATGATGCGTGGAGCTGTTACAGAGCAGGTAAAGCTTCAGCACACAGCCCCGAATGGTGGAGATGTCAAACCAAGGGCTGCCTTAGAGGAGTAAGGACAATGAACAAAACCAGACCAGGAGAGGAGGCCCTGAGGGCTGCAAGCCATAGAGGTTGTTGGGGTGGGGTAGCCTAAAGCCTTGGCAGCGCATATCACATCACTGGGCACCCCCAGAGTTGCATATTTGCCTTTTCTTTGTTCCCATTCTCCTTCCATGCTCCCATTCCTCCTTTTGGGATTGGGAGTGTTTATTCTACACCACTGCATTTTGGAACTATATCAATAATTTATTATGATGATAGCGTTTGTTTGTTTTGAGTCTTTGGGCTTAACTTTTGAACAATATTGGCATCATCGACTTTGGAGATGTGCCAAATACTTTTGAGTCCTATAGCTGTTATAAGCTTTGCCGGGTATGGTCAGAAGTAGATGTTATGGCCACTATGAAATGTCCCCTATAGGCGCATGTGCTGAGTATCCTCAGTTGGAGGTGCCTCTTTAGGGACTGGGGAGCCTAACAGGAGGAAGCAGGTCTTTAGGAGGACGTCTTCGGGGCAGTGTCATGTCCCAAGCCACTGCTGTCTCTCACACTTTCACTCCTGTTCTCTGCATCTTGTCAATCATGAGATAAAGGAACTCCTCTGACCCGTTTCTGCTACCGTGATGCTCTGCCTAAGAGCATGGGGCTGAACAGGCAAGAACTGGACCCTCAGAAACCACGAGTCAAAACTCAACCTTTCTTTCCTCAAGTTGCCTCAGGTATTTTGGCCACAATGACAATAAAACTGAAGGATGCAGTTTTCCTAGCCATCATAATCCACTAAGAAATGACCTAAAGTATGCAGGAATGGTTCTGTTGGCCATAAATAAATATTAGTCCATTTGTGGTGGTTTGAAGAGGAATGGCCCCACAGACTCATATATTTGAATGCTTGGCCCAAAGTGAGAGGCACAAGAGGAGATATGGCCTTGTTGGAATAGGTGTGGCTCTGTTGGAGGAAGTGTGTCACTGTGGGGGTGGGCTTTGAGGTCTTATATGCTCAAGCTACACCCACCATGGCTCATAGTCTCTCCCTGCTGCTTGTGGATCAAGATGTAGAACTCTCAGCTTCTTCCCCAGCACCATGTCTGCCTGCACGCTGCCATGTCCCACCATGATGATAAAGGACCAAATCTCTGAAATATAAGTGAGTCTCAGGGATATGTTTTCCTTTATACAGATTGTTGTGGCCATGGTGTCTCCTCGCAGCAATAAAAATCCTACTAGGACACCATTTTATAGAAGGAACTTGAGCCTCTGCACTCTTTGGTATCTTTGGCCATGGTCAATCCCTTGAAGATACAGAGGAATGGCTGTATTTATCTCTTACCCTAAGACCTTGGTGCCTACCTGATGGACCAGGAAGTTCCTAAAAGGGTTAGTTTAATTTGCCATGGTACTAAAACCAGATCTTACCTCTTCCAGAGCAAGTCTGTAGCCCTCTGTTTCCAGCTGGAACCTCATCATCCAGGGGGATCTACCGGTGATGTTTAGAACTTCTCCTGACAGTTTTTTTTAGATACAATAGAGAAGGGTAAGTAGAGGCCAAGGGGACACGTAAGGATGTCATCTAGTGGGGGTTATCCCCCAGCAAAGGGAACTCCAGGGAGCCCTGGGTTCTGAGAATGGAGAGAGCAGCGCAGGACAGTAAGACAGGAGCAGACGCAGGGTAGGGTGAGTCACAGATGAGCCTGAGGGTAGTATGGATGCTTTTGCCCCTTGGCCACAGGTCCTGGAACCCACATCAGACTTCAAAGTTCAGGATGATAAAATCAGCCTCACAATAGATCTGAGGGGGACAGATTCAAGATTTTAGAGGAACACCTAAGAAAAAAGTCATCAAGCCTTTGGAAGAGCAAGACTGGAAGCCCGGAGGAGGCCATTCCTGAAAACATTCCCGAGAGTTGAAGACTAGTCAGGCTCAGTGGATGAAGGCTCTAGACACCAAGTCTGATGACCTGGGTTTGACCCTAGGATCCTGCATGGTAGAGGGAGAGAATCAATCTGACCTCCACACGAATACTGTGACATGCCACCTCCCAATGTATAAATCTAATTAAAACATGAGAAATGAGTCTTTGGTGTGGAGGACAATGCTGAGGAAGATGTAACTTTGGTCTAAGAGCACAGGTTTGGAAACAGCAAGATTTGGTCAAGTGTCTAAGACACCTCTGATCAACTGTGTAACTAGTCCCCGGGTGTTATTTATCCATCTATAACTCCAGAGGACACCGATACAACACCAGTACAATCTGATACAGCAGTAACAGGGCATCAGTGTGAGGATTTCTCAGGCAATACAGCTAAGAGCCAAGCGAGGTGCCTGTCGCACAGAGGACCCCTGGAATGTTTGGAGGAGACAGAAGGAGAACAAAGAAAGGCCGAGGGATAGGGCGCGGGAGAAAGTGCCGAGAGGACCAGATGCCATGCACAGCTGCAAAAGGGACCTGTATCCTGTAGAGAAAGAGCAGGTATTGTGTAGGCTGAGTCAAGAAGAACACCAATAATGGCTTCTAATGCTGCCTGGGAGCAAGGAAGGGCTCAGAGCCTAGAAAGTTCCCTGTGAGTGACAACTTGAGAGTTGCCATGGTGATTTGAATGGAAGCCAGAGGCCGAGAGGTCTAGGAGTGATGGGAGAGGAGGAATCCAGGGGTAAGCTCTCCAAGACTTTCAACAAGTTTAGCAGGCAGAAGAAGGGACGCAGGGTGTATAACATACATAAAGACAGAGGAAAAAGTCAGAGAGTGTGTCAGGCAAAGGAGGTGACCACCAGTGTGTCCACCTCTGTTAGATCATTTTGCCTTCTTTAGGAATCAGAATGTGGGGGTGGGATGTAGCTCAGTAGCGGCGTGCTTGCCCAGCTCCACCAAGCCCTGAATTGCATCCCCAGCCCCACAGGCACTCAGTATAGTGGTGTGTGCCTGTAATCCCCACACTCCGAGGGGAGAAGCAGGAGGGTCAGAGTTCAAGGTCCTCCTCAGATTCTTAGTGAGTTTGTACACAGCCCACGGTACAGAACTGCCTGAAAACAAACAAAGAAAGAAAGAAAAACAAAAGCCCTTTGAGCGGCCATTTGTGTCCATCTGTCTTTCCCCCCTTTATTCTCTTCTTCCATCTGTCCACCCTTCATTTTATGACACATTCCCTTAGGCCTCTGGGCCTGGCTGATAGCTAACAGGAAGGCTTTGGCAGAGTGCAAATCAGAAGCAAAGAGAGGGGAGGAGATGTGGAGCCCAACTTACCCCTACCTCTTTAGGGCCTGTTTTAACAGGAAGAAAACCAAGTGACGAATGACATACCAACGTCACAAGGGGTTGAACGTGAAATGTCCTCCACAAACTCATGCGTCTGACCGTTTGGTTCTCAAACTGGTGCTACTGCTTTGGGAGCCTGTGGAAATTTGGGGACACAGGACCTAGCTGGTGGACAGAGGCCACTAGAGGCCAGCCCTGCTTCAGGTTCCCTGTCTGTTGCCTGATTTGCCAACTTGTAATCAAGCCACACCGAGAGTCACCAGCACCACAGGTGCACGGCCGTGGTGTCCTCTAAAACCAGGAGGCAAAAATCACCTAAGCCATTGCTGTACCTGTGCTATTTACTCTTCCATTGCTGTGATAAAACACCATGACCAAAGCCGCTCAGAGAAGGAAGGCTTTCTTTGGGGGTTATCAGTTCCCAAAAAGGCTCCTCCACAGCACGGCAGGGAGAGTGGCCTCAGGCAAGCAGGCAGGCGCGGTTATGAAACCTATGACCCAGCAGCTGAGAGCTCACATCCACAAACAGGAAGCAGAAAGCACACTAGGAGAGGCATGTGTCTTTTTAATATACCATTATGTTTTATCTATTTTCTTTTTTATTATTGGAAATAGTTTTTTTCTATACAATATAGTGTATTGCTAATTTCCCATCCCACAGCCTATCCCAGATTTTCCCTATCTCATCTATCCAAATCTTCTCTCTCATAAGAAACAAACAGCATTTAAAAAAATAAAGTAAAATAAAAACCAAGGTGGACAAAACATACAAACCAACAAACAGAAAATAAAACAGTCAAAGAAACAGCACAAGAAATACACACACAAGTACAGAGATACACAGGCTCACACACACAGAAATCGCATAAAAACACAAAATTGGAAACCGTAATATATAAGCAAAAGATCTGTAATGGAAAACAAAAACAAACAAAAACAACCAGGCAAAGCATAATGAGGTCAAAACAAACAAACAAACAAACAAAAAACAAAAAAAAACCTCCAATAATACCTTTGAGTTCATTCTGTCTTGGTCATGTACTGCTGGACATGGGGCTGCCCTTGAGTGTGGTTTGTGCACCCAGTGAGACTCCCTTGGAGAGAAATAAGTATTCCTCCAAGAGCAGCTCAGCTGGAGATAGCTCTGGGTTACAGATGGAGCTTGAGACCACTTCCCTTCTCTGTGCTGGGACCCCAGCTGGCTTAGGGCTGTGCGCACTGCCGCAGTCTCTGTGTGTGCTGTGCAGTCTCTGTGTGTGCTGTGCAGTCTCTGTGTGCGCTGCTGCAGTCTCTGTGCGTGCTGCTGCAGTCTCTGTGCGTGCTGTGCAGTCTCTGTGTGCTGTGCAGTCTCTGTGCGTGCTGTGCAGTCTCTGTGTGCTGTGCAGTCTCTGTGCGTGCTGTGCAGTCTCTGTGCGTGCTATGCAGTCTCTGTGTGTGCTGTGCAGTCTCTGTGTGCGCTGTGCAGTCTCTGTGTGCTGTGCAGTCTCTGTGTGCGCTGCTGCAGTCTCTGTGCGTGCTGCTGCAGTCTCTGTACGTGCTGTGCAGTCTCTGTGTGCTGTGCAGTCTCTGTGCGTGCTGTGCAGTCTCTGTGTGCTGTGCAGTCTCTGTGCGTGCTGCTGAAGTCTCTGTGTGCGCTGTGCAGTCTCTGTGTGTGCTGTGCAGTCTCTGTGTGCTGTGCAGTCTCTGTGTGTGCTGTGCAGTCTCTGTGTGTGCTCCCGCAGTCTCTGTGTGTGCTGTGCAGTCTCTGTGTGTGTGCTGTGCAGTCTCTGTGCGTGCTGTGCAGTCTCTGTGCGTGCTGTGCAGTCTCTGTGCGTGCTGTGCAGTCTCTGTGTGTGCTGTGCAGTCTCTGTGTGTGCTGCTGCAGTCTCTGTGTGTGCTGTGCAGTCTCTGTGTGTGTGCTGTGCAGTCTCTGTGTGTTCTGTGCAGTCTCTGTGTGTGCTGTGCAGTCTCTGTGTGTGCTGTGCAGTCTCTGTGTGTGCTGTGCAGTCTCTGTGTGTGCTGTGCAGTCTCTGTGTGTGCTGTGCAGTCTCTGTGCGTGCTGTGCAGTCTCTGTGTGTGCTGTGCAGTCTCTGTGTGTGCTGTGCAGTCTCTGTGTGTGATGCCGCAGTCTCTGTGTGCGCTGCCACAATCTCTGTGTGTGCTGTGCAGTCTCTGTGCGTGCTGTGCAGTCTCTGTGCGTGCTGTGCAGTCTCTGTGTGTGCTGTGCAGTCTCTGTGTGTGCTGCTGCAGTCTCTGAGCTCCCATCAGCCCTGCTGGGTCTAGAAGGCCTGTTTCCTTGGTTTCTTTCTTCCCCCTGGCTCTTAGAACCTTTCCACCTCCTCTTCTGCAGGATTCCCTGAGTCCTGAGGGGATGGATTTGATGGAGATGTCTTTTTCAGGGCTGTGTTCCAAGGTCTCTCATTGTCGAGTCGCGCATCTCTGTATTTGTTCCCAGCTGCTGCGGGAGAAGCTTCTCTGAGCTGGCAGGAGTCTTTGGAAATCTCAAAGCCCACCTCCAGAGACACACCTCATCTAACAAAGCCATACTTCCCAATTCTTCCCAAACCAACCAGGACCAGGTATTCAAACTTACGGACCTACGCGGGTCATTCTCATTTAAGCCTCCACAGCACCCCAAAAGAACCAGGGCAGCCATGTCCACATAGCCCTTAGAAATAGCATCCTAACAGTTCCCCAACCACTGCTGGCTTTATCCCTGATCTGACTGAGTCCCATAGCTAAGTCTTATAGTTTCTATTGCTGTGCTTAAAAATCATGATCAAAAGCAACTTGGGGAGAAAAGGGTTTATTTCAGCTTAGAGTTCCACCACACTAAGGGAAATCTGGGCAGGAACTCAAACGGTAAGAACCTGCAAGCAAGAGCTAATACAGAGGCCATGGAGGAGTACTGCTTACTGGCTTGCTTTCAGTGGTCTGCTCAGTCTGTCTTCTTCCCCTCCTCCTCCTCCTCCTCCTCCTCCTCCTCCTCCTCCTGCTCCTCCTCTTCCTCTTCTTCTTGTTTGTTTGTTTTGTGATGGTGTTTCTCTGTATAGTGTTGACTGTCCTGGAACTCACTCTGCATACCCCACTGTCCTCAAACTCAAAGACCTGCCTGCCTCTGTGTCCTGAGTGTTGGGCCGCCACGACCAGCTTCAGCCTGCTTTTTTACACTACCCAGGACCAGCACCCCGGGAGTAGCACTGCACAGAGAGCTGGGCCTTCTCACATCTGTCATGAATCCAGAAAATGCTCCATAATTTTGTCCAGAGCCCAGTCTGGTGGGGGAATTTTCTCTGTTGAGGTTTCCTCTTCCTAAATGATACCAGCCTGGTTCAAACTGACATGACACCAGCCAGCACAGACTTTAGCAAGCCCTTGTTTAGCTGTTCCACCTAGTTCTCCATTCCCAGCCTTGTGAACAATTGGAGACTTGACATTTACCATCTGTCCATCCATGAACATCACAATATATCCAACACTGGGAGACACAAGCCAGGAAATCAGGTCCTGTTCCCCTCCAGTAGCTGGGTTTGAGTTAGATCATCTTGGAAAGCAAACCCTTAACATAAATATAAACGTAAGGTTCCATGATGCTAACAGGGGTTTTTCCACAGGCCGGGCTAGCTCAGAGACCAGTCTGAAGCAGGAACCCAGACCTGAAGAGCAGGATCACAGGCAAGCAGCACTCCTGGCTCAAAGGCAGAGGGTAAAGGGAGAGGAGCTTGGTCAGGGGCAGAAGGACAGGCTCAGGCGCAGTGACTGAGGGTCAGCTGGTTCTAGACACAGCAGACACAGCCAGGAAAGGCCTTTTGACCAAGAGAAACCGTCCTCTTTGGGAGCAGTGAGAAGTCCTGGGGCTCTTCAAACATAGAGGCAACGTGACTTTTGGTTTCTTACAATTCTCCTTGATGAGGCAAAGGAAGATCAGTGCACCGAGCACACAGCACTGTAGTTGTGTGATTGGTGTGGGAGCTGCTTTCCCCCCTTTTCAAAAAGTGGGGATTTTTTTAGGTGTATTTGTTTTTATCTTATACATATGGATACTTTGCCTGCATGTATGTTTCTGCATTACATGTGCGCCACGCCCAAGGAGGTCAAAAGGGCGAATTGGATCCCCTCGGAACAGGGGAACCTGTGTCCTCTGGAAGAACAACCAGTGCTCTTAACCTCTGAGCCATATACAGCCCCTCGGCATTTTTTTTTAAATAGCAAATTTGCTCTGGTTTTGCTATTACGAACACTGAAAGAATGAGTGTTGGGGGCGTAGCTCAGTTGGTAGGCTATTTGCTTGGCATACAAGCCCAGGGTTCAATCCCTACCACCACATAAACCAAACATGGTGGTACAGCCTGTAATCCCAGATCTCAGCAGTCAGACATTCTAGGTCACCTCTGGGTACACAAAGCACACTAGGTCAACCTGAGATACATGAAATTCTGTCTCAAAAAAAAAATTATGGTTTATAAAACCGATAAGGATTGTTAACCTAAAGAACAGTTGAAGACACAGGCGGGAGGGGACAGTAAGGCCTGGGGGCTCCTGTCAGTATGAATTGTACACAGACGGGTGCCACGGGGTAGAACTGGGCTTTGGGGCTTGTGAGCCGCATTCAATACATCGCCTCTGTCCCCTTGGAGGGTACATCTCTGTGTTTTCTCCAAGAGCCTGACTTGGAGAGTGTCTGAGGGAAGAGAGAGGCTGAAAGAAGAAAACCAGCCCAGTTCAGTGGGAGCCACCTCCCAGCCGGTCCCACCTCCCCCTCTGAACATTGCTGCTTCTCCCCATGGAGTCCTGCTCTCAGTAGCTGCCAAGGGCTGAGACTACGGGGAGCATTCTGTTGACAGTGCCCAGCAACCAGGGCTGGGTATCAGCAAGAGGCTGGAGCCGAGTCCCCAGGAGGCAGGTCCTGCCCAAGAAGAAGTCCCCGGACCTGTGGCTCAGAGAGAATGATGCTGGGAGCCTAGGGTTGAGTCTGTCTTTAGACCCAGCGCTTTAGCAGAATGTTCCCTTTCCCTCCACACACAGCCAGGGAGACTGCCTTCCCCTCCAACAGCCTGGAGCCTTGTAGGGCA
The DNA here is from genome assembly GCF_037038515.1 of Microtus pennsylvanicus. Lineage (NCBI taxonomy): Eukaryota > Metazoa > Chordata > Mammalia > Rodentia > Cricetidae > Microtus > Microtus pennsylvanicus. The sequence continues at coordinate 131,518,110 of NC_134583.1, forward strand.
CTGACCTCCCAGCCCACTGTTCAGCATCCCCTGGTGGGATGGAGGAGGAGAGTGGGATTCATGTGTATCCCCTTCCTGGATCCCCGGGCCAGCAATGGATTGTCCTCCAGGAAGGAAGCCAGTACTCCTTAGAAGACCCGGATGAGTGGGAGGAGTTCAGCAAAGCCCAAGCTCTAGGTAGGGCAGGGCTTAGGCCCCTGGGCGCATTATCTTCTCCTCAGGCCCCCAAGCGGATGGTGGGAGGACAGTCAGATCTCAGATGTCGGAGGTCAGGGAAAGAAGAGCAAGGGAGGCTTAGGCATCTCACAGACCAAGTCTCTCACTTGGAACTGCCTCAGTACCCTCACTCAGGAAAGTGGGGTGATGGAGCTGCTGCCTCTTACCGAGGTCATGCGACTGGATGGGCTAACTGGCAAGCCTGATGCATGGCTCCCTTTCCCCCCCCCCCACCCCATGACCTACTGCCTTTTCTCCACAGCCGCCCACATCTTTCCTATGTCTAGAGATCCGGACCCCGGTGGCCAGGGAACAGTCTCTGAGTAGGTCACTTCCCTTTCTGAATTTCAGGTTCCTTGTTTTTCGAAACTGGGGACTCTATTTGAAGGTCAAAGGCAGCAGTTCAGGTCTCATGGGAGATGGTGCCTGACACAGACATGGGCAAGGGCAATGGAGGTCGGAGGAAGGGTTGGGGATGCTGAGGAGGCCAGGGAGGGTCATCGTCTGGAGGGCTAAACATCCCACAGTGGTTCTCAACTTTCCAGGTGCCTCCCCCCTTTAGCACAATCATTCACATTGTGGTGACCCCAACTATAAGGTTACATTCGTTGTTACTTCATAACTGCAATTTTGCTGCTGCTATGAATTGTAATGTAAATATTTCTAGAGATAGAGGTTTGGCAGAGCCCCCATGGCTCACAGGTTAGGAACCAGTGGGAGAGCTCTGTCAGAGGTAACTTCTGAACTGTCCCCCCCTATTTTCATGCTACATAAATCTTTCTAGGTCACTGTTCAAAAACACCAGCACCAGCATGCAGGTATACACCCCAGAACATAGGCACCCCAAGACAAGGGCCCTTGGTTAAAATGGAAAGCTCAGGCAGAAGCAAACAGCATGCTACAGAAGAGTTGAGACAAGTCTGTCTATGGAACCGTTGACTGCAGAAACGCAAGCACGGTGTTGAAGGTCCTCTGTGATCCCGTGTGTTACTATCCACGTTCTCATATACATGCTCTACATACATGTTCTACAAGCAAATGTAACATCTGCACACATACACACAGTTTGAAGCATAGACATGAAAATCCTGAATTGCCTACGCTAGTGTAAACAACCCCTTACCCATGCCCATGTAAGCAAGTCTAGTCAAACTTACTGGGTCACCAAAACAAGTAGACAAGAAGTTAGAATAGGGAGGGCCGGGAAGATAGCTCAGCTAGTCAAATACTTGATGTATAGGGTTCAAAGTTCAGAACCCTAGCACCTGTGTGAAAGCCAGGCACGGCACCTGTGTCCACCACACCAGTGCTTGTGGACAAGACAGGCAGATCCCAAGGGGGCTCTGGATGGGCGGTCTAGCCCAAGCAGGGAACTCCAGATTCAGTAAGAGACACTGGAAAAATGAGAGTGAGAGCGACTGAGGAAGGCATCATGGTGTAACCTTTGACCTTCGCTCAGACCTGCACCCATACACACACATACATGCATACACACATGTACACACATGAAGAAGACAGAAGAGGAAAGAGAATTGTTGAATAGGAGGGAGAAAGAGGGAAATGCGGTGAATATCATCAGATGCACCATATACATGTCTGAAAGTGTTCTAATAAACCCTTTATTGTGCCTAATCAATACATGTCAATACATGTTTTGAGACAGGCCTCATAATGCAACCTGGGTGACCTGGAAGTCACTACGAAGACTAGATTGCCCTTGAACTCACAGACATTCTCCTGCCTCTGCCTCCCGAGTGCTGGGATTAAGAGTGTGCCACCACCATGCAGCAAATCTTTATTTTTTACTTAAAGAAAAATGAGATCCTGGTTAAAAGTAATTTTAGCCCTTGCTAAAAGTAATTTTCTCCAAGGTGGAAAACATATGTGAAATTTTATTTTTTACATTTCTGCACCCCTTGGCTTTCTTAGATGTTGTACATATTTTACCTGAATTAAAGGAGGCAAATGGTCAACTTTCTCCTTAGAGAAACAGGAAGAAGGTGACACTGGCAACGACAAAAATCTACGGTGTGGGACGTGGCCCCGACGTGTAGCTGAAGACAGGGATGTGACCAAGATGACCAGCCCCTCTCCCTGGTGTTCAGAGACTACCCTCATCCACACCCATACCCTCCTGCGCCTGGCTGGGACCTGAGCATCTTCTGTACCTGGAGAAGATGTGTTGGACCCTCAGATACGGACGGATGACTTTTTTGGAAGGCATTCTCTTCATGCATTCTGGGATAGTCACTAATGAAACTCCTATGAATAAAGAATCCTACACTATGCTGATTCTCAGACTGCCATATTTCACACATCCTATATTACCTGTGGCCTCTTGTTTTTACCTCAGCTGGCACTGTGGAGTAAGTGGCTCTGACCTTTGATTCTGCTTTGTAAATAAGGAAGCTGAGACGCCACGCCACTGGGATGCGCAACTTGCTGAAGGTCACACAGCCACAGAGGGCAGAGGCTGGGCTCACACCACTCACCCTGATTATGAAATCCCCCCTCCCTAGAGAGCCACCATTTAGAGGTCTCCTGGGATACGTACAGTAAGGATATGCTAGCAATGCTTTTAGACCGTAACTGCTCGCTGGGTTACCATTAGCCTGACCACAAATGCTTCTCAGGAAAAGGCCAAGGAGTTGGAGGTGAGGTCAGTGGTAAAGGGCTGGCAGTGCAGAGGTCCCTGGGTTCCATTCCTGGTACTGAGAGGGTGGAAGAAGGAGAGGGAAAGATAGGAGAGGAGAAAGGGAGAGAATCCGAGGAAGGAGTAAGGATTGGTGAGCCATTGGGGATATACTGACCAGAGTAGCAACTGACTAAAAACATTTAATCAATTTTTAAATGGTGTGTGTGTGTGTGTGTGTGTGTGTGTGTGTGTGTGTGTGTGTGTGTGTGTGTGTGTGTGTGTGAATGTCCATGTCATAACACACATGTGGAGTTCAGAGACAACTTGCGGGAGTCAGTCCTTTCCTTCGACTATGTGGGTTTCAGACACTGAACTCAGGCTTGATAGCAAGTACCTTTACTCCACTGAGTCATGTCATGGGCCTCACAACTGCCTAAATAAAAAGGAAAGGTGAAAAAAGATCCCAGTCCACTATGTAGCTCCCTTCACCATGGTTTGTGTGGTTCTAAAAGGTCAGCACTAGCCAAACATGCCAGTGCACGCCTGTCCGTCCTGTTCCTCAATGAGCTGGAGAGGGGTGGTCAAATTTGAAGGTCAAGGCCACTCCAAGTTACCTACAAAGACCTTCTCTAAAACAACAAACAGCCCAAAGAGTTGAAAGTAGTTATTTCTGGAAAAGGATCAGTCATTCATGAATGACTTTGATCTATGCTCATAAGTAACTTTGATTTACATTGGAAATTAAACAAAATCCAAAGTGAAAATCAAAAGAATTCTGGCTCCAGTCAGAGAGAAAGGGAAATGATTATGGTGGAAAGAAAGGAGACTTAGGAAGAGGTCGGGCTTCCTTGTTTGCCACACAAAGAAAAGTCATCAGGGCCTGAACCAGGAATTGACATTGGTGGTGAGTTCTTGGGCTGAGGATGTAGCTGGAAGGGTAGAGATCTGCCTGGTATTTACAAGATCCTCCTGGGTCAGTCCCTAGCATGGCATAACACTAGGCACAATAGCAAATGCCTTTAATGCCAGCATTCGGAGTGTAGAGGAAAGGGGCTCAGGGTGTAAGGTGGATACATAATAAGTTTGCGGCTAGCCTGGGCTACATGAGACTAATTCAAAAGAATAGAGGAAGGAGATCTAAGGAGACGGCTCAGTAGATAGAAAGCTTGTTGCCCAGACACGAGGACCTGAATTCTGATCCACAGTACCCATATGAGAAGCTAGACTCAGCAACACGCTCCTAGGATCTCAGAGATGGGGAGGTGAAAATCAGAGATCCCTGGAGCTAAACAACCAAACCAGTGAGCTCAGTGAGAAACTATTTCTCAAAAAATAAGACAAAGAGTAACTGGGGAAGACACCCAACATCAATGTCTAACCTCCACGAATGAATACGCACACTTGTGCAAGCACACGCGCGCGTGCGCGCGCGCGCGCGCACACACACACACACACACACACACACACGGGCTTCCCTTGGTACTGATGAGGAGTGTTGAAATAGGGAGTGGGGAGCCAACTAGAAGAACCAATTGGAAAGCTGAAGAGAAGGCCTGCTCATTCCAGAGGCAAGGACACGCTTCCTTGAGTTCTGAATAGCCAATGGGCCCTTGCACACACAGATGTAAAAGAAAAGTGTGCTCTCCTCTCCAAGGGGCAGCTTCCACCATAAAACTGTGCTATTGTTGAGCAAGGTCAGACCCACACTTTGGATACCTTGGACATAGCCGGCTGGAGGGGAGGGACAAGAGCGTGGCCTCTGTCTGTTCTGGTAAGTGTGTATGTATTGAGGAGGGAGCGCGTGCACACACGCCTAGGTGACTTTCAGGAGTCGGTTTTCTCCTTCTGCTATTGATTCTGAGGATTAAACTCAGGTCGACAGTTTTGCACACTTTGCCCCCTGGGCCATCTTGCTAGCCCTGTAGGCCCTGGTTTTATACTAGACTCCTGCATTGGGCCCAACAGACCTGAGTAAAATAAAAACTGAATCATGCCGGCTGAATAAACTTCCATGTCCCACGAAACCCAACTGTTGTCCAACCTCCCAAGAAAGCAAGGGAATGGGAAAGCCAGATTCTCCCAGGGGCTGGCTGGCATGGCCAAGGAGCCCCCACTGCTGTGACCTTTTCACCCTTGGATCTTTACAAGATGCAGCCAGGAGCCAACCGTCCAGTCTCTGTCCTTCTGTCCCAGCCCTACAAGGAAGATGTCGTGCAGATGAGCAAGCAGGCATTTGTTCTTTGTTTCTGCTTCTTCAGCCGTTCTGAGGTCAGCCTGCCAGTCCCGACAGAACCATTACTCTAGTCTCTGGAATCAGGTGTCGCCTAATTCTGGAATCCCCAAGGCAAGCCAGCAAAGGTCTTTAAAGTTGTCGCGGTCTTGTCCTTTGACAGCAGCATGTAGAGAAGTTGGGCTTTAGATGCAGGCCTGAGGTGTGAAGGGTTGTCCCTGTCCTCACCATGTCATGTCCCTCAGACAGGGGCTGAAGTGGTCAAGACAGCTTCCGGAGCTCAGCACATTAGGAGACTCATTATGTAAGGGCAAGGTGTATGCTGGTGAGCTCACCAGAAGTGTTTCTGGCAGAGGAGAGAGTGTTGTGCTGTCGGAGGGGCAGGCTGTCCAGGCCCCAGGCAGAGAGAGAGAGAGAGAGAGAGAGAGAGAGTCCATTTCTTTCCTCCTACACAAATTCCTTCCTTTGCAGCTCTGGATTTAACTTGGCCTTGTGAGGAGAGAGGACAATGCCTGGGTATTGAGTAGCAAGAGAGTCAGGGGAGGCCCAAGGCTCTGTCCTGGTGTGTGGGTGGCTGTTTGGTCCTCACAGGTCTAAGGAGCACACCCAGTCTAGAGACCCTCTAGGAAGATAATACAGGAGCCCAGGGTGCCTGAGTTCTTCCGGTCACAATTTCTCCCTTAATCATCTCTGCTCTGGAGAGGAGGCTGGGATGGGTTGGACAAGACACACACGACATGCTGATTCAGGGTCGGTACCTTGAGGATGGAAAGGAACCAGAATCCCATCCACTGGACCCTTTCAGGTAGAGAAGCAGATGCGTCCATGTCTCTGGAAGCCCTGGAAGGCATTCATTCCCCCTGCCTCCTCCCTCAGTTCAAATGGCGATGCCTTTGGGGAACTGAAACTCCTCATACCCAGGGCATATACTTTCTGTGGCGCTCCTGTGTCTGGTAGCCAAGCAGCTGAGATCTCCAGCTGGTGTGCCTGTGGTCACATGGTAGGTAGCACCCAACTACCCTCACTCTGATTCTGCGGCCTGGAGCTCACCAACTGTTTTTCCATCCTTCTTTTGGTTTTGTCTTTACAGCCACCTGGGGCAGATGATGCTGGGGAGAATCAATGGTCACCATTTTAAAATGAGCAAACTGACCCAGAGTAGGGTGACTCGCGGCTGTCTCCGGGTCTAGTCACCTCCTAACTCAGCTTCCGCCGGATGTAGCCACAGCCTCCTGTCCCTAAACTCAGGTCAGCCTTCTTGTTTCCATGCTGGATTTTCCTGGCCATTTTCAATGGCCATTGAGTAAAGGAGCGAACCTTTCATGTGCCCCAACACACCCCACGGCATAACCACATGAGGCCACCGCTGTCCCTACCACATTCCCCCCACTTCAGTGACTCCCCTAACTCTGTGTCCCCATGTTAGTTAGTCCCCTCAGGCTCTATGAACACTTCCAGAAACCCAAACCAGTGGAATGTCAACTTGGTCACTTTTCCCTGTGACCTTGGGGAACAACTTGACCTTTGCTGGCCGTAGAGCTGAGTTGGCACCTGCTACCTGGCTGGATGAGGATTAAGCAGAACACCTAACCCTATGCTCAACTCCACACTGGGAGAATAATGAAGCCCTGAGCGTGAGCGGAGCTGCTTGGGACCAGGTGTGGCTGGGTCTATTGAATCCAGGAAAATCAATGCTCCTCATTTCACCTCCTCCCCAAATTCCTAACACCCACCTAGAGAAATAAGATTATTGTTGTGTGTGTGTGCGTGGGTATGTGTCCTTGCCTGTCTGAAGCTTCTGTTCTGCCTCTGCCTTCAGAGGTGGAGACTGCAGGTTTGTGCCACCATGCCCAGCTTGCTGTGGAGCTTTAAGGCAACTAAGCCTTGGAGTCACAGGTAACCTGTTGCATCAGGTTCCCTTGGGCAGCTTGCTGAAATGCAGTTTGCTGAGCTCCACCCTAGACCTTCTGAATCAGGCTTCCAGCAACGAGGCCAAGGGAGCTGCATTTAAAAATGAGTCTTATTTATTGTAGTTTATGTGTATGAGTATTTTGCCTGCAAGTATGTATGTTCACTGTGCACATGTCTGGTGTCTTAGGTCAGAGGAGGGCATTAGATCTCCTGAAGCTGGAGTTACAGGACGTTGTGAGCCATCATGTGGGTGCTGGGAACTGAACTCTGGTCCTTTGTGAAAGTAAGTGCTTGTGTTTGCTGGACCAGCACAGGAACCTTCAATTTTAAACAAGTCTGGAAAGAGGGAGCCGAGGCAACAGCTCTAGCCACACTGGGCAGTCAAAACCACGGAAGACAGCTGGGAGGGGAATAGGAGGGCCACGCCTTCCCCTTTGTTTGAGTGTGCCAGAGGTGACCTTGGAGAGTGACAACCTGTCCACAAAGAGTTCCACTTCCGCTCTGCTCTGCTTGCTCCCTAACGCTGAGCCTTGGCCTACGAGTGGATACAGAGCCAATCTGTAGCCAGACCGGCTACCAGGTTCACTCCCGGCTCTCTCTCCAGTCATTGGTACTCAGTAAATATTTGTTGAACTAACTGAACTCCCAAGGGGCCAGATCTGACAGAAGACAGAGAACCCAGCCAGATGCCCTGGGTTCCAATACCTGCTCTTCTCTCTGGGTCTGGTCACACAGAGCCAATGGAATTTGCTTGACTATTCATGGGGGAGCAGAAAGAATGTTCAGGAAAGTACTTTGGTCCTCAGCTCCGGGAACCATGTTATGAAGAAAGAAAGCTGTGGACAGGAAAATATCTGAGAGACCCTCCTCTCCTGAACAGAGCTGGACACCAGCCATCAAGGGATCACTGAACTGAGAGCAGACGGTCTCTTTCTGGGCTCTGTGATAGCAGCTCAACCCCAGCCTCTCATAGTTGAATATCTCAGGTTTGGAAGGGTCCATGCTCAGGCCACGCACCCCCACCCCGAGCAACAGAGTTCAGATTTCGGGTGACAGCGAGACATCAGTATTTGCTTAAAGCAGCACAGAGACTCTGATGTGTGACTGTAGCAGAAACCTTGCCTGGTTGGCCCCACTTTTCTTTTTCTTTTGCCTTCTAATGCTTGCAGTCCGATGATCCCAGAAATTTAATCTCCACAATCACAGCTAATAATTAGTGAGGCCTACACATCTGGCAGTGAATGCCCTGACTTCACCAAGGCCACAGGCTACCAGGGAGACAGACTAGGAAACAAGTAATTATAATACAAGGCATGGGAGTGCCTGGGAACAGCCCCCACCCCAGACCCTGCAGGTCAGCAGGAAAGGGAAGAGGCCTCTGGAGACGGGGAGTCTGAATGGAGGGCGGATGGACAGATGGAAGTGTAGGAGTGAGCCCGAGGAGTCATAGGAGGCAGAGAGGAGGGGAGGAGGGGGAAGAGGAGGGGGGAGGAGGGGGGAGGAGGGCAGAAGAGAGTAAGCAGTCCTAGCAGGGGTGGGGGAGTGAACACAGAGACCCATCCCTAACCAAAAAGCTCTTTGCAACTGACACCTGCCAAGAAAGGGGAAATCTGTCTTCTCCAATGGAGTGTCACGGGGGTCTATGAACCCCAAACAAGTGCAGGCCCCATACCTAGGAGTATCAAATCAACACAAATATGGACTCCATATTTTTTGTACACTTTTTGTTTCGATTTTGGTATTTTTTTGTCTTCTTGGCCTATTTGTTTTTTAAATTTGTTTTGTTTTCCTTGGAGAGAGAGAGAGAGAGAGAGAGAGAGAGAGAGAGAGAGAGAGAGAGAGAGAGAGAGAGAGAACATGAAACTGGATGGGTGGAAGAGGTAGGGAGAATCTGGTAAGATTTAGGGGAAAGGAAAGAATATGATCAAAATATATTGTTTGGAAAAAAAGAAAAGCAAACAAGAAAGAGTTGGATTTGTGGAAGGGGTAAAAAAGCTTAGGGAGTGGGGGATCACACGAAAAAGCTTAGAGCTACCTGCCAGGGGAGTAGGGAAGATCGCATGAAAAACCTTCATGATGGGAGAGGTGTTTGCAATCCATGTAAAGGAGACCAGTTTTGATCTTAACATGTAGAAACATCCAGGGATAGATTGCTTGAGTGGGCCTCTAAGTTCATCTGCTGTCGGGTGAGTAACAGGGATGAGAGCAGAGGCAGAATCTAGTCAGGGCTCTGCAGAAAGCCTCTAGATGGGAGATGAGGGTCACCTGAACTCCTGTGACACTGGAAGGACACGGATGGAGTCAAGAGACACAGGAAGTGGTGAGCACAGGACTTGGTGATTCACAGGATAAGGAGGAGAGCTGGCTGGGGTGCACATTGTTAGTCAGGCTTCTGATTGCTATGACGAATGCCTGAGCGACAGCTTAAAGGGAGGGATCTGTTTGGTCCAGAGTTTTAGAGATCTAAGCCTGTTGCTGTGGGACTGCGATGGGGCAGACCATCGTGGTAGCAGCAGGAAAGCTCGGCGGACAGGTGAAAGAATATCAGAAAGGACTGAAGGTGGGGTACATCTTTCCACAGCATGCCCCCGTGACCTACTTCCCCCATCCCCACCCCCTAGCAGTCCACTGAAGTTTTGAATCCATTTTTGGATTCACTGATGAAGGTCAAGCCTGATCCAAAGCATTACCCCTAAACTAAGCTTCAAAACAGGAGCCTTTATGATGGGGCGCTTCACCCCCAAATTCACAAACTGAGGTTCTAATCGGAGTACCCCCAAATACCACTGTATTTGCGAACAGTGCTTTAAAGAGATAGGTCAATTAAAATGAGGCTGTTACTGGGCTCTAACCCAATCCAACTGATGTTCTTCTAGGTAGAAGTTTGGATGCAGAGAGACACCAGGCATAGACGTGTGCAGAGAGAAAACCACGAAGATGCAGCAAGAAAGAGGTTGTCAAAAGCTGAGAAAGGAGGACTTTGGAGAAACGTACTCGCTAGTACCTGGACCTGGGACTTCCGGTCTCCAAAAGATGACACAGGCTTCTGTTGTTTAAGCCAACCAGTCTGTGGTCCCATCAAGGCTATGGTACCAGGCCTACTCCCTGCATGCTGCCTGAGTGTCTGATTGCACAGCCAGTTGGGTGGGGGCCAGGTATTACGCCATGAAAATATGTTGGAGGAGGAAAAAGATGGCAGAGTTTGAGACTTGTTGAGTTGGAGAGGTTTGCCAGTTGCACAGGCTGTAGCTGTGTCCCACCTGACAGGGGCAGGCAGGGAGGAATCCAAATGAGATGTTGGGATGTGATGGTCGTTCCTCCAGCACTGTGTGGCCTTGGATCTGCCCTGTACCTTCACAAGGTCCCTCTGGAACACGGGGCTGGCCTTCCAAGTCCCAGGGGCAGTTTACCTCAGAGGTTGAGTCCTACCAGAGTGCTCTTGGGACTGTGCCTCTGTGCCTAGGGGAAGGCACTGTTGTTCTTGGGCCTATCGTCCAGGATGTTAACCAGGAAGGGGGCCTGGGCCACAGGGAGTTCATGAAGTGCAAACAACACAGAGTTGGCAGTAGTGCCCTGCTCCTCCTGGAGGGCCTCTCTCTGAGAGTCAGGCTCCAACAGGGCCCTACACAGCCTCGCCTCAGACCCAAGAGGTCCTGAGAGCTCAGTGTCAGGGCCTAGAAAGGCTGGCCAACCTCAGTAATATCAGTTCCTGGTCTTGGTTGGGCCTTCTCCTTCCCCATGCCCACCCCATCTTTCTTTCCTACAGAGCCGAAACAGGAATACCAGATTTAAGAGGAAAACAAGCTGGGTGGTGGTGACTCGCTCCTTTAATCCCAGCACTAGAGGCCTAGGCAGGAGGATCTCTGTGAGTTCAGGCCAGCCTGGTCTACAAAGGGAGTTCCAGGAAAGCCAGAGAAACCCTGTCTCAAAAAAAAAAAATAAAAGAAGAGAAAAACAAATAAATAGTTGGATTTGAATTTCAGATATCCATTGAATATTTTTAAGGTAAGTATGCTCCACATAATATTTAGAGCACACTTGTAATTTATTCGGTATTTGTCTGAAATCCAAACGTATGAGGGAATTCTGTATTTTGTCTGAGACCCCAGGAACCAGCCAGCTCTCCCAAAAGAAGGCAGAACTGGTTCCTCCACCCACACTGCTCTGTGTGCTCCCACCAGAGGCTGAAGAGAACCTGCCCTGCCCAATTCCCTGGCCAGCCGGAGCCTCATCAGACACTGGTGCTGGCGCTGGAGCCACAGGATCTTTGGGAACGCGCTGCATCTATTTAATCTAATAAGTAGGTTGTTGGCTCTGACCGGAAGCTGCAGAGGATTCACCCTGCCAGATGGGCAGGAGTGGGCCACACCTGCTTCAGGCACCTGCCAACAAGCCGCTGGCTGCAGCCTGTGGAGCGCTAATAGGGTGCTTTGGCTCCACATCAGATACATGACAAACAGAAGTCACGGCAACATCGTATTAGCAGGGGAAGAGCTGTGGTTTATGGCGCCCTTACCATACACCACGCACTGAGCAAGCACTATCTCACTTAACCCCTATTACAACGCCAGCTGGCAGAAGCTGCTATTATCCCCATTTAACACACAGCAACACTGAGGCTGGAGATGCTGCCTAAGGTCACACAGCTAGAGAAGTTCAGAGATGAGGATTCAGTCTTCTGCACTCTGGAAGCTGTGCTTTCTGCTGAAAACCCCTGGTCACTGCCTCTCACCCCACATCTCCTCATTCTGCTGAACGACATAGATTCAGGAGATGGAAGGAGGCCTCAAGCATTCCATGAACTTTATCAAGTGTTTTCTGTATTTGGCACATACACCCGTCCCCCACAGGCCTTGATCTTAGAGACATTATGACCTGGGGAGAGAAATTGGTATCAATAAATTATTGCTAAAGAACTCCGACAAAGGACTGATATAACTCAGTGACAGAACTCTTAGCTGCACGTCCAGGCTCTGGGTTATGTCACCAACAAATCCCCCCTCCTCTGTCCCAAAGCCCATGACAGCTATGGCATGATATTGCTGACGAGACAATAGAGCTCACCGATCAAATGCTGGCTTCCCCAGCCTTCCTGTAGTGGGTACTAGATTTGAGGTGGATTCCTTTGTTTCTCCATGCCGCTGTTTTTCAGTCCACAAAGTGAGACTATTACACATTTCATAACATTGCAAGGATTAAATGAATTAATGCTTCAAAAGCACAGTAGCAAGATGGCACTGGAACCCATGGAAAAAGAAAACTGCCTCTGTAAGATTATCCTATGACTTCTGCGATCATGTTGAGGCAAATGCAAACCACACACACATACACACACAAACACATACACACATACATACACACAAACACAGGGCACACCTACACACAAACACAAATGCATGCATATACAAGCATACATACACACGCATGCACGTACATACACAAACACACATACACGCACATTAAATTTTAAAACATTTGAAAAGCATACATAGTAAACATTTTATTTAACAAATACTTATCAACTGCCAGCAATGTGCCAATCACTGATCCAGGCTACTGGGATTATATTGGTTTTAAAAATTGACAAAAATACCTGCCCTTGTATCATTTGCGCTGTGGCTTATAGTCTAACGATAGCAATTATTTTAAGGAAACTACTATTACATAAGTAATGTTAGCTGCTGGTGTTTTAGAATTACAGTTGGCCTGCCTGATAGACAGAGTAAGACCCCGTCTCAATAGATAGATGATAGATAGATAGATAGATAGATAGATAGATAGATAGATAGATAGATGATAGATAACAAACAATATGATTACAAATGATCAGCCATCGCTTACTAAATCATCTTCTTGATCTAAAGGAGGCACAAAGCAGGGAGTATTTAACTGAAATTGACCCACAGATATTTGCTGTAGCTTTGGAGATGAGTGACTTTAAGTGCACTCTGGGTTTAGGGTGGCTTTTGATGTTATGCCAGCTTGGGATAACAGAAATAGACTAAGGCAGCATGGCCGTAGTCTGTGTCATCGTCAGAACTTGTGAGAAGATGTCATTTATTGAGATTCCTCTAAAAATCTGGTCTAGGAAAAAGCCTGGCCTTGAGTAACCAGCTGAAGGAACACAGACCTGACCCTGGGGCAGGGGCTGGAAGGGAACATCTCAAGGTCCTGTTAGGAGCTCCACCAAGTCTTAGCCTTGTCCTGCTCCAAGCAATGGGACAAGAAAGAATAACTTTTGCTATTTTAGTTTGGTGTTTTGAGATAGGCTTTCACGTAACCCAGGCTGACCTCAAACGGGTAGCTGAGGGTGACTCAGAACTGTTGGTCCTTCTGCCTTTTCAAGTATGGGGATTGCAGGTGTGTACCACCATGCCCAATTTATTCTGTGCTGGGAATCAAACGCAGGCTGCCATGCATCCTAGGAAAGCATTCTACCAACTGCTGCACCCTGACTTTTGATTTGTCATTTGCAATGCTGCCTACCCGCAGCAGGGAATGGGGAGAGACCTGGATGGCCCATGAAAAATATGGTGCTGAGCCGGGCGGTGGTGGCACACGCCTTTAATCCCAGCACTCGGGAGGCAGAGGCAGGTGGATCTCTGTGAGTTCGAGGCCAGCCTGGTCTACAAGAGCTAGTTCCAGGACAGGAACCAAAAAAAAGCTACAGAGAAACCCTGTCCCGAAAATCCAAAAAAAAAAAAAAAAAAAAAGAAAGAAAGAAAGAAAGAAAAAGATGGTGCTGTTGCAATATTGAAGGGAATAGAGAGAAAGGAGCAAGTATCATCCCAGGAAGTATGGAAGGCACAAGAGCAATTGCAGGACTCTAATGATCTCACTGTCCCATGGAAAACCAGCAATGGCTGAATGTAAGAGGAGTCAAGTGTCTAACAGGTTCACCCCCCCCCCCCCAACAATGGATGGGTCCAAGTTTAGGGTCTCCTTGTTCTGACTTCCAGGTATTTAGTTTTAATCACTGGGATCCAGGAAGTCTCCTGGGGATTGCTTATATCCAGGGAAACACATTCAACCTTCAGGGTCTTTGGGTCAGGGTGTGGAATGAATTCTGATCCAGCCCCAGAAGTGTCATCTGCCTTGACTCCAGTGCACGTGTCTGTGTCTGTCTTGGCATGCATGTCTATGTGTGTGTGCTGTATGTGTGTCACATATCTGCACATATATGAATGTGACTTGTGTGTCTGTTGGGGTAGGCATGGGGGGAGCGAGAAATTGTGAATTATCTGGGCTGATCTCCATAGGCTTCTTGGAGAGGGCTCTCTTTGCTCTGTGACCCCTGCTTCACAGTCTGATGGGCAGGCTGTACTAGCTGATCCTGGGGACTCTGAGAGAGCTGGTTTCTTGGTGCCTTGGCCTGGAGTCTAGAGAGGATCTGGAGCTCAGGGAGCCACAGCAGGAGGTAACTCATGACTAGCTAATTGGTCCCTTGGCACCACTCTGGGGCACCATCACCTTGGCACTGTGGTGACTGTCCCCTGCCATGCCCTCTCAGCTTATGTTGCAATGGGTACAGGAGTGCTCTTTTGATTCTAGGGGCCGCCCTGTCTCCCAGCACTCCGGTCAAAGAAGCAGTATGCTGTGCTCAGCCTGTCCACCAGCTGCTGTGCTCCTTTCTGTTGGAGCCAGCCTGAGACTCCCTGATCTGAGGAATTACTAAGAACCTGCGTGGGATGACTGCAAACTGGAAAGCGGCCCAAGGTGGTGCTCCCCCCCCCCCAGTCTAGTCTTCTAAGCAAGACCTGCAAAAGCAAGCAAAACAGTCCACACCACCCACTCTTCTCTGCTCAGGGTTCTTCTGCCTGTATCTCCCCCTTCCATTTCCCACCGGAAAAGCTCTGGTGCAATGCTGCTGCTGTTGCTGCTGAACCTTTCTGTGATGATGGACAAATTCAGTCTGTCTGTGTGGTAGCCATCAGCCACACGCAGGGACAACATACATGAAGTGTGCCTGAGGTGACTCTAGAACTGAATTTTAAATTGAGTTTGGTTTCTCCAGGTCCACTGAAGAGACTATTGATGATGGAGAGGCATTTACTTGACACTCAGCTGGTAACAAAGTCTCTCTGGGAGTTCATAGCAACTCTTCCAGGACAGGGCAGAACAGGACCCGCTGCAGAGCACACAGACGGGGCCTCTAAGACCGCCCCCCCCCCCAGAGAGTCTGAAGTCGGAGCGAGGAAGCAGACCTTGGCTGGAGCAGACTGGTGCAGTGGTGAGCCAGCTTGCCACGAACAATAGGAAGGTTGGCTGCCCTACCCTATAGGGGAGAACGAACCTCCCTAAAGGGGATACGTCCTCAGGGCTCCATGGCAAGTTCTGCTAGACTTTGGAAACAGTTGCTGGCTCCACTTTATTAATGTTAGACTTACTGGGAAAGAAAGAGAAATGGGGGGGGGAGAGGGAGAGAGAGAGAGGTCTCCGACTAGAGATGAGGCCAGGCCCAGGCCAGCCTCTTCCTTCCGCATCTCCTCTGCATCTCTGAGCTGCTGCCTGTCATGTTCTCCACATGCACTGGACCGTGGAGGCCCAAAGGCCTCGGGACCGCTGACTGACCGTGGCTCAGAACTGGAGCAGGAGGGAAGCGTGGGCTGAAGGTCTTGGTCAGCCTGCCCTGGCTACCTTCTCGACCCAGAAAATGCTGAGGACCTTTGCTATGACCACGCACCCTGATGCTGGGGTCACACAAGTGTTAAAAGCTGAGACCAGAGACAAAAGGGGGAGGGTAACTGGTCCTATATATCATCAGGGACCCCTCTAAGCCAGGGACAGAGGGAATCAGTCTTGGGGTCTGGAATGCTAGAGTGTCTGGGGTGGGAGCCACAAGTGAGGAACTCATGTGACCCTGTCATCTCCCGTTAGGGGCTCTATACTCCCCTTTCTATCGCTGGAAAACTACAGGTGGCGTGTCCCTCTGAGGGGCAGCTATGGGCAAGCCAGTCCGTGACTTCTACTTAGAACTGGCAGCCCTTCCCCCACGCGCAGGGGGGAAGGGCAGTGCTGGAAGCATCAGAGCTGACGGGAAGCCAGGCCTTTTCAGGTCCCCATCACTGAGCCCCTGAAAATGACAACTTTCACAGTGAAAAAAACTGAGGCCAGAAGGTGAAGAAGCCTACTGGTGAATCGCACACACTAGTCAAAGGCAGCAGGGAGTGGGTTCTTCCTACTGCTGTCTGCACGGTTGGCCATGACAGGGTGAAAAAGAGTAAAGATGCATTATCAACGCGTAGAGTGCCATCAGGAAGAGCCTCATACATTTATAATGCTGATAAACACATAAAGTATCTTCTGGAGGGCGCTGTCTAGGAAACCACTAACAGCAGGAGCCTGGCAGAAGGGGGATGGGAGGGAGGGGAAGCCATGAGAGGTGCTTACTTCCAATCCTGCCCTTTCCACACCACCTAAACTGCTTTCCGGATGCATCTGAAAAAGGTGAAAATGGTGGCTCTCCTGATGGGTAGGAGGCTCACTTGATTCCCTTCTCCAGACTGCAAGCACAGACCACACATCTAGCTGTTTCATTGACCCTGCTGCTCAACCATCTGGTTAGGCTGGGACCGCAGGCATCAGGTACCACAGCCAGTTTTACAGGGGTGCTGGGGATCTAAACTGGGATCCTCAGGCTTGAGAGGTAAGAAATTTATCAACCAAGCCAAATCCCAGCCCTAAAAGAATGACATTTAAAACAACAACAAAAGCCTTCTGAAGAGCAGAGGAGATAGTTCAATCAATGGGGTGCTTGCCGCACAGTGTGGGGACCTGAGTTCCATTCCCAGGAGCCATATAAAAGAGGTGTGGTGATCTGGAACCCCAAACTGGGTAGGGGAAGGCAGGGGAAGGCAGGAGAAGCCCTGGAATGCTCCGGCCAGCCAAGCCTGGTCTAACCTGCAAGTTCCAGGTCCTAGCGAGACACTGCCTCAAAACACAGGGTAGATGGTGGCCTAAGGAACGGTGTCTGGGGCTGACTCTCACTACACACACGCGCACACACACACATACACACGAACACACACTCGCGCGCGCACACACGTACACCCACAACACCCCACACAGGCACGCACACAAGTACACAAGCACCTACAAACACATGCACCTGCATGTCCATTGACCACATGTACACACACATGCACACACACACACACACACCGTGGACTAATCCCAATAGCTTTTCAGAAATACATTGTTTATATAAACAAGAAATCTTCACGGGATGCCAAGGTCGAGTAAGAGCTGAATGACAGTTCTGATGCCTGCATTGAGACGCTGCTGTCAGTAATTTAAAAAAGAAAACCGAAAGCCTCCATTAGCGTGGTTTGTGGAAGGGAGTATCTAATCTGGCTTTGCACTCTGTGTCTTATATGGAGCTTTGGCCACAGTAAATGCTCCAAATGATCCTGAGCTAATGGATGATTCGGTTTTGCTCTCCTGGATCCTGAAGCAGGTGCCTGTCAACGCTACATAACCGAAATCGGTAATCAAATGACACCGTCCCCGGACACAGTTGCTAGTCCAGGCAGGAGCAAGACTGCTTTGTGAGACCCAGGGCTCCAGTCCCCCACACCAGGGCAAGGGTGACTGAGGACCAGCCTGCTGCCGCTGAGGGTCAGGAAGTGGTGAGCTGAGCGGGGACAGAGGTCACCCTGGACTTCCTGCCCTCTAGGTGCAGAAGCAAGGCAAGCCAGGGACGGAGCTGCCAGAATCCACCCCCAGAGAATTTCTTTCCTCAGACCTAGGATATGAGACACTGCCCAGAACACTACAAGTGTTCACCCCTTTGACTCATAGGTGATGTGTCTCCACAGAGCAGTGACATTTTCCTATAAACCAGGTGACTTCCAGCTGCTTCTTGACCCTATGCTCTCTCTCTCTCTCTCTCTCTCTCTCTCAAAACTGTTTAATTATCATACAAAGAAATGAGATTCACTGTGACATTTTCTCATATGTGAGATATATTATTATTTTATATATTATATAAAGTTTCACAATATATATGAATATATGAGATGTATAATTATACTCTGTTCTTGCTCATTTCCAGTTCCCTCTTCCTCCTTAAAAGGCCCCCTTCTCATTTCATGACTTGTAAATTTATTTAACCTCTCTTGTCCATCTCTTTAGGCCTCTTTCTCTCTTTTTAGTTCGACTCTCGTGCTCTACACACACACACACACACACACACACACACACACACACACCCTAGCTTTTTCATATGAGGGAAAGCACATGTTATCTGTCTTTCTGGGTGGATTATTTGCTAAACAAAATTATCTCCAGTTTTAGCCATTTTCCTGTGCATGGCATCATTTCTTCCTTTACCGAATAAAAATCCATTGTGTTCATGTCCCATGTTTTTTGTCCATTCATCTGCTGATGCTCATCTCCGTTGGCAGGGAGCATGGCTGGGCAGGTATGCTGACCTAGAACCCTTCTGGTTATCCAGGAACCATAGCTGGGCCAAATGATAGTTCCATTTTTATCTCCTTAAAAGGACATCCATCCAGACTGATTCCCACAGTGACTGCACCCGTTCAGAGTGTGGTGGCTCATGCCAGTAATCCTAGCACTCGGGAGAGTAAGGTAGGAGGATTTCTAGGAGTTTTAGGCCAGTTTGGCCTACAGAATTAGACTTTGTCTCAAATAAACAAACAAGCAAACAAAAAGGGAAAACAAATAAAAGCGGTGCGCGACTCAGGAGGTGGACCTCTGTGAGTTCCAGGCCAGCCTGGGCTACAAGGCAAACTCAAGGACAGCTACATAGAGAAAACCTGTCTTGAAAAACAAAAACAAAAAAATACCTGGGGGGGGGGGGCGGGGGGGGACGGGGCAGGGGGGGTGTCTGCTCCTCTTTCCTCACCAGCATTTACTGTTGTCTAATGTCTTAGTGACATCCATTCTGACTGGGATGAAGGCTAAAGGCGCTGAACACTTTCTCAAACATTTGAGTCATCCTTGTTTCTGTTTGCGATCTGTTCACTTCGTTAGCCCTTTCCTTCCCACGTGGTCTGGAACATCTGGTAGCTTCCTGCACCTTTAGGATGGAGTTTTACATGTTCACCAGTGTTTGCTTAATTTAACCACTCCTAATGCTAATCATAAGACAGTCACACACACACACACACACACAAAGACAGTCACAGTAACACAACCAAGTAATCCCCACACTTAGGAAGCAGAGGGTTAAGATCAGAAGTTCAAGGTCATCCTCAGCTAGGAGACCCCACCTAAACAAACAAACACAGTGATGTTAGCACCTCCTTTATCTGTCCAGACATCTCCCCATTACTGGTGTCTAGTCCTGGTGGTTTACACCCTGGTTCTAGTGAAAGTTTATAGAGTGGGCTGAGCAAGTTCTCTGGTCCCTTCCAGATCATGAGTTCCTGGGTTCTACATAGAGAATGCCACCCCCAACTCCTGCTAATCCCCAGCCTCTGTCAAGGCTAAATTCCTCTCCTCTGCCCTGTGCCCTCCACATACTCCCACGCCCTGGCCTAAGGCTGGGTCTACAGTCTGTGTTGTGAAACAGTGCTTGTGGTCTTGAGAGACTACCTCCCCTGAGGCCAAAGAAAGAGCAGTTGCAATTCCTTCATCTTCCCCCCAAATAGCCACTGGCAGAGGGAGTTAGAGGGCCTGAGTAGAGGTTACCCCAAGTGGGGACAAGAGTCAGCTAGGGTAGGGTTTGGGTTTTCTGGGGCAGGACAGGGGAGGCCCTCTCCACCTCCTGGTCTTCCACCTCTGCTCCCTGGAAAGCTGCTGATACTCTAGCTGACTCATCCTGACCTAGGGCACTCGAGCCTTGGGATGCTTTTGTTCCAAGGTACAGGACCAGCTGATAGTCCTCGGCCAGGGAAGGAGCCACTTTCTCTTTGAGCCTCTCCTGATTCTCCCCTAGTCGGGGCATTCCTTCCTCTCCTGGCGTTTGCTTTTCTGCTTTATGTGCCTATCAGTTCCTTCCATTGTTCGGTTCAGGATCATCACTGAGATGATGAAACACCACTGCCAAAGAAACTCCAGGAGGAAAGGGTTTATTTGGCTTCTGCTTGCACATTACAGTTCATCACTGAATAAAGTCAGGACAGGAACTCAAGCAGGGCAGTTTTCCGGAGGCAGGAGCCAATGCAGAAGCCATGGAGAATGCTGCTTACTGGCTTGCTCTCCATGGCTTGCTCAGCCTGCTTTCTTCTTAGAACCAGGACCACCAGCCCAGGGAAGGCACCACCCACAATGGCTGGGCCCTCCCCCCATCAATCACTAAGCAGAAAATGTCCTACAAGCCTGCCTACAGCCAGATTTCACAAAGGCATTTTTCTCAACTGAGGCTCCCTCCTCTGATGACTCTAGCTTGTGACAAGTTAACATAAAACTATCCAGTACAACTATCTTTACCTTGTTTGCTGTTGCCTCACCACTCTGCCTAGATACAAGTTTTATAAGATGTGTCTCCCTATCTGTCTTCGGAATCTAGTTAAATTTACCAAACTCACCAGTTTGTTGAATGAAAGGATACAGAAAAGGCTGGGCTTGCTGCTTACAGTCAGAGACAATGACAGGATAGCAAGTCCAAGGGCAGCCTTAGCTGAATGTCACAGACCTTTCTCAGAAGAACAAAAACAAACAAAAGTCACAGCAAAAACAGCGCGGATAAAGGACCCAGCGAACGACTCTTGTTTGATTGAGCAATTGTCCATGGGTCTGTTCTGCTCCCATCCCCCAGGCTGGGAAGGACCATCTGTGACCGCAGGCCACTGACACCAAGGACCCTTTTCAGCCAATGCCTTTGTCAAGATGCCAAAGAAACCATGCAGGCAGAGCTGGAGAGTCAGGAAACAGGGTCAAGGGCAGTGAGTGTGGTGTTGGTCCTTGGAGTTCCTGAGTAGAGCTGAAATTAAAAAAAAAAACCCTCTAGCTTTAATATCAACACAATCTTTAAGACTCTAAGTCTTTCTTACCTATTTAGCTGGCAAAACGAGTTCAATGCAGACATAAGACCCTTGACAACCATTCCCCCTGGCTCTAGTACTCTAGAGCCCTAAAGTGTAAGCCAGAAGCTGTTTTAGTGGGCGATGGAGCTGAATTTGGGATATGAAAGGACTCAGTCAAAATTACAGCTCCACGGTGTCGTTTAGTGATATTTGCCCTCTTCATTCATATTTCAAGGGGATCATTTAGAAAGAAGAGGCCCCTTAAGCTGCTCATGATGGAGAGGAAGGAAAAAGAGAAAGGAGGAGGAGGAAGGAGAAGAGGAGAACGTAAGGACAGGGAGTGTTGCGTCATTTAACAGAACTTGGGTGTGGTGGAGCACACATAGAGTCCTAGTATAAGGCAGAAGAATCGAGCGTTTCAAAGTCATCCTTAATTGCATAGTGAACTTGGGGCTAGCCTGGGCTACTTGAGACCCTGTTTCTACAAGTGTGTTGTGTGGGGGGTGCTGGGCATGGTGGTGGCGCACGCCTTTAACTCCAGCGCTCAGCAGGCAGAGGCAGGCGGATCTCTGTGAGTTCCAGAACAGCCAGGGCTATGTAGGAAAATTCTGTCTCAAAAAAAAGGAGGGGGTGGGAAGGAAAGGGGAATCCTGATGACTGTTGAGTTTCTGGGGTTCACCCAGAATCCATGGGTGTTCCTATCTCTTACCAGCAGGTGAAAAGAAGTGAAGGAAGAGGGCTTGGTCACCCTCCCAGACCCCTCACCGAGTCCCCCCAAGGGACAGAATCTCTGTTTCTCAGGCCAAAGTTCACCAAAGTTGGACCCAGCATTTGGAGGGAGCTGTTGTCTCAGAAGCCACTAGAAGTGTGTGGTGTCTTTGAACCTCTTCCGTCACTGACAAGACTGACTAGCACAGCCGAGCTTATCATAGCAGCAAAACATGGGTGGGGGCCGCATGGGTCACCCACGGTGCTTACCCAAGGTGGCCCCAGCATGCTCTAACCTGTACCTGTGCAACACCTGTGGCGGCCTCAGAGGTAAGAGGGCTAATCTGGGGGTGATCTGGAGGAGAGTCACACAGGGGCCCTTGGTGGCAGGTGCTTCCCCGCCCTGCACCTTCCACCTGCCCAGAGGCTCCATTCTGTGCTTGGGTTTTAACTCAGCTGCAGGTTTGAGAGTTCAGTTAAGAAGAAAATGCCCAAGGCAGGAGGCATGCTCTCTAGTGAGCAGAAGAAAAACCCCACAGTGGAGTGCTGTTGGACTGAAGAGGACTGGCATCTGCCTGGTAGAGGGGATGCTGTAGAGCGGAAGGGCAATGCAGAGGTACCCCCAGGCCTCCCCTGCCTTCACCGTTCTTCAGTAAGTGTTTGCTGCCACTAACGGTCCCAGGCCAGGGACACCGGTTTGTTCATCCAGTCTCCTGTTCTTATTCTCTCTCTCTCCCTCCCTCTCTCCCTCTAAGAACCACAGAGCCCAGAGGCAGGAATAGGGAATGGAGGGGCTGGTGAGACCTCAGCCCTTTCCCTGCTTCCCACCTCCAGGCTGTCAGGACAGCGATGTGCTCACCCCTGATGAAAAAGGGAATTGTTGGTCTCAGCCCAGGATGAGTGGAATTCAAGTCCCAGGCAAGTCAACAGCTAGATGGGGATTGAAGAGCTAGCTCCCTTGACCCACCAAGCCCTGGAGTTGGTGGGGGGAGGCTCCTTCTAGCTGAGCCGATCTCAATTCCCCCACTGTACTCCATCTCTTCTGCCAGCCCCTATAAGGGGGTGCAAACCCCTTCTCCCTGCCCAGATGGTCCACAGTATTTACTCCTCTAAGACCGGTACACAGGGCAGAGGGGTGTGCCTTTGTTCCTGTTTATGTTCCTTCTCTGACTCCAGAGAAGACAGCGAAGCATCTTTACTTACAGCAAGAATTCTCAACACAGTGAGGGCCTGGTAGAAAGATGAGCAGGGGCCTAACCCAATCAGGGTTTCTATGGCTGTGATAAAACACCATGACCAAAAGCAACTCAGGGAGGAAAAGGTTTACTTGAGTTACAATTCTCAGGTCTCACTCTGTAGTACATTGAATTGTCCCCATCATCTCAGGGAGTGGCACTATTCGGAGATGTGGGTTTGTTGGAGTGGGTACGGCCTTGTTGGAGGAGTGTGTCACTGTGGGAGTGGGCTTTGAGGCTTCCTATGCTCAGGAAACTTCCCAATGAGTCAGGCGACTTCCTGTTGGGGGCAAGATGTACGACTCTCAGTTCCTCCAGCACCATGTCTGCCTGCACCCCGCCATGCGCCCCATCATGATAAGAATGGATGAAACTATAAGAGAGACATCCTCGGTGAAATGTTTCCTTTGTAGGAGTTGCCATGGTTATGATGTCTCAGTGAGTTGACTAAGTTGAACTTCCAACCCTCCTGCCTCGAGCCCCAAGTAGCTGGCATTACAAGCGTGAACCAAACCCTCACGGTCTTCTAATGGTTTTCTTATCTGCATGGGACGATTTGGGAGTCAGTTGGCTCTGGGAAATATGGGTGCCTCGTGCCCTCCCCTGGAAGTGATGCTGAACACAGAATGCCACCTGTCTAGACAGCAGACTAGAGGAAGGCCTAGGCAGAGAGGGTTGAGAAGGGCAGGTAGCAATGCTGTGTTCTTGGCTCAGTAGCACCCCAAAATCATGTCCTTCCAAGACCTTAGAACTTGGCTTCATTTGTGAAGTAGGGTTGTTGCCAGTGTGATTAAGATGAAGCTACACAGGAGCACAATGGGCCCTCAGCTCCATAAGACTGGCGTCCTTATCTTAAAAAAAGGAGATGCTGGGCCGCTGAGCTGGCTCAGTGGCAAAGTCGCTTGCTGCCCAGCCTGATGACCTGAGTTCAGTCCCCATGACCAACACTGTGGAAGGCGAGAACTGACTTCAGCAAGCTGTCCTCTGACCTCCACACACATGCTGCTGTGGCATACACATCCTCCCTACACACTAAATAAGCAAACAAAAGAATGTGGTGAAAAGAAAAGGCGTTGCTGAGGGAAGGCGGCTATGGGAAGATGGGGTTGGTGTGACTGGATTTCCACCCAAGATAACACATAGATCGCTGGCAGGCACCATAGCTGGCGTAGTATCACAGCACTTTTCCTGGGCCTTCCTGAGGAGCCAGGGAAGCATGCACCCTTTTAAAGGCTGGCCTCCAGAATTGGAAGAGTATCTCTATTGTAAGCCACCTAGCTTGCGGCAGCTTGTTATGGTAGTTTGCCACTTGTGGTGGCAAAGAGCAGAAGTCAACAGCGCTTCTGAGAGTCTGAAGTCCCCTGTGTCACCAGATACCAGCCACTGCAAAGGCTGGGCCTCTTTGGGTCAGAGTCCAGTACTGTGTCCTATGTCCCACGCTCCTTGGAGGCTGTGCTCACTCAGGTGTGCAGACAGCTCCCAGCTGGAGAGACTTCCCCTCATGAAGAGCCAAACCAAACATGCTCCCCTCCTAGGCCTCAAGTCACCTGCCACTTGGCAGTGAGAGGACCTCAGCCCAGTTCCTGGCTGGCAGCACTGACAGGCGCCCATCTGCTCCGGAAGAGCGTGCCCTGGATAAACAGAGCGTGTTCTGCCTCCCACAGCCACCCCAGCTTGGCGGGGCGGAAGCCCTGGGCCTCGGGCTGCGGGCTCCACGCCCTCTCCATCACTTTCCACTCCAATCCAGCCACGGCTGGTTGCTGCAGCAGCGCCAAGCTTCCTTGGGAATGGGGGTCAGACAAGAGAAAGAAAGAGCTGGTCTTAGTGGGACTTGGCCCACTTCCTGTCACTTCTGAATCCCTGCTGGGTTGAAGGCCACTGCCCCCTCCATCTGCCTCTCTCCCACCCCCCACTCCACTCATGCCCTCAGAGAGCCATCTGTCACTCTCACCCCCTGGCAGGCACCATGGCCTTATGACTCAGCACCCAGCCTGAGCTGCTCTGTGGGTGGCCACTCTGGAACTTTGAACGGGGGGGGGGGGGGGTGGAGGGGGTTAGGAAGGGGGGTGAGCTGGGAGTGGGCAACGGGAGAAGGCACGTGCAGACCCCAGGTGGCCTTTCCCAGAGCGTCAGGTCCTGACAGTACTGGCTTCATCCAGTTTTTAAGGCATACCACGTAGCCTTGCCTCAAATGCTAGAACCTAAGGAGGTGCACTCAATTCTCGCCTCCCCACCTCTCTACCCCAGCCCACCTCTGCCAGATTCTACCACCTGACCCCAGGCTAGACCGTGCTTCTCTCCAGGGATTCAATTTGGGTTTCTTCCTGTGTCCTCAGGTCCTGAGCATAGCCGCCCCATCCCCACCCCTGCCCTGACCGAGTCTCACTGAGTAGCTCCGACTGGCCTCAAACTTACAGAGATCTGCTAGGGCGAAAGCTGCCCACCACAATATCCAGATCACCCACACGTGTTTCGAGAGGACATAGAGATTCCGCGTTACCTCTAATGAGACACTTCACCCCCAGGGCTCACTTCAGTGGATTTGGGGGGAGTGATGAGGTTTCAGGCAGCCTTCTGGGAAAAGGAGAGCGTGCCACCATCACCCCAGAGGAAGCACAGGGTCTAGTCCCCCAACCTGGCATCCTGGGGAAGTGGCTCCAGGTTTGTCCTGAGTCAGAAGTGCCTTGCGTCTGTCCGTTGCTCCTAGTCAGGGTGTTTGCCTTTCCAGGAAACCCCACAGGCTGGGTTTGTCCTACAGTTGGAAGATCAGGAATTGAGGTCAGGCCCCAAGCCCAGCGTGAGGACAGTCTCTGCCCTGCAGGAACCTCCCTGAGACAATGGCTCCATTTTGCTCCTGCTGAGGCCTCTCAAGCCAGAGACCCAGTCCCTCCACTGTCTGGCTTCAGAATAGTTCAAGATTTGTCCTGCTTGTCTCCCTTCCTGGGTGACCCTTATGCAGTCCATTTTAGATTCCTTCATGACATTAGTGGCCCTGCGTCTTCCTAACCCCACTGTCCCCAAACCAACCCTCAACACCATCTCTTTTCTTTGTGGTTGTTTTATTTTTGGCAACCACAAAGAAACAGGGCAGGGCTAACCGAAAATAAGAATCCTAGGAGGGTCCTAGAAGCCTCAAAACTGTAGCCAGCAAACCTAGCTACACTTGCATCTGAGCCCTGCAGCTGAGTGAGACCTCGGCAAGATCCCTTCCTGCACCCAGGTTCCCTCAACCAGAGGAAGGGCATGGCAGGAATATTTGCCCAGCGGGCAGAGCTGGCACATACCTGTAGTCTCAGCTACTTGGGAAGCTGAGGTGAAAGCATTGTCTGAGCCCAAGGGTTCAAGATCATCTTGGTAACACAGCTAGACCTTGTCACAGGCAGGGAGGCGGAGGTAAGTGAATCAGCCCAAAGGTTTGTTATAGAAGGTAAATGAGGCAGAGAATTCAGTCTAAGGTAGTCTGGCTTGTTCCATTGGAACAAATCCTATGTATGCCCTCTATGGTATGATCTTGGCGACCATTCACCTACGCCCTCTGTGTGCACACAGTGAGTTTGAGCATGGGGCTGAGGCTTCCACCTGTACCAACTTCCCTGTTTGTCTTCCCTGGCCCAGTCTTTCACCTTCTTCTAGGTCATCTCTCCCAAAAGCATCCCTCTCCTTCCTCTCCATCTCCCACTTCCCCCTTCCCAGGCACTGGGCTATTTTCCTGGCCAACCCTCTCTCCAGGGAGAGCCGTTCCCAAGAACAAGTATTGCTTCCCAGAACAGGAAGGTGGGCAGGAGACAGCCCCCGCTGGAAAGCCAGAGAACGTGCTTCTGCACCGTTTTAGAATAACAGAGTTGGTAGCAAAATCGCTACTGCTACCCACAGCTTGCCCTGTTTCCCTGCTTCAGAGCATGTGATGTCTCCCCCAGAGGCACACAAGTAAGTGGCTGAGATTCTGCTGACATGGAGCACCTGCTGAGTGCTCTACAGGCTCACCACCCATGCCAGTGACATTCTGTCCAGGCACGGGTCGGGGCCTGGAACACCGGAGAGATTAAAGCTAACAGTGCCCCAGGGCCTCCAGCATTGGCATTCTAAAGGAAGAGATGAGAATTCCAATAAGACAACCAAGGGGCTCTGAGTGGCAGCTGGATTTAGGGAAGGAGCATTCTCTACACCAGCATCACCAGGGAGGTTTCTCTGAAAGGTGACTTTCATCTGGGAGCAAGATGGTGAGGTACACTTATAAGGAGAAGAGCGGAGAGGCATCCAACTCCTGGGAGCAGGGGATGCAAAGACTCCAGGGGAGGGAGTGGGCTTGGCTCCTCTGGGGCAGGGACAAGGCAAAGATGGTTAGAGTAGACAGATGACAGGGAGCAGGGGCTGAAGAAGTGGATCAGGGTCAGACCAGGCGTCTTTGTCAGGGTGTTAAGTTTGGATTTTAGTTTAAGAGCAGCGACCTATGGGTGGTACTTTCTTTCCTTTCCTTCCCTTCCTCCCTCTTTCCTCCTTCCCTTTCTTCTATATAATTGCTCATGTAGTCCAGGCTATTCCCTAACTCAAAGATGACTTTGGACTCTTGGTCTTCCTGTCTCCATCTCCCAAGCAAGTCCTGGCATTGCAGGTATTCCCCACCTGAATTGCCACTTTTTTTTTGGTCTGATTGCTTATTTGTTTGTTTTGAGACAGGGTTTCCTTTGTAGCCCAGAATGGCCTTCGACCTGAAGATCACCCCCGCCTCCATCTTCCCAGTCCTAAGATTATAGGTATGTGCTTCTATGCCCAGTTTGATCAGGAATTAAGCACTGACCCTTAACTACTTACAACTGAGATAGCTCGCTCTGGCATCTGTGTGAAGAACGGACAGAAGCAACAAACATTTGTTAGGCCGCTCTGGTGGCTGTGAGGAAGTAAGAAGGCAAAGCCAGAGGCCGGTGTATGAAAATGCCGCAGCATGTGGCACGGCCTGAGGAGAGTTAGCAGAGCTGGAGCCTGAGAAGGGGGCTGGGGGCTGTATGTGGCCACAGTGAGTTTCAGTGACTGGCTTTCCTGCCTTAAAGTCACGGGAAACTTCTTTTGGAGGCACACTCACCGGCACCATCTGTGAGTACACATCCTTGCTTGGTTCCCAGAAGTGTGTGGTAAATTTCCATTCTCCATAGGTCACTGTCAGAGCTGCTATCTCTGTCACACGAGTGTTCTAGAAATAAACGGGGGGGGGGGGAGTCAGAACAGAAATAACATACGTGCTTTTCCTTCCCTTTTTAAAATATTGGTTTGTTTGTGAGACGGGTTCTCCAAAATGTAGCCCAGGCGGGCCTTGAACTCTCCTCCTCTGGCCTCCTCCACCTCATGGGTGTTGGTATGATCACATGGGTATGATTACAGACATACACCAGCACACCAGACCTGTTTACCCTCTTTCTTCATTTCAAAATTTTGCTTACACTGCGTATATTTGCATGATAAAAGTTTCAAGGTACAAGGGCACACAGTTTAACACTCTTCTACCCTGTGTCCTCTCCCTAGGAAACATTCTCTGATTTCTGTTTATTTTTCAGTTGTTTCCAGAAATAATCTCAGGGTGTGTGTGAGTCGGTAGCTGTGCAGGCATCACGACCTGTGCTCACCACTGGGACAGCGACTTGCTCATCCTATCAGAAGGGACAGAACAGTTTCTGCTATGCCATTAACACTGTAGCAACAAAGATATGTGGGCCTTTGTTCTCCCTCCTGGCTAAATTCCTAGAAGTAGAATTCCCTGCTCCGGGATAATTATACCGTACTTTCTGCTTTGATAAGTGTGGATCCATTGCTCTTTCGTGAGGCCTGGAGTCTGTTTTCTCCCTTCCCTGCCCCAGCTCGCTGACAGAAGCCTTTGCTGTGTCAGTAGGAGCCCTGAATTTCTATTTTACCTGTGCCGCTCCCATAACCTTACACTGGCACTTCTTAATGTAAGCACGCGCACATCAGCGCTGTGAGCATCGCCACCTCAACCCTGCCACTCAGAAACAGCAGGACTTGAAGCGACAGAGAGAAGACAGAAGCCACAAGCTGGAAGACCACAGGAACAGAACAAACAGGCAATGCAGGAAGGAGTGGCTGTCTCCGACTCTCAGACCCTGGCGGCCCGGATGAGCCAAGGGTACACAAGCCACAAACCAAGAGTCAGGGCAGGTCTGTGAAACCACCACACCAGGACCACTGACAAGGTGCTGCCTGTCTGTTCATTCTTCTGCCTGGGCCAGCCAGAGGTCTGGATGTGAGTGTCCAAGAGTCAGATTAGGGTCACGGGAAGTCGGCCACACACTGGAGGAGCAGGAGCAGAGATAAGAATGGATGCTGATGTTAGCATCCAAAGCCAAGTTTCCATTCCCCATAAGCAGGACAATGCAGGAGAGAGAGAGACAGAGAGAGAGGGAGGGATGGAGGGAGGGAGGATAAGATAAACTGCGGTGGCTAATGAGACCAGGTTCAGCAGCACTCTGAGTCGGTTGGAAATCTCCTGACTGCCCATTCTTCTAATGGGGCTTCACTTCCGCACACTCGAAGGTAATGGAACAGGCATCAGCCAAAAGAATGTTCTAAATAAAGACACTCAATCAAAGCTGCTGACCTTACACAGAAAATTCTTACAGGCCGGAGAGAAAGAATGGGAAGAATGTGTCTTGAGAGGGGTGGGGTAACATGCTTGTTCTTCTCTCTTTGTATGTGTGTGTGTGTACACGCATGCGTGTGCATGTGTGTGTGCATGTGTGTGTGTGTCTAAGGCATGAGTGTTAACAGTGAGAAACTCATACCACACAACTAAGAGCTGCTCCTTTAAAACACAGCTACTAAAAGGATTTGGTACATGTGAATACTCATAGCACCCAGGAGGCTGAGGCTGGAGGATCAAGAGTTTGAGACCAACCTAGACTAAACAGGGAGACCGTCTGGGGTTAAGGGACAAGGAAATAAGAAGTTTCTTTTTTTTTCTTTTTGGTTTTTCGAGACAGGGTTTTTCTGTAGCTTTTGGCGCCTGTACTGGAACTAGCTCTTGTAGACCAGGTTGGTCTTGAGCTCAAAGAGTTCCGCCTGCATCTTGCCTCCTGAGTGCTGGGATTAAAGGCGTGCATGACTGCCCAGCTAAAATGGACATTTTCTAAGGAAATCATACAAATGGTTTTAAAACTTTTTACACCAAGAAATAATGTACGAAAAACACTTAGACAATGGTCTGGTATATCGAGATCTTGGGCTGCATAGTGTTAAACGTCCCACCTCCAACCCCTCAGACAGGGTCTTACTGTGTAGCCCAAAATCTTGGCAGTCCTCCTGCCTTAACTGTCCAACTGCTGAGATGAAAAGTTTGACCAACAATGCCAAATTTTTCTTATTGGTCACTGTGGTGGTTTGAATAAAGTGGTCCCTATAGGCTCATGGGAAGTGGCTTTATTAGGAGGTGTGGCCTTGTTGGAGGAAGTGTGTCACTGGGGGTGGGCTTTGAAGTTTCAGAGCTCAAGCCAATAGTGTGGCTCAGTTTCTGCTGCTTGCTGATCCAGATGCGGAACTTTCAGTTCCTTCTCCAGCACCACATCTGCCTGCATGCACCATGTCTGCCTGCATGCACCATGCTGCCTGTATGCACCATGTCTGCCTGCATGCACCATGTCTGCTTGCATGCACTGTGCTGCCTGTATGCACTGTGCTGCCTACCATGACAACAAGGGACTTCTGAACAGTAAGTGTCTTAGTTAGGGCTTTTTATTGCTGTGAAGAGACACCATGACCACAGCAACCCTCATAAAGAAAACATTCATTTGAGGTGGTGGCTCCCATTTTCAGAGGTTCAGCTCATCAGCACCATAAATGGGAGCATGGAGGTGTACAGGCAGGCATGGTGCTGGCTACATCTTGACCAGAAGGCAACAGGAAGTTGCTTGGTTGTCACAGTGAGGGAAGTTCAAACAAAAGAGACCTCAAAGGCCACCCCCACAGGGACACACTTCTTCTAAAAAGGTCATACCTCCTAATAGTGCCATTCCCTTTGGGGCCACCACAGTAAGCCAGCCCCACTTAAACATTTTCCTTTATAAGAGTTACCACGGTCATGGTGTCTCTTCACAGCAATAAAACGCCAAGACAATTACCTATTTCATACCCAAAACCACAATTTCTGGGCATAGCGGCACAGACCTGTTATGCCCATGCTTAGGAAGTAGAGGCAGGAGGGGCTTCAAAGTGAGACCCTGTCTCAAAACAGACTGAAAAAACAAAAGAAATTTAACACAGACCTATGAAAACAATAAAAGGACCATCTTAAAGACTTGCTTCACGACTCCTGCTCTGAAGGGGAGGAGAAGACTTCTGCCTCAAACACATTCGGTGTGTCTTCACACAAGATCCCTGCCCATGATGGGGCATGCTGGGACTAGTGACTGCAAGTGACAGGCACCAAAGACTAGTCCAAGCGACAGTAACAAGTCGGTGAGTGACTAAGAGGAATGGCATCACGGATGAAAAAAAAAACTCTAAAATGAGTTGCTTACATTTTCACTCTTTCTGTCTCTCTTTTTGTGTCTGCTTCAGTTTTTCCCAGGATGATAGCAGTCCCTCCCCGGCAAGGAGAAAGGACGAGCAGCCTGTATCCTGTAATTTATCAAATCCAAAGGAATGACATAGACCTATTTTTGTCCCTAGGGTCCTTTATACAAACCCCAGGCCAGTTCTGATTGGCCAGTATGAGTCACGTGTCTCTTTCTGGGCCAATCACGATGGCTGAAAGAAAATGCGTTGTGTGATTGGTGACCCCGCCTAATCTCAGGAAGTTAAGGCTGAGCAGGGTCTCAGGGCCACTAAGTGCAGCCTTTAGAGAAGGTGGCAGGGATGCTGGGCCAGCTGACGCATGTGTTCCCTAGTAGTTCAGACAGCTCGGTGGAGTCTGGATGGTGTCTTCTGTGGAAGAAAAGATCTTAAGAGTGAAGCCGAAGGAGGGCTTGAAGCCTTTGGGAATAAAGAAGGAGGTCCTTGTCAGACACTGGAGGCGGGAGAATGTGTGACGCAGAGAGGGCTCTGGGTACCTCAGGGGAGCCATTTTAATTGTTCTGTGCGCTGTTTGGCTCCCGGGTGAAAAAAAGAAAAGAAGAAAAACGATCCTTGATGGGAGGAATTCCTGGGAATGGAAAATAGGTATGCAGAAGGCAGAACACAGGATGTTGCCGAAGACCAGCGGACGCCCCCACGCAGGCCTTGGGCTGACTCAGGCGGAAGTCTGGGCTGTGGAGGGGGCAGACTGGAGGCAGCATGGGAACAGAACACAGCTCTGGGCCAGGAACTCTTCCTTCTGGCACAAATTGCCCAGCTGAGCTGCTGTGGCTCACCACCCTCGGCAGTCCACACTCAGCAGTCAGACAGGCTAGTGGGGGCCGCTCACGGTGGGAACCAGCAGCCAGAAGGCCTAGCGGGCGTCTCATGGCCTAAGGGTACGCTGTGACCTCCAGACCCAATAGTTCGTGCAGTGGCGTGGGAGAATGGGTAAGAATGGCAAATTATATCAAACCAAGCCTATCGTGTATCAACTGACTATTGGAAGGAGGTGGTTTGCCCTGAACTCAAATTTGCATTACTCAGAGTCAGCATGGTCCCAGTCAGTAAAATTCTGTGAGGGTTAATCTTTACTGTCAATCTAACAAGGTTTAGAATCTCTGAGGAAGCAGCCTGTGGGGCGTCTGTGTGAGCGTTTCCAGAGAGATTTAACTGCGGTGGGAAGAACTGGTCTCGGTGTGAACAGCTATGAACCCTGTGGCTGGGGTTCCAGTCTCAATAAAGGAAGTGGGGGGCTGGAGTGTGGCTCCGCTGGGGTCACCAGCATAAACAGGTCCTTGGATTGGATCCCCAGCACCACACAGAACCGCATACTTCAGCAATACCCGCTCTGCAGAGGTAGGCACAGGCAGGAGGTTCTGATGTTCAGGTTATTCTTGGCTACATAGCTAGCTGTAGCAAGTCTGGGGCTAGCCTAGGCTACATCTAAAGACGAAAGAACAGAACACTGTGATACTCAAGCGAGACAGAGTTGGGTGTTGGTGTGTTGTTCCACTGAAGCTTGCCACACTCACAAGCACTATTTTATGATTACAGAGCCTCTGAGTTAGAGCTGCGGGCCCTTAGGCGATGCACACAGGTACAAAGGGACACAGTTACCTCTTGCTCAGGAGTATCTTCCTACTTCAGCACCTCTGGGGCCGGATCCTCAAACTCAGGCTTAGCTTAAAGAGATTAAAAAAGAGAAACAAGAAAGTAGAAAAGGCCCTACTGGGGGCGATGAGAAGGGACCTAGTGGGATTGGGATGGAGCTGAGAGGGGGATGGGTGGTATGATCAGAGTACAATTTATACATGTGCGATAATATGTCAAAATCCATAATTCCATATTAATAATTATGCTAAAAATATCCAGGGGCAAAACAGGGAGACCAGAGAGATGGAGATTACCTTTGGCTACCTGAGATCTGTGAGACGCTGTCTCAAAAGAAAAGGAGAATACACGCCATATATATATATATATATATATATATATATATATATATATATATATACTATTAGTAAAAGAAATTCAAATAAGCGTTGTGTAAGAATAAAAAATCTTAAACCAGGTGTGGTGGTGCATGCCTTTAATCCCAGCACGCCTTTAATCCCAGGGGCAAGGGCAGAAGCAGGTGGATCTCTGTGAGTTCAAGGCCAGCCTGACCTACAAAGTGAGTTCGAGGACAGCCAGAACTATTTGGAGAGATCTTGTCTCAAAAAAAAAAAAGAATGATAATAATAAAAATTTTAAAGCGAAAAAGGAAAAAGAAAAGGTGTGGTCCCCAGTGCTCCCTGCCCCCGCCCTATTACTCAGTTCTGTCTCTTTCATCATCTCTGAAACTAATTCTGTATTTTGCCTATTGTCTGACCTCCCCAGTACAGACTTCCCATTGCAGCCCTTGTCTGGCTGGGCCCATGGTAGTTGCTTAATTACTTGTTTTGTTTGTCTCTACAAAGCTGTGACCACAAAGCTGAAACTCCTTGCTGTCAGGGCATATATAAGTACTTACTGAGTAAACAGCATTGGCCTGTAACGAGCAGGCCCTGCATTTCAAGCCAGGGACAGTCTATTCAGGCTGTAGAACCACCCCTCATCCCCAACACACACATACACACACGTGCACGCGCACACACACACGCACACACACTTGCGCACATTTCCCGTGGCCTCCTTTGCATCTGAATTCTCTAGGCTCCAGGTTATGAATTCCCTATTCCAGTCATGCCACGGAGAAACAGAGCTGGGAACCACCTCCTAGACCCCCATTCTACGCAATCCTCTGGTTCGTGTGGACAATTTATACCCTTTCTGTGGGGTTCAGTCTAGCCAGCTGCAGGGGTTGGCTGGAAAAATCCTCCTGTACATCAGGACATTTGTTATAGGGAGCCTCTTCCAGGTTCACCCCAGGCCTAAAGATGAAGAGAGGGTGCTTGGCATTGGTGGTTGGAGAATATCTGGTATGGCCTGGCAGAGACATGGCCTGTAGGATGGACGCCCCCTTCGGTTGTGCTGTCTTCTTCATGGCACTTACAGAGTGGCTTGATGTCTCAGTGTCTAACCTCCCATGGTCGTTAGAATGAGAATGGCCCCTACTGGTTCATATATTTGAAGGCTTGGTTCCCTAGTTGATAGAACTTTGGGGGAAGAACTAGGGGGTGCGGCCTTGTTGGAGGAGCTGTATCACTGGGGGCAGACTTGGAGGTTTCAGAAGCCCACAGTGTCATTCACAGATAGCTCTCTGTCTTTCTCTCTGCATCAGGGTTGCTGTCTCAACATGCCTGCTTGCCTCTCTGCTGCCATGCTCCCTGTCGTGATGGTCATGGACTCTCCTACCCTCTGGAACCATGAGCCCCAAAAGAAATGCTTTCTTGTGTGAGTTCCTAGGTCATGGTGTTTTGTCACAGTGCTAGAAAGGAACTAAGACACCTCCAGGAACACCTTCTGATTTCACAGGCAGTGTGATAGCCCAGTTTGACCATCTCTGCCTGGTGGTCATTGGTTTTCAACATGTGCTCTACAGACCTACAGACCTTAAGCAAGTAACCCTTAAGATTCTTGTAAAAATGCCAATTCTTAACCAGCCCTGACTTGCCAGACCAGAACCTTGGCACTTAGCAGATAGTAAGTAAACATTTCTGTCTCTCTGGTTTCACCTTCCCCAGTGGGGCAGCTAAGACGGCGTGGTGAGGTCTCCTATGCTCAAAGACTGGAGCCCACCTGATATTTCACTTTCACCTCTGCCCCAGGGCCTGATCCTGTAGAAGGCTATTCGGCTCAGGCCCAACTCTAGTCCACCTGGAGAACACAGAATCCCGAGAGTGATTGGCAGCCCATTTCAAGCCAGTTCCCATTGTATGCACATGAGTCTAGAGTTCCAGCCTCACAGTGTCCCTGGGGCTAAGGGCAACAACTCTCCACGTGGGTACCTGTTTCCTATCTACTGTAATAAGGCCAGGAACTTACTGTCTTAAAACAACATCAACACAGTATCTTACAGTCCTGCAAGTCCAGAATAGATTGTACTGGATTAAAAGGGAAGGGGCCAGAAGGAGTATCCTTCTGCAGGTTCTTGCCAGCTCTTGGATGTCTGCTTCCCTGCCTATGGCTCCTTTCCTTTACCTTGTCTTTAGACATGGGCTCATCAAGCCGGCTGGCTGGCAGGCCTCAGACTATGGATCCTCCCACCTAAATCTCCAAAGTGCTGAGATTACAGCTGTGCTCCGCCACACCTGGCTTTCCTCCTTCTATCTTAAGTAAACGCAAAACCAAGCCAAGTGCAATCCTTCTCTCATCAAACCCCTCTGACTCTGTCCCTCCCTCTCTGGTTTTAAAAGTCCCTTGTGCTTACAGTGACTCACTGAGATAATCCAAGATAATTTCCTGCTCTCAAAATTCTTTGTTTAATCGCATCTGCAAAGTCCCTTTCTCTAGGTAAGGCCACATGCTAGAGAGAGGCACCGTTGGGCCCTTGTGCAGCCTGTCACTGTCAACATGAGCACACTGGAACTCTTGACCTTTCTCCCCCTCATTCTGCTCTTGCCTTATTTTCGCAGTCTCAGGAAATTTTACTCCCACGAAGCCCTTGATCTTGGAGATTTGCTTGATTCCCCCCTCCTGGGTGCCCCTGCCTGTCATTGCGGCCTGAAAGGCTTGCAGGCTGCTGCTCTCAAATTCTTCCACTACTTCTCTCCAAACCACCATCAGGCCTCATCCAGACGGGGACAGTGGCCTCCTGCCTGTTCTCCGCTTCCACAACTTCCTCTCTCCTGCCGCTGTCCTGAGCAGCTTGTGAGGTCCCACCACCATTCTTTCTGTTTTCCTTTGCTTTGCTTTGTTTGTTTTCTTGTAGCCCAAGCTGACCTCAAACTCTCTATATTAACACAAAAATTACTTTGGGCTCATTGTTCCTCCCTCCCCGACTACTTCCCAAGTGCTGGGATTACAGACCTGGGCCACCGTACCAGTCTTATGCCTTGCTGAGACTGATCCCCACCTTCAGGCGTGCTAGGCAGGTGTTCTATGGACAGGACTGCACCCCTAGCTCATGGCTCTGCCTTTCAAACTTCTCTAACGACTTCCCGGCTTGGTCAGGAAGTCTGGTCTCTTTGCTATGTCCTTCAAGGAAGACCCCATACAATCCTACCTGGCAAACATCTCCTGGTTCCTCCTCCCCATCCCTTAATTCCTGAGCCGTAGCCATATCAACATACATAAATCCTAAGCATGGCCCAGACCTAAGGACCTGCTAGCTCATCTTGGTCAACCCATGGCTGATGTGGGATTCTTCTCTGTATGCTGTGAATATGTTTTATTACTATTGGTTAATGAATAAAGCTGTTTCAGCCAATGGCTTAGCAAAGCAAAGCCAGGTGGGAAATCTGAAAAGAGATATAGAGAGAAAGTAAGTGGAGTGGAGGAGACAGACACCGGATCCTTACCAGTAAGCCACAGCTCATGCCGACACACAGTTATGAGTTAGCCAAGAATAAGCCTAAACTATTGGCCAAGCAGTGTTGTAATTAATATAGTTTCTGTGCTATTATTCGGGTCTGGGTAGCCGGAAAATGAACAAGCAGTCTCCTTCTACATATGGCCATTTCAGAAGCTGACTCCTTAGAAAGGTCTCTGTGGCCTCCAGTTCTAATGCACCTTCTGGACCCAGACCCAGAAGCTGGTTTTGCTGAGTATGTTCCTCTGTCTTTCCCACCACACAGAAGCACCAAGACACTTAGCTCTTAACAAATTAAATACAAATAAATTTAAGTCAGAGAAAGAATATGTGTGTGTGTTTGTGTATTCATTGATTTATGTTCACAAAAGTCTGGAGTCCTTTTTGAAGGGTGGTGGGTTTATGTGTGTTTACAAAAGTTTGGGCCTATGTATGCATGTGAGGAGGTCAGAGGTCAATTCCTTAGTTTTTGTCTTCTTCTGAATCTGGGCTCACCAACTTGACTAGCCTGGCCAGTGTGCCTGAGAGTCTGCCTGCTCCCACCTCCTCAGTCAGGGCTGGGATCGCAGTCATGTGTCACCACATCTGACTTTCTCTGTGGGATCTGAACTCAGGTGCCCATGTTTGCACAGAAAGGGCTTTACTTACCGAGCCCTCTCTGCAGCTCCCAAGTCTTAATACTTAGGAGTCGGCGCGCCGTGAGCCTACAGTGTGCTCTGCGGGGACAGCTCTGGGCCAGCTTGGAAGGAAAGGACTTGTCAAAAGGAAGGGAGACCTGGGCATTCACATGCCAGAACCCCAGAAAGTTTCATAGAAGCTCCACAGGGCAGAGGACTTAGGGGCTCTCAGTCCAGTTGTCTTTCTGGGCGACAATCCCAGCCCATTCAAGAAGCTTTGATCTGAAGAATACAACCACGAACTCTACTTTTGCCAAAGTAGTTTGAATATAAAGGCTAGGATAAACAATAGAAAGTGAACAGTTCAACAAGATCAAAGTAACTCAGGGAAGGGCCAGAGAGCTTGGGATTGGGGTCAGATGAACCTGTCTCTCCGCACTCCACAGGCCTGATTTCCTTACAGGAACTTTAATTTCTTCATCAGCTTGTTTTAAAACTTAAGGAAAAGCAATAAAGGTAAAATTATCAACCTGGAACATTCCAGCATATGGCTAAAATGCACAGATGTGACACTAGACTGAACACCTGATATTTCTGTAAATCTAGGGGCTTGAGGCTGGGGCAGTGCGGCCAAAGGTGGGTGACTCCACCACGGACTAGGACTATCGGAAGGCCCAGTTCAGCCCACAGCCCAGCCCCCATCCAGGAAGCTGTGAATCAAAGGGGAGTGGTGGGGTTCGCACGTAAGTACTGTAAGAGGCTCCTCCGGTCATACCTGAGTCACACGTGTGTGATGTGGTCGTGCTTAGCAAGGCAGCTTCTTCAGGGGTTTGCTTTCGGCTCTGGGATTTCTTTCTCTTGGAAGAGCCATGCAAGGCTGGGTGTCCTAGACCTGGGCTTTGTAATGTGTGACCAGAGCACCTGGCTTTGCAAGTCTCGAGGCTGTGAAGCATGCCCTGTTAGCACTAGATCTAGGCCTTCCGCATAAACGTGACAATTTGCTAACAAAACAGTTTTGTTTATTTATTTGTTTGAGGCAAGGTCTCATGTAGTCCAAAATGACTCGGAACTTATTATGCAGCCAAGGATGACTTTGTGTTTCTGATCCTTCCGCCTCCAGAGACCTCCCAAGATTTGGGATTACAGTCGTGCACACCCAGCTATTTCAGTGCTGATGCTGAACAGGCACCCAATATGCAGTCCCTGCCATAGGTGGATGGATGTGACTGACAGCCCCCCCCATGTGACTGACAGCCCCCCCCCCCCCACTTCTGATGCTCCCTGGCAAGAGAGAAAACAAACTCCTGTCCATTCTTCGGTCTTCCCAAAGACTCCCACAGTGGGAGTCAAGACTGCCTACTGGCTCTTTATTGCCTGCAATAGCAGTGTTTCTCTTAATTGTCTTTCTGGAGAGTAGAGTGGTTTTCACAGCTCCCGTGCGGTCCTTCTTTCCAGCTCTTTCCTTTTCCCTCTTTTTAGTGTAGTATTAAGGAGCAAAGCTATTGCCTTGTGCACACGAGACAAGCGCTCCACTGGTCTACATCACACCCCTTGTCTATGTTTCTGTGTGTGCATGTATGAAGGTGAGAGCACACACATGCACACACACGCACACACACACACACACACACACGTGAGGATGTAGAGGTCAGAAGCCAGTGACGGCTATCTTCCTCAATTGCTCTTCACCTCATTTTTTGAGACCGATTCTTTCATTGAATCTGGGGAATATTGATTTGTAGAAACTGAGTGTGTATGTCTTAGTCACTATTCTACTACTATGAAGAGAAACCTGACCAAGGCAACTATTAAAAAAGAGAGCATTAGCCGGGCGATGGTGGCGCACGCCTTTAATCCCAGCACTCGGGAGGCAGAGGCAGGTGGATCTCTGTGAGTTCGAGACCAGCCTGGTCTACAGAGCTAGTTCCAGGACAGGCTCCAAAGCCACAGAGAAACCCTGTCGCAAAAAAGCAAAAAAAAAAAAAAAAAAAAAAAAAAAAAAAAAAAAAAAGAGAGAGAGAGAGAGAGCATTTTGGGCTGGAGAGACAATTCAGTGGTTAAGAGCGCTCATTGCTTTTGCACAGGTCCTGAGTTCCATTTCCAGCGCACATGGCAAGCACCCACGTGGCAGCTCACAACTGTCTGATGCCGTCTTCTGGTGTGCAGATGTACATGCAGACAAAGTACCCATGTGCATAAAATGCATAAATAAACCTAAAATAATAAGTAAGTAAGAAAAACAAAATACACTGAAAAAAAGAAAGCAAGCAAGCACACATTGAATTGGGGGCTTGCTTACAGTTTTCAAGGACTAGCCCATGATCATCATTGCAGAAAGCCCAAAGGCATGGTGCTGGAGCATGGAGTTGCTGAGTGTTTTACATCCTGATTCTTGGGCAGCAGGCAGAGAGAGAGACACTGGGCCTTGTATGGGCTTTTGAAACTTCCAAGCCCACCTCCAGTGACACACCTCCTCTAACAAGGCCATACCTACACCAGCAAGACCACACCTCCTAATCCTTCCCCAACAGTTCCACTATCCTAGGACCAAGCATTCAAGCCTATCAGCCTTTGGGGGCTGTTCTCATTCAAACTCCTACCCACGTGTCAGACACACATTTGCAGGTGCCAGATGTTGATGCCTGGGGTCTTCTGCAATTGCTCTCCACTTTATGTACTGAGGTAGAGCTTTTCCCTGGACCCATAGCTAGCTGATTAGCTAGCAGCTTGCCCTGAGGATCTCCTGTCTGCTTCCCGAGACCTAGGATTGCAGGCAGGCACTCGACCCACCCAGCAATACCTGGGTGCTGGGGATCCTTACTGCAGTCCTTGAGCTTGTATGGCAAGCACATTGTCCATTAAACCGTCTCCCTCCTCCTAAAGCTTTTGATATCTGGTCTCACTGTGTAGTCCAAGTTGACCCCTCACTATTCATCCTCCTGCCTCCACCTCCCACACGCTAGGATTACAGGCATATGCTGCCATGCTATACAGCCCGGCTATACAAGTAATATTCAGTCCACTTTTGAGTGTTTACTGAGTGGCAAACACTGTGCTGGTGTCCAGCTCCAGATTCTCCTCGTCGGCCTGACAAACAACCTCACGGGGTCAGTTTTATCATTGCTGTCGTCTTCCTTTGTTCCGTACAGTCCAGGCACTGATCGCACAGCTACACTCTAGGTTGTGAATGAGTGAGTTTATTAAGTACACAGCCAGCCAGAATAAAAGAACAAATAAAAAGGGATAGATAGATGGATGGGTGGATAGATAGCAAAACATCTGCAGATATCGAGTGGGAAAACTGGAGCCCTCCCCTCCCCCCCTCCGCCCAGAGATCCAGGGCAGAGGGAATTGTCCCGTCTGGTGAGGTCTCCATGAGCAAGAACAAAAAGGGACAGATAGAGATGTTATCATCAAATCAGGTACTCATAATACCCAGCAGACTGACTGGGGAAGCTGAGGCAGTCTACTGGGCTTCCCACTGGGTTTGCTCTCCATGGCTCTGCTCCTGTGCCTGAAGTTCTGGCTTTGCTTTCTTGCTACAGGCACTTGTACAACATGGGATAAACAACAGTCACATCTGCTGCAAGGGATTTACCTTCTGGCTGTTTTCATGAATGCAGTGTGGGTTTTCTTTTTAATTTCTTCTTTGTTGCTGTTAAAATTTTACCTTTATTTTTTTAATCATGTGTATGTGTGTGGGCAGTGGTGTGTGACCCTCAGAGGCCAGAGGCATCAAATTCCCTAGAAATGAAGTTTAAAGGTAAAATTGTGAACTGTCAGGTAGGTGCTGGGAATTGAACCTGGGTCCTCTGGAAGAGCAGCCAGTGCTCTCATCCAATGAACCATCACTCCAGCCTCCCCTTTTTTGTCTTTAAGATAAAATTTTCAATATGAAACTCAGCTGGCCTCACACTCCAGGCAATCCTCCTGCCTCACCCTCCCAAGGGAATACAGGTGTGCGACACCCAGCTTTTGATTCCAATAACACATCTTGAACATAGTCTTTAAGGTTCACTGAGTTGATGCCTTTCTTCTTGGGGACAGACTGGTGTTCTGGCTGCTGATGCTAAGCGGAAGAGATCGGAGTAAGATAAAAATGAAAAGGAGATGGGACACAATGTCCTGGCCAGCAGAGAAGCAGGACAGGTTTGGACTTTCGTTTGTTTAGGAACTGCCTTCAAAAAAGTGTTTGCTTATGGTCGGTTTTGTCTTTTTGCTTATGTGGCTTCAAGCTGCCATCTCATAGACTGAGAAATGAGAAGGCTTTCCAGCCTGGACCAGAGGTTCTCAGACAGAGCTCTCCTCGGGGATAAAGGAAGGCAACAAGGCTTCCTTCCTAGGACACATGGATTGAACCCATGACTCATCATTAGTCTCCGATGTAGACAGGGTTGACTAGACACCCAATGGCAGTGCATTTACTCCATACAACCTTATCAGGTAGCTTCCACGAGCCCTGCCCATAGACGAGAAACTGGCTTGCCCAAGATCACACAGCCAGTTGGACCCCCAACTCCAGTCCTTTCCTTCACATAATTGAAACAGCAGCGCATGGCCCCCAACAAAGCTGGCTGCAGGCCACAGGGCAGGTGTAAGGAATTGGCTGAGGTTCCCGGGTTTTCAAATGACATTTGCTTTTAAAACATCTCCAGGGAAAGAGAGGAAGTGAATGAAGTGGAATCACATTTGCATCCTGGTGCCCTGTGGGCAGCAGAGTAACTGTCTTTCTGAAGAGGATTTGCCCAAAGCTAAACAGAATCAAGCTGCTTAGCCGGGTGTGGAGGTACCACGCTAATCCCAGTGCTAGGGAGGCCGAGGAGGACTGCCAGGAGTTCCAGCCAGCCTGGGTTGTGTTTGGAGCATCAAACCTTGAAGGTCAAGAAAAAGGGCTAGGGGTGTAGATCAATGGTAGTTTACCTAGCGTACTCTAGTTTGTGTGATGCTTGGTGTTACCATTACGTACACATGCATGCATACCCACAAGTGTATGCACATACATGTATGCATGTCCACGAGTGTACACACATGCACGCATGCATGCCCACAAGTGTATACATATCCACGAGGGCTCACACACACACACATGCATACTCACAAGTATATACACACATGTATGCATGCCCACAAATGTACACACATATATGCATAGCCACAAGTGTATAAACATACATGTATGCACGCCCACGAGTATACACACACATATGCATACCCACAAGTGTATACATACATTATGCATGCTCACAAGTATACACACACATTGCATACCCACAAATGTATACACACACATGTATGCATGCCCATTAGTGTACACACACATGTATGTATTCCACGAGTGTACACACACATATGCATACCCACAAGTGTATACATACATTATGCATGCTCACAAGTATACACACACATTGCATACCCACAAATGTATACACACACATGTATGCATGCCCATTAGTGTACACACAGACATATGCATACCCACAAATGTATACACACACATGTATGCATGCCCATTAGTGTACACACAGACATATGCATACCCACAAGTGTATACACATACATGTATGCGTGCCCATGAGTGTACACACACATGTATTTATTCCACGAGTGTACACACACATATGCATACCCACAAATGTATACACAAATGTATGGATATTCACGAGTATACACACACATGTATGCATAGCCACAGTGTACACACACACGTATGTATACCCACAAGTATATATACACACACGTATGCATGCCCACGAGTGTACACACATATGCATAGCCACAAGTGTGTACACACATGTATGCACGCCCAGGAGTGTACACATACCACACACACGCACATACACGCCAGAACCACATGCTAATATCAGTCAAGGGGTGGCTGTCAGAGATGGGATGGGGGTATCCAATCTCTAACTTCCCTCAAGGAGAAAAGCCCTAGACATGC
Organism: Microtus pennsylvanicus; assembly: GCF_037038515.1. Lineage (NCBI taxonomy): Eukaryota > Metazoa > Chordata > Mammalia > Rodentia > Cricetidae > Microtus > Microtus pennsylvanicus. The sequence goes on from NC_134583.1 coordinate 131,561,542, forward strand.
CCTGGTGAGTTCACCTGTAGGGGTGTTCTGAGGGGAAAGGTGAGGAATAGGTGGGAGGGGGATATGCTGAGAAGCTGCTGCCTTAACCACATCCTCACCTTTGTTGGATCCTGGCAGTAACTCCAGGGCCTTCGTGTAGCACTGATGCACCCCAGACCACCATTTTAACAATGGCAATCATCTTTTCCCATGTGGGTCCAGCAGTGAACTTTCTGCACCCTCAATCTGTGAAAGCCCGTCTTTTCTCTGAAAAGCGAATACTTTGTTTCTAAAGGAGGCTAGCCCGGACTACTTGAGACCTTGTTTCAAAAACCCAAAATAAACCAATTAAAAAGTTAGAAACCTCAATGTCCTTCAAGGTAAATAAATTCTGCCAAATCCACACTTGAAACAGCCCGTGTTTCCCCTAAACTCCTCCCACAAAAAAGGTCAAAAGCATTGGAAGAGGATAACTTCACCAAGACCTGCAGGAAAGGAAAAGCAAAGCGAACTGCAGACTGACAAGCACAGTGGACAACTGAAAATCGGGAAAAGACACAGAAGATATCACAGTTCCATTAGGAAAATTTTAGAAAAATTGAGCTAGCGAGATGGCTTAGGGGTTAAAAGCAGCTGCTGTACAAGTCTGAGGACATGAGTTCGATTCCCCTGAACCTAGATAAAGGTGGGGGAACCAAGTCACTGAGCTGTCCTCTGACCTCCACACACACACTGCACCATCTGCTTTCCTCTCTGAATAATAAGAAATAAAGCTTTAAAGAAACTAATTTAGAAAATGAAGAAAATTCGGGTGTGTGGGGGAAACTGTACTTCCTTTATCTAAGAAAGAACCATTGCTGTAGTTGATCCCTTCCCCTCCCCCGTGAGGGCGGGGGTGGTCTTGCCGCTTCTGGGCCTAACACAGAAGGTAACAGTGGAAACACACTGTTGGAAATTCTCAGGCTCAATCCACTGTGTGCATCCCCTACCTGGGTGAGCCTCCGTCTCTAAATCCGTGACGTACGAAAGGTCCCACCCTCTCTGGGGTGTGAGTGGACAGTCGACGGAAAGCCCCCGTCAGTGCAGTAGACAGCAATAGCCAACAAAGGGCCGCTACTGTTTTGCAGGCTGTCAGTTCCCTTACCGTGTTAGCGTGATTGATCGGGAGCATGGTGCCGTTTCTGAAGGTGGCTTCTGAATATACTATTTGCCTTTCTTTGAGATATGTTGGCTGCTTCCAATTTTATTCTTATAAATAGCTCTCTGATAAACACTCTTGTGGATATACTTACTTCCCCCTCCCCCGGATTTAGATTTTAAGATTAGTTCCCAGAAGTGGAATTACTAGGTGAAAAGAGAATAAACATTTTTAGCCCTGGTATGCGTGATGCTTGGTGTCACACAGCAGGTGCTATGTCTTCTGTCTCACCTCCCCCACCTTCTCAGCATTCTGGAACCTCCCTGCCCCCCACCAAGGAGGTTTCATCCTCCCAGGAAATGACACAGGACTGCTTCCTTCCTCCCACTCCCTGTGGGACAGTATCTCCTTCAGTTACAGCCTTTCCCCTCTTTCTGCAGGAGCAAATCCTCCCCGCCCAACCCTTCTTCTAGCCTTCCCAGGTCAGGACGGAAGTCTACCGGTCCCACTCAGCACAGGGTGCTAAGACTCAGTCCTCAGGCAGCGCTTTTCTTGGGTAAACTGTCTTCTCAGGGCCAAAATAGACTATGTGAGCTGTGGCAAAGAAGCTTATCAGCTGACTCCTTGGGCAGTGGGAGAGTGGAGTCTAATGGTGACTGTGAAGGACAGGGCCTTTGGCACAATTTCCTGACAGGAGCGAGAAGGCACTCAACTGGCTGGTGTTAGTTCTCGGGGTTGCACTTGTCCAACGTTCTATGAGACAGTGAGCAGGCCACTCTGGCTCTAAGAAAATGAACCGTTTCACATTGGTGACATCGCTGTCTCTTTCCTGGATTGAGTATTAGCTTTGTTGGGTTCTAAGATCCTGGGAAGGAGAGGTGGGAGTGGCCACAGGGAGAGAAAGGCATATACACTATAAATAGTACTGATGTGCTGCGGGGCAGCAGAGACTCCATATCAGCGATCCAGACCTTTGATTCCTAACAGTTCCCTTTCCTTCCTCTAAGGTCAAAGCAAGGTTAGCTCTAGATCTGTCAGCTGAAAGAAGCTGCACCCTAAAAAACAAAACAAAGGCTGGAGAGATGGCACAGCTGGTCAAGGTGCTTGCCACCAACCCTGACAACCTGAGCTCTGCCCCCAAGAACTCCACACGCATGCTGCGACATGCTTGTGCCCACCCCCACCGGTAAACACATAAATGTAATAAAGAGTTTTTAAAAATCCCATCCATTTTTCACTTCTTTGCATTTTCTACCTCATCACTGAAAATGCTGTCGTCGGCAAACACACATTTCTCTTACAGTGCAGAGCAAACCAGTGAATCGCGGAGGAATGGGGCAAGATGCATCCTTCCAGGAGGACTGGGCCTGGGCTCATCATGGATTTGCTCTGAGCTCTGTACTGTGGACACTCGTTAATCCACCCCCTCCATCTGCCTGGCCCACAGAGGGACAGGCAAGAGCCCCAGGGGCTCCTGCAGAGGATGCCATGAGCCCATACTCACCACAGTCCATGAGCTCTCTGGAAGTGTTAGCTAAATACAGTGTGTGCTGTGTTCCAGAGAGAGACCCAGGGTTGACAGGGGCCTTCCAAGTGCAAGACACCCATGAACAAAGCATGAGGCTCAAACACAAGTCGGAAACCCTCAGAAAATAGGAGCTTACTCTGGAGATAACTGGCCGAGGGGAGAAAATAACAAATGAGACAAGATCCTGCCTTGTGGCTTCGTCATAGTAAATTCCACTTTTGTCTTTAGTCCACCTTCATCCCATTCCAAATTGGGGGTGGGGCATGATTATTATGCCATTAAGTATCGCCTGACTGAGACACCTCTTCCTCTTCCACTGAGACTTGTGGCTGTGGACGATGGATCTTCCACCTTGCTTCCTTCCCAGCGTCTCCAGCTCTGATTCCTGTTGCCGCCAACTTGCTCTCCGGGTGCCTCCCACAGGGTCAGCTGCTCCACGTCTCTCAGCAAGCAGCGAATTCCATTCCATCAGCACTGGCTGGCCGGCACCATGTGAGGGACACTCAGACGTCAGACAGGCCCTGAGTGTGGCAGGAGAGATAACACTCAATCAGGCTGGGAGAGGGGAAAGCTGAGCTGTGGCTGCAGCTGTGTGGAGGGGAAGCATCCTTGCACAGGGACGGGAGGAGAAAGGAGGTTACGTGGCATCTGGACTTGTTTATTTGAGACCAGCCTCACTGCAAACTCACAGACACTTGTCTGCCTCTGCATCCCACCCTGCCCAGTGGAACTGGATTTTTATCTGTGCACCACGGAAGGTTGTGAGGCACCTTAGGTGCCCCCCCCCCCCCGTTCAAATTCCTTCTTAAAACCCTGCCAGAGAATAAGCATCCAAAAGGCTTGGAGAGTGAGGCACAGAATGCTAGTCCTGTGGGGTGGGGGGAGGACGGTAGTGGCCCAGCTCTGAGAAGCATCAGCCACATAACATGGGATTCAACTGCAAAAGAAAAATATGAGGTTCCTTGTACAAATCTTAAACATTTCAGAATGACAGCCTAGGGTTAAAACTCTGGGGCAAGCTTTTAGATACAAGACTGTATGGCAAACAAGCTGTGTTGGAGAAGCTAGCCGCAGTGACATGACAGAAGAGGACAGGTCTAAAGACAGACCTGCACAGCAGTTCCAGGACCCGACCAGGAGGAGAAGAAACAATATAGCAAGGCAGCTGACAGACCTTTGTACCTTGTTTCTCAGGCCACCCTACTGCTTACCAGACACCCCTACAGTAGCTGTGACAAGCTCTAACTTGTAACTATGTCTACATGGCAGCCCCCCCTTTCCCTCCAATCCCTCAGTCTGTGCTGTAGGTCTCTGTCTAATGGAACCACCATCCATCCAGTCATTTGATTAAACTCTGATGTCACCGTCCCAGGTGTGTCACCCACCCCTTGTGATAAAGATGATGAAGATCACACCCCCTTGGGCCATTTACGTTTTACTCTCTCATCTGTGTGACTTCTTTTTTCTTTTTCTTTTCTTTTCTTTTTTTTTTTTTTCGAGACAGGGTTTCTCTGTGGCTTTGGAGCCTGTCCTTGAACTAGCTCTGTAGACCAGGCAGGTCTCGAACTCACAGAGATCCACCTGCCTCTGCCTCCTGAGTGCTGGGATTAAAGGCGTGTGCCACCACCGCCCTGCTTCTGTGTGGCTTCTTCACAGCTATGATCATGGCCAAGTTTAAGAAAGTCCTTACCAATTCAATCAACTACCTATAGAAACCCCCGTCCCTCTCCCTGACCTCAGTCTGGATCCCACTTCCCTTTCTCAGATAAACCCTCCACCCTCCAGTGCTGCTTCACTGCTAACCCCAAATGCTAACCCACTCAGCTCACTACAGCCAATGAAGTCAATACCCGAAGCTTATGTCAAGAGGCCTGTGGATGCCTTCTTACATTAGGAGGTATGGTTTAAGGTATGTAATTCATGCCTCTTGAAGGAGGGCAGTCCAGATTGGCTGGTGTGAATTCTAGATCTTAGTGTGAGCCACCAGGAATTTAACTTTCAGCTGAGCCATCTCTGCTGTACAAATCTGAGTGGCAATGAGTGAGGGGCTCAGGGCTCCAGGCTGCAGCTCTGTGGGGCCAGTCCAACCTGGCCTGGCCTTCATCATGATCTCCAGGGTACCCTGAACTTTGTAAGGAGAAGCGCCACCTAAAATATGTTTTCATGGGCTGAGGAGATGGGGGGTGAAGGCTTAGAGGCAGAGTTTGATCTCTAGGTGGAAGGGAAGAAAGGTTACCTTGTAAGTTGTCATCTGACCTCCACACAGGCACCGTGACACACATACAAAGCAACTAAGTAAAGAAATAGAATAAAATACAAACGAAAGCATGTATTTACAGAGTCAGTGTTGGGTGGGGCCCGGAGGATCCTGAAATCCAGGGAAGCTGGAAAGCAACAGCTTGATCTTTCCTCCCTGTCGGGAAGTGGGAGTGGGGGAGGACAGGAACAGAACTGCCAATCAAATGATAAATGAGACCCTGCCTCAACAACACAAATTATAATAATACTAAACACAATTAGCAAATAATAAACAATGTAAACAAAAATCAGGGAAAGGAAATGAATCAAAGAGAAGGAAAAAACAGGATTCCTGCCATCAACCAAGCAATTCCAGCTGTTTTCTTTTCCCTTTTTTTGTCTGCTTGGTTGTTTTGTTGTTTCCTTAACGTCAAGTGGTTTCTATTCATTCTTGGAAGTTTGTCTTAGCTGTCATCTCTGAGAAACTTTCTTTGCCTCCACCCTAGCCCACCCACCGTGGGTGAACAGACACAGACACCTAGAGACTTGAGACTAGACCAGGCCTCTCTGGGGCTCTTGGAGTGAGTCCTGCCTACAGTGGTGTTATCAAGCTCCTCACAGAGTCTGGGCCCTGTGGCTGCTCCACATTATCTGTGAGGCCCTAGAATGAAATGCCTGGGGGTGGAGATGCTGGTTACACAGACAGAACCCTCTGGAAGAAGAGCAGGTTATGGGGGAAGCTGTTGTAGATAACCCCAGACAAAAGCCATCCTATGGCATGAGTGTGACCCCACTACCAGGGTTAGGCCAGCCATCTTTTGTTTGCTTGCTTTGGTTTTATCAGACAGGGTCTATGTCATTTAGACTGGCCTTAGTTCTGTGATACTTTTATTCTCGACCCACCCCCAAATGCTGGGATCTCAGGCAGGGTCTCATTTATCATTTTCAGGACAGGGCTTTTGGTTGAATAAAGCTATGACCCAGAAACAATGTCAGCTATTCCTGTTGTTGGGATGGATTGATTTGATCTCAGAAATTGATTTCTGCTTTCTCTTAAAAAATCTCCTTCCCTTATGTCCGTTGTAAATAAACCCCTCTCTAATGGCCGGGCGGTGGTGGCGCAGGCCTTTAATCCCAGCACTTGGGAGGCAGAGGCAGGCGGATCTCTGTGAGTTCAAGACCAGTCTGGTCTACAAGAGCTAGTTCCAGGTCAGGCTCCAAAACCACAGAGAAACCCTGTCTCAAAAAAACCAAAAACAAAAAAAAAAAAAAACAAAAAAAAAACCTCTCTAATGGACAGACGTTTTCTCATCAAAAGATAACAGTAAAATGGTTGGCAAAGGGCTTAGAGATGCATTTGCAGCCCACGTGTCCTGGGATCTAGCAGAGTCCTCAATAGACACTTGCAGAGGGGAGGGGCGAATCACACCTAGCCTCCCCCCACCCCCACCCCCGCCCCATGGAGGCGGGCGCAGGAAGCTCCAGAGAGAAGGGCAGGGGTAGACAGCCTGGGATTACACTGATCCACCATAATCCCCCAAATCCAGAAGCCACCTGGACAAGTTTACGGGACTGATCCCCTCTGTTGGATCCCTGTGGACAGTGTTGCTACTGGGTTCAAGACAGGTTTCCCAGAACAGCTCCTAAATTGTTGCGTTGTTCTTGTTTGTTAGCTCTGACGGTAGATTGTTCTTAGCTATGGAGAGAGACAACAGAAGAGGGCGGTCAATCCTTATGAGACAGAATCCGTTTGATTCTGACAACTTCCCCCTTTGGGTTGGTTTGTTTACTTTCCGGAACTTTTTTATTAAGGAAAATGAAAACGTAACAGAAGTGGGGAAAACGTGTTAGAAGCCTCGATTAAGAGGATCAAACCATGCCCCACCTCGGCTCATCTCAGATGCCACCTCCTTAGACTGGAGTCCGCTCGGGATCCACCCGGAGGCCCCAGAGGTTCCAGAGCGCGGCCCTCGGGTTCCGACCGAATTTTCTTCCTCCTCTTCCCGCACAGCGTGGGTCACCTCGGCCGGCTGGCGTTCCTGACAGCCCACCGGCAATGCCGGGTGATGTGTGAGTGAGTCTCTCCGCGCTGGGCCCCCCCGAGAGGGAGCAGGCGCCCGCCACTTCCTCTTTCTTGCTCTGACTAAGACACCCTCCCTCCATCCCGCTTTCGGGGTGGAGGCGGGTGCCCGCAAGCCCGCCCAGAAGGCGTGGCCAACGCAGAGGGGCGGAGAAACACCCATATTTGGCCTTATATGGGCAGTCACGTCACAGGACGCGCACTCATTCACATAAAGCGCTGCGCTGCCGGCGGAATCCCCGGCTTTCTGGGCAGCGAGTGGCAGGGTCTGGTGCGGAGCTCGCGGGGCGTGAAGAACAACGTCGCGCGGCCCCTCGCGCAGGCCGGGCTCGGTCTTTGCAAGGCCACAAGCCCCGCCGGGGGTGCTCCGCTCGTCCACGCCGGCCTTGGGCCGCTGGGTGGCAGCGGCATGAAGGTCACGTCGCTCGACGGGCGCCAGCTGCGCAAGATGCTCCGGCAGGAGGCCGAGGCGCGCTGCGTGGTGCTCGACTGCCGGCCCTACCTGGACTTCGCCGCGTCGAGCGTGCGCGGCTCGCTCAACGTCAACCTCAACTCGGTGGTGCTGCGGCGGGCCCGGGGCGGCGCGGTGTCGGCGCGCTACGTGTTGCCCGACGAGGCGGCGCGCGCTCGGCTGCTGCAGGAGGGCGGCGGCGGCGTGGCGGCGGTGGTCGTGCTGGACCAGGGCAGCCGCCACTGGCAGAAGCTGCGGAAGGAGAGCGCCGCGCGCGTCGTGCTCACCTCGCTGCTGGCCTGCCTGCCCGCCGGCCCGCGGGTCTACTTCCTTAAAGGTGAGTTCGTGCGGGGAGCCGCTGGACCCTTGCCGTCTGCCCTCCTTCCCCTGAACCCTGGGCCGGGACACCGGGGCCCCAGGTTCCCTCGCTGCGTGGGAACTCTGGCCCGGGGAAAGTCACAACTCGAGGGAATGTGCGCCCCGGGGTTTCGCGTGCGCTTGGGAGGTCCTTGCGAACGTCAGCGTCCGGGGCTTCCTTCTCCCCACCCCCGTTTTCCTCGAAAGCGTCTGGCAACCAGTCTGTCCCCTGGGCTGGGTGGTCTGGGAAGGTGCGGCGGGCCGTGCCCCTTAGTTCCGGGGGCCGAGGGCCCGTGCTGGCCTCTGGCGCCGTTTGCAGACCACGGGGGTCGGAATGTTTCTAACAGACCTGGCGCGATCAAGCAAGTCGAGACCCTCCTCCGGGAGAGTGGCGCCGCGGTGTCCCCTTTCTTTCCCGCCTAGACAATTACTGTACGTTCGGCTGTGTCTTGGTGGGCCTCTTGCCTTTTTGACCCTGGCAAGTCCCTCCCCTTCCTCTCCCTCTATTGCTTTTTATTGTTTTCCTCCAGCCTCCTTCTCCCACCCTAGGCCTTTCTCGAGCTTAATTTGGAGCTGACAGCTTTCCCACCCCTTTTATCCTCTCTTCCCCGGCAGGGATTAGCCCTGGGACCGTCTCAGAGACGGCCAACCGGCCAGCCTGGTTAGGAGAGGTGCCGCAGGGGCTGTGAGATGTGGTGGAGATTCTGTGGCCTTTGATTTTAGGCCTTCAAGGGCTGCCTCCAGGCCCGACCATTTCACCTGCTGGCGAGATAACTTTGGCTTCCGGTTGTGGGTGGGTGATTTATTCTCAAACCCCACATCATTGATTTCTGGGTCATTTCCTGTGACTGCTCTTGCAAGCCTTCTAACCTCAAACGTGTGGGAACCCTGGCCGTAGTGCAGAAGTGATAGCTGATCGGATAGGGCCCCACAGCTCTGTTGACTGAGTGCGTGGCGCGGGAAGCCTGATGTGCTTCAGAATTCGGGTGCAGTGAGCTAAGACCCTGTTTCAAAGCCATGCAACCTGAAATTTCACACACCGCAGGCCAGGAGGATTCCAAAGCTCCTTATCTATTAACACCTCTTGCCAACTGTCCTTTGTTGATCCCATTGGGAGATAACAGCTGCAGGGTATGGAACAGTGGCCTTCTCTAGGCTCTGCAGAGGTCTCTCACTTTTTAAAAATGAAGTAATGTGTACTCAGGTGAACATGAGCAGCACAAAGTGTGTATAAAGAGATGCATGGCTTCCTCACACCCTAAAACAAGTTCCCTCGTGGATAGCTTTTAAACCAACTGGAACCATCCCTTTCCCCAGTCGGCCTCTTTTACCCAGCTAGTTCGGGACACATCCATGCTGCTTGGTGATAGACGGTGCCCGGGGGTTGCGTGTGAGGGAGAGGGGAGATGTCGTCGTAAGGTGCTCTGGCTTGTGCAGTCTTGTCTTTCATTCAGACCATAAAAACGCTAAGATCAAAAGTGATGTGCATTTGGGATTTCAGTGGAAATTGCTACCCTTATAACTGCTGAATTCAAACTGTTGCAGGGGAGAATGCCTTTCTCTTACATAGCACGTGTCCAAATGGGCATTCGGGGTTTGACCTGATGGCATCCAGATGTTGGCGCCAGGCCTGCCACACTTCCTCCAGTCGCCTCTCGCGCTGATGAGGCCGTGAGGACCAGTTGGGTGGTTGGAGCTCACACGCAGCGTCTGTGTGTGCTGTTCCCTGCAGTGCAGGGATGTCTGAAGGAGGTCGAAGCAGCTGGAGGAATTGCTAGCACTCTTGCAATTGGAGTGAGGCGAGACAGCACAGAGGAATGTTGTCTCCACACCTCCGGTGGGAGTGGGTGGAGGGCAGAGACCTAATCTCCTGACCCCAGTGTGAAGAGACAAGCCCTGTTGTTTATCTGTCCTTCAGCTACACGGAGACACTTTGCCGGTTTTATTTTTTTAACTGGCAAGCTGTCTCCCACCCTAACCAGCACTTCTCTCTACTTTCCTGCCTACCAGCTCTTAAATGGTCTATTCAAGGCCTAGAGATGAGGTGGCCAGAAGGCTTCTCTTCCCCGAAGCCTTGTCCTCAACTTTGGGAGTGCCTGGGCTATTCTTTGTCCAGATGCCCACAAACCTGTCATTTTGTTTCCGGGAACCCAAACTGTAGAAGCCAGGCCCACCCCCCGTGATTTATTGACTATGAAATGCAACCCCCTCCTCCACCGCCCCCAAGGCTGTGTGGGTTGGTATAACATTCACTCTGCCTCCTAGAAGGAAGGGGCTGCCAGGGGAAGCTAAGCCACCAAAGCCTTCACCTCTACTCCCTTCCCCTTCTAGCCAAGCCCCCTGTTTCCATGGCAGAGAACATGACCATTTGTGGAGGACCAGCAGTTTCTCCAGGGCGCTAGTGAGCTCTTTGAGTGATCACAGGGGAGGTTTGGGGGTACTAAATGGGGGCAGGGGCAGAAGCTGAGAGGAAGCCAGAATGACAAGATGACTCATTCTAGGAATGGGCTGCAGCTCCCAAGAGGGTGTAGGAGAATGCCATCTAATCCATTAACCCTCTGCTGACTGCAGGAGGGAGCCCTCTTACTGGGCTGCTCATCTAGCACCCAGAGACCAAGCACGAAGGGAGCTCCTTGGGAAGGGCCTTGTCGCAGTGTGCTCGTGTTACTGGTGGCTTGAACCCTTGAGGCTAGTGAAAGATAGGTGGTTTTTCTGGAGGCTCTCAGAAGTACCTCGGGTTGCTGTTGGTGAAACGGAAGGGTTCCTAAGCAAGATGTTCTGTCTACCTACAATGCATTGGCTTTCTGTGGGCCTCCAGGCCAGATTTACTCGTTCTTCCCCACTGGTCTTGAGACTATTGATGTGGATACGCTTCTGTTACTGGTCATTTTTATACCTTGGGGTGGGGGCAGAGTCTTGCATATAGCTCAGGCTGACCTTCGACTCATGACCCTCCTAACCACCTGCTCAGATTGAAGGCATGTGCTGCCATGCTCGGCTCTACAGGATGCCCTTTGACCTCACGGGAGCCTTCTGGAGGAATTGAAATGTAATACCAGCATCCTCCCATGCCCAGAAGTCTGCGTTTTTCCATTTGGTTTAGAGTGTATTAACTTGATGTGTGACTAAATTGGACCTATAGAAGGGGTTGTCAGTGACCTTAGGAGTGAGAAAGGGCACGCTTCTATGAATGGAGGCGGGTACAGCTATGATTTTTGCCTAGAGCAAATGGGCTAGGGAAAAAGCCAGTTTAGGAGTCTTCTTAGAAATCAATGAAACTTCACATAATCATGCCTTTGTTTTAGGTAAACAAGAGAAGAAAATTGCTTTTGTTTTCTGAGAGGATATGGTTAATATTTACCAAATGCCAGATAAGCTGCTTCTGATAGACACAGAAAGTTAATTATTGCCTCTCTTTGAGAGACCTTTAAAAACTTGACGTATTTATTTATGTGTGTATGTGTGGGTATGTGTGCACCATGTGTGTACAGGATCCCGAGGAGGGAGAATAAGGTGTTTGACTCCTCCTGGAACTTCATTACAGGTGTTGTGAGATGTCATGTGGGTATATGTGCACCATGTGTGTACAGGATCCCGAGGAGGGAAGAATAAGGTGTTAGACTCCTCCTGGAACTTGCATTACAGGTGTTGTGAGATGGCATGTGGGTGCTCCAAGCTGAACCCCAGGTTCTCTACAAGAGCAATAAGTGCTCTTAACTGCTATCCATCCCTCTAGCCCCAGATGACAGGCTTTTAGGAGTGTGTGTATGTAAGGGGTGTGTATGTATACAAGTGAGGGAAGCCCACTTTTTTATTCTAGAGGTGGTGGTTTTGTTCGGTTTTCTTAAAATACATTTATTTAATTATGTTTTTATTGAGCATGCTTGTGTCATGGCACACATGTGGGGGCCGGAGAACAACTTGCAGGAATTGATTCTCTCCCTCTGTTCTGTGGCTCTTGGGTGGTATCAGTCGTCAGGTTTGGGGGCAGGTGGCTCTACCCACGGAGAAGTTGCTTTGCCTTAGCGGGCTTGTAGCGCTCACGTAGTCGTGATGGATGTTTTCTGACAGTCCGAGAACCCAGTGCCTTTGCCTCACGTTTGTTTGTTTGTTTGCTTTTGAAGGGGGGTACGAGACCTTCTACTCACAATATCCCGAGTGCTGTGTGGATGTGAAGCCCGTTTCCCAAGAGAAGACTGAGAGTGAGAGGGGCCTCCTCAGCCAGTGCGGAAAGCCCATCCTCAGTGTCACCCTCAGGCCAGCTTATGACCAGGTATGTGACTTCCGACTCCTGACTCGGGCTGCTGCTTTGTACCGGGGAACTGACGCTGTGCTGACGGAGCTGCTGTGGCTTGTGCACACGGGTTCCCATCGCAGAGCGAGTGGGCAGTCTCCCAGCACACACAGCTCACTAGGGTCCCTGGGCTACAGGATGCTGGGCAGCTTCTGAAGAAGAGAGGAAGTGAGAGAGAACATTGTTATTAGCTGGCTTGGGCAGTTTGGGGAAGCTTGAAAATACTGGTTTAGGTTTCCCTGAAGACATTCAGAGCTGACTCTGAGGCTTCCTGTGTTGTTTTGTTTCGTTTTGCTTTTTAGATTTGTTTTATTTTATGTGTATGAGTGTTTTGCTTGCATGTGTGCATTTGTACCACGTGCAGACAGCAGAGGTCAGAAACTAGAGTTACAGAGGCTTGTGAGTCACCGTGTGGTTCTGGGAATCAAACCCAGGTCCTTTGCAAGAACAAGTGTTCTTAGCTGCCGAGCCAACTCCCTAGCCCCATTCTCTTTTGTTTTGGGAGGACAGGCTTGCTGTGTATGTGTAGCCCAGGGCAGCCTTGACTTAACTCCTTGAGCCTGGCAAAGGCTGAGTTTGTAGGCTTGTGTCCCATCCTTGGCCAACTCCTGAAGGTTTCTGGTACTTATTTTCATACATTCTGGTGCCAGAGGAAATGGAGATTCTAGAAGGCTAGATGTTTCTGTAAGCATATGGGGTTTTGTTGGTTGTTGTTGTTGTTGTTGTTTTTGCTTTAAAAAGGTATACTTTATACACCTCACTGACAAGAGGCTAGGAACCTATAAAATGATGGGGGAGGGTGGGGAAAAAGCAGGCGAAAGTCCGGGCCTGACAGAAACTAGAGTACAGGCGCCACTTTGCCATCTCAACAGAGGGCAAGGTTCTTATCATTGGCCAATGGAATGTCTGACATTTGCAAAGACTCCAGCCACTGGTCCACAGCAGCCCCAGACATAGGTGGCCCTTCTTCAATCCCCTGTTCTGGTTCCTTCAGGATCTCTGTATCCATCCCATCTGCCCTTTGGCCTACACATCTGACATGGAAGTTTTTCAGCCTTTGCTCAAAACAAAGAACATAGCAAAGCCTAATAAAGATATGGCTGAAAAAAATGCCAGCTCCCTGCCATGGGCAAAACTCAGGCCCTGGAATTCTAAATACGAATGGGTGACCTTGCTTCTAATGGGACTCTTGGTCACTGGAAGCCTTAGCCTGGCCAAATGCCAGTCATAGGTTATGTTTGTCTTCTTTCAAGAAAAATCAGCATGTGGGGTGAGCCTGAAGCCCCAGCACGTATCTAAGCTGGATGCGGCGGGTGTGTGTGTGTGTGTGTGTGTGTGTGTGTGTGTGTGTGTGGTGTTGTGTTCTGCCTTTCTCAGAAAGTGAAAGAGAAGTAGGAATTGACAACAGGTTGTGAAAGCGCTGTAGACCTTTGGCCCACTGAGGGTGGGGTGCTCTGATGTGTCCTCAGCCCTCATCTGGGAAACCCCCGTACACTGAGAGAGGCCAGGCAAGCTGTCATAGCCCGGGTTTTCTGACAGCTTTGGTGTCTTCCTCTTGAGTTGAACAGAAGATTCGGAAAAGGAGAGAAATAGAATTTCAGGGGTGTGATGGGCCAGCTGCAGGGAACGTTGGATGGTGTCCCAGGCTGGTGTATCAGCATTTTCTAGGCACTCAAGGGAGTTTTTGGCAGTGTCCAGCCTGCTTCTTTGAGGGGGTGGCTATTGGTGCCGTGGGGATGGGGTGGGTCTATATCTGATCAAAGGTAGAATGGAATTAGACTTGAGTCTCAGGCCTCTTTCCCAAACAGAGTCTACCATCTCTCCCGTTTTTCTAGTTTCTAACCAGTGGGGTGCTTGCGCTGGGCTGGGTGCAGGGACAGTCTGCTCTCAGGCCAAGACCAGAGCTGTTGGGATTGCTGGGCTTCAGGATCTGCTCTGTGTCTTCCCCAGGATTCTAAAGATGGTAGTCGCATAATATACAAGTTAATAATGCAGCCATTATTCCTTTTCTGTCTTACCAGTTATCCTCAGAGGATAGAAATTGTCCCCAGTCTTCATTCAGGGGTTAGAGAAGCTGCTGGAGCTCTGATCACCGAGGAGCTAGCCCTCTGCCCGAGCTCTTCTCTCATAAATGTCGAGTCCGTGTCCCTAACCTCTGCACCACACTGCCTCTAGAAGGCTGCTGTGTGTGTGTGTGTAGGGGTGCAAGTGGACTTATTCCTAGAGACTCTCTAGAGAAATGCAAGAAAGAAGGAAAATATTTACTTCTCATTTTTACCTGAAATAGGTCCCACTCTACCTCTGACTGTCTCTGGCATTATTTAATCCCATCTGAGCCTCAGGAAATGGTCTGTGGGCAGGGCGGTAGTGGCGCACGCCTTTAATCCCAATTCTAGGGAGGCAGAGGTAGGTGGCCTTGTGAGTTCAAGGCCAGCCTGGTTTACAAGAGCTATTTCCAAAACAGCTAGGACTTTTACACACACACATACACACACACAAAACTGTCTCGAAAAACAAACAAACCAAAAAAAAGCGAAAGAAAGTGTCTGTAAAAGGCACTATTACCTATCTTACAGATCTGTTTTAAGATTAGTACCTATGGGTATCTGAAGCCCCCTGAAATGCGGGTGCAAATAAAAATGCTGGTGTAGATATGTGTGTAACTCGGTTGGTACAGTGCTTGCTTACACACTGGACCTGGCGTTCAGTTTAATACCACAGAAACTGGGTGCGGAGGCACATGCCTATAATGCCAATATTTGGGAGACAGAGGCAGGAATATCAAGCTACACCCTGTGCCCAGCCCAGCTATGTGTAGAGTTTGAGACAAGCCTGAGTTACATGAGACCCCAACTCAAAAAGTGTGTGTATGTCCGCTTTGCCCCTTTGATAAATTCTGTTACTTTCCTCTGTGTAGTTGAATTGGCTTTTGCTTAAATACCTCAAGTGCTGGGTGGGTTGCCTGCTGCTGATCCCCATCTCTTGGTCCCTTACCTTTCTCCTTACTATGGGTCTGGCTAAGAATTTCCATCTACCGTTTCTGGGGCAGGAAATGGGGGGGGGTGTCTGCAACAGTCAGTGGCCTTTCCTTGGCAGCTTAGAACCCTGTATATTCATGCAGATTACTGAGCCTGTCTAGCCTAGAGCTCTGTTTCACCTGGGGGTAGATGGTCTTTGGCTCTGCCTCTGTAGGAGCTTCTGAACTAGAAGCCTGGGGTGTGGGCGATGACCTCACCCTGTCTAACTCCTGCACTCCTTGTGAAGGTCGGGGGTGGGGAAGCCCCTCTGCTGTGGTCTAACAGCTTTCCTGAGTCTAGATTCTGGGTAGGTAGGGGTTATTTTTAATTCTAAGAAACATACTTTTTTCGGGGAGAGGGGGAACGGCACCTTTGCCATTCCTAAAATGAAGATGGCCGTGTGTCAGGGTTTATGCAGTACGTGATATAAAGCGCTGTAAAGGGAGGATACTTTGCCAAACCATTTTCCATGTTCGCTATGGCTTAGGAAGTTGCCCTGCAGGGCCCACTGGCTTTCCCTGGTTGCTTCAGGGGAGTTTGAACTTAAACAAGAGCCCTTTCAGTTCCGACCACTTCCCACCCCAGAAGTTAGCATCGGAAGGCTGCTGTGTGACTTCTAAGCTCCTGGTCTCTGAGAATTTTGCTGTCACTGAGTCACAAGGGTAGAGGGCTTGCCAAGATGGAGGTGCCACCCACTCTTGGCTGACTTGCCCTGGCTCTGAACTCTACCTGGGAACCAGAAAGGGAACCTCCCACTTAAACAAATAGGTCAGGGCTTTTGTTTGCCTTCTCCCAAATGAATGAGCTAATCTAATGTCTCCTGGTTGTCCTCTGTCCCTGCTTCCAGGGTGGCCCAGTTGAAATCCTTCCCTTCCTCTACCTTGGAAGTGCCTACCATGCATCCAAGTGCGAGTTCCTCGCCAACCTGCACATCACCGCCCTGCTGAATGTTTCCCGCCGGACCTCCGAGGCCTGCACCACCCACCTGCACTACAAATGGATCCCTGTGGAGGACAGCCACACAGCTGACATCAGCTCCCACTTCCAAGAAGCAATAGATTTTATTGGTAGGTTCAGCCCCCCCCCTCCATTGTTTTGGGAGTCTCCTTGGAGTGGAATATGTATTCTTTTCTTTTGATATCTTGGTATGGTTACCTTCTTGGAAAGAAAGGAATCTGTTTTTTGGAAACAGCAACTTCTGTAGCCCTAGGTGGCCTCAAATGTGCTACACAACCAAGACTGGCTTTGAATCCCTGATCTTCTCCCAGCTCTCAAGTGGTGGGGTCAGGAACCCACCACCAAGCCCAGTTTAAGAAGAGTCTTGTCTATGCAGCCCGAAGAGTTGGGGCAAAGAGCAGGCGTTTTAGCCATCACAAAGGCAAGGGGAGGAGCCGAGTTACTCTTGTTAGGAGTTTTAGTTTACAAGATAAATGAATTAATATCATTTTATGGCAGTACTTTCCTGCTCTTGTTATTGTTTCAGCAGTCAGGAGCAGAGTGCAGCCATGTGTAATGTTCCACAGGGGGGGAGCCTCCTTCTACGTAGGTTAGGCTATTTTTAAAGCAAACAGAAGGATGGAGGGAGCACTCCTTACGCACCAAGCCTTGAAGGCCCCAGCAGCTTTGCATAGCTCTGGCAAACAGCTTTGGAGGCAATTGATTTTGCATTTTCAGCTAACTCTGGATTAAAGATAGCACTTGACTCAAAACCCCGTGCCTTGTGCACAGAAAACTTGGCATCTTTTGCATCCCTGTATCCTGCGAAGCAGTTATTGTCTTCCCATCGTACAAGCCTTGGCCTCTAGTCCCTCTGCCCAGACAGCTTGGGCCCTCAAGTTGCCTTGATTGCCCTCACATTCCAGATCGCTTCCCCCATTGTGTTTAGCCTGACTTCTCTGTCTCCGATGTACAAACACACCCAGGATCCTGCCCCCCTTTTCTCTTCCTTCTTTCTCTTTAACATGCATAGTTGCTGGGATTGAGACATCATTTTCCTATGTCTTGTTAAAGGCAGGTGTTAGGCACAAGGGTAATTACTTAGTGCAGGCAGCAATTAAAGGCTCCCTTCAGCCACGTGGAAGGGCCTGCTTACCACACACGGTGTCATGAGAAATCTTGACAAGCTCGTCAAAGGCACAGACTGAGGCTTTCCTTGTCGTCCAAGTCTCTAGGCTGAGAATCCTCTTGCAGCCTGAGAAGCAGCCAAGAATGGTGGGTTCTAGATGGGAACTCTTGACTTTTCTTCATGCCCTTGGGAGGGTTCCTTCTCAGCCTGTTACTTAATTACCTGGATAGCTACCGAATGAGGTCATGCAACCTGCCCCCGTCCAGTTCTGAGAAACCTCCCTCCACATCCTGTGTGTATGTTGTGTCTATATTTGTGGACACAGTCCCACAGGGTTTCAAAAGCCTTGTACCCAAATAAGCACTGACATCCAGGGGAGGATGATGCTGTGGGTAGCAGGAGCCTGAGGTTTGGAAAGAGTTCCGGAAACGATGCACTCCATATCCTTTGGGTCCTTGAATGTGGCAGTAGTCCACTAAACGCTCACAGACAGCGGAGGGGAAGTGAGGCACAACTCTGTAATTGCCCTTGACCCCATAATCCCAAGGACTGGGAGTCTGGGCTTTGAACCGACTTTCAGGGACTCTTGTTGGGGACCAGATCTTTATTATTCCCTTTGTATTCATGTGTTGCTGTACCTCCAGTGAGTTCCTCTGGGCATGCTCTGAGGTTTGTTGTTCGGATTGGAAATCTCAAAGGTTCCTCCCTGACCCATTAGAAATTTGATCTTTTAGATACAGAGTCATTTTCAGACTTCTTGAACTTTAAGCATATGGATAGAAGGTGGTAAAGGAAGTAACATTTTCCCCTTCATTTTCTGAATACTGTGGTCTTCCAGAGTACCAGTTACAGCTACATCTAACTTCCCGTGAGGTGTTTACTTCCTCACTATCAAGAGAGGGAATTGGGGAGACTTGTGTGATTTTGATTTGACATATATTCACCTTCCCTATTTTTAGCAGGGTTTTTTTGGGGTGGGGGGAGAGCAGAACAAAGGACCCTTCATGCACGCGCACACACATGCACACTTGGTCATAGTAAGCAAGAGACTGCTAACTGATGGTGACTCTAGCAGTGCCTCCCCTTTGTTGAGCAAGGTAGGGTTTGCAGAAGCCATTTATATCCATCCAGTAAGCGTCACTTAGCCAGGACTGTAATTAGTGGCCGGGCACTGTTTGTTGTATGTTTGGTGGTGAGAACCCTGGAACCTCACCAAGCATCCCGCCCTGTCACAGCAAGACAGGGTGCTCAGGGAATCCAGAAGACCTCTTCCAGTATGGGCCTGTGTCTCACCATTAGAATCAGAACTGGAGAGGCTAAGTCCCTGAGCCTTAGACACTCAGGGAATGACATACGCCCAACAAAGAAACCTGCATGTGATTTTAAGGATTTTCCCATGCCCCTTTGAACCGAACCTAGAACACAGATTGAGAGGCTGTGTCTAGAGAGGACATTTCCGGGTCTAGCCCTGCCAGTGAAAGGATCTGTGCAAGGACCCTGGGAAACAGTTTTACATGAGGATAAAAGTCCTACCTGGGGACATGTATTGTTGGGATTTCAAGCTCTATTATAGTCTCATTTTGTAGCCCAAGCTTGCCTTAAACTTGTGGTCCTCCCATCCATCCCTCACTTGCTGGGACTGTAGATACATGCCGTGCTCAGCTTGAGGACCATGGCCCTTGAACTTGCACTGTGGAGGACTGTCAGGTCGCACAGGTTGTCCCTCGTGTGTCCTGTAGTTGGTGTTCCCTTTAGATCCTAGTTCTGACCAACCGTCCTTCTCTTCGCTCCCTTCCAGACTGTGTCAGGGAAGAAGGAGGAAAGGTCCTTGTCCACTGTGAGGCTGGGGTCTCCCGGTCACCCACCATCTGCATGGCATACCTCATGAAGACCAAGCAGTTTCGCCTGAAGGAGGCCTTTGACTACGTCAAGCAGAGGAGGAGCGTGATCTCTCCCAACTTTGGCTTCATGGGACAGCTTCTTCAGTATGAGTCAGAGACCCTGCCTTCCACCCCCACCCCCCAGCCTCCCTCCTGCCAAGGGGAGGCAGCCAGCTCCTCGTTTATAGACCATTTACAGACACTGAGCCCTGACATGCAGGGTGCTTACTGCACATTTCCTACCTCAGTGCTGGCACCGGTGCCCACCCACTCCACAGTCGCGGAGCTCCACAGGAGCCCTGTGGCCACGGCCACGTCCTGCTGAGACTGGGATTGGCTGCCAGTGAATCCCCAAGAGCAACTGTGATTTTTGTTTTTTTTAAACTTGTGGACATTTCATACCTGTGCGATACTGCAGCCCTCTCTCTGTCCGCTGCCCCACTGAGACAGTGGTGGTCACCAGGCTTGCAGGTGCACTTCGGACTGACCCCGAGCATAGCTTCTCGGGACTGTAGGAAGGCCAAGCCATGCCTCCAGCGGGGCACTTGCTGACCGCTGTGCTCCCAGAGCCCCTGCCCACTCAGGACCTCCCAGTCCGTGCATCTCAGAAGTTCGCCTTTTCATTTCAAGCACAAGGCAATAAATCCCCACAGCCCAGTGGGAGCAAGACACCGCTGGACCAGGAGAGAAGGCAGTGACGAGGCCCATTCATTTTGAAGGAAGCACAATTTTCACTCTGTTTTTTGAACGTTGGCAAACTTTTTGTCTGTGTCTGTCACTTCAGGGAATAAAGCAGGTCACCACCCAGTCACAAAAGTTAACCCTGCTAGATTTGTCAAGACAGAAGTACCTGCCGGTCTGAACCCAGAAGTGTTGTTGAGATTCTGTCTTGGGTTCCATGAAAGCTGTTGGCTGAAGAAGATGCTGGAAAGTCAGGGTTTCTTTCTCACCAAGGGTTCTGTGACCATGGACTCCGGCATAGTTTCTGTGCATACTTGAACCTGTTCCGTTGAATCTCTCTTTAAAGCCACTCTGCTGTCATCCAGAAAGTTTGCAGACCCTAGACCAAAAATCACCCCTTTGAGGAGGTGGCAGTAAGTGCCTGGAGAAAGGGGGCACGCGCTGTGTTCTGGGGCGGTGACAGGACTTGTTCAGTTTAGCGTCCTTTGTGTACTGAGTCGTTGTCCCTCGTGACTTTGTTTCCCTCCCTGCTCCTGGGGGGTTGTCTTCAAGCTACTGATTCTGGGGTTTGTATTTTTTGCAATGTGGTACTACTTATGTTCTTTGATAGGTTATTTCTCCGGGGGAAAGGCAATAAGTCCCCAAAAATCCATGTGAATGTGAAGAAAAGCAGTGTGTTGCTGGTTGTTGTTTTTTACGTAGTGCAAAATAAAAATAACTTAAAAGTGCTGTTCCTGTTAGTGGTGACTTGAGTAGGAGGGAATGCTTTTCAGGCGGAGATTTAAGCCCGCCTTACTGTTTTGTGTGTTTATTTTTAATTTTTTGTTTTATATGAGTGGGTGTTTGGCCTGTACATCATATGCACACCCAGTACCTGCAGAGGCCAGAAGAGACACTGGAGTTAGAGACAGTGGTGAGCTGCTGCGTGGGTGCTGGAAATCAAACCCAGGTCCTGAAAGAGCAGCCAGTGTTCTCTCAACTGTTGAGCCTCTCTCCACCTCCATTTATTTCCAGATAGATGGCAGGGTGGGGTGGTGGGTGTGAAGCGCTCTGTGTTTGCTCTTGACTGGTTTTAACAAGGACACAGAATGTTGCTAGAAAAGTCCTCGAGGTGGGCAGACCTCCCGCCTAGGCTCTCCTTAAACAGCCTGCTTGAACTTTCGCTTCTTCCCTGAAGTGGACTTGAAAGGGAGCTTGATGCTCTGCAAAGTTCCTGGAAAGACAACGCCCTTCTTTCTGGAAAACCCAGATGCCAGGCTTGTGGCAGCCCCCTCTGCCCTGCCTGGCATATGGTAGACTCAAGAAAGGCTGGCTCGGATAGCTGAGGGATAAAGGTTCCCCTTAATGGCCTGCCCCCCTCTTTTTACTCTTGTAAGTAATTCTTTCAGATAACTCCCTCCGGAGTTCCCAGGTCAATCCCTTAGTGAGTGGGTTTCAAATCCAACTGAAGCTTAACTTGCCTTCTGAGTAATTTCCTCTGCGTCAGTGCAGGAAGGAAGAAGCGGAATCAACTGTGTGGCTGGTACAGACTAAGTTCCAGACTCGGGGCCTGGTCCCTAACCAGACCAACAGGAAAATGCTGGCTTTTGTACCATCCCGCTCAGCTGATGCTTCCAGCCAAACCTCTCGCTTCAGAAGGGCCCAAAGGTCTCCAGCTACCCCAATGTGCACTTTGCTGGCAGACAGCAAGACAGCCGCTGACTAGCCCTAAGACTGCATGGGACCTTGTTATCTTCCTTTCCTTTCCCCAAATCGAGCTCCAGGGGCCCCAGGAAAGGCTACAGGTGGGAAGGCCACCCAGACCAAGAAGACCTAATCACTTTGAGTCAGTCCCTTAACGCATCCAAGTCTTACTCTGTGTAGAGCAATGGACAGGGACGAAGAATTCCTCACCTTCCCCTAACTCCTGTTTTGAAGCCAATCTGCAGCCAGCCTGGGGCTTGGCTTGCATGACCGCTTCCAAGGCCCATATCCCTTAAGCCTCTGCTCAGTCTGGAGTATCACCTGGTAACTTACTGTGCAGGTGCTAGAGGACCTTGGAGGGAGAACTGGGGAATAGGCAGCCAGCTGCAGGCTGGACTGCTGTGCTAAGCTGCATCCCACTTGCTGTCGTTCGCTTTATTGCATTAAAGTCTGTCTCTAAAGGGTGAGTAAGTCCTCTAAATCAGGCATATGAGGATTGCTCATAAGCCCCGTGAGTCATGGGGCAGAGGGGGGCAGAAGTGAAGCCCCACAGCTGGGGAAGGCTCCGGGACTACTGCTCCATTTGCTGGTCTGTTAATCTCACCTCCATTTCTGCTGAGGTCAACCATGCGGGTGTCCAGCACCAGGTGGAGAAGTCAAGCTAGTGTTATTGTCAGTTGAACTTCAGGGTTTGGGAGAGCACACTCTGTTGGTCTCTAGTGAAGATGCATCTGAGCCTGAGAGAATAGGAGCTCATTTCCCAACTACAGAGATACACAAACTGTCTCAGGTTCACCCTAATTTCTGAGTTGGGATTAATTGATGGGAGGGTGGGGTCACATGACTACCCAGAGTGTGTCAGGAGCCCTGTGCACCCATGGCAAGGACCCTAAGGAAATGTCTCCCCAACTTCAACAGCCTGAACAGGGGTACCTCTCAGAACTCCTGCTGATTCATCTTGTGAACAACCTGAAACTCATGACTGCCTGTCTCTCTCTCTTTGCTCAGGCTATGTGAGTTCAGAATTAAACTTTTAACCTACAGGAGCCCATAGCACACTGTGCCTTTAGTTTAGTCTTACCTTTGTTTGGTGACAGGACCTGCTATGTAACGCAGACTGGCCTCAGACTCAGTCCATCTGCCTGGATTTTCTGAGTGTGGAGGTCAGGGAGCACACCACCACGCCCAGTGCTGAGATCGGGGAGCACACCACCATGCCCAGTGCTGAGATCAGGGAGCACACCACCACGCCCAGTGCTGAGATCGGGGAGCACACCACCATGCCCAGTGCTGAGATCAGGGAGCACACCACCACGCCCAGTGCTGAGATCAGGGAGCACACCACCACGCCCAGTGCTGAGATCAGGGAGCACACCACCACGCCCAGTGCTGAGATCGGGGAGCACACCACCATGCCCAGTGTGGAGAATATATTCCTTGTTATCAACTCAACTTCAGGTCCATAAAAAAATAATAATGCAATTTTCTTTTTCTTTTACTTCCATTTTCTCAGAGACTTAAAGTAACCACAAAGCCTTTAAATCCCATTTGAGAGACTAAATGTACCATCTATGGGATGAAGTGGGGACTATGTACCTAGAGTGGCCTGTGAGTTGCTGTTTCGCATTTGAACCTGAAATGTTCCCCGCCCCCCGACAGGCTCCTGTTTCAAATGCATATTCCCAAGACAGTGGACGTGCTTTAGGAGGCTGTGGAACCTGTAGGAGATTGGGTCTAATTGTCTGAAATAGATCTTAGGGTGGGCTTTGGCTGCATGGGCCTCTGGGTCCTGTCTGTTCTCTACTTCCTGGTTCCCCCTACTTCTTCCCAAGACCTGAGTTGATGCACCACGCCTTCCTCTGTTATGGCTTCCCTACTGCGATGGACCTAAGCCGTGAAGCAAGGTGAATCTTCCCTCCTGTAAGGTCTGTCAGGGATTGTGGTTCAGAATACAGAAATAACAGATGCCCTGTCCGCCATCTCATTCGGAAGGACTCATTGATGGGACTGGCTAAGTTCTCTAGAGTGGGATCAAAATGATGTAACTATATTATTCAAAAGCTACTTATTAGCTGGGTTCACTTGATAGGGTGGAGTAGTCCAATCGTGGCTGCCTTAGGGTTTCTGTTGCTGGGATGAAACGCCATGACTCAAAGCAAATTGGAGAAGAAAGGGCTTGTTTCAGCTTCCACTTCCACTTTGTAACCCATCACTGAAGGAAGTCAGGACAGAAACTCAACAGGGCAGGAACCTGGAGTCAGGAGGGAATGCAGAGGCCATGGAGGGGCGCTGCTCACTGGCTTGCTCAGCCTGCTTTCTTATGGACCACCATCACATGGGTGGCCCCACCCACAATGGGCTGGACCCTCCCCCATCAATCACTAATTAAGAAAATGCCTTACAGCCGGATCTTAATGGAGGCATTTTGCCAATTGATGTCTGCCCCTCATCGGATAACTCTGGCTTCTGTCGAGCTGACACAAAACTCGCCAACACAGGCTGGTTTAGGGTGGATTTTATGTGGACATTTTCTGGGTTTTCTTACGAGACATGGAAACATGGCTCATTTAAATGGACATCCTAGAAGACAAGTTGCTCACGGCTTCTAGCTGGAACCCGCTTATTGTGAGCCCTGCTCATTGGATCTGAGTAGATAGGTCTTGGAACTGAAGGAAACTGATTGATCCCAAGGTGGACACCTGACTCAAAGGCAGCCCACCCATAGACTGATAAGACACCAATGAGTGCTGTGGTGTTATGGGTTCTGAGTTTTGTCTCTGTTACTTCCCAGCTGTGTGGATATGGACTAATTGTTTCATTTCTAAGTCCAAAGGGGATTTTGCTTTGGTTTCGGTATTTTTGTTGCTGTTTTTGTTTTGAGACAGGGTTTTTCTGTGTAGCCCTGGCTGTCCTGGAACTCACCCTATAGACCAGGCTGGCCTCAAACTCAGAGATTCACCTGACTCTGCCTCTGCCTCCCAAGTGCTAGGATTAAAGGTGTGTGCCACTGTGTTTAGCCAATGGGTTGGTTTTATTATTTATTATTGTTGTTGTTGTTGTTGTTGTTTTGAGACAGTCTCGCTGTGCATCTCTGACTGGTCACTGTATAGACACTATGTAGACCTCACAGAGATCTGTCTGTCTGTCTTGGTAATGCTGAGATTAAAGGTGTGTGTCATCAAGTCTGGCTGTGGACTGCTTTTTTTTTTTTCAATACAGGGTTTCTCTGTGGCTTTGGAGTCTGTCCTGGAACTAGCTCTTGTAGACCAGGCTGGTCTTGAACTCACAGAGATCCGCCTGCCTCTGCCTCCCAAGTGCTGGGATTAAAGGCGTGCGCCACCACCGCCTGGCTAGACTGCTTTTTAAATACTGATCAAATCTTATTTCTGGGGAAAACCTCCATTGTGCTGTATTTTTGTAAACCTATGGCTGCCTTTAATTTGCTAATATTTTGTTAAAGATTTTGTGGTTATGAAGGATATTCATCTCTAATCTTTTCTAGGGATGCATTTGTCTTGCTTTGGTATCAGAAATGATGCTTCCCTCCCTAAATTCTTAGGGAGGGGTTGGTGAGATGGCTTGTCAGGTAGAGGTACTGCCCAAGCCTGACACCTAGGTTCAATCCCCAGGCCCCACTTGGTGGAAGGAAAGAATGGATTCTTGCAAAATTGTTCTCTGACCTACGATTGAGCTTGCCACATACACTGAAATAAACGTAACTTGTTTTTACTGTTGTGTGTGTGTGGCCCCAGATGTGGTCTCGGTGGCCACTGCATGCACATGGGAAATGTGCAATCTGCTGCTCAAAACTGGAGTGACAAGTATCAGTTAGGTCCAGTTGATTGATAATGCTGCTTAACTCTTCATCCACACTGGCTTTCTGTCCGCTGTTCTATCAATCATTGAGACATGAGTGTGCTCAACTAAATTGGAACTTTACCTCTCTTTTGGTTCTATCGGTGTTTGCTTCATCAATACTGAAATTCTGCTTAGAATCAGTATGTTCACTGGATAAATTCATCCCTTTATTATTAGGACATGTTCCTGCAGTGTTTCTTTCTTCATATGCTGCGTATCATGCTCAATATTGTTCCCCTTGCTTCTTTATATTAGTGTTTCATGGTGTACACACATACACAAATATTATATACATATATATATATATAATATATGTATGTATAAATACAGACGTGTTGGGGGACAGAATCTTGCTATGTTGTTCAAGCTGGATAAACTTGTAATCCTCCTGTCTCAACCTGAGTAGTTAGATTACAGACATGTCCTACCATACCTGGCATGGTATTAACTTCAATTTTATCTTTTTTTTTATTTTCTCTTTAATGATATTTTCATTTTATGTGTGTAGGTGTTTTGTATGTATGTATGTGTGTGTGTGTATGTATGTATGTATGTATACCACATGCATTCAGTGCCTGCAGAGGCCATCAGATACCCTGGAACTGGAGTTACAGAGAGTTGTTAGCCTCTCTGTGTGTGGTAGTTTGAATGTAATCGGCCCCCATAATAGAAAGGGTCACTATTAGGAGGTGTGACCTTGTTATAGGGAATGTGTCACTGTCAGGGTGGGCTTTGCGGTTTCCTATGCTCAGGAGTCAGTCAACTTCCTGTTGCCTGCAATAGGTGGGACTCTCAGCTCTTCTTCCAGCACCGTGTCTGCCTGCACACTGCCATGTTCCCCGCCATGACAATAATGGACTGAACCTCTGAAAGTGTAAGCCAGCCCCCTCAATTAAATGTGTCTCTTGTAAGAGTTATCACAATCATGATTCTCTTCACAGCAATAAAAACCCTAAGGCAATGTGGGTGCCGGGATTTGAACCCCTGCCCTCCGAAGTACAGCTGTGCTCGTTCATTGCTTAGCCATCTCCCCAGCCCCTTTGCTTTTCCTTTGTGGTTTTTTGGGGGAGGGTTGTTTGTTTTTGAGACAGGGTCTCTCACTATAGGCCTGGCTGTGCTGGAACTTGCTGTTATAGACCAGGGTGGCCTAGAACTCACTAGTCCTTGCCTCCCTCCAGAGTGCTGGGACTAATGGCGTGTGCCATCGTTTCTCTCTGTTCTGTATGCAAGTCTGGTGTGACGAAAGCATACATACTGTCAGAGCCCTAGATGGGGAGTCGGGGCTTCGTTTCTCAGCCCAGCTTCTCTGGGGACTCTCCCTATTCTCTATTCTGTTTTTCTGTTTGATTTCTTTCTAATTATGTGTATGTCTGCTACGCAGATGTGCACGAGAGAGGTGCCTGTGGAGGCCAGAGACAACAGATCACCCAAGAGTTGGAGTCACATGCCGTTGTGAGTCTCTTGACGTGGGTGATGGGAACTGATCTCGGGTCCTCTAGAAGAGCATTGTGTGCTCTGTGCCATCTCTCCAGCACCCTTCTCTTCTTCTCTTTTTTATCTTGTCTTTTCTGTCTTCTTTTTCTCCACCTCCTCCTTCCTCCTTTTCCTCCTCTTCTTCCTCCTCTTCCTCTTCCCCCTCCTCCTTCTGTTTTTAACACCGAGGGTTGAATCCAAGCCTCATGCTTGCTTGGCAAACACTCTTTCATTATACTATAACCCCAGCCCCACCTTTTCTTTCTGAGTCAGGGTTTCACTAAATGCCCCAACTGGCCTCAAACTCACTCCATAGCCTAGACAGGCCCTGAAGCTGTGACTCTCCTCCCACAGCCCCGAGTGGCTGGGACAGCAAGCTGCAGGCCTGTGCCACCACTCCTGTGGCATCCGTCAAGGTATACTATTTAATGGTCTCGGGCTTGTGGCTTCTCAGTAGGGAGGTAAGGGGATTGAACGAGATGACCTCAGTGGCTCCGTCAAGACCCACTCACCGTTGCGGGAGTCTTCATCTGTGGCCTTGCTCACAAACCTAATGAGTACCTGAGCCTGGCAGCACGGCTAGGATTTATTTACTTTAATAATATTTATCAAAACCACAGAGCTCACTTCACACTCATACATCACTCCTGCCTTCCTGTTTATCCCACGGGTTATCTTTTCAAACCGCCCTTTGGGCTTATAAAAGCACCTCTGCGTTCCTCACATGCGATTAAGTGAACAAAGAGCCGGCTATAAAACTAGGTCTCAGTTAAGGCATCTGTGGCCGTGAGGAGACCATGGCCACGGCAACTCATCTAAAGGAAACGTTTAACTGGAGCTGGCTCATAGTCCAGAGGTTCAGTCCATCCTCGTCATAGTGGGAAACATGGCGGCATGCAGGTGGGCACGGTGCTGAGCGGTAGGTGAGAGCCCTGCATCTGAGTCTGCAGGCAACGGTAGAGTCCGCTCCTTAGAGACACACTTCTCCGACAAAGCCATACCTCCTAATAGTGCCACTCCCTATGAGCCTGTGGGAGCCATTTTTATTCAAACCACCACAAACTAACAACAGTATTTATGTATATTTGTATAAATTTACTTTACTTATTGATTTATTTTTAGTTTTTTGAGACAGGGTTTCTCTGTGTATCCCTAGACATCCTGGAACTCACGCTGTAGACCAGGCTGGCCTTGAACTCACTGACCTCTGTCTGCCTCTGCTGGGATTAAAGGCATGCACTACCACTACCCAGTTTGTTGTATTTTTAATTTAGATTATATATATATGTGTGTGTGTGTGTGTATAGAATACATTATTTTCATGTGACTACAGTTTATAAATATAAGTATGTGTGATTATAATTATATAGTCTGAAAGGTTCTATACTTGAATATTAAAATAGCTTTTCCTTTCTCTTTGAGACAGTCCTTTAAAGGACACATAGCACATGGACAGAGCAGTCTCATCCCTGGAGAGGCCCCAGTTTTCCAGCCACCCTCACTGCCCTCATGTAGCCCAGATGGGTGGCCTCACACATACCATGTAACCAAGAACAACCCTGAACTCTTGGTCCTCCTGCCTCCACCTCCTCAGTACTCGAATTACAGGTAAACATAATCTCACTTGCTCTAGGCCATGCTGGGGCCCAGATGCAGAACTTTGCACACGCTGGGCCAATACTCTACCAACTGAGCTAGACCCCAGTTCCTTTATCTGGATGGTGAAATACCTGTTTATTCCCCTCCACACCCCACCCCTACCCCAGGTACTGGGGATCCATCCTCAGGCCTCATGTGTTTGGGGAAGCACTCTGTCACTGAGATAGGTTCCCTTAGTCTGTTTTTGTTTGTTTTGTGAAACAGCGTCTCACTAAGTTGCTCAGGCTGGCCTTGAATTCACTAAGTAGCTTAGCCAATGAAGGCCTTGAACTTGTGATCCGACCCTCTGCCCCTCCGCCCTTCTGCCCCTACTTTTGCCCCCATTTCTGCTCCTCTGCTTCTGCCCCTGCCTCTCTGCCTTTGCCTTTGCAAAGGAGCTGGGATTATAGGTCTGTAGCACCAGACACAGCTCTTTTGTCAGTGTTTGAAATAGTTTCATTATCATGCCAAGGTTGGACTTAAAATTTGTGTTTTATTTTATTATTACGTATGTATATGTGTATGGTATGTTCACATGGGTGCTGGTGTCCTCAGAGGCTTCAGATCCAGCATTACAGGTGGTGGTAAGCCTGGATGGATTCTGGGAACGGAACTCAGGTCTTCTGCAGAATTAGAGTGTGCTCCCAACTGCTGGGCCATCTCTCCAGTCCACCAAGGTTGGGTTTGAACTTGGGAGCTGAAATGACCCATGCACCTCAGCCTACTGAGTAGCTGGGATTAAAGTATACCGTCATACTCAACTTTGGTTTATTTGTTTATTTATGCATTTTTTGTCCTTTGTATACTAATTTTTGTTCAGGGAGACTGGTTGTTTTCTTAGAAATGGGAAACTCACATAGACCAATAAGTACTGTTTCACTGGATCCAGAATCTTGGTGCCCCTTCAGCTTCATCCCTGATCCCAGGTTGCCTGTGTGCTTTTTCTTAAATCTTAAATAGCAAGACAATGGCAGAGGGAACACATAGCACATGGACAAAGCAGTCTAATCCCTGGGGAGTTAGCCTCGGCTTTCCAGACACCCTCTTTCCCTCATCTGCATTCACTTGGCCCCCTGTTTTTCTGTCTTTTGCGGTCATGAAAACCAACATCATCCTCAGCTGCCCTGCCGACCTCTGATCCCCACCCCCACCCCCGTAGTCAATCTTGTTCACCAGCATTCATTCATTTCTCATAGAGACCGAATCAGAGGGAATTGTCATGGCCAAGACTCCGAGATCCCATGGGAAGACCATGCCCAAAGTGCTTACAGTTGTCGGGGAGGGTAGAGGCTGCGTGTGCAGGGGCTGGGAGGGAAAGAGAAACCACACATCCAAGCGAAGAGATTGCCAGATCCCACACAGGGGCATGAGTCAAGCATCACCATGGGG
This sequence comes from Microtus pennsylvanicus, assembly GCF_037038515.1. Lineage (NCBI taxonomy): Eukaryota > Metazoa > Chordata > Mammalia > Rodentia > Cricetidae > Microtus > Microtus pennsylvanicus. The sequence goes on from NC_134583.1 coordinate 131,591,291, forward strand.
CCTGGGGCCCTGGGACAGAAATAGTGATGCCATCATTCCAGTTATCAATCTATGTATTCATTCCACAAATACACTCACAGCATCTGCCATTAGCTTGTCACAGGTGCCGGAGAGGCAACAGTGAACAAAACAAGATAATGATCCCCCACCTACCCTATTTTGTTTATGTTCCGTGGGACACAGGAGCAAAGGAAGTCAGCGTGTGTATAAATGATCCTTGCTGAGGGTGTTAAGGGCCATGAAAATAAAACTGGCTAGTGTGTCAGAGGGCACCAGGGGAGGTGACGTCGGTGCTGATGTATCACCAGTTAAAATAGAAGTTGGGAGGGTTGGAGAGGGAAGGCAACGTGATTCGCCTCCTGGCACATCTTCTCCCCCCACCCCCTGGCTTGCATCGTAGCAACACAGCCTCCTATGGCTCAGAGACTTTACGGGGGTGGGGGTGTCTCTGGAGTCTTCTGGGCAAATCCTAGGTCTTTAACTTGGCACTTCACGGCCTCTATAGTCCCGCGCACCCTGCCTACCTGTTCGCAAGCCCCCCCCCACCCATCCTCTCGGGAACCTTCCATTCTGACCCGGATGGGCTGTCTTCCTAAGGTTCACTTCAGCTGCATGCCTTTGGGCCTCCACACCTGGAGCCTGGGACAGCTTCCGGACTTCTCCAGTTCAGAGCACAGGCCAGTCCTAACTGTTCCCTTAGGTGGTTAAGTCAGTCTTCTTGGGGGAGGGGCTGGAGCCTTCAAGGTCCTCTCTTATTAGGGGTGGCATTATACCTATAATTCCAGCACTCAGCGAACAGAGGCAAGAGGACGGAAAGTTTAGGTCAGCCTGGTCTTTAATGCAAGACCCTCTCTGAAAAAGAAGGAAAGAAATTTTAATTAAAATACGTTTTTTTAAAAACGTATATAAAAACCTGGTACGGTGGTGCACACCTGTAATCCCGGAGCATGGAGGCAAGGTCAGGAACTCGAGGCCAGTTGGCCAGCTACCTATCAAATTCAAGGATAGTCTGGGGGCTTCATGAGCCCTTGTTCTAAAAAACCAAAATCAAAACAAAATTTAAATTCAGCCAGGCATGGTGTTGAACGCCTTTAATCCCAGTCCTGGGGAGGAGGAAGCAGATCTCTGGAGTTCAAAGCCAGCCTGGTACAAAAGCAAGAGCTACACAAAGAGACCCTGTCTCAACTAATAAATAAACCAAAGACCTCCCCCGACATTGGATCCACTCTGTCTACCTGGCTAGAAGAACTTCACAAGGCTTTACAGCTCGTTTGTCATCTTGCATGAAATGAAGATGGAAAGGCAAAAAAAGACTTAGCGAGAAAATCAGAGTTCTCCAGCAGGGAGGAGTAACAGGACCCCGTCTTCTCAGTATTCAGAAGCTGTCAGCAAAGAGTCAGTGCAGTTTGCAGGAGGAAGACATTGCCGCGGCCTCCACCTGATGTCAGCATGTGGGTGCGAGCTGCCTAGCACTGGCGAGAACATTCTAGAATTCCTCCCATTCCTCAACTCTAAAGAGAGTTAAAGTTCAGGGTTCTAGGCTGACATGAATGAGGACTACCTTGGAATTTCCCATAACCCCTCTCTGCAAGCCTCGGTTCCCTAGCCTTGCTGAAGTCCTACCCTTTAACCTGGGAGAACCGAACACCTGGATAACACAGGATGCCTGACACCTGTCGCAAATCCTTCCCTTCCTCCTCCATTATCTCTCCCCCTCACTCCTCCCCCCTCCGGTGCTGATTCAATTCTGAAGCTTGAACTTTGACACTTTGAGGCAGGATGTCCAGGCAGTGGGAGGCTACGGGAGGGACACGTGATTGTTATGTCGGATGTTTAGGATGAAAGTCAGTACCGTAAACATGTATTCATCATGAGTCTCCTTCTGCTGGGTCTTTCATCTGGGGAATCTCAAAGTTCCTGACAAATGGTAATTAATTTTCACAACAGCTTCCATGGGAGGATGGGAACAGCCGAAGGCCAGGGGCATTTTCTCACATCCTTTCCCAAGCCTTCTACTCAGCACCAGTGGGCTGGCCGCCCCAAGGGGACAGTGCCACTTAGGTAGGAGGCCTAGGTCTTAGACTCCTTCGAGCCAGAAGGCTCCAGGCTCCTTCCAACTAGCTTCCTGCCCCTGCCCCCTGCTCTGATGTCCGGAGGATGACTAAGAATGACCTAGGCAACAGTGGAAGCTTTTCTCGCCTCCACTGGGCAGCTGAGGCTCAGTGGTGTCAGGTGACTCAGCAGAAACCTCCTGGCCCCAGGACTAAGACAGCCTCTGCCCTGCCCCACCTTTCTGTCCACTCTGTGCACACAGTCGCTTGTCCGCCCCTACCCTGGAGGGGAGAAGTTACCTGAAATGATTTTTGTCCTTAATGGCACATTATAGAGGAAATACACTCTGGTTGTGTAAAGCTTAGAAAATACTGGAAAATATTAGGCCAGATGTGGTGGTGCACACCTGTAATCCCAGCACTTGAGAGGCAGGAACAATATAAACAGTATTTCAATAATTCCACTATTGCCAGCAGAACCACTACTGAGATATCGTTACTTTATTTTTGTCTATTTGTTGTTGTTGCTATTTTTGTCTTTTTGTTTTGTTTGAGGCAGGTCTCTATGTAACTCTGGCTATCCTGGAAGGAACTTACTATGTAGACCAGGCTGGCCTCAGACTCACAGATCCACCTGCCTTTGCCGCTGGAGTGCTGGGTTACAGTGTACACTACCATACCGAGCTGTCTGTTTCTTGGTGTTCATGGAGATATTAACATACACTCACAGTGGAGCTGGAAAGCAGACTCCACTAGCAAAGCCTTTGCTGCTCAGTCGTGAGGAGCCTGGCTGGGATCCTCAGCTCTCACCAGGCATGGTGGTGTCTTATATAATCTGAGGCTAGAAAGTGAAAAGTCAAGTTCTCCCCGCCAATTTCCACAGAAGGAAATCTCTTAGAGTTTCTTGTAGACTCCTCCAGAAGTTGTCAATTACATATAACATACGTAAATTTAGCTCCTTTTCCATCTCATGGAAATACACATTTTCTATGCCATTGGAAAAACATACTGATCGAACTTTTTATCAACTACTAATATGTTCTTGTCTCGCTGGTGGCTCTAGTGTAGCTAACCTTTTCCTCATTTCTGGACTTTTACTCAGGTGAGGAACAGGAAGGAGTAACTGAGTCAGAAGGAAGCGTGGGAGGAGGAAGTAGACCAGGCTGGCCTGAGGGCCCGCGACACAGGCCCTTCAGCAGCTTTTCTGTCCCACTCTCCAGGTGAGGAAACTAGGCACAGGGGAGTCCGCTTGTGGGTTAGAGGCCAGGGCTCCAAGCAAAGTCTATCAGTGCTAAAGGCCAGGGCGACTTGTTGAGAAACCCTAGTTTAATGGTGGCACGCTGCTCGGCTGGAGATGGGGAGAGCCCTTTGGTCACTCACCTCCCATTCACTCTGACAACGTTTGTGACAGGGATTCAGGGTGGAAAAGGCCCAGTCTTTGTCCTGTGGACATTAACAGTCACATGGGGGTGGACATGGACACAAGCTACCTCTATCCAGCATAGGAGAGGGACGTGCAAGGGGCCGTGGGGGCCCAATCCACCGGGGCTTCCTCTCTCAGACTCCAAAGGTCAAGAAAGGCAGGGAGGAGGCCTATACTGAATCAGGCCTCTGGTGCCAGGCAGGATATGCCAGGGAGGCTGACCCAGCCCTGCACCCTCTCCATCCTCTGCATCAGCTCCCTCCCCCAACCCACCCCATTCTGGGTTTACCCCAGCCTCCTGCCCTTCACAACATGGTTTTCCCCGTTCCCACAGCAGGAGAGTGCAAGGTAGGCTTTCAGCTTCTGGAAATGTTTTCAAGAAAACGATTCCGGTTTATTTTCTAGAAATTCAGGAAATTTCCATCACACTTAGGACAGGAGTGGCAGGCACAGGGGGCTTATGTGCATAGGGTGTGATAAGTATGTCTGCTTGGATCCTGGAAAGTGGCAGATAGGGATCAGGAGGTTGGCAAGGCATAGAAACACAGCCTGGCAATCTTTTTTTAAATATAAATCTTTTAGAATGTCAACAGCATATCACAAATCTTAAACTAACAGTTGTCACAAATATCACAAAATCCAGAAATCATATTACATTTGTCTTAAGTAGATTAGGTGCATTAATAAAATATCGAGGATTGATAAACAGAGGGAAGGGAGGCTGATGTTTTCCTGTATCTATCTTAAATTTTCACGTTATACTTATTTATCATGGGAGGGGTGTTGTGTCATGGAATGCGTGTGGCGGTCAGAGTCATCTCTCAGGAGGTTCTCTCCTTCCACCAGAACGGCTTGGCAACCGTAAACAGCAAGAGGGTCCGCTGCCTAGAACTGGCCATCCTGGAAATAAGCCTTAAGTTAAAGCATCCGTAGGCCCAGAGCAGAAGGCCATAAAAGTGAGTGTGCTCAGGAAGAGGTCACCACAGTGGAGAGCACAGTGAAGCTGGTGGCAGCCAAAGGCCCTTGGGGGCCAGGAGCCAGGCCTTGGGCTGCAAAGGATGACCTGACTGACTGCGGTCTGCACCAGGCTTGCCACCCTTGGCCTTGGACAGGAGGAGATGGGGCACAAGGGGAAGGCCAGCCTGCTAGACAGAGGGCTTTGAATCTTGTTCCCCCTCAGAGATGTGAGTATCTCAGCGGTGCACAGAGATTTAAAGGGAAACGTAAGTAAAGTAAAATGCAGATCGTTTTCACTCTAGATAACAAAAAGAACACACATCACTTGTGCCCGCAGTAAACCCGTCAACACTGGATGTCTAAAGTCTGGTTTCTGGGCCTTAGATTTAGTCTTCCTCGGGCACCTCCTTCCCTCCATCTCTACTCCCTTCTCCTTGGCAGGAGAGGATGCGGCACTCCATTCCCAAGCCTTTGAGCAGGTGGGATGGTCTGTGTACAAGCTGGGCACCCTACCTGGTAGTGTTTGAACTTCCCTATATTAACACTCCGGGTCACCATTCCTTAACAGCTGGATTTGGGGGGGCAAGGAGTGGGATGTGTGTAAATTACGAATATCCTTTAACAAAAAAACCCATTTCAGATGCAGGAATTATTGTTTGAAATACTGATACTTAATTGACATTTGACCCCGACTAATGAATTTTATCCCTAGGGGCTTTGGGGGAAGTTGTTTCCTTCAGTTCCCAGAATTCAGAGTAGGTAGGAGGGGAATGCAAGTGGGCTCCCCATCTCTCTCTTCCTCTTCCAGGGGTCCTTGTGATGCCACCAACAGAAGGCGTGTCCACGGGCCCAGTGTCATCTTGATTAGTCTGCCCACTGCTTTCTCACGTTCTCAATATGCTCAGCCACTGATTAGGCCAGAGTGGTTTTTCCGGCCTGTGAAATTACCTGCCATCAGTGGAAAGTGTCCCAGCCTTGTCTCTTGCCAGGTTAGGACTTCGGGCAATTTTCTTAGATTTCTCAACCTGTTTTGGTAAAATAAAGAGTCGTGTACGTCTGCTGGGATTAAAGAGAAGCACGCCACACCCCGATGCTAAGTATTTCTACACTGTCTTCCACTCTCGTCTCCTCTCCCCAAAAGGCCCCTCAACCTCCACCCACCCCCGACCTGCCTAGGCCCCCTGTTTTTGCGGTTGCAGGCTGGGTTGCAGGCTGGGTTCCGGGAAGTGGCTCTGCCTGAGTCTGCCTAGGAACAGCTGTGGAGTCAGGTGACCCGGCTCCCCATGGGGTGACTAAAATACCAGCCGTGCCGATTATTTGAACTTCCTGGGCAGGGCCCGCCACCGCTGTGACTGGTGGGACCTTGGAAGCAACAGTAATTAATATTTTGCCAGGTGTCATTCCAATGGCCCCCGCCAAGCAAGGGCTCCCACCCTGAGCAGGGAGCCCGTGGGAACTGCCCGGGCTGCATTCCCCGCCCCGTGATTGTGCCACGTGCTGAGGTTCCCGACTGCAGGCAGGCAGGTGTCCTTAGCCTTGCCCCCAGGGCTCGGATGCCCAACAGAGTGGAGCATCCACCTCCTGGAGCCGCCAGCCTCCAGGAGTGTGCTCTGAAGGAGTTCCCTCCTAATTCACTGGAACCTGTCCCTATAGCCCCCAGGGTAGGCGTCAGGATGACCATGGTAGAGCTCTCATGGGAGATGGGGACAGGGTTGGGGTCTCATTCATTCCCACACACACCTTCCAAAGTTACATCTGAGCTAGAGACATGTGGAGGGCTCAGGGGCCACACTCCCCATCATCCTCTTTTTATAGAGGAGGACACCAAGCTCCCTAAAAGTGGATTGTTCTACTCAGGATTCTATGAGAAATGACCAAATGAGTGACTTGAAGTTGCTTTTTTAATATCTTTTTTTAAAAAATAAAATGTGTTTGAATGCTTTGCCAGTATGTATGTTTGTGCACCACCTGTGTTCCTGGTGGCCATAGAAGGCAGAAGAGGCCTTCAGATCCTCTGGAGCTGGAGTTATGGATGACTGTGAGCCACCATGTGGGTGCCTGGAATAGAACCCAGGTCCTCAGGAAGAGCAACAAAGTGTTCAGCTGCTGGGCCACCTCTCCAGCCGCTGGCTGAGGTTTTGAAAGAGTCGTTGTTTTCAATGAAGTAGAAAGCCCTCCATCCCTAAGGTCTATTATCCCCAGTGCCTGGAACCTAGCCCTGAACTCACACCCCTCCTGCCTCTGTCTTTTTAATGCTAGAATTACAGGCATGGTGTACCCTACCATACCCAGGCTAAACTACCACCCCCAACTAAACTTCAAGGCTTTGCTGCCAATTAGAAGGAAGCTTCTCCTGGCAGGGACCACTTTCCACATCAGTTAGAAGTGGGGTTTCCGGAAGGGAAGGTGTGAACATGTACCCAGCCAGGGCTGGCAGGAATCCTGTGGTAGTTCTCCATCCATGAAGGCTGATTAAGATTACATAGAAATCTGCCATCTTGCAATGACAGGGAGCTATTGGTGTTGGTCCTGGGCAGCAGAAGGTTTAGTAACCTTCAGAGGACATACAGCTAGCTAGGAAGTGCCCCCACAGGCCTGGAATCCTAGCAGGGAGCTGCAGCCACAGCCCAGCACCCTGCTGTAGCTAGTATTCATATGTTTAGTGGCTGGTTTAAAAGAAATAGTAAAACAATTCCATCTTTGAATGTGGGAGGGGTCTTAGGGTAGACTGTGCGTAACACTTATCTTTTCTCGGCAAACGTCACAACAGTGCCCAAACCCCCAATGTGTCGGGGAGAAATGCCTAAGTTCCCTCAAAGGTGAGCATTGTGTGCCAACATTTTCCTGGGGAGATGAAGCAAGTGTGCTGTGTCTACTGGCTCCACGTAGAGAACCCGTGAGAGACCAGAGTACAGATAGCATCAATGAGACTTACTGGGGTTACTTAGGGGAGCAGAAATGACTCAAAGACAATTGCATCACCAAGGCTCAGCAAACCTGGAGCGCACTGCACAGCCTACCGGCAGCTCAACAGGTTGCAGAGTGCCCTTTCCCAATGCTGTAGTTTGTCTAAATCTCTTCGAGGCAGACAGCTGATCCAGTGCCAGTCTTCTCTGCAGGTTTTCTCCTGAGTCTTCTTTGTTGCCTCAGCTCTTCTTCCTCTGAGGCAGACTCCAGGCTTTGTTTACTCTGGTAGGCAGTGGCCTAGTGAATCTGGTCAGTTTCAGGGAGTTCTTGAAGCTATTTTTTAATTGTTTACCTCCCGGTTTAAGGAGCTCCCCTGCAGGATGGATAGTTATAATCTCAGAGGAGACTTACACAACAGTGAGCGGCTGCCGGGGCGAGGAGCCAACTGGTGTCCATCTCTCCGTGTTTGATCCACTACTGCATCTATGGGTGTTACATACAGTGTATGCAGCAAGCATAATCCAATGCGTTTTGCATACAAGAAAACTGAGGCTGACAGCATAAATAATGGTAGAACCGAGACTAGATAATAGGTTTTCTGTACCTGGACATGCAGGAAACCAGACCAAACCTAACTGAAAAAGTAGAACAGGTTTATTTGAGCAAAGCAACTCCCAGGTAGGTTCTCCAGGCCCAGAGATTCAGGCCAAAGAAGCCACACACCTGAACTAAAGCAGGGAGATTATATAGCTTGCAGGCAAGGGGTGATGGTGCACTCACCACAAGTGGGGTTTGTGCCCAAGCATGGTCAAAAGCTGAGTGCTTTAGGTAGGTTCTTGGGCTGCTGGCAACTCCACGGGAGGAGCTGCTGTAGCTAACAAGAATGCAGAACTGGGCTTTTTGGTGCCTTCTTTTTGTTCTGAGATTCTCTGAGTGGGTGGGGTTTGGAGAGACAGGAATGGGGCTTTCTGGATCACGCAGGGACGAGCTGGAGGTTCCAACCGAACACTAGAGAGCCCCACATTCCCCGGCTGGAGTCTTTTCCACTTCCATCTATTCATCCAACTGGGAAAACAGACCTAGCACGCATTGGACTCTGGTGATGCAAAGAAGTAAACCAAGGACCAAGGTGGAGCAAGTGGAGCACTTGCTTAGGGCACACAATCTCCTTGTAGGGTACTCCCCCCCCCAGGAATCAAGGTAGGTAATACTCGGTTATTTCTTCTTGTTTATACAGGAGCTTTGTCTATCTGTATGTCTGTGCACATCCTGTGGAGACCGGAACACAGCATCAGAATCCCTGCAACTAGAGTTACAGATGATTGTGAGCCACGCTGTGAGTGTTGGGACTCGAACCCTGGTCCTGGAAGAGGAACCGTTCTCTGAAAGTTTGAGCCATCTCTTGAGCCCTGTTTTTGTTTTTGCTGAAGAGATGGCTCAAATGATGGGGGGCTTTGCTGACAAGTTTTGTTTGCTTTTTTGAGACAGGGTTTCTCTGTAGCTTTTTTGTTTTGTTTTGTTTTGTTTTTCGAGACAGGGTTTCTCTGTAGCTTTGGAGCCTGTCCTGGAACTCCCTTTGTAGACCAGGCTGGTCTCGAACTCACAGAGATCCGCCTGCCTCTGCCTCCCGAGTGCTGGGATTAAAGGCGTGCGCCACCACCGCCCGGCCTCTCTGTAGCTTTGAAGCATGTCCTGGAACTCGTTCTATAGATCAGGTTGGCCTCAAACTCACAGAGATCCACCTGTCTCTGCCTCCCGAGTGCTGGGCTTCAAGGTGTGCACCTCCACCACCCAGCGTGCTGATGAGTTTTTTGTCAACTTGACACAAACTAGAGACATCAGAGAGGACAGAGAAGCTATGCCCCTCAGATTGGACCATAGGCAAGTCTGTTGTGTTTTCTTGATTAGTGATGTGGGAGGAACCGGCTCACTGTGGCTGCTGCCGCACCTGGGTAGACAACAGCAGGCGGAGTGAGCCGGGGAGAGCAAGTGAGTAGGCGGCACCCCCCTCCAGGGTCTCTTCACAGTTCCCGACCGTAAGATGAAAGAAACCCTTTCCTCTCCGAGTTGCTTTTCGTGTTTATCATAGCAATAGTAAGCAAACTAAGATAGGGTCTCACGTGACCAGCTGGCCTAAATCCTCTATCATCCTCCACTTCCCAAGTACTAGAGTTGCAGGCAGGCATTACAATGCCTAACTTCAAAATATAGTTTTGTGTGTGTATTCATGTGTGTATGCACTTGTATGTAGGCACATGTGAGTGTGTATTTATGTGTGTTCATGTGGAGGCCAGAGCAACATAATTGGGTGTCTTTTTCAATGGGTTTCCATATTATTACTATTTTTTTAAAGATTTGTGTATATATATATAAAATATTCTTCTTGCATGTATGCCTACTTGCCAGAAGAGGGCATCAGATTGCATTATGCATGGTTGTAAGTCACCCTGTGGTTGCTGGGAATTGAACTTGGGACCTCTGGAAAAACAACCAGGGACCTCTGGAAGAAAAACCAATGCTCTTAATCTCTGAGCCATCTCTCCAGGACCCTCCACATTATTTTTTTGAGATAGAGTGAGTCTCTTACTGTTCCTGAAAGGCACTGTTTCTGCTATACTGGCTGGCCAGGCAGCCCCACAATAACTGTATTTGAGAAGTTCAGCCTGTGCCTGGGATCCTGTCCCAAGCTGCACATACCTTGCCTGAGCTATTTGAAGTCAGGGGAAGTCCAGGGAGCATGGCAGCTGAGGAGGAATTTTCCATGCCTCCCGGGAAAAAGATAAAGATGTTTCATGGACAACTCTTAGAGGCGAGCCTGACATAAATCAAGGAAGCCATGGCTGCTTAGAATTAAATTACTTTATAATTTTTGACATGGTTATGATTTGAAGGATCCTCCTATGGGCTAGAAGGATACTGTCTTTCCGTCTTTTTCCGCAAGTGTTTATTGGTTGCTGGTTGTTGAACTTGCTAGAGAAGACTGTGTGCAAAGGGCTGGTGTTTGTGTGGTGGATCGGTGTCCTGGGAGGAGACTGCATCTCAGAAGACTGCCCCGGAGGTGGGCTGGAGATGAGGAACTGCGGAGTCTTGCTGCCATTAGGATGAAGTCTTCCCTTGTTGTCCTGATTGACCTCAGCCTCCTGAACAGCTGGACCACAGGCATGAGCTGCTGTGCCCAGCTGGAAACAGCTCTCAACAGGACAATGAGCGATGGAAGCATTTTGAATGGCATGGAAGTCTAGAGACGGAGCCACTTTGCAAATCTTGTCTGGGATTAGCTGACATCACATACATAGGTGATGACCACTCTATAGTAAGACAGACAAGGGCAGAGTAGGGAAAAACAGGCAGAAAGGGCCAGAGCTGTTCTTAGGTCCAGCTGTGCTTCTGTTTCACTCCCTGGAACATCACAAACCTTTCATATTTCAGATTGTTTTCCCCCTGAAAAGTGATTTCGACCAAGGTGTCCACTTCTGAGAGTCTCTGATTATAATAACGCAATGACTGCCACTGTATACTACTTCCACCCACCGTAAATCCTTATTTCGGGGTGGGTGTATGTGCATGCACATGCCTGTGTGTTATCTGATTTTCACAACAACCTATTAGTAGCTACAGATTTGGTGTCCCTAAAATATATACACATAATATATATATAACATATATTTATCATATTAGATATGTATAAGGCACACACACTATATATACATATACATATATATGTGTGTGTGTGTGTATATATATATACATATATATATATGTAGAGAGAGAGAGAAAGAGAGAGAGAGAGAGAGAGAGAGAGAGAGAGAGAGAGAAGTAAAGTGACCTGCTAAACAGTAACTTTGTCAATAAGATCTGCAGTTCAGGAAAGCAATGAGAAGCTACCTTTTAAGGATCATCCTTCTCTTTAGAGAGGTATTTCCACCGTGACTGAGGCTGAGGCTGGTCCCAAGGTCCTGGAGATGCCCACACAGCAGGAGGCTGTACTGCTTCCCGGTTCCACTGCTGAGTTTCCCCCATCCACCCACTCTCCAGTTCCTGCACAGTGAATTTCTCCAAAGACTGTGTCACTCTTGATAGTGACACTGCAAGAAAAGCTTGTGGTGAATCATGGTGACCACTTCCTGTCCCATTTGGGGTCCCTTGTTCTCGAACGCTCTTATTTTGCCACTTAGTAATAAGTACCACAGTGATTATGGCCTCCGGATGGCTCTGGAGGTCTGGTCAGTCCTTCTACAATCTCATACATACGCTGAGTGCCACTACTCAATCATGTCAACAGAGGGCCCGGTGGGACTCTGGCTGTCCCAGGAGGCTGGTGGTGGAGATGACCTCAGCCATGAAGTAAGGGAGGTCATCACTGACTGTGGGTTCCCTATGGGTGCCTGCTCACTGAATCCTCTTGCTTCTAGCATCTGTGTCAGAACATGCGTGGCTTCCCAAAGGATTTGGGGGAAACCCCGATTCCCTTCCAGTTGCTCAGAAATTCGGGCTTCCTAGAAGCTGAGAACCACCCTGATGATGGAGCCCGAGAGGCAAGGGAGCCATGAGTAGCTGAGAGTCAGCTGAGAAGGAGACTTCCCCTGCCTGGGTAGATGGGTCAGGGAGAATCTAAGACCATTGAGCTGCACGGAAACCTCCAAGTCTTTTGTTGCTTTGAGACAGGGTTTTCTGTAGCCCAGGCTGGCCTTCAGCTCACTCTGTAGCTGTGGGTGACACTCAATTCCTTCTGATCCTCCTGCCTGCACCTCCCAAGGCTGGGATTGCAGTCTGCGGCACTGCACCCTGCTGAGAGCTCTTAAAGGTTAAGGTATTTCTGTTCTAGAGCCACCCTCACAGACAAAATGAAACAATCCAAATCCTAACACACATGCACCCCCTAGACATGCCCTCCCCCATACCACACATGCACCCCACACGACTACACACATACCCCCACATGCATCACACACACAACTACAAGTGCACCCACACAAACACACATGCATCACACACACAACTACACGTACAACTTCCTCCCTCCCTCCCTCCCTCCCTCCCTCCCTCCCTCCCTCCCTCCTTCCCTCCCTCTCTCTCTTTCGTTTTCTTTCTCTCTCCCTGCTATCCGCCCCCCCCACGCCTTTCTTTCTTTTTGATACAGAATCTCATTATGTAGCCCTGACTGTCTTGGAACTATGTAGACTAAGCTCAAGCTCTAACTTACAGAGATCCACCTGCCTCTTCTTCCTGAGTACTGGAATTAAAGGAGAGCATCACCCGTAGAACCCCGTACTTTAATCTGATCCTCACAACAACACGGCAAGCTAGGCACTGTCCCTCTTTCTGCTTTGTGGATTAGGGAACTGAGGTGGGTGCTGGTTAAGCCCCTTTCTTTTCAGTGATCAATAGAAATTTTATTTATGCAAGAATAGAGTCATTGTTGCCAAACTTAATAGGAGACGTTAAATGTTCAGCCCAGTTTTCCTTTCTGGATAAGTCTTGCCTTTCTGTCCCTGTCTGTTTTGAAAACATACCAGAAGATGAGGGGCCCAAATGCTGCTTCAGCTCCTAAAAGTGAGTTTTGGGAGTGAGTCTAAAATTAGGATAAATATTTGCTGATCTTGCATAGGTCCAACGAATCAAGGTAGTTTGTGTGCTCGGTGTTTGGGGCCCTTGTGCTGAGCAGATGCTCCTGCTTAAGCGGTCCCTTTGGGGTCTCTGGAGACCCAGCTGGGTCGAGGGTACAGGGGAAAGTGTCCAGGGGCACAGGGTTATACTTGGAACTCGACACCTTAGCTCTGGGCTCACATTTGCTCTTCTTGTTGCTGGAGCCAAGAATCCAGCCTAAAGTGCAGAGGATACAGGTACACACATACACATATATATGTAATATCTATTTATACACTGTGTATTTATATATTATTCCTAACTATCCACAAAATACATTCATGTGTATGTATTGTATATGCATGTGTACCTATATAATACAAAGATGCCCATGGATTCTGACAAATTTGCATAAGTAGGCAAAGGTAAGTAACAGTAGAAACAGTCTCTCCCGGGTTCCTCACATTTAGGGGCAAAGGCTTGTTACCTGGGTATTTCTGTGGTCAAGGATGAATTCATTCCACGTTGGATGGTTCTAGGCCAAACACTGTACAAAGTGGTATGGGTACCAACTCTAGACTGGCATGTCTCTCATTGGTTACTTCACAATGGAAACTGATGTTTATCCCAGGGTCCTAGGTTGGCCTATGCTGGAAAAGGGGGGAGGTGTCACCCAAGTACTGGTATTCACAGAAGGGAAAGCTTTATTTCCAGTGACCTACCTTCTAGGAGGCAGGGTGAAGGAGGCTCACAGGAAAGCAGTCAGGACAGCCAGCCAGAGCCTGCGAGTTTTGCCCCCGGGGCCTGGAGCCATGCTAGGGTACCAGCTTCCCTCAGTGCCCCCAGTCCTAGTCATGTATCACGAGATCAGTTTACTCTGGCTTATCAACAAGAATGGGAGCAGCGAACAGGAAATAGATGTGCTGATTTCCAAGATCAGTCCTCAAGTTCAGGGGCCCCACAATGACTGTCATAGCTTTGTCCCTTCTCTGGTAGGAAGGCAAGTCACGGATACTGAACACACAGAAGGTGGCCGATTCACACCTGTACTCCTACACTGGGGAGGCCGAGGCAGGAGGCTTGCTGTGAGTTCTAGGCCAGCCTGGATGATGTATTCAATTCAAGGACATCCAGGGCTCTAAAGCGAGACTGCCTCAAATGGCCTCCACCCCCCCATTTCCACACCCCTCCCCCGAAGTTGCCTAGATCAAATCCCAGGACACTGGGGAATTCTGTAGAAGGACGGAGTGGCTGGACTTAGCTGGGAATGCTTGGCTCCGGCCCTTGGGAACCGTGAGGTCATAGGTGAGCTACCTGGTGTCGGTGTCCGTTCCACATAGTGAAGCGTGGCTGGGAACCTCCCTACAGGGCTCTGGAAAGAGGACAGCCGGAAAGACCTAGTCACAGAGCGGGTGTCGCTAGTGTTCACTTCCCTTTAATCATTTTTACAGACGATTTGCTTTTATCATGTTAGTTATTAAACTGGAAAATATTTGGTAAACCAAATGAAAAACACTGAGGCTTCCTCCAACCCCATGGGCTAGAGACAATCATCAGGGGTATTTTATGATATGTCTTTTCAGACTTTTTAATGTATTGTTTTTCTTAAAAATGGAATCTCAGGACTGAAGAAATGGCTAAGTGGTTAAGAGAAGGTGGGGGAACTGGGGTTGGTATATAAAAACAAACAAACAAAAACAAAATATAAAACAAATCAGAATATTTTTAAAACTTGTGTCTGAAGCAGAGTGTGGTGGCACACACCTTTAATCCCAGCATTCAGGAGGCAGAGGCAGGTGGATCTCTGTGAGTTCAAGGCCAGCCTGGTCTACACAGCAAGTTCAGGACAGCAGGACTACATAGAGACCCTGTCCCAAACAACAACAACCTGTGTCTGAGATAGGTGTTGTAACAGACTCCTGAAAGTCCAGCACTTACGAGGGCAAAGCAAGAGGATCACCTTTAGTTAGAGGCCAGTGTAGTCTAACTTGGTCATAGCAAGTTCCAGACCAAGCAAAGCTACACAGCAAGACCCTGACTCAACAACCAAAACATAAACAAACAAACAAACAAAAAGCCACCTGTGTCTGTCCTGAACATTTGCTAAACAATACCGAAGAACTATATAATATCTATGTTGTCATAGGCATCTAGAGATGATTTAAAGTCCATAAGAGGATGAACATAGTTCTAAAGCAAACGCTATTCCACTTTCTATAAGAGATTCAAGCCTTCATAGATTTGAGGTGTTCAAAAGAGAGGGCTGAGTCCCTTCAAAACCCAGCCTCAATATGCCTCCTTGGCCAGGCTAATCTGCACACACAGCTCCCCGGAGGACTGGCATGCTGCAGTTCCCATCTCACTCACCAGGGCTTATCTTCTGAAGGGCCCCAGCTGTATCCCTCGACCGTAGGCTGCTTTCCCTAGATCTCATCAGCCTTGCCCAAAGGTGACCTCTTGCCAAAGGTTCCCACTTGGCTTTCTGACTACACCCTGACATCTGCTGCCAAGGCAAGGGCCTCTGACCTGTCACTAAAAACAGGAGGGGGAGGAGGGCATTTTATCAAAGGGAATTAGCAAACTTTGCCTGGGACAAAGAGCAGGAAAACAAGGGCTCAGATTAGAAGGGTGTGTAGAGAGAGCGGAGGTCCTAGTCACACACACACACACACACACACACACACACACACACACACACGCCCTGGCTCCTTGGTGCACACCACCCCAACTCCAACACTCTTGTCTCCTTCTCTCTCACAAGGAACTTGTCATGACCTTGAACCCATCCTGATAAGCTGAGATAGTCTTCTTTGTTCAAAATCTTTTTTTTTTTTTTTTTTTTGGTTTTTTGAGACAAGGTTTCTCTGTGGTTTTGGAGCCTGTCCTGGAACTAGCTCTTGTAGACCAGGCTGGTCTCGAACTCACAGAGATCCGCCTGCCTCTGCCTCCCAAGTGCTGGGATTAAAGGCGTGCGCCACCACCACCTGGCTTTGTTCAAAATCTTTAAGTGTCACCTCAGCAAAGTCCCTCTGATATATAACATCAGATACCCATAGATTCTAGAGCTTGGAATATGCACACGCTTGTGTATTATTATTACAACTACTATTATTATTATTATTTTATGTGCACTGGTGTTTTGTCTGAGTAAGGGTGTCAGATTCCCTGGAACTGTAGTTACAGACAGTTGTGAGCTGCCATGTAGGTGCTGGGAATTGAACCCAGGTCCTCTGGAAGAGGAGCCAGTGCTCTGAACCACTGAGCCACCTCTCCAGTCCTGTGTTTGGGTATCATCATTCTACCTCCTAGCTTGGCAACTACTTTTTCTCTCTGGTTTGAGTTTCTTGACCTGCAAACCAAGAGTCTTCGATGAAAAGTTCTTCCAGGTGTGACAGTTGGGACTACTTTCAGTGACAGGCAGGTGAGCCGAGTGTAGGGACTGCACTCGGTTGCTCATGTTCTCTGTTTCCTCCGCTCGAAAGTCACTTTCCTGTCTGAATGCTGCCCTGGCTTTATTAATTAAACAAGTATGTACAGAGAACCTCCCATGAGCCTCGTCTCATTACCAGAACAAAGTCAGTTAGCATCCAGGGTAGCCCATGAGGGAAGTGGGATGGCCACTATTGTGTGGGAACACAGGAAGAGTAAGGACTATGCAAGATGACAAACCAGCAGGGCCTACAGAAATCTCAACTGCCCAGCTCTGTGTCTATACATATGTGTGCATGATGCAAGCTCATGCATGCATGCATATTTATGTGGGTGTGTGTGCATCTGTTGGGAGAGAGGGAGAGAGAGAGAGGTGAGTTCTGGGAGGTCAAACTCGGGTCTTCATGTTTACATGGCAAGAACTTTTTTGATTGACTCTCTCTCCAGTCCTGGAGTCTAGACTTTTAAGAGCTGACTAACTGGTTGTCCTGTGAGCACAACCTATCTCTTGCTTTTGTTGAAGTGAGGTCTCACATAGCACAGGGTGACATCATATTCCACAGAGAGCGGAGGATGGCCTTGAACTTATGGCCCTCCTGCCTCTACCTCCCAAATGCTGGGGGTTGCAGGCAGGTGCCACCATGGCCTGTTGTTGGGCTGTGCTGGGAACAGAACCCATGCTAAGCTAGCCCTTTAACAAACCGATCCACAGCCTCAGCCACTGTATTCCTTCTGCACTGTAAGGGATGGGAGAGCAAGAGTCTTGTTGAATCCTGTGAACGCCAGCTGTGATAACAGTCTGGCACACAAGTAAAAACATGAAGCAATTGATAAATAAATACCAGCATTACCGCTTATCTATTGGAGAGTCTCATTGATCAGAGCCATGGTTGCAAGACAAAAAAACAAAAAGAAAACAAATAATAAAAAAAAAACCAGATACTTAAGCCAGGCGTAGTGGCATGTGCTTATAATTCCAGCATTTCAGAGGATGAGGCTGGAAGATGCCATGGGCTTCAGGAGAGTCAGAGCTGCAGAGCAAGACCCTGTCTCAAAAATCCAAGGGGAAGAGAACACTTAGCAGATATTTTCAAAAGGAGCACAGGTTTCACACTGGCACTTAGAGGTGGTTACTACTATTCCCACTTTTTTTTTTTTTTTTTTTTGGTTTTTCGAGACAGGGTTTCTCTGTGGTTTTTTGAAGCCTGTCCTGGAACTAGCTCTTGTAGACCAGGCTGGTCTCGAACTCACAGAGATCTGTCTGCCTCTGCCTCCCAAGTGCTGGGATTAAAGGCGTGCACCACCACTGCCCGGCTATTCCCACTTTTTACAGACCAGCAAACTGCAGTATGCTTGCCCCTGGTCAGGGCCTCCACGTGGTGGGAATCTGCCTAGGTCCCTAGCCTGCGTCTGCTTAGGTCAGCTGCTGACCCTGGGGCCTGTGTGCTCAAGTTAGGACCTAGTTTGACTGGGGGTTGAGGGAAGAAGGAATGAAACAAAGAAACATTTTAAGTTCAAAAATTCTATACTAGGATTTGATGCCAAGAGTTTAACGTATCTCCTTTAGTCCTGGCAACAACCTTGCTACGTTTCACAGATTAGAAGAAGTTGCTGAAGACATGGGTAGAGCCAAGATTTCAAACGAGTTCTGTCTAACTGCTGTTTATTGCCTTTTGAAGCTGGGCCTCAGCTCTCTCGCTGAAGAATGAAGGAGTTAGAGGGCCCCTGGGCTCCTGCTCGGCTTGACTGTTAGCTGCCTATGGATTTACACCTTTGAAGTGCTGCCACCATTTCCTTTTTACAAATGGGGAAACTGAGGTTCAAAATCATAAAATTTGTAGTATCCAAAAATCACACAGCTACTTTTTGTTAGTTTCTTCAATCAAATCCTTGCTTGTGACCCCACACGGCTTCTGCGGTGTCCAACAGCTTTGGTGTGAGGCCTTTCTGTACACAGGCAGCTTTGGAACAAGGGCAGGGTGGCTGTAGGATGCGTTCTCAAGGCGTGGGCCTCTTGGTTTGGATTTCAGAGGTTCACTCAGTGAAGTTCTGCTGGAGTCGAAAGGCGACCCCGAGTGGATGATTAGCTGAGCCTCAGAGCTGGCCCTGGCACCACGAGGGTTGACTGTTTTCTCCCACTGGTGAGTGATCGAAGGTGGTGATGGGAGATACAGACAGTTGCTAGATCTTTCCTGCTCTCAATCAGAAAGAGGAATCTTGTAAGCATCTTGCCAGATGCCTGGAACAGAGGGAGAACTCAGAAAATATCGAATGCATGCATGCAGAAATAACAAGTCACGGAAGGAGCCTGCCATTTTCCTAGGCAGAGTAACAGGCTAAGGCCTGTGGTGGTAGACCAGTGGGATGGCTGTGGCTTAAGATGCTGCCGCCACCCTGCCAACCTGGGACCTGCTGGTGGAGAGAGAGAGCTGTGCTAATTCCTGAAGGTGACCTCCACATGTGGACTGTGACACTTATGGACCCAAACACGCATGCACACACACACACACACACACACACGTGCACGCGCAAGGGAGATGAAGGGTGGGGGGGGAGAAATCAAGTATAATTTTTGAGACAGGAGTCCTACTATGTAGCCATATCTAGCAAGGAACCCACTATGTAGATAAGGCTAGCCTTGAACTCAGCGATCTGCCTGTCTTGTCTCTAGACTACTGTGAAGAAAGGACTAGAAGCGGTGACCCCCCAGTGAAAAGGGGTGGGGGACATGGCTCAGCCAGTAGAGGGATTCTTGTCATCAAACCTGACTACCTGAATTCAATCCTGAAATGACTTGGTGGAAAGAGAACGGACCTCTTCATCCTCTCCAGGAGCAGTCTGTCTTCTGACCTCCATATGCATGCCTACATGCATTAATAAAATGCAATAAAAGTGTGTGTGTGTGTGTGTGTGTGTGTGTGTGTGTGAGAGAGAGAGAGAGAGAGAGAGAGAGAGAGAGAGAGTGTTATGCAAACGCATGCCTGTCGGCATGTAGAAAGCAGAAGCTTAGCTCACTCTTGAGATGCTGACCTATGTCCTGCTGCCTCTCATCTCCACACCTGTGAGCCACCGCTGCCCATGGAGGAGTTCCTGCCTACTCTGGACTTTGGGAATGGCGCACAAGTGTATCACTCATCCATTCTCTCTCGCCACATTATAAACTAGAAAAAACACACAACTTATCATGCTATTTTAAATGTACATCCCATGTCTGTTCTTGTGCAGCCAATAACCAGGACTCTCTGCTTGCAAGCTGCCTCTTTCACCTTGCACCCATTCTATTTGCCATGACCATGTTGGGTTTTAGACACAAGTACACAGTCACTGGGTTTAAAGTCTCCGATGAGTTTTTAATATTCATTCACTCGTTTGTTATTTGTGGGGCGGGGAAAGGCACATGGGATGTGTGCGCGGAGGTCAAATGACTCCAGCGGGAATAGGTCCTTTTCTTCTACCAATACCAATGTCTGTGTGTGTCCTAGGGGTTGAACTCGGGTCATCAGGCTCAGTGGCAAGCGCCTATTATTCAGAGCCATCTTTCCAACCGCAAAACCTTTATTGAGTCTTAGAATGGCACAAGATGGCATGAGTGTTCAGGAAATGATCATTGATCTTCATGTCCCTGTCCCCACCCCTTCTTGGTTTACGGGCACCCTAGCTCTGGAGTGCCTTCACAGTTATAAGTGTAAGAGTGCCCTCTAGTGGAAATGATGAAAACTGATGCTGAGAGCAACCTCCATTGCTCTCACATTGGGATCAGTTGAAAGTTGAGTCAAGTGTAGTGGTTCTGAAATCTTAGAACTTAGGGTGTGGAGGAAGAGGATTCCTGAGGGAGAGGATTCCTGAGAGCTATGTCGTGAGTTCCAGGCTCGGTTATGCTGCCTAGGGAGAGAGAGCCTGTTTCAGAAAACACAAACAGCTAGCTAGGTTCAAGCCCTTTAATCCCAGCACAAAAGCAGAGTCAAGAAGATCTCTGAGTTTGTACATGGTGAGTTCCAGGCCAGCCTGAGCTACATAGTGAACCCTTTGTTAAAAATAAAAACCCAACCCAAAACAAACCAAAAGGGTAAACATCCATGTCCACTTTACAGATACGGTAGATAGGACAGTGTTTTACAAATGTACTGGGAAGAGCTAGTGTTTTTTGTCTTTTGTTTTTTAGGGTTGCAAAGCGATTCAGTTATACAATCAAAGTGAATTACTGTGTAGATTATATCAAGATACAAAAGCATGTAAAATAAAAACCAAAATTTTAAGATAAGACTCAGCAGATAAAAGTACATTTCAACAAGAACAAACTTAGCCCTGGGAAAATAGAGTCCAAATTGGTACATCTCTATTGAATGTGCGTGTTCTTTATTGTTCTAGAGAATTGCATATTATGGTGCTCTGTTTTCACAACTAGATGAAAAAATCTGAGTAAAATTGTGTTTTCCTGCTTTTCACGAGCATTATATGTCTATCAACAGCCAGTGACTTTAGTGTGGAAAAATTCTTATGATTGCGTAAACTCTCCAGTCCAGGGAGAATGGACCCCAGTGATACACTGCAAGGTGCAATGGGTGTCAGAACTGTTCTGTTTCGTTTGAGCAAGAGTTTAGCAGAGGGCTACGAAGTTGGCTCAGCAGTTAAGAGCACTTGTTCAGTTTCTAGCACCCACATGGTGGCTCACAGCCTTCTCTAACTCCAGTTCCAGCTGATCCACCATTCTCCTCTGACCCCAGCAGGTACCAGGCATGTGTTACACAGACACACATGCAAGCAAAGTACCCAGATGCATATAAAATAAAATTTAAATAAAAAATAGAGTTTAGTGGAAAGCCAGTCATGGGGCATAGGCCTTTAATCCTAGCAGTCAGGAGGCAGGGGCTAGAAGATCTCTGTGAGTTCGAGGCCAGCCTAGTTTACATATAGATTCCAGGACATCCAGGACTACGTAGAGAGACCTTGTCAGGAGGGAGAGGTTTAGTGGAGGACTGGTGTGGTGGTTTGGATAAGAATGATCCCCATGGGCTCATACATTTGAATGTTTTCTCACCAGAGAGTGGAACTGTTTGAAGGATTAGAAGGTGTGTCCTTGTGGGAAGAAGTGTGTCACTGGGGGTGGGCTTTGAGGTTTCAAAAGCCTGTACCAGGTCCAGCTCTCTCCACTTCCACTTTCCTTGCTGCCTGAGGATTAGGATGTAGAACTTAGCCAGTACCATGTCTGTTTGTGTGCTACCATGCTCTTGCCATGATGATAATAGACTGAGACCCTGAAACTGTAAGCAAGCCCCAAATAAACACTTTCTCTTGTAAGAGTTGCCTTGGTCATGGTGTCTTATTGCAACAACAGAAACACTAACTTGTAGTGGGAATCTAGTAGAGTCATTGTATCTAGGGGAACATTAGAATGTAATAGCTGTTTGTCGGAGGTACTTAGAAAAATAGTAGAGGGCAGTGGTGGCGCATGCCTTTAATCCCAGCACTCAGAGGCAGAGGCAGGCAGATCTCTGTGAGTTCGAGACCAGCCTGGTCTACAAGAGCTAGTTCCAGGACAGGCTCCAAAACCACAGAGAAACCCTGTCTCGAAAAAACCAGAAAAAAAAAGTAGATAACAATGATTGTTTTCTATGATTTATAGAGTTGTTTTTCTGAAGGGGTTCTCCATCCATTTCACGGCTTTGGACAGTGTACAATAAAGACTAAAGTTGTGGGAGTTTGATGATTTCATTCAGAGAAGATATAGATCAAAGGGGCTTTGGTATGAGGAACATGTATGTTTTACCCAAAATATATCTTTTGGGTCATAATCAGTGCAATTCTAAATGGCTGTTCAAGATTCAGTCCGTCAGAGGTTGGACCTCCCTGCTGCCAGAGAGCCTAAGTTACATTCTAGAGTGACCCTCCTTCTTTGATTGTCCTGCACAACAGAGAACAGCAGTGACTAAGACAGCTGGGGAGACGGCTCGGAGGGAAAATCAACACGCTTGCTCTGCAAGCTGGTGACCTGAGTCCAGTCTCGGGACTCATCCTGAGGAAAAAACCAATTCCATCAGCTTGTCTTGTGCCCTCCACGTGTGCACTGCGGCAGGTGGGCACGCACGTACAGGCACACACACAATAAATAAATGCAGTTTAGAAAGATTTGTTCATTTTTACTTTATGTTTATGGGTTTTGGGGCTACACGTATGTCTGTGTACCACACTGGCGCAATATCTGTAGAGTCCACAAGGGGGCAAAAGATCCCTTGGAACTGGAGTTCCAGATGGTTGTAAGTCTCCAAACCCCGGTCCTCTACGAGAACAAGTGCTCTTAACGGCTAAGTCATCTCTTCAGCCCCTTCTCTTGTTTTTTAAGATTTATTTATTTATTATGTATACAACATTCCTTCCATGTGTGCCTGCAGGCCAGAAAAGGGCACCAGACCTCACCACAGATGGCTGTGAGCCACCATGTGGTTGTTGGGAATTGAACTCAGGACCTCTGGAAGAGCAGCCAGTGCTCTTAACCACTGAGCCATCTCTCCAGCCCCTTCTTTAGCCCCTTCTATCAACTTTTAGATCCAATGTTCTTTCTTTCGAAGTTGTTTCTTTAGGGTTTAAATTTGCTTCTTTTATCTCCTGTTTAATAAGACAATAATTGTACTTGCTGTATTAGCTAGTACATTTCTACAAAAAGCACTTAGCCCCTTAGATTCGCTGCCT